>NC_088781.1:55489466-56971850 GCF_958450345.1 Calliphora vicina | reverse complement strand
AAATAAATAAATAAATAAATAAATAAATAAATAAATAAATAAATAAATAAATAAATAAATAAATAAATAAATAAATAAATAAATAAATAAATAAATAAATAAATAAATAAATAAATAAATAAATAAATAAATAAATAAATAAATAAATAAATAAATAAATAAATAAATAAATAAATAAATAAATAAATAAATAAATAAATAAATAAATAAATAAATAAATAAATAAATAAATAAATAAATAAATAAATAAATAAATAAATAAATAAATAAATAAATAAATAAATAAATAAATAAATAAATAAATAAATAAATAAATAAATAAATAAATAAATAAATAAATAAATAAATAAATAAATAAATAAATAAATAAATAAATAAATAAATAAATAATAAATAAATAAATAAATAAATAAATAAATAAATAAATAAATAAATAAATAAATAATAAATAAATAAATAAATAAATAAATAAATAAATAAATAAATAAATAAATAAATAAATAAATAAATAAATAAATAAATAAATAAATAAATAAATAAATAAATAAATAAATAAATAAATAAATAAATAAATAAATAAATAAATAAATAAATAAATAAATAAATAAATAAATAAATAAATAAATAAATAAATAAATAAATAAATAAATAAATAAATAAATAAATAAATAAATAAATAAATAAATAAATAAATAAATAAATAAATAAATAAATAAATAAATAAATAAATAAATAAATAAATAAATAAATAAATAAATAAATAAATAAATAAATAAATAAATAAATAAATAAATAAATAAATAAATAAATAATAAATAAATAAATAAATAAATAAATAAATAAATAAATAAATAAATAAATAAATAAATAAATAAATAAATAAATAAATAAATAAATAAATAAATAAATAAATAAATAAATAAATAAATAAATAAATAAATAAATAAATAAATAAATAAATAAATAAATAAATAAATAAATAAATAAATAAATAAATAAATAAATAAATAAATAAATAAATAAATAAATAAATAAATAAATAAATAAATAAATAAATAAATAAATAAATAAATAAATAAATAAATAAATAAATAAATAAATAAATAAATAAATAAATAAATAAATAAATAAATAAATAAATAAATAAATAAATAAATAAATAAATAAATAAATAAATAAATAAATAAATAAATAAATAAATAAATAAATAAATAAATAAATAAATAAATAAATAAATAAATAAATAAATAAATAAATAAATAAATAAATAAATAAATAAATAAATAAATAAATAAATAAATAAATAAATAAATAAATAAATAAATAAATAAATAAATAAATAAATAAATAAATAAATAAATAAATAAATAAATAAATAAATAAATAAATAAATAAATAAATAAATAAATAAATAAATAAATAAATAAATAAATAAATAAATAAATAAATAAATAAATAAATAAATAAATAAATAAATAAATAAATAAATAAATAAATAAATAAATAAATAAATAAATAAATAAATAAATAAATAAATAAATAAATAAATAAATAAATAAATAAATAAATAAATAAATAAATAAATAAATAAATAAATAAATAAATAAATAAATAAATAAATAAATAAATAAATAAATAAATAAATAAATAAATAAATAAATAAATAAATAAATAAATAAATAAATAAATAAATAAATAAATAAATAAATAAATAAATAAATAAATAAATAAATAAATAAATAAATAAATAAATAAATAAATAAATAAATAAATAAATAAATAAATAAATAAATAAATAAATAAATAAATAAATAAATAAATAAATAAATAAATAAATAAATAAATAAATAAATAAATAAATAAATAAATAAATAAATAAATAAATAAATAAATAAATAAATAAATAAATAAATAAATAAATAAATAAATAAATAAATAAATAAATAAATAAATAAATAAATAAATAAATAAATAAATAAATAAATAAATAAATAAATAAATAAATAAATAAATAAATAAATAAATAAATAAATAAATAAATAAATAAATAAATAAATAAATAAATAAATAAATAAATAAATAAATAAATAAATAAATAAATAAATAAATAAATAAATAAATAAATAAATAAATAAATAAATAATAAATAAATAAATAAATAAATAAATAAATAAATAAATAAATAAATAAATAAATAAATAAATAAATAAATAAATAAATAAATAAATAAATAAATAAATACATAAATAAATAAATAAATAAATAAATAAATAAATACATAAATACATAAAATACATAAATAAATAAATAAATACATATCCAAAAAGTTCCTAAAGCAAAAGTTTTAAAATCATTTTTTCATAAAATTAATAATTACACATATTTTTATCACTACTTTTATTTTTTGTAAATTGTATTCTTAGATTATAATAATTTTAAAATTGTATAACAATTAATTTTTTAATAAATTGAAATAATAAAATATTGATTTTATAATAAAAACAAATTGTTTATTAATTCAATTAAAATTTTAATCAATACATCAAAAGTTTAATTGACTTTTGAAAATACATTTAATTAATATTTTAATTCTTTCAAATAATAATTTAATTGAAATTTTATTGATTACTATTAAAAATTTATTTGATTCAATAAAATTTTTAATTGCTTTCATATTTAAATTTAATTAAATTTTTAACTGATACAATTAAAAATTTAATTTATATTTTTTATTTTCCAATTAAATACTTAATTAGCATAATTAAATATTTAATTGAAAATTTCAAAATTGAAATATTAAACTTTTAATCAATACTATTAATATTTAATTGAAATTTAATATTAATAATATAATTAAACATTTAATTGATATTATTAATATTTAATTAAAATTTATTTCAATTAATTTTTTATTAAATGCTTAATTGCTGGATTAATTTGTTTACTGGTGAAAAAACAAACAATTTTTTAATTGATACTACAAATTTTTTAATTGAAACACTTTTTTATTTTTTTCTGTGTACCCTCCACCTAAATATGATGGTATAAAAACTGAAATAATATAACAATTGTTAGAAAGACTAGTTTACGCAGAAGATATTTTATTTCAAATGTACAAAAAATTGTATCTAATTCAGCAATTTATAACTCTGAAATTCCTATTAGAACGTTTGACACAGTTAATTATTGTCTTTTAATTGTGGTGGTCTAAATTTAATTTTTCTAAATCTTCGTGTAAATTATTATTTTCTTACATAGGTAACCGTAAACAGTTTGTTGGAACTGGGTTAAACGATCTACAATATCTGAGTGTCAAAGTGGGAAATAAATCTGTAACTTCTAAACCCTTAGTCCGATTTTAATGAAATTTCACATGCTCTAAGGGGAAGTGTTGTCGAGTTTAAGTCTGGACCTCATGAAATGAAATTTAACAATTTATATACTTAATAATTAGTTAATACGTTTGGATCAACATTTTTCCCTTTTAACCTCAAGTGAAGAAACAGAGTATAAAATAAAAAAAGGGTATACAAATATATTTAGACAAATTTCAAAATATTTGGTTGTGGGACTTATGCTGGAGCTATGACCTATTATGATTCGATTGTCATAAAATATTTTTACGTGATTTTTATATATTTATATGAGAGCTGTGGCCAATTATGGACCAATATTCACAAAATTCAGTATTATGATTTTTGAATACAAATTACTGCTCTGTGTACAATTTTGGTTTAATATATGGATGCTATGACTTATTATGGTCCTAAGTATTTAAGGGCTATTTTTGTAGAATTTCATATAAACAACGTTATTAACAAGAGTGGACCTTATGTGGGAGCTATGCCGAATTATGCACCAATATTTAAAAAATCTTGTAGTACGATTCTTGGATACAAATTACTGATCGGTGTAAAATTTTGGTTGAGTGTAGATTTTTATGGGTATTTGTGTAGGGTAATGTGTTTTCCTGAAGTAGTTCTTATATGGAGGTTATGACCAATTATGGGCCTATCATCATAAAATTTGGTACATCGATTTTTGTATATATTGAATAAATTTGTATTGAATTTCAACCTGATAACTATATTTGTAAGAAATTTATGAGGATTTTAGTGATTTTCGGGAGTGGACCTTATATGGGAGCTATGGTTAAATATGGACCGATATTCACAAAATCCAGAAGTATGATTACTGGATTCAAATTACTGGATCTGTGCGTAATTTCATTTTGATATCGATATGTTTTAAATAATTTTTAAGGTTAATATCTTTTTTCGGAAATGTGCCTTATAGGGGAGCTATGATCAATTATAGGCCAATCTGCATAAAATTTGGTACAGTGATATCTATATTTGTCGAATTTTAGCATGATAAATGTATTTATGAGAGTTTTATGAGTACTTAACTGATTTTTGGAAGTGGACCTTATATGGGAGCTATGGCCAAATATAGACCGATATTCACAAAATCCAGTAGTATGATTTCTATGTATAAACTATGGATGTGTGTGAAATTTTGTTTTGATATTGATATTTTTTAGATATTTATGTAGGTTATTGTGTTTTTCGGAAGTGGTCCTTATATGGGAGCTATAACCAATTATCGGCCGATCTTCATAGAATTAGGTACAGCGATTTTGGTATATATGGGGATTATTTATGTCGAATTTCAACTTGATAGCGATATTTATAAGACATTTATGCTTATTTAAGAGATTTTCGGAAGTGTACTTTATATGGGGGCTATGGTCAAATATGGGCCGATCCACGAACAATTTTGTAATATAATTTCTTTTACCACGAAACTTATTTTTGCTGAATTTCATGTGGATATTCCTATTCTGTAGGTATTTATAGACCATAGAACCATATTTCGGGAAGAAATTTGTATGTGGGGCTAGGAGAAATCTTGAACCGATTCTTATAATTTTCACCAGAGTTACTCCTTTTATCATAAAAGTAACGAGTGCAAAATTTTATGATATTAGCTGCAATATATTTACAAAAATTTTCCAAAAATATGTGAAAATTATCAATTTTTTTTTAGGTTGTCCCACATTTTCATTCATAACTTTGGTTCCACTGTACCGATTTTGCTGATTTTCAATACCAAACTGCTTAGAACAATAATAAAATTTTTTCTTGCAACTCTACTAAGTTTGTTTGCGTATTTTGGACGTGAGCGTGTTTTACACAGACGGACAGACAGACGGACATGGCTCAATCGACTTAGAAGTTCATAAGGATCAATAATATATATACTTTGTTGGGTCTCAGATGAATATTTCTCAATGTTACACACGGAATGACAAACTTATATATACCCTCATTCACCACTTATGGTGGTGGAGGGTATAAAAAGGGTATACAAATATATTTGGTCAAATTTCAAAATATTTGGTTGTGGGACTTATATGGGAGCTATGACCTATTATAATTTGATGGTCATAAAATATTTTAACGTGATTTTTATGGACTTATATGGGTTCTGTGGCCAATTATGTACCGATCTATGTACTATTTTGGTTCAATATATCGAAGCTATGACTATTATGGTCCTAAGTATTTGAGGGCTATTTTTATAGAATTTCATATAAACCACCCCAGACTCGCATCTGCCCACCCCAGATAAAAATTTGGAAAGTCGCAGAAAGATTTTTTTGGATTTGTAGATTGTTCCGTTAAGAGATTCCAGTGCCCTAGAACATTAATCATGGGGTTTTTGGAACCCAAACAGTTAAAAAAATATTACAATGCCAATCGTACAACGGAGCATATGTAATGTTTGGTTTTAAAAACGGTTTACAAGCTAACATAAAGGAGTCAAATCCGCAAGCCATTTTGGTTCATTGTTTATCCGTCAGGTTAAACTTAGTTATTGTGGATTCGTGTTCACACATATGTAACATCAGCGCAAACATTCTTAGCATAGTAATGATTTAAAAAGCCTAAGCCAAGCTCTTCAAATTAAACAGTATAATAATATAATAAACAGCCTTTGCACAACTAAATGGAGTTGTAGATATAAAAATTGTAAGTCAGTAATTAAAAATTACGCTGTAATTAAAAGTGATCTTGAAGATTTCAACATTAGGTAAAAGCTAAAATCTGGATTTGCTGGATTCTATTCCTTCAGTTGATTATTGGAAGTTAAAGTAATAGATAGCATAAATTTTAATATCGAATACCGATTCCAAAACATTCCATTACCTAAAGCTGTTAACAATTTCTTTAAACTAGCATAACCCGGTGCACTTCGCTACCCCTACCCTAGTAAAATTAAAAAAATATGAATGGAAATACGAAAATAACACATACAAAATTTGAGAATCTCTCAATTAGAGTTCACTTGATATTCGAAAATAACTAACTAATTTTGTATGGGAGATACCACTCCACTGCTCTGATCTCACCCGTTTTTAAACCTTTTATGTAAATATCAAGCTTTACTTTAACTTTCCTTTATAAGGGAGAGGTCATTCCTACTAAGCCCATCATGCTTAGCTAAACTTCGAACAGGGATCAGGAATAAATTCGTTTTTAGCTAACCTCCTTAGAATGGTAATAAATTGATTGATACAGAGTTTAAATTCTTTTAGAATTATAGTTCACCAGGTATTCAAAATTAATTATTTACTTTGCGCCATAACCACTAATGCAATCCCGACCATTTTCAGCCAATCTGTGTAAAATGGTAAGAGAGCTATGCGGACAAAGTTTGAAGAACCTTGCAATTATTACTTTGTATGGGAGGTGACTCACCTCCTTTTCCGACCCCTCCCATTTTGGTTGCCATGCCCTCTAATCTAATTCCGTCTATATTCAGCTAAACTTCGCACAGTAATAAGAAATTAATTCGCTATAAGTTTAAACACTTTTACAATACAGTTCTACAGATATTCGAAATTAATTATATACTCTGTATAGGCTATGTCACGCACACTATTCCAATCCCGAGCAATTTCAGCGAAACTATGCAAAATTATAAAAGAGACATTTAGACTAATTTAAAGAATCTTGCAATTATTGTTCACAAAATATTTATAAATAACTATTTACTTTTTATGGCAGGCGACTCACCATTTTTTCCGATCCGTCCCAATTTTGATTTAACTTCATGCAGTGATAAACCGTTGAAAATCGTCACAATTATAAAATAACTATTTACTTATCTACAATTACATATTTACCCCCATATGCATAAACAGTGTTTTAAATTTGTCAAAGGTTTATAAATCAAATTTTGTTTTATAAACCTTTGATAAATTTAAAAATTGTTTATGCTATGGGAGTTAGAAAATAAAAAACACACCTTCAAAATATATTTATTAAAGCGAATTTAAATTACAAAAGTCTTCTTCTTTGATTTCTATAACAACTCTCACTTAAAACAGAGCGAAATCAATACTGTTTAATTGCTTCTCCTATTTATTTACAACAACAAATTGAACAAACACGCATTTATTTATTTGTTTACTTTTAAGCTTAAGGTTCACATGTACACGTTTTTGCATATGTGTTAGTAAAATCTTTAAACGCATATAACTCCTAAAAAACTGAACCGATTTCAATAAAATATATATTCTGCACTTCTGTGAATAAATCCATTTAAAATGGTATATTTCTTGCCCAAATTTAATGTATAATGAGAGAGTAAAAGGGGTCTAAAGAAATCGACTTGCCTATTAATATTATGATTAGATTTGGATGGCGCCGATGAACTCATTATTAACTACATGTTTTGCATGATAATTGATATGATAAAATCCAAAATTGACAAGAATATCTCTCCAAGCATTTACATACTTTTACAAGTGGCAATAAGCCTTACTATCAGTTCTGCTAGTTGCGAAAGAAGTTTCTCAGCTATGCGTAGAACAATGGTTACGTAGTGCAATGCTTCAGGAACGATTTTCAAATTTAGCAGTTTTTTTTTCAACTCAATTCTTAATTTATAATAATATTTGTACAAAGGCGTATGTATATATATATTAGAGTGCTCCAAAAAAATAAAATTGCGAATTTTGACCGTCCGTCCCTCTAAAATTGTTCTATGCATTGTAGAAACACATTATTTGGAATTTCCATTTTTGTACTGTTATTGTGAATACTAGACATCATTTTATATTTTTCTTAAGTTTCATCAAAATCGGCCCGAAAATATATAATATTTCGCTATCTTTCCATGAGAAATTCCAAATATTGAAAAAATTTACCTTTGACCTTCACGATTTAAGGGTTAAAGATTTCCGATTTTAGTAAAACTTTCAGACTATATTTAAAATTACCTGGACTATATTATTCTGAATAGCTTTTACTTAAAAATCATTACAGTAAGGAAATTCTGGTCATTCCCCAAAATATGGCCAAAAAATTAGTTTTTCTCGAAAATCGCAAAATTTATATCGCAGGTACGGAAAAACTATAGGAGGTATTGACATACTTTTTTCACATTTTTATTCCCTATTATGTTTTCAATAAATCCCCATGTGATGATCAAAAAATTCTGAAATTTGTTTAACAAAATTTTTAAAAATTTGAAATTGGAGTTTTGAAACTGCCGTTAAAAAATTTAATTTTTTTGGTCATACCTGCGAATAGGTTAACGGTATCCTACGAGGACAAAAACTCATATACAAGTAAATATGGATATATTTTAAGTAAAAATAAGCTTTTATTTTAATATTTCTCAAAATATGTTAATTTTGTTCATAAATGTCTTGTTCTAGTGGCCTGAGACACGTTAATGGCCTGGCGATTTTTTAATAACTTTAACATTTTTTCACCAATTTTTGTCTTTTATATCTTATTATAACGACAATTACATACACATTTCGATTCTTTTAAATTAAATTGTAAATTGTAAAAGTTAAATTGTTATTTAATGGCAAAATTTTTACAAAAACTGAAAAAATTGCATATTTTCCCCTTGTAAATGCACCTCAAAACTTCAGCGTCGTTGCGCCACCAGTTAACGTTATCCTATCATCCTAATATTTTACACAACGTGTTTCTACAATACATAGAACAATTCTAGAGGGGGGGGCGGCCTGTACCTAGAAAGTTTTTTTCGTCCATACAATCTTGGAGCACTCTAATATATATGTATACAATATTACATTTTTAAATATAGAGAGTTTAGATATAAATACATATTTTCAACTCAAAAATAGTATTTTGTCTAACTAATATAATAAGGAACAAATAACAGTTTAGATCAAGAGGAAAACTAAAAAAACCCATTTAAATATAAAAAAAAAATTATAAAAATATTTTATAAAATAAATTGCAGTTTTAAATATTGCAAATGAAGTAGTTATGTTAGCAAACTCAATTTTTGTGATATTTTAGTCATAGAGAATTGATATAGAGCGAAAACTCTTCTGTCAAAGACCTAATTCAGTTGTCAGAAACCTATGTGGTGAGAATGTATTAGTAGAAAAAACAAAAACAACACTCGTATGTGTGATTATTTTGAGTAATTTTTTTGTTTGAGTTTTTTTCTAGTTTTCGCTCTATGTTTCTCTATGATTTTAGTTTTAATTTTACTATTTGGGAAGTGCACTTGCCCACCCCAGAGTAATAGTCTAGCTACGCTTATGATGGGAGCTATAACCAATTATCGGATGATCTTCATAGAATTAGGTACAGCGATTTTGGTATATATGGGGACTATTTATGACGAATTTCAACTTAATAGCGATATTTATAAGACATTTATGCTTATTTAAGTGATTTTCGGAAATGAACTTTATATGGGGGCTACGGTCAAATATGGGCCGATCCACAAACAATTTGGGGAAGAAATTTGTATGGGAGCTAGGAGAAATCATGTTTCGATTCTTATAATTTTCGCCAGAGTTAGTCCCTTTAACATAAAAATAACGTGTGTACAATTTTATGGTATTATCTGCTATATATTTGCACAAATAACGAAAACTATGTTTAAATTATCAAGTTTTTTTTTAGGTTGTCTCACATTTTGGTTCATAACTCTTGTTCCACTGAACCGATTTTGCTGGTTTTCAATACCAAACTGCTTAGGAGAACAATAAACATTTTTTTTGCAAGTCTACCAATTTTGTTTGCCTATTTTGAACGTGAGCGTGTTTTACACAGACAGACAGATTGACATGGCTCAATCGACTTTGAATTTCATAAGGATCAATAATATATATACTTTGTTGGGTCCCAGATGAATATTTCTCAATGTTATACACGGAATGACAAACTTATATATACCCTCATTCACCACTTATGGTGGTGGAGGGTATACAAATTATTGAAAATATGTGTAAATCAGAAGATTATGTTTATTTTAATGTTGTATTTGCTGAATTACAATTTTTCTGCACTAATATTTGGAAAATAAACATATTATTTGTTTAATAATTAAGGTTTCTCTCTCTGTCAGAGAGGATCATTATGAACAACCAATAGACAATCGATTTTATATCAGTATAATCAATTTACGCTCGAAATAAAATGAAAACAATTAAATTTTTGGCAAATACTCATCAATGCAATGAAAAACAAGTAAGAAAGTATGGTCGGTCAAGCCCGACCATATAATACCCTACACTAAGTAAAAGAGCAAAAAAAATTTTTCTTTTAAAATTTAAATAATTTATATTTTTGAGTGATTTTCGGAAGTGGGCCTTATATGGGGGCTATGACCAATTATGGACCGATCACCATGAAATTAGGTCGTGTGATTTATGTGTATATTAAAGTTAACTATGTTGAATTTTGTGTTTTTACCAACATTTTTAAGCGAGTTATGCACGTTAAAGTGATTTTCGGAAGCGGGTCTATATGGGAGCTATGACTAATTATGGACCGATCGTAACAAAATTTGGTGACATGAATTTTGTGTATATAGAACTTATTTGGAGCGGAATTTGTGGAGATACATATATAAATTAAACATTTATGACCGATAAAGTCCAATTTCGGGAGGACATTTGTATGGGGCTAGGTGAAATAGTGGACCGATTTCAGCCAGTTTCAATAGGCTTGGTCCTTGAGCCGAAAAAATAATATGTATCAAATTTCATCGAAATATCTTCAAAATTGCGACCTGTACTCTGCGCACAAGGTTTACATGGACAGCCAGCCAGCCAACCAGACGGACGGACGGGCATCGCTTAATCGACTCAGAAAGTGATTCTAAGTCGATCGGTATACTTTAAGGTGGTGTTAGACTAATATTTTTGGGCGTTACAAACATCTGCACAAACGCATAATACCCTCCCCACTATGGTGGTGTAGGGTATAATTACACGTATTTCAAAAGATTCTAGCAAGTAAAGACAAAGTCTATATATGGTCAATTCACAAGGTCTCTTATCATGTTTTATTGTCATAATGTCCTAATATTTCACAATGTTTTTTATTGATTTTCAAGCAAAAAATTTTCTGAAATAACTAATACTACTCTGTATGCTATGTTTATTGTGTTATCGTAACCAACCAGCAGATACCTGCGCGGAATGCCTAAGAGTCGGTTAAGCCGAGCCGCCGAGTCGTGATATATTAGGACAATATGACTGATAAGAGACCTTGTGAATTGACCAATAATTGTTTTCAGATAAACTTTTGCCATGTTATTGACGGGAAATACTTGTGTTTGGTATCATCGGAAAGTTAATTTAATGTATAACTAAGACAAAATATTGCAATATCATGCTGTGGGAGTAATTTGATTGTTCCGAAATGTTAGCCTAAAATGTGCTATTTGGAGAAATTTTAAATATTCATTACATTTTTTTCGGATAAATTTTCTCCGTGAGTAGACTATGTAATTCTAGGTATTAAATTAATAAAAAGTTAAAGATTTTGTGGATAAAGAATAACAGTATTCCAAAAAAATATTGATTTTTGGATTTTTGCCTATTGGCAATCTGTATTCCCTTTGGTAATCCGATCTTTGGAATTTAAGAACAAATAGGTTAAATCCATATTACCCATATAAGATGTGTTAATTTTTTAAAAAACATCTATTAAAAAATAAAAACATTTTTTACTTTGAAATAATATTTGTAGTGATTTTTTAAGAAAATATTAAAAATATTGTACTTTTGTAAAAATCTCTTTTTCATGGGCTTACATTTTTATTTGGGCTTTTGACTAACATTCCATGTAAATTGAAATTTTTAGCAATATTCAACTTTAAAGTTAATTATTTTGGACAAATTTAACAGAAATTTAATCGGAGGGAGCATTTTCTAAACAAACGTGCTAATTTTAGTGGAATTCTGTATAAACTTATCTTCGATATTTCATTATTTAGACATAAATTGTGAAATTGGTGAATACATAAATATGGGGGTGTTCATTTCATGACACAACTTTTGAAACCGATGTCTTCCGATCGGCTGGAAGTCAAATTTGGCCAAAATGTCAAATTTTGACTAAAAGAGTTCTTGACCGATCTTGTTGAAAAACTGTGTCTAAACTACTATCAAATAGGACTAACCTTGGTGAATTGTAACCCGATCGGAAGACATCGATTTCAAAAGTTGTTTCATTTCAGATGTAAACCCCCATATATAATATTGAATAAAAGGTTTGTTTGTTAATATATCACAATGAATTTTGTTACATCGCATTTTGTGAGCCACATTTTACAAATTAAAAATTTGCTAACCCATAAATAGGCACCTAAAAGGTGTAGAACACTTTTCAAACGCTCATTGCTTTTTAAATATTTTGATTATATCATTTGGTTCAAAAGTTATGATTTTTGCAAGGAAAAAACTCAAATTGCGCCACTTTAAACCCTTATACCTTTTGACACCAAATGTAAAGGCGGAAACAAATATACGATTTAGGTATAGAAAATCAGGGAATTCCAATTTTCGCATATTACGGAATTTCACTCATAAAGTTACATTTTGTCCGGGGCTGGCAAAAATTTAATATGTATGATTTGGTTTCTAAAACACTTAGCCTAAATTAAAAGTGTCGATAAATAAATAGGTTTAATTCGGAAGTGCCTAGGGTAACCGATATTGGCATATTTTAGGCGTTTTCTAATTTAATAAAACTGGGCCAAGATATGGTGAAATTTTAAAATTTTTCTAATGCTTATAACTCAATAACTATAAAAGATAAATAGCACACGACACAATGTTTTTATATGCCTAATCAAGGATAATCAATCACGAATATATAACCATCTTTGTTTTTAGACAAACCACAACAAAGTCGCAATCATTTAACAATTGCCGCTCCTAAGCGGTCCTTCGTCAAAAATAAATAAACTCGAATATGGGCAATTCCATGTCATCGTACGTGACATATGTACGCATATAGAGTGGAATAGATTTTGCATATATAAGAGTATCTGAAAAATAATTTGGTCTTTATGTTCCATTCATAGGGTACTTTATTTTAAAACAAGTAAGAAAGTATGGTCGGTCAAGCCCGACCATATAATACCCTACACTAAGTAAAAGAGCAAAAAACATTTTTCTTTTAAAATTTCAATAATTTATATTTTTGAGTGATTTTCGGAAGTGGGCCTTATATGGGGGCTATGACCAATTAAGGACCGATCAACATGAAATTAGGTCGTGTGATTTATGTCTATATGAAAGTGTACTATGTAGAATTTTGTGTGTTTACCAACATTTTTAAGCGATTTATGCACGTTAAAGTGTTTTCGGAAACGGGTCTATATGGGAGCTATGACTAATTATGGACCGATCGTAACAAAATTTGGTGACATGAATTTTGTATATATAAAATTTATTTGGAGCGCAATTTGTGGAGATACATTTATAAATTAAACATTTATGACCGATAAAGTCCAATTTCGGAAAGACATTTGTTTGGGGGCTAGGTGAAATAATGGACCGATTTCCGCCAGTTTCAATAGACTTGGTCCTTGGGCCGAAAAAATAATATGTACCAAATTTGATCGAAATATCTTCAAAATTGCGACCTGTACTCTGCGCACAAGGTTTACATGGACAGCCAGTCAGCCAGCCAGCCAACCAGACGGACGGACATTGCTTAATCGACTCAGAAAGTGATTCTAAGTCGATCGGTATACTTTAAGGTGGGTGTTAGACTAATATTTTTGGGCGTTACAAACATCTGCACAAACGCATTATACCCTCCCCACTATGGTGGTGTAGGGTATAAAAATAATAGGAACTTTCGAAACATTGTTGTCCAAAATAACGAGCGAAATAAGGATATATCGTACGTGACATAAGACGGAAGTAATTTTGTGGTTCATGTAGAAATATGCGAAAATTAGAGAATCGTGAGAGGCGCTATGTTTTCTTTTTTTATTTCTTTCACTAAACCAAATATTTTTCCTTTACAATCCATCATATTTAAATAAAAACAATTTTTGGGATGATTTTATAATAAAATATAATTTAATATCGTACGTGACATACCGTACGTGATAGATTTTTCTCTTATAGTAAAACAATATATATTCTGTAAATATATGTATATAAAAACTAAAAAAATAAATAGAAAATATACATTCGGTTTCAATAAACAATTTGATAATAGCAAAAAAAACAATCACAATCAAATTCATTTCATACGACATGCTAATTGGGAGTTTAGTTTTCGCAGCAATTTTAGCCTAAAACATACCTAAAACAATAAAAAACAAGTAAGAGTACTATATTCGGCCGTGCCGAATTTTAAATACCCTCCACCTAAATATGATGGTATAACAACTGAAATAATATAACAATTGTTCACACAGAAAACAAATTGGTTGGAATACGGTTGCTATTACGAAAATTTTATAAAAGTAACCAAAATATTATTATCATTACTAAAAATTCATAAATTCAACAGATTTTCCGTAATTATAGATGTAAAAACATAGCTATAACGGAATTGTGGTTACTACAATAGCAACATTAGTTACAGTAATCAATTTGTATTTGGTTAACATAAATTCAACGAAATCGGCAGACACAACTTAATTTAATTCAAATAAGTAGAACTTTAACTATATTTTCAGTTGTAGTAATAAATAAATTCAAGTATTCTATATTCCCAACCGACAAAAGAGTACGTAAACCAAAAAATTAAATTTTGTTTGACTTTTTTCAAAAATAAATAAATAAATATTAATTAAAATAAAAGTTATTTACATCGGAAATTGTTTACATAAAAAATTTAAATAAATTAAAAAATAAATTAATGTGATTTGACTCATGAAAGCGGTAGGACTTCTTTAGAATAATCAATACATATTCATTGCTACATTATGTATTTCAACAGATATATATCTTGTAAACAGAATCGAAAATGGTCAACAAATATACTGCTTATATCAAGAAATATATGCCAGTGTGAATTTTTATTAAACACCTTCTTAAAATTCTTCACAACCTCTTGCTGGAATTTCTGATATTATTCGGTATATTGGTCGTTCTTGTAGTTGCAATGTAGTGGAAAGATTACAGAATTATATGGCCTTTGTAGTAGATTGGTGACAAAAGATGATGGGAATCTTAATGACTCATAGTAAATGAAGTGACTTACTCCCTGATGAAGAATGTACGGAATAAAGGTAAATTGTAAGATATTCCTTGAAAATCATTGATTAAACTGTTTTGGAAATTCTCCTCAGCAATTCTACAAATGTTGAACCACGTGAGAATCGTTTTGAAAATCTACATAGTTAAGTGGTTACATATACATCTGTACCCAAGCAAGCAATGCTGCCTTCAGAAACATCGCGCTTCATTTTCATCTGTGTTATAAAAGGGTAACGATTATATTGTTAAGAGAAATGTGCATTTATGTACTTATTGTATTTCATTGTTTCATTTGCCTAGATCAAGAAGCTATAGTCATGCTGTAATTCTAATACCTTCTTGAAATATAACCATAACCTTCTTTCTGATGTTTTCCGTTATTTATCGTAAAAGTGGCTGTTTGTTTACCGAGACCTGTTGGCTACACATTACCTTACAAGATTATAAGTTCATTGTAGAAGGTCGTTTTGCTGACTGTTCGGTTCGGACTGAAGGTCGATTCTGAAAAGTTTTTCATTGTAAATAGTTTGACTTAGTTCCTGGTCATGAAGGTCCGAAATGAAGGTAAAATAATTTATGATTTATAGTATTTTCTTTAAAAAATAGTCATTGTCTTTATTATTCTCGCTAGGAACACCACGTGAAGATTATAATTTTGCGATCGATATGTAACCTATGTATCGAGTCAACTAAGTTATGAGTTTGTTGTGTGCCGATGTATAAAGCTGCCATAAAATACCTGTTTGGCTAACAAATTTTTCAATTCTGCTAAAAGCGGCTTTTTTGATTATCTAAATGATCTTTACGTGTTCATATGTTTAGAAATGTACATTTATTTATAATTTTTTCAGCTACTAAACGTTAATAAATCATGCATAATAAAAAAAAATAATATTTTTTTAATTGAACTAGCCTAATAAAAATATATTAAATTTTTATATATTCCAACCGAATATAGCAGTTGTGACTATCAATATATTCAGCAACTACGACCGAACTATGCGATAGTACATGCAACCGACAAAATTCGATTGGCGACAAATTCGGTTGTGACAACGAATCTGTTTTCTCTGTGTTAGAAAGACTAGTTTACGCAGAAGATATTTTATTTCAAATGTACAAAAAATTTTATCTAATTCAGCAATTTATAACTGAAATTCCTATTAGAACGTATGAAATTTTACAATTTATATACCAATATTCACAAAATTCAGTATTATGATTTTTGAATACAAATTACTGATCTGCGTACTATTTTGGTTTAATATATGGATGCTATGACCTATTATGGTCCTAAGTATATGAGAGCTATTTTTGTAGAATTCCATATAAACAACGCTATTAACAAGAGTGGACCTTATATGGGAGCTATGCCGAATTATGGACCAATATTTAAAAAATCTTGTAGCTCGATTCTTGGATACAAATTACTGATCGGTGTAAAGTTTTGGTTCAGTATAGATTTTTATGGATATTTGTGCAGGAGTTTTCCTGAAGTGGGTCTTATATGAAGGCTATGACCAATTATGGGCCTATCATCATAAAATTTGGTACATCGATTTTTGTATATATTGAATAAATTTGTTTCGAATTTCAACCTGATAACTATATTTGTAACAAATTTATGAGGATTTTAGTGATTTTCGGGAGTGGACCTTATATGAGAGCTATGGTTAAATATGGACCGATATTCAAAAAATTCAGAAGTATGATTACTGGATACAAATTACTGATCTGTGCGTTTTTCATTTTGATATCGATATGTTTTAAATATTTTTTAAGGTTAATATCTTTTTCGGAAATGGCCCTTATAGGTGAGCTATGACCAATTATCGGCCAATCTGCATACAATTTAGTACAGTGATTTATATGTATATGAGTATTATTTTTGTCGAATTTTAGCATGATAAAGATATTTATAAGAGATTTATGAGTACTTAACTGGTATTCGGAAGTGGACCTTATATGGGAGCTATGGTCAAATATGAACCGATATTCACAAAATCCTGTAGATATTTATGTAGGTTAATGTGTTTTTTTGGAAGTGGTCCTTATGTGGGAGCTATAACCAATTATCGGCCGATTTTCATAGAATTAGGTACAGCGATTTTGGTATATATGGGGACTATTTATGACACATTTCAACTTATTTTTTTATTATATTTAAGTGATTTTCGGAAATGAACTTTATATGGGGGCTACGGTCAAATATGGTCCGATCCAAAAAAAATTTGGAGTTGTAATTTTTTTAAGCACGAAACTTATTTTGCCTGAATTTTGTGTGGATACTGCAATTTTGTAGGCATTTACAGACCATATAACCATATTTCGGGAAGAAATTTGTATGGGGGCTAGGAGAAATCATGGACCGATTCTTATAATTTTGGCCAGAGTTAGTCCCTTTAACATAAAAATAACGTGTGCACAATTTTATGGTATTATCTGCAATATATTTGCACAAATAACGAAAACTATGTTAAAATTATCAAGTTTTTTTTTAGGTTGTCTCACATTTTGGTTCATAGCTCTTGTTCCACTGAACCGATTTTGCTGATTTTCAATACCAAACTGCTTAGGAGAACAATAAACATTTTTTTTGAAAGTCTACCAACTTTGTTTGCTTATTTTGGACGTGAGCGTGTTTTACACAGACAGACAGACAGACAGACAGACAGACAGACAGACAGACAGACAGACAGACAGACAGACAGACAGACAGACAGACAGACAGACAGACAGACAGACAGACAGACAGACAGACAGACAGACAGACAGACAGACAGACAGACAGACAGACAGACAGACAGACAGACAGACAGACAGACAGACAGACAGACAGACAGACAGACAGACAGACAGACAGACAGACAGACAGACAGACAGACAGACAGACAGACAGACAGACAGACAGACAGACAGACAGACAGACAGACAGACAGACAGACAGACAGACAGACAGACAGACAGACAGACAGACAGACAGACAGACAGACAGACAGACAGACAGACAGACAGACAGACAGACAGACAGACAGACAGACAGACAGACAGACAGACAGACAGACAGACAGACAGACAGACAGACAGACAGACAGACAGACAGACAGACAGACAGACAGACAGACAGACAGACAGACAGACAGACAGACAGACAGACGGACGGACATGGCTCAATCGTCTTAGAATTTCATAAGGATCAATAATATATATACTTTGTTGGGTCTCAGATGAATATTTCTCAATGTTACACACGGAATGACAAACTTATATATACCCTCACTCACCACATATGGTGGTGGAGGGTATAATAAATATAAACAGTTTAAACTATAATTTTTGCCCTTAAAATACTTTCACATGGTAATATTTTATTGTTTTCTCCTATTCAAATCATCTTGAAAAAAAGTTTGAATTGTTTTTGTTTTTTCACTCGTGGTAGTCATGCTCGTGGAATTGTCCATATGTGAATTTTTCGCACCAATGGCATCAGCCAGTTAGAAATGACTGATTTATTTCCAAAATATTTGGGTTCTGCTACACTATGCAATGTTTTAGCGGCCTTCGAAAACCTAAATATTTGATTTGAAAAAATAAAAAACTAATATATTTATCAAGTTTGATAAAACATGAAATATTTATCGCTTCAAATGTATAAATTTTCCATTGAAATACATACTACAATCTATGCATTGTTTACTGAACTTGTTTTCTGAGAACTATAATATAATCCATCAATTATTTTACAAAAAATATTTTGTGAGTGTAAGCACACAAATCCATTTGAAAATGTGGTTTGTGTTTCTTTTAATGAAATAAGATCAATTAATTACGCCCTTTTTGTGCAATTCGAACAGATGACAACCAAGCCGTTTGAAAGTTAGTCAAATCGAGGTTTTTATAGGCAATGGGTGCGTAAATTATCAGCTTAACGAAGTGTGGCCTACAAAAATGTCTTCTAAAAATCTTAATTTAATTGTTCTTTAGTGCAAATAAAAAGTGTGTTCAAATTCTTTGAAAGCAATCATTGATTTTGTTTTTTATTTAAAGTTGCAAAATCATTGCGGCTTTCTAGGATTTCAATTTCGATTAATCTAGTTCAGAAAATTAAAAAAAAATTTATTTTAAAAATATGTGTTACTATAACTAGCCTCAACAGCGAAAAAGCTTAACCAACAAAATATTCTATTTCAATTCACGTATATTATGTGCAAAATTTCATAGGTCTACCAATAACCTTTACAAGTTTATAGCAAAAGCAATTTTTTCGTTTGTTTTCA
The DNA here is from genome assembly GCF_958450345.1 of Calliphora vicina. NCBI lineage: Eukaryota > Metazoa > Arthropoda > Insecta > Diptera > Calliphoridae > Calliphora > Calliphora vicina. Next base: position 56,952,047 of record NC_088781.1, on the reverse strand, counting down.
TTTAAATTATAGAAGCAGGCAAAATTACAAAAACGCTTCTCCTGTGTTTTGCAGTTAAGCCTTTTTCGCTGTTCGAGTTCGATATGTATATTAAATGCAAAAACAAATATTAATTAAGCATAAACTAAGAATGTCTTTACTCCTTAGTTTATTGTAAATCCTTCTAAGTTTCAAAGAATAAAAGGGCGTCTTCATCTTTTTGTTTTTTAATAGCTTTTGAAGTACGCACTTTTATTCACGGTAACTTTAAGAAATTTCACCAAATCTGTGCCATTCAAATCAAGTGATATAAAATGTGATTTAAGTTCAAATCATTATCTGTTTAATCTCAAATATTTTAAAAGCTTTACAGTGCTACACACCATGTCAAATCCACAAATCTAAAACTGTGTACATTGTGAAGTTTTGAAAATATTTGATTAAAATCACCACTGTTAGTGTATCAACTGCTTCATAATAATACGTTTGTGAATTTTTGCCATCACTCTCCCTATACTTATTCCTAAGATTATAACAACACATTTTGCAAAATTTTAGGATATCAGAATAACGTTAATCCCTAGTGGATCGGCCCTGACAATGGGATAAAATGTATTTTTTCAGTTTTTGCTAACATTTTAGTAATAATTATTTTTGCATTTTAATGTAAACGAATCGTAATGTATTCGCATTTATCGTTCTAACAAGTTGTAAAAGACAAAAATTTAATCAAAATTTCAAAATTATTTCCCAAGTCATTAATGAGTCTCAGAAAACTTGAATAGGAAATGTGCAAAGAGAAAACACTTTGGTTGTGCCAATCGTATAATTGAATCTTCATGACAGAATTTTCAATGTAAAAAATATTTTTTTGGAAATAATTCGGTATCTTGGGAGATAGTTTGAGCTGAGGTGTTTTCGAGTTGATTTACGTTTGTTCAGCGCTATTTTTTTAAAAAAAAAATCGAAAAAATCCATTTATGATATGAATGAGCTGAAATTTTAAATATAAACAGTAGAATGTCCCTTAGAATTAAATGTTTGAAATACTGAAATAGTACCCGCTGAATACTTTCGCAATGACCTAAAATACTACCAAATTTAGTTTTTGCTTGTTCTAAGAAGGGCAACCCGTGCCGCTCGTCGCTCAAAGTTTTGAGCTGCATTTTCAGGGGGAAAATATGCAATTTTTTCAGTTTTTGTAAAAATTTTGCCATTAAAAAATTACTTTTGCAATTTTATTTAAAAGTATTGAAATATGTACGTAATTGTCGTTCTCATGAGACATAAAAAACAGAAATTGGTCAAAAAATTTTAGTTTTTAAAAATTCGAGTCTCAGGCCACTAGAACAAGAAATGTAGGAACAAAATTAACATATTTTGAGAAATATTAAAATAAAAGCAAATTTTTACATAAAATATATCCTTATTTACTTGTATATGAGTTTTTGTCTTAGTAGGAAACCGTTAACCTATTCGCAGGTATGACCAAAACAAAATAATTTTTTTAATGGCAGTTTCAAAATTTGTTTAACTAAATTTTTGGGCCGATTTTGATGAAATTTAAGAAAAATATAACATGAAGTCTAGTATTTACAATAACAGCACAAAAATGGAAATTAACCCTTAATAGCACTTGGTGTGCAAATGACCCTGAACTTTTAAAATCACGAAAAACACAGACATTTTGACCCCAAGTACTCTTAAGGGTTAATTTCCATTTTTGTGCTGTAATTGTAAATACCAGACTTCATGTTATATTTTTCTTAAGTTTCATCAAAATCGGTTTGACCTTTAACCTTCACGATTTAAGGGTTAACGTTTTCCGATTTTAGGAAAACTTTCAGACTTTATTTAAAATTACCTGGACTACAGATTTTACTTAAAATTAATAACAGTAAGGAAATTGGGGTCATTCGTCAAAATATGACCAAAAAATTAGTTTTTCTCGAAATTCGCAAAATTTATATCGCAGGTAGGGAAAAACTATAGAAGGTATTGACATAGTTTTTTCACATTATTATTCCCTATTACGTTGTCAATAAATCCACATGTTAAGATCAAAAAATTCTGAAATTTGTTTAACAAAATTTTTAAAAATTTGAAAATGGAATTTTGAAACTACCATTTAAAAAATATTTTGTTTGGTCATACCTACGAATAGATTAACGGTATTCGATGAAATGTGGATATATTTTATGTAAAAATGAGCTTTTATTTTAATATTTCTCAAAATATGTTAATTTTGTTCCATCATTTCTTGTTCTAGTGGCCTGAGACACGTTAATGGCCTGGGAAATTTTTAGTAACTTTTTAACCAGTTTCTGTTTTTATTTCTCATTAGAACGTCAATTACGTACACATTTCTACTATTTTAAATTAAATTGCAAATGTAATTTAGTATGGCAAAATTTTTACAAAAACTGAAAAAATTTAATTTTTTCCCCCCTTGTAAATTCATCTCTAAACTTCAGAGGGCTTTTTAAGAAATATTAGCAATACCAGTAAATTAGATAGTGAATATTTAAATTTTTATTTGCACCTTATAAATATTCCTTCTGTTCTCCAAAAAAAATAATATTTATCTATTATTTATTGACTGTGGAAAGACACATTTTATTTATCAATCTCCGGATATATTTCGAGAATGAATGTGCGACTTCATCGTTTTAATTTCACAGCAGATGAAGTACGAACTTTCATTCTGAAAAGTATTTGGAATATCCAGCAATAGTGAATTGTTTTTTTTTTTAATTGAAATATTTTCTAAAGCCTCAAGAGTACCTACTACAGCCTGCATCTCCTTTAGAATTCCTGCAAGAGAAATTTATGATTCCTCTAAACATTTGCATAAAAAAGTTTAAAACAGGGTTAGATTCGAAATGGTTAAAAGGTAACGGTATCACTAAATTCGGTAACGATATTTCAGCCTTGACGGTAATTATAGTTATTTCGGTTAGTGGTTACAGTATTTCCTAAATTTGCAACGATTTTACAAAAATTATAAATAATTTGACAAAGCCCAATAAACCAGAAAACGATATGATATCATATATTATTATTGAAAACGATATTATTATAATATAGTTTTCATTCCAATAAAATAAATAAATTACAAATATTTGGAAAAAACTTCAAACTGAAAAATAATTTAAATTAAAAATGTTCAATCAAAATACGCAAGATGGAAACAAAATAAATATTTACTCATATAAAACGTTATTATTTGATTTAAACTGTGGGTAGGTAATAAGCACGCGAATATTTTCTTAAATTTTATGCTGATTTGAAATGTATGCAATATTTAAAACATTCAAATATTTACAAATGTGTTGTATGTGTTGTGAATGAGATGAAAATATGTATGATATGATATGTTATTTTCCTCTTCAGTTTTTTGTCTTATTTCAGCGACATATCTAGTATAAGAGATTAAAAAAATATAAATATAATTTTTAGTATTAAATAGCATTCTGAATAAAATTTTTAGCATGGCGTTACTATCGCTTTTATTGGAAATTATGATAGCGAAAACGATATCATAATTGCCAGGAAAAACTATATTATAAGGAACGGTACAATTTAGTCCGCAAAAACTATCGTTTATGACCCGCAAACGATATCATATATGATAGTTTATATCATCTAGATGATATCGCTTCGATATCGTTTTAATATTGTTTGGTTTATTGGGAGGTGATCTTTTATTATATTTAAAAAATCGTAGAATTCAATAAACTTAATAATTGATATCCATTTTTTTTTTATTTTTATAATTTAATTTATTTATAGAATGCCGGAATTTCTAGGTAACGGTATTTACGATTATATCGGCTACGGTATTTTGGAGGTAACTTGTTAACTGAACTTGTTTTACCAAACAACTATGAAAACTTATTTAAAATTATATATATTTTTCAATAGAATTATTATTACATAGCACAGTGGGACATAATCATAATTTTTTGGAAATAAATCTGGCATTTCTAATCGGCTGGTCCGATCTGGATTTGACATGGGCGTAGACAAGGAGTCTAAGTTATTAAAATGAATACTACAAATGCTACAGGGGCGGCGCTAAAAATTAACTTATCTAAACAAAAAAAAAATAAGTTCGGAATAAATGTGGATCAAAAAACATAAACTTGTTATATGTTCTTAAAGAAAGTTTTTTTTAATAAAAAAAGAATTAAGTCACATTTACGCCAAAAAACAGACAAAATCTAAAATTTTTTTGAATTTTTAAATTGAAAATTGTGTATATAATCGAGTCCATTCGGTTCTAAATTACGCCCTATATTTTTAAAAAAGCGGACCAAGGTATGACAAAATTTTAAAATTTCAATCTCAAATGCCTTAACACAGTCCGACAAATAGAGAAAAAATTCGTTACACACGAACCGGATGATGTACATCTGAAACTATAAATTTAATGGAGAAAAACTGTGTTTTCAGTCCTGTGTCCTTTTTTAAGGACTTCAAAGTTTCAAAGAAGTACATTTTTCAAAAAATATTTGTAAGTCAAAAGAACAAGAAGAGTTATAAAATATTTTGTATTATATTTATTTTATCCTGTAAGGATCAAAAGATGTCAAAAATGTCCTTTAAAATGTTTATCCTCTAATATTCTTTAAGATTGCAAGTAAATTCCTTTTAAAAAAATAGTGCGTTAAAGACCCAAATATTCTATACTAAATGTCAAAATTTCATTCTTTATATATAAAAAAAAAATTTATTAGTATACAAAAAAGTTTTATTAAGAAAACTGCATGTTTATAAACTACACCACTATAGTGGGAGAGGTATAATGGGTTAGGGCTGTTGTTTGCAACATACAAAAATATTGTCCCAACACCCACCTTAAAGTATACCAATCTGCTCAGGATCACTGTCCGTCCATCCATCACATCCGTCATGTAAACCTTGTAATCAAACTACAGGTCGCAGGTTTAAAGATAATTCGACAAAATTTGGCATAAACCTTTATATTGCCCCAAGGACAAAGGCTATTGAATTTAGTTAGAATCAGCCCATTATTTATCCTAGCCCCCATACAATTGGCCTATTTGAAAATAGTTAAGCTCTCATAAATATCTTAATTATAAACATATTCAAACCAAATTCAGCACAATTAAGTTCTATGTAAGCCGAACTCCCACAACCAAATTTCGTGACGATTGGTCAACAATATTCCATAGCTCCCATATAAGCAACATTCTCGAAAATGTCATTAATATACATAAATCTCTGAAATATGTCAGTATCCAAACAAAATTCAACAGAAATATGTTTCATATATTCGCAATTCATCCCACCAAATTTTGTGACGATTGGTCCATAATTAGTCATAGCTCCCATATAAAGCCCACTACCGAAAATGTGTGTATTCAAATAAGATTCAACACAAATAAGTTTCATATCAAAAGAAAACTCTTTATAATCATATGCCCGGTGTAGGGTATCATAAAGTCGGACTTGCCCGACTATACCATTTTACTTGTTTATTAAAAAGTCTTCTTCGCTGCTTTTCACAACGGATTTTGTTATATTTTTTTCGAATGAAATATTAAAATAAAATATTAAAAATCAAAAAATTCAAATTTAAAATATTTTTTAACACTTAAGTAGTTAAGATAGAAGGATGAAATTTTGGCATGTGGTATTCAATATTTGGATCTTTAACTCACTATTTAAAAAAAAAAAAATATTGTAAATCTAAAAGGATAAAAATTTGAAAGGACATTTTTGACATCTTTTGATCCTTACAGGATAAAAAAAATAATACGAAATATTTCACAACTCTTCTTGATCATTTGACACCAAATTTGAAATAGTACGATGATCAGAAGTATTTTAAAACATTTTTTTAAATACATATGTACTCCTGAAGTTCTTTTAAAAGGAAACAGGATCACGACATGAAAAACTGAAAACGCAATTTTTCTCCATTTAATTTATTGTTTCAGACGTATATCATCCTGTTCGTGTCTAATATTGAGTGTCGTACGGTGTAACTCGGAAATAATAAGATATAAATAGCACATGCAAGCACATTTTTTCAATACATAGGCGAGCGCTTTCAAAAACTATAAAAAGCTTTAAAATTGGATAGGAAACAAAAAATGTCACGTGTTTAAAAATTTTACATGTGGAAAGTACACTACGTTGAGTCCCCCGCCCCTGGAGCATTTATAGTGTCCATTTTAATAAATTTAACTCGAATACTCCTTGTCTACGCCCACGTCAAATTGTATCCCGATCGGAAAAGCCGTTTAGAAATGCCAGATTTATTTCCAAAAAATTTCGATTCTGCCCCACTGTGCACAGCTAACAAAAAGATTATTCAATTTCTACCGATAGCTTAGCGGCCATCCTAGCTTTAAAACTACATTTCCACTATAATATCGAACTGTTTACACGCAGCAGGCCTGAACCAAAGACAAGCATAAATAATATCAATTCACCAATACATCACCCGGCACTTGTTGGACTTAATAAATATTTTTAAGATTTATGATATTGTTAGTTAGTTCATTAAATAGTAAAGATACAAAAAATAAATAGAATTATTCTGTATGATATAATTTATTTATTACAAAAAATGTTCTGAATAAAGTATGTGTTGCATAAAAGAGTTATTTCTTCACTAGCCATTTTTTTAAAAAAACATCTATTAATTCTTCCAGAAACAAAGGAACAATGCTATCAATTGTACGACTTATGTGTATGTGAGAACCACGGGATTTTAACTTTTAAATGGTCCAAGGACCTGGGGTTTTTGCCACCTCTTTCCATAGTTATTTCTTTTATGTTGGTGCACTCAGAGAGTGTCAGATTCGTAGAAAACATTTAAGGAAGCCGCTCTGCAGATATAACCATTTATTTTTGAGTTTTAGTTACATATTATTTACATATATTTACATACATATGTATATATAAATAGAACTCAAAAATTAATTCTTATATCTGCCAAAATAATAAAAATAGTCTGACAAATATGTCTGACAAAAAAATAACAATTATTTTTGACAAAAAAAAGAAGAAATAAAAATCAAAGTCTGTCAAATATTCTTGACAAAAAAAATAAAAATCAAAGTCTGACAAATATTTCCGACAAAAAAAATAAAAATCTGAAAATAACAATTATGTTGTTATTTTTACCCTCCACCACCATATGTGGTGAATGAGGGTATATATAAGTTTGTCATTCCGTGTGTAACATTGATAAATATTCATCTGGGACCCAACAAAGTATATATATTATTGATCCTTATGAAAATATAAGTCGATTGAGCCATGTCCGTCTGTCTGTCCGTCTGTGTAAAACACGCTCACGGCCGAAATACGCAAACAAACTTAGTAGAGTTGCAAGAAAATTGTTTATTATTGTCCTAAGCAGTTCGGTATTGAAAATCAGCGAAATCGGTACAGTGGAACCAAAGTTATGAATGAAAATGTGGGACAACCTCAAAAAAAAATTGATAATTTTCACATATTTTTGGACATTTTTTGTAAATATATTGCAGCTAATATCATAAAATTTTGCTCTCGTTACTTTTATGATAAAAGGAGTAACTCTGGTGAAAATTATAAGAATCGGTCCATGATTTCTCCTAGCCCCCATACAAATTTCTTCCCGAAATATGGTTCTATTGTCTATAAATGCCTACAGAATAGGAATATCCATATAAAATTCAACAAAAATAAGTTTCGTGGTAAAAAAAATTATATTAAAAAATTTTTTGTGGATCGGCCCATATTTGACCATAGCCCCCATATAAAGTACACTTCCGAAAATCTCTTAACTAAGAATAAATGTCTTATAAATGTCGCTATCAAGTTGAAATTCGACACAAATAATCTTTATATATACCAAAATCGCTGTACCTAATTCTATGAAGATCGGCCGATAATTGGTTATAGCTCCCATATATGGACCACTTCCGAAAAACACAATAACATACATAAATATCTAAAAAATATCAATATCAAAACGAAATTTCACACACATCCGTAGTTTATATTTAGAAATCACACTACTGGATTTTGTGAATATCGGTGTATATTTGACCATAGCTCCCATATAAGGTCCACTTCCAAAAATCAGTTAAGTACTCATAAATCTCTTATAAATACATTTATCATGCTATAATTCGACAAAAATTATACTCATATACATAGATATCACTGTGCAAAATTTAATGCAGATTGGCCGATAATTGGTCATAGCTCCCCTATAAGGCCCATTTCCGAAAAAAGATATTAACCTTAAAAAATATTAAAAACATATCGATATCAAAATGAAATTACGCACAGATCAGTAATTTGTATCCAGTAATCATACTTCTGGATTTTGTGAATATCGGTCCATATTTAACCATAGCTCCAATATAAGGTCCACTCCCGAAAATCACTAAAATCCTCATAAATTTCTTACAGGTTGAAATTCAAAACAAATTTATTCAATATATACAAAAATCGATGTACCAAATTTTATGAGGATAGACCCATAAGTGGTCATAACCTCCATATAGGAACCACTTCAGGAAAATACATTAACCTGCACAAATATCCATAATAATCTATACTGAACCAAAATTGTACACCGATCAGTAATTTGTATCCAAGAATCGTACTACAAGATTTTTTAAATATTAGTCCATAATTCGGCATAGCTCCCATATGAGGTCCACTCTTGTTAATAGCGTTGTTTATATGAAATTCTACAGAAATAGCCCTTAAATACTTAGGACCATAATAGGTCATAGCATCCATATATTAAAACAAAATAGTACACAGATCAGTAATTTGTATTCAAAAATCATAATACTGAATTTTGTGAATATTGGTCCATAATTGGCCACAGCTCTCACATAAAAACATAAAAATCACGTAAAAATATTTTATGACAATCGAATCATAATAGGTTATAGCTCCCACATAAGTCCCACAACCAAATATTTTGAAATTTGTCTAAATATATAGCCTTTTTTATACTCTGTTTCTTCACTTGAGGTTAAAAGGGAAAAATGTTGATCCAAACGTATTAAGTAATTATTAAGTATATAAATTGTTAAATTTCATACGTTCTAATAGGAATTTCAGTTATAAATTGCTGAATTACAATTTTTTGTACATTTGAAATAAAATATCTTCTGCGTAAACTAGTCTTTCTAACAATTGTTATATTAGGTGGAGGGTATTTAAGATTCGGCACGGCCGAATATAGTACTCTTACTTGTTTTTATTATAAATGTCATAATTGACGGTCCGAATGCTGTTCGAACTTAAATTGACCATTCAATTACAAATAGAAATTCTCAAATTAATTATAAAATTTTAATTGTATTTTATATCAAATCTAAATTCATAAATTCAATTAAAAATGCTATGGATACTAGATTTCTATAACAAATTTTCAAAAGTTTTATCAAAAACATCTGTTGGAAGTCCATTTAAATAATTTGTGGTCTTCATGAAATCCGTAGAGCAACAAAACATAATTCCAGCAAATGTATAACGGAATGATGCGTGTATGTCCTTTAACCAGGGTATATCTGCGCAAATGTCAGGACAGAATATTATATCATCCAAGTTAAAAAACTGGAAATCATTTAAAACAAATTATTTGGTAATTATGCGAACAAATCAAAACAAATTATTACAAAATATTTACCTCTGCAAAGGGCGAATTGTAACCAACAATTATAAAATCTTGGTTACCACCATCAATGGACTTAACATAAGACCAAATGTAGGCTGGTATAGTTAGATTTTTCGAATCAATCTGTAATAGATAATGGAAACAATTGATGTGTAAATTAAACATATTTAAATCTTAAAGATTCTGTGGTGGTCACAGTTTACCTTCAATTCAAGTTTTTTACTTTGTGTGTGTGTTAAATTTAGCGGAAGTTCAAGCATGTGCGAGGTTCCGGTAAACATTTGAAAATTATTGTTGCCGGCATAGTTTTCCAAAGTATTAATGAAAAGTTTCCAGTTTCCCAGACGTAAATTGCGCCACCATATAATATTCAAAAAATCATTGTACTCTTTGAAATATTTTGCATACGAATGGCCCTGTACAATGGACGACACCTCTAGGTTGGCGAATGACACTAGTGGTTCTAGTTGATCTAAATCCTTTAAATTTTGTTGTAGTAATTCATTACTGTTAAATAGATTTGAAGTTTAGACATTTGTGTTTTTTATTTTGTTTATTTTAAACCATAAACTTACGTTAATGATAAAGACTTTTTAGTTTTTAAAAGTTGTAAATCGTCTGAGAGCGGTGTATAATCTAGCGACTCTTTCAATTTCATATTCCTAATCTAATTTTTTTTTAAAGGCATAAAATACATTTTATGGTAATGATAGACAAGGTATCGGTTCTTTATAACAAACTTACCATTTCTGCTTCAGTGTTTTGAGAATATTGCACCTTGTAATTAATAACTCGGAGAGAGGCTTCTTCCAAATCGAAACACATTGCAGCCAAAATCAGATTATCATTAGTTACTTTCGACGACAAGAATAAATTACTAGAATTTAAAGTGTCACACCAAGAAAATTGAGCATTACTTTCGTAAATAATATGCCAATCCAGTTGGACGCAGTCGAAAAATGGTCTATAGACATCGGAGTCCATCAAAAATAATCGGTTTTTTCTGCAAGATAAATCAATAGACTGCATATGTTTAAAAATGCGGTTGCGATTGTGCGGTGGTAAAACATCTTGCAGTGATCTGTAAATATTTAGAAATGGAATCTTTAAGATAAATGTCGTTTAAATTTATGGAATACTCAATTAGTAAATTTATATAGTAGTAAATCATCTAGCAGTGATCTGTAAATATTTAGAAATGGAATCTTTAAGATAAATGTCGTTTAAATTTATGGAATACTCAATTAGTAAATTTATGTAGGTACAATAATTAATGGCCTTAACCTAAAGCTCAACCCTGCCACTAAAGTTGATGTTAAAGGTTGAAATATATGGATTTCAATTCGAGGAGCCGACAAAATTAATATTTGAATTCTATTTTTTTATTAATAAAATCAATAATATTTACCTCAGTTATTATATATACATTAGGGTGTCCCAAAACAAAATTGTGTTGGGGCTCAAGCATAATTTGAAAGCTTATAGGGTAGAGTATTTTTGAGATTTTTTTCAGATTTTTCGGAAGTGGTTTATAGGTCGCTCAAGTCGAGTTTTTGCCAAAAATCGGGTTTGTCGGCCTTTTTTTTGAGTTTTCTTCATAATTTTGTCAAATTTTCATTACTTTTGAGGACACAGTTTAAAAGAAAAATGTCCATGCTTTATTTTTGTGTGCAAACATTTTTTGTTTTTGCAATTAATTGGATCATTAAGGTGCCCTACATTACAATTTTTCGAAATTTTTCCATAAATTCTGTAAATAATGCTTTATAGCTTTTAAAATTTTTATGAAAATGAAAAAAAAATAACATTGCAGTTTGAAAGATCAATTAATTCTTAATAATTTAGGGAAAACAATTTTCTTTTAACAGTTTTCTATTAAAATGTACAAAAATTTTTAAGTGATTTGTGCTCATTAAAATGATTTTCGGAAGTGGGCTTTGTATGGGAGCTACGACTAATTATGGACCGATCGTTATACAATTTGGTGACATGACTTTTGTATATATATAACATATTTGTATTGAATTTTATTTGAATACGAATATTTTTAAGATATTTATGCTAGTTAAAGTGATTTTTGGAAGTGGACCTTATATGGGAGCTATGACTAATTATGGACCGATCGTCACAAAATTTGGTTGCCGCGAGTTTAGCTTACATAAAACTTATTTGTGCTTAATTTGGTTTAGATATCTTTATAACTAAGATATTTATGAGATTTTATCTATTTTTAGATAGGTCAATGGGGGGTAGTAAAAATAATGAACCGATTCGGATCAAATTCAATATGCTTCTTCCATGTGCCAATAGAAAAGCTTCTACCAAATTTTATCTTTGAAATTGCGACTTGTAGTTTGATTACACTATGGTGGTGTAAGGTATAAAAATCATTTTGTGTACATAAAAGCTTTCGTTTGCCAATTCATTACAAAAACTAAAAATATTTGCACACAAAAATAAAGCATGGAAATTTTTCTTTTAAACTGTTTCCTCAAAAGTAATGAATATCGTGGGTCTTGACAAAGTTATGAATAAAACTCAAAAAAAGGCCGACAAACCCGATTTTTGGCAAAAACTCGACTTGAGCGACTTCTAAACCACTTCCGAAAATTCTGAAAAAAATCTCAAAAATACTCTACCCTATAAGCTTTCAAATTATGCTTGAGCACCCATGAAAATAAGAAAAAAACTTTTTTTGGGACACACTAATATACATATGTATGTATACTGCAAGTTTATATCAAATCAAACAATTTTAACTCCAAAAACAGCAGCTAAAATTAGCAAAACCCAAATGGGGTTTTGAGGATTCCCAAAATGAAATACATTGGGAATCCTCACAAACCCTATTATATCAACTAGGATGCGGTAGGGGATATATGTACACTCCAAATAGTGATATACATATTAAACCTCCAATTTCTGAAGATTGGAAAATTTTACCTCAAAATTATAGACGCTATATAGTTTCTGAATTTGTAATAACTTTACCAGGAAATAAATAAGAAATATAACAGCTAGAAAATACGAAGACTTACAATATTTCAAATCAAGTTTACCCAAAAACCACCATAAATAAATTGTATGATGATTTATCTCAGCTATGAATTGTTTTTTTTTATTATTAATTATTTTAATTTAAAAGTCCAAACATGTATAAATTAAGTTATTTTTGTAAACAGCCATGGAATAACTCTGACGTATTTTATATTAACAAGTTTGCTAAGTCCACATTTAAAATAGAAAATCATAAACAGCAAATGGTCCATGTCCAAAAAGAGTCTATAAGTCTGCAAAAGTTTTATTTAGGAATTCTACGATTATTTATATTCGATCAAGATTAACCCTGGATGGTTACTGTTCGTCGAATCGACGAAGCTCATTTACTATTTATCATATAACATTTTTATGCGTGTTCAAATTACTCTCTTTTTGTCAACAACGTTATTTAATGGCGAAAACTCTAAATGAGCGGACGTACGCTGAATACTAATTTTTTTGAAGTTGAATAGGACAGGTGTGTACTCGTCGGAACGACGAAGAGTAACTTTAGTGTGACTTTTTGGGCTCTAATCCAACAGCAATTTCTCTGGGAGATAGAGTAAAAGTGCTGCCGAAAACTGTTCATGGAACGAATCGCAATGTTGAAATGGATAACTGGTTTACATCAGTTCCCCTTGCCAAAACACTGCTACTGGTACCCTATAAATTAACTATTGTTGACACTTTTATGAAGAGAGAAAATCCAAAGGAAATGGTCTATGTAAAAGGCCTGCGAGCATCAATCCATATTTTGTTACGATAATGAACTGACTTTATTATCCTACAAACCAAAACCAAATAAACTTGTATATATTTGATCAAGTTGCGATGAAAATGTAGCCTCAAATCCGAAAAAGGGAAAACCCTACATGGTAGAATTTGACAGACAAAATGCGGTATCGACACTTTGGATAAAATGTCCAGCATTGTCTCGTGTTCTCGAAAAACAAACAGGTGGGCAATGTGTTTATATTGGGGAATTTTAAATAATACTTCTGTATCATAATATGTTCCATAAAGGTCAAAAACTCAAAAACCGACGACAGTGCGTGAAAGATTTCCAAGAATCTCTCGAGGCTTTAAAGAAAATGTCAAAATATAATACCTAAAAAAATGCGTAAAATATGTCACCTCTGTCTATATCAAACACAGAATGACGAAAACTACATGTAATATATGCAAGAAAATCATCTGTGGTGAACACAGAGTTGAACTTTGTGTCTCATGCGTAAAACAAGGCAAATAATTAAAAATGTGTTTACATTTGTATTATTTGACTGATTATCTTTAAACGCTTTTTATGAAATAAGTCAATTTTATTTCTATCTCTTAAGTTTTTGCTGTTTTAAAAAGTTAATTACTTTGAAAAAAAACCAAAAAAGGGTTAAAATTCGTATCGAATTTTAAGAGAGAAAAATAATTTGTATTTATATATGTATTACATTATTTTTCTAATTTTTTTAATAAAATGCTTAACTAAAAATATTTTTTGTTTTTTTTTACTTTAAAAATAGTTCCGTTAGAAAGTTTTTTTAAAATAGTTCGTCGATTCGACGAAGAGTAACTTTAATGTACTAAAATGAAGAGTAACCTTCCAGGGTTAAATACATAAAAAATCTACGTTTGGGCAATACCACGAGAATGACAATACCACGCTACAAAAAAAAAAAACAAAAACCCTTGAAACTTTTCTTTCAAGATGATTTAAAAATATTTATTACTATGTCTGGTCTATGTGAAGGTATTTAGAACATTTTAAGAGCAAAATAGTTTAAATTGACAATATTTAATTTTTTAATTTAATTAGAATAAGGCATATCTATATTGTTTTACTATAGAAAAATTCTGTGACGTACGGTATGTCACGTAGGCTATAAAATTTTATTTATTATAAAAACATCCAAAGATTGTAAATGAAAATATTTGGTTTAATGTAAGAAATTAAAGGAAAAAATAACGCCTCTCATGATTCGCAAATTTTCGCATATTTCTACATGTACCTCAAAATTACTTCCGTTTTATGTCACGTACGATATACTCTTATTTCGCTCGATATTTGTAATATACGATTATTCCTTTTGTTACAATTTGTTTATGAGTTGTTACATATTTTTCTTTCTTATGAACATATGCATTTTTGCTAATAAATTAGAAAAGCTAATTTTGATAATTCATTAAAATTTCGTTGAAATATATTCATTATTTTGTTGAATATTTCTATCACATACAAAAAGTTGTTATTATTTACAAATAAATGTTTTAAATTTAACAGTAATGCTTTAGTGAATGATATTTTAGCACACACTGTTGCATTTAACACTGATCAACTAGTTAGTATTGTTACGAAATTGTACTTGAATTCAAATATAACGATTTTAACGGCTGATTTAAAAGTAGCATAATGCTTTCAAGTAACAGTGCTGTAATAGCAAACTGTAACATATCTGTGGGCATTGTTAAATAAAAGCTTTCAGTTGATTTGATTGTAAGTTGGCAACACTGTATTCGAGTTCGAATAATCAGTTAAAGAACATTGTAGAAAGTACACCACAGATGGCGTATGATCTAGAATATTCGAACTTTGACAGTTAAAGAGCTTTCTAGATGGTAATGCAGTGTTATAAATAGTGGCAGAGGTTGCAGTTGAGTGGAGTTGATCAGAGACGCTTTTCGAAGAAACATCATCTAAGTGCCTTAAAGTGTGTTGTGTTTGTTTCAAGTAAATTCGTGTACATTATAAATTGTGTCTGTAATTCTGAGAATTTATAAACGTGTATAAAAAACATTGTGTGGCTATTTAATTCTGTTGTTCTTGTACATTTTAAAGAAATAAAGAGTTGTTACAATTTTTAAACTACTAAACGGTTTTTATTTGCAATCAAAAGTATCCGGTTTATTTAAAGGAAATAAACCAGCGTTTTGCAAAGGTTAAAACGTAACAGTATCTTTGAAAACTGCATTATCCACCTGACGCATAAGAACGCAGAAAAACGCATAGAAACGCATACTCAAACCTGTGTTGATTTTTATATTTTCCAAACACTTTCATAAAAACATAGCGTGATTTGTCTTTATAAAAACTTATTTCCTTCTTTTCCATCTTGAACTTCAATCCAAAAACATCAAAAAAGTTAAATATTATATATTTTAAAATTTGGTGTAATATCCTTTAAAGTTATTTATTAACTACATCTTTACATATTATAATTCAAATTGATTAATCGACATTCAAGGTAATTTTGCTAAAAAAAATAAGTTTAAAACAGTTGATCATTTGCTAAATTATACATTTCATCAAATTTTATTAGTAATCACTAAACGACTTGAAAATTTTGCACACATTTATTTAATTCTGGAAGATTAAATTGTTGAAGAGAACATCCAAAGAAAGGTAATACGTTCACATGGTTAATTTAGATAAAATCTAATAAAATATTTTCCAACAGGAACATTTTATAAACTTTAATATACAGTGGTGGACATATTCCTCAAGCCACCACTGTATCATTTTTATTGCACCCCAAAAAATTTATCAAAACGAAATTTGCATATGAGTTTTGTGTACTCAAATAGACAAAAGAAGAAGAAAGAATAATACTGAGTCCAAATGAATCCATCGTATTGGTCGTAAATCGGCCCAAAATCAAATCCAGCTAAGACCAAATTAATCTAGAAAACATCCATTAAAGTTATAATAATCATCAAGTAAGTGTTAAGTGCTTTCAAATCATGGTTTCATATTACATAAAATTTTGGCAATAAATATTTTTAAATAACAACAAATATAAAATAAAAATGACTCAAATCTAAAATATAATAAATAAGTTAAAATTTCAACATCTTAAAACCTAAAATTCACTAAAATATGTTAAAACAAATACTGTAAACTATTCTTAAACCTATTCAAAATTCTAAAAAATTTATAAATTAAAACAAAACATGATTTGGAAACCTTAACTAATATTGCACATTTATATCACTGTTCAGAAACACCATTAAAATAAGTTTCTATTTAAGTTAATTAGTGTTAATCACCGTTATGGAATCATTTTGTACATGCAAAACAAAAAATTAACTTTCAACATAATTTGCTTAAGAAATCTGCAGCGGATTGTCGGGGCCTCAACATTCAGCATTCAGATACCCTAAATTGGTGAGTGAATTTTATAATTTTTCAATATATTTTTGTTTTGCATACATTTCAAATTAAATAGTTAAAAAAGTAACAACAACAATGACATTATCCTCCAATTAAATTTTTACTAAATAATATTCCATTAACACCGTCATTCGAGGGTTAGGTGTTACCCAAAAATGCATTTAGTAAAGCCATAAAATAATATATTTTGTTATTCTTTTTTGTGCGACCTTCTTCTTATTTTTCAACGATCTTTTTATTTTTAATGATCATTAAGCCATGCATTTATTGATCTTGTTTTTGTTACTTATTTACACTATAATCTAAATATATTAGTACAGCCCTAAAGAATTTTGTTAAATTTGTTTATATTGTTACACATTTATTAAATTCTATCTTTATTGTTATAATCGAATAATCAAATAATTGAAAGTTAAGTGTTATTTTATATTGAAATCTATTCCTGAACGGATTTTTAATGAATTTTTAAGAATAAATATTTTAATTTCAAATAATAATATGCTTAGTAAATCTAAACTTTTTATATGAATAAAATTATGAAATTAATTATGGAACTATAAATATTTTGTTGAAGTTTTCGTGATGTGAGAAAGTGTAAGTGTGTGTACAGAATAGGGATCTTATTCTAATTTGCCTAATAAGATCAATGGAAGGGTGCATAAAGAGGCATTCCGTCTCCATAACATCTAGGAGATCGGTCATACAGTTATGGTCAAATTTATACACTTTTAGGTTGAAAATATCGGGTCAAGTTTTTATAATCTTTTGTTTTAAATCAACCTAATTTTACTTCATGTTGTTGTAGTTTAGGGAGTCTATAACAAATATTTGTGAATGTCGAATGTTAAATAGGACATAGGACAACGCGAACAAGAACCCCGCCGCCCGACTGACCGCTAGTGGCATATCAATTGCTCCCGCTAGTTCGCTTGTTTTATCTAGTTTTTATTTTATTTTCCTATTTAACCTGAACACTTGATACTTAAAAACGTTTTTTTTTTATTACATTTTGATTCTGTGGAAGTATTCATGCTGTCCCCTAAGTATTCATATGTTCAGTCCATTGTACATTAAATATTTTGGACAACAATGTTTCGAAAGGACTTATTACTTTTTTTAAATATAGTACCCTCTTCAAAGTCTCTTATTTTTGCAAAATCTATTCCACTCTATAGGCATATAAAATGTCACGTACGATGACATGCAATTGCCCAGACTTAAAAAAATTAATACAAACAAAATCGGACAGTTTTTTGTCCCTCCTGAAATATTTAAAAAAACGGACTAACCCATTGTACATACATACATATGTATGTATTTTGAATTTTCTATACAATTGTCAAAATTTATCAGAGTCAAAAAATATGTAAATTATAAGTTACCATACTACTTTGCTACCATTTGGCATAGACTCTTAAGGTAGGGTCACACATGACAAATATTTGACGTAAAAGACGTAACCACTAGGGTGGCCCTTAATAAACGAAAGTTGGATTTTGGCCATTCTCACCCCCCCAGTTTGGTGAACATTAGTAAAAAAAATCATCCTGAAAAAATTTTAGGTAAATCGGTTGGGGTTAAGACGTACCAAGAGGAAAAATTAATTTTTTCAGTTGTTGTAAAAATTTTGGCATTAAAAAATTACTTTTTCAATTTAATTTAAAAGAATAGAAATGTGTACGTAATTGTTTTAAAATTTAAATCGCAGGTACTGAAAAACTATAAGAGATATTTTCATAATTTTTTCACAATTTGTTTCCCTATTATATTCTCAATAAATTCCAATGAGATGATCAAAAAATTCTGAAATTTGTTTAACAAAATTTTTAAAAATTTGAAAATGGAGTTTTGAAACTGCCGTTAAAAAAATTTATTTGATTGGTCATACCTGCGAATAGGTTAACGGTATTCTACGAAGACAAAAACTCATACACAAGTAAATATGGATATATTTTAAGTAAAAATAAGCTTTTTTTAATATTTATCAAAATATTTTAATTTTGTTCCTACATTTCTGGTTCTAGTTGCCTGAGACACGTTAATGACCTGGCAAATTTTTAACAACTTTAAAATTTTTTGATCAATTTCTGTTTTTTATGTCTCATTAGAACGACAATTACATACACATTTCTATTATTTTCAATTAAATTGCAAACGTAATTTTTTAATGCCAAAATTTTTACAAAAACTGAAAGAAATGCATTTTTTCCCCTTGTAAACGCATCACAAAACTTCAGAGGGCTTGCGGCACGTCTTAACCCCAACCGATTTACCTAAAATTTTTTCAGGATGATTTTTTTACTAATGTTCACCAAACTGGGGGGTGAAAATGGCCAAAATTCAACTTTCGTTTATTAAGGGCCACCCTAGTAACCACTAAATAAAACACATTTAAATTCTTGTACATATTTAATTCCAAAACTTATTTTACTTAGGCTGATTCAAAATAAAAAATTTAGTTTTATTTTATTTGATGCTGTTTGATCTTACAAAACACTTGTAAGAGTAAACACGTCAAACAAATTTGTGCGAAAAAAGTGGTTACGCTTTTTTGAGTTGATTGTTGAACAATTTAGCAATTCCCATTATTATCAAATGTTTTTAAATAACGAATCGAGCACGAATAATATTTTCTAACTCTTACCTAAAGTATGTTTCGCAAAATCCTGTCACGTTTGAACCGTTACCGACTACGAATATACCATTTGTAGCATTTACTTCCAGTTTAGTTTTGCCAATTTGTATTTCAAATCGTGGAACTCCTTTCGAAGCAGTCGGAACATGAATATCACAATGACATTGTACAGTTGGTGAATTAAGGAGAATGAAGAATTCCAAAATTATTAAAAATTTTAAATTTATGTTGAACATTTCGATAAGAAGTTTCACGAGGAACTAAATTAATATTATATGGAACTGATCGTGTATACCGTACAATTTTATGTATAATGAGTGAGCATATGTGAGTGATTAAGAAAGTGCTGATATAATTTATTATCATATAATATAAACAAATATTCTATATACAATTTAGTTAAATATGTAAAATACAATCTTAAGAGGTACCCTGCAGTTCTAGGAGACTATACCGAACTAGTGATTTTACCTATCATTAAGGTTGACAAATAGTTACGTAACTAGCTACGTGACTAAGTATTTTAACACGAACATATCCTAAGCAGATTGTCAACTGACGGTTATGGATTACAATGAGACAGTCTTATAGCTGGTACAAAGTAGTCAGAGCATTGGATTCACATACCGGTTACATAGAGTCAGTGCCCAGATAAACAAGACGATATTGTTCTGGACTATCAATCCAAGGGTTGCGGGTTCGATTCCTGCCAGAGACTCTGGGTGTTTCTGCAGACAAGCAAAACGCTTCTCAGTTTGTGTTTGTTTTTTTCTTAAACAAAAGTTAAATTACTAGCTACCTAACTGGTTACTTCATCAGCTACATAACTAGTTATTATACCCTACACCACCATAGTGGGGAGGGTAAATGCATTTGTGCAGATGTTTGTAACGCCCAAAAATATTGGTCTAACACCCACCTTAAAGTATACCGATCGACTTTAGAATCACTTTCTGAGTCGATTAAACGATGTCATTCCGACCGTCTGGCTGGCTGGCTGTCCATGTAAACCTTGTGCGCAGAGTACAGGTCGCAATTTTGAAGATATTTCGATCAAATTTAGTACATATTATTTTTTTTTTGGCCCAAGGACCAAGTCTATTGAAACTGGCTGAAATCGGTCCATTATTTCACCTAGCCCCCATAAAAATGTCCTTCCAAAATTGGACTTTATCGGTCATATATGTTTAATTTATATATGTATCTACACAAATTTCGCTACAAATAAGTTGTATATATACAAAATTCATGTCACCAAATTTTGTTACGATCGGTCCATAATTAGTCATAGCTCCCATATAGACCCGCTTCCGAAAATCACTTTAACGTGCTTAAATCACTTTAAAATTTTGATATATACACAAAATTCAACATAAATAACTTTCATATAGACATAAATCACATGACCTAATTTCATGGTGATCGGTTCATAATTGGTCATAGCTCACATATAAGGCCCACTTCCGAAAATCACTCACGAATATAAATTATAGATATTTTAAAAGAAAAATATTTTTACTCATTTACTTGGTGTAGGTCGGGCTTGACCGACCATACTTTCTTACTTGTTTTTAAATGTACGGGTACTAATTGACCACAAATAGTCAGTTAAAAAGACACCCATAGACAGTTCAATAACCGATTGCTTAAAAACAAAGCTTCCTCCGACAACTCTCCAATAAATTACTTCTAATGTGTAAAAAATCTGTAAAAATCTGACTAATTGCGTAACTGCGGGGTATATTAAGGGTTATACTACAATTATAATAGAACCAATATATATATATACATTCATACATATGTATGTAGCTACAGACAAGTTGTAAACAAAATATTTAAGTATATGCATTAGGGTGGCCCTTAATAAACGAAAGTTGGATTTTGGCCATTCTCACCCTCCAGTTTGGTGAACATTAGCAAAAAAATTATCCTGAAAAAATTTTAGGTAAATCGGTTGGGGTTAAGACGTGCCGCAAGCTCTCTGAAGTTTTGAGATGCATTTACAAGGGGAAAAAATGCATTTTTTTCAGTTTTTGTAAAAATGTTGCCATTAAAAAATTACTTTTGTAATTTAATTTAAAAGAATCGAAATGTGTACGTAATTGTCGTTCTAATGAGACATAAAAAACAGAAATCGGTCAAAAAATGTTAAAGTTATTAAAAATTCGCCAGGCCATTAACGTGGCTCAGGCCACTAGAACATGAAATGTAGGAACAAAATTAACCTATTTTGAGAAATATTAAAATAAAAGCTCATTTTTACTTAAAATATGTCCATATTTACTTGTATATGAGTTTTTGTCTTCGTAGGATACCGTTAACCTATTCTTAGGTATGAACAAAAAAATTTAATTTTTTTAACGGCAGTTTCAAAACTCCATTTTCAAATTTTTAAAAATTTTGTTAAACAAATTTCAGAATTTTTTGATCATCTCATTGGGATTTATTAAGAGTATAATAGGGAATAAAAATGTGAAAAAATTATGAAAATATCTCTTATAGTTTTTCCGTACCTGCGATTTAAATTTTGAAATTTTCGAGAAAAACCAATTATTTGGCAATTTTTAGGCCAATGAGCTCTATTTCCTTACTCTTATGAATTTTAAGTAAAACCTTTTCAGAATATTATAGTCCAGATAATTCAAAATATACTCTGAAACTTCTACTAAAATCGGAAGACGTTAACCCTTAAATCGTGAAGGTCAAAGGTAAAATTTTTCAATATTTGGAATTTCTCTTGGAAAGATTTCGAAATGATCGAAATGTTGTATATTTTTGGGCCGATTTTGATGAAATTTAACAAAAATATAACATAAACTCTAGGGTTTATAATAACAGCACAAGAATGGAAATTAACGCTTAATGGCACTTGGGGTTAAAATGACACCAAACTTTTAAAATCATAATTTTTTATGGTTTTAGAAGTTTGGGGTCATTTTAACACCAAGTGCTATATAGGGTTAATTTTAATTTTTCTGCTGCTTTTGTAAATACTAGGCTTTGTGTTATATTTTTGTTAAATTTCATCAAAATCGGCCCAAAAATATTCAACATTTCGAACATTTCAAAATCTTTCCAAGAGAAATTCCAAATATTGAAAAATTTGACCTTTGACCTTCACGATTTAAGGGTTAACGTTTTTTGATTTTAGTAAAAGTTTCAGAGTATATTTAGAATTATCTGGACTATAATATTCTAATTAAGTTTTGCTTAAAATTCATAAGAGTAAGAAAATAGAGCTCATTGGCCTAAAAATTGCCAAATAATTGTTTTTTCTCGAAAATTTCAAAATTTAAATCGCAGGTACGGAAAAACTATAAGAGATATTTTCATAATTTTTTCACGATTTAATTCCCTATTATACTCTTAATAAATCCCAATGAGATGATCAAAAAATTCTGAAATTTGTTTAACAAAATTTTTAAAAATTTGAAAATGGAGTTTTGAAACTGCCGTTAAAAAAATTAAATTTTTTTGTTCATACCTAAGAATAGGTTAACGGTATCCTACGAAGACAAAAACTCATATACAAGTAAATATGGACATATTTTAAGTAAAAATGAGCTTTTATTTTAATATTTCTCAAAATATGTTAATTTTGTTCCAACATTTCTTGTTCTAGTGGCCTGAGACACGTTAATGGCCTGGCGAATTTTTAATAACTTTAAAATTTTTTAACCGATTTCTGTTTTTTATGTCTCATTAGAACGACAATTACGTACACATTTCGATTCTTTTAAATTGAATTACAAAAGTAATTTTTTAATGGCAAAATTTTTACAAAAACTGAAAAAAATGAATTTTTTCCCCTTGTAAATGCATCTCAAAACTTCAGAGGGCTTGCGGCACGTCTTAACCCCAACCGATTTACCTAAAATTTTTTCAGGATGATTTTTTTACTAATGTTCACCAAACTGGGGGGTGAGAATGGCCAAAATCCAACTTTCGTTTATTAAGGGCCACCCTAATATGCATATCAATCCAATAATCCAACTGTGTGTATTCTGTGTAAACAAACTATTAAATTAAATATATCTTGCTTTTATTACCAAAAAAAGCGTAAATACTAAGGCCCGTTTTCTCAATGTATCGACAAACTGCCTCTTACTAAATGTCGACATAAATTTATTAGGCCGATAAACTGTTCGTTAACAATTTTGGTTCTCTCAATATACCGACAAAACACATTATTTTCAGTTGGTAATACCTCTCAAATTAGATGTGAAAGTTGGGAATCCTGCCTTCAAGTGACAACATGTTTACATAAATCAGCTGTTTAATGTGGCCATCGACAGTCGAAATCTTTAGAAAAATTCATTATCCTGCATGTCTGCCAGGTAATTAGGCCTGGCATGATAAACTCTTTTAGCATTCACTTGGAACTCATGTTGTTCGAGTTCATCCTCCATCAAATTAATGTTAATTAAACTTTTTTTTTTATAAAATCTATTTAATATCGTTTACAAAAACACAAACACATAAAAACTATGAACAGCAGTCAGCTGATTGAATTTATCTGTACGATAAATAAATAATTGGCAGATGAGGTTGGATTAGCTTTGCGACAGAATAGAAGAAAATGAGACATTAGGTGTGTTCGCGTACTTTCCAGTAAAAAATATCCAGTAACAACAATTTGTAATATAAATAATAAGTTGTATTTTATTATAAATTAATTTAAAACGTTTGTTTTGGGCTATTTTACTTATTTTCATTGCAAAACTTGTAAATTGTATTAATTTTCAACTTTTTAGTTTTGTTTGCATTTGCAACCATATGTTTTAAACGTTTTTTATGTTGATATTTTTTACTGGACAAAAAATGTCCAGTAAAAAATATCATGTTCTCTATCTACGAACTGTTACTTTTAACACTCTCTTGTTCTCTGGTTACAAGTTTTTAAAAGTAAACGAACGGAATCCCGTAACTTCCAGTGATAATTTGTACAAATTATTACAAATTATCAAGTACGCGGACACAACTGTTGAGAAAGCCAAATTTCTTTAATCTGCTGTTTTTCGTTGCGAATAAATATAATCTCCTAATGAGAAAACGGCCCTAAGATTACCAGATTGTTAGGTTTTCCAAAAAATAAAACAGATGAACTGTTTCCAATATCTAACTTCAATATTTTTCTATTTTATTTCTGTTTTTTATACCCCCCACCACCGCAAATGGTGAATGAGTGTATTTATAAGTTTGTCATTCCATGTGTAACATTGAGAAATAATCATCTAAGACCCAACAAAACATGTACACTAGAATGGGTCAATTCGTATGGAGCCAAAAAAAATGCAAGAAGCGGTTATCAAAATCGTAAACTACGATGAATTCTAAGAATGTTTGCCGAAGAAACCAAGGGTCTAAAATCAAAACCGAGCTTCCCATTTTTAACGCAAAAGTTTTCCTTTCGTATTTTATATTTTTGTTTAAATATGATAACATTTTATTGAGCCTTTTTAGAAACTTGACTATGTTTGGGATTGTTCGATAGGAAAGAAAGGCAAAAAAGATGAATCTTTGCAAATGGAAGAGATTATCAATAAACTACACCCGAGGATGGTTACAAAATCTCATATTGTGGTTGTGCCAGAACCTATAACCGATATTTTAGGTCACAGTGGGGGAAATGAAAAATAAAAAAGGTGCAAATAAACTTGTAAGTTCTAAACCGATAATCCGATTTTAATAAAATTTCCCACGACTATAGAGGGGGTGTTTCTAGGCTTATGTTTTGAATTTGGATTTTCAACACTAAGGCGGAGTCTCAAGAACCCAAATTGGGGTGCCTCGGGTATATTATAAATTAAAAATAATGCAAAACTTTTGTTCTCTATCCGATTAGAAATATTTGTATATATTTGGAATCTACTTGAAGAGAGCTACAAAAAATAGTTTACGAGATATTCACCATTGAAAATTAAAATTTTATGTTTTTTACTTACCTTGGTCTTTATTTTTGCAAATTACGGATCCAAATCTCTCCCGATTTTTTCAAATATATTTCCTTTAATTAACAATAAATTTATTAGTATTATAAGGAAAGAATTATTTAAAAATCGATACCGAAGTATCGATATTTTATTTAAATGATTCAAAAATCTTTTTTAATTTTTAATATACCCGAGACATCCCAATTTGGGGCCTTGAGGCTCCGCCCCAACTTAATGTTGAAAGTCTGAATTTAAAACTTATGCTCAATAACAACTCTATAGTCGTGAGAAATTTTATTAAAATCGGATTATTGGTTTAGAACTTACAAGTTCATTTGCACCTTTTTATACCCTCCACCACCATAAGTGGTGAATGAGGGTATATATAAGTTTGTTATTCCGTGTGTTACATTGAGAAATATTCATCTGAGACCCAACAAAGTATATATATTATTCATCCTTATGAAATTCTAATTCGATTGAGCTATGTCCGTCTGCCTGTCCGTCTGTCTCTGTAAAACACGCTCACGTCCAAAATAGACAAACAAAATCGGTAAACTTGCAAGAAATATGTTTAGTGTTCTCCTAAGCAGTTTGGTATTGAAAATTAGCAAAATCGGTTCAGTGAAACAAGAGTTATGAACAAAAATGTGAGACAACCTAAAAAAAACATGATAATTTTAAAATTGTTTTTGTTATTTCTGCAAATACATTGCCGATAATACCATCAAATTTTACACACGTTATTTTTATGTTAAAAGGACTAACTCTGGTAAAAATTATAGGAATCGGTCCATTATTTCTCCTAGCCCCCATACAAATTTCTTCGCGAAATATGGTTCTGTGGTCTGTAAATGCCTACCAAATTGCAGTATCCACACAAAATTCAGGAAAAATAAGTTTCGTGCTTAAAAAAATCACAACACCCAATTTTTTGTTGATCGGCCCTGATTTGACCATATAAAGTTCACTTCCGAAAATCACTTAAATAAGCATAAATTTCTTATAAATATCGCTATTAAGTTTAAATTCATCATACATAGTCCCCATATATACCAAAATCGCTATACCTAATTATATGAAGATCGGCCTATATATGGTTACAGCTCCCATATAAGGACCACTTTCGAAAAACACATTAACCTACATACATATCTAAAAAATATCAATATCAAAACAAAATTTTATACAAATCTCTAGTTTGTATTTAGAAATTATACTACAGAATTTTTTGAATATCGGTCCATAGTTGACCATAGCTCCCATTTAAGGTTCACTTCTGAAAATCAGTTAAGTACTCATAAATCTCTTATAAATAGCTTTATCATGCTAAAATTAATTAATAAAATAATAAGCATATACATAGAAATAACTGTACCAAATTTTACGCAGATTGGCCAATAATTGGTCATAGTTCCCATATAAGGCCCATTTCCGAAAAAGATATTAACCTTAATAAATATTTGAAACAAATCGATATCAAAATCAAATTACGCACAAATATAGTTATCAGGTTGAAATTCGAAACAAATTTGTTCTATATATACAAAAATCGATGTACCAAATGTTACGATGATAGGCCCATTATTGGCCATAGCCTCCATATAAGAACTTCCGGGAAACACAATAACCTGCACAAATATCCAAAATAATCTGTACTGAACCAAAATTTTACACCGATCAGTAATTTGTATCCAAGAATCGTAGTACAAGATTTTTTAAATATTGGTCAATAATTCGCCATAGCTCCCATATAAGATCCACTCTTGTAAATGGCGTTGTTTATATGAAATTGTACAAAAATAACACTCAAATACTTAGACCCATAATAGGTCATAGGTTTCACACATTGAACCAAAATAGTACAGAGATCAGTAATTTTTAAAATCTGTTGATCCAAACGTATTAACTTATTATTAAGGACATAAATTTCATACGTTCTAATCGGAATTTCAAATAAATATCTACATTTGAAATAAAATATCTTCTGCGTAAACTAGTCTTACTAACAATTGTTATATTATTTCAGTTGTTATACCATCATATTTAGGTGGAGGGTATTTAAGATTCGGCAAGGCCGAATATAGTACTCGTACTTGTTTTATTTTTCATTTCCTCCACTGTGACCTAAAATATCGGTTTTAGGTACTCGCACAACTACAATATGAGATTTTGTAACCATCCTCGGGTGCAGTTTAATGTTAATCTTCTCCATTTGTAAAGATTCATCTTTTTTGCCTTTCTTTCCTATCGTACAATCCCAAACATAGTCAAGTTTCTTAAAAGGCTTAATAAAATGTACATAAGTATATTTAAACAAAAATATAAAATACGAAAGGAAAATTTTCGCGTTAAAAATGGGAAGCTCCATTTTGATTTTAGACCCATGGTTTCTTCGGCAAAACTTCTTAGAATTCATCGTATATTACGATTTTTATAACCGCTTTGTCGAGAAAAAAATTGACCCACTGTAATGTACATATATTATTGATCCTTATGAAATTTTAAGTCGATTGTCTGTCTGTTAAAACTTTCCGAAGCCTCCAAATAACTTAGACCCCTTTCACACTAGGCAATTTAGTTGCGCAAGTCTCTTGTGTTTATAGATACCAGAGGTAATGTCGGGTT
This sequence comes from Calliphora vicina, assembly GCF_958450345.1. Taxonomy (NCBI): domain Eukaryota; kingdom Metazoa; phylum Arthropoda; class Insecta; order Diptera; family Calliphoridae; genus Calliphora; species Calliphora vicina. Next base: position 56,924,007 of record NC_088781.1, on the reverse strand, counting down.
GAGGAGAAGAAAATTTAGCATGCTGTTTTGTTGTTGGGCAATAGACTTGCGCAACTAACTTGCCTAGTGTGAATGTGGCCTTACATACCTTAGTAAGTTGGACCTACAATGGGTCAAAATCGGAAAAAAATATTTTTTAACCCGAATTTTTTTTTCACCAACAGTTTTTTTTCTCAAAATTTTAAAATTTCAAAAATTTTAGAAAAACAATTAGAAAAAAAATTTTCCCAAAAAATTAAAAAAAATAATTTGGTTTACCTAAAAATATTTAAAATTTTTATTTTGAAGTATAATTTGGTGAATGGTATATAAGAATCGGCACAGCCGAATATAGCTCTCTTACATGTTTTTTAATAACTAGCTAAAACTCGGTGTGCTTCGCTACCCTTACCGTAATGATTTACAATATACTATATTTAGTCTATCTAAAATTATTTTCTAATGTAATAAAAAATACATTATTTATTTTCTAACCTTAATGTTAATTGTAATAAACTAGAAAAGTTTAGAACACAAAAATATTTGTATTTAATGTATGGTGCATTTCATGCCAACTTTTGAAATCGATGTCTTCCGATCGGGATGAAATTTTCACCAAAGTATTGGATAGTAATTCAGACAGAATTTTTAAACAAGATCTGTGGAAAAGGGTCAAAATTTGACATTTTGGCCAAGTAAGAGTTTTTCTCATCCATGAAACTTATTACCTAATGTTCTTAACAAAATGTGTCCCAAATAGTTTAGATAGCTATTTTTTCAAACTTTCAAAAAAAAAATTTAAAAAAAATAAAAAAAATTTTAAATTTTTTTTCCGAAATCAAAACCTTATTTAATTTTTTTTTTTCAAAATGGGCCTTTTTTCTTAAAATAAAGCATTGACATTTTCCTTGAAGACCTATTTGGTCGCTTAGTGGGATGCGAGTTGGATATCTATCAAAATAAATATTTTGTAACTCAAGACATAAAAATGTCAAATTTTGACCCCCACTTACTCAGACAGTTCTCGACCGATCTTGTTGGAAAATTGTGTCTGAATTTCATACCGATCGGAAGACATCGATTCCAAAAGTTGGTTCACTTGACATCAAAGGCCCCATATGTATTTGTAAAAATTATTAATCTGGATACTCCATTAGTTAAGAAGTTATGAATCAAAATTTGTTAAAAATTTCCATAAAATATGTATGTATGTACAGTGACCCACAAAAGTCTACGTACGACCATTATTTTCGTAACTCCCGGACTTCTAAACTATAATAAGTAATAGTAATGATGCAGTTTTATTTCAAATGCATTTTTATTACTATAACAATTATTCACAAAATATTAAAAAAATATGTTGACAAAAGTCTACATACGATCTGTACACTAAATAAACATTTTTCAGCGAATACAAATTTTCATTAAATTCAATATTTCGTTGGGTATCTATAAGCGTCTGGGCATCGAAGCAACTAAATTTTCCAGTTCTGCGGACGTTATACTTTGCCATTCTTCTGGAAGGTTCTCCTCTAACATTGGTGCACAAGTAATAAGATGTTTTCGGATCTTCCGTTGTAGAATTTCCCACACGCGCTCAATAACATTTAAGTCCGGGCTTTGAGGTGGTGTGTACAATTGTCATGGGGCATGGTAGAGTAGCCAATCTTTGACAATTTGAGACCAATGTTTCGGATCGTTATCTTGCTGAAAAATCCAACTTTAACCAAGAGTTAAAATATCAACGGATGCTCTCAAATTTTGTTCCAAAATGGATTTGTATTGATAACGATCCATATTACCCCCAATAATCACTAACTTTCCCACTCCAGAAGCAGCGACAGTACCCCAAACCATCACACTGTATTTGTTTTGCGCCATACTTTATCTCTCTCCAACACTTCCAAATATTTTATACTTCAACTCATCAGTGAACAAAACTCGCTTCCAGAATTCCATGTCCTTTTCAAAGTGCTTTTGACCGAATTCCAAACGAAGTTTGCAATCCGTTCGATAATTTACGAGGAGTTCTGCTTTAATTACCATTATTATTTAAGGTTCTTTGAGTTGTTCGTGGATGAACAATAGCTTCTGATCTTGTTGCGAGTTCTTTGGCCAATTTTGTGGTATTTACTTTTGAGTTTTTGTTGACTTCTTTTAAAATGAAGATTACATCTCTACGATGTAGTTTCTTTGGGCTACCAAAGCTTGATTATCTGTAGTATTAAAAAAAAAACAGGATATGCTGTGGTCGTATGTAGACTTTTGTCAATGTTTTTTTTATTGTTTTTTATGAATAATTTTGCAAGTTTACATTGCAACAACATTTCTTTTGGTGCATAGCAATAAAAATAGATTTCAAACATAACTGCATTATTATTTTTTTATTTACCGGGTTTTCTCTTATAAAGTGGCAAAAATTGTGGTCGTACGTAGACTTATGTCTACCACTGTATATGCTAATAACCGAAGTCATTTATGTATTTGTACATATTTTTAAGCTTGATAATAGTCGAATACAGCATTAAACAAGTAAGAGTACTATATTCGGCCGTGCCGAATCTTAAATACCCTCCACCAAAATATGATGGTATAACAACTGAAATAATATAAAAAAATTGTTAGAAATACTAGTTTACGCAGAAACTATTTTGTTTCAAAAGTACATAAAGATTGTATATAATTCAGCAATTTATAATTGAAATTCATATTGAAACGTATGAAATTTAACAATTTATATACTTAATAATTAGTTAATACGTTTGGATCAACATTTTTCCTTTTTAACGTCAAGTGAAGAAACAGAGTATAATAAAGGGTGGTGGAGGGTATACAAATATATTTAGACAAATTTCAAAATATTTGGTTGTGGGACTTATATGGGACCTATCATAGTAAAATTTGATACATCGATTTTTGTATATATTGAACAAATTTGTTTCGAATTTCAACCTGATAACTTATTTATGAGGATTTTAGTGATTTTCAGGAGTGGACCTTATATGGGAGCTATGGTTAAATATGGACCGATATTCACAAAATCCAGTAGTATGATTGCTGGATAAAAATTACTGATCTGTGCGTAATTTCATTTAAAATATCGATTTGTTTTAAATATTTATTAAGGTTAATATATTTTTCGGAAATGGGCCTTATAGGGGAGCTATGAGCAATTATCGGTCAATCTGCGTAAAATTTGGTAGAGTGATTTCTATGTATATGAGTATTATTTGTGTCAAATGATAGAGGTATTTATAAGAGATTTATGAGTACTTAACTGATTTTCGGAAGTGGACCTTATATGGGAGCTATGGTCAAATATGGATCGATATTCACAAAATCCTGTAGTATGATTTCTAAATATAAATTACAGATTTGTGTAAAATTTTGTTTTGATATTGATATTTTTTAGATATTTATGTAGGTTAATGAGTTTTTCGAAAGTGGTCCTTATATGGGAGCTATAACCAATTATGGACCGATCTTCATAGAATTAGGTATAGCGATTTTGGTATATATGGGGACTATTTATGACGAATTTCACCTTAATAGCGATATTTATAAGACATTTATGCTTATTTAAGTGATTTTCGGAAGTGAACTTTATATGGCGGCTATGGTCAAATATGGGACGATCCACAAATAATTTGATGTTATAAATTTTTTAAGCACGAAAATATTTTTACTGAATTTTGTGTGGATACTACAATTTTATAGGAATTTACAGACCATACAACCATATTTCGGGAAGAAATTTGTATGAGGGCTAGGAGAAATCAGGAACCGATTCTTATAATTTTTACCAGAGTTAGTCCTTTTAACATAAAAATAACGTGTGTAAAATTTGATGGTATTATCTGCAATATATTTGCACAAATAACAAAAACAATTTTAAAATTATCAAGTTTTTTTTTAGGTTGTCTTAGATTTTGGTTCTTAACTCTGGTTCCACTGAACCGATTTTTCTGAATTTCAATATGAATTGCAAGTTTACCAATTTTCGTTGCCTATTTTGGACGTGAGCATGTTTTACACAGACAGACAGACGGACAGACGGACAGACGGACATGGCTCAATCGACTTAGAATTTCATAAGGATCAATAATATATATACTTTGTTGGGTCTCAGATGAATATTTCTCAATGTTACACACGGAATGACAAACTTATATATACCCTCATTCACCACTTATGTTGGTGGAGGGTATAAAAATATGAAAAACATGGTATTATTTTTTTCGCTGTTGTTAAAAAATTGCACCAAATGCAATAAAGTTTTTTGTTAAATATTTTCAATTATTTTGAAATATAAAACATTTTGCTCCTTCTTTAGGTTGTTTTATAATTAGTAACAACTGCGGACATATTTCAAAAGATTTAAATAAAAAGCACACTTGAAAAAAAAAGTTTAAATTATTTATATAATTTTTCCGATTCCAAAAAAAAAATTTTTCCGAACAGAATTAAAAAAATACATTTTCATGTGTTTCTGAAACAAAATTTTTAAAAAGATCTGTATTTACTATATTTCAAGTTACAGTAGGGTCTAGATATATAAACGGGCTTCGACGGTCTTTTTTTGGCAAGCTATGTAATGTTCTTAGAAAAAAAAATATCAGTATATTTGAGACCCAAGTTTAAAGGACTATAACAGAAAAACGATGGGCATCTTCGTATATATAAAATATAAGATATACACTTAATAAAAGTCTGTATCAATGTTTATCTATGTTTTGAAGTATGAATTTCTATACGGTAAAACAATTGAGATATATGTAATTTAGCAACCAGTGAAATGCGCATAGGAACTAGCTTATCCCCCAACAATAAATGTCAGTGAATTTATCAATAACACTATGCAACAAATGAAGACTTTTGGAAAAACACAAGATCAGGTTGGACTCTACTACCAAAGGGTAGTAAAACCCTTTTTTTAAAATAACTTCCAATTTTTCAATAATAATATTTTGCAAAGTTGTAGCTACGGTAAATCTGAATAACTCCTGTGAACATGTCAATGCAATCCGAACATATATAGGCATTCTAAATAGCAGTCAAAAATCACTTTGTAGCTTAAAAATTTTAGTTTTGTACTATTTTTTTTTTGACTCTAAAATAAAAATTGTTTGTTAAAAATGTATGTTCGAGTGTAAACTTCTCTATTGTACTGGAATAACGAAGAATGGGCAAATCATTATCGGTATGATCCGGGCGCATCACTTTATCCAATCTTGATCAATCAACACCGGCTTGATGCAAGATATGAAATTTTAGAAAGTGGGCAAGGTTTGTGGAGCTTCTGAATAGTAAATATAAGCTTTTTATATAAGTATTTGATATCGGTGGAAAACTTATGACTTGGAGATTGACATTTTAGTGAAATGAATTAATTTTGTGTTTTTTCGGACGTATTTTACCTTAAAAACTAATAATATTATAAAATGGTGATTTTCCATCAAGAAAAATAAAAACTTTGAATTAATGTAAAATTTGAAGAGTTACAGACATCACAATAAAATTTGGAAGTAATATAGATCTAAATGTTCTTAAGTCAATGGCAACACTAATGTTGCCATTCTTTGTTATGTATGATAGTAAAAAACATTTTGTATGTATATAAACAATATATAGGGCTATACAAATATGACGAGTTTTTAAGGATCGGTGCTTTGCGTTTTTAGAATTTTTTACTCAAACCTAAAATTTTTTTTCAAAATTGGCCAAGTTTGGATAGGGCTGGGGGCTACAATGTCCGCTTAAGTTAGTCAAATTTTACTTTATACGTTTTTGCATTAAGTTCTCTTTCCAGATCATAAAAAATATATAAAGCCACGAAGAAAATTTGTTTTTTATAAAAGAAAATATATGGAGACTTTTTTGGGAAAAAACTTAAAAAACTCAGGTTTGTTTTATTTTCAGGGTTTGTTTTATTTTCTTTAGAATTTTATCGCAAATATACGTCATATATAAAAAACAAATTTCGAACTTTCGTAGGCCCATCATATATAAAATACAAAAAAAAGATCGAGCAAAATTTAAAAACAAAATTAAACTTAAATATCTCTTGAACTAAAAGAGATAACCTACAGATAAAAGCATATTTTTGTATACCTTCTCAAGGACTATCTAAATTTTTAATTTCATTCGGATCACAAATGGCTTTTTGGAGATTTTTCTTTAAATGTGTGACATTGAGGGTCCACTCACTGATCCCCATTCCGAACACCTCAGCCGAGTAAATAATACAGCACAACATAGAAGTGTGGACTTGATCATACTATTTTAACAAAAAATCTTTGTTTTAGCGCCAAAAAATAGTAAAAACGAAAATTGTTAAGGTACAAAGTGAACTTTGTGTGCTATTTATAGTGACTATACACGTTCAGAATGCATTGGTATGTTCTCAAGAGTTGTTCAACTTTACCGAAGCTACAACTTTGTTAAATATTGTTAGGAGAACCTGTGTGCTATTTATAGTGACTATACACGTTCAGAATGCATTGGTATGTTCTCAAGAGTTGTTCAACTTTACCGAAGCTACAACTTTGTTAAATATTGTTAGGAGAACCTGGAAGTTTTTCTAAAAAAAGTAAAAAAAAAAAATGTTCTTCTTATATTTTTTCAACATAAGTGCACGAAAAAGCTATTTTTTGGAAAAAAAATTTTAACAAAATTTATTTGGCGGACTCTTAGCTATATTATTGCCATATAAAGTTAAGCCGTATCACAAAGTCTGAATTAGCTGTTAACCAAAAACTGAGGCCCCACTGTTTTTTAGAGGCCCCACTGTTTTTCAGAAACTTTGGGGGCCCATCAAAAAAAAAATCGGTCACCAAAATGGACAAACTGAGTACAAGGTTTTATTACACTTTGGTAGTAGAGTCGAACCTATACTGTCATGATCTTGTGTTTTTTTCACTGTTGCACTGTGTAATTGGGAAATTTAGCACAATTCTTACTATAATATTAATTTTGTATTTGTATAACTCTTTAAAAAAATTTGGTTTATTTTAGAAATTGTTGTTGGTGCGTGATGTTTTTGATTCCAAATGACCTAAAAAAAAAGATTTTCATTACTTATACAACATTGCAATGTATTGGCCATCACGTAGTGGTATGCGAAAAATTTCGCCAAAATTAGTTATACATATCCCTAATGTACATATATAAAATCTAATTCAATTAAAAATGCTATGGATCCTAGATTTCTATAGCAAATTGTTAAAAGTTTTATCAAAAACATCCGTTGGAAATCCGTTTAGATATTTTGTGATCTTAATGAAATTCGTAGAGCAACAAAACATAATTCCAGCAAATGTATAACGGAATGCAGTGTGTATGTCCTCTAACCAGGGTATTTTTGAGCAGATGTCAGGACAAAATATTATATCTTTCAAGGTAAAAAACTGGTAATCATGGAAAAAAATATTTGATAATTATTCGAAAAGATTAATGCAAATTATTACAAAATATTTACCTCTGCAAAGGGCGAATTGTAACCAACAATTATAAAATCTTGGTTACGACCATCAATGGACTTAACATAAGACCAAATGTAGGCTGGTATAGTTAGATTTTTCGAATCAATCTGTAATAAATAATGGAAACAATGAATGTGTAATTTAAACATATTTAAATCTTAAAGATTCTGCTGTGGTGGCACACCTTACCTTACCTTCAGTTCAAGTTTTTTACTTTGTTTGTGTGTTAAATTTAGCGGAAGTTCAAGCATGTGCGAAGTTCCGGTAAAGATTTGAAAACTATTTTTGCCGGCATAGTTTTCCAAAGTATTAATGAAAAGTTTCCAGTTTCCCAGACGTAAATTGCGCCACCATATAATATTTAAAAAATCATTGTACTCTTTGAAATATTTTGCATACGAATGGCCCTGTACAATGGACGATACCTCTAGGTCGGCGAATGACACTAGTGGATTTAATCGACTTAAATCCTTTAAATTTTGTTGTAATAATTCATTGCTGCAAAATACATTTGATGTTTAAATATTTTTGTTTTTATATTTTGTTTAAACCCTAAACTTACGTTAATGGTAAAGACTTTTTAGTTTTTAAAACTTGCGGTGAATAACCTAGCAAGTCATTCAATTTCATATTCCTGATCTAATTTGTTTAAAGGAATAAAATACATTTTATGATAATGATATACATCGCATTAAGTATCGGTTCTTTATAACACACTTACCATTTCTGCGTTAGTGTTTTGAGAATATTGCACGTTGTAATTAATAACTCGGAGAGAGTCTACTTCCAAATCGAAACACATTACAGCCAAAATCATCTCATAAATATTTACTTTCGCCGATAACAATAAATTACTCGAATTTAAAGAGTCACACCATGAAAATTGAGCATTACTTTCGGAAATAATATTCCAATTCAGTTGAACGCATTCGAAAAATTTTCTATAGTTACTTCTATAGTTACAAGATAATTCAATAGACTGCATTTGTTCAAAAAAGGGGATGCTTCAGAAAGCTTTTTTCGAAGATCTGTAAATATTTAGAAATGAAAAAAGACACAAAATGAGTTCTTTAAGATAAATGTTGTTTAAATTAATGTAAGATTGAAGTAGTAAATTTAAGTTGTAATTAATGACCTTAACCCTGCCACTAAAGTTGGTGGTATCCTAATTACCAGGGCAACCAAAAATATGCAATATCATATTTTTTGCTGTGCGTCGTATAAACATATGAGTTAGCTATTTATCCGTTTCAGGCAATTATAAGAATTTTGGCATCGATTTATTAGTGCATATTTTTGCATATTTTGCTCATTACTGCATATTTTTGCATATTTTGCATTTTATAGCATAGTTTTGCATATTTAACTCATAACTGCATATTTTCTTTATTTCCATTATTTTATATTCTAAATATAATTTTATTGCTTGTATTGTAATTTTTCATTTCTATATTTTACAATTTTGTTAAGGTCCAATAATAATTTGCCTAAACTACTTAAAGAAAAAAATAGAGTACCCATTATCGACTTATCTTCATTAAATTTTCATTGACTTAAGGGATCTTAGTTTGAATTAAATTAAAAATATTCACACACAAATATCAAAATAGTAAAAAATACAAAAAAATTAAAAGAAAAAAAATGGGCAACTTCTTAACAAAATGTTGGATACATTTAAAAAAAAAAAAACTTAAGGTTGCTTGAGACAGTTAATGCCCAATCATGCATTAACAGTTTACCACTAATGTAAACAACTTTTCAGCAAATGTTCAGAATATTAAGATCCATCGAAAATATCATGTTCAAAAATATCACAAATTGTAACAAAAACATTAGGAAATCATTAAAAAACAATCAATTGATGAGAAAGGAAGAAACATAGGAAATGTCACGGTATTTTGAGTTCCAATAATAAAAATGCAAAAAAGTTTTTTTTTTATTTTTCCGCAGTTTTAAAGAAAACAAAGTCAAATTTAGATGTTAATCTTCATATATGATAAATGCTCCAAAATCCACTGCAATTTTTTACGAAACAATTACAAACGCTCTCTATAGCGATTTGGAAACATAATTCAAATGAGAAATTCTTAATATTCTCTCCTTACAATATTATGCAACTAATTACTAAACAAATTTGTATTTACTTTGAATATTATTTTTGATAAAACATTGAAATCAAACAATAACCAACTATTTTTAAATGCATATTTTTTATATTTTAAGAGCATATTATGGTTGCCCTGCTAATAACTCTGTGTTAAAGATCGAAATATTTGGATTTCAATTCGTGGAGCGGACAAAATTAATAATTGAATTCTATTTTTTATTGATAAAATCAATGATATTTATTACAGTTATTATATATTGCAAGTTTATATCAAATCAAAAAAAAAATTATGATTTATTGAAAAGTGCACATTAGAGTGGCTCTTTATCGTTTTACGATAGTCCCAAATTATAAAATTGTTCTCCATCAGCTAAAAACCACGTATTTCAGGGCTATACAAATATTAAGGTTTTTCGAAGATAGATGATTTGCGTTTTTTTAATTTTCTACCTAATTTTTCAAAATTGGCCAAGATTTGATAGGTCTAGGGGGGATATGTTCACTAAAATGAGCACCATTTTATTTTACACGCTTCTGCATTAAGTTCTCTTTCCAGATCATATATAAATTATATATTGCCTCGAAGAAAATTTTTTTCTTTAAACAAAAAAATGGATTTTTTTTTTAAAAAGTCAAAAATACAACATGTTACATATTCCAAATTAGGATGCGTGTAACTTTTTATAGGGATGAGAAAACTTTTAGCAAGTTTCTTTTAATTTATTTTGAATTTTATCACAACTATAACTCTTATTTAAAAAATAAATTTCCGCCTTTTGTCGGCTCGCCATATCTAAAAAACTAAAAAAATATCGAGCTAAATTAAAAAAAAATATATAAATATCTCTGGAATTAAAAAAGATAACCTATATATATTTTTTAATTCTCTGGAATTAAAAAAGATAACTTTTTTGACGTTTTTTATACCCTACACCACCATAGTGGGGTCCATTATTTCACCTAGCCCCCATACAAATGTCCTTCCGAAATTGGACTTTATCGGTCATAAATGTTTAATTTAATAAATGTATCTTTATGTTTAATAAATGTATGTATGTTTAATAAATGTATCTCCACAAATTCCGCTTCAAAATAGTTTTATATATACAAAATTCATGTCACCAAATTTTGTTACGATCGGTTCATAATTAGTCATAGCTCCCATAATCTCCAATAATTAGTCATAGCTTCCGAAAATCACTTTAACGTGCATAAATCGCTTAAAAATGTTGGTATACTCACAAAATTCAACATAGTAAACTTTCATATAGACATAAATCACACGACCTAATTTAATGGTGATCGGTCCATAATTGGTCATAGCCCCCATATAAGGCCCGCTTCCGAAAATCACTCAAAAATATAAATTATTGAAATTTTAAAAGAAAAATGGGTTTGCTCTTTAACTTAGTGTAGGGTATTATATGGTCGGGCTTGACCGACCATACTTTCTTACTTGTTTTTAAATGGGACCTTTTTTTATTTTTTGCTCTAAAGAAAGCTTAGGTCTGGATATACAGTGAGCCTCTAAAGTGAGTAAACACCAAAAATTATTTGATTTTTTTTAAGATAAAGAAAACCCTAAAATCTATCCATCGATTAAAATTTAAAAGTTTCGGTTTGATGGAGATTGAGTTGAATAATAGATTCGGTTCTGAAAAAAGAAGATTTAAGTTGGAATATAATGATTTTAATGATCTTAAAAAAAATCAAAAAATTCACTTGTGTATACTCACTTCTGAGGCTGTGTGTATATCAAAATAAATGTTTTCTAACTCAAGACATACAATTTTTGAGTTAAAACATTTATTTTTATATATATCCCACTCGCATCTCACTAAGAGACCAATAATTTCTTAAAGGAATAGACCTAATCTTTCTTTTGAGCAAAAAAAATTTAAAAAAAGTCCAATTTTGGAAAAAAAAATCCAAAAATTGTATGTCTTGAGTTACAAAATATTTAATTTGATAGATATCCAACTCGCATTCCACTAAGCGACCAAATAGGTCGCCAAGGAAAATATCTAAGCTTTCTTTTGAGAAAAAAAATTACCCATTTTGAAAAAAAGTCAAAAAAGTTTGTGATTCCGGAAAAAATGCCAAAAAAAATTTTAATTTTTTTTTTCGAAAGATTGAAGAAATAGCTATCTAAACTATTTGGGTCACATTTTCCTAAGAACAATAGGTAATAAGTTACATGGATAAGGAAAAGCATCTGCTTGGCCAAAATGTCAAATTCTCTAACTCAGAGAGTTCTTCACCGATCTTGTTGATCGGTGAAATTGTGTCTGAATTGCTATCCAATAGGCCTAACCTTGGTGTAAATTTCCTCCCTATCGAAAGACATCGATTTAAAGTTGGTTAAAAATTTCTTAATTTAAACACAAACAAATTTTTCTCGAATGTATAAAATACTACACTGATAAACTTGTATAGATTTACTGAGAAGTCTTACCTAAAATATGTCTCGCAAAATCCTGTCACTCTTGAACCGTTAGCAATTTCGAATTTACCATTAGTAGTATTTAATTCCACTTTAGTTTTGTCAATTAGTTTTTCAAATCGTGGAACTACGTTGGCATTACTTTGAACATTTACTTCGCATTTACATTGTACGGTTGGTGAATTATGAAGAATGAATAATTCTAAAATGATTAAAAGTTTAAAGTTTTTGTTCAACATTTCAATAAGATGTTTAATGAAGAACTAAATATATATTTTATTGAACTGCTCGTTTGTACCGCACAATTTTAAATAATAATTGATTGACTAAAAAAGTGCTGGCAAAATTGATTAGATAATACACTACACTACAGTTCAATTCAATATGTATAATACAATTAAGGAATATAACACAACTAGAATCAATATACATATATAGTTGGATAGGATTTATCTGAGAAGTTGTAAGCAAAATATAGAGCCTTTCGAAAAAAAACTTTCTAATAACTTTCTTTTATTTATTTTTGAAAATAAAGAAGGCAGACAGATTTAGTTTCATATAAAACTTGTTTATGTCCAATTTTATAATGATATTAATTATTATAAGACAATTATGAATGTACGAGTCATTTTCTGAGGGGGTCCTTGTATGGAGACTAGGGCCAAATGTTGACCGAATTTCGGCATACTTTACATTTTAATATTAGAGTACTTAGAACTAATTTGTGCAAAATTTTATCAGGATTGCCGTATAATCCGCATATTATTCTGGAGGAAACATTAGTATTGGGGCTAGGTGATGGACCGATATTGCCTATTTTCAATACCAAACAAACCATATCAACAGAGAGTATTTGTGAGAGTGTTTTCAACAGACAGACGGACAGACGGACACGCTAGAATCCGCCTTAGAATCTTTTGATGAATATTTCGATGTGTTACAAACGGAATGACAAAACCATATTTTTTGATGGTGTACATAAGCCTTTGTAATTCCTTTTGTTTTATAGTTTTGCTTCTTATCATTCACAAACAAAAAAAAAATAAACAAAAATCGTACTAATCGTATGTTTTAAACAATGTATTATTTTTAGACACCCTACAAACATGTATGAAATATTAAAAAATGTTAAAGTTGAACATGCCACAACATACAAGAAATATGGAAACAGCTCGGAAATTTATAGGAGGATACACTGGTGCATATTCCTATAAACGCACTTAATATTTTTCTGTACTTTTGTTATATCTTTGTTGTTCTCATCCAAAAGCAAAATTTAACTTTTTTAATGAGAGACAAATTAACGGTACTTTTTGAAAGTAAACAAGTTTTTTTTTTATTCTTGTTGTTTGCCTTAATTATGCGATCAAATGTTCTTGGTGCTATTTTAAGTGGAAGATTCGTATAAACGCAGACGTGAAATTTGTTTTTAAAAAAGTTACCAAAAATAAAATATTATCAATTTTAGTTTTTTTTCAACCAAAGGTACGTTTCTAATAGTAACATCTCAATTTACTGCAACTTTTTCTATTTGAATCAATAAATTTCATCACTTTTAAAGATGCCCAAGGAATTTGTTCACGACCAAGGATGTTCCAATAGAGAAATTGGACGTAAAATCGATCGTTCGGAAAGTGTGGTGCGAAATTTCTTGAAGAAAGGTCAAAATTATGGAGTTTGCAAACCTACAAAGGGAAATACAAAGCTAATAAGAAGACAACCCGAAACAAATTGAATTCCATACAAATACAGAATAAATTGAATCTTCCAATGACTTCCAAACACGTTTCACACATTTTACGAAACGATGAAAACATAAAATGGAAAAAGCCGAAATGTATACCAATGCTAAAAGAGCACCATAAAGAAAATCGTCTAAAATTCTCAAGAAAATATATGAAATGGACAGATGAATGGAAAAAAGTAATTTTCTCTGACGGAAAAAATTTAATTTAGACGGTCTTGACTCATACTCATGCTATTGGCACGATTTGAGATCAAACGATGCATCGCGATGTTCGGATGTCAAAACGTAATTTCGGAGGAGGCAGTGTTATGGTTTGGGCAGCGTTTTCTGCAGTTGGCAATATGTCGAAAATATGTTTTGTTCCGACAAAAATGAATAGTGCTATTTATAACGAACTGTTGGAAGATGCTCTTCTCTAATTTATGGATGAAAAATGGATGAAGATTGCATATTCTAACAAGATAATGCTGTAATCCATGTTTCTAAGCAATCGAAATCTTGGTTTAATGAACACAGAATTCCTCTGTTGGACTGGCCGGCTTGTAGTCCAGACTTAAACCCGATGGAGAACTTGTGGGGATACATGGCCCGTAAAGTTTATGCAAATAATGCCCAGAATGAAAGCATTAATTAATGAAACAAGTCTGGGAGGAAATTGATTCCGATCTGCTTAAAAAATTAGTGGAATCAATGCCAGACCGTCCACACATTATTAATAATTCTACAGTGGCCCATAAATTAAAGTGCGTTTATAGAAAAATACCCTTAAAAATGGCTGTTAATCTCGAAAATTAAGTAAAAAAAATGAATTTTTTTTTGTAAAGAATATTTTATGTCTTAACTAACTTAATAAACAAATTTGTAGCCCCCTAAATATGATCTTGTTTAATTTTTAAAATTTTTTAAAAAAAAAAGTAGTGTGCGTTTATAGGAATATGCACCAGTGTAGTCCTTTAATGAAACTTTCCATGTCTAAAAATTGGAGTTAAATTGGACCATGATGACCCGAGCCGATACGGCTGGAAGTTTGTATAAGCGTTTACAAGAGGATTAATTTGAACTTTATCAGTTCTCTCAAAAATCTTGCTGATGTTTAGCCTTAAAGCAATTAGTATTCGGTAAAATTAGTTACCAAACACGAGAATGACTAGCACGACTGAAAACCCAAAAACCCTTGAAACTTTTTGTCAAGATGATTTGAATAGGAGAAAACACTAAAATATTACTATGTGTAAGTATTTAGAGCTTATTATAACATTTTATTGGCAAAAATAATAGTTTAAACTGACTATATTTAATTTAATTGACGTGTTTTAGGCTAAAATTGTGTTTAAAACTAAGCTCCCAATTAGCATATAGTGTGAAATGAATTTGACTCTGATTGTTTATTTGCTATTATAAAATTGTTTATTGAAACCGAATGTATATTTTCTATTAATTTTTTTAGATTTTGTATACATATATTTACAGAATATATATTGTTTTATTATAAGTGAAAAATCTGTCACGCACGGTATGTCACGTACGATATTAAATTTTGTTTATTCTAAAATCATCCAAAGATTGTTTTTTATTTAAATAAGATGACGGATTGTAAAGGAAAGATATTAGTGTAAGAAATTAAAAGAAAACATAACGCCTCTCACAATTCTAAAATTTTCGCTTCCGTTTTATGTGACGGTTCGCTCGATATTTTGGACTACAATATGTTTCGAAAGAACTTTTTATTATTTTTAAATATAGTACCCTCTGAATGGAACATAAACGCCAAATTATTTTTCAGATACTCTTATTTTTGCAAAATCTATTCCACCTTATAGGCGTACGCTGATATGGAATTGCCCATATGTTAGTGAAAATTACATATTATGGATTATTTATTATATTTGATATTTTTTTAATATATTTTATTGTATTTGCATTTTTTTATTGGATTTGTGCAGCTGTTTGTAGCGTGCAAAACAGAAAAGCGACCTTTTAATTCTGAAAGGGCATGTTGAGTAGATAATTTTTGTAGAATTAACTATAGTCCAGCTGATTTTTTTACAGTGGGTCAAAATTCAAATTTTTTTGCATTATACTAACTAAAAAAAAACTGTTAGTTAGTATGTAAGAGAATTCTTATTATCAGAGTTATATTGTGATATTGTATGATTATAATTTTTGCTCCTCTCCTTGACCATTGTTTCGTGAATATCAAAAAATGTCCATTCAAATAATCTACGAAAAATTTTTCCGGAAAATTTCAGTGGGGTTACCAAAAATAACAAAGTTGTAAATAAAGCCATTTGCGCTTAATTAGCAAAATTACAAATCATGTAAAATCAAATGAATCACTTAAAGAGACACTTTTGGTAGAATGGTAACAAATTAAACTAGTAAGCCAGCAAGTAATATTAAGTGATAACTACTTAATATTTGACTGAAACATTGGATGTTTTTGTTCGCGATTTGACAAAATTCATGCATCTCGCTTACAAATGTATAGAATATGAATATGTAGCTAAAACAAATAGGATCCTGGGATTCGAACCGGCATCCTTGATTGTTTTTTTGAGTTTGAAAGTCTCAGACTCAGCTCAGCTCAATTATCCTTGAATTCTTTTATAGTTATTTTAATTTTAGTAAAAATCATACGCGATATGAACATCATAGCTGACTAGACGCAAGATATCAGTGTGCAAGCTACAGTTATTTTAGTTGAACATTATTTTACAGTCCATCATTTCAAAGCCCGTTTCACACAATGCCTGATTTACATTTAACCGTCATATTTACTGATTATTTTGGATTTACTGATTTGGATAATTAAGCGTACAGAGCTTTATTTACAAATTTGGTGTCTTTGGTGATGCCCACTGAAATTTTCCTGCAAAAATTTTCGTAGAATATTTAAGACCTTAAATGTGTTTTTTGAAAGGACTTTCTCGAAAAAGACGTAAACTTTACCCCTAAAGAGAGAAGCTAAAGTGTTAAGGTCTACAACAAAAATTATCCTCATAAAACTCCAAATATAACTCTGACAATAAGAATTCTCTCACACATTAACTAACAACTTTGTTTCAGTTAGTATAATGCTCGCTTCGAATAAATAATATGCCCTTTCAATTTTCTGAAAATGAGCGAATTCACTTAATTGTGAATAAATTCGAAAATAATCCATCGATTTTTATGATCGATATCTCATTTTGTTGCTATTATATGTGGCTTTGTCATAATAAACCAGAACTATTTCTGCCGTTTACTATTTTTCATGAGGTTTTTAAAACAAAAAAATGTTCTATTTTCACTTACAAAATATTTTTTTTCATAAATTTGTTATTATAACTCCGAAACTATTGAGCCAATTAAAACGCAATATATAAACGAATTAAAGGTTATGTAAATCTCAACTATTCTAAGTTTATTTTAATAACATCGGACTAACCATTTGAGTTATCATCAATTATGTGGAGAAATATCTAACAAAATTTATAATTTTACATTTTTTTTAAAAAAAAATCTATACATAGAATTGAAAAATTTTACAATTTTTGTACTTAGGTAGTAGGGTATTCATTCGACTAATGATCGTTCGATTAATCGAATAATTTCTTACGAATAATTATTCGAACAATTTAAAAATGGCCATTTTCGAATAACGAATAATTCGAACAATTTTTTGTAGAATAACCGAATAAAACGACTAAATGTTCATATATATTTAAATTTATTAAATTGCTTAAAATTGTTCACAATTCCAAATGTAAATAAGTAATAATGACTCACAAAAATTGTATTGTTTCTGAAATTCGACAAATAACTAAAGACAAAGGGACTTTCCATCACTGTATATGAGTGTTCCTATAGCTCCTTCTATAAATATATACATAAATTATACTGCAAGAAGTTACAATTCTTTAAAAATTATTAACTTAGGACTTAAACCAATGAAAATTAAAGGTACGGAATAAAATATTTGTTATTTAGCTGGCGAAATATTAGAAGAATCGCAATTAATAATCAAAATATTAACTTAGATTAAAATGGAGTTGAATGTGATGGAGAATGTGATTTTGAAAGGGTCGTGATATTGAGGATGACATTTATAATGATTACATTGAAATAGATGAAGGCCACGATCTTAAAATATATGTATATATGTAAGTGATGATATTAACCGAGTAAGTAAGTGTTGCAAAATATTTTATAAATCGAATGATAAACACAAATATTGCAAACTAACGTTTTGTTGCAAGAAAAGCATGGAGTCTTAACATGATTTTGAACATCGTTGAACATCTTTGTCTAACATGTTAATAAACTTTTTGCGTATTAGTAAATGCGTCAATTATGCACTGCATGACTTCAAATTAGCCACGTTCACTGACAATGATATCAAACTTTGGACAGATTCCCTTTAATGTGTAATTCCCCAAGACCACTTTAATAAGCAAAGATTTGTTATAAATAATTTAGAAATAGTGAATAATTAATTTAAATGAACGACATAAAAAAGTTCTTAATTAGTTTATATTGTATTTGAATTAAGGATCATGTCCAACTAGATCAAATTTTATTAAAGCATAGTTCCAAAACGGAAACTAAAGGTTTTGCTAGTCAATTGTTTTGTAGATTGTTCGGGAGTTAATCTGATCAGAATATTTCTGTTGAAAATTTTATAATGGACTTTGTTTTCGAATGTTTTTTAACATTATCAATACTTGAATTGTTAACTTTAATGTTATTTTTGGTTTTTTTTAACAATAAAATATTAAAAAACCGACATCAAAACTTCATTCTTTACTTTTTAAAAAAAATTAAATTATTCGAATAATTCGATTAATTTAAAACGTGTGATCGAATTATTTGAACAAGTAGTGTGCAAAATTTAGGTTTTTTGTAAAAAAAAACAATGACAAGGAACAAGTACTCCAGTGAATTTAAAATTAAAGATATTGAAGACTGGAAGACGGGCTTATCACTACATGAATTGATTAAAAAATATTCAATTAACAGATCAGTTATTTCCAGGCTCGTTTCAAAATTGTTTAACTGGTCACATACCACCGGTGCATTCTGGAGGTTGTTCGCGAAAAAAAAAAACGATATTATGATTCCTTCATCAAAAGAGCAATACAAAAAGATTCTACAGCATTAGCTATTCAAGTACGATCAAGTTTAAGATTATGCGTTAGCGAAAGAACAATCCGTAGAAGAGTAGTAGAAGCCCGATTATTCAGCTGACGACCAGCAAAAAAAACATTTCTATCAGCTAAGAACAAGAAAGCTAGACTGAAATTTGCCAAAGCCCACATCGACTGGAGTGTCCAAAAATGAAAGACAGTACTGTTCCCTGACGAATCCAAAAACAACTTAAAAAGTTCCGCTGGAATAAGGTGTGTACGCAGACCAAAAGGAGAAAGACTGAATCCTAAGTATTGCAAAGGATCAATTAAACATGGAGGTGGCAATGTAACGGTCTGGGGTTGCTTTTTTGGTCAAGGATTTGGGTCAAATCATAAAATTTATGGGATTATGGATCGGTTCATGTACCGTGATGTATTGAAAGCTGTAATGTTGCCTTATGCCAGTGAAGAGATGCCAATTATAGGGAGCTTCTAACAGGATAACGATCCTAAGCAACCCTCCAAAATTTGTAAGACTTGGCTACAGAGCAAAAAGATTCAAGTTCTTCATTGGCCTGGTCAATCTCCCGATCTCAATCCTATTGAGAACTTATGGCACATTGTTAATATGAAAATAAATCGTGAAAATTGCTGAAATAAGGATCGGAAAATTCACGATATATTTCATGCCGTTAAAATAGCCTGGGAAGGAATATCGAAAAACGCCATATGCCAAGAGATGTTCTTGTGCCATCCAAAACAAAGGATTTGCAACAAAAAATTTATTACATTTTTTTTATAGTATATCCTTGAAGGGGTGCTTTAGTTTTGTCAGTTTCATTTTCTACCTTAAAATATTTTTTGATTTTAAGTTACCTCTTATAGAAAGGTTAACTTTGAAAGTATTTGTTTATCAATAATAAACATATTAACAAATGAAAATAATACATAATAGATATTTAAAACTTTGATTTTATACAAAAAAATACCATATGAAAAAAATTCATTGAGGGGGTGCTTTACTTTGTGGGTTCGCAAATGATGATTGGATGAGAATTGATTAACGAAAATTTAATCATTCAAAGGTTGAATGAATTTTATTATGAATTTTGTAAATCAGCTCATAAGCAAGTACTTTTATATCATATTATATGTCTGACATTACTAAACTACTTCTATGTAATGCAGATGATATGTTGATGAATTGTTATATCCTACACCAGCATAATGGTGAGAGTATGTAATCATTTCTGAGGCGATTTAATGATGGCCGTCCGTCTGACTGTCCATGTAAACTTGTGCGAAAATATAGGTCGTAATTTTGAAGATATTTCGATAAGATTTCCCACACAAATAAGTTTTATATAATCACATTTAAACATTTTGTGCAGATCGATTCATAATTGACCACAGATACCATATAAGAACCACTATCGAAAATTAGTTTAACGAGCATACAACTATTAAAAATGTGTATATATAATGAAATTACGCGACCTAATTGCATGTCGATCGGTCCATAATAAGGCCTACTTCCACAAATCAATCACAAAAACAAATTATGGAAATTTTAAAACAATTGCTGATTTATTATTTTAAAATGAAATAAGCGAAAGTTTTAGGGTCTCTGAAATACACACGATTACAAATTTGTTACTTCAGTATTGCAAAATATGTTAACATACATATTCAGCCCAATTATGAATAAAAATTCCCAGGGAGTTTTCTCCCTTTTCTAATTTTTCCTATTCAAATTCAATGGGAAAAAACTCCCAAGGAACTAACTCCCGCGGAATTTTTTATTCATAATTGAGCTGATTACTTATTTATTATTTACATTATGTTAATATTAATTCTTATTCGTATTATCATCATCCAAATTGATTTTTTCCTCTTCTACCACTTTCAGTCCCAATAAACTTTCAGTTCGGAGTTCAACAGAATCATCAACAGTTTGATTTTGTTCAGTTGTCTCTTCGTCACTTGCATTCAATAAACTTCTGGGGGAGTTTTCAACTACCGTTTCATTTGTTGGCTTTAGAAGGGCACGTGTCGTTAAAACATCCATGGGAAACCCATGTAAATAATTTTTCTCTTGCATAAATTCAGGTGAACAGCAAAACATAATGCCAGCCGTTGAGAAACGGAACGATGAATAGATTTCTTTCAGCCAAGGAATTTCAGAACAAATATTTGGACAGAAAACAACGTCGTTGTGGTTGAAAAACTAAGATAAGGAAATATTAAAATATTTACTTTAATATTAAATCAAAATACTGACCTCGGCATAGGGCGAATTGTAGCCGACAATAATGAAATCCTCATTTTGACTATCGGTCGATGTTAAATATGTCCAAATGTAGGCAGGTATTGTTTCGTTTAGATAACCATTCTGAAATACATAGAATAGGGATTTTATATTGTTCAGATAAATATTATTTAAATGCTAAATTACCTTGATTTCCAGCTTATTATAATCCCCTATATTATTGGAGGGAATCGTAACTACGCCAGATGTTCCCGTATACAATTGAAAACTATTGTTGTAGGCATAGTTTTCCAATGTGTTCATAAAGAGTTTCCAATTGCCCAAACGTAAATTACGCCACCATATTGTATTCAAAATACTGAGATATTCCTTGAAATAATGTTCATATGAAGCACCCTGGACAATTGGCGACATTTCGTAGGCGGCCAGGTACAGCCAATGATTTGTTTTACTCAATTCTGTCAGTTGTTGCTGCAGTTCGTTTTCGCTGAAATGAAACAATAACTATACAACTCAGAAAACATTTCAACAAGTTCACTTACTTTAGAGCAAAACTTCCAGTAGTTTTCAAGTTCCAAAGATCCTCATCTAGCGACTGAAACGATTTCAATTCTGTTTTCGTAATATCTATTAGCTGAAATAAATTCAAATTGTATAAGCAATGCAATCTTCAATGTATTTTTTATCTAAATACTTGCCATTTCCATATCATACTTTTGCCCAGAGTTGCTGATATTATAAGTGATAGTCTGGAGCGACCACTCGTTCAAATTAAAACAAATACCAGCCAATATATGATGATCTTGATTGGATTTGGCAGCAAGTAAGAAAGTATTGGCATTTGGTTGCTTTTCGCACCATTCATATGGCTCATTCGTTTCGTAAATGCTCCACTTAAGTTTTTCACACTCCAAAATCTTTTCTTTCAAGACGCTATTATTGAAATAGAGCTGATTATTTAGACACTGTAGTCTAATAGATGTTTGGTTTGTTAAGACGACTTGATAATTTATATTATAGCCATAACGATCTCGTTGTTGGGAATTGTAAGAAATGGAACTGAAATGGAATAAGTTAATTAGTGTTATATTACCGTTTTTGATATTAAATTGAAAGTTTTTAAGGTTATTAAGTTTAATTTAATTTCATATTGTTTCTTTGTTTAGCTAATTTACGTATCCGCAACTTTAAATTTCTAGAACATTGTTAAACCTTTTATATTTGTCAAATACAGCAAAGTTAGAAGATTATCGAAAGTATAACATAGATCAAATTTGTTTGTTAATACAAATGTTTGCAGTCTATTGCACAGTGCACAGTGGTTTAGAAAAGTTTTTTTTTTCGTTTTTAGTTCGGTATCTCGGGAACTGTTATAGGTATTATTACGAAATTTCACATGATTGGAGCTGAGGTATTTTGCAGTTGATTTATGTTTGTTCAGCTTCCTAGCGCTAATAGGGGTCAGTGCGTAACCCCTAAAATTTGGTCACCTCGGTTCTCAAATTTAAAATGTAAATAGTCTTTGGGAAGATCTACAATAAATATGGTTACATGTGTAGTAGGGTATTCGAATTATTAGATTTTTCTCTTGTTCGAATAAATCGAATAATTCGAACAAGAGATTTTAACTTGTTCGAAAAATTCGATCACACGTTTAAAATTAATCGAATTATTCGAATAATTAATTTTTTTTAAAAAAAAAAGTGAAGAATGAAGTTTTGATGTCGGTTTTTTAATATTTTTTTGTTAAAGAAAAACAAAAAATAACGTTAAAGTTAAAAACTCAAGTATTGATAATGTTAAAAAACATTCGAAAACAAAGTCCATTATTAAAATATTCTGATCAGATTAACTCCCGAACAATCTACAAAAAAATTGACTAGCAAACCCTTTAGTTTCCGTTTTGGAGCTATGCTTTAAAAAATTTGAGCTAGTTGGACATGATCCTGAATTCAAATACAATATAAACGTATTAAGAACTTTTTTATGTTGTTCATAAATCGGGTTTTAAATTGTGTAACTAATGCTTTAGTAAATTAATAATTCACTATTTCTAAATTATTTATAACAAATTGTATTATACTTTGCTTAATAAAGTGGTCTTGGGGAATTACACAATAAAGGGAATCTGTCCAAAGTTTGATATCATTGTCAGTGAACGTGGCTAATTTGAAGTCTGGCAGTATATGATTGACGCATTTACAAATACGCAAATAGTTTATTACCATGTTAGACACAAATGTTCAACGATGTTCAAAATCATGTTTAAGACGAACTCCATGCTTTTTTTGCACGTTACTTTAGTTTGTAATATTTGTGTTTATCATTCGATTTATTAAGTATTTTACAATACTTACGTACGCGGTTAATAACATCACTTATACACATATATTTTAAGATCATGGCCTTCATCTATTTCAATGTAATCATTATAAATGTCATCCTCAATATCACTTTCAACGACCCTTTCAAAATCACATTCTCCATCACATTCAACTCCACTTTAAAGTTAATATTTTGATTATTAATTGTTATTCTTCTAATATTTCGCCAGCTAAATAACAAATATTTTTTCCGTACCTTTTATTTTCATTGATTCAAGTCCTATGTTAAAAATTTTGAAAGATTTGTTTTTAGAATTGTAACTTCTTGCAATAATATTTATATATTTATAGAAGGAGCTATCGGAACACTCATCAATGTCTTTAGTTATTTGTCGAATTTCAGAAACAATACAATTTTTATTACTTATTTAAATTTGAAATTATGAAAAATTTTAAGCAATTTAATAAATTTAAATATATATGACCATTTATTCGTTTTATTCGATTATTCTACATAAAATTGTTCGAATTATACGTTATTCGAAAATGGCCATTTTTAAATTGTTCGAATAATTATTCGTAAGAAATTATTCGATTAATGGAACGATCATTAGTGGAATGAATACCCTAATGTGTAGATTAAAGTCCTTATATTTTTATATCATGGTTGGAGCTGAGTTGTTTTCAAAGTTGGTCACCTAGATCTGAAATTAAAAAAAAAATCGGCAAAAATCCATTTTGAAATTTTAAATATAAATAGTCTTGAGAAGATCTAAAAAAAAACGATTTTAGGTTTATTTATTTTTTTAATTTTGCTCGATCTTTTCTTTTTTTTTTAATATGGCGGGCCTAAAGAGGGTGGAAATTTTTTTATTAAAAATCAGCTATATTGGCGATAAAATTCTAAATAATATAAAAACAACTTGCTAACAATTATCTCATCCCTATAAAAAGTTGGAAGATGTAAAACGGGCCTTATTTTTTTCCGAAAAAGTCCTTATATTTTTTCTTTTGTAGAAATAAAGTATCTTCGGGACTATATAAAAATTGTTTAGGACTCGAAAAGAGAACTTAATACAAAAGCGTGTAAAATAAAACTTGCCTCACTCACTGATGTTTATAAAACAAAACTTCCCGCAAAAAAAACTTCGAGCAAAATTAAAAAAAAACAAGTAAGAGTGCTATATTCGGCTATGCCGAATCTTATATACCCTTCACCTTTGTTGTGGATGCATTATTATTTTTTATAATTAGTATATATGTATGTACATTGCCCACTTTCAGCGTAAATTATCAAGAACACAAAAAACAACAACAACGCCAAACGAAACAAAACACCAAAAGAAAAAACAAAATACGCAAGGCAATGAAACCAACACACATCCAAACATACGTTTAGTTGTATAAAAAACAACAACGCCAAAAGAAACAAAACACAAAAGAAAAACAAAATACGCAAAGCATGCACATCCAAACATACGATTTGTTGCTTTTTTGTCAAAGCATGCAATACATTGTGTTTTTTGATGAAATTTTCAGAGGTTGTCTCGGATTTTTGCTCATATCTCCGTTATTTATGGACGGATTTTGCTGATTTTAAATAGCAAAATTCTCGAAAGTATGACTGACAGAATTGTTGAAGATTTGGATCCCGGAGATATCTGGGGCCTTCAGAAAATTGATTTCAACAGACAGACAGACGGACAGACAGACAGACGGACATGGCTTAATCGACTCCGCTATCTATAACGATCCAGAATATATATACTTTATAGGGTCGCAAATGAAAAATGTAGAAATTACAAACGGAATGACAAACTTATATATACCCTTCTCACGAAGGTGAAGGGTATAAAAATAAACCTGAATAACTACTGACCTAAAAGCGATAACCTACATATGTATGTATGTATGTATGTTTATTGTAGATCTTCTTAAGGACTATTTATATTTTAAATGTCAGCTCATTCGGATAATAAATAGATTTTTGGCAATTTTTTTAAAAAAAAATGTGAGACCCGAGGTGTAGTGTAATATTGCTAATTAAGCGTAAAGAGCTTTATTTACAACTATAGTATTTTTGGTGAACCACACAGAAATTTTTCGGCAAAAATTTTAGTATAATATTTTAATCCTTAAATGTCCTTTTTGAAAACACTTTTTTGATTTTCTTGAAAAAAGGGAAAAATTTACTGCTGAAGAGAGGAGATAGACGGTTAAGATCTTCCACAAAAATGATTCCCATAAAATTCCACAATATAACTCTGACAATAAGAATTCTCTCAGACTTTAAGTATAATGCTCCCTTCGATCAAAAAATTCAAACTTTGACCCACTGTAAAAAAAAATCAGATCAGCTGGATTATAAGTTTATTCTACAAAAATGATCTCACTCAACATGGCCTTTCAGAATTATTGGTTTTCTATTTTGTTCAATCAAAAAGTCTCAATTTGTTGGACAGTGTTGTTAGTGCAATTTCGTAACAATAAGTCAATTTTTTCTAAGAGCCCAATACCTTTCCACAAGCCGAAGTTCTGGATAGTTGAGTGGATTTGCTTACCTTGGAATAAAATTGACATTATTGTTTGAATACCACCCAAGGGCTTTTTTGCTATAGTGGCATGATGCCAAATCGGACAAGAAACTTCGTGGGGAATTTTGTTTGTTTTTTTGTCTGGTATTGATCTTGAACATTACATCATCCATCAGCTACATAAAAATATTGACCCGGAAGTTGTGAAAAGTCTGCCAATACATAAGTTCAATCATCCATCACACAATAGATGTACATATTTTTATACCCTCCACCACCATAAGTGTTGAATGAGGGTATATATGAGTTTGTCATTCCGTGTGTAACATTGAGAAATATTCATCTGAGACCCAACAAAGCATATATATTATTGATCCTTATGAAATTCTAAGTCGATTGAGCCATGTTCGTCTGTCCGTCTGTATAAAACACGCTCACGTTCAAAATACGCCAACAAACTTAGTAGAGTTGCAAGAAAAATGTTTATTATTGTCCTAAGCAGTTTGGTATTGAAAAGCGAAATCGGTACAATGGAACCAAAGTTATGAATTAAAATGTGGGACAACCTCAAAAAAAAATTATAATTTTCACATATTTTTGGAAATTTTTTGTAAATATATTGCAGCTAATATCATAAAATTTTGCACTCGTTACTATTATGATAAAAGAACTAACTTTGGTGAAAATTATAAGAATCGGTCCAAGATTTCTCCTAGCCCATTTACAAATTTCTTCCCGAAATATGGTTCAATGTTGTATAAATGCCTACAGAATATGAATATCCATATACAATTCAGCAAAAATAAGTTTTGTGGTAACAAAATTTATATTACAAAATTTTTCGTGGATCGGCCCATATTTGACCATAGCCCCCATATAAAGTACACTTCCGAAAATCTCTTAAATAAGCATAAATGTCTTATAAATATCGCTATCAAGTTGAAATTCGACATAAATAATCCCAATATATGCGAAAATCGCTGTACCTAATTCGACGAAGATCGGCCGATAATTGCTTATAGCTCCCATATAAGGACCACTTCCGAAAAACACAATAACCTACATAAATATCTAAAAAATATCAATATCAAAACAAAATTTCACACATATCCGTTGTTTGTATTTAGAAATCATACTACTGGATTTTGTGAATATCGGTCCATATTTTAATACAGCTCCCATATAAGGTCCAATTCCAAAAATCAGTTAAGTACTTATAAATATCTTACAAATACATTTATCATGCTAAAATTCGACAAAAATTATACTCATATATATAGATATCACTGTACCAAATTTTATGCAGATTGGCCGATAATTGGTCATAGCTCCCATATAAGGCCCATTTCCGAAAAAAGATATTAACCTTAAAAAATATTAAAAACATATCGATATCAAAATGAAATTACGCACAGATCAGTAATTTGTATCCAGTAATCATACTTCTGGATTTTGTGAATATCGGTCCATATTTAACCATAGCTCCCATATAAGGTCCACTCCCGAAAATCACTAAAATCCTCATAAATTTCTTACAAATATAGTTATCAGGTTGAAATTCAAAACAAATTTATTCAATATATACAAAAATCGATGTACCAAATTTTATGATGATAGGCCCATAATTGGTCATAACCTCCATATAGGAACCACTTTAGGAAAACATATTAACCTGCACAAATATCCAAAAAAATCTATACTGAACCAAAATTTTACACCGATCATTTTTTTACATCATAATTCGGCATAGCTCCCATATAAGGTCCACTCTTGTTAATAGCGTTGTTTATATGAAATTCTACAAAAATAGGTCATAGCATCCATATATTAAACCAAAATAGTACACAGATCAGTAATTTGAATTCAAAAATCATAACACTGAATTTTGTGAATATTGGTCCATAATTGGCCATAGCTCTCATATAAATACATAAAAATCACGTAAAAATATTTTATGACAATCGAATCATAATAGGTCATAGCTCCCACATAAGTACCACAACCAAATATTTTGAAATTTGTCTAAATATATTTGTATACCCTTTTTTATACTCTGTTTCTTCACTTGAGGTTAAAAGGGAAAAATGTTGATCCAAACGTATTAACTAATTATTAAGTATATAAATTGTTAAATTTCATACGTTCTAATAGGAATTTCAGTTATAAATTGCTGAATTAGATACAATTCTTTGTACATTTGAAATAAAATATCTTCTGCGTAAACTAGTCTTTCTAACAATTGTTATATTATTTCAGTTTTTATACCATCATATTTAGGTGGAGGGTATTTAAGATTCGGCACGGCCGAATATAGTACTCTTACTTGTTTTTAAATAAAATTTGACCAAATTTTTTTCGCTCGTTCTTTTGCTTTAATGTTCTTTACCGCATTGAGATCTGAAACTTTTTTCACCTACTTTTTTCGGTTACAAAATTGACCGAAATAACAGGTGAAAATTAATTTAATGATTTAGAAAAGATTATATCTGACGTAGTTTTAAAAGCTAACGTGATTTAAAAAAATATATACATAATTTGTTGGACCAAGTGTGTATAAGTTTTTTCTGACTCAATCTTTACGTAAAGATCAAAACCAACTACATACCATTTATTTATCAAAAATAATTAACTGAAACAACTTACCTGAAATTTGTGCGACATAAAGCCTGGATTACTTCGCCCTCATTCAATTGTATATCTTTACCGGTATAAGGTAATTCT
Source organism: Calliphora vicina (assembly GCF_958450345.1). Classification (NCBI taxonomy): domain Eukaryota; kingdom Metazoa; phylum Arthropoda; class Insecta; order Diptera; family Calliphoridae; genus Calliphora; species Calliphora vicina. The sequence continues at coordinate 56,895,294 of NC_088781.1, read as the reverse complement.
ACCAAATACTTGCCAAATATCTTCTTATAGATCGGTAAAGTTTCCGTATTATTTGGATATTTAACCATACAATCACAACGAATTAATGCGAATTGAACGAAACTTAAAATGCTGAAGCACAATAATAAATCAAGTTTTAATTTAGACATTGTCTTATCTGTCCCGCTAAATTTAATGATATTTTTTTTTATTAACTTTTGCCAAATGGAGAAGCAAAACAAAAAATCAGAACTTTTCTTGATAAATGCCTGTAAGACACTGAATGTTTATAATTGAAAAATTATGAATTTATTTGTTTATTCATGATTAATATGTACATATGTATGTATGTAGTATGTGTGAGATGTTTCGGGATGATTCGTGGAATTGATTGATTATTTTGATAAGGCAATGTTAGAGGGTTTCTTTATTTATTGAATTTATAAATATTACAATGCAATATTAAAGAAAATTTGTTTTCGAATATATTAAAGTACAGAATTTTAAAGCTTCTACATGAAAAGTTGGAAGTATGAGTAAAAATCATGAATTGATATTTTCTAATCTAAAGAGACAAGAAATGTTCGTTACCTTATTAAAATTGGTTATTATTTGCTAAAATTAAAGGGCCAGAAATATTTTTCAAAGTTTAGGAATAACATATTTACTACCATTTATTTATAAATATTATACATTCCCAACATACAAAATTTTGATACTTAATTCACTGTTAACCCATTATGGGTGATGCAATGGAAACATTTTGTATATGTTCACATATTTAAATACACTCGAGACTTTAGATTAAAACGATTAGGATTTTGAGATTCTATAAATAAGTAAGGCTGTGTAAAATCTCATATACTTAGCCATTATTGTAAAAATGGTTGTACATTTTGTAAAAAAACTATAATCTGACTTACTCAATTTGGTTAGTTTTATATTTTCTATTACCAGAAAATACCAGTGGTAAATTTTACCCTCTAAGATTCTTACATTTAAATGTTATTGGGATGAAAGTATGTATAGTGTTCAGAACAAAGTTTTTCAATCATTTTGATCCAAAACTTTTTAACAATTCAACTTATTTTTGGATATATGAGTTAGCTATTAGCAATAATTATTTATGGCTCATATCGGGTTTCTAGGTCTCCTTCTATTAGACCGATTTTGCCCATTTTCAAAACATAATTGGTCAATTCACAAGATGTCTTATCAGTCATATTGTCATAATGTCCTAATATATCACGACTCGGCAGCTTGACTTAACCGACTCTTAGGCATTCGGCGTAGGTCTCTGCTGATTGGTTACGATAACACAATAAACATAGCATACATAGTAGTATTATTTTAGGACATTTTTTGTTTGAAAAACAATAAAAACCATTGTGAAATATTAGGATATTATGACATGATAAGAGACCTTGTGAATTGACCAAATATTTTGGGGAAACTTTCACCCCTAAGTACTACCCTATATTTTCTAAAGTTATTGAGTTATTCTCGGAAGTGGATTTTATGTGGGAGCTATGGTCAGTTATGGACTGATCGTCATAAAATCCTGTACTATGGTTTTTACATTCGTACAACAGCTTCGATATCAATATTTATAAGAAAAGTTTGTTGGAGAAATACATACACATATATCTCAAATTTGCTTAAATATCAGATATACCATTCGAAAGACCTCAGTTTCTTCATTCTAAATCCATTGAGAAACTTAAAATCAGATTATAACTAATTCAACTAATTTATGCGTGGTAAATTCCGGACAAAAATGCTTTTTTTAATTTTTATAAAATTTTGATGGTAAATTTTTTTTAACACTTCAGAATATACAGTATCATTATTATTTTGGCTATAAAGTAACTATATGGTTATTTATAGTGCTGTAAAGTCAAAGATATTTCTTGTCATTTTAATATTAAAAAAATTTTTTTTTTTACTTTTGAATCGAAGTAGTCTGTGCTTTTTTCTTCAAAGTTTTTTTTTGAAAATTAGCACATGTTTTTTATAAAACAGTTAGCAGTTAACTATTCCACGTAGTTATTAAGGAGTTTTTGCGTGTTCTTTTTATATAAAAGTGAAGTGATTAGGAACTAGTTTTAAATCTATAGAAACTAAATTAAAAAAAAAAGTTTGAAAGACCAGAACAAATTAAAAGGGGCTATTAGAGGTTAAGTGTAAATTACATATAATACTATAAAGTATCAAGAGTAAGTACTATAAATTTCAGCTGCAATTATCCGCCATTCCAATAACCAGAACGATTTCAGTGCCTTCATATTTTACACATTTTTTTAGTATTTTTTGGTCAATTTCAAAAATTATGCAAGTTTGAGAGTTATTTACATCTATGCTGATTAGGCCAAACCATGTATTTGTATGTCGAAATTTTTTCAATGGATCATTTATGTTATTTCTAATTATAAACCTAATTGAAGACATTTACAAAAATTATATACTTTTTTCGATACTTTTATAACGTCAATGTTTATTTGGCCAACTCCTGTATGCAATTTCTAATATTTTTTGCGATGGAACAAGTGTGTTTTTCTTAAATGTACACCAAATTTCAGGTATTTACATGAATAACCTAACTTTTCCGATAATTACAAAATGTCCATGATTGTTTGGCCAAACCCTGTTTATGTATTGCGAAATTTGTACGACAATTTTTTCAATCACTTATGGTATTCTTCATTTCTGGACTAAATTTCGGGCATTTACATGAATAACCTAATTTTTTCGATGCTTTTAAAACGTTCATGATTGTTTGGCCAAACCCTGTATATGTAATCCGAAATTTGAATGACCAATTTTTTTTCGATCAAATATTTTATTCTTTATTTTGGGACTAAATATCAGCCACTTCATTTGATACTTTTAGAACGTGCATGCTCTTTTGGCCAAACCCTGTATTTGAACATCGAAATATTTATCGATCGATCGGTTATGTTATTCTTAATACAAATACCAAATTTCAAACATTTTTATGAAGAAATAAAGAAGTTATTGATTTTTGGCCGGAATTGACCACCGCGCACGGGTGGAAAATCCACCCAACTGTCCAGAATTTCGGCCTGTGGAAAGCTATTGGACTCTTGTAAAAAATGAATTAAAGAACGCAGGAAAGGTACAGGATATGTCCGATTATACGCGTAAGTGGACCACCTCATTCAAAAAGGCAACGGAAGCAACTATGAAATCTTTAATGGGAGGCCTTCCGGAAAAAGTGGATAAATTTATAAATACTGAGTAATATGCCAATATTTCAATGTTTAATGAATTTGTACAAAATTTAAATAAATTTACGTATTTTTGCGATTTTTTATATTGAACGGTTTAAGTTTTATTTAACTTAATACAAGTATATGTTTTTTTTTTGGTTCACTCTTTATGCAGAGGAAAAAAGAGATTTTGCTAGCCCCCTTATATTAAACTTTGATTTCTGTTAGAATGTTTCCCAAAATATTTTGGACCTAGTGATAACCGTTCGTGAGCTGGACCATTTAAAAAAAACATTTTTTTAGTTTTTTTGAAAATTTATTTCATTAACACTCCGTTAGTCGCAAGCATTTTCAATCGAGACTATTCGCAATGTATCAAATTGATATTAGAAAAACTTGCCTTTAAAAATAATCTCTTCACTTTTTATTTCGAAAACATAAAAACAATATTAAATTCAAAGCAGTTAAAAAAGTAATAAAAGTAAAATTGCAGTAAAAATATATTTTTTTATCAAAAAATAGCTTAAAATTTTGGGTGTTTAAAAAAATTTATTATAAAACAAGTAAGAAAGTATGGTCGGTCAAGCGCGACCATATAATACCCTACACTAAGTAAAATAGCAAAAACATTCTTCTTTTAATATTTCAATAATTTATATTTTTGAGTGATTTTCGGAAGTGTGCCTTATATGGGGGCTATGACCAATTTTGGACCGATCACCATGAAATTAGGTCGTGTGATTATATCTATATGAAAATTTACTATGTTGAATTTTCTGAGTATACCAACATTTTTAAGCGATTTATGCACGTTAAAGTGATTTTCGGAAGCGGGTCTATATGGGAGCTATGACTAATTATGGACCGATCGTAACACAATTTGGTGACATGAATTTTGTATATATAAAACTTATTTGGAGTGCAATTTGTGGAGATACATTTATGACCGATAAAGTCCAATTTCGGAAGGAAATTTGTATGGGGGCTAGGTGAAATAATGGACCGATTTCAGCCAGTTTCAATAGGCTTGGTCCTTGGGCCGAAAAAATAATATGTACCAAATTTGATCGAAATATCTTCAAAATTGCGACCTGTACTCTGCGCACAAGGTTTATATGGACAGCTGTATACATACTAAAAAAAACAACACCAATGGCAAAACAAACAAGTAAGAAAGTATGGTCGGTCAAGCCCGACCATATAATACCCTACACTAAGTAAAAGAGCAAAAAAATGTTTCTTTTAAAATTTCATTAATTTATATTTTTGAGTGATTTTCGGAAGTGGGGTTATATGGGGGCTATGACCAATTATGAACCGATCACCATGAAATTAGGTCATATGATTTATGTCTATATTAAAGTTAACTATGTTGAATTTTGTGTGTTTACCAACATTTTTAAGCGATTTATGCACGTTAAAGTGATTTTCGGAAGCGGGTCTATATGGGAGCTATGACTAATTATGGACCGATCGTAACAAAATTTGGTGACATGAATTTTGTGTATATAAAACTTATTTGGAGAGGAATTTGTGGAGATACATATATAAATTAAACATTTATGACCGATAAAGTCCAATTTCGGGAGGACATTCGTATGGGGGCTAGGTGAAATAGTGGACCGATTTCAGCCAGTTTCAATAGGCTTGGTCTTTGAGCCAAAAAAATAATATGTACCAAATTTGATCGAAATATCTGCAAAATTGCGACCTGTACTCTGCGCACAAGGTTTACATGGCCAGCCAGCCAGCCAGCCAGCCAGCCAGCCAGCCAGCCAACCAGACGGACGGACGGACATCGCTTAATCGACTCAGAAAGTGATTCTAAGTCGATCGGTATACTTTAAGGTGGGTGTTAGACTAATATTTTTGGGCGTTACAAACATCTGCACAAACGCATAATACCCTCCCCACTATGGTGGTGTAGGGTATAAAAATAGTAAAAAACTACAAATTTTATGAACCTGAATGATTTTTATGTGCTATTTAGAATAGTTTGACGCGTTCAGATTACATTGATATATTCAAAAGAGTGGTTCACCTTTACCGTAGCTACAGCGTTGCTCAATATTGTTAGTAGAAAATTAGTAATCCCTGGAAGTTATTTTAAAAAAAGTGAAACAAAAATTTGTCTTACATATATTTTTTTGGCAAAAAATTTAACAAAATAGGTTTAGTTGACTCTTAGCTATATTATTTCCATATATAGTTAAGCGGTATCAAAAAGTCTGAATTAGCTGTTGGCCAACAACTGATGACACCTTTTTTTGAGGGCCCCCTGATTTTAAGAATCTTTGGAGGCCCATAAAAAAATGGTCAACAAAATCGCCAAACTGAGTACATATAGGGTTTTACTACCCGTTATTACTATAAACGAATCTACACACAGTTACTAAAATATACTTATGATCGACTTTTACTTACGATCGACATTTTAAAAAATGTATGGAGTGCGGCCAATAACACTGTGCAACAAATGAAGACTTTTAGAAAAACACATGGACTGAACAGTATACACACAGTTAGTGTTTATAAACCGGTTAACCGAAAAAACGGTTTATGTTTGGGCATTTTTTAAATCTATAAGGGTACTCATTTAAACGCTTAAATTTCCCATTTGTGCAAATGGGCAAATTTGCGCGACATGTTTCATGAACCCACCTTTTCAATTTTGTGCAAGTTTATACAGAAAATTTATATTTTTCAAATAAAAATACATAAATTCAACAAAAGCTTTAATAATTTTTTTTCAAATTGTATAAATTTTAATTTTAAAATGTTGAATGAAAGTTAAATCTTTGGAACAAACGGTGGTATACATAGTTTGGAGGATTTTGTTTATGTTCTAGCTGTTGGTTAATGTTTTCATACACAATGTCATTTAATACAATCATTCTGTTCCAAAGTTACACAATTTTCACATGCACAAAATTTTTTTATTTGATTTTTATTTCTTATAAATAAAAGTAAACAAAAGCAGCTGATTCATCAAATGCACAATAAATTCAAGTTTGCGAGTCTAAATTGTCGCGCAAACTTATCGGAGTTGTGCAAACGAATTTCCATACATTTTTTGACATTTCATTTGCGAGAGTGTAAAAATGCACAGATTGCACAGTTTGCGAGGCTTTTGAGCGTTTACATGAGGACCCTTTATATATTTAAAAGTACAAGGCCTGACTCATTCATTCACTGACTCATCACCCAGCAAAAACTTTACTTACTTAGTAAGCCAGCAAGTAATATTGGAGCCAAGGCATAACTACTTATTATTTTACTGAAACACTACTTACCTTTGTGTAGATCTTTATAAAAATGCATGGGTCAAGCTTACAAATGTACTTACAATCAGTTAAGAAATAAGTAGTAAATTCACAACAAGAATATGTAGCTAAAAAAAAAAAAAAAAAATTGTGTGGGAATCGAACAGTCACATTATTTGCTTGTGTTTGATAGTCAATCTGCTAACTCACTGCTCCATGTACGAGTTATTTTATTGTAAGTTAACAATAGTTTTAACATCAACATATAAATGAATATGATATGAAGAAAAAAATTAATGGTTTTAACAGGTGGCGAACCACTAACCTCCCGTTTTCCAGTCAAACACACTAGATAGCTGTGCTAAATGCAAAAGTTTATTACCTACCTGTATAAAAATAAGTACTAATTCCAGTAAATAAAATAATGTGCTGGGTAACCACCGCTCATTACAAAATAATGCATGAAATAACTAGTTGTCATTACAAAAATTCACAAAATTTTTGCTGGGCAGCCATGGGTATTTTTAAGAGATTTAAAATACCCATGTCGTAATTAAGGAGTTTATATGGTCAAATATGGACCGATCTAAAAAATATATGGTACCTACTGCGATTTCTTTTTGCAAAAAACTAATTTTTGCTAATTTTGTATGGATACATCTATTATATAGGAATTTAAGTTCCAAAGCCATATTCCGGGAAGAAATTGCATTTCATGGTATTTTCTGTAATTGTGTGTTTTTAAAAAAACCGGTTTCGGTTTTTATCTTTTAAAAAAAACCGATTAACAACCGGTTTATATTGAATTTTTATTCAATATGAAAAAGGTATATATAAATCTATTTTTGTAGACATTTTTGTTAAAGAAATAACAATAACATGTGTAAAATCATGTTTTATAAGAAAAATTAATAGATTTTAACATACTTACATATAATTTTACATATTTTTATGATTAATGAAATATATAATAGCAATAAAATCAACATTTTGGCTTTAATTGTAATTTCATGTGTAATTTAATTCTTAAGATAAAAACCATTACTTTGGTTTCTAATTTACATAATGTGTTCAATTTGTTAAGAAAGAAATATGTTAAGAATTGTGTGCTAAATTCTCGGCAATACAATTTTCTATAAAATAAATCAATATTTATAAAATTGGTATCAATGTTTTTCCAAAAAATTTGTTTAAATGAGCTTTAGAAAATATATATCATTAAAACCGGTTAACCGTCTTACAAAAACCGGTTTGTCAAAAAACGGAAAAGTTAAAGAAAGCCGAAACCGTTTGAGTTTACAGATATGATAAAACCGGTTGACCGGTTGTAGGTTTAGATTTTGGATACACTAATTTAGGTCCATAATTCTGGTTCAACTAATTCGAGCTTGCTTATTTTCAATACCAAACTGCTTAGAAAAGTTATACAAATTTTGGAAATAATTTCATTAATTTCGATTATATATTTTGAACGTGAGAGTATTTTACAGAGATATAGCTCAATCGAATTTCATAAGGATTAATAATATATATGTATACTTAATAATATATAACTTTCTCAATGTTACAAAAAATGGCAAACGTCATTCACCAATTATCGTCATTGGAGGTATAATAACTATAGGTAGGCCAATCGACTGTTGTTGTTTCCACTTGTATAGCTGTTGTCTCGATTTGTGGAGCCATCAAAATCTCCAGGGGAAATCCTTGCAAGTGGTTTGTTTGCCTTATAAAATCTGTTGAACAGCAAAACATGATGCCGGCATAGGCATATCGAAACGATGAAGAGATTTCATTTAACCACGGAATCTCCGCACAAATATCAGGGCAAAATATTACTTTTTCAGTGGTGAAATACTAAATGATGAAAATATTACATAAATACTTATTTAAATACAAAGCAAGAGATAAGAAATAAACATATTTTTACCTCAGCATAGGGTGAATTGTAACCGACAATAATAAATTCTTTGTTCAAATTGTCATACGATTTCAAATAGGTCCATATGTAAGCTGGTATAGTCTCATTTTTAAAGCCAATCTAAAAAAGAACTATATTAATACATTAAATACTATTTAAAAGCCATTTCAGTAATTACTTTCATTTCCAAAAGGCTGTCTTTATAGCACTTGTCATCGGTGGGATATTGTGCCACACCCGATGTGCCAGTATAAATTTCAAAGCTATTATTTTGCCCATAGTCCGCCAAGGTATTCATAAAGCGTTTCCAATTACCCAGTCTTAGATTACGCCACCATATAATATTTAATATGTTTTTATATTCGTCGAAATATGTCTTTAATGTTTTATCCTGCACAATTGAGGATATTTCAAAGTCAGCTAAATTCAACCATTCACTATTTTTACGCAATTTGTTCAGTTCTCTTTGCAAAATTTCTTGACTGTAATAGGAAATTATTGAAATTATTTTATAGGCATTTTTGTTTATTGTTTTTTTTTTAATATATGTATGTACTTATACCTTAAATCAGAAAGAGTGGTTGTTTTAAAGTTCCAAAGATTTTCATCCAAATACTGTTTTGGAATCCTATCAGTTGTCGGCGTATACATGGGCTATATGGAAAGCATAATAATCAAAAGTATGGTATAAATTCGAAGAAGTCACATTTTATATTTAACTAAAGATAGGGTCACACATGACGAAAAAGACGTAACCACTACATAAAATACCTTTGAATTCTTTTATTTATTTTAAAAACTTATTTTGCTTACGATGATTCGATGCTGTTTGATCTTACAAAACACTTGTAAGAGTAAACACGTAAAACTAATTTGTGCTAAAAAAGTGGTTACGCTTTTTTGAGCAAATATTTGTCATGAGCAAATATTTGTAAGTATCTACCTTAAGGCAGATACTTAGATAGTCTTAAATAATTACATGTAACTGAAATTTTAAAATATTTCCAAAAGAACCCAAATATGTAATTTTGAATAATGTTGAAGATAGATATTTTATACAAACCTTATTCAAATAATTTCGGCGTAAATATGTTACATTATAGACCACAGTTTGCAAGGATATTTCTTCCATATTATAACAGATGCCAGCCAGTATATAATTATCCGTTGTTGGATTTGTCGCCAATAAGAATGTACTGGAGTTTTGATTGTTTTGGCACCAACTGTATGGTTGCTTCGTGGAATAGATGCTCCAATTGCGATGCTCGCATGAAAATTCATTAACCGATAGCTCTATATTGTTATAAACTAATTTGTTATTACGACAATTTAGGGCAATCGAAGTCTTATTGGAAATATATTTATTTACGACAACTTCCCTGGATCCATAATTATAACTATATGATTTTTCTTTTATTTGATAAGTGATAGTACTGAAAATTTTAAAGAAAAAAAAAGGGAAAATTATTTTTAATGCTGTAATAATAGATATTATGCGTTTATGCTGACATTTGTAAAGCCCAACATTTCTTACTGACCTCCAGTAACATGAAGTCTGGTTATGTTTTAACTAAAAGTTTTCATACAAAAATATTTTTTGTCATCAAATATTTTAACGTGATTTTTATGTATTTATATGAGAGCTGTGGCCAATTATGGACCAATATTCACAAAATTCAGTATTATGATTTTTGAATACAAATTACTGATCTGTGTACTATTTTGGTTTAATATCGAGCCCTTAGCGCCAAATTATCGTAAGCGACATTTTTAAAATTTTTGTTTTATTGCAGAAATGATGTTTTACCGTTCTCAGAATATCAAAATTGTTAATAACATCAAAAATATAGGGGGTAAGATTTTATCGTAAGTCAATGTTTATATTTTACAGTAAACAAATTTTATCGTAAGCGACACACAGTGGTATAGAAAAAAAAGAAGGAAATAAATCTGTAACTTCTAAATGGTTAGATTGGTTTGAATGAAATTTCACAAGCGCAAAGAAGAAGTGTTGTCGAGTTTAAGTTTTGGACGTGGACCTCAAGAGCCGACCAAGGGCCCTCAAATTAGGACACCTCGGGTATGTTACATTTTTAAAACGATATTATTTCTTGGTTTGAGTTCCGATTTCAAAAACATTATACATGTAGAATTTTCTCATCGAGCACTATGAGCAGCGTCGTAGCTATCAATTAACTATTATAGCTTAGGAGATATTCGCATTTGAAAATTAAATTTTCAATATTTTTACCCACCCTACTCCAGTATTTTGATAACAGCGTATCCAAATATTTCCCGATTTTATCCAGTTTTCCTTCATTGGACTAACAACACATGTATGTGTCAAATGTAAATAAAACTGTTTAAAAATAATGACTAAGTCCAAAGTTATATGCATTTGAATTTAAAAAATTTTTAAAATTTTTTTTTCGCTATTTCTTTGGGAAAAAAAGAACTTTTTTTCTTTTAAGTTATCGCAAAAAATTTCTAAGAGGATGTATAAGGAATTTCTACTTTCTGAAAGCCAAGTTTTGATTAAATATTTTAAAGAAAACCCAATTTCAAAATTGTTGTTACCGGAGAGACCAGGTCCTGTCAAAAAACACCTATTTTTAATGTAAAATAAAATTATAGGGCAAAAATTCTCAAATCGCGTATTCGATATCAAAATATAGTAACCGATTATAGGTGGCTCAGTATGTTTCTAATTATTTTGAAAAGGGTCCCGATAACCCCGACCCTGGTATGGATATTATAGCCAAAAAACTAAAAATTACCATTTTTGGAATTTTTCCACACTTTTTGGGAATTGCGGGATTGCTGATAATAAATTTCAAAATTCGTTTTTATTTTTCCATTTTAAATAGAAAAATCTACATAACTGTGATATTTCATTAAAAACTATTCATAAATAAAAATTTAATTTCAATTCGAAAAATTTTTATCTATGCAAAAATCCAATAAAAAACATTTTTTTGTCATATTTTTCTATAAAGTATTCCATGAATTTTTAATTGTAAAAAGTTATAAATATTTTTGAAAAATAGACAAATAGTGTGCTTTTACACAGGGCAAGTTTTCTTGCGCAAGTCTAGAGTTTATAGGAGAGAGAGAGGCAAGAAGAAAGAAGAGGGGTACACACTTGCTTGTACTGGCAAGTCTCTTCAATACTCTTTTGTTTTCTCATTTTCACTATGGCGTCTATTAGGTTTTAACATACAAAATTGAACACAGACTTGCTGTGTGTAAACAGTCGAGCAAGTTTAAAAGGGAATCGAAGAGACTTGCTTCAAGTAAACTTGCTGTGTGTAAAAGCAGACATAGCTTCAACGAAATTATATTATATCGCATCATAACACTTTTAATTCTATGTATAAATTTCAAAATAATCAAAAAAAAACCTCCTCCTGTAAAATTTGTGTTTTGTCGCTTACGATAATTTGGCGCTAAGGGCTCGATATGATCAATGCTATGACCTATTATGGTCCTAAGTATTTGAGGGCTATTTTTGTAGAATTTCATATAAACAACGCTATTAACAAGAGTGGACCTTATATGGGAGCTATGCCGAATTATGACCAATATTTAAAAAATCTTGTAGTACGATTTTTGGATACAAATTACTGATCGGTGTAAAATTTTGGTTCAGTATAGATTTTTTTTTTTGGATATTTGTGCAGGTTAATGTATTTTCCTGAAGTGGTTCTTATATGGAGGCTATGACCAATTATGGGCCTATCATTATAAAATTTGGTACATCGATCTTTGTATATATTGAACAAATTCGTTTCGAATTTCAACCTGATAACTATATTTGTAAAAAAATTATGAGGATTTTAGTGATTTTCGAGAGTGGACCTTATATGGGAGCTATGGTTAAATATGGACCGATATTCACAGTAGTATGATTGCTGGATACAAACTACTGATCTGTGCGTAATTTCATTTTGCTTTGGATATGTTTTAAATATTTTTTTAGGTTAATATCTTTTTCGGAAATGGGCCTTATAGGGGAGCTATGACCAATTATCGGCCAATCTTCATAAAATTTGGTACAGTCATATTTATGTATATGGGTATTATTTGTGTCGAATTTTAGCATGACAAAGGTATTTATGAGTACTTAACTGATTTTTGGAAGTGGACCTTATATGGGGGCTATGATCAAATATGGGCCGATCCACGAGAAATTTTGTAATATAATTTTTTTTACCAAAAAACTTATTTTTCCTGAATTTTCTATGGATATTCTTATTCTGTAGGCATTTATAGGCCATAAAACCATATTTCGGGAAGATAGATCATAGACCGATTCTAATAATTTTCTCCAGAGTTACTCCTTTTATCATAAAAGTAACGAGTGCAAAATTGTATGATATTAGCTGCAATATATTTACAAAAATTACAAAAAATATGTGAAAATTATACATTTTTTTTGAGGTTGTCCCACATTTTAATTCATAACTTTGGTTCCACTATACCGATTTCGCAGATTTTCAATACCAAACTGCTTAGGACAATAATAACCATTTTTCTTGCAACTCTACTAAGTTTGTTGGCGTATTTTGGACGTGAGCGTGTTTTACAGAGACGGGCAGACAGACGGACATGGCTCAATCGACTTAGAATTTCATAAGGATCAATAATATATATACTTTGTTGGGTCTCAGATGAATATTTCTCAATGTTACATACGGAATGACAAACTTATATATACCCTCATTCATCACTTATGGTGGTGGAGGGTATAAAAAAATTGGAAATACAGGCAAATCCCGGTATAACGAACGATATGTTGTCAGGCCCATTCGTAAAATTGAAAAATTCGTTATATCGAGATGTTTTTTTTAATTTTGGACTACTTTTTCTATATTGGAATTTAACTAATCCCTAGGTTGGATGAGCAGTGTGGCATTAGAAGGCATGAATATCGTCCAAATTTGTATATCTTTAGTAGTTTTTACTAATTGTTCTTCTATAGGGTGGCTTGGTGCATTATCCACGATTAATAAAGCCTTCATTGTAAGGGATTTCCAGATTCCACTTAATTTGTGTGAAGATAATTTTTTTTTTCTTCAAAATACATGTTGAGAATTTTGTTATTCCATATTTCATTCATTCATCTAAATGTTTTACTTTTTCTTTCAACGAAATTCTTCAACGGTTTTCCATATTTAATTCACGTGAACACGTGTACAATTATAGCCTGCTTTACAAAATCGAATGAAAGATTTCGTTCGCATTCTAAGTTGATTTTGGATTCCTTAACTACATGTTTACGTTAGCGAATCAGTTTTTTTTCGCTTCGAATGCGAACGAAATCTTTCATTCGATATTGTGAAACAAGCAATTAAAACCACTATAGAAGAAATGACAGCACCTATTATTAAGGAGAGTAACCATTGAAAGCGGTACTATAACGACTTATTTTCTTATTTTTACATTATTTACTACTTTTGTTTTTTATACTTTCTGTTCGTTATATTGAGCGAACAAATTTCGAAATGTTCGCTATATAGGTGGTCAATGTTAAAAATTTGGTCGTTTGTTTGATCGAGCATACAATTTTTGAAACTTTCGTTATATAAGGTAGTCAATGTAAAGAATTTGACCGTGCGTTAAACCGCATTTTCGTTAAAGTGAGATTCGTTATACCGGGATTTGCCTGTAATGCGTAAAGAGGAAGTGTTGTCGAGTTTAAGTTTTGAACTTGCACCTCATGAGCCCACCAAGGGCGTGGGCAGGGGTTCCTAAAGTAGGATCGTTTTAAAAATGTAATATTTATATTACATTATTAGGCGCATGAGATCCAAGTTCAAAACTTTTACAAATAAAGACTTTTGGAAAACACACACACTGAATAGTATTGATTCGATTGTATTACCAAAGGGTAGTAAAACTATATACTAAGTTTGGCAATTTTGTTGACCAATTTTTTTTTTTGTGGGTCTCGAAAGATTCTGAAAATCATTGGGCCCTCAAAAAAAGTTGTCATCAGTTTTTTGTCAACAGCTAATTCAGACTTGGTGATCCGTCTTAACTATATATGGCAAACAAATAGCTATGAGCTCACCAAACAAATTTTGTTTACATTCTTTGCCAAAAAATTGCTTTTTCGTGTCCTTTTTTTGCAAAAAATATAGGAAAAAAATATTTTTCACTTTTTTCAGAGTAACTTACAGGTACTCCTAATTTGTCACTAACAATATTTAGCAAAATTGTAGCTACGGTAAAACTGAACAACTCTTGTAAACATATTAGTGCAATCTGGACGTGTCTATGCACTCTAATTAGTCTAACACCCACATTAAAGTATACCGATCGACTTAGAATCACTTTCTGAGTCGATTAAACGATGCACAGTGGTATGAGAACAAAAAAAGATGGAAATAAATCTGTAACTTCTAAACCCTTACGCCGATTTGAATGAAATTTCACATCCGCACAGAGGAAGTGTAGTCGAGTTTAAGTTTTGATTTTGGACTTCATGACCCCACCAGGAGCGGGACCAGGGGTTCCCAAATTAGGATACCTCGGGTATGTTCAATTTTTAAAATGATCCTATTTCTTCGTTTGTTTTCCGATTTAAAAAAAATTACACATACAGAATCTCCTCGTCGAGCACTACATAAAACCCCGTAGCTATCAATTATCTCTTATAGCTTAGGAGATATTCGCATTTGAAAATTTAATTTAACATTTAACATTAACATTTTTATCCACCCTACTCCACTTTTTTGGTGACCGCGGTTCGGATATTCTCCGATTTTATCCATTTTAGGATTAACAATAGATCGATATATCAAATAAAGAAAGAAGTGTTTAAAAATCATGACTGAGTCCAAAGTTACATGCATTTGAATATAAAAAAAATTAAAAAAGGCGATTTTTCGCAATTTTTTTGGAAAAAAAGTACCTTTATTCTTTTTAAGTTATCTAAAAAATTTCTAAGAGGATGTATAATGAATTAGTACTTTTTGAAAAGCTAACTTTACGCCAAATATTTTAAATGAAAAAAACATTTATAATTTTTGATACCGACGGGATCAGGTCCATTAAAAAAATGCCTATTTTTTATGTAAAATTCAAATTTAGGGCAAAAATTCTCAAATCGCATACACGATATCAAAATATAGTAACCTATTTTAGATGGCCCAATAAGTTCTTAATTATCTTGTAAAGGGTTCCGATAACCCCGCCCCTTTTATGGATATTATAGCCAAAAAACTAAACGAATTTAAATCGGTACACAAACGAAGAAATATTATCATTTTAAAAATTGAACATACCAGAGGTGTACTACTTTTGAACCCCTGGTCCCGCTCCTGGTGGGGTCATGAGGTCCAAATTCAAAACTTAAACTCGACTACACTTCCTCTTTGTGCATGTGAAATTTCAGATTTATTTCCCTCTTTTTTTATTCTCATACCACTGTGCGATGTCCGTCCATTCGTCTGGTCGGCTGGCTGGCTGTCCATGTAAACCTTGTGCACAGAGTACAGGTCGCAATTTTGCAGATATTTCGATCAAATTTGGTACATATTATTTTTTCGGCCCAAGGACCAAGCCTATTGAAACTGGCTGAAATCGGTCCGTTATTTCACCTAGCCCCCATACAAATTTCCTTCCGAAATTGGACTTTATCGGTCATAAATGTTTAATTTATAAATGTATCTCCATAAATTGCGCTCCAAATAAGTTGTATATATACAAAATTCATCTCACCAAATTTTGTTACTATCGATCCATAATTAGTCATAGCTCCCATATAGACCCGCTTCCGAAAATCACTTTAACGTGCATAAATCGCTTAAAAATGTTGGTATACTCACAACATTCAACATAGTAAACTTTCATAGAGACATAAATCACACGACCTAATTTCATGGTGATCGGTCCATAATTAGTCATGGGGGCTAAGGCGCACTTCCGAAAATCACTCAAAAATATAAATTATTGAAATTTTAAAAGACAAATGTTTTTGCTCTTTTACTTAGTGTAGGGTATTATTACTTTCTTACTTGTTTTACTATTTTTTTATGCTAAAACAATGATGTTTTGTTATAATAGTATAATCATGTCCACACATCTATGTTGTGCTGTATTAAATCCCACATTTTTTTAAAAAATCGCCAATAATCGATTTAAGATCCGAATGGAATTTAAAATATAGATAGTCCTCGATCTTTTTTTCGTTTTTTAGATATGACTAGCCTACGGAGGGTCAAACATTTTTTTTTTTAAATATCACGTATATTTGCTATAAAATTTTGATATCAGTTATCTCGTTCCTATAAAAAAGTTACACAAATGCAAAGTTGAATCATCTTTTTACATATTTGAAATTTGGATGCGAATATTTTTAATTTGTTTCCCAAGTCCCTATAATTTTATTTTTATAGAAAAAAAAATGTGTCTTCCTATATTTTTTATAAAAAGGAACACGATAAAGCTATTTTTTTTGTCAAAAAATGTAAACAATATTTGTTTGGTTGTATTATTGCTGTATCATCAAAATCGGCAAACTTGAAATTTATCAAAGCATTATAAATCAAATATTGTTTTATAAACATTTGATAAATTCAAAAATTGTTTATGAATGTTGTTAAAAAAAAACGTTAAAATTTTTTTCATTGTACTTTTTAATAGAATCGAGATTTATTAGAGATTTACTTACAGGAAAGTCTTTGTAGCTTCACATACACAATTATCGCTCTTCACAATTATTTATTAAGATATGAACATTAAGGTTAAACGATACTTTAAAGCACGATCAACATTTTGAGGATTTTAAGAGGCAAGTCTCATGATGATTAAAGCGTTAAATACGTACTAATCCCAAGATATTAAAGTCAATATATTAATCGTTTTCTCAGAAGAACCATTATAATTTTAAAACTTTAACTGTTGGGAACTATGTTTTGTAACTTTTGGACATTGATCAATACAAACACATACTCTATAAAGTACTTTGTACATTTCCATTTTTATTCTCTTAAATTTCGAAAAATTCTAAATTTTATTCACGATTATTCGTTATCCAATTTTGCTAAAATTTTCACAATTTATTTGTTATAAGAAGGAGATAATTTTTTGATATTAAGAGCATCGAACAAGTGCAAAATAAGTGTCACACTAATGTACCAGCTCCAGGAAGTTAGTTGATAAAGATGACGATTAAGAGAACCAATTTTTAGGCAAAACATTTAAAATTTTGAGCCACAACTAGAAAAATATGCGATTGTCTCAACGAATATTCTGTGTACACATTTACATAAAATTTTTTAATTTTTTTTTATATATTTATTGAGTTTTAACAATTTAATGATTTTTACCTAAAAAATGTATCACAAAATCCTTGTATTGTTTCACCATTATATAATTTTATTGGATTTCCATTATAGGGTATTCGTAGTTTATATTGTCCAATGGATTTCTCATACTTTGGTAAAGTATCTACATCACTGGGATATCGAATAATACAATCACTTCGTATACTGGGCAAATACACCAGCAACAATAAAAGATTTATTAAATAATTTATGTTCAAATGAAACCACATCCTTTTGATAGTAAAACAATTATAGAACTAAATGCAATTTGAATGAGAAAATCAGTCTTTTATACTCATTTAAAAATGTGATAACATTTTTGGATATTCCTCATGGCAAGTGAAAGCCTAACAAAGGAACTTGGGTTGAAATAAAGAGTTAATCATTTTGCTTATCGTTGAGTTGAAGAAAACAGAACTACTCAATTGAATGTGATTTAAAGCAGTGAAAGGCAACCTATACTATTGCATTTTACGATTGTATTAGTTATACATTCTCTCCGCTCTCACCACGAATCGGTGTTGCCAGTAAACTTTCGTCTCTTTTCCCCAATTAAAAATGTAAAATCTCATATTGTTCATCATACATCTTCAAAAGTTGGGACATTTTTTTTTCACTGGCAACGCTGATTCTTAAATTGTGCGATAAAAAAACGATATACAACCTGCTTGTTTGAGTTCTCAAGCTAGACTGATTAAAAGTTGTTTATTTATCTACAATGCGTGTGCACACGTACGTAAGAGAAGAGTAAATGAAAAACGCGGCGCCCATGTTTTGCCTTTCCCTGATTTAAAGTCTGAATACAACTGGGCTAAAGAGGGTGGCAACAAATTATAATTAGGGAAATCTACATGTTTTTCCTGCCGTTTACACATTTTACTATAAACTCTACATAGAATATAACGCTACATAGAATTTGTTCTGGCGACAATGAGTGCCGCCACAAGGCGATTTTTACTTTGCCCACAAATTATATTTAAACTCATTGTGGTCAATGGTTGTGGTCCCCATTGTAATCAGGCTGTTATGCGATTAACCTCAAAGTACGATCAAACATAGGTACCGTGAAATAGCTCCCAATGAAATTATTCCCATCAAAAATTAAATAATTCCCAAACTTGAAAAATGAAATAACTGCCAAAGTGTGAAATGAAATTTCTCCCAATAATCGGCGGTTTCATAATTTTAAAAAAATATTAGTCCCAAAAAATCGAAATAACTCCCAATGAAATAAATTCCAATAGAAATGAAATAATTCCCAATCCGAAGCAATTCATTAGTGTAATCTAACTCCCAATGAAATAAAGAACTACAAAAGTGAAATTATTCTTCGCTTACCAAACACTTTTTGCATTTTGCACCCTCTAGGGTGTATCAAAAACTGTCTTCGCATAGAAATTTTTTTGGCATTGCCGGCCTTTGGCGGACGCTAAGGTTTTCTCCTCTGGGGTGTATCAAAATCTGGCTTCGCTCAGAAAAGTTTTTTGCATTGACGGCCTTCGGCTGGCCACTAAGGTTTTTTCCTCTGGGATATATCAAAAACTGGCTTCGCTCAGAAAAGATTTCTTTCATTGCAGAAAGGTTTTAAAATATTTCAGAAAGCCGAATGTCTTTTCGCACCAGATTAAGATATCGTTACGACCTCACAAAGGCCGACAATGTAAAAAGAATCTTTTCTAAGCGAAGCCGGTTTTTGATACACCCCAGAGGAGAAAACCTTTGCGCCCGGCCAAAGGCCGGCTATGCAAAAAACTTTTCTGAGCGAAGCCAGTTGTTGATACACCCTAGAGGAGAAAACCTTTGCTCCCGGCCAAAGGCCGGCAATGCAAAACAAATTTCCTGAGCAAAGCCAGTTTTTAATATTTTGATTTTGCAAAGTAGAACCTAAAAAAATGAAATAACTCCCTATACAGTGAAATAACTCCTAATTCTCATAATAAAATGAAATAAAACCTAACAACAATTTCATTGGGAGTTGTTTCATTGGCAGTTATTGCATTATGAAATAACTCCCAGCTAAAAATTATGAAATAACACCCTATGCATTAGGAGTTGTTTCATAATGAAATAATTCCCAAGTTGTATGAAAAATTTGTTGGGTGTTACTTCATTTTTTCGTACACAACAGAGATGGAAAATTAGCAGAGACCGAAAATGGCACTATGCTACACCCAAAATATGAAAGCAGTGCAACCAAAAATATGCAATATCATATTTTTTGACGTGCGTTGTAAAATTTGAAAGCATTTTGGCATAGATTTGTTGGTTCATATTTTTGCATTTTTGATCTTTACTGCATATTTTGCATTTTTTAAGCATATTTTTGCATATTTAACAGATAACTGCAAATTTTTGTTGCATATTTTTTTTTATATCCTACACCACCATAGTGGGGAGGGTACAATGCGTTTCTGCAGATGTTTGTAACGCCCAAAAATATTAGTCTAACACCCAACTTAAAGTATACCGATAGACTTACATATAATCACTTTCTGAGTCGATGTCCGTCCTTCCGTCTGGCTGGTTGTCTGTCCATGTAAACCTTGTGCGCAAAGTACAGGTCGCAATTTTTAAGATATTTCGATAAAATTTAGTACATATTATTTTTTCGGCCCAAGGACCAAGCCTATTGAAACTGGCTGAAATCGGTCCATTATTTAACCTAGCTCCCATACAAATGTTCTCCCGAAATTGGACTTTATCGGTCAAAAATGATTAACTTATATATGTATCTCCACAAATTTCGTTCCAAATAATTTGTTTATATACAAAATTTTGTTACGATCGGTCCATAATTAGCCATAGCTCCCATATAGACCCGCTTCCAAAAATCACTTGAACGTACATAAATCTCTAAAAAATGTTGGTATACACTTAGAATTCAACATAAATAACTTCCATATAGACATAAATCACAGGACCTAATTTCATGGTGATCGGTCCATAATTGATCATAGCTCCCATATAATTTCCACCACCGAAAATCTCTCAAAAATAGAAATTATTGATATTTTAAAAGAAAAATCTTTTTGCACATTTATTTAGTGTAGGGTATCGGGCTTGAGCGACCATACTTTCTTACTAGCTTTTCATTATTTTCTTTTCTTATAAAAATTTTCATTTTACTATTTTGAATTTATAGATTTTTGTGGTAATTATTTGAACTTATTATTTTTATATTGTTACGAAATTGTACTTGAATTCAAATATAACGATTTTAACGGCTGATTTAAAAATAGCATAATATTTTCAGATAACAGTGCTGTAAAACTGTAACATATCTGTGGGCATTGTTAAATAAAAGCTTTCAGTTGATTTGATCGTAAGTTGGCAACGCTGTATTCGATTTCGAATATTCAGTTAAAGAACATTGTAGAAAGTACACCACAGATGGCGTATGTATTAGAAATCTCTAGACAGTTAAAGAGAAATCTAGAGTGCAGATGGCAGTGTTATAAATAGTAGCAGAGGTTGCAGTCGTTAGTGAGTTTATCAGAGACGCTTTTAGAATAAACATCATCTAAGTGCCTTAAAGTGTGTTGTGTTTTTCAAGTAAATTCGTGTACATTATAAATTGTGTCTGTAATTCTGAGAATTTATAAACGTGTATAAAAAAACATTGAGTGGCTATTTAATTCTGTTGTTGTTGTACATTTTAAAGAAATAACGAGTTGTTACAATTTTCAAACTACTAAACGGCTTTTATTTGCAATCAAAAGTATCCGGTTTATTTAAAGGAAATAAACCAGCGTTTTGAAAAGGTTAAAACGTAACAATATTATTTGAAAGTAAATTAAATTAAAAATATGCATACACAAATATTAAAATTTAACAAATACGTAAAAAACAAGTAAAAAAGTATGGTCGGTCAAGCCCGACCATATAATACCCTACACTAAGTAAAAGAGCAAAAACATTTTTCTTTTAAAATTTCAATAATTTATATTTTTTAGTGATTTTCGGAAGTGGGCCTTATATGGGGGCTATGACCAATTATGGACCGATCACCATGAAATTAGGTCGTGTGATTTATGTCTACATGAAAGTTTACTATGTTGAATTTTGTGAGTATACCAACATTTTTAAGCGATTTATGCAAGTTAAAGTGATTTTCGGAAGCGGGTCTATATGGGAGCTATGACTAATTATGGACCGATCGTAACAAAATTTGGTGACATGAATTTTGTATATATTAAACTTATTTGAAGCGATAAAGTCCAATTTCGAGGGGACATTTGTATGGGGGCTAGGTGAAATAATGGACCGATTTCAGCCAGTTTCAATAGTGGTGTAGGGTATAAAAACTGTTTATGAATATGGAGAAAAATCTTTATCCGAACAATTTTGAATATTCGAATGTAAATATTCGAAATTTTGCACTAAAATACAAAACTTAAAGACCCGACCGATAACCTACCATAAATCTTGAAAAATATCAAAAAAATCACACGCTATTTGTTCGTGGATCTTAACATTTCTTTGGGTTAGGCCATTTCATTTTTTTAAAAGTAATCAAAATATTCGTTAATCTATGTACCATATTTATATCAGTTAAATCTATTTTGACAATAAGATTGAAAAATATTGAAACTGTATTTGTTATGGTATTTCTACAGCTAAGCTGAGTTTCACTGTAAAATATACATATTTTCTTATCGAAATGCAAAATATGAAAACAAAAACGCTCAATATACTGAAACTCAACAGTTTAAACTGTTACAGCAAAGTGTCTGCTAAAAATAAAAGGAAATGTTTACTGATAACGACTACATTGTTTATTTGTTATTAATGTAAAGATTGCTTATTCAATCAGAATTCAAAAATAGTTTTTTCCCGTTTAAGATTTATTTAATTGTTTAAAAAAAGAATTAATAAATTATAAAAAGTTTTATATACATATGTCTGTACATTAGAGTGACAATCAGTTGTATGGAAAAAAATGTTTGTTCAAATTTTGAAGAGTGCCGGGTGGAATATTGTGACACTAGGCCTAAATGTTAAGTGCTGAAAATTTGAGCCAAATCGGGCAACGATTTCTGGACGCGCATCAAGGTCAAAGATCAGATATATGCAAAATTTTACTGTTACTATGGAATAAATAGGTGAAACTCGTTAACTTTCTGCATTGTTTTCTAGAAATATGTAGATTTATTTATATTAATGAATATTACATTAAAAAAAAAATTTGGAAATTAACCCATGAAAATGAGCCCAAAAATATATAACATTTCGCTATCTTTTCATTAGAAATTCCAAATATTGAAAAATTTTACCTTTGACCTTCACGATTTAAAGGTTAACGTTTTCCGATTTTAGTGAAACTTTCAGACCATATTTAAAATTACCAGGATTATAATACTATGAATAAGTTTTACTTAAAATTTATAACAGTAAGGAAATTCGCCTAAATATGGACAAAAAAATTGTTTTTCTTGAAAATCGCAAAATTTAAATCGCAGGTACGGAAAAACTGTAAGAGGTATTGACATAATTTTTTCATATTTTTATTCCCTATTTTGATCTCAATAAACTCCAATGTGATGAACGAAAAAATCTGAAATTTGTTTAACAAAATTTTTAAGAAATTGAAAATGGAGTTTTGAAACAGCCGTTAAAAAAAAATATTTTTTTTGGCCATACCTGCGAATAAGTTAACGGTACCCTACGAAGACTAAAACTCATATACAAGTAAATATGGACATATTTTAAGTAAAAATGAGCTTTTATTTTAATTTTTCTCGAAATATCATAATTTTTTTCCTAAATTTTTTGTTCAAGTGGCCTGAAACACGTTAATGGTCTGGCGAATTTGTAATAACTTTAACATTTTTTAATCAAATTTTGTCATTTATATCTCATTACAACGACAATTACGTACATATTTCGATTCTTTTGCATTCAATTACAAAAGTATTTATTTAGTAGCAAAATTTTTTCAAAAACTGAAAAATTTGCATTTTTCTCTAATTTTGGCGATAATACAGTTTTTGTATCATTTTGAACCAAAGGAGATACAGGGTTAACTTCCAAAATTGTTTTTTAATGTAATATTCATTAATATAAATAAATCTACATATTTCTAGAAAACAATGCAGAAAGTTAACGAGTTTCACCTATTTATTCCATATTAACAGTAAAATTTTGCATATATCTGAACTTTGACCTCGAATTTTCAGCACTTAACATTTAGGACTAGTGTCACAATATTCCACCCGGCACTCTTTGAAATCTAAAAAAAAAAAATCGGCTGTCACTCTAATGTACATATTTGATTTGAAGAATAAAGGCCCAACTATAATATGCATAAGCTAGCTTAAGGTAATGTCAAAACCGAACGAAAAGTCTGTCAAATGCTTAAGGAAATCCGAAGAAACTTTTAGGTGGCCATAATGTACTTACGTGCATTCAAAACAATTTAGCTCCATTTGCACATTTATGTGCAACATGCAATTAAAAAAACAAGTATTTCTTATTATTTTATCAAAATAAATTAATTTTCTTCATCCTTTTCATTTATTTCTCTATTTTTTTTGTATAAAATAAACAAACAGTACGGAATGTGCGACCAGCTTCGCACTTTGCTTAAGCAAATAAAATTTGACGAAACTTGACGAAACTCTCTTAAGTACATTATAGTTTGTCACATACATTTTATATGTATTCGCACAGTTGCTTAAGCTGACTTAAGCTAGTGTATGCATATTATAGTTGGGCCTTAAGTAATTTGGTTTTAAATTGCTATCGGCAGTACAGAATTGTTTTTATTCATTGAAATTTTAATCTATACTGAATTATATTTCTTCAAGTACATGCATATGTATGTATATAAAGGAGAAAAATCAGTTGAAAACAAGTAAGAAAGTATGGTCGGTCAAGCCCGACCATATAATACCCTACACTAAGTAAAAGAGTAAAAACCTTTTTCTTTTAAAATTTCAATAATTTATATTTTTGAGTGATTTTCGGAAGTAGGCCTTATATAGGGGCTATGACCAATTATGGACCGATCACCATGAAATTAGGTCGTGTGATTTATGTCTATATTAAAGTTAACTATGTTGAATTTTGTGTGTATACCAAAATTTTTATGCGATTTATGCACGTTAAAGTGATTTTCGGAAGCGGGTCTATATGGGAGCTATGACTAATTATGGATCGATCGTAACAAAATTTGGTGACATGAAACTTATTTGGAGCGGAATCTGTGTAGATACCTATATGATTTAACAATTTATGACCGATAAAGTCCAATTTCGGGAGGACATTTGTATGGGGGCTAGGTGAAATAATGGACCGATTTCAGCCAGTTTCAATAGGCTTGGTTCTTGAGACGAAAAAATAATATGTACCAAATTTCATCGAAATATCTTCAAAATTGCTCTGCGCACAAGGTTTACATGGACAGCCAGCCAGCCAGCCGACCAGACGGACGGACGGGTATAAATATAAATATATTTATACCCTACATCACCATAGTGAGGAGGGTATAATGCGTTTGTGCAGATGTTTGTAATGCCAAAAAATATTAGTCTAAGACCAACCTTAACCCTCCGTTCATTTTCAATAGAGACTAGTCGCAATGTATCAAATTGATATCAATAAAAAAAGGCGCGTTTGAAAATAATCTCTTCACTTTTTATTTCGAAAACATAAAAACAATATTAAACTCAAACCCCCATATGCATAAACAGTTTATAAATTTATCAAAGGTTTATTAAACAGATTTTGTATAGAAATTTTGTTTTATAAACCTTTGATAAATTTATAAACTGTTTATGCATATGGGGGAAAGTATTTAAATGAATAATATAAATAAAATTGCAGTAAAAATATATTTTTATCATAAAATAGCTTAAAACTTTGGGTGTTTAAAAAAAATTTCAATAAAACAAATGTTTGCCTGTATCAACCAGATCAATTGCGACTAACGGAGCACAGTGGTTTAGAAACTTTTTTTTTTGGAAATAATTCGGTATCTCGGGAACTATTGGAGATATTATTACAAAATTTCACATGGTTAGAGCTGAGGTGTTTTTGAGTTGAATTACATTTGTTCAGCTTCCTAGGGGTAATACGGGCCAGTTTGTGTCCCTCAAAGTTGGTCACCTCGGGTCTCAAAATTTTAAAAAAAATCCCCAAAAATTCATTTATGAAGTTTGTGGAACTTCTGAGGAGTAAATAAAGGCTTTTTATATACATAAGTATTTGATACTGTTGAAAACATTAAAACATTAAATAATTTTATAAAATTTTGGGACTTCATTTACCTTAAAAACTAAAAAAACTTTCATATGGTGATTTTCCACTAATAAAAATATAAAATTTGATTTAATGTAAAATTTTAACGGTTAAAGATATCATAACAAAATTGGGAACTAATTTAGATCCAAATGTCCTTAAATTAATGACATTATAATTTTTGACATTTTTTATTTTCAAATACCAAAATTCCTAAAACGGGGAAAATGTGTTCCAAAAACTGAGTTTTTTTAGAAAAGTGCCTACTGTGACGCTATTTACCGTGTGATAGTAAAACAACTTTCTAAGTATTTAAACAACATATAGGGTTATACAAATACGGAACTTTTTCGAGGATCGGTGCTTTGCCTGTTTAGAATTTTTTACTGAAACCTAAATATTTTTTTTTTAAATTGTCCAAGTTTGGATAGGTCTGGGGGATACTGTGTCCGCTTAAGTGAGCCCAATTTTACTTTACACGCTTTTGCATTAAGTTTTCTTTCCGGAACATATTAAAATTGTATATAGTCCCAAAGAAAATTTGTTTCTACAAAAGAAAAAATATAGGGACTTTTTTAGGAAAAATCGTAAAAAATTAGGCCCATTTTACATGTTCCAACTTTGGATGCGTGTAACTTTTTACACGGACGAGATAACTGTTACCAAGTTTTTTTTATTTTATTTAGAATTTTATTGCCAATATAGCTGATATTTGAAAAAAAATTCGACCCTCCGTAGGGCCGCCATATCTAAAAAACAAACAAAAATCGAGCAAAATAAAAAAATAAATAAATAAACCTAAATATCTCTTCAACTGAAGGAGATAACCTACACATGTAATAGTCCTTTCTCAAGGACTATTTATATTTTAAATTCCAGCTCATTCGGATCATAAATGAATTTTTGGGGATTTTTTTAAAAATTTTGAGACCCGAGGTGACCAACTTTGAGGGGGCACAAACTGGCCCGTATTACCCGTAGGAAGCTGAACAAATGTAATTCAACTCAAAAACACCTCAGCTCTAACCATGTGAAATTTTGTAATAATATCTCCTAGTTCCCGAGATACCGAATTATTTCCAAAAAAAAAGTTTCTAAACCACTGTGCGGAGGGTAAAAGTATACCGATCGACTTAATGGATATTCATTGGAATTTTTACATTATATGTTTACATTTATTTAGAAATCATTATGAAATATTATAAAAATTAAATTTAATAAATAGTGGTAGATGATTCGAGTGTTGTTGTTTCTTCTACTTGTATGGTTGTTGTCTCAATTTGTGGAGCCATCAAAATTTCCAGGGGAAATCCTTGCAAGTAGTTGGTTTGTCTTATAAAATCCGTGGAACAGCAAAACATGATGCCGGCATAGGCATAACGAAACGATGAAGAGATATCATTTAACCACGGAATCTCCGCACAAATATCGGGACAAAATACTACCTTTTCAGTGGTGAAATACTACAAAGTATAAATAAATATTAACACAAATACTTCTTTAAATAAGAAATAAACATATTTTTACCTCAGCATAGGGTGAATTGTAACCGACAATAATAAATTCTTTGTTCAAATTGTCATACGATTTCAAATAAGTCCATATGTAAGCTGGTATAGTCTCATTTTTAAAGCCAATCTAAAAGTAACAAACAAAAAGGAACTATATTAATATATTAAATACAATTTAAACGCCATTTTGGTAATTACTTTCATTTCCAATAGTCTCTCTTTATAGCACTTGTCATCGGTGGGATATTCCGCCACGCCCGATGTGCCAGTATATATTTCAAAGCTATTATTTTGCCCATAGTCCTCCAAGGTATTCAGAAAGCGTTTCCAATTACCCAGTCTTAGATTACGCCACCATATAATATTTAATATGTTTTTATATTCGTCGAAATATGTCTTTAATGTTTTATCCTGCACAATTGAGGATATTTCAAAATCAGCTAAATTCAACCATTCACTATTTTTACGCAATTCGTTCAGTTTTTTTTGCAAAATTTCTTCACTGTAATAGGAAATTATTGAAATTATTTTATAGGCATTTTTGTTTAATATATGTATACCTTAAATCAGAAAGAGTGGTTGTTTTAAAGTTCCAAAGATTTTCATCCAAATACTCTTTTGGAATCCTATCAGTTGTCTGCGTATACATGGGCTATATGGAAAGCAGAATAATCAAAAGTACGGTATAAATTCGAAGAAGTCGCATTTTATATTTAACTAAAGATAGGGTCACACATGACAAATATTTGACGAAAAAGACGTAACCACTACATAAAATACCTTTGAATTCTTTTATTTATTTTAAAAACTTATTTTACTTATCGTCGCGACGATTCAAAACAAAACATTTAGTTTTATTTTATTTGATGCTGTATGATCTTACAAAATACTTGTAAGAGTAAACACGTCAAACTAATTTGTGCTAAAAAAGTGGTTACGCTTTTTTGAGCAAATATTTGTCATGAGCAAATATCTTTAAGTATCTACCTTAAGGCAGATACTTAGATAGTCTTAAATAATTACATGTAACTGAAATTTTAAAATATTTCCAAAAGAACCCAAATATGTAATGTTGGATAATGTTGAAGATATTTTATACAAACCTTATTCAAATAATTTCGGCGTAAATTTGTTACATTATAGACCACAGTTTGCAAGGATATTTCTTCCATATTATAACAGATGCCAGCCAGTATATAATTATCCGTTGTTGGTTGTGTCGCCAATAAGAATGTACTGGAATTTTGATTGTTTTGGCACCAACTGTATGGTTGCTTCGTGGAATAGATGCTCCAATTGCGATGCATGCACGAAAATTCATCCACCGATAGCTGAATATTGTTATAAACTAATTTGTTATTACGGCAATTCAGGACAATCGAAGTCTTATTGGAAATGGATTTATTTACGACAACTTCCCTGTATCCATAATTGTAATCATATATAGTAGATTTTTCTTTTATCTGATAAGTGATGTTACTGAAAGATAAAGATAAAATTATTTTTAAAGCTACAATAAGATGAGTTCACTGTACTGAGTATTCTGAACTTTATGACAATGAGAAAATTGAACCTATTTTTAATTATACCCTGCACCACCATAGTGGGGAGAATATTATGCGTTTATGCTGATGTTTGTAACTCCCAAAAATATTTAGTCTAAAAATTTTACATTAAGTCAAATTTTATATTTTTCTTCATGTAAAATCGTGACATTTCTACGCCTATAGAGTAGAATAGATTTTGCAAAAATAAGAGTATCTGAAAATTAATTTGGTCTTTGTTTTCCATTCAGAGGGTACTATATTATAAAAAAAATAATAAATTCTTTCGAAATATTGTTGTCCAAAATATCGAGCGAAATACGGGCATATCGTGAGTGACATAAAACGGAAGTAATTTTGTGGTACATGTAGAAATATGCATAGGTTTTCTTTCAATTTCTTTCAATAAACCAAATATTTTTCCTTTACAATCCGTCAATTATATAAATAAAAATCAAATGTCGTTCGTTGGTAATTGCATCAGTATAGAACGGTCATAGCCCAACTTAGGTTTCTACGGAATGAAAAATTGACCACGCCCACTTTATTTAAAATTGGAATACGGCTACACCGATTTGGCTAATTTTTTGTCTAAATGGCCAATTTTGTTTTCCGATATATGTATATAAAATCGCAGGACACCTGGACCGATTTAATTAATTTTTTTTTAATGTTCGCAATACATAGTCCGCAATCATTTTTACATAAATAACAAGTAAGAAAGTATGGTCGGTCAAGCCCGACCATATAATACCCTTTTAAAATATCAATAATATATATTCGTGAGTGATTTTCGGAAGTGGGACTTATATGGGAGCTATGACCAATTATTGACCGATCACCATGAAATTAGGTCGAGTGATATATGTCTATATGAAAATTATTTATGTTTAATTTTGTGTATATACCAACATTTTTAAGCGATTTATGCACGTTAAAGTGATTTTCGGAAGCTGGTCTATATGGAAGCTATGACTAATTATGGACTGATCGTAACAAAATTTGGTGACATGAATTCCGTATATATAAAACTTATTTGGAGCGAAATTTGTGTAGATACCTATATAAATTAAACATTTATGACCGATAAAGTCCAATATCGGGGAACATTTGTATGGGAGCTAAGTGAAACAATGGCCCGATTTCAGTCGCTTTCAGTAGGCTTGGTCCTTGGGCCGAAAGAATTATATGTACCAAATTTTATCGAAATACCTACAAAATTGCGACCTGTACTTAGCGCACAAGGTTTACATGGACAGACAACAAGCCAGCCCGCCAGACGGACGGACGGACATCGTTTAATCGACTCAGAAAATGATTACAAGTCGATCGGTATACTTTAAGATGGGTGTTAGATTAATATTTTTGTGATCAATCATATTTCAGGCCAAATTTCGATTACTTATATAAAAACTCACAATAGCTTAAATCGATAATAACTTGTCCAATAAGCGTTTAATCAAGAAAATGAGCTCGATCTGTGATCACTCATATTTCTAGCCCAAAATCGATTTTTTATATAAAAACTCAAAATATCTAAAATCTCTAATAACTTGACCAATAAGCGTTTAATCAAGAAAAGGAGCTCGATCTGTGATCACTCATTTTTTCGACCAAAATTCGATTACTTATGTAAAAACTCGAAATATGTACATTCATTTATATGTATTTTGTTGTTGCAAAACTTAGGTTTTTGACAAAAAACTTAGGTTCTTTGTCTCTCAGTAGCGCTTCTATGTATATTTTATTATATGTTCTATGTCATTCAATTATATGATTTTTTTTTCTTTTTAACTATTTCAAACCGCTTCTCACAATTTCATTAAATTCATTAAAACATTATAAAATTAAATATGGTCAGTTTAATCTATAACTTTTGCCCTTGAAATGTTGTAATATGCTCTAAGTCATTCTCGTGTAATTGCCCATATTATAATTTTTTCACTGAAATATTAATCTTCAGTACCACATACTTATATAAAAAGCATATATTTATTCTTCAGAAGCTCCTCAAACCATGCCCCGTTTCAAAAATTTTAACGTTTTTCACACCAAGAGCCTATATTCAAAATCATCTATCTTTGATTTTCACGAAAATTACTTTTTGATGGTAAAATGTTCAGTAAAACAGCCCTCATCTATGGTGAGAAAATTTCATAACCAACATATTTTTTTTTCTGTTTTATTTGCATTTTTGTTATTTCTCTATCTTATACAATTTGCAAATAATTAATTTTCCAAAAAATTTTTTTTTAATAATTTCTTCATGCAATTCATGCTTTCTTACAAATTTTTGCATGTTGAACATGAATTTTACATTTTTCAATAATTTATCAAAATAGCTAATGCCGATTCTGAATTAAATTACCGTGAAAATATTTTACATTTTTATTATTGGATAATGTCCATGGCATTAAAATAAATCGTTAAAGTTGGAGTTTGTTTAAAAAAGTATATAGTTTTAAAGTGTCAACTATTATTTTTATGATAATTTACACCAATCAAACTCCAAAAAAAAACTTAAAAAATCTAAAAAAACTGTTTTTCTATAACTTTTTATTTATTGTTAATTGAATATACATATGTAGGTCCTCGATATATTGCATTAAGCCGGTATTGCGTGATCAAGATTGGGTAACGTGATCTGCCCGGATTATACTGATAAGGATTTGCCGCTATTGCAGCACAATAGAGAAGTGTGCACTTGATCATACTTTTTTAACAAAAAATATTTTTTTTCATTTCAAAAACTTGCAAAAAAACAAAAATTTTTAAGGTGTGAGCTTTTTAGAGTGCATTGACATGTTCAGTTTGCATTGATATGTTCAGCTTTACCGTAGCTACAACTTTGCTAAATATTGTTAGTGAAAAATTAGCAGCTCCAGTAGATTATTCTAATAAAAGTGAAAAAATTTTCTTTAAAATTTTTTTTTAAAAAAAAGTAACACTAAAAAGCTATTTTTTGGCAAAAAATTTAACAAAATTGGTTTGGTAGACTCTTAACTATATTATTGTCATATATAGTTAAGTGGTATCACCAAGTCTGAAATAGATGTTGGCCAAAAACTGATTACACCTTTTTTGAGAGCTCACTGATTTTCAGAATATTTGGAGATTCATAAAAAGAAATTAATTACCAAAATCGCCAAACTGAGTATAGGGTTTTACTACTCACTGGTAATAAAATCGATTCAATACTGTTCAGTCCGTGTGCTTTTCCAAAAGTCTTCATTTGTTGCACAGTGTAATTACCAGGGAAACCATGTTTTTTCTGCATGTTTTTTCTGGTGAGTCTAATGAGCACATGGATGAGATATTTACATGTTTCAGAACTATTTAAGAATTTTGGCATCGATTTGTTAGTGCATATTTTTGCATATTTTACCCTTAAATGCATATTTTTGCATATATTTGTTTTAAGAGCATATTTATGTCATATTTTTGCGTTTTTAGAGCATATTTTACTGTTTAATAGCATATTTTGACTTTATCAAAAAACAAATTTTGTCTTACTTATTTTTCGCTGTTGTGTTAAAGGTTTTTACTTCCTTTGTTTAAAATTCAAAATTGAAAAATAAATGGCTTTTCACCAAAAAAAAAAAAAATTTAAAAACAAAATTTTTTTTTTTAAATTAAAAAAAAAAATTCGAAATTTTTTTTCCAAAAAATTAAAAAACTGAAAAAAATTTTGTTCAGCTAAAAATATTTAAATTTTTTATTTTGAAGTATAATTTGGTGAAGGATATATAAGATTCGGCACAGCCGAATATAGCTCTCTTACTTGTTTTAATATAAAATTAGCACTATTTTAATAATAGCGCCATCTAAATATCAAATTTTAGTTCTAATTCAAACATAACCGTTCTAAGTGTTAAAGAAATATTGTCTTTTAAATTTGCTCCTATAACATCAGTTGATGTCGAAAGAACATTTTCTATGTATAAAAATGTTTTCAGATCCAATAGACAACGATTTTTATTTGAAAATTTAAGTCAATATTTTGTAATTTATTGCAATAATAACCTAAATTGGAAAAAAGTGACTTTATATTTATATAAAATATCATCAAAAAATACCTCTCGAGGCCTTTTCATAACTTAAGTTCCTATTGTTTTTATATTGTATTTATTATTTGTTATACTTGTTTTAGTTCATGTTATTTTTGTTTATTTTATGTTACTTTACCTTTTTAAAAATGAATTCTATTGATTTTTTTTTAAATAAAAGTATATTTTTTGGTTAAAAATTATATAAAAGTTTGTTTTTTTAAGAGCATATTTTTTAAATTTTAAGAGCATATTTTAAAGTTTTTACTGCATATTTAAAGCGCTTAAAACTCTTTTTTTAGAGCATATTTCCGGTTTCCCTGGTAATTACTCATAGCTCCCATAAAAGGCCTACTTTCGAAAATCATACACGAAACTAAATTATTGAAATTTTAAAAGAAAAATATTCAAGAAAATTTATATGTGCTATAAACTTTATAAAATTTTAACAATTTGGTTGTTTTTATACCCTACATCACCATAGTGGGGAGGGTATTATGCGTTTTTGCAGATGTTTGTAACGTCCAAAAATATGAGTCTAACCCACCTTAAAGTATACCGATCGACTTAGAATCACTATCTGAGTCGATTAAACGATGTCCGTCTGGCTGGCTGGCTGTCCATGTAGACTTTGTGCGCAGAGTACAGGTCCCAATTTTGAAGATATTTCGATTAAATTTGGTACATATTATTTTGTCGGCCCAAGGACCAAGTCTATTGAAACTGGCAGAAATCGGTCCATTTTTTCACCTAGCCCCCATACAAATGTCCTTCCGAAATTGGACTTTATCGGTCATAAATGTTTAATTTATGTAGGTATCTCCACAAATTCCGCTCCAAATAAGTTTTATACATACAAAATTCAAGTCAGCAAATTCTGTTACGATCGGTCCATAATTAGTCATAGCTCCCATACAGACCCGCTTCCGAAAATAACTTTTACGTGCATAAATCGCTTAAAAATGTTGGTATACACACAAAATTCAACATAATTAACTTTCATATAGTCATAAATCATACGACCTAATTTCATGGTGATCGGTCCTCTATAAGGCCCACTTCCGAAAATCACTCAAAAATATAAATTATTAAAATTTTAAAAGAAAAATGTTTTTGCTCTTTTACTTAGTGTAGGATATTATATGGTCGGGCTTGACCGACCATACTTTCTTACTTGTTTATTGTATATTTATGGAGTTTTAACAATTTAATAAT
This sequence comes from Calliphora vicina, assembly GCF_958450345.1. NCBI lineage: Eukaryota > Metazoa > Arthropoda > Insecta > Diptera > Calliphoridae > Calliphora > Calliphora vicina. Next base: position 56,861,015 of record NC_088781.1, on the reverse strand, counting down.
TTTTACCTAAAAAATGTATCACAAAATCCTTGTATTGTTTCACCATTATATAATTTTATTGGATTTCCATTATAGGGTACTCGTAGTTTATATTGTCCAATAGATTTCTCATACTTTGGTAAAGTATCTACATCACTGGGATATCGAATAATACAATCACTTCGTATACTGGGCAAATACACCAGCAACAATAAAAGATTTATTAAATAATTTATGTTCAAATGAAACCACATCCTTTTGATAGTAAAACAATTATAGAACTAAATGCAATTTGAATGAGAAAATAAGTTTTTGTACTTCAAGAAAACGCTCATTTCAATGTGATAACATTTTTGGACATTCCTCATTCCTCAAATAAAGAGTTACTCATATTGCTTATCGTTATTTGAGTAGAAGAAAACAGAACTACTTATTTGAATATGACTTATGTGCTGTTTTTCGATAGCGAACGATTGCTTTGAGTGGACGTTTTACATGTATTTTGTTTTTGTTACAATAACAAAACACATGTTAAATTTCCACTCAAAGCACACGTTCGCTATCGAAAAACAGCACATTAAAGCTGGATTACAATTGGGACAACCACACAGCAAGAGATTGTGGCAACAAATTATAATTAAGCTATGAAAATAGGAGAAAATTGAGAAGATCGCCAAAGAAATCAATAACAATAAAATATAATGTGTTCTGGCGACAATGAGGCGATTTTTGAGTTGCCAGCAAATTCAATTTAAACTCATTGTGGTCATTAGTTGTGGTCCCCATTGTAATCAGGCTGCTATGCGATTAACTTCTAAAGTCCGATCAAACATAGTTCATATTTAAAAGAGAATAAATAAAAGATCGGTTACACTACAGAGAACAGAAAAGTAGCAGAGACCGAAAATAACACTATGCTACACACAAAAATATGCAGGGGTTCTGATATAGCAATTTTGTTGTATAGAGTTCGAAAATACTTATAGTTTTTCTCGACTACTTCGTTTAGTATAACACTTCTTTTATTAGCAAATGTAGTGAAATGAAGATATTCTTAAAGTTACAACTTCAAAAAATCATAAGTAAATATGTTGTTTTGATAAGTAAATATGTTTGGTTTTAAAAATGTTTCATTTATTAAAAAGATACATGATTTACCTTTCAAATAGAAGTGATTTTTTGAAAATCGGTAGGAAAATGGCTGAGTTAAACAAATTTTTATTTTCTTCACCATCAACTTAGAGGATCGTAAAGCAGTAAACTGTTTTAATCTTACTATTGTTTTTTGTAGAATAATAGTAAAAGTCCTTCATATTCATTGTAATTATGTTAAAAGAAACAAAGTTTATATATTTTGGATTCACTTAATCTATCCATCTTCTATCTATGTATATATATAAAAGTGAATGTGTGTTTATATGTATGTATATTAGGGTGGCCCTTAATAAACGAAAGTTGGTTTTTGACCAGTCTCACCCCCCCAGTTTGGTGAACATTAGTAAAAAAATCATCCTGAAAAAATTTTAGGTAAATATTGAAAAATTTTACATTTGATCTTCAGGGTGTATTTAGAATTATCTGGACTATAATATTCTGAATAAGTTTTGCTTAAAATTCATAAGAGTAAGGAAATAGAGCTCATTCGCCAAAAAATTGCCAAATAATTGGTTTTTCTCGAAAATTTCAAAATTTAAATCGCAGGTACGGAAAAACTATAAGAGATATTTTCATAATGTTTTCACATTTTTATTCCCTATTTTATTCTTAATAAGTCCCAATGAGATGATCAAAAAAGTCTGAAAATTCTTTAACAAAATTTTTAAAAAATTGAAAATGGAGTTTTGAAACTGCCGTTAAAAAATGTTTATTTTTTTGTTCGTACCTAAGAATAGGTTAACGGTATCCTACGAAGACAAAAACTCATACACAAGTAAATATTGACATATTTTAAGTAAAAATGAGCTTTTATTTTAATATTTATCAAAATATTCTTTTAAATTAAATTGCAAAAGTTATATTTTAATGGCAACATTTTTACAAAAACTGAAAAAAATGCATTTTTTCCCCTTGTAAATGCATCTCAAAACTTCAGAGGGCACGTCTTAACACCAAATGATTTACCTAAAAAATTTTCAGGATGATTTTTTTACTAATGTTCACCATGTTAAGGGCCACCCTAATATAGATAGGGCACTAGCGTAATGTAAAAATTGGATTTTTACGAACCCCTCCGCCCACAGACCGAATATCAAAAAATTGACTATACAGTGTTACTCGCTGGGCTATTCTGAAGATTCACTGAAAATTTCATCAAAATCGGTCTAGCCGTTTTTGAGTTCATTCGGTACATACATACAAACATACATTTTTATATATATAGATTTCATACCTGATAACCAAAAAAAAAATTTTGTTGTAATGGTTATTTCTAACCAAAACAACTTTTTGGTTGTTATAATGGTTATTTGAAACTAAAAAATATTTTTGGTTGATACTTATGGTTACTTACTTAAAATATTTCTTACTTTAATTGGTTACGATAACCAAAATAAAATATATCTTATAAAAATGGTTAATTATAACCATTTAATAAATTCATCAATATAAATGGTTAAAAATGATTTTTTTGTCGTTTATCTTATAATTGTTACGTCCCTGTTAAAAATATATCGGTCTGTGATCAATCATATTTCAGACCAAAATTCGATTACTTATATAAAAACTCAAAATATCGGAAATCGCTAATAACTTGGCCAATAAGCGTTTAATCAAAAAAAGGAGCTCGATCTGTGATCACTCATATTTCTAGCCAAAAATCGATTTTTTATATAAAATCTCAAAATATTTAAATTGTCTAATAACTTGGCCAATAAGCGTTTAATCATGAAGAGGAGCTCCATCTGTGATCACTCATATTTCTGACCAAAAATCCATTTTTTATATAAAAACTCAAAATATGTACATTGATTTACATGTATTCTGTTGTTGACAACGAACTTAGGTTCTTTGTCTCTCATTAGCGCTTCTATGTATATTTTATTCTATGTTCTATGTCAATCACAAGCATTTTTTTTAACTTGGACAGGACAACGTCTGTCGGGTCAGCTAGTTGTGAATAAATTCGAAAATAATCCATCGATTTTTATCTTCGATATCTCATTTTGTTCCTATTACATGTGGCTTTGCGATTTTTCATGATTTTTTTTAAAACACAAAAATTTGATATTTTAACATAAAAAATATATTTTTTGCTCAATTTGTTATTATAACTCTGAAACTACTGAGTCGATTAAAACGCAATATAAAAACAGATTAAGGGTTATTTAAATTTGAACTTCTCTAAGTTTACTTCAATAACATCGGACTAACCCTTTTTGAGTTATCACAAATTATGTGGAGAAACACCAAAAAAAATTTACAATTTTATAAAAAAAAAAACACATTAAAAAAATCTATCCATAGAATTAAAAAATGTTATCATTTTTGTACTTAAGTAACCATGATACATCAAATCTATATAGTGGTTAGTGAAGCCTTTTTTGCTGTTGACCTGTGTAATCTTTCACATTAGGTACAGCATGTCTGAACTCACCCTTTGTCGACCGACGGTACTTATAAGTACCATAACAATAATAAGCTTACAAAATGAAAACAAAACAAAACATATTTTGACCATTTTTGCCCAAAAGTACTTTGAAGTACACTATCATCAAGTACCACTATAATATATTTTGTTTGTCTATTGACAAACTCGCTTACCCAGAATAACGGTGAATTATTTCATGTTCTCCTTGTAGTGTTTATTTATATTGTAATGATAATAAATACTTTTTCGTAAAATACCAAAAAAACAAAACTAATCAATATATTAATAAAATTTAAACAAAAATCTATGAGTATTTTTATCTTTTGGCTGATGGTGACCCAACGTTACTAGGTCCCTTTCGGATCCTTGCAGGTCCCTTTCGGTTCTTTGCAGGTCCTCCACAAAATTAAAATTTTGTAAACAACTTCCTGAAGTCCATATTTTCAATATTTCATAAAAAAATAAAACTTTTTCAACGATTTAAAGTCTTGGTCCACAAGGAGTTAACCCGACCATACCTCTGACATCCACAAACACAAAAATTGCCATTTTTGGTGAGAAACAACTCCCATACAAAGTAAATAGTTATTTCTAAATATTTTGCTAAATATAATTGCGAGATTCTCCAAATTTTTTTTGAATATCTCTCTTACATAGTTTGGCTAAAAATAGTCGGAATTGGATTAGTGGGCGTGGCACCTTCCATATAAAGTAAATAGTTAATTATGGCGGTGGTGCTGTATGTTAGCTGCAGGACCTGGAAATCTTATATTCATTGAAAGTGCAATGAACTGCTTTCAAATTTTAAAGGAAAATTTGAAAGTAAGTGCTGAACACTTAGGTCTTGAAACTGCAAAAATAAAATTACCCAAGTCACACCACCAGAATTTTTAAGGAATGGCTATTGTATAATGTGCCTAAGCAGTTACATTCACCTCTGCAATCTCGAGACCTTAACCCAACAGAGAACTTGTGGAAATTTTAGACCGGATTATTAGAAAACGAAGCATTTCATCTAAGCACGAACTACTAACAGTTTTAACGGAAGAGTGGGGCCAAATTACTAACTGATGTAACTGAAACTCCATGAAAAGGTAACTAGAGGCCGTAATTAAGCTGTATGGAAGAGCAACAAAATATTAATTTTTTATTTTCGGATTTTGGTAATATAAAATAGAGTGTTATCCATCAACTGTATACTAATTGTTGACTGTTGTTTTTAGGTACTTGTTTCTTTATCCCATACATTTTTCACGAAATCAATTTTAATTTTCAAAGTTTTTTAAAATAAAAAGAGATTAAACGCTAAATTTAATTTTAAGTTTATTCAAATTTATATATTTATTTCTTTAATTAAAATATTTGGCTTCATAGATGAAAATGCGAGTTATTTACTAAATTTCTGAATCTGACTGCAATTTTCAATATTTAACACAGCTTAAAAGGGAAAGAACAGAATTTTATTATTGTTTATTCATTCATACATGTGTTCTAGAATTTACTGATAAAGTCTGTTTTTTTGCGTTACATTATGTCTTATCTGGGGTTTTGATGACTTGGCTCGTACAGTTATTCCAAATAATCTAAGTTTATCCGGCCTGTCGAACATTTTGTTCGGAATGGTTTTTTGGTCCGTAGTTTTTATTCTGATCGATTTCGTTTTAGGTTTTTCAGATTTCTTGTAATTTATTAATTCCAAAAATATTTAATAATTCAGTATTTCTGATTTTAATTTGACAAAATTAAAACAAAATTGAAGTTTTTGGTACAGAAATTGATTAAAAATTTTAGAAAAACAAATAATTACAAAGAACTTTGAAAACTGAAAGTGTTTTCATTCCGAAAGAAATGTTTGTTTTGCTTTGCTGTGTGGAAAATGTAAAGAATCTGTCCATGATTTCTCCCATAAATGTCTATAGATTAGCAGTCCATATAAAGTCCACATCCCAAAATCATATTAATTAATATCGTTATCAGATAAAAATTCAATATAATTAATATTGATGTACATAAGAATATTATGATGATCAGCACATAATTGGTTATAGCTCCCATATAAAGTGTACTTTCATATTATATTGGTGGTGGGTATATAAGGTTCGACACAGCTATGTAACACTCTGCTAAAAGATAAGAACTTAAAATAACACAGGGCAACAAAATCGATAAAATTTTAGAGGCTTTTTAAACAACTACACAATTGATGTATTGTGGTTCCAGTAGTACAAATATGGTCCTAATTTCAAATTCTATGGAGAGGTTTTTTAAAAAAAAAATATTAAGTAAAATTGTGAATTTTTTTAGAAGTTTCTCCACATAATTAATGATAACTCAAAAACGATAAATCCGATGTTATTAATATGTAATTAATAAACTTAGAAAAGTTGAGTTTTAAATAGCCTTTAATCCGTTTATACATTGAGTTTCAATGGGTTCAGTAGTTTCGGAGTTATAATAAAATGAAGCAAAAAACATATTTTTTACGTAAAAAAGTCAATTTGTTGTTTTAAAAAAATCATGAAAAATCGAAAACGGCCGAAATTATTCAGATTTATTTCTTTGTCGCAAAGCCACATATAATAGCAACATAATGAGATATTGGTGAAAAAAATAGATTGATTATTTTCGAATTTATTCACAATTAAGTGAATTCGCTCATTTTCACAAAATTATAGTTTTTTGTTTGATATACATAAAATTGAGTTGTTAATGTTCTTCTTTTGAATGATTGAATTTTGAAAACATTTTCCGCATTCTGTGTGAAAATTTTCACATATATATTGCGTTTCAATCGGTTAAGTATTTTCAGAGTTATAATAAATTGAAGAAAAAAAATATTTTTTTACGTGAAAATAGCAAATTTTTTTGTTTTAAAAAAATCATAAAACATTTAAAACGTCAGAAATTGTTCAGATTTATTGCTTTATCGCAAAGCCACATATAATAGCAACAAAATGAGATATCGATCATAAAAATCAATGGATTATTTTCGAATTTTTTCACAATTAAGTGAGTTTGCTCTTTTCTAAGTTTATTTTAATAACACCAGACTAACCCTTTTTGAGTTATCGTAAATTATGTGAAGAAACGTCTAACAAAATTTAAAATTTTACTTAAAATTTTTTTTAAAAAAAGCCTCTCCATAGAAGTGAAAAATTTTACCATTTAAATTTTTACCATCAAATCTGTTTTTGCTGTTGACCTGTGTAATCAGTATTCAAACTAAATCCATTAAGCAAAAGCTGTATTTAAAAATAATTTCAGTCTATCATTGCATTCGAAAGTTTCAACACGTAAAATGTTTGCAAAAGTTAAATTTCTTTGCTTAAATATATTAATTATATTTGGCTCAATAACATCCATTCAAGGTAATTGCCGAATATATTTGCCAGATCAGTCAACTACCCCAAATCTGTATAGAATTGTTGGTTCACATAAAATAAAATTGAATGATAGAGCAAATAGCTTGAACTATATAGATTTGTATGAAAATCAAGAAATAGAAGCACAGTGTGACGTACAATTTGAACGGTAAGTAAATACTTTTTTATATTCTACCATGTACAGTAGATGCTTTAAAAAATAAAGATATGAGCATAGCTCAATAACGGTTTTCAGGAACTAGACTCAAAATCTTTACCTAATGTTTTAAAATTAATTTAAATTTTCTGGGTTTTCTCTTAATAGACCTAAGAGATACCAAACATCAAATCAACTTTACATCAAGTGTAATGGATATATCTACATAAAGACGGCTGAAAGTAGATCATATAAGATTAACGAATATAACTCTGAAATTTCTTTAGAATGCTCATCAATAAAGTGGAAATTATATGAATCAACAAAAAAATTCACATGGTGTCCAACCAATGTAACCTCATACATGTTAGCCAGACATAAGGCATTAGGTCATGACTACTTGGCTGGCATTTGTTATGATATCTACAAACAGTCCTTTTCTTCATTGTACTACACATTGGCACCTAAACATTATGAATATGCGGTAAATAGGTTCAAATCAACTAAGTAATATTTAAATTGTTTTGAACGTTTTTTTTTTATTTTCAGCACCCATCTGTTTTCGGGAATTTCTATACTCCTAGTTTGGAAATACAATACATAAAGGAAACATTTGGTTCAAATAGGTAATCGAGTTTCATTATAATATACACATATTTTATACGTTTCAATGACTATTGTTAACTTTTAATTGTTTTAGCATTATTAATTTCGATAACCAACAGTTTGAGAACTGGATAACTAATTCAAATTATAAATACAGTTCGGTAATGCAGCATCCAAACCTCTATACATCATTTAATCTGCAGTTTTCCTCTCTACTTGAATTTGTGTGGTGGCCAAATTTACGTATTTACAATTGGAAAAGTTATGAAACAGCTCTCGAGCAACACGTGGAGAGTGAAAATCAAGCATACGACATTTTAGCAGGTGTATCTGGTGCCATAAAGACACCCATTATTGACAAATGTCAAACGAATTATACGTTGAAGGAAGTGATTTATGGAACGGAGCAGAAAATACCATTGTATGTTTGGAATTATTTACAGGCCAGAGACAATAGCTCCAATGGGATTGTCATTATTGGCTTCAATTCGCCATTTCAAGAGGTAAGAAATTTTAAACAGTTCCAATGAAATCATTTCCAACAATTCTCTTTCAGTTTTACTCAGAAGAGGAGATAGTATTTTGCCCGGACAAATGTCAGGAAATTCCTTGGTTGAAAAAATTTAGCTCTACTTTTCGTTATGGAATAATGGGCACTGTATTTTGCTGTAACGTTGAAGATGTCAAATCTTCAAAATATTTAGATGGCTTTCCAGAAAATGTTATGATTCCAAAACCGGCTGAAACAACAACATCATATATATTAAATCACGAACCAATAACTGAGCAAAATAATAGCTATAATAACGATAATGGCGATAATAGCGATGAATATATTGCTGATGAGGAGGAATGATTTCCCATACCCTTTTATTGAAATCAAAGTTTTAGTAATTGAAAATATCATACAACATTTATTTTTGTAAACTTTTAACCCTTATTAACAATAAAACCTTAATATCAGCACTAAGTGGTTAATATTCTGAATTTGTTTTATTATAACTATGCTATAGTTTAAAATAATGTCATATTTATCAAATTAATGCCTAAAAATTTAGTTTTTCCCAAAATCCTTAAAGTTCACACCACTGCAGTGGTACATCAAAATTATGATTTATTTTGAAATAATTCTTTTTTATCTTTAAAATTTTGATTTGATATTCACACTTTTCCAACCAAAACTTATGCTTGGTCCAACAAATTATTATTATACCCTTCACCATGAGTGAAGGAAATAATAATAATCCGTTTGTAATTTAAACATTTTACATTTGCGATCCCACAAAGTATATATGTATGTATATTCTGGAACGTTATAGATAGCGGGGTCGATATAGCCATGTCCGGTCTGACCGACTTTATGTTGAAATCAACTTTCCTTAGCCCCCAAATAACTTACATACATTATTCATATATCAATATATCAGCTATAGACCCGGAAAGAAAGAAAATCGGACCACAAATGGCTGAGATATAAGGAAAAAACCACGACAACCTCGATTTTTGGCCTATTTATATCCTACATCACCATAGTGGGGAGAGTATTATGCGTTTGTGCAGATGTTTGTAACGCCCAAAAATATTAGGCTACTCGACTTAGATTCACTTACTGAGTCAATTAAACGACGTCCGTCCGTCCTTCTGGCTGGCTGGCTGGCTGTCCATGTAAACCTTGTGAGCAGAGTACAGGTCGCAATTTTGAAGATATTTCGATAAACTTTGGTACATAAATTTCGATAAATATTTTCGGCCCAAGGACGGAGCCTATTGAAACTGGTAGAAATCGGTCCATTATTTCACCTAGCCCCCATACAAATATCCTCCCGAAATTAGACTTTATCGATCATAAATGTTTAATTTATATATGTATATCCACAAATTTTGCTCCAAATAAGTTTTATATATACGGAATTCATGTGATCGCTTCATAATTAGTCATATCTCTCATATAAGAACCGCTTCAGAAATTAACTTTAACGTGCATAAATATCTAAAAAATTTTGGTATACACTTAAAATTCAAAATAAATAACTTTCATATAGACACAAATAACATGACGTCATTTCATGGTGATCGGTCCATAATTAGTCATAGCTCCCATATAAGGCCCGCTTCTGCAAATCACTTTAACGAGCATAAATCTATTAATAATGTTGGTATACACATAAAATTCTACACAAATAACTTTAATATAGACATTAACAACACGACCAAATGATGATCGGTCCATAATTAGTCATAGCTCCCATATAAGGTTCGCTTCCGAAAATCACTTTAACGAGCAAAAATCTCTTAATAATGTTGGTATACACTATGGTATTCATTCGACTAATGATCGTTCGATTAATCGAATAATTTCTTACGAATAATTATTCGAACAATTTAAAAATGGCCATTTTCGAATAACGAATAATTCGAACAATTTTATGTAGAATTGCTTAAATTGTTTAGATAAGTTAATTTTTGGTCTTACAAAAAAATTTCAAGTCAATGGCCGACTTCATAAACGCAGTAATGCAAAGCAATTACAAGGCAAAGCAATACTTTCTGACTTTCATGAACGCATAAATGTTTTGTAAAGAATCATAAATAAAAACAGTTCACAAATTTGACAGATGCTGCGCATGGACAAACATTGTCATACAATAATGAACTTGCGACATTGCCAAAACAAAATCTATTGCGTTTATGAACACTATACATTGCAGTGTTGCTTTGCAAAATGCGTTTATGAAGTCAGCCAATATCTCAATTAGGTTCAAAAATATGCCACTTAAAAACTCTGTCCTTCAAAAATATTGCACTTTTTCATACTAAAAAATTTGTATAAATTTTCTAAGACCAAAAATTAACTTATCTAAACAAAAAAATAAAGCTCGGAGAAAATTTGGATCAAATTGTTCCTAATATTTGCAATCCTATTAAAATTTTGATATAAATTTTAGTTTTATAGACTCAATAAATATGTTATATGTAATAAAATCTTTATTTATTACCGAAACTCAATGAAATTTTCAACGTTTTTTAAGTTTGTCATTCTAATTAACAAGTTGTAAAAAAACTTGTCAAAAGGTCAAAGGGAATTCCGCAATTCCTAAAAATTGTAGCGAAAATCCCAAAAATGGTATTTTTTACAATTTTGCCTGTAGGGTCCACATTTCCTTCGGGCTGGGAAAATACTTTGGCGACAAATAGGGAACACATCAAGGTTTCTAAAGCTGCTTTCCGTTTTCTGATCCCAGCTTTGAGATTTTAGAACATGTGGCCCAAAGTAGATATTTTGATAAAAAATAGGTCAAATTACGAAGGACGTAGGGGCGACATATTCAAAAAATGGGAAATTTTTTTACACCAAAATCTTTTCCGTAAAGATACCTTACAGAAAAACATAAAATTGTTGTATGTTCTTATAGAAAGTTTTTTTTAATAAAAAAAGAGTTACGTCACCTTTTCGCCCAAAAAACAGCAAAAATTTACTATTTTTTTAATATTTAAATTGAAAATCGTTTATTTTTGGATCCATAACAGATATTGATTTGAAATCTTTTGTATATTATTGGTAATTTAGTTGTCTATTTTTACATTTTGTAGCTGAAAATCATAAAATATAGAAAATTTTCCCAGGAAAACAGGCAAAAAAACCCATTAAAAACAACGCACAGACGGTTGAAATGTACCAAAAGTAGCGATTAATTCAAAAGCTGAACTTTATCTGTTTCAGTCATGTTTGGTATTGGGTTAAAGTGCATTAAATAATACATCACAAACTGCTAAAATTACAGTTGTGAGTAACTTACTTTATTGGCAGTGAGCGGTCAAAGTCAAATAATTTTTACAAATTTTGCGTGCTGTGGTTAAAATTGAAAATTGTGATATTTCGAGAGCTTATATTTTTTGGTAAATCTGTTAAAAGTAGAAATATTAAAATGGAACCATCAACTTCAGGTATTTGAGAACATAAATAAATAATTTTTGTTTAAAATTACATTCGGTCCAAAATTACGCCCTATATTTTTAAAATAGCGGGCCAAGGTATGGCCAAATTTTAAAATTTCAATTTTTAAATGCCTATAACTCGAAAATTAGAACAGACAAATAGCACACGCAAGCATGCCTTTTCAAGACCTAGCCGAGCGCTTTCCAAAAATATAAAAATTTTTTAAATCGGATGGGAAACAAAAAAATGGCACGTGTTTAAACATTTTACATGTCGAAGGTACCCTACTTTGAGCCCGTATAGCGCCGCCCCTGGAATATTTCTAGGATCCATTTTAATAAATTAAACTCGAATACTCCTTGGCTACGGTCACGTCAAATCGGACCAGCCGATCGGACCAGCCGTTTACAAATGCCAGATTTATTTCCAAACAATTTCGATTCTGCCCCACTGTATATGGTAATAAACTTTTTGCGTATTTGTAAATCCGTCAATCATGCACTGCCTGACTTCAAATTAGCCACGTTCACTGACAATGATATCAAACTTTGGACAGATTCCCTTTATTGTGCAATTCCCCAAGACCACTTTATTAAGCAAAGATTGGGCAACGTTGATAGAGCTTGATGTGTTTTAACATTATCAATACTTGAATTTTTAACTTTAACGTTATATTTTGTTTTTCTTTAATATTAAACAACCTACACCAAAACTTCATTCTTTACTTTTTTAAAAAAATTTAAATTATTCGAATAATTCGATTAATTTTAAACGTGTGATCGAATTATTCGAACAAGTTAAAATATCTTATTCGAATTATTCGTTTTATTCGAACAAGAGAAAAATCGAATAATTCGAATACCCTAGTATACACATACAATTCAACACGAATAACTTTCATATAGACATAAATAACATGACCTAATTTAATGGCGATCGTTCCATAATTAGTCATGGCTCCCATATATGCACTCTTCCGAAAATCATTCAAGAAAATAAATTATTGAAATTGTAAAAGAATATTTGTTGCTCTTTTACTTAGTGTAGGGTATTATATAGTCGGGCTTGACCACCGGAAAACATATTTTTTTCCACCAAAAAAATATTTTTTTTCACTAATAAATTTAAAAAGAAAATTAAAAAAAAAACATTTTTTTTTTAAAATGTTGACCTAAAAATATTTAAAATTTTTCTTTGAAAGTAGAATTTGTTGAAGGGTATATAAGATTCGGCACAGCCGAATATAGCTCTCTTACTACTAACACAAAAGATTCATAAATGTATGTATGTACCATCCTAATATTAGTAAAATATTCTTCTCAGATATTTGATTACACCGACGGTAAAATCAATTTTGACAATATGATTTAACAATGTTGAAACTGTATTCATTTGTTATAATATTCCTTCTGCTAAGCTGAGTTTCACTGTAAAATATACATATTTTCTTATCGAAATCAGAAAACAAAAACGCTCAATATACTTAAAATAAACAGTTTCAACTGTCCCAACAAAGTGTCTGCTAAAAATAAGAGAAAATATTTTCTGATAACGACTACATTGTTTATTTGTTATTATTGTAAACATTGCTTATTCAATCAGAATTCAAAATTAGTTTTTTCCCGTTTAAGATTTATTTAATTGTTTAAAAAAAGAATTCATAACTTATAAATGGTTTATTTAATATTGGATTTGTAGAATAAATAATTTGGTTTTAAAGGGATACGTGTAATACAGATAGACCTTTTTGAATATAAGCCTTCAATATACATACATATGTGGTTTGATATAGTAAAGCTAATTTGTTATTGAAGTACTCGTATAATGAATTATCATTCTTCAAGTACATACATAGTATATAAAGGATACAAATCGGTTGAATATATAAAATAATTATTAAAATTAATTTTTTTATAATTCTGGATTATTTTCATATTTTTATGATTCATAAATATTATGATCTGAAACTCAAACTTAATATGACCTTCCTATAATACTGCAATTCATCTATGTTTGGAATTCTATGAATTTTTAAAGAAAGTTCTTCTTAACTGTTCCATCATCCAAATGTCACGCTCAGATTATTATGGTGTTTTCCAACACCCTTGAAATTGCAGACTTTCTAAAGTGACAAAATATCCCAATTTTTTAAATTAGAAATAATTTGAGAGTTTTTGGACCTTTTTAAATAGAATATTTTTTTTAGATTATTTAAAATAAAAATCGAGAAAAATAAGACCATGAAACTCAAATAAGAGCTCAGAAAAGTGCAAACATTGCCATTTCCAACACCTGTATATAAATTTCTTCAAAACTGACACAAAAGTACATGAATAAAATAAATTGTTTGCTTACATTAAATCAACACAATGGGCTATTTTATAAAGGTTTTAAATATTATTTGCTTTAGCGTTGGAAACAAATACAGAGTTTTCTGTTGCAATTTCATTCCGCATACGTTAGTAGATTCAAATCGGATAGAGAACAAAAATTTGACATAATTTTTAAAAAAAATTAATTTTTCACATACTCGAAGTACCCCACTTTGGGGCCTTAAGGCTTTGTCCCCATGCTGTTTAAAGTCCAAATTCAAAACTTAAACACAACTATACATCGTAATATCCAAGGGACAGTTTTATTAAAGTCGGAATATAATAGAGTTTCCAAAAAACCGAAGAATTTATAAACCGTGGTTTTGGTTTTATTTCGGTTTTGTGATAATTTGTTAAATATTAATGTAATAGAAACAAAATCAGTTAATAATATAGGAAATGCTATACAAATTTAAAATTCAAGAGGATAAAGTAAAATGGTACCCTTTCTTTTAATGGTACTTTTTTAATGTGTACCTATATTAAATTAGTTAGCTTGTATACATTAACGTTGGCTAATATGCTTCTCAGTAAGGAAATAATCGAGAATTGGGGGCTCAATGGTATTATGATACCAAACAAAGAACTAAACCAAACTAAGGAGTACTTTTCCGTTCTTAAAATTATATTTTTTGAATTTTCTATAATATTGAACTTAGAATCAAGAAATTACTTTGATTTCAAACTTCAAGTATGAAAAATTGGTACTATTACTTCTAATATTTTACCCTTAAATGCATATTTTAGCATATATTTCTTTTAAGAGCATATTTATGTCATATTTTTGCGTTTTTAGAGCATATTTTACTGTTTAATAGCATATTTTGAGTTTATCAAAAACAAATTTTGTCTTACTTATTTTTCGCTGTTGTGTTACAGGTTTTTTACTTCGTTTGTTTAAAATTCAAAATTGAAAAATAGATGGCTTTTTTTAATATAAAACAAGCACAATTTTAATAATAGCGCCATCTAAATATCAGATTTTAGTTCTAATTCAAACTTAACCGTTCTAAGTGTTCGAGAAATATTGTCTTTTAAATTTGCTCCTATAACATCAGTTAATGTCGAAAGAACATGTTCTATGTAAAATAATATATAATAATGTTTTCAGATCCAGTAGACAACGATTTTTATTTGAAAATTTAAGTCAATATTTTGTAATTTATTGCAATAATAACCTTAATTGAAGAAGTGACTTTATATTTATATAAAATATCACCAAAAAATACCTCTCGAGTCCTTTTCATAGCTTAAGTTCCTGTTGTTTTTATGTTGTATTTATTTTTTGTTATACTTGTTTTAGTTCATGTTATTTTTGTTTATTTTATGTTACTTTACCTTTTAAGAAATGAATTGTATTAATTTTTTTAAATAAAAGTATATTTTTTGGTTAAAAATTATGTAAAAGTTTGTTTGTTTATTTTTTAAATTTTAAGAGCATATTTTAAAGTTTTTACTGCATATTTAAAGAGCTTAAAACGCTTTTTTTAGAGCTTATTTACGGTTTCCCTGATCATTAGTAATTCAATAATCTGGTATAATATGAAGTAAGTTATAATAATTACAACGCTTTTAAACTATATTGTTACGTTTTAACCTTTTCAAAACGCTGGTTTATTTCCTTTAAATAAACCGGATACTTTTGATTGCAAATAAAAGCCGTTTAGTAGTTTAAAAATTGTAACAACTCTTTATTTATTTAAAATGTACAACAACCACAGAATTAAATAGCCACTCAATGTTTTTTTATACAGGTTTATAAATTCTCAGAATTACAGACACAATTTATAATGTACACGAATTTACTTGAAAAACACAACACACTTTAAGGCACTCAGATGATGTTTATTCGAAAAGCTTCTCTGATCAACTCACTAACGACTGCAACCTCTGCCACTATTTATAACACTGCATTACCATCTAGAAAGCTCTTTAACTGTCAAAGTTCGAATATTCTAGATCATACGCCATCTGTGTTGTACTTTCTACAATGTTCTTTAACTGATTATTCGAACTCGAATACAGCGTTGCCAACTTACAATCAAATCAACTGAAAGCTTTTATTTAACAATGCCCACAGATATGTTACAGTTTTACAGCACTGTTACTTGAAAGCATTATGCTACTTTTAAATCAGCCGTTAAAATCGTTGTATTTGAATTCAAGTACAATTTCGTAACAATATATTGATTCCCTTTTTTTTACTGTTTTTGACATTTCCTTAAACTGATTAAACTAAACGCTGATAATTTTTGAAAACTACTAGAGTAGTTTCTACAATAAATTTTCATTTGAAGTAGACACTTGTTTGGTTTTGTGCATTTTTTTTAGATACGTACGCCATCTTTGCAGGTCTCTTCGATTTAATAAGCATGTTTTTAAGTAATAAATAACATTAAAACATTATGAATTAAATCATAACTAATTTTAGAAAAAATGTCCGATTCGTCTTCTGATAATGATGAAAACAAAGCAAAGAAATACAGCTCAAGTTGGTTGATAGACGAGAAACTAATGGCTGGAGCCGGTCAAAGATGACGACTTTAAAAGCAAATGCAAGGCTTGTGGCAAAATATTAAATTACGGTAAATCAAATCTAAGTAAAAAATGCACAAACAAATCTTTCAAAAATAAACAAAAAAAATTGCGGTAAATCAAATCTAAGTGAAAATGCACAAAAAAAAACTTTCAAAAACAAAAACCCAAACATTTTTTGACAAACAAATCCCGGAAAAAACAATGATTTCGAAATCCGCTTAAGCCTATTTTTGCAGAACACAACTTAGCTGTTCAAATCTGAAAAAAGTATTGTAGGGAAAATAAAAAGTGGGTTTAGGGAAAAAAAGGGATTTTTTTCATGAGCATAGGGATTTTTGAAAAAATCTCCTGGCATCACTGCTTCTAATGGTACGTTTTATTATATTAAATTATATGTATACATATTAGTTGGCTGATACGCTTCTGAGTAAAGAAAAAATCAAGCCAGCTATCCGGCGCAATGATATTGATGTAACAAAAACTATTAGTATTTTTTCGTTCTTCAAATGGTATTTTTTGAAATTTCAATAATAATGAAACTATAAGCAGAAAATTAAACACATATGATCCAGACCGAGTTAGAATCTAAAAAAGCAACTCACAACAACTAATAATACTTTTTGACTTTTTTATAATAATAAACTTAAAAATTAGGCACACATGATTCTGAATGAGTTAGAATTCACAAAATGTGACTTTAGTGGTACCCTTAGCATTAACTATAACACCGTACGACACTCAATATTAGACACGAACCGGATGATATACGTCTGAAACAATAAATTAAATGGAGAAAAACTGCGTTTTCAGTTTTCATTTCGTGATTCTGTTTCCTTTTAAAAGAACTTCAAATTTTCAGAGGAGTACATTTTTAAAAAAATGTTTTAAAATACTTCTGATAATCCTACTATGTCAAATTTGGTGTCAAATGACCAAGAAGTGTTGTGAAATATTTCGTATTATTTTTATTTTATCCTGTAAGGATCAAAAGATGTCAAAAATGTCCTTTAAAATTTTTATCCTTGAATATCCTTTTAGATTTCCAATAATTTTTTTTTAAAAAAATAGTGAGTTTAAGATCCAAATATTAAATACCACATGCCAAAATTTCATCCTTCTATCTTAACTATTTAAGAGTTAAAAAATATTTAAAATTTGAATTATTCGATTTTTTATATTTTATTTTAATATTTCATTCGAAAAAAATATAACAAAATCCGTTGTGAAAAGCAACGAAGAAGACTTTTTAATAAACAAGTAATATGGTATAGTCGGGCAAGCCCGACCTTATGATACCATACACTGGGTATATTTTCTTTTGATATGAAACTTATTTGTGTTGAATCTTATTTGAATACACAAATTTTCGGTAGTGGACCTTATATGGGAGCTATGACTAATTATAGAGCAATAGTCACAAAATTTGGTGGGATGAATTGCGAATATATGAAACATACTTGTGTTGAATTTTGTTTGAATACTGAGATATTTCAGAGATTTATTTATATTAATGACATTTTCGAGAATGTTGCTTATATGGGAGCTACGGAATATTGTTGACGGATCGTCACGAAATTTGGTCGTGAGAGTTCGGCCTTTAAGGTGGTTGTTGGGACAATATTTTTGTATGTTGCAAACAACAGCCCTAACCCATTATACCTCTCCCACTATAGTGGTGTAGTTATAAACATGGAGAAAACACATTTTTTCTCCATTAAATTTATAGTTTCAGACGTATATCATCCGGTTCGTGTCAAACAAATTTTTTCTCTATTTGTCGGACGGTGTAATAGTGGACCCAGAACATGATGCTGAGTGGGAATACAAAATGTGGGTATTTATGGTACATTTTATACCCATCACCTTCATGAGAAGGGTATATATAAGTTTGTCAATCCGTTTGTAATTTCCACAATATAACTTTACGACCCTATAAAGTATATATATTCTCGATCCTTATAGATAGCGGAGTCGATTAAGCCATGTCCGTCTGACTGTCTTTTGAAATCAATTTTCTGAAGACCCAGATATCTTCGGAATCCAAATCTTCAATAATTCTGTCAGACATGCTTTCGGGAAGATTCCTATTTAAAATCAGCAAAATCGGTCAACAAATGGCTGAGATATGAGGAAAAAACAACCTCGATTTTGGACCTATTTTGGACCTATACCTGAATTACTAAGTCATTAATAAAGACGATATGGATATTTAATGATAGATATTTCAAAGACATTTGCAACGACGTATATAAGACCATAGTAAGTTGGACCTACAATGGGTCAAAATCGGAAAAATACTTGCGAAAGGTAGTCTGCTACATCATCTGAAACAATTATTGTAATACAATTTAAACAATTTAAAGAAATCTTAAGATATATTAACTGATTTGTTTTTAGAGAAATTAGATGAATCATTGAATGAAAAAGTTTATTTTTCATTTCTAAATTTTGAATTTTTAAAATTTTGTTCGACGCATATACATATGCTTAGAAGTGCAATACCACCCGGGTGGGTATTGGTAAACCATGTACATAAAAAAACCTTTGGTAAAGCGAAGGTTAATAATATAGTTTTGAGCAAGTATGTATGTATATGTTTACATTTATTTAGAAATCTTTATCAAATATTATTACAAAAGTTAAATTTAATAAATATTGGTAGATGATTCGAGTGTTGTTGTTTCTTCCACTTGTATGGTTGTTGTCTCAATTTGTGGAGCCATCAAAATCTCCAGGGGAAATCCTTGTAAGTAGTTGGTTTGTCTTATAAAATCCGTAGAACAGCAAAACATGATGCCGGCATAGGCATAACGAAACGATGAAGAGATTTCATTTAACCACGGAATCTCCGCACAAATATCGGGACAAAATATTACTTTTTCAGTGGTGAAATACTACAATATACATACATATAATTAAAAATTAACACAAATACTTCCTTAAATAAGAAATAAACATATTTTTACCTCAGCATAGGGTGAATTGTAGCCGACAATAACAAAGTCTTTGTTCAAATTGTCATACGATTTCAAATAGGTCCATATGTAAGCGGGTATAGTCTCGTTTTTAAAGCCAATCTAAAAGTAACAAACAAAAGAGAAACTGTATCAATACATTTTATGCAATGTTATTGCCGCTTAAGTATTTACTTTTATTTCCAATAGTTTTTCTTTATACCACTTGTCATCTGAGGGATATTGAGCCACACCCGATGTGCCAGTGTATATTTCATAGCTATTATTGTTGTCATAATTCGCCAAAGTGTCCACAAAATGTTTCCAATTACCCAGGCGTAGATTACGCCACCAAATAATATTTAATATGTTTTTATATTCGTCGAAATATTTCTTTATTGATTTATCCTGCACAATCGAAGATATTTCATAGTCTGCCAAATTCAGCCATTCCTCAGTTTTACGCAAATCAGTTAATATTGTCTGTAATAGTTCTTCACTGTGAATCATAATTGCTAAAATAATTTTACACTCAATTTATTATTATAATTTGAAACTATACCTTAAATCTGATAGAATGGTAGTTTTGAAGCTCCAAAGATTTTCATCCAAATAGTCATTGGGAAATATATTGGTAGTGCGCAAATCCTTTGGCTATAAGAAAATGTCAATTTAGAGGTACATTAAAAAGGAATCTAAACTCACCTGATTCACATAATTTCGTCTTAAAATTGTTGCATTATAAACTACAGTTTGCAAGGATATTTGTTCCATATTATAACAGATGGCAGCCAGAATATAATTATCCTTTTCTTGTTTAGTAGCCAATAAAAATGTACTGGAATTTTGATTGTTTTGACACCAACCGTATGGCTGCTTCGTGGAATAGATGCTCCAATTGCGATGCATGCATGAAAATTCGCTATCCGAAAGTTCTATTTCATTATAAACTAATTTGTTATTACGGCAATTTAGGGAAATCGAAGTCTTATTGGAAATATATTTATTTACGACAACTTTCCTGTATCCATAATCATAACCATATTCGTTTATTTGATAGGTGATGGGACTGAAAATATTAAAGAATGAAAAATAATGTTTTCATTTTTTTAATCACTAATACAAAATTAAATACATCGAAGAGAAAAAATAATTCAAGAAAAATTAAAATTTTAATTATTAATAAAGGCTAAAATAATTACCTAAAATATGCATCACAATGTCCCAATATCGTTTCACCTTCTGATAGCTTTATGGGGCTTCCATTATAGGGTATTCGCAGTTTATATTGTCCAATAGATTTTTCATACTTGGGTAGAATATCTACATCACTGGGATATTGAATGACACAATTACTTCGTATGCTGGGCAAATACACCAACAACAACAACAAAAAACTTTTAAAATAATTTATTTTTATTTGAAACAACATATTTTTGTTGTTGTCAGACTGAAACAGTTACAAAACTAAATGAAATTTTATTAACAAAAGCCGCCTTTTATACTTTGGGTACAGGCAATTTACAATGTGATAATTGTCTGACAGTTCTGATGATAACAGAGATTCAAGCAAATAATCTTTGATTTATTTATAGAGTAAGAGAATGTAGATCGCACTGAATGATCATATGTAGAGTTGACATTGTTTCAACTCCATGACCAAAGATAAAATGTGTATACCCTAACCACCAAAAATATGGGGATATATTGATTTTGTCATTCCGATTGTAGCGCATCGAAGTATTGGTCGTAGATTCAAAAAGTATTTAACTACATATATTATGGATACTTCTAAAATTCTTAGACGATCTAGATATGTCTAGATAGAAGAAGATTGAAGGCACGATTTGGCCAATTTTTTTTGTCAAAAGTCCAAATTAGGTGTTTACTTTTTTCGATTTATCTAAAATTGGAAAACAGCTGCACCGATATGGCAAAATTTTTTTTAAAAGTTCGTAATAATCCAAATTAAGTTTTTACTAAAAGAAAAATTGACCATGCCTATTTTTACGCCCAATTTTTACGATTTATAATCGTAATTAATCGTAGTAATCCAATTTAAGTTTTTACTGAAACAAAAATTGACGACGCCCACTATTTTCGATATATCTAAAATCGCAGAACGCCTGGACGGATTTGGGTAATTTTTTTGTTTCAATGTTCGCAACAGAAAAATAAATTGTCCATGCCCACTGCAAATATCTAACCAAAGGCAGTGACTTGGCTGAGTTATTGCGGAGAATTCCCACTATGAAGTCAATCAACTTCAAATTGGCCGCTATGTTAGCAGTAACGAAGCAATTTGGCGTATTTTTCATTTGTCATTCATGAAAGACTATTGTTCATTTAGCAGTACGTCTGGAAAATGGCCAAAAAGTGTACTTTACTGAGGAGAATGTATTACGAGTTGATCGAACGCCATCTACCACATTAACCAGATGTTTAGAAATGTGCCGAAATGATGAATTTGCCCAAATGCTGCTATACTCCGTATTATTGCTATACGGCGTATTAGAACATCAGATCCAAATTTGCAATGGGCGATGAAATTTTTCAACGAGGCTTTGACATTAATTGAGGAAATGTGATTGATGATGTCGAAAAAGGTATTATCAGAGTTAGGCATGACAGCTCCCAATAGTCCGATGCACGACGTGCCACTGGTGAATCGTCAACAAAAATATGCGTACGACACTGTTATGAAAGTTGTGAAAAATGGAACTGGAAGGATTTTTTTTGCACGGTCCCGGTTGAACTAGAAAAACTTTTTGATCGCGTTTATTTTGGCAACGATACGCTCGCAGAATGATATTGCACTTTCCTCATCAAAGCTACGTTGTTGGAAGGCTCATTCAGCACTCAAGTTGCCATTGAATATGCAAATCAATGAAAATCCAAACACGTCAAGAAGTTCAAATTGATTGTGAACATGTGTGTCGAGCTGCAGAACGATCAATCTGGAGAAGTATTTTCCAAACAATTGCTGGACATTGCCAACGGAAAAATCCCGATTGACATTTCGAATGGCTGCATTTAATTTCCCATCGCTTACTGCCAGTTCACCAAATCAAAATCCAAACATTCCACAAAATTACAAAAATCATGATTGGTTGAGCTAATGTGCTATATTGGCTGCGAAAAACATTGATGTCGACGAATTGAATGATGACATACAAATCGGTGGATTCTGTTACTTCCCAATATAATGTCGTCAACTATTCAACTGGCTAGAATTACCAGGATTACCGCCCCACAATCTCCAACTGATAGTATGATCGGACCACATCTTTGTAATGGCACCCGACTTGCGATAAAAAACCTGAACGTCATCGAAGCAACAATACTTAAAGGAAGTACAAAGTACAAGACGTTTTAATACAACGGATCTCTATGGCTCCATATGTCGCCTGTTCCCGTGTTGGAACACCATCAGCATTATTTGTTTACGTGCCAGAGAACAACAAAAAAATATTGTGTATCATAGAGCATTGGGGTTTTGCAATTCCGTTTGTAAAGCTGGGCACTATATACGAAGTAGTGAACAAATTATATTAAAAAACTAAATATATGTTAATGTGAAGGGTATATAAGATTCGGTTCTGTCGAATATATCACTTTTAATTGATTTTGTTGCAAAATTTAATCTGAAAATAATATTGCAAACATTGCATAAATATTTACGAGCACAAAGAATTGTGATAACGAATTCAAGACGCTATTGGAAACATGAACAACGTATTGTTTATTTAAACAAAGTTTGAATTATGTTTTTCCCCCGCTAAGTTATACGTAGGTATATTGATAATTCGCTTTAGAATGGAGCAACTAAACTGCTAGCTAACTTTTAAGGTTAGAAATAGTATTTGTTTATATTAAAATCGTAATCCTGAAGAAGTTTATCATGAAACGTTCACAAAGAGCAGTCAAAAATTGTTTGTCGAATTTTAGCATGATAAATGTATTTATAAGAGATTTATGAGTACTTAACTGATTTTTGGAAGTGGCCCTTATATGGGAGCTATGGTCAAATATGGACCGATATTCACAAAACCCAGTAGTATGATTTCTAAATATAAACTACGGATGTGTGTGAAATTTTGTTTTGATATTGATATTTTTTAGATATTTATGTAGGTTATTGTGTTTTTCGGAAGTGGTCCCTATATGGCAGCTATAACTAATTATCGGCCGATCTTCATAGAATTAGGTACAGCGATTTTGGTATATATGGGGATTATTTATGACGCATTTCAACTTGATAGCGACATTTATAAGACATTTATGCTTATTTTAAAGATTTTCGGAAGTGTACTTTATATGGGGGCTATGGTCAAATATGGGCCGATCCACGAAACATTTTGCAATATAATTTTTTTTACCACGAAACTTATTTTTGCTGAATTTCATATGGATATTCCTATTCTGTAGGCATTTATAGACCATAGAACCATATTTCGGGAAGATATTTGTATGGGAGCTAGGAGAAATCTTGGACCGATTCTTATAATTTTCACCAGAGTTACGCCTTTTATCATAAAAACAACGAGTGCACAATTTTATGATATTAGCTACAATATATTTACAAAAAATGTCCAAAAATATGTGAAAATTATCAATTTTTTTTTTGAGGTTGTCCCACATTTTAATTCATAACTTTGGTTTCACTGTATCGATTTCGCTGATTTTCAATACCAAACTGCTTAGGACAATAATAAACATTTTTCTTGCAACTCTACTAAGTTTGTTTGCGTATTTTGGATGTGAGCGTGTTTTACACAGACGAACAGACAGACGGACATGGCACAATCGACTTAGAATTTCATAAGGACCAATAATATATATACTTTGTTGGGTCTCAGATGAATATTTCTCAATGTTACACACGGAATGACAAACTTATATATACCATGGAGGGTATAAAAAGGTGTTAATGAAAAATTGAATAACTTCTACAGTTTTCATCCGATTTGAAAAATTAAAACCATGTCTTGGTAAGGACTAATTTTTTTTATACATTGATATACATTTTTATAAGCTTTCATATCAAAATAATCAATGAAAAGCGACTAAAATCAAAAAAGTTGATAAATTTAGTTTTGTTTTTAGATATTCTTAACAAAAACAATACTTATAACTTACAAATGTATCAATAAATACATGTCATTTTAAAGCGTAATCAGTTTTCTTTACAAACATGTTAAAAAATTTAAAATCAGACAAAAATTGACTGAGTTACAGGTCGATAAGTTGACGAACATCACTGAAAACGGTTTCTTTAGAATAACTTTTGAATTTGAGGGTGTTTCAGAAATTTTCCAAGTTTTTTTGTCCATCGTAGCACCGTGATATTAATATAAATATTTTTGATATTATTTGATCAAAATTTAATAAGTCCTAAGTGTTCAAAATCTGCGAATAATAAGTAGAAAAAAAGCTAATATATATTGTTACGTTTTAACCTTTTCAAAACGTTGGTTTATTTCCATTAAATAAACCGGATACTTTTGATTGCAAATAAAAGCCGTTTAGTAGTTTGAAAATTGTAACAACTCTTTATTTATTTAAAAATGTACAACAACAGAATTAAATATTCACTCAATGTTTTTTATACACGTTTATAAATTCGCAAAAATTCAGACACACTTTATAATGTACACGAATTCACTTGAAAAACACAGCACACTTTAAGGCACTCAGTTGATGTTTATTCGAAAAGCGTTTCTGATAAACTGACTAACGACTGCAATCTCTGCCACTATTTATAACAGTGCTATATGCACTGTAACTGTCACAGCTCGTAACTGTCACAGCTCGTATATTCTAGAGCTTTCTAATACATAAGCCATCTGTGGTGTACTTTCTACAATGTTCTTTAACTGAATATTCAAATTCGAATATACGGTCGCAGCAAACAGCGTTGCCATACTTACGATCAATGGTCAACTGAAAGCTTTTATTCAATGTTAATAATGCCCACAGATATGTTACAGTTTGAGAGGCACTGCTATTTGAAAGCATTATGCAACTTTTAAATCAGCCATTAAAATCGTTATATTTGAATTCAAGTACAATTTCGTAACAATATTAATATAATCGATATGCTAAAACACGTTGGCATTCATCAGAATGCGAGAGAGCATTTCCAATGGCGGGAAACTTTTGCATTAAACTAAGATCTCGTCAAGGATGTCAATCATTAAATGTTATGATTTTTTAAAGTTAGTATTACTCAGAACTATTAATTAAAGTATATGTATTATTTTTGTTTCTGTATTATGTCGATAAAAAATGTAAAATGTAGATAAAAAAAATAAATGTTTGCACCTTTACTCTCCTAAATTCGATAATATTTGGTATACATGTTTACGATTGCCATACACAATTTGAAGTTTTCCAGAATTTTCTAAGTTCAATAGATTTGTAATAGATGCGTACATACTTAAAGAAAACTGTTAATAACTTTACAACTGTTAAAAATATTCTAAAATTTCTGATCTCATATTAAATCAAATTAATCGTAGATTTTAAAGTTTTTTCTAGAAATCTGGTTCTCATAAATAATTCGACCATAAACAAAGGATATCTCAAAAAAGCCATCTTCCATTTTCCTAAGATTTTCCTTAAAGAAGAGCCATTGCACGAATAAACATATATATCAAATTCAGAACAGAGCCATGAGGAGATCTCGAACATTTAGAAAAAATACTGAATTCAATTGAATTCGAAAATTGTTTAATTTAATCTAGAATTGAAATTTTAATTTTGGTTCATCTTATAACGATCGCTAATTTGAGATCTAAAAAATTTTGATAAATTTTCGGCAAAACAAAGTTTGACCGCAAACCCAAAAGTTTTAATATAAAATACAAATCTTAAATTAAAAAAAATTTTAAATGAAATTGTTTTTTTAATTTAAAAAAACATAAATTTATTATAGTGAAAATTAATTTATAACAAAAAAAAATTGTTGGTAAAAAAAATTCGGGTTAAAATATATTTTTCTCGATTTTGACCCATAGTAGGTCCAAATTACTATAACCTTATATACATTGTTGTAATGGACTTTGAAATATCTGTCATTAGATATCATATATATTGTCTATATTAATGACTTAGTAATCCAGATATAGATCAACAATAGGCCAAAAATCGAGGTTGTCCCGGTTTTTTCCTTATATTATTTTAAATAGCAACCGAGCAGGGAGAATTCCAGATATATTGATGTATCAATCATGTTTGTAAGTTATCTGGGGACTACGGAAAGTTGATTTCAACTTACAGACGGACAGACGGACATGGCTATATCGACTTCGCTAACTACAACGATCCAGAATATATATATGGGGGATTTTGCGTCAAGTGAACCAACTTCTAAAATCGATGTCTTCCGATCGAGATGAAATTTGCACCAAGGTTTGACCTATTGGATAGTAATTCAGACACAATTTCAACAAGATCGGTCAAGAACTCTCGGAGTTAGAGGGGGTCAAAATTTGACATTTTGGCCAAACATGTGATTTTTCTCATCCATGTAACTTATTACCTATTGTTCTTAGCAAAATGTGTCCCAAATAGTTAACATAGCTATTTCTTCAAGTTTCGAAAAAAATATTAAAAAAAAAAAAAAAATTTTAATATTTTTTTCCAAAATCAAAAACTTTTTTTGATTTTTTTTAAAACATTTTTTTGATAGATATCGAACTCGCATCCCACTAAGCAAATAGGTCCTCAAGGAAAATATCTAAGCTTTATTTTTAGAAAAAAAGGGCCCATTTTGAAAAAAAAATCAAAAAAGCTTTTGATTTCGGAAAAAAAAATATTAAAAATTTTTTATTTCGGAAAAAAATATTAAACATTTTTAATTTTTTTTTTTAAATATTTTTTTTCGAAAGATTGAAGAAATAGCTATGTAAACTATTTGGGACACATCTTGCTAAGAACAATAGGTAATAAATTACATGGATGAGAAAAATCACATGTTTGGCCAAAATGTCAAATTTTGACCCCCTCTAACTCCGACAGTTCTTGACCGATCTTGTTGAAAAATTGTGTCTGAATTAATATCTATAGGTCCTTGGTGCAAATTTCGTACCGATCGGAAGACATCGATTTTAAAAGTTGGTTCGCATGACATGAAATCCCCGATATGTATGTTCGCAAATGAAAAATGTAGAAATTACAAACCCTTACCACTCATGGTGAAAAAAATTAAAAATATAAAACAAATATACTAAAGTATTAAACGGGAAAAAACTCATTTTCAATTTTGTTTCAATATTTCTTATTTATCAACAAGATTGTCAGGATCTATGACCCCATTATCATTATCAGCAAACATTGTTGTTCAGTTTAAGCAAAATACTCTAAGCCATACAGTTGAGCAGATGACACTGGTCCGATGTAGGAAAAGTGAATAGCGATGAAGGAGGTGTCAAGATTGAATTGTAGAACCTTGAATTTTTATGCCCTATACCACCATAGTTGGGAGGGTGTTATGTATTTGGGCTGATGTTTATAACACCCAAAAATATTTGTCTACTCAGCATCACTTTCTGGTGATGCACGATAACCTCGAAACAAATTTAATTTCTAAAGAAAACTGTCGATTTCAAAATATATTAATATATTCTCATTTTTCTATTTTTTCAATCTTTCGAAAACAAATATGTATTTAAAAAATAAAATAGTTTTAATATTTTTTTTTCCGACTTTTTTGACTATTTTATCAAAATGGGCACTTTTTATTTGACTTTTTTTGCAAAATCAAAAACTTTGTTGACGTTTTTTTTTTAAATGTACCTTCTTTTTAATAGCTTTTTGCTCAAAAAAAGCTTAGGTCTTTTCCTTGAAGGTCTTTTCCAAAATAAATGTTTTGTAACTAAAGACACATAATTTTTGATTTTTTTTGGCAAAATCTAACTTTTTTCCAAAGTGGGCCCTTTTTTGACATGAAATCCCCCATATACTTCATGGGGTCGTTAATTAAAAATGTAGAAATCGTCACTCATGGTAAAGGGTATAAAAATGCCAACATTTTTTAAAGAATGGTCCCTCCCACAATCACCAGCTTCAGAAAAAGGCAGCATACAATGACTTATATTTACACTGAAACTAAAATGCTGAATAAACAGAAACTTCACAAATGAAATTATAAGCGTTTGTATTTTTTTTTTATTATTTTGCGATAAGAACTAAAGTATATCAAAGTTCAAGCTGATTGTAGGTTCTTTGACTTGAGGTGTTATTTATGATGGACACAAAGTAGAGAGACATACTTTCATTATGTTTGATATATTTTTGTAAATATACGTAGATGTACGTAATCAGATTCCACAAAACTTCAACAATTAATGCATCCTAAATAAAAAGCTTCTATTTCCATTCGAACACATCATTAAAAAATACCCTTTTGAAAAGACATTCATTTGTTATAAAATAATCAGATTACAGGCGTTAATGATCAGTTGCAGTCGAAATCGCGAAAGCATAAAATGTCTTTAAAAGTGAATAAATTATTTTTAAATATAATTTTAATTATATTTTCAATTTTGAATACTTTACCACTTGCACTGGGTGGGTGTTTGGTACGATTTGATGCAGATACATCCCTACGGCCAAATTTGTTCCTAAAAATCGGATCACATACAGTGGATTTAACAATAAGTGATGCGGATACCTTCTTAAGCTTGCACAATGAACAAGAACTGGAAGCACATTGCAGTACTAAATTTGAATTGTAAGTATGTAGTTAAAAGAAGAATTATGAATTCGATTGGAAATAAATCTGTAACTTTTTAACGGATAGTTCGATTTAAATTTCTTATGCCTTTAGTGGAGGTGTCTCTAAATAAAAATTATTTATTTATGTTCTCAAATACCTGAAGTTGATGGTTCCATTTTAATATTTCTACTTTTAACAGATTTAACAAAAAATATAAGCTCTCGAAATATCACAATTTTCAATTTTAACCACAGCACGCAAAACTTGTAAAAAATATTTGACTTTGACCGCTCACTGCCAATAAAGTAAGTTACTCACAACTGTAATTTTAACAGTTTGTGATGTATTATTTAATGCACTGTAACCCAACATGATTGAAACAGATAAAGTTCAGCTTTTGAATTAATCGCCACTTTTGAAATTGGACTTTAAACGCTAGGGGAGGGCGGAATCTCAAGGCCCCTTATGCCTGTAATTTCAAAGAATTATATACACACAGCCTCAAAACTGAGTAAACACCAGAGATTGTTTTGGTTTTTTTAAGGTCATGAAAATCAATTTAAAGATAGAAAGCGCATTATTATGCGCTTTCTATCTTCTATACAATATCCTTTACATATAATATGGCACTTTTTTGCTTCGTTAAACTATTTATACCCTACACCACCATAGTGGGGAGGGTATAATGCGTTTGTGCAGATGTTTGTAACGCCCAAAAATATTAATCTAACACCTTAAAGTATACCGATCGACTTAGAATCATTTTCTGAGTCGATTAAACGATGTCCGTCCGTCCGTCAGTCTGGTTGGCTGGCTGTCCATGTAAACCTTGTGCGCACAGTACAGGTCGCAATTTTGAAGATATTTCGATCATGTTTGGTACATATTATTTTTTCGGCCCAAGGACCAAGCCTATTGAAACTGGCTGAGATCGGTCCATTATTTTACCTAGCCCACATACAAATGTTCTTCCGAAATTGGACTTTATCGTATTATATGGTCTGGCTTGACCGACCATACTTACTTACTTGTTTTTAGTTTATTATAATCAGATTTAAACTCATAATTATTAATTTTCTTATTTGCTTTTAGTCCCAGTCAATACAACACAAATAATAAAATTTTTATAAAATGTGATGATGATAATTATATATATATAAAGGACAACAATGGCAATTATAGGGGTCACTCTAGAGATATCTCATTTGTTTGTTCATCTGTAAAATGGAATTTATATGAAACATCTAACAATTTTGTATGGTGTCCATCGAATGTGACCTCATATATTTTAGCCAGGCCAAAGGAATCGCCTACAACAAACTACGAATATCTGGCGGGCATTTGTTATGACACCCACAATCTATCTTTTAAATCGTTGTACTACACAATCGCACCGAAAAATTCTGAGCATTTGGTAAATATAAATTACATACTAAATATTTAATAATCTAAAGGTAGGGTCACTAGGGTGGCCCTTAATAAACGAAAGTTTGATTTTGGCCATTCTCATCACCCAGTTTGGTGAACATTAGTAAAAAAATCATCCTGAAAAAATTTTAGGTAAATCGGTTGGGGTTAAGACCAATTTCTATTTAAAGAATGAAGTTTTGAGATGCATTTACAAGGGGAAAAAATGCATTTTTTTCAGTTTTTGTAAAAATTTTGACATTAAAATATAACTTTTGCAATTTAATTTAAAAGAATCGAAATGTGTACGTAATTGTCGTTCTAATGAGACATAAAAAATAGAAATTGATCAAAAAATGTTAAAGTTATTAAAAATTCGCCAGGCCATTAACGTGTCTCAGGCAACTAGGACAAGAAAGGTAGGAACAAAATTAAAATATTTTGATAAATATTAAAATAAAAGCTTATTTTTACTTAAAATATGTCCATATTTACTTGTATATGAGTTTTTGTCTTCGTAGGATACCGTTAACCTATTCTTAGGTATGAACAAAAAAATAAATTTTTTTAACGGCAGTTTCAAAACTCCATTTTCAAATTTTTAAAAATTCTGTTAAACAAATTTCAGAATTTTTTGATCATCTAATTGGGATTTATTAAGAATATAATAGGGAATAAAAACGTGAAAACATTATGAAAATATCTCTTATAGTTTTTCCGTATGAGCTCTATTTCCTTACTCTTATGCATTTTAAGCAAAACTTATTCAGAATATTATAGTCCAGATAATTCTAAATTTACTAAATCGGAAAACGTTAACCCTTAAATCGTGAAGGTGAAATGTCAAATTTTTCAATATTTGGAATTTTTCATGGAGAGATAACAAAATATTTGGGCCGATTTTGATGAAACTTAATAAAAATATAACATAAACTCTAGATTTTATAAGAACAGCACAAGAATGGAAAGTAACGCTTAATGGCACTTGGGGCTAAAATGACCCCAAACTTTTTAAATCATAATTTTTTTATGGTTTTAGAAGTTTGGGGTCATTTTAACCCCAAGTGCTATATAGGGTTAATTTTAATTTTTCTGCTGTTTTTGTAAATACTAGGCTTTGTGTTATATTTTTGTTAAACTTCATCAAAATCGGCCCAAAAATATACAACATTTCGAAATATTTCCAAGAGAAATTCCAAATATTGAAAAATTTGACCTTTGACCTTCATGATTTAAGGGTTAACGTTTTTCGATTTTAGTAAAAGTTTCAGAGTATATTTAGAATTATCTGGACTATAATATTCTGAATAAGTTTTGCTTAAAATTCATAGGAGTAAGGAAATAGAGCTCATTCGCCAAAAAATTTCCAAATAATTGGTTTTTCTCGAAAATTTCAAAATTTATATCGCAGGTACGGAAAAACTATAAGAGATATTTTTACAATTTTTTCACCTTTTTATTCCCTATTATATTCTTAATAAATCCCAATCAGATGATCAAAAAATTCTGAAATTTGTTAAACAAAATTTTTAAAAATTTGAAAATGGAGTTTTGAAACTGCCGTTAAAAAAATTTTATTTTTTTGTTCATACCTAAGAATAGGTTAACGGTATCGTACGAAGACAAAAACTCATATACAAGTAAATATGGACATATTTTAAGTAAAAATAAGCTTTTATTTTAATATTTATCAAAATATGTTAATTTTGTTCCTACCTTTCTTGTTCTAGTTGCCTGAGACACGTTAATGGCCTGGCGAAATTTTTAATAACTTTAAAACTTTTCACCAATTTCTGATTTTTATGTCTCATTAGAACGACAATTACGTACACATTTCGATTCTTTTAAATTAAATTGCAAAAGTAATTTTTTAATGGCAACATTTTTACAAAAACTGAAAAAAATGCATTTTTTCCCCTTATAAATGCATCTCAAAACTTCAGAGGGCTTGCGGCACGTCTTAACCCCAACCAATTTACCTAATGTTCACCAAACTGGCTGGTGAGAATGGCCAAAATCCAACTTTCGTTGATTAAGGGCCACCCTAAGAGTCACACATGACAAATATTTGACGAAAAAGACGTAACCACTAAATAAAATACATTTTAATTCTTTTATTTATTTGAAAAACTTATTTTACTTAGGTTGATTCAAAACAAAAAAATTTGTTTTATTTTATTTGATGCTGTTTGATCTTACAAAACACTTGTAAGAGTAAACACGTTAAACAAATTTGTGCTAAAAAAAAGTGGTTACGCTTTTTTGAGCAAATATTTGCCATATGTGACCCTACCTTAACTGGCAAAAAAATCAAGTAAGAATTTTATCAAAATAAATGTTTTGTAACTCAAAACATAAAATTGATTTTTTGTTGTATGAATCTTCTGAATTTGTTTTGGAGCTTTAAGCATCTTTTAGAGAAAGTCAAGTTAAAAAAAAAATCATAAAAAACTAAGGAAATAATTTCCGGGAATTCTCGCACAATTTCCCTGGATTTCAGGATTGAAAATTTTGCGGAATTCCCGGGAATCCCTATCACATATTAATGGTGACTATACAAGATACGGCACCGCCGAATATAACACTCTTACTTGTTTTTATACCCTTCAGCTTCGTGAGAAGGGTATATATAAGTTTGTCATTCCGTTTGTAATTTCTACATTTTTCATTTCCGACCCTATAAAGTATATATATTCTGGATCCTTATAGATAGCGGAGTCGATTAAGCCATGTCCGTCTGTCTGTCTGTCTGTCTGTCTGTCCGTCTGTCTGTCTGTTGAAATCAATTTTCTGAAGGCCCCAGATATCTCCGGGATCCAAATCTTCAACAATTCTGTCAGACATGCTTTCGAGAATTTTGCTATTTAAAATCAGCAAAATCCGTCCATAAATAACGGAGATATGAGCAAAAATACGAGACAACCTCTGAAAATTTCATCAAAAAACACAATGTATTGCATGCTTTGACAAAAAAACAACAAAACGTATGGTTGGATGTGCAAGCTATGCGTATTTTGTTTTTTTTTGTGTTTTGTTTCTTTTGGCGTTGTTGTTGTTTTTTATACAACTAACCGTTTGTTTGGTTGTGTGGATGTGCAAGCTTTGCGTATTTTGTTTTTTTTTGTGTTTTGTTTCTTTTGGCGTTGTTGTTGTTTTTTATACAATTAAACGTATGTTTGGTTGTGTGTTGGATTTTTTGACAAAAAATCAACAAATCGTATGTTTGAATGTGCATGCTTTGCGTATTTTGTTTTTCTTTTGTGTTTTGTTTCTTTTGGCGTTTTTGTTGTTTTTTATACAATTAAACGTATGTTTGGATGTGTGTTGGTTTCATTGCCTTGCGTATTTTGTTTTTGTTTTTTCTTTTGGTGTTCTGTTTCGTTTGGCGTTGTTGTTGTTTTTTGTGTTCTTGATAAATTTAGGATGCTGTACGCTGAAAGTGGGCAATGTACATACATATATACTAATTATAAAAAATAATAATGCATCCACAACAAAGGTGAAGGGTATATAAGATTCGGCATAGCCGAATATAGCACTCTTACTTGTTTTTTCTTTTTTTGTCAAATACGGTTCAAATCTTGCGTGAATTTTGGTTAACTTCATTACTAATATACATTAAATCTTCATTTAATTTTAAAAATTTACATATTTAGCATCCAACTGATTTATCCAGTTTATATACGCCCAGTATTCAGTTGGAATACCTTAAGGAAACGTTCGCCATGAAGAGGTATAATTTTTGATTTACCATAAATAACTTATCATTTTATGGTTAACATTATCATTTTAGCGTTAGGGAATCCGATTTTGACCACAAAGACATACAAGATTGGATGAAATATGCCCAATACAATTTTAGTTCCGCCATACAGAATTCAATTTTGTATGACGATTTTAATAACCAACTAGGTTCTATACTTGATTTGGCTTGGTGGCCCCCTCTGCGTTTGGGCAATTGGAAGCGTTATGAAACGGCCCTGGCAAAACAAGTTGAAAACCAAAATCAGGTCTATGACATATTGGCGGGAGTATCGGCTGTCGCAATGGCTCCCATCATTAAGACCTGCGACACGTATTACACATTAAAGGAATTGATAGACAATAGAAATCATAAAATACCAATGTATATTTGGAATTATTTACGTTCGACCAGTAATAGTTCGGACGAAATTGTAGTCATTGGTTTCAATTCACCATTTTTTGAGGTCAGTAAACAAATGAAACACTCATTATTATTATTATTATTCATTTAGTTTTATTTTAATATGTATTTACAGTTTTATTCGGAAAACGATGTTATATTTTGTGCCGATAAATGCCAAGAAATCCCTTGGTTGCAAAAGGTCAGCACAACTTTTCATTACAGTGCTTTGGGCGTCATTTTCTGCTGCAGTGTCGAGGATGTTATAACTTCAAATCGCTTGGAAGGTTTTCCTACAATAAATACGGACACAAAACCACAACCAGTTATTGAAACTACCTTACGCTATAATTAAATACTTATATTACCAAACTGAACATTAATTATGAAAGGGGTCGGAAAAGAATATTTTGAAAGCGAATTAATACTTATACATTTTCATGTAATTATTTTTTAAAATAAATAATAAATACTCAACAAATATTTAGTGCATAAATGAGGAATTTATTGGAAAGATAGACATTTCTTTAATGTCAATCTGGACTTGGAATTGAAAACACATTATAGGAAAATGCGGAAAATATTACACGCTAAGAGAAATTTAGCTGTGTAAAGATATTTTCACTTTTCCAAGTTTTATAAAAGATCTAATATGAATTTGTGTGTGAATAACCGTTATTCATTCTCATCTGCACTAAAAACAAGTAAGAAAGTATGGTCCGTCAAGCCCGACCATATAATACCCTACACTAAGTAAAAGAGCAAAAACATTTTTCTTTTAAAATTTCAATAATTTATATTATTGAGTGATTTTCGGAAGTGGGCCTTATATGGAGGTGTTCACTTCCAGGAACCTTTGTATGGTGAAATATTAAAAATGATACTCAATTTCGTCGAAATTGTTTTTCTTAAATTCCTCCTGATTATAGCCATCGGTTTTTTATGGTAGAAAACAAA
Organism: Calliphora vicina; assembly: GCF_958450345.1. Lineage (NCBI taxonomy): Eukaryota > Metazoa > Arthropoda > Insecta > Diptera > Calliphoridae > Calliphora > Calliphora vicina. The sequence goes on along the minus strand of NC_088781.1, from coordinate 56,825,295 downwards.
GATCAGTCAGGAACTTTTCGAATTATACAGGTTTTTTATTCATAGCACGTCGTGCTGCCTCTTCAGATTTTTTCCAATGAAACATAACTTGAAAAACGGAAATTCAAAAACCATATTTTGTAGGGATTGAACTTTAAGGATAATATTTTTCCCTACAAAGCTAATGTAATTCTATTACAATGTAATAGAGTAAAAGTAGCTTAAACTAAGACTTAAATATATAATATTAAAATTCATTTTGTATTAAAAAAAATTCATTATTTAGATTATGAACGCTGGTTAAGGATTACGCCTTAACAGGGGGCCTTAATTAGGTCGTGTGATTTATGTCTATATGAAAGTTTACTACATATGTTGCATTTTGTGAGTATACCAACATTTTTAAGCGATTTATGCACGTTAAAGTGATTTTCGGAAGCGGGTCTATATGGGAGCTATGACTAATTATGGACCGATCGTAACAAAATTTGGTGACATGAATTTTGTAAATATAAAACTTATTTGGAGCGGAATTTGTGGAGATACATTTATAAATTAAACATTTATGACCGATATAGTCCAATTTCGGAAGGACATTTGCATGGGGGCTAGGTGAAATAATGTACCGATTTCAGCCAGTTTCAATAGGCTTCTTCCCTAGGCCGAAAAAATAATATGTACCAAATTTGATCGAAATATCTTCAAAATTGCGACCTCTACTCTGCGCACAAGAAAATGATTCTAAGTCGATCGGTATACATTAAGGTGGGTATTAGACTAATATTTTTGGGCGTTACAAACATCTGCACAAACGCATAATACCCTCCCCACTATATATTATTTGTACATCATGTTCAAATTTCATATTATAAAGTTTAAATAAATTATAATAACGTAAGAATTTATCTTTAGTATTTTATTAAGGTGGAATATGTCAATACATCTTAAAATTTGTCCATACCTGTGCACACTGGGTAATTTCAGCTACTTTTTAGACCATAATTAATTTCAGCCAAAATTTTGGACAGCTATGGCTGGAATTTATAATTTAACCCTGCGTTACTCGCAAATGTTCTAGTTCATTCAGGCAAAATTTTTTTATTGTAAATTTTTTTAAACACCTAAGCAATTTTTTGATAAAAATATATATACACTGCAATTTTATTTGTATTATTCTTTTAAATACCTTGAATTTAATATTGTTTTTATGTTTTCGAAATAAAAAGTGAAGAGATTATTTTCAAACGCGCCTTTCTTTTATTGATATCAATTTGATACATTTCGACTAGTCTCGATTGAAAATGATTGCGACTAACGGAGGGTTAAGAGTTTTTCATGCGCACTCACAGCTGGGTTTTTATACCCTACACCACCATAGTGGGGAGGATATAATGCGTTTGTGCAGATGTTTGTAACTCCCAAAATATTAGTCTAATACCCACCTTAAAGCATACCGATCGACTTAGAATCACTTTCTGAGTCGATTAAACGATGTCCGTCCGTCCGTCTGGTTGGCTGGCTGGCTGTCCATATAAACTTTGTGCGCAGAGTACAGGTCGCAATTTTGAAGATATTTCGATCAAATTTGGTACATATTATTTTTCGGCCCAAGGACCAAGCCTATTGAAACTGGCTGAAATCGGTTCATTATTTCACCTAGCCCCCAAACAAATGTCCTTCCGAAATTGGACTTTATCTGTCATAAATTTTTAATTTATAAATGTATCTCAACAAATTGCGCTCCAAATAAGTTTTGAATATACGAAATTCATGTCACCAAATTTTGTTACGATCGGTCCATAATTAGTCATAGCTCGCATTTAGACCCGCTTACGAAAATCACTTTAACGTGCATAAATCGCTTAAAAATGTTGGTATACTCACAAAATTCAACATAGTAAACTTCCATATAGACATAAATCACACGACCTAATTTCATGGTGATCGGTCCATAATTGATCATAGCCCCCATATAAGGTCCACTTCCGAAAATCACTCAAAAATATAAATCATTGAAATTTTAAAAGAAAAATGTTTTTGCTCTTTTACTTAGTGTAGGGTATTATATGGTCGGGCTTGACCGACCATATAAATCATTGAAATTTTAAAAGAAAAATGTTTTTGCTCTTTTACTTAGTGTAGGGTATTATATGGTCGGGCTTGACCGACCATACTTTCTTACTTGCTTGATTTTTGTAATAGTGAATATTTTTGGGGTTGCCGCCTATTAAAACAAGGAAAAAACTGAATAATTTTTTGTCATTCGGACAAAATATTGATTGAAAAAGTCGTTAATTTTTCCGAGAGATTTGTGCCACCTTAACCCTTAAATGCATGATTTTTACTTTTATTTTTTATAAAGTATCAAATATTTAGTTGATTATTATTTATTATATTTCATTTAGCTTTAGTTTGATTTAGAATTTCGTTAACTGAAACTTTTCGTACTCCATTTGATTTTTCTGAATTAGAATCTGAATTAGTATCAAGCTTATATTCGTCTAAAATTAAGTTGAACTAGAATGTAGACAATTGGCAAAATTAAAGGGTTAACGATAAATTTTTACAAAAAGTTTGTACCTTTTGCTGTAACGGAGCCAAATCTTGTTTTGAAACATTATTTATATCAATATCACTGATAATAAAAATGTAAACAGCATCAGTCATTTTATACCCTCTACCACCAAAAGTAGTGAATGAATAAGCATAGCGCACCCATAAGGACCATTTCCGAAAAAGAAATTAACCTTAATAAATATTTAAAACATATCGATATCAAAATGAAATTACACACAGATCAGTAATTTGTATCCAGTAATCATACTACTTAATTATGTGAATATAGGTACATATTTAACCATAGCTCCTATATAAGGTCCACTCCCGAAAAACCGAAAATGGAGTGAAAAAGAAAATTGTACTTTTTCTCCTAATGGTACTTTTTATACCCTCCACCACCATAAGTGGTGAATGGGGTATATATAAGTTTTTAATTCCGTGTGTAACATTGAGAAATAATCATCTGAGACCCAACAAATTATAAATATGGGGCATTTCATGTCAAGTGAACCAACTTTCGAAATCGATGTATTCCGATCGGTATGAACCAAGGTTAGTTATATTGGATAGTAACTCAGATACAATTTTTCAACAAGATCGGTCGAGAACTCTCCGAGTTAGAGGGGGTCAAAGTTTGACATTTTGGTCAAGCAGGTGTTTTTTTCTTATCCATGTAACTTATTACCTATTGTTCTTAGCAAAATCTGTTCCAAATAGTTTAGATAGCTCTTTCTTCAATCTTTCAAAAAAAATATTTAAAAAAAAAAATACAAAAATTTTAATATTTTTTTTTCCGAAAAAAATAAAACTTTTTTAAAATGGGCCCTGTTTTTCTTAAAATAAAGCTTAGATATTTTCCTAGAACACCTATTTGGTCGCTTAGTGGGATATCTATCAAAATAAATATTTTGTAACTCAAAACATAAAATTTTTTACTTTTTTCGCAAAATCAAAAACTATGTTGACTTTTTTTTTTCAAAATGGACCCCTTTTTATTTTTTTTTAGCTCAAACAAAAGCTTACATATTTTCCTTGAAGACCCTTTTGGTCACTTAGTAGGATGCGAGTGGGATATCTATCAAAATAAATATTTTTTTTTTGCTATAAAGAAAGCTTATGTCTATTCCTTTTAGATGGCTTAGGTCGGTTAGTGGGATATATATCAAAATAAATGTTTTGTAACTCTTGACTAAAAAAAAAAAGTCAAAAATTGTAAGTCTTGAGTTAAAAATATTTATTTTGATAAATATCCCACTCGCATCGTACTAAGCGACCAAAAGGGTCTTCAAGGAAAATATCTAAGCTTTTGTTTGAGCTAAAAAAAAAATAAAAAAGGGTCCATTTTGAAAAAAAAAAAAAAAAAAAAAAAAAAAAGTCAACAAAGTTTTTGATTTTGCGAAAAAAGTCAAAAATTTTATGTTTTGAGTTACAAAATATTTATTTTGATAGATATCCCACTCGCATCCCACTAAGCGACCAAATAGGTGTTCAAGGAAAATATGAAATGCCCCATATTATTGATCATTATGAAATTCTAAGTTTGATTGAGCTATGTCCGTCTGTCTCTGTAAAACACGCTCACGTCCAAAATAGACAAACAAAATTGGTAAACTTGCAAGCAAAATGTTTATTGTTCTCCTAAGCAGTTTGGTATTGAAAATCAGCAAAATCGGTTCAGTGGAACCAGAGTTATGAACCAAAATGTGAGACTACCTAAAAAATGGATAATTTTATCATATTTTTGGTTACTTGTGTAAATATATTGCAGATAATTCCATAAAACATTACACACGTTATTTTTATAATAAATGAACTAACTTTGGTGAACATTATAATAATCGGTTCATGATTTCTCCTAGTCCCCATACAAATTTCTTCAAGAAATATGGTTCTATAGTCTATAAATGCCTTCAGAATTGCAGTATCCATACAAAATTCAGCAAAAATAAGTTTCGTGCTAAAAGAAATCACAACACTAAATTTTTTGTGGATCGGCCCATATTTGACCAAATCCCCCATATAAAGTTCACTTCCGAAAATCACTTAAATTAGCATAAATAATCCCCATATATACCAAAATCGCTATACCTAATTCTATGATGATCGGCCTATAATTGGCACGACCGAATATAGTTCTCTTACTTGTTTTGATTCACATTTCTTCACTTTGATATGTATGTATTTATTTATTATTTGAACAATTGTCTCTCATACTGAGTTGGAACTAAAGAAAAAAAAAACACAAACAAAAATTTGATTTTAGTCCCCCTAAATTAGCAAAAAACTGACACTGTGCGCCGGGTCCAATGAGGTCATTATGGTCCGTCGTACAAAAATAAATTGGAATACGCCCGTGCGAAATTTTAAATCAATCGGTTTAGCCAGTTAGAAGTTGCACATTAATTTTAAAAATATTTTGATTCTGCCGAACTGTGCAGCGTATGAGTAATATTGTTCAATCATAACAAGTATACTCAAGAATAATAAATTAATATGTATAGGGTTTTACAGTAAAGTCGATGTTGATATCGGCCATGTTTAATGCAAGTTACACGATTGAACAGTACGTCCAAATGATAAAACTTTATCAATTTGAGCGAACATTATAACGTTAGTGACGAGTAGGGATGAAAAAGTTGATACGATTGTGTTTTTTTTGACACTATTTCATATCTAAAAGTACCTTTGTACTCCAGCATTTGATACTTTCTAAAACATTTCAGTATTTTATGGTAAAAAAGAAATTTATATATTCCCATAGATTCAGAGTTATTTGCTGTTCGATTCAGTTTTAGCTTTATAAAAAGTACAACTTCTTAGCAAGAGGACCTCCAAAATCGGAAAATATCCTTTATTCTTGGATATCTCAAAACAAAGCCATAGTGTGGAGGGTATTATGCGTTTGTGCAGATGTTTGTAACGCCAAAAAATATTAGTCTAACACCCACCTTAAAGTATACCGATCGACTTAGAATCATTTTCTGAGTCGATTAAACGATGTCGGCCGTCCGTCCGTCCGTCTGGTTGGCTGGCTGTCCATGTAAACCTTGTGCGCAGAGTACAGGTCGTAATTTTTAAGATATTGCGATCAAATTTGGTACATATTATTTTTTCGGCCCAAGGCTATTGAAACTGGCTGAAATCGGTCTATTATTTCACCTAGCCCCCATACAAATGTCCTTCCGAAATTGCACTTTATCGGTCATAAATTTTTAATTTATAAATGTAACTCCACAAATTGCGCTCCAAATAAGTTTTATATATACAAAATTCATGTCACCAAAGTTTTTTGCGATCGGTCCATAATTAGTCATAGCTCCCATATAGACACGCTTCCGAAAATCACTTTAACGTGCATAAATCGCTTAAAAATGTTGGTATACTCACTAAATTCCACATAGTACACTTTCATATAGACATAAATTACACGACCTAGTTTCATGGTGATCGGTCCATAATTGGTCATAGCCTAGAGTGGTCCAAATGCTCAATCTAGCCGGAAAAAAGTATTTTTTTTAAATGTTTCAAAAGCAAATTGTTTGTATGGTAATATGTTGACAAGTGTCCATAGTACATAACGGCATATTTTTTTTTCTTTAAATAGCTACACTAGCATTGGTACATTGCTTCAAAAACAAGTAATTGCTACTTTGTTAAAAAATTAATATCTCAAGCAACATTTAAGTGTGAAATTGTCGTCAAAAAATAATAAGAACAATGAAAAAAAAATTGTTGATGTAATTAATATAAGAAAGGTAAGAGTAAAAATCACTGTTTAAATTTTTCATAAAATATGTTTTGTTTAGAAAAAAATGCAACTATGTATGTTTTAAATGTGAAATTTTTGTTCAATGTCCAAATTATATTAGAATTTCAGATGGTAATTTAACAGAGTTAAGCTTTAGTTTTTATGTTGTCGTCATCTATATATATGTAGCTTTTTAATGTGTAAAAAATTAACTGCCACTTTTTGCCTCCACGATTTTTATTTTATTTAGAGTTTAACATGTCCCTTACAAGGAAGGAGCTGTATTTTTATTTTTAAGGTTGGCGTGGCATTTCGCCCATCTTAAATTTTTTAATGAATGGTATCCTTTAATTCCTTCCACACATACACAGAAAAAAGTTTCAACATAAATATTATGATTTGATTTCATTGATTTCAATTCATAACATTTATAAATAATTTCTTAAATATTAAGATTTTGTGAATAGTCAAATTAAATCTAGAAGGCTTGAAGAATATAATTTCAATTTCATTTATATTTTATGTTGTTGAAAAGTGTTTGAAATTTTCCTTGGAAAATTTTTTATTTATTTTTATGATTTTCAGCTACAAAATGAGCAAATATGCGCGAAATTGATTAAATCTTTTTAAGGGGATGATATGCTTAATGTTTATTTATATTTCATTATGTTTAATGATACGTATTTTTAATTTTCAGATATTGTTGATTCATCTTAAAATATTGGCCAATATATGGCTATTATGCAAATAGTTTTGAATTAATTCATTAGATAATGCAATTTATTATAAAATATTATTAAATTTATGCAAAAAAAGCAAAAATTTCCGTCATGAACAATTTTATAATATTTATGAACATGTTCTTAATCTGAATGAAAAAAGTTTGGGAAAAAAAAGTCAAGTTCGATTAATAATATTTATTACAAAATTCATTCCAATTATGAATTTTTTTTTTCTGTGTACAGAAAGACGGTGTGCAAATTTCAGGAAAATCGGTCCAGCCGTTTCGCCATTTATAGGCTTCAAACAAACCCACAAAGAAACAAGTAAGAAAGTATGGTCGGTCAAGCCCGACCATATAATACCCTACACTAAGTAAAAGAGCAAAAACATTTTTCTTTTAAAATTTCAATATTATTATGGGAGCTATGACCAATTATGGACCGATCACCATGAAATTAGGTCGTGTGATTTATGTCTATATTAAAGTTAACTATGTTGAATTTTGTGTGTTTACCAACATTTTTAAGCGATTTATGCACGTTAAAGTGATTTTCGGAAGCGGGTCTATATGGGAGCTATGACTAATTATGGACCGATCGTAACAAACTTTGGTGACATGAATCTTGTATATATAAAACTTATTTGGAGCGGAATTTGTGGAGATACATATATAAATTAAACATTTATGACCGATAAAGTCCAATTTCGGGAGGACATTTGTATGGGGGCTAGGTGAAATAGTGGACCGATTTCAGCCAGTTTCAATAGGCTTGGTCCTTGAGCCCAAAAAATAATATGTACCAAATTTAATCGACTCAGAAAGTGATTCTAAGTCGATCGGTATACTTTAAGGTGGGTGTTAGACTAATATTTTTGGGCGTTACAAACATCTGCACAAATGCATAATACCCTCCCCACTATGGTGGTGTAGGGTATAAAAATGTACAAACAAAAACATACATTCATGCCCAAAAAATTTTTTTTTCTCAAACGTACAAAGTTTTATGTCGATACGGCTTTTCAAAAGACTTTTTTCCGGCTAGATTGAGCATTTGGACCACTGTGTAGCCCCCATCCGAAAATAACTCAAAAATATAAATTATAGAAATTTTAAAAGAAAAATGTTTTTGCTCTTTTACTTAGTGTAGGGCTTGACCGACCATACTTTCTTACTTGTTTTATTATCTTAATTCTTTTACCCAAATTGACAAACTAAAATGTAATCATTGTGTTTTGCATGAGGAGCCCCTTTTGAATGTCAAGACAAAATTTTGTATTTCCCGCCCCTTAACTGAAAGGGCAACACTGCTCCTGTCAACTTCTGTCGAAATTTGAACAAGCTGCGTCATTAATTTGGGTGTTTGTGACAGACATTTATATCAGACTACCGCGTGACTTGAGGAGAAAATGTAAAAAGTGAATTTGTGTGCTCATTAACCATTATTTTTTGTGGTAAAACCCGAAACAATTGAAATAATTCACGATATGATGTTGGCCGATCGGAGATTGAAAGTGGTTAAGTGGTTTAAAGTTTTAATGATCACTTGGGTATGGGAAAGCCTTCCTCAAAAACGTGTGATTCATTCAAAATGTCACAGATTTATTGACCTGCCCTCGTACATAAAACTTAATTGTGGTGTATTTTATTTCGATACCATGATGTATATAGAGATTTTAACGATAATCAAGAGTTTCGCTTATGTGGGCTAAGATCAATTTTTAAGCATTTTTATAATTTTTTTTTAAATTATATTTAAAAAGAGTGTTTAAAACTGACTTGTGCATACTACATTTATGCTCGGTAAAGTTTCGTTTGAAAAGAAGAAGACTCATTTACCAGTATGGCTCTTATCAGGAACATATTAATACATAAATTAACACTGTCCCAGTTTAAAACAAAAAGTAAACAATGTTAACTGCAACTACAAGTTAGAGGGCATTTCGCATGCATTCGCAATGACACTTAGACCTGTTTAATGTCATCCCTCATTCGATCTCTTAGTCTCTGCGCTCTAAATAAATCCAGTTGAAGTGAGTTTTTTGGTTTTTTTTTTTTGACAAACCAAAAACAGAAACACAACTACGGCCACATTTAACTAAAACAATAAATGTTTAAATGTTCGTCGTTATACACACGAATTATACGAATTCTGTTTTGTATTTTCCTAAAGCGTTTGTTGTTGCTTCTATTGCTGCTGCTGTTGTTGCTGTGAATGAATATTTTTTTATATTTTTTTTAGCCACTTTTTCTTTAGACGAATAGACTACATTTACAAAGTAATGCAACCACTGTGTTTCAGTGCATTCGAAGACATCGGCGCGTTAATAACGTTGACGGTTAAATTTAAATTATAAAAAAAACAAACTCGAACAAAAAACTAAATTATAATATCAAACGAACATTTAGTTTTTAAAAAATTAAGGATTTTATATTTTTATACACTTTTTGTACAACAAAAAAATTAATAATTAGATAAATTGTGAGGTGAGTGTGAAATAAAAAACTTAATTTGAAAAAATAAAATATATTGAATGCAACAAATTTTCAGTGTTTTATTTAAATTTATATGGTTAAATTACCAAAAAATATTGTATGGTGTTAAAAAGTTTTGAGATTTCATTTTCAGAATCAAACAAATAAAAGTCAATGTTAAATTTGTTTGCAACCAAAATGTGTTAATGGCTTAAAATACTTTCTAAACTAATTAATTAACCTCAAATTCATAGAAATTATATTTTAAATATAAAGTGTCATTGGAGAAAAATACCAAACTCTGGAACCGAATAGCAAATATATAACAAATATACATATATTTAGGACGAGCTCTAAACAAATGAAATAAAGAGCTTCTAAACAACAAGTCTTATTTATAAAATTAAAATAATTCTAAGTTTTTAGAATATGAAAACAAATCATAAAATCTAAAGTGCAAAAATAAACATTTCGAAAAAAACTGAATTCAATATGAATAAAAAATAAAATTTAAAACTAATTTTAAAATGCATTTAAAATGCAGAAAGAAATTAACTTTTTCTGAATTCTTTAGAATTATGAAAATGTAATAAATATTTTCTTTCTAAAGGAAAAAATTCTTTAGAAATAATTTTGGTGAACAAAAACTTATTATGAACGTGAAATTGCAATCTGTAACGTGAAATGTCCAATTATGACTTGCGATTTAAAGAAAAATTATAATTTTTTTTATTAATGAGCAAAATCCAAACTACCCTGTTTCAAAAATCTACGTATTTCATAAGATTAAAAGTGTTTTTTATTTATAAAATGTAGGTATATTATTAACGGAAACGCCCACAAAGTTGTTTAAAAAATTCTCATTGAGAAAGCTTAAAGGTCACAACCATACAACAAGGTCACCAAAAACTGTTTCCCGATAACTTAGATAGATCGTTCAGTTTACATTTATTAGGAGCTGATGAAACTGCTCTTAGACAGACTATATTTTATTGAGATCGTTTAAAACAATTTTTTTATTACAAAACATTCAATAATCTTCAGAATTATACTAAACTATACTTATTATTAATTTATTTTTTAAAGATTATTTTATGTAAATTTGGAAATTATACAAAAATATACAGAATTCAATGGATTGTAGTTGTTAATCCTATTATTTAATTAAATATCTAATAAATTTTATGGAATATGGAAATTCCATGTTTTTTAATTTAGCATTTTTTACAAAGATTACAACTAAAAATCCTGTCTCAGATGGAATATTAAATTTTTGTTCGAAATAAAAAAATTCAAATAGAGCTTTTTTCACCCTCACAGTACTAAATTAACATTTTAAATTATTTTCATCTCTGTATACAAAATTCTCAATAGAAAAAACTTTTATACACAAAATTGTACAAAAATGTCTGTAGAAAAACTGTTATACAACACAATATCGCTACAAAAGTCTGTTATATACAATATTGTTGATAGATAAAACTTTTTTTCGCAATATTTTCGATAGAACAACTGTTATACAGATAATTTTGTATGGAAAAAACTGTTATACAAGCAATTTTGAATTGATTGTGTATAGATAAAATTGTTATACAAAAAATCTATAATAAACTGTTATACTAAAAATTTCACTAGAAAATACTGTTATACATAAAATTTTTAATAGATAAAACTTTTATTCACAACGTTTTCGATAGGAAAACTGTTATACATATAATTTTGTATAGAAAAAACTGTTATACAAACAATTTTAAATAGATTGTGTATAGATAGAATTGTTATAAAAAAATGTCTATAGAAAAATCTGGTATACAAACAAATTTCGATAGAAAATACTGTTATAAAATTTTTGATAGATAAAACTTTTATTCACAATGTTTTCAATAAAAAAACTGTTATACAGATAACTTTGTATTGAAAAAACTGTTTCAACAACATTTTGAAATATATTGTGTATAGATAAAACTGTTATCTGTACACAAATGTCTATAGAATAAATTGATATATAAAAAAAAATTCGGTAGAAAATACTGTTATTTATATTATTATTGTTAAATAAAACTTTTGTTTACAATGTTTTCGATAGAATTTTTTATAGAAAAAACTCTTATGCAGACAATTATCTGCAATAGAAAAGTACAAATAATTTTCTATAGAAAAAACTGCTATACAAGCAATCCAACCGCAAGATAAACAGGATTATCGCATCATTGTCTCTTTGCAACATTCCAAATTAAAACCAAACGAAAGAATTGAAGATTAATACGATAATAACATAAATAACATACTGAACATCTTTAAGGGCACCATACACTATCAAAATGCTTGATGTCAGTTTCATGTACGTGTAATTTTTAGGATTAATGCACACTTGCTGGATGACCCGTCAATCATGCATTTTGTTTATGATTTTGTGGTATTAACCTCAATAGCGCGAATACTATTTCATGTATTTAAAAATATCAATATTAATGGACTAATTATATCATGATCCAATGTAATGTAGTTATGGATCAAGACTTTGTTAAACAATAACTTGTAGTTAAACGACATATTTTCGAGTTAACACGATTGCAAAATGTCGGAAATCATTTCAAATATAGAAATCAACCTGTAATTTCAGTAAAAAACAGTGACAACACTTTGATGCAATAACAATTTAACATATATTTCAAATTAAAAATATAAAAGTATAAATTTTTTATTAAATTTATTTTTAAAATTTTTTTATATGTATGTTGTGAGTATATCGAGCCCTAACCGCGAAAATAACGTAAGCGCCAAAAATCAAATTTTATAGGAGAGAGTTTTTTTTCGTTTTTTTTTTCACGTTGTGCGAAGGATTTCTTTAAAAATTTGAATGTAGCAACAAATTTGTTTTGGAGCTTACGTTATTTTTACCGTCTCTATTACAGACAGGTGAGACTAAATTGTGGCGCATACGATAAATGCTTTACAAAGAAAAAATATTTTCTTAAGTTTCGAAAAAATATATTTTCTAAATTAAACATTTGTTATAAATCAAAGATTTAACATAATATAGTAGGTGCTTAGGAAATTAAGGAACATCTTCTTCATATGTTTCGTTTAAGGCGTCTTTAATATTTTGGGAATGTTTTAGGCCAATATATTCGTTATGAAAACATTGAGGAATACTATTTTTATTGCAAAGAGTTTTTATATCATTGAATTTATGTGACGAAATTTTTTAATTCTGTGTTGTATAGTGGAGGAGGTCCACGGACCGTAGAAGTATTTAAATCAATGTTAATAGTCTTTTCCTCGCTATTGTCTAAATAGATGTATTTAATTGTAATCTTATTTTCTTTGGAAGAAGCAGATCAAAAAACATTTTCTAGTTTAGAAAATCAGAGTGCTTTAATGATATACACTCATAACCGTAAGGGTTTGTTCTTGCACTTCGAATAACTGTAGGCCACTCACTAGGAACCCATACAGTTCGGTTTCGAGTAAATGATTCTATTGTGCTGTGAATAGAATCAACAGGCATCATGGTAAGACCTGGTAGTAAGTAAGTAATTTTAATAGATTTAATGAATTTGGATGATATAATGAAATAAGCTATCATAGTTAACATGGTTTTATTATGATTTTGCCAGGCACAGTTATCGCAATACAAACTTAAATCGTTCACGGTTTTCCGTTCGTCTAAAATAAGGAGATATTTGTACATTGCAGTATAAATTTCATTACAACATCGTTTGCCGTCTTTTTCACCCTATAAAAAACACAATCCATAAACACTTAAATTGTAATACTAATATTTTCTTGAATAAAACAGTGTAATATTTATACCCTACACCACCATAGTGGGGAGGGTATTATGCGTTTGTGCAGATGTTTGTAACGCCCTAAAATATACCGATCGACTCAGATTCACTTTCTGAGTCGATTAAACGATGTCCGTCCGTCTGTCTGACTGTCCATGTAAAGCTTGTGCGCAGAGTACAGGTCGCAATTTTGTACATATAATTTTTTCGGCCCAAGGACGGAGCCTATTGAAACTGGCTGAAATGTCCTACCGAAATTGTACTTTATCGGACATAAATGTTTAATTTATATGGATATATCCACAAATTTCGCTCCAAATAAGTCTTATATATACGGAATTCATGTCACCAAATGTTATTGTGATCGGCCCATAATTAGTTATAACTCCCATATAAGACCCGCTTCCAAAAATCACTATAACGTGCATAAATCTCTTAAAAATGTTGGTATACACATAAAATTCAACATAGTTAATTTTAATATAGACATAAATCTCACATCTCTTTTTCTTAGTGTAGGGTATTATATTGTCGGGCTTGACCAACCATACTTTCTTACTTGTTTTACTATGAGGCATATTCAAAACTTTTTGAAGGTCGAAACTAGCACATAAAAACAAAACATTTTCCCTTTGTTTTTGGTCCTTCAAAAAAATTCTTAAACTTAAATTCTTCTGTTTGGATTTGACTGCTGTCTAAATTTTTTCCTTGATCACATTTAGTACATCTATCTTTTTGTATTTCAATTTCTTTTGATTTTCTCTCTAGTTCTTCGGCTACTCTTACTTTCATTTACCGCCCCTTTTTGCTTTTATGTCGCTTACGTTATTTTTGCGGTAAAGCAAAAAGGTGAGTGTCGCTTACGATATAATTGAAATTGCGATATCTCTGTATATATAAAGACTTAATTTTCATTATTTCGTGTTTTGATGCGCACGAAAGTTTTCTATCGATTTTCATTAAAAACTCAATTTTAAAAAAAATTTTGCGGTTAGGGCTTGATATGTTTGTATATAAATAATGTCAAGCAAATCGAGTCAAAAGTTATAAGAACACCCTTTTGCCGTAGAGTGATATAAAAAGTGTTTTTTTTTTGGCATGATACATAAAATATTATTTCAAAAATTTATTTTATAAAAATTAATTTTTATTTCATAACAATATAACAAACTAGGGGGACAATTCATATTGGCTGCCAGCAATATGACCCACAAATATCGTCCATAAAAGAAAAATCTTTAAAAACAAAATAGCCTACATAGTATAAGTAGAAAAAATAGACAAACATAAAAGAAATTAGGCTTAAAATTTAATGATTTTACTTAAATCCCTGCATAAACAACTTATATTTGTTAAATAAAACTTAAACCGTTCAATATAAAAACTCGCAAAACTATGGAAATTTATTCAAATATTGTACAAATTCATTAAACATTAAAATACTCGATATTTATAAACTTAACCATTTTTTCCGGAAATCCTCTCATTAGAGATTTTATAGATGCTTCCGTTACCATTTTGGACGAGGTGGTCCACTTACGCTTAAAATCGTCATTTTAATGACCCATATGGTGGCCCTTAATAGACAAAATTTTCGATTGCCAGTATCACACCGCAGTTTGGAGAAAATTGGTAAAAAACATCATCCTGAAATAAATGTACATAATTGTCGTTCTAATGAGATATAAAAATTCCCCAATCCATTAACTTGTCTCTGGCCACTAGAACAAGAAATATAGGAACAAAATTGACATATTTTGATAAATATTAAAATAAAATCTCATTTTTACTTAAAATATATCCATATTAACTTGTATATGAGTTTTTGGCTTCGTAGGATATGACCAAAAAAATTAATTATTTAAACGGTAGTTTCAAAATTCGATTTTAAAATTTTTAAAAATTAAGTTAAACAAATTTCAGAATTTTTTGATCATTACGTTGGGATTTATTGAGAATATAATAGGAAATAAAAATATGAAAATATCTTATACATTCAGAGAAAAACAAATTATTTGGCCATATTTTGGCGAATGAGCTCAATTTCCTTACTGTTATGAATTTTAAGTAGAACCTATTAAGAATAAATAATTCTAAATGATAATTTAGATAATTCTAAATGTACTCTGAAAGTTTTACTAAAATTGGAAAACGGTTAACCTTAAATCGTGAAGGTCAAAGGTCAAATTTTCCAATGTTATGCGAAATGTTACATATTTTTAAGTCGATTTTGATGAAACTCAAGTAATATATAACATGAAGTCTAGAATTTATAATAGCAGCACAAAAATGGAAATTAACCCTTAATGGCACTTGGGGTTAAAATGACACCAAACTTTTAAAATCATAATCCAAACCATAGAGTGATACATGTAAACTCTCTGTTTTTGACTTACATTTTAATATGGAATGACCCATATAAATAAACATTACAGCTTATTTTTGCTTTTCATTTAAATGTGTATTCAAATTTTGGATAAGAATTTTGTAACTGTATTTTATAACTAAATTAATACAAATAAATATAATTAAACATGATTGACTACAAATCCAAATAATTTGAGCGTGAATAATGAATAATTTTAATTTGAAAATTAAAGAAAAAATAACTTAAATAAATTAAAAACAAATTTACCATAACTGTGAATTATGTTTATCTTGGAATTTTATTACAATAATTTCATTGTATTTTTTTGTAAATGTAAATTATTTCGTTGGTAATTTAAATTTCATAAGCAAGTGTTTTAGGAATTTATAAATTTGGGAAATTTTAAATCGAATTAAAATCTGGCAGATATTGTGTAGAGATAAGAATTATAAAATGTAAATCAAAATGATTCATTTGTATATAATTAACCTATAGTTTTGTCCTCGGATTCTACTGAGAATATTATTCACTATTCTCATGCTATCTTTACACTATTTAGATGTAAAGTGACATCTATCTGTCTAATCTTTGATGAAACATTAGCTACGTACTGTAGCGTATTAATGCACAAAAACTAAATGTTAATTATTATTTTTTTTTATCTCTTGTTTTATATTCGCATTTTTTAGCACAAGTTGTTTGTTTTTTTATGTTTTTTTTCTTTGCGCAAATTAAATAAATTATCGTATTAATAATAGTACAACTAACTAAACTAAACTGAAGCCATAATAATATTTGTGTGTGTCTGTTTGCTGGTTTCTATACTAAAATTTAAAACGCAGCCTGTATTTTGTTTAATTTAAATGTTTAAAGAAAAAAAAAACATAAACTTTTTATACATTGTGTCATTCGTTTATTCAATGCCATTTAAATCAAACTAAACTTGTAGATTTATTGAGCTAAATTTATTAAAGTAAAAGCAGCAAAAAGCCAATACAACGCAAAAAAATATTTCAATATTTTTAGAAAAAATACTTAACTAAACAATGAAGTTGTTTAAAGCTAAAAAAGAACTTAACAAAGTAGGAACATTTAGAAACACAGAAGGTTGTTAATAACCATTGGAGTCGGTCAGTTTGTGGTCTCATAGTTTAGCATGACAATTGAAAGTTTTGCCGTCGTTTTATATAATAATAACTAATAGTTATATTTATTTAAATTATATGCTTTAGAACACACGTTTATTGTGTTATCAAAGATATTTTCATTGTGTTCAATTTAGTTTTCCTTCCTCATTTATGCTACTGCACAGTGAAACAAACAATGTTTTATAAACTAACATGAATTTAAAAGTTGTCGGCCTCATAAACAAAGGTCAGCAGTACTATCAATTTTTCTATTTTTTACTTTTGGTTGCTGCTAAAAAAAAATATTCTTCATCTTTGGTAGTGTCGCATCTTTTTAACTTATCAGTAAAACTTAAACCATTTATTCTAAAAAATTACGCGCAGGTGTTTAGTACTTTTTGAAAATTTTTAAATTTTAGTACCTTTTTCTATTCATAATATTAATTAACGCGTAAAGAGCTATATTCGTCTGTGCCGACTCTTATATACCCTTCACCAAAATATGCTTTAAAATAAAGATTGAAAATTTTTTTTGGTAATTACACTATGCAACAAATGAAGACTTTTGGAAAAACACACGACCATGAGAATATAGGTTCGATTCTACTACCAAAGGGTAGTAAATCCTTATACTCAGTTTGGCGATTTCGGTGACCAATTTTTTTTTATGAGATTCTGATAATCAGTGGGCCCTCAAAAAAAGATGTCATCCGTTTTTGGGCAACAATCTTGATCACGAACGACCAGTGTTGCCAATTGCCACAAAAAAATTAATTTAGCCTTTAGCCATTTTTTTAGCCTTTTTTATTTTCATTTAGCCATATATATTTACTATAATGATCTGAAATTTTTGCTGTTGAAAATTAGTAAAATCAGTTCAAAAAAATTGGCAGGGATATTATGAACGTTATTTGAATAAAAATTGTTAATAAATATGTTAATATATATATAGGGTTAAAGAGATAACTTTTAACTTTATCTGGGCGATGTATTGACGTAAATATAGTACTTTAACAAATATTTTATAACACATGCCATGTAGTATACCGTTTTCAAAGACTACAATCCAACCAATTTAGAAAGAAAAATTCAGTTCATTATCGATAATAATTTAGCTATGATAATTTTTATCTAATCAAATATACAAAATTTACTTTTTTCCAAATTTAAATTAAATATTTATGTTTACATATTTTGGCTACCTTAGTTTTGATATGTTTACAAAATTTATGTTTTTGCCAATGAAAATCAATTCTGTCCGGTGACGTGTATAATTTTTAGAATATATTTTTTTCTGCATTTAATGAGAGGCATATTTGCCATATATTCACTTATCAGAATATTCTCAATCGAAGTTTTCACAAAGGATTACTTTATACATAATGCATTTTACAGGCCAGGTGATAAATACGAGGCTTTAAAAACATCGGCATATGATATTAAAGTTAAGGATCAACATACAGGAATAAATAATATTATTTTCTTGCATTTGAACGTGTGTTATATTCATAAATTTTTGTTTGTCTATTCGGCATAGCCAAATGTAACATTCTAAGTTGTTTTTTGTGTCAAATGTATGTATTTATTAGTAAAATATTAGTCTAACACCCACCTTAAAGTATACCGATCGACTTAGAATCACTTTCGGAGTCGATTAAACGATGTCCGTCCATCCGTCCGTCTGGTCGGCTGGCTGGCTGTCCATGTAAACCTTGTGCGCAGAGTACAGGTCGCAATTTTGAATATATTTCGATGAAATTTGGTACATATTATTTTTTCGGCTCAAGGACCAAGCCTATTGAAACTGGCTGAAATCGGTCCATTATTTCACCTAGCCCCCATACAAATGTCCCTCCGAAATTGGATTTTATCGGTCATAAATGTTTAATTTATATATGTATCTCCATAAATTCCGCTCCAAATAAGTTTTATAGACCCGCTTCCGAAAATCGCTTTAACGTGCATAAATCGCTTAAAAATGTTGGTATACACTCAAAATTCAACATAGTTAACTTTAATATAGACATAAATTACACGACCTAATTTCATGGTGATCGGTCCATAATTAGTGATAGCCCCCATATAAGGCCCACTTCCGAAAATCACTCAAAAATATAAATTATTAAATTTTAAAAGAAAAATGTTTTTGCTCTTTTACTTAGTGTAGGGAATTATATGGTCGGGCTTGACCGACCATACTTCCTGTTTTTAATTAAAAATTTTAGCCCTTTTTTTCTAAGTACGACCGACTTGATGTAATATATGAAAAAACATTAAAATTTTTGAAAGAAGGCAAGGTTTGTGGAGCTTCTGAAGAGTAAATATAAACTTTTTATATAAGTATTTGGTACTGATGAAAACCTTAGGACTTGAAGACTAATATTTTAGTGAAACAAAATAATTTTATATTTTTTTCGGACGTCATTTACCTTAAAAATTAAAAAAAATAGAATATGGTGATTTTCCATCAAGAAAAATATAAAATTTTAATTAATGTAAAAGTTTAACGTTTAAAGATATCATAACAAAATTTAGAACTAATATAGATCAATATGTCTTTAAGACAATGACATTGCAATTATTGTCATTCTTTGTTTTCCAATACCGAAATTCCTAAAATAGGGAAAATATATTCCAAAAACTGAGTTATTTTATAAAAGTATTTTGACGTTATTTACTGTGTGATAATAAAAAATCTTTGTATGTATTTATTTATTTATTTATTTATATTCTATTAACAATATAATTACAAATTATATGCTAATATTAAATGAGCAATGGCATCGTAGGCCTTCAGCTCAACACATATGTAACTTAAATTTAATGTTAGAGGTTGTTAAATTTTGTCAAATAAGTTGCATTTCTTTAGAAATTGATTAATTATTTGGATATTATTTGGAGAAGGATTGGATAGATATAATTTTGGATCTGTATTTTGAAAAATGTGCACTCGTGTGGCACTAAATTTTGGACAATCTAAAAGAAAATGGGATGGATTGGTTAAATTTGCAGTACAATTACAATATTTTTGGACATCGATGTTGAGTAAGTGTCCGTGAGTGATTCTCGTATGGCCAAGTCTTAGTCGGGTAAATTTTACTACTTCTAATCTATTAGTATCTAATGATGTTAGTTCATTTATTGTGTTTCTGCTGCAGTTGATTGTCTTATACCATGTAGAAGTACTGTTAAATATTAGGTTTCTGTCAATTATATTGAAGTGATTAAATATAAATTTGTTTGAATCGTTTAGATCAAAGTTAGAGTGAGTATAAATGGGAGATGTGACTGCGCTTTTGGCTGTTTGATCAGCAAACTCGTTTCCTATTATATTACAATGCCCTGGTAGCCACATGATTAATATATTTGGGTATTTATCTATTAGAATATTTCTAACGTGAGTAACATAAATATTATTATTGAAGATATTCATAATGGATTTAATTGCTGATAGAGAATCTGTACAAATAACAAATTTACCCGATTTAGATTTTAGGTGTAGCATGGCTTCATAAATAGCAATTAGTTCCGCTGTGTATATAGAGGTGTGAGTTGGGAGTAAGAACTTACTTATGACTTTATTTTCAGTAGTGATACTAAAAGATACAGAATTTTGCGTTTTTGATCCGTCTGTGTAAATAAATATATGGGACCTAAGTTTGTTTTTTATTTCGTTAAATAATGATTTAAATTGGAAAGAGCTAGTGTAGTTTCTTGTAAATTTTGACATTGAGATATCAAAAATATCTGAATTCAAGGCCCATGGAGGGTGGTTTATCCTTTTTGGAAAGTCAGCTTTTAGTGATATATTTAATGTATGGCATTTTTGTATTATCTGATAAAGGACTGAAGGAATTCTTGGAATTTTCCTAGCTCTAGATAATTTTAATACTATTTGCCTAAGGGGTGAAAAATTGTCGTATACAATTGTTCTAAAGAGTTTCGTTGTTAAAATATCTCTTTGGGTAATTAATGGTAAAATGTTTGCTTCGAACAAAAGGTTTTTTGTATTGGTAGTACGGAAGACTCCTAAAGCGCTCCGTGTTGCAGAATTTATGATTGTGTCTAATTTTCTTAAATCGGACTTAGGCGCAAGGCCGTAGATGGGTAGTAGGTAATTAATTTTGGTTAATATAATTGTTTTTATGATAGAAATGAGTGTTTTGGAATTGCAATTAAATTTAAGACTTGATAGACATTTTAAAACATTAAGCCTGTTAGTCAAAGATGAACTTAAAAAATTTATGTGATCTTTCCAGTTATAACTCTTGTTTATATAAAGGCCCAATAGTCTTAGTGTAGTAACTTCATTTATATTAAAGTTGCTGGACTGAATAATACACCGACAGTTCTTCTTTTTGCATATATGTAGGTATTTACATTTTGTACGCGATAGTGTGGCTCCAGAGAACTGACACCAGTTATTAATATTGTCAAAAAGACTATTAAGTTGGAGAACTGGATTTTTCTTATTTGATTTAATAATAATATTGAGATCGTCGGCGTATGCAGATAGGCTTATTCCCTTAGTAAAGGAGATTAGGCAGTATAGTCTATTGAATGCTATTAGGAATAGAATAACCGAAATGGGGGATCCCTGAGGGATACCATTCTGTAAGGTGAGTGGTGGAGAGTATTGTTTACCTATTCTTACTGTTATTTTCCTATTGGTCATAAAGTTAAATATATATTTCATAATTTTAGGTCCTACCTCCCATTCGACTAGTTGGTCTAAAACGGAATGAATACCTACTCTATCGAACGCTTTCAAAAAATCAAGTGATATGATTGTGACATGCTTTCGTAGTGATAGGGCATTCGCAATTTGGTAATCTACGTACAGTAGACTATCGATTGTCGATTTCCCCTTTTTGAAGCCAAATTGATGGTTACTTAGTAGTTTGTGTGATGTTACAAACCACCATAACCGGTTGGCTATAATTCTGTCAAGAACTTTAGAAATGCAGGGGTTGAGAGAAATTGGTCTGTAGGAATTGATCATAGACTTGTCGCAACTTGGTTTGAGAATTGGTATTATTATGCTGTTCTTATATTTTTGTGGAATGTAACTTGAAAATATATCATTAAAATGTTTTAAAATTCTTTTTTTTGTTGAAATTGGTAGCATTTTGAGCATTGGGTAGGATATTCTATCCATACCTGGGGTTTTACCACTAAGTCTGCATAAAACAGATTCAAGTTCGATAAGTGTAATGTGTTCCTCTATTCTTGCGGCACCTCGACATGCTATAGCCGCCGGAGGTCCTAATCTGTATCTATCTTTATTTAAACGAAATGTGTTGTCGAAATTGTCATCAGCGGAATTATTAGACCAAAACTTGGCAAATTCGTATGCTATTTTGCTTTTGTCTATTATATTGAATTTAGGATCATCAGTGGAAGTGATACAGTGAATATTGTGGCTCGTTTTATAACCAGTTAATAATCTAATATTACTCCAAATTTTTTCTACTGGTGTTGAATATTTAATAGATGATGTGAAACTTAATAAAGATTTTCTCTTTGATATTTTGATTTCCCTTTTATAAATAGCATTTTCTTTTTTGTATTTCAGGAGGTTCGACTGTGTCATATTTCGCTTAAATAAGTGCCAAGCTTTATTTTTTGTCCTCTTAAGGTTTTCTAAATTGGTGTTCCACCACGGTACTAAATTTTTTATTTTCGGGTTTGACAGCGGAATAGAAGAATTGGCTGATTGAAGGATAATTTTTGTTATGTTAGCACTCTCCTTGTTAACATTAGAACTGATAGGATGTGACATGTCATACTTAAGACAGTTTTCTTTAAATTTTTCCCAATTAGCATCCTTTACTCTGAATTTGCGCCTACACTCATTAGAATTGTCAAGATTTGAAAACAGTGAAATAATAATGGGGAAGTGATCACTGCCACAAAGGTCACTATCAGTTTTCCATACGGTATGTGGGGCCAAATCAGAGGAGCAAAATGATATATCGATATAAGAGTATGTGCCATGTGTGTTTAAATGAGTAGGTGATTTATCATTTAATATAATTAGGTTAGAGTCATTTATGTATTTAAATATGGTATTTCCCCTTCTATTGCTAGATTGAGAACCCCAACTTATATGAGAACCGTTAAAATCACCAGTTATGAGTTCAGTTAAACCTGGGTCGTCAAACATATTCTTTAGGTTACTAATGCTAAAGTTTTGATTAGGAGGTATGTAAGAATTTGTAAAATTAAATTTTATTTTAGATGTAATAGAAAAACGTAAAGCGTCGAAATCATTAGCTATATTAACCTGACTGTGTTTGAGAGAATTGTGTATCAAAATAGCTACGCCACCAAATCTTGTTGTGGAGGTATTAATATGGTAGAAAGAGAAGTTAATTGGTATTGGAATATTAGGGTAGTTATGAATGTGAGTTTCTTGTAATGATATAATTTTTGGGCTATATCTTTTTATCAAAATCTGTAGCTCACTATAATTGTTCAAATATCCGTTTATATTCCACTGTATAACGTTGAGTGCCATACAAAGGATAAAATAAAAAAAATATTTATATAAATCAGTCGTTCTGTTCTATGTTTTAGGTTTAGTAAAGGAGCTAGTTTTTTTAATATGAATTTATGGTTACATTTGGGAGGAAAGTTAATAGGTATATATATTACATATGATAATTTTATTATGTGATGGTAAAATAGTATATTATTGATAAAATATAACTTAAAAATATTGGTAAACGATAAATGTAAAATTATAATATACATTAATTTAGTTGTATAAAATTGATAATACATAATAAGGTGATTACTCATCCATTTCATCATTAACGTTTACAATAATATCTTTTTTTGGTTTAGTCTTTGGTGTAGATTTTTGAGGTTTGCCAGCAGCTTTATATCTAGCTTGAAGTCTTTTTGAAGTTGTTCTAGGCAGAATTTTTACTTTTGTTTCTTTGTTGGGTAGAGAAATATTGGGTTGGGGCAATAAGTCAGTTTCAAAGTCAGATAGCGAATCATATGTTGTAAGTTTAGTATTAGTTGTTAGTTTTGATGTTGTAGCAGGTTGTATAAACAAACTGGATACTGAATCCTTTGATGTTGGCATCGAGTAATTGAATGGTGTTTTATTGTTGATGTTGGCAACTGAAGAATATAAAGATCCATCATGCTGGTGGCGTTCATTGTAAATTTTTTGGGCAGTTTTGTTGTCTACTTTTTCAATAGTTTTAATAGCTTGTAATTCTTTATGTTTTATAAATACGGGACATTTTTTGTCTTTTGAAGAGTGTTTTGTATTGTGTATTTTGTAATGTATGCAATTCACACAGTTTATTTCGTTTTCGCATTCTTCTTCAGTATCTGTATTGAGATGAAATTCTTTTGCACAGTGGAAGCAGATTTTATTATTTTTGCAAAACTTTGCAATATGTCCAAATTGTTGACAATTGTTGCATTTTGTTGGAAGCGGTATGTATGGGCGAACATTAACTTTTGGTATCCGATTTTAATATCGTTGGGTAAGGATGACGACGAGAATGTAAGTATAGTAAGTCCGGTTTCAATTGGTTGGTTATTAACAAACTTCATAATTTTCTTAACTTCACAAACATTTTGGTCGGTCAATTCGCTAGTGATTTCCGTCTCTGGTATACCTCTTAAATCGTTTGAGTATATTACTCCTCTCGTTTGGTTTAGTACTTTATACTCAGTTATTTCCACTGTTATTGAGTCGGAGAGTGCAATCAGTGTTGTTAGTTTATTTGCCTGTACGTAATTTTTTGTTTTTATTAAAATATTTCCACTCAATAATTTTTTGCATTCTTCCACTTCACCGTTACAAGTGTAATCAATTGCTTTTTTTAACAAGAACGGAGAGACATTCGCAAGTGTATCATCACTATTGGTTCTCTTCATTATTAAATATATGGGACCAGGTTGAGAGAAATTGAGTGATTTTGTATTATCCCAATTGAGAGTTGGAGATAATTTGTGAGTTGACAAATTGTCCGGTGGTTTTTTCATAATTGTTTTTTGTTTTATGTTCTTAAATAGAACACGTTGATAATGTAAATTATAATTTTTTTGTTTTTTATTTTTACACTTTTTATTTACAAAAAGTTTTATATTTTTTGATAGAAGTTTTTGGCGATGTTGATATAATGTTTTAAATAAATAATCGTTTGAATTTTATCTATTAATTTTTTATTTACTTAGTATTAATATCCACTAGCGAGAAGACGTTTGCTCTGAATTAAGCTACGAGTCGAACTGTGTATGTATTTAAAAAAACCTATAGAGCTATAGAAATATGGAGCTTTTTCGAGGATTGGTGCTTTGCGTTTTTAGAATATTTTACTCAAACCTAAAATTTTGTTTCAAAATTGGGTAACTTTAGATAAAGCTGGGGGGGACAATGTCCGCTCAAGTGAGTCAAATTTTACTTAACACGCTTTAGCATTAAATTTACTTTCCAGGTTATATAAAGATTGTATATAGTCCCGTAGGAATTTTTTGTCTATAACAGAAAAAATATAGGGACTTTTTTGGGAAAAAAAAACATAAAAAATACACGCATCCAAAGTTGAATCATATAAAAATATGTTTCAATTTTGGATGCGTGTAACTTTTTATAGGAACGAGATAAATGTAATCAATTTTGTTTTATTTTCTTTAGGATTTTAGCGTAAATATACGTGATATTTTAAAAAATTATTCGTCCATCCGTAGGACCGTCATATCTAAAAAACAAAAAAAAGATCGAGCAAAATTAAACAAAAAATGAAACCTAAATATCTCTTGAACGCAATGAGATAATCTTGAGGCGTAAACATAGTAGACCTTCTCAAGGACTATTCTCAAGGACTAAATCTATTTTCAATTTCGGCTCATTCGGATCATAAATATATTTTTGGCGATTTTTTTTAAAAATGTGATTTTAAAGGATCAATGTGATGTTTTGTGCTATTTAGGGTGCATAAACATGTTCAAATCGCATTGATATGTTAGCAAGGGTTGTTTAGCTTTACCGTAGCTACAACTTTGCAAAATATTGTTAGTGAAAAATTAAGAGTCGCTGTAAGTTATTCTAAAAAAAGTTAAAAAAAATTAAAAAATAATTTGTAATGATAATATGATCACTTTTGATCATAATATGATTTCATTAGATCATAAATATGACTACATTAGATCATAATAAATTACTCTTTTGGGTCATATTATAATTGCTGTGGATCATAATATGAATACTTTAAAAAATAGTATAATGAAATATTACCACTATATTTGATCATACTATGATATTTTATGATACTTATAATGATGATAATATGTTTGGACTACAATCATAAATCTTAGCTTATGTTTACCACAACCATATATTTTCTGCCCGTGCATATAACGCTCATTCCTAATATCTCTGTTAACCTAAAATCAACATTTAAAATTAACCAGTTCACAAAAACACTGGGTTTTCGCTTAACAGGTTTATAAACTCTACATTTATGGCTAAATGAAAAACAAAACCTATTTTTTTTACCGTTTAATAAATTTTTCTTTGGCAAACATATCCTTTGACACTGTTCTTTATTTATATATACTAGGACCGCCTGGTGGTCAAAATTCGACCACTAATAACGAAATTATATAGTTACTTTTGAATATACGCAAAAATATTTTTCATGTTTGTGAACAAATACACGTGTATTTAGATGTGCATAAACATGTTGTTGTTGTTTTTCAAGCAAATTTAAAACGCTTTTTAACATTTTTATGGAAAGAATTTTTTAAAAAAAATATATTGTGCACATCTAGAGAAAATAACCTTTTAAACCATATATGTTTCATCAATATTGGTGGACAATAACATACTTAAAAGTGTACCACAAAAAAACGTGTGGCCTATTTATATATAAGATGAAAATGGATATTTCTCCCTAACATGATTTAGATTAGCTATCTCTTTGATTTTTTATTTATTACGTATTTATTATGACTCAATAATAAATATTTAGTACTAAATTTTACTGCACTTGTTGCCTGCAATTATCTGATTTTATTTTCATGTCTTTGTGTCAAGAACAAGTTATTTTTCTCTAATGAAATCAAGAGCAAATTATTCCAAAAAGAAACTTCCGCATTAATTTACATACAAGTCTTAAAAGTATGACAAATTTAATATTTAATTGCCGTTACTTAAAGCTTATTAGTATAAATTCTTGTACTTGCAGATGAAAATAAATTAATCTACTTAATTGTTATTTTTAAAAAATACAAAAACAACTTTTATATTTAACAATAGTTAACTGTCAAGTGGGAATAATTATTTCAAAACTAGTTGTTATATAATAACTTTTAGTATTCTAAACTGATTTTGCCTAAATACATCTAGTAGTAAAAATATCAGAGCATATCTTAGGTTTATCAACTTTTTAGGTCTTGTGTCTTTTATGGACTAATTTTAGCTACAATCCACAGTGGGGCAGAATCAAAATTTTTTGGAAATAAATCTGGAATTTCTAAACGGCTGGTCCAATCGGGAAAAAATTTGACGTTGCACAGTGGTATGAGAAAAAAAAAAGAGGGAAATAAATCTGTAACTTCTAAACCCTTAGTCAGATTTGAATGAAATTTCACATGCGCAAAGGGGAAGTGCTGTCAATTATCTCTTAAAGCTTAGGAGATATTCGCATTTTTAAATTAAATTTTCAACATTTTTACCCACGCTACCCCAGTTTTTTTATGACCAAATATTTCCCGATTTTCTCCATTTTTATTTTATAGGATTAACAACAGATCTGTATATCAAATAAAGAATGAATGGTTTAAAAATCGTGACTCAGTCCAAAGTTACATGCACTTGAATTTAAAAAAAATAAAAATGGCGATTTTTCGCTATTTTTTTGAGAAAAAAGTACTTTTATTCTTTTTCAGTTATCTAAAAGGATGTATAATGAATTTATACTTTTTGGAAAGCTAACTTTACATCAAATATTTTAAATGAAAAAAAATGTATAATTTTTGATAGCGGGACCAGGTCCCGCCTCTTTTTTCTATAAAATTCAAATTTAGGGCAAAAATTCTCAAATCGCATAGTCGATATCAAAATATTGTAACCCATTTTAGATGGTCCAATATGGTCTTAATTATTTTGTAAAGGGTTCCGATAACCCTGCCCCTGGTGTGGATATTATAGCCAAAAAACGAAAATATCATATTTTTTTTGGAATTTGGAATTTTTCAATACTTTTTTGGGAATTGCGGGATTCCTGATTACAAATTTCAAAATTTGTTTTTATTTTTCCATTTTCAAAATCTATATTAGTGTAAAATTTCATTAAAAAATATTCATAAATAATACTTTTATTTCAATTTGAAAATTTTGTATCTACGCAAAAACTCAATAAAAGGCAAGTTTTGGAAAATTTTTCAAAAAAGTATTCCATGAATTTTTTAATTGTCAAAAGTTATATGGGGCATTTCATGTCAAGTGAACCAACTTTTGAAATCGATGTCTTGAGTTACAAAACATTTATTTTGATATATATCCCACTCGCATCCCACTAAGCGATCAAAACCATCTTAAAGGAATAGGCCTAAGCTTTCTTTATAGCAAAAAAAAAAATTACAAAAAGGGCCCATTTTAAAAAAAAGTCAAAAAAGTTTTTGATTTTGCCAAAAAATCAAAAATTGTATATCTTGAGTTACAAAATATTTATTTTGATAGATATCCCACTAAGGGACCTAAAATATCTTAAAGGAATGGACCTAAGCTTTCTTTTGACTAAAAAAAAATTTTTAAAAAAGGGCCCATTTTGAAAAAAAATTCGAATTTGCAAAAAAAAAGTCAATAATTGAATGTCTTGAGTTACAACATTTTTATTTTAATAGATATCCTACTCACATCTTCCTAAGTGACAAAATAGGTCTTAAAGGAAAAGACCTAAGCTTTCTTTTGAGCAAAAAAAAATTTTTAAAAAAAAGACCCATATTGGAAAAAAATTTTGATTTTGCAAAAAAAAATTAAAAAATTGTATGTCTTGCGTTACAAAATATTTATTTTGATAGATATCCCACTCGCATCCCACTAAGGGACTAAAAATATCTTAAAGGAATGGACCTAAGCTTTCTTTTGAGCAAAAAAAAAAATTTAAAAAAGGGCCCATATTGGAAAAAAATTTTGATTTTGCAAAAAAAAATTAAAAAATTGTATGTCTTGCGTTACAAAATATTTATTTTGATAGATATCCCACTCGCATCCCACTAAGGGACTAAAAATATCTTAAAGGAATGGACCTAAGCTTTCTTTTGACTACAAAAAAAATTTTAAAAAAAGGGCCCGTTTGGAAAAAAAATCGTATTTGCAAAAAAAAAAGTCAAAAATTGTAAGTCTTGAGTTAAAAAATATTTATTTTGATAGATATCCCACTCGCATCCCACTAAGCGACCAAGTAGGTGTTCAAGGAAAATATCTAAACTTTATTTTAAGAAAAAAAAAAAAAAAAAAAAGGGCATATTTTAAAAAAAAGTCAAAAAAGTTTTTGATTTCGGAAAAAAAATATTAAAAATTTTTTATTTTTTTTTTAAATATTTTTTTTCGAAAGATCGAAGAAATAGCTATCTATACTATTTGGGACACATTTTGCTAAGAACAATAGGTAATAAGTTACATGGATAAGAAAAAACCCCTGTTTGACCAAATTGTCAAAATTTTACCCCCTATAACTCAGAGAGTTCTCGACCGATGTTGTTGAAAAATTGTGTCTGAGTTACTATCCAATAGAGCTAACCTTGGTGCAAATTTCATCCCGATCGGAAGACATCGATTTCAAAAGTTGGTTCACTTGACATGAAATGCCCCATATACATTATTGAAAAGTAGATAAAATCCTCTATCTGTTGATATATAACATGTCTACCTTATGTTTTTTAAGTGGCAAAATAATTACGGAAAACTTAACAACTCGCAGAGAATATACCTAACAGAAATTCATAAAAAAGCATGTTGCCCACATAACAACATTTTTATGAATGTAAATAAAAGTTCACAGTGGTGCAGAATCGAAATTTTATATTTTTGGAAAGGGCTCGGCTAGATCTTGAAAAAACATGCTTGCGTGTGCTATTTATCTCTTATAATTTCCTAGTTATAGGCATTTCAAAATTGAAATTTTAAAATTTTGCCATACCTTGGTCCGCATTTTTTAAAATATAGGGCGCACTTTTTTTTGTTAGTTAGACAACTAAATTACCAACAACATACAAAAGATTTCAGAGCAATATCAATTACGAATACAAAAATAACCGAATTTCAATTTAAAACTTCCAAAATAGTAGATTTTTGCTGTTTTTTATGCGAAAAGGTGACTTAACTCTTTTTATTAAAAAAAAAACTTTCTTTAAGAATATATAACAATTTTATATTTTTCTGTAAGGTATATTTATGGAAAATGTTTTGGTATAAAAAACATGTCCCTACGTCCTTTGGAATTTTACCAATTTTTTTTATCAAAATTTCAACTTTGGGCCACATGTTCTAAAATCCGCAAGCTGGGATCAGAAAACGGAAAGCAACTATGAAAATCTTGATGTGTTTCCTATTTATCTCCAAAGTATTTTCCCAATCCCGAAGTAAATGTGGCCCCTACGAGCAAAATTGTAAAAATACTATTTTTGCTACAATTTTTAAGAATTGCGGGAATTCCTTTTGGCATGTTTTTTTACACTTTGTTATTTAGAATGATAAATTTAAAAAATGTTGAAAATTTTATTGAGTTTTGTTAATAGATAAAGATTTTATTACATATTACTTTTATTACATATTATTTATTGAGTTTCTAAAACTAAAAATTGTATCAAAATTTTAATAGGATTGCAAATATTAGGAACAATTCGATCCACATTTACTTCTAACTATTTTTTGTTGTTTAGATAAGTTAATTTTTGATCTTACAAAAAAAAAGTTTTCATTCCGCATTCTGGGCGAATCCGGTTTTTGATACACCCCAGAGGAGAAAACCTTTGCGCCCGGCCAAAGGTCGGCAATGCAAAAAGTTTTTAGTATGTGAAGACGGTTTCTTTTTCATTTTGGTTGGAGGTTTAGTTCCTTTGGTTGGGGATTTATTTCATTTAAAACTTTTGGATTTTAATTCATAATGAATTAAGCCCCCAATTTTGGGGTTTTAATTCATTTGTGGTTTGGGGACTTTGTTCATTGGGGACTTTGTTCGTAGCGCCTTCGGCAACATTTGTCATATTTTAGTTTCAATCGTATATTTCAGCTTCAACCATGGGGTTTCTATACTCATATTTTAGAATCAATCGTAAGGTTTCTATAGTCATATATTAGCTTCAATTTTAAGTCTATCTGTAGTCATATTTACGCTTCAATCATAAGTTTTTTGCAGTCATATTTTAGCTTCAATTGTTAGTCCATCTGTACTCATATTTTAGATTCAATCGTAAGTCTTCCTATACTTATATTTTAGCTCCAATCAAGAGTCTATTAGGGCCAAAGTTTAGCTTCAATCATGACTCATTTAATAGCCTTATTTGAGTTTCAAATGTAGATTTTTTTGTAGTCATACTATAGTAATATTTAAGCTTCAATCGTCGGTCTTTCCATAGCCATATCGTAAATCTTTCTGCAGTCATATTTTAGCTTCATACGAAAGACATTCTATAGTCATATTTTAGCATGAATTGTAAGTCTTTCTGTAGCTACTAATCATAAGTCTTTCTATTGTCATTTTTATTCAAGTGTTTCTCTAACAAAATTTTATCTTCAATCGTAAGTTATTTTATAGTCATATTTTAGATTAAATAATCTTTCTGTATTAATATTGTATCTTCAACAATATGTCTTTCTGCAGTCATATTTTAGCATCAATTGTCTATCTGTAGGAATATTTAAGATTCAATCAAAAGTGTTTCTCTAATAAAATGGAATCTTCAATCGTAAGTCTTTCTATAGTCATATTTCAGTCATGAGGTTTTTACACATCATTTACATTCAATCTAAATCGAACTTTCGATAGTTATGTTTTAGAAATATGAGTCTTTCTTTTGTCATAATTTAGCTTCGGTGGCTCTTTTTATAAACAAATTTCAACTTCATTCGTGATTCTTGCTATTGACATATTTTAGCTATAATCATGGGTCTTTCAATGGACAAATTCTAGCTACAATTGTGGAAGTTTCTATGAAAAGTCCTTCGATAGTCATAGTTTTTAGCTTTAATTCTATTTCATTCTATAGTAATATTTTAGTTTCATTTTTGGATATTTATTAAGTGACAGTATAGCTTCTTTAATGGGTATTATTGAGTCACATTTTAGCTTAAATTATTGGTGCATCTGTTGTAACTAGTTAGTCAGATTATTTGAAAAGTTGTTTGCAAATTTTATGATTTATTTAATATACCTTTTAATTTGATGTAGGCCTTAATAACATTATTTAAATATGATTATTATAAATCATAATACAGTATACACATGTATTTAAGCCAAATACAAACAATAAATAACAACTTATTTAAATTTATTACAAATAATACCGTTGGCCATTATTATGAATATTAAATCAATTTTTTATAACTTTATTTTGTTGTTTTATTTGGTTTGGTTTTTGGCGCTTTTGTTTAGGGACGGACCATTTAAAAAGGTTTAATATTAATAATTTTTAATACGCATAAATCTTTATTTAACAAAATTAAATAATTTTATATACAAAATATACAAAATATTTATATTGTTTTTTATTTAAATATTGCTGTTTGCCATTCATAACAGTCAATATAAAAAAAAATGCGGCAAAAAATCAAAAAAAAACAGCACAACAATTCGTGATAGGCCAGTCAAACCTAAAGTCAAATAATAGAGAAAAAAAGGCACATAAACAAAACGTGCATAATAATTGTGGCAGCAGACCACATACAAGTTTTGTTATCGAATCACAATCACTAACAAACAAACAGTACCAGCTCAAACTAAAGCTCCAGCCACACACAGCTAAGGCAACCAAAAAAAAAACGGCCATATGATGAGCTGGTTTTCAATAAAAAACAGAAAATCAAACAACCAGTAACTGCAACATGTTTTCATTTAGTACATATCTAATTTTGCCAAACCAAACTCAACCAAAGAATCACAATCAAAATTTATTATTATTTAACTATAAATAAATATAAAAAATATCTATCTGTTTGTATTGTAGAAACATTTATTTTATTTATTTAAGTATATTGAATATTATTTAAAATAAACAAGTTAAGTTTATTTGTTGTTTTAATTCTATTCATTGGCTTATATAAATAAATAAACCAAACAAAACCAAAAGTTATTGAAAATATATATACAAATGTAGGTATGTGTGTAAAAGAATAATCGTTATGATAACAAATCTAAATCGTTTTAGAAGTTTTTGTTCAAAAAATATATAAAAAAACTGAAACTGAAACAAGTATGTTTCTTAACTCTTTTGTTTTGTGTTACTGTTCTCGTTGGCATTTTATATGGCAAAGGTTTCTTTTGGTTGCTTTTAGTTAGCTTTTTGAAAAGTGTGTGAATTTAGTTTGCCAACTAAAAACTAAAAACATTGATTTGTGATAAACAATTGTAAGATTTTTATCAAGTTGGCTTTAATGTTTTTTCTAGGGTGTTAATTATAGTTTGGCTGAAAATCAAATATGTAATTGAAAGTAAATAAATGTAAGGGGTCAAACGAATAGGCATTTAAGGTGCTGTATGGGCTGCTTTGGCTCTAAAGTTTTTAATTTGTTGGAATTTATTTACAACGCAATCGTAATCTATACAGAATTATCATATTATATTATCGAGGGACTATATTCAAAACCCTCTTGATTTGATTTTCACGAAAATGACTTTTTGATGGTAAAATGTTCAGTAAAACAGCCCTCATATATGGTGTGAATTTCATAACAAACATATTTTTTTTGCTGTTTTATTTGCATTTTTATTATTTCTCTATACAATTAATTTTTTCCGAATGCAAAACCCTCTATTTATTCAAATAATAAATTTTCAAGTATTTTTTTGGAATAATTTATTCCTGCAATTCATGTTTTCTTACTAATTTTTGCATGCTGAACATGAATTTTACATGTGGAAATACGTTGACCCACCTCAGCGTTAATAGATATGACCGAAACTAATGGAACTAAAAATACGAAATTTGGTCCGAATATTTTATAATAATAAAAATATAGTGATATAAATGTTAGAAAATATGTTCCCATGTATTCGTAGTGAATATGTATGAATTGGCACAGTTGAATAAAACTCTCTTGTATGTTGAAACAGTCCTTATGCATACATATTTGTGGAAATATTTGAAAAATTAATTGAGAGTCACATGGAATTTAGCAAACAATTTTGTTCTTAATTAGCTGGCCACCACTGTAGCTGCAATTCCTGATGAAGCAAGTGCAATATCATTCTGCGAGCGTAACGTTGCCAAAATCAATGCGATCAAAAAATCCCTCCATTTCCATCGTTAACAATTTTCATAAGAGTGTCGTATGCATATTTTTGTTGTCCATTCAACAGTGGAACGTTTGTTCGAACTGATTCCCCCAACGCATCCCAATAATATTGTTTTTCACATCGCAACTCTTGACTAAAAGCGTCGTGCATCGAACGATTGGAAAAGCTTGTTCGACATCATCAAGCACATATCCTTAATTAATATCAAAGCCCCGTCGTAAATTTCCTCGGTCAGCAACTTCGTATTTGCTCCACAAATAAGTTGGGTTGGATGGGAAGCACGTTGAGATAATTATCGAAAACAGTGTTCGTATTTTATGAGCATTTGACGAAAGCACAGCATCTCCGAAGGTGTATTCCCAATGACTGTCATTCCTCTAACAAAGCGTTGACATGCTTCTCTATACGTATCCCACAATTCACCATTTATAGTCCGCAAAGTAGGAGTAGAAAATGTTTCTTTCTGTAAAAAACTTGTTTGTACTATTGCGAACATTTAAAAAAATAGCCTAATCGGCCCAGGGGCAAATCACGGCATTCGATATCGAGTGCACGTTCGTGTAGAAAAAAATTTCGATGGCTGCAATATTTTGGATCACGGTAGTCGATCGTAATTTATATTACCTACTACTATTTTTTACATTGCTGAAGCATATGACAATAAGAAAACAAAACAAAATAAATAAATTTGTGATAAATTGTTAAATTGTGAAAAAAATGCAGAACACTTTTAAAAAAAATGGATCCAAATGTTTTTTTGTATTCCTCATCATCGGCCAGTGGCAAATTTCAGAATGTTTTCCACTTTGATTAGCACAAAGTACCATGTGCAAAGTTGTGAAAAATGTAAACAAAATACAAAACAAATTGTGGCCCAAAATTTTACAATTTTAAAATAAAATTTGTATATTTTTTACACAAATTTTGAGAAAATATCAGAAAAATACGTATATTTTTATTTATTATTTTACTTCATTGTTTTGGTTGATTTGTTTAGTTTTACCACAAAACGGCAGTGTTTGTTTCTTTTCGATAAGAGATTACCAATGGAGTACAACTTCGAGTAAATACGTTTCAATAACGACTGCCGTGATCCACGTTAACTACATTTCGATGACAAAGTACTCGATTTCGAATGCGGTGATTTGGCCCCAGACGTCCCTCGATTTTATATATAACGAAAAAAGTGGGCGTGGTCAATTTTTCTTTCAATAAAAACTAAAATTGGATTATTACTAAAAATTAGTCATATCGGTGCAGCCGTTTTCCGATTTTAGATATATCGAAAAAAAGGTAAATTTTGAGAAACATTTACAAAAATGCAAAGAATTGTAATTCGTTAACTTGTTAAATTTCCGAGTTATAGACATTTCAAAACATTTTGGACCGAATGAAATCGTTTTTTTTTTTTTAGTTAGACAACTAAATTACCAATAATACACAACAGATTTCAAAGCAATTTCAATTACGGATCCAAAAATAAACGATTTTCAATTTAAAAATTAAAAAAAAATAGTAGATTTTTGCTGTTTTTTTGGCGAAAAGGTGACTTATTCATTTTTTATTTAAAAAAAAAAAACTTTCTTTATGATCATATGTTTTTCTATAAAGTATCTTTACGAAGAACACTTTGATATAAAAAACATGTCCTATGTTTCGAATATGTCGCCTAGGGTGGACCTTAATAAACTAAAGTTGGTGAACAGTTTGGTGAACATTAGTAAAAAAATTATCCTGAAAAAATTTGAGGTTAAGACGTGCGTGAAAATGCATTTTTTTCAGTTTTTGTAAAAATTTTGCCATTTAAAAATTACTTTTGCAATTTAATTTAAAAGAATAGAAATGTGTACGTAATTGTCGTTCTAATGAGGCACAAAAAACAGATATTGGTCAAAAAATTTTAAAGTTATTAAAAAATCGCCAGGCCATTAACGTGCCTCAGGGCACTAGAACAAGAAATGTATGAACAAAATTAACATATTTTGGGAAATATTAAAATAAAAGCTTATTTTTACATAAAATATATCCATATTTACTCGTATATGAGTTTTTGTCTTCGTTGGATATCGTTAACCTATTCCCAGGTATGACCAAAAAAAATTAATTTTTTTAACGACAGTATCAAACTCTATTTTCAAATTTTTAAAAATTTTGTTAAATAAATTTCAGAATTTTTTGATAATCTCATTGCTATTTATTGAGAATATAATAGGGAATAAAATTGTGCGATTTAAATTTTGAAATTTTCGAGAAAGACCAATTATTTGGCCACTTTTTTGCGAATAAGCTGTATTTCCTTACTGTTACGAATTATAAGTAAAACCTATTCAGAATATTATAGTCCAGATATTTCTAAATATACTTTGAAAGTTTTACTAAAATTGGAAAACGTTAAACCTTAAATCGTGAAGGTCAAAAGTCAAATTTTTCAATATTTGGAATTTCTAATTTAAAGATATAGAAATGTTATTTATTTTTGGACCGATTTTGATGAAACTATAACATATACTCTAGGTTTTATCATAACAGCACAATAATGAAAATTTACCTTTAATGGTTTTTTGTATGGTTTTAGAAGTTTGTGGTCATTTTAACCCCAAGAGCTATATAGGCTGCTGTTTTCTGCTGTTTTTATAAATACTAGGCTTTGTGTTATATTACTGTTAAGTTTCATCAAAATCAGTCCAAAAATATACAACATTTCACTATCTTTCAAAGAGAAATTCCAAATATTGAAAAATTTGACATGTGACCTTCACGATTTAAGGTTTAACATTTCCCAATTTTAGTAAAACTTTCAGAGTATATTTAGAATTATCTGACTATAATATTCTGAAATAGAGCTCATTCGCCAAAAATGGCCAAATAATTGGTTTTCTCGAAAATTTTAATATTTAAATCGCAGGTACGGAAAAACTATAAGAGATATTTTCATAATTTTTCACATTTTTATTACAAATTTTAAAAACTTTGAAAATTTCATTGAGTTTTGTTAATATTTTAATAACTTAAACTCAAATAATCCTTGGATACTACCGCGTCAAAATTTTTTTCCGATCGGACCAGCCGTTTAGAAATGCGAGATTTATTTCCCAAAAATTTTGATTCTGCTCCACTGTTCATCGGTCCATATTATCATGTTGAAATTCGATATAAATAATATCAACTTATATAGAGATTCTGAAAAACATGTAATTTAATATAAACCACACACAATTGTATGACAATCGGCCCTTAATATGTCTCCCATATAAAGCACACATTCCAAATTTTTTTCAAGTTTGCATATATCTTACAACTGAGTTTTATGACTATCGATTTATAATTATACTTAGCCCACATCTATTACAACAGATATTTTCTAGTAAAATATCTACAGTGCATGTTTTTTAAAACACTTAATTACAATACTTAAGTACTGGTATTTAATACACTAACTGTGGCATAAATTATCAAAAGGGCACTTAGCTTATAGGTCAAACTTTGTTAAACATGTAACAGCTAATTGGAATAACTATTAAGCTGATCTATTCTTTGCATATTTAATTTAACAATCTTTCCACAGAAAACCAAACAAATTTGTTATTGTAATACACTATCTTAGTTTTTAAAAAAAAAATTATTTTCAGAAAATATACAAAATACCCAGCCATTCAGCCGCCTTTTAATATAAAGTCCTGATGTTAATAGTCTGCCTAAAATTTCGTTTACTAGTCTATTAAAATTTACTTAAAATTTTATTAAACTGCTATTGTTGGCTTTCTACTCCCTTGTAACTGCCTTCCTTTGCCCAGATGTCTAGGTCATGTTAACACGACTTCCATGTTTAAGATTATCGTTTTGTGTTGCTCACTATTAAACCAAAACTAAACAAGAAAATGATTTCTGGGGTCAATAAGATAATTGTATTGATTTTCCAACATCATTTGTTCAATTTGAATTATAATTGATTTTTAAACAAACCAAAATAAATTTAACCAAAACTAGGTGCGGTTTAACAACAAATGTTTATGTTAAATTATTTCACACCTCCGTTTTAATGCCACCTAATAAATCTTCCCAAAAAAAGCCAAAAAAAACATCATTGTTTATGATAAAAACTATTAACTATTTAAATGTAACAAACATTTAATTGTTTTTACAAATCAGCTGTTGGATTAATGAAAACAATAAAAACAATTTGATTGATAAATGATTACTACGACATGGAAACTGTTTGTTGTTCACAGCTACAAATATTTAATTTGTTTATGTTTTTTGCTGTTATTTGCTTGGTTTTTATGTCTCAAAAAAGAACCTTAAGAAAATATTTAGAGTTTTAATTAAATGTCAGCATTTGCATGAAGTTCAAACAAAAAAGCACTCATTGTGACTTAATAAATCAATTTAATGCCAACCAATATCACATTAATTACAATTGAGAACAAAAAAACATCTGAAAAATGTATAAATTAATTGAAATTTCTTGTTTATTTTATGAGCACAATGTTTGAGTCATTAGCGAAAATTTAAAATAGAGGTTTCAGATTTTGAAACATTCTATCGGGAAACTATTTGGCCCCAAAAAACGTGTGCACTCAGAATCACTTAAACTTTCCTTTTTAGTTTTCTTTAGCTTATTAGTTAAATAGAGCAAATACATTAATCTTGCTACAAACAAGAAATTACCCATTACTTAATGTAATTAATTTCAAATAATAAAAAGCTTAAGATACAAGCTTCGTCACTAACTTACTACATTCATATATACACGTAGATACTGAATTTGAGCTAAAACCGGAATGTTAATGAATTCAAAATTGTTATTTAATTTTCAAAGTTTACCATGAAATCACTTAAATTAAACATACAGATGAAGGAAAAAGATTTTAACAGTACAGCTTTGTTTGTTAGTCGCAAACATCTTTATAAACTCATTATACCAAATCTTCAATGTAGCTTTATATATTAAATTAATTACTTAATAACATAATAATAAATTAATTAAACATTTAGATGTTCAATCTCCTTTATTAACAATGAATAATGAGAAAGATTAAAAAACAAATTTTAATAAACAAAAATTGAATTATAAATATTAATAATAAAACAAGTAAGAAAGAATAGTCGGTCAATACCATACACTGAGTATGAGCAACTCATTATTCTGTGTGAGTAATTTTCAGAAGTCGGCCTCATATTGGAGCTATGACCAATTATGGATCTATCGCCATGAAATTTTGTCCCGTGAATTCATTCTATATTAGACTTATTTCTGTTGAATTTTTCCTGGATTCAAATTTTTTTTAAAATTAAAAAAAAAAATTAAATTTATTAGTGAAAAACAAGTAAGAGAGCTATATTCGGCTTAGCCGAATCTTATATACCCTTCACCAAATTATACGTCAAATTAAAATTTTTAAATATTTTTAGGTAAACTAAATTTATTTCTTTTTCCAAAGTTGTTTTTTAATTTTTTGGAAAAAAGTTTTTAAACTTTTGGTGAAAAAAAAATTCCGGTTAATAAATATTTTTTCCGATTTTGACCCATTGTAGGTCCAACTTTCTATGGTCTTATATACATCCTTATTGGCTTATTGAGCCGATTTTGAACATCTCGATCATTGAGTTCTCTGAAGAGGTTAAATACTTTGTGATTATTCTTGAAAATATCCTCAACTGGAATCCTCACATGTTCAAGTAATATCTGAAAAATCATCAATGTATTTTGTGACTGCCAGTGGCTTTTTGGTAGGACTTAGGGTCTTAAACATACAATGCTTTACTGATCATTTATTATCATTATAAAGACCAGTTATCTACGTATTTAGAAAATATTTGAGAATTTCTCGTACATCAGGGTACCGGACTGTATTCTACCGGTTTTGGTTTTGGTATTGCACACGACTTCGGTGACATTTATGGTCCAAATTTTCAATGGATCATTCCCATGGAAAACAAGTAAGAAAGTATGGTCGATCAAGCCAGACCATATAATACCCTACACTAAGTAAAAGAGCAAAAACATTTTTCTTTTAAAATTTCAACAATTTATATTTTTGAGTGATTTTCGGAAGTGGGCCTTATATGGGAGCTATGACCAATTATGGACCGATCACCATGAAATTAGGTCGTGTGATTTATGTCCATATAAAAGTTAACTATGTTGAATTTTGTGTGTATACCAACATTTTTAAATGATTTAAGCACGTTAAAGTGATTTTCGGAAGCGGGTCTATATGGGAGCTATGACTAATTATGGACCGATCGTAACAAAATTTGGTGAAATGAATTTTGTTTAAGAGTTATTTGGAGCGGAATTTGTGGAGACATATATAAATTAAATATTTATGACCAATAAAGTCCAATTTCGGAAGGACATTTGTATAGGGGCTAGGTGAAATAATGGAAAGATTTAAGCCAGTTTCAACAGGCATTGTCCTTGGTCTGAAAAAATAATATGAACCAAATTTGATCGAAATATCTTCAAAATTGCGACCTGTACTCTGCGCACAAAGTTTACATGGACAGCCAGACGTACGGACATCGTTTAATCGACTCAGAAAGTGATTCTAAGTCCATCGGTATACTTTAAGTATACTTTATTTTTGGGCGTTACAAACATCTGCACAAACGCATTATACCCTCTCCACTATGGTGGTGTAGGGTATAAATATCCCTCAAATGCAAAATGACGCCATCTGCGTTAGACAGTATCAAAAGAGAGAATTAAGGTATGTATGAATTCTTGTGCTGTCCTTCAGGGCCTTATTGTCGTAGAATGTACGGGGAAAGTCGGTATATGGTCTGGATGACATTCCTAAACCAACTAGGAAAGAACAATAAATACTAACGGGAGGGTCATTTTGGTTTTAAATAACTTACATGCTTTAGATAATGCTGCAAATAAGTTCCAAAATAAGTTAATATTAACAAAAGTTAGAAGCTCTGGCAATCTATTCACAATTTGGTCAACTTTGAATAGTCGTACAAAATGAGGCCCTTAGTTGCAGGTCCTCATTTTGTTTGCCTATATTTCTGAACGCTTCGTTTTATAAAATGACACCATTAATTTGAATCATTTGTACAATATAAATTTATTCAAAGTATTGTTAATTGTTAGCTATGACCTTTTCCCATCTTTCTGGCAACATATGGATTACGAGCCAAAAGAACTGCTCATCTTTTGAGGCCAAGAACGAATCAAGCCAATATCGGATACTCTGTTCCAGACAAAATGTTCAGCATCAATTGAAAGAAATAGTAGTCGGACGGGGCATGGTCTGGACTATAAAGCGGGTGAGGCAAAACCAACCACTTCTTTCTAAATAGTTTTTAAAAGGTATTGCATAATGTGGCCTACCGTTGTCATGATGGTATATTATGGTTTCATGTCAGGCCGCATATTCTGGTCGTTTTTAGCCCAATGCTCGCTTCAAATGAATCAGTTGCTTTCCGTGCAGGTTCCATGTGATGACCAGATGTCAGCGGCTCATAATATATAGGACCCTTTGCTCCCACCAGATACAGAGCATAACCATAATTCCATATATATTTGCCTTTGGTGTCGATTCGTCTGGTTGGCCGGGCTTCACATACTATCTCTTACTCTTCGCTCACATTCAATTAATTCCCAAATACAATTCATATTTTATTTGCAAAAGAAACTCTTACTGTACAATCCTCGTAATAAACAATCATTAAGGAGAGTATGAGGCAATTTGTCTCCCCCAGTCATTTGAAAATAAAATAATGAAGAAATTAAATCAAAAGATCTAACACACATGCGTCATATCATACAAACATACAGTCACAGCCACCACACACATCTTTTCCTACGCAATTCGAATAAAAAACCAGAAATTACTGAATTTGAAATGATGTTTAATTACGTTTGTAATGGAATCAATTACAAAAAGCAAACCCGATTTGAAAATGATGCAAACCTGGGAAAATGTTTTATGGCTGACAGTAATGTTTGGCAATAAAATGAAAATGTGTAAATTAAAGTAGGTCGAATGGTTGTAAATGGAGGGCATTTAATTCAATTAAAACCCACAAATAGGTTATTCAATTTACACTTCCTTGGAATTATTTTAATTTGGGGCTTTTTTATTTTATATTAATGTTCACTTTAACAAATTCTTTTAGTTTCAAGGATTCAAAGGTGATTATTTGTTTTATTTTTTTTTTGTTAAAAATGTATGACAAATATTGTATTTATTTGTAAAAAATTACTTAGAAAAAAAAAATGGAAAAATATGTAAATATTTAAAGTCATATCTAGTTTAACAATTCATGTACTTGT
Organism: Calliphora vicina; assembly: GCF_958450345.1. Classification (NCBI taxonomy): domain Eukaryota; kingdom Metazoa; phylum Arthropoda; class Insecta; order Diptera; family Calliphoridae; genus Calliphora; species Calliphora vicina. The sequence continues at coordinate 56,782,751 of NC_088781.1, read as the reverse complement.
TTAGATGTAAAAAAGTTACCTCAAAATATTGTGGCTCAAAGGTATAAAATTTTTGTTATGTTATTTTTTTTTTTTCATTTTTTGCTTTCAACAAAACGTTAGACACGATTTTCATGTGTGGTTAATACCAATCGACCAAAAAAAACACAGAACTTTGTTACGCATATGATATTTTTTTTGTTTTTCTTTTTATAAAATCAAAACGAAAAACATACCACACCTTTTACTTAGTTTTCTGTTTGTGTGTCTCGTTTGTAGTTGAAATTAGTTGAAATAGGCCTGTAAAACAACAACTCACTAGATGCTGTTTTTCTGTTTTTTTTTTTTCTTGCTGTCGTATTGGTAATTAAATGTTTTATATATTGCTGAGTTAGTTTACGATATGGCCCAAAGGCCTTAATGTACAAAAAAAAAAGACTTACTAACAAAAGTAAACTACTTGTAAATGGTGTTAAAACTGCACGTTGTCTTTGAGAGTTTTTAAAATGCGTGTTACTCCAAAGGCGATTTAATGTGTGTATTTTATTATTATTTCATTTCATTTTATTTCGATCATCTACTATTAGGAGTTGTAGTATGATTTTGTAATTTGTGTGCACCCTACGCTAACAAGAATCATTTTAATATCCCACAAATAGTGGGGTATTAAAAGGATACACTTTCAACTTTGAAGTTAAAATTAAAATAACTTACATCCATGACAAGGCTTTTACGAATATAAACTAAGAATTTAGTTACAAAAATATATCTAAAATATCCTGCATACAATTGCAATGGTCTTCGGAGAAATATCAAAAAAAAATCCTTTACAAATGGGAGGATCCATATTGAACTGGTTTCAATTATTTCATAATTAAATCAAGTATTCAGTTGCTCAAAAACAAAATTTCTTGATATTTTCTATTGAATTTTGAGTTTTGAATTTGATTATTTTGACAATTGAATATACAATTTTCGTTATTGGTTGAATTTCAAATACAATAGATAATTTTCGTAATTGAAACACAAAAAATAACAAAAATGTGTTTTCAATTACGAAAATTATCTATTCAATAATTTTTGTATTTGAAATTCAACCAATAACGAAAATTGTATATTCAATTGTCAAAATAATCAAATTCAAAACTCAAAATTCAATAGAAAATATCAAGAAATTTAGTTTTTGAGCAACTGAATACTTGATTTAATTATGAAATAATTGAAACCAGTTCAATATGTGACAAATATTTGAATTGAAACGGTTTAAGAAATAGTTTTTTCTGTGTATCAAATCAAAAACATTTTGACTCCAGAACTTCAGTTTTTATTTTATTTTGTACGTCTTTAATACGAAACGCTTGAGTCTTTCATTTAGATACAGTAGTTAGCATTGTTGTCACGTTATTGCGGTGTGCTTCATATAACTTGGGCATGACTTATTTATTTATGGCTGTACTTGTATGAGGCACAGATGGAAATAAATCTGTAACTTCTTAAAGGATGATCCGATTTAAATAAAATTACTCATGGATATAGAGGAGGTGTAGTTGAGTTTATGTTTTGAATTTTGCGGAGCCTGAAGGTCCCAAAATGGGTTAAATGATGCCACCATTGCGCATTATTTCTTAAGTAATAATGATTTTGAAAAGAAACGAACCAAAGTTTTTTTTTTCTAATTTGTTTACAACAAATTTCAATTTTGAATTTAGAGTTGTATAAATTTCTCAATCACCATCCGTTAAAAGGTTATTTAGCAGCCAACATTTTGGTGATTTTTAATACTTTTTATTCGGTCCCTTAACAAAGTTAGTCGCAAAGCCAACTGATAAAAAGTATACATATGGGGATTTTATGTCAAGTGAACCAATTTTTAAAAACCATGTCTTCCAATCGGGATGAAATTTACACCTATTGGATAGTAATTCAGGCAACAACATTTCAACAAGATCGGTGAAGAACTTTCTGAGTTATAGGTGGTTAAAATTTGGATTTTGGCCAAACATGTGTTTTTTCTCATCCATGTAACTTATTACTAGGGTATTCATTCGACTAATGGTCTTTCGATTAATCGAATAATTTCTTACGAATAATTATTCGAACAATTTAAAAAATTAAAAATAACGAATAATTCGAACAATTTCATGTAGAATAATCGTGTAAAACGAATAAATGTTCATATACATATATTTAAATTTATTAAATTGCTTAAAATTTTTCATAATTTCAAATTAAAATAAGTAATAATAACTCACAAAAATTGTATTGTTTCTGAAAATCGACAAATAACTAAAGACAAAGGTACCTTCGATCACTGTAGATGAGTGTTCCGATAGCTCCTTCTATAAATATATAAATATTACTGCAAGAAGTTTAGCTGGAGAAATATTAGAAGAATCACAATTAATAATCAAAATATTAACTTAGATTAAAGTGGAGTTGAATGTTATGGAGAATGTGATTTTGAAAAGGTCGTTGAAAGTGATATTGAGAATGACATTTATAATGATTACATTGAAATATATGAAGACCATGATCTTAAAATATATGTATATAAGTGATGTTATTAACCGCGTACATAAGTGTTGCAAAATATTTAATAAATCGAATGATAAACACAAATATTGCAAACTAATGTTTTGTTGCAAGAAAAGCATGGAGTTCGTCTTATACATGATTTTGAACATAGTTGAACATCTTTGTCTAACATGGTAAATAACTTTTTGCACATTTGTAAATGCGTCAATCATGCACTGCCTGACTTCAAATTAGCCACGTTCACTGACAATGATATCAAACTTTGGAAAGATTCCCTTTATTGTGTAATTCCCCAGACCACTTTATTAAGCAAAGATTCGGCAACGTTGATAGAGCTTGAATATAATTTGTTATAAAAAATTTAGAAATAGTGAATAATTAATTTACTAAAGAATTAGTTACACAATTTGAAAAAAAGTTCTTAATACGTTTATATTGTATTTGAATTCAGGATAATGTTCAACTAGCTAAAATTGTTTAAAGCATAGCTCCAAAACGGAAACTAAAGGGTTTGCTAGTCAATTGTTTGTAGATTGTTCGGGAGTTATTCTGATAAGAATATTTCTGATGCAAATTTAATGATGGACTTTGTTTTCCAATGTTTTTTAACATTATCAATACTTGAATTGTTAACATTAACGTTATTTTTGGTTTTTCTTTAACAATAAAATATTAAAAAACCGACATCAAAACCTCATTCTTTACTTTTTTAAAAAAAAATTAAATTATTCGAATAATTCGATTAATTTTAAACGTGTGATCGAATTATTCGAACAAGTTAAAATCTCTTATTCGAATTATTCGTTTTATTCGAACAAGGGAAAAATCGAATATTTCGATTACCCTAGTTGTTACGGAGTTGTAATAACAATTTTAAGTTCTCCAAAATTCATCCAAGTTCATACTTCTAAATAAGTGGATGCAAAATACAAAGGATATCTCAAAAACTATATAATAAATTTTCTAGAGATTTACCTGAAATATAAATCATTGCATGATTTAATAAATAAAATTCAGAATTATTAAATTCTATATAATTGAAATTTAGTAAAATTTATCCATATGGGCATTTCCATATCATCGTACTTGACATTTGTACGCCTATAGAGTGGATTTGATTTTGCAAAAATAAGAGTATCTGAAAAATAAGTTGGTATTTATGTTCCATCCAGAGAGTACTATATTTTAAAATAACAAAAAGTTCTTTCAAAACATTGATGTCCAAAATATCGAGCGAAATAAGGGTATATCGTACGTGTCAAAAAACGGAAGTCATTTTGATGTACATGTAGAAATATATATATAAATATAATATATCATATTTAAATAAAAACAATCTTTGGATGATTTTATAATAAATAAAATTGAATATGGTACGTGACATACATTAAGTGACAGATTTTTCTCTTATTATAAAACAATATATATTCTGTAAATATATGTATACAAAAACTAAAAAAAATTAAAATAATAGAATTTTATAATAACAAATAAACAATCAGAGTCAAATTCATTTCACACTATATGCGAATTGGGAGCTTACTTTTAACCACAATTTTAGCCTAAAACACGCCAATTAAATTAAAAAATTAAATATAGTCACTTTAAACAATTATTTTTGCCAACAAAATGTTGTAATAAGTTCTAAATACTTACACATAATAATAATTTAGTGTTTTCTCCTATTCAAATCATCTTGAAAAAAAGTTTCAAGGGTTTTTTGGTTTTCAGTCGTGCTAGTCATTCTCGTGGAAGTGCCCATATGATTTTTAATTGCCCTTTTTGGAATTCATTGTTCAACCTCTGAATTCCAATCTAATAAAAATTTAATGAAAATATCAAAGTCGGCTACTGTAAAATACCCAGGTTTATTAGCGTTACCGAAATAAATGCAATTATCATTACATACCGTTACCTCTATTCTATTAATAATTCGAAATTATGTGAAGATAGATAGTTTTAATACAATATGGAGTTGAAATGAAATCTACTGAATTACAAATTTACTATATTTTGAATTTTTGAACTTTATTAATCATTTAAATCAAATCGAAATTATAGTTACCGAAATAATTCAAATTAGCGTTACCGTTACCTATTTACCGTTTCGAATCAGTAGCCAACCTTCGAAAATATTTTATCTTCATTCAGTTTTGTTTTTGTTCTGATTTTAATCATTTACAAAATTAATTGAAACAAATTGTTTAAAGCTTTTTATACCCTACACCACCATAGTGGGAGGGTGTTATGCGTTTCTGCAGATGTTTGTAACGCCCAATAATATTAGTCTAACACCCACCTTAAAGTATACCGATCGACTTAGAATCACTTTCTGAGTCGATTAAGCGATGTCCGTCCGTCCGTCCGTCTGGTCGGCTGGCTGGCTAGCTGTCCATGTAAACCTTGTGCGCAGAGTACAGGTCGCAATTTTGAAGATATTTCGATAAAATTTGGTGCATATTATTTTTTCGGCTCAAGGACCAAGCTTATTGAAACTGGCTAAAATCGGTCCACTATTTCACCTAGCCCCCATACAAATGTCCTTCCGAATCATAAATGTCCTTATCGGTCATAAATGTTTAATTTATAAATGTATCTCCACAAATTCCGCTCCAAATAAGTTTTATATACACAAAATTCATGTCACCAAATTTTGTTACGATCGGTCCATAATTATTCATAGCTCCCATATAGACCCGCTTCCGAAAATCACTTTAACGTTTATAAATAGCTTAAAAATGTTGGTAAACACACAAAATTCAACATAGTTAACTTTAATATAGACATAAATCACACGACCTAATTTCATGGTGATCGGTCCATAATTGGTTATAGCCCCCATATAACCCCACTTCCGAAAATCACTCAAAAATATAAATTATTGAAATTTTAAAAGAAAAATTTGTTTTCCTCTTTTACTTAGTGTAGGGTATTATATGGTCGGGCTTGACCGACCATACTTTCTTACTTGTTTGTAATAGATTTGAATTGAAGATAAATTGAATCGTTCAATACAAAATTAAAGCTATTTTTTAATGGATTTGAATTAAAGAAAACTTAAATGATTCAATAAGGAATGAAATCTATAAACAATGATTTATCGAGGGAATGAATTCAAAGTGTTTGTAGTACTAAGGAATTAAGCCTTTTAATTAATTCATAATGAATTCTTTAAGGGAATGGTTTGGAGATAATTTGAAATTTAATTGAGAATAAAGTCTTTCTAACCTTTGCATGCGGCTTTGAATTTCATTGTATACGACTTTAAATTAATTCAATGCAAAGTTAAAGCTATTTTGTAAAATTAATTTAAATTTAACCTTTTCAATTTAGTTGTTTAAAAAATTGTGCTATGTAGGGTATATAAATAACCTCAATGCATGCTGCAACAACATAAACTTTTCCAAACACTTAATTAAGAAAACTTCTCTTAACAGCAAATTTAATCAAAATAAATATTTAATAATTTTCCATTTCCTGCAATTAAGCAAAATTTCGTAAAAAATATTGCAAGGAAACCTTTACAAATGCAGCAAAAAATATTATATTTTCAATTAAAATTTTGAAAAATTTACACACACACACAACAGACTTATAAACAAAAAATTATCAACCTTTTCAAAACAGAATTGAAAAAAACTACACACTAATATTTATTACTTTAGCAAAAAGACTGGCCCATATTTTTTCAAATTGTTTTATATCTCTTTTTATATCTTTTAAAATAATAATAACAAATAAAAACCATAAAATTAAACATAGCCATATAAATAGCAGTAGAGCACAATACAGCACACACGCCATTTCGTAAATGTCAACTTGAGTTTTGTTTTTTTTTGGTTTTTCAATATTTAAGTGGACTACATGCAGTCGGTCGGTAAGTGTTTCGTATGAGTCTAAAGTAGTTTACGCACTATTTTCAGTTTCAATTGCCTTTTACTTCTGCCAAATGCCAGCAAATAATTTTAACAGGTTTTATTTGTAACACATTTAGCCAAAAAAAAAAAACAAAAAATGTAGTTTTTCTCAAATGTTTATTAAAAATTTTTCAAACAACATGAATTATTATTAGTTTTGAAAATTAAGAAAACTTATGTTTTGATGTTTGGAAAACTGTGCAAATTACGCATACTTGAAATGGGTTTATTTGGATGTTTTTTATATTTAGTGCGAAAATTACACAAAATTTTAAAAATAGTGATTGCTTAATAGTTTTAATTTGTTCGTAAAGATTTTAATTTGCGTTCATGCCAAATGATTCAGTAAAAATTTTGAGACTGAAAATATAGTAGCTGCTGACAAAATTAACAATGATTTAATGATTTTGTTTAAGTTTTGAAAAGAGTTCAAAAAAATATCAAAGTTTGTTTCACTAATAAATTCTCACCACTTAGGTTTTTCACAACTGAGTTAGGTCTTTGACAGGAGACCTGTTTATTTATCTCTGATTGGAAGATTCAATTTGAATGCAACAAGAGAATTTAGACTGAGTATGGTTTATATTAGAATGAAATGAATGGTTGATTTTATGGAATTTTCATAAATAAATTCATCCATATATATAAAGAAAATCTAGCTAAATTTTCTCTATTCAAAATGTTGTCTCTTATGCTTTTTTTTGACTATTTTTTACGTTAAACAAATTTTAATTTTCCAGCCATAAACACAAGGTGTAGGTGTTAATATTTATTAATAGACACTACTAATCGCCTGCCATACCCAGAAAAAATGCAACAAAAAAAAAACCAACATAATTTAAACTAAATCTTGGCTTCAACACTCTTGTTATCGCCCAAATCAACTGCCAACAAAACAGTAAAAGGAAATTAAATTTCAAAAAAATCTCAAAACAGTAGCAAATTTTTTTCAAATTATTTAACTACAGATGTTTATCATCAGCTCAACTCTACATAGTTTGCAAATTAAACAAACAATTAATTTATAACTTTATTGTTTTTTATTATATATTTCAATACAATTTAACTGCAATTTGCATTGTTTTTGTTAAATTTATCGTTCATGAAGTATTTCTTTATGGAGAAGGTGTTGGCTGTGTTTAAAATAAATTTATGAGTGATAAAGTTTAAGCTGGTAGAACGCCAACGCTTGAATTTTTTGCTTCGCTGATTTCCTTAAGATTTAAACAATTTTCATGGCAAAAACTGAAATTAAATTAAGATGTTAAAGTTTAATTACCAAACGTGTTAATTAACTGAGAAAGAAAATAACCAAAAACAAGACAGTCTAAGATAAATAGTTTAAAAGTTCAAGTCATGCTTTTAATAGCAAGTGAATTGCTTTGAAAGCTTTTTGGTGTAAAATTTATTTAGAGTTAGACGTAACATATTATATTCACTAAATAGCAATTCAAAAATCTAAACTCTATTTGCAGCAAATCGTATGTGGCTCTAGCGACTTCAAGCTATATTCTACAATAGAGGATAACTTATGTCGCACTAGCGACTATAAGCTGTCCTCTATAGTAGATGACGCTTTAGCGACTTGGAGGACTGCTTCTCCAATAATAGAGGACAACTTATGTAGCCCTAGGGACTGCAAGCTAACTAATGTTGATCTAGCGGCTACAAGCTATTTAGTAGAGGACTACTTATGTCGCTTTAGCGATTTCCAGCTATCCTCTATAGTAGAGAACAACATATATCGCTCTAGCGACTACAAGATTTACTCTACATAATAGGACTACTGTCGCTCTAGCAATTACAAGCTGTTCTCTATGGTGATGACTTATTATGTTGCTGTAACTGTCTTTTATAATAGAGGCCAATTTTTGTCGCTCTAGCTACACATAGTAGAAGACTATTTTTGTCGCTCTAAAAGCTGCCCTGTATAGTAGATGACTATTTGTGTAGCTTAAACGACTACTAGCTGTCCTCTATAGTAGAGAACTCCTTATGTCCTCTATATTAGAGGACTACTTAAGCTACGTCTCCGCATACACCGTAATTGGCACCGAAAACGAAATTCCATACATTTCGGTGCAAATGAAAGCTTATGTCCGTCCATTCCTTTAACAGCTTTTTGGTCTCTTAGAGGGATGCCAGTGGGATAGTATCAAAATAAATGTTATAACACAAAAATTGTATGTCTGCAGATATCAAAAACATTAAACGAGCATCGTTATCTACTTAATAAATTAGCAGACAGGTTTTTTGAAATTCGAACCCATTAGAGGATAAAACGGGTAAAACTAGATTCTGGTACTTTTTGGAAATTCGAACCTTTATTGTTACAGGCCAGAAAATCCGTAAAATCTTGCGTAGGCATTTGCTGTGATACACATGAAGACATTGTGTATCATGTAATGCCATGTTCCAGGTCTCGCATAAAACAGAGTAGATTTTATGTTGAAATAAAATAATTTAATTTTGGTTCGAAATATTACACGATTTCCAAACCGTATTTAACTGGGCCTTATTTATGAGACTGGATATAACAACTGCTGAGACACCACTTGTATCAATTATGCCGAGGTAGCAGAAGGACTTTACATCTTCAATATCTTGATCGAATACGAAGAAACGGCGCACAGTGCTTTGTTCAATGGACAAAAATCAAAAACAAGATTATGTCTTTGATGTTAATGAAATTTATATTTTTCAATAGACAACTAAATAACCCATTCGTGTAAAAAATACTTTTTTATAAATATCTCTTTTTATCGTCACTAGAGGTCGCTAAAGTTAGTACATTTTCAACATAAATTTTATGGAGAAAAATAAAATTTTTTTATGGTTAACTAAAATCATTGTTAAAAGTTCGTTTTAAAAGATATACACACGCGATTGACTGCAAATGAAAGAATATGAATGTGGAATTATGGAAAATTACTGTTTTTGCCAAAAAAGGTTTAACCGTTTAATCTGCGCTATTTTTAATAATTAAAATTTTTTTTATTGTAAGCCTGAAATTCTAAAACTTTGTTGGAATATTAGCAAAATATGTGTTAATCGATTTTGATTATGTTTTACTTAAAAATAGCCTTAAGTATTATCTATAAGAAAATGTAATCATTAGTTGTCCTTTCGTATGAAAACTATTAAAATTTTGTTTTTGTTTAAATGTATAAATTACCATTTCGTAAATTTTCAATTTGATGGTTTGGGGAAATAGCTCCAGATTTTTGGTTTTCTATAAAATTGTACCGTTTTTTCTTTTAAATAACTAAGAAATATTAAGTTATTTAACAAAAGTAGTTTAATGGTATAAAGTGTATTAATAGGTCTTTATTTGGTTCTTGATATTGTATGTCTTTTTGCTGAAATCAAGAAAAAATTCTAAAGTTTGATTTAATTTTGAAAAAAAACATGTTAATCAATTTTAATTTTTCTTTAATTTTATCTAATGCCTATCTCTTATTTATTATAATGTGAAATCATTATTTGTCTGTTTTGACTAGAACTTAAAAAAAAATATTTTTGATGGCACCCATAAATTATACATTTTTACCGTAAATGTAAGTAACTCAATAATTGAATATAACCTACATATCCTTAGGTTGAGATAGTAATATGAGCTTCTGCTGATATTAGGAACACTTCAAGTATAATCCAGCATCCAGTTTCTAATATTACAGCTGCACCATAAGGCTATCAACATTTGAAAATGTCCGTCCATCCATCCTTCCGAATTTAGAAAATATATACAATATTTTCAGTATTATTTTAAAAAAAGGATATATGGCAGTTATGTAAATCCTTGCTAGAATTGAAATTTTAATAACTAAATTAATCTAAAATTATAAGAGAATAATAATTTCTGAAAATTAATAATTTTATTCAGATTTATAGGTTTTTTAATGAAAAGGATGTATGGTAATAAAATGTTCACAAACAACAATAACTTTATTAAAATGATTATAACCAAATTGGTTCCAAAATAAGAAACGATTTTTACGAATTTTTTAAAAAAAATTAGATGTTATACAGGATATTATAATCTTGATGTCTTGGAATTATGAATATCCTTCCGATAAAATTTTCATAATCTTGCATCTAATATTATAAGAGGACAATAATTTATGAAAATTAATAATTTTATTCAGGTTTATAGGTTTTTTAAGGAAAAGGATGTATGGCAGTCACCCGAATCCCTGCTGCGATTGTAATAAAAATATTCACAAACAACAATAACTTTATTAAAATGACTATAACCAAATTTTAAAATGTTAGGAGTATAACTGTGAATTTTATTCAAAATTATATGTTCAGGATATGTAGGAGGTACCCATGTCCTTGCACGGATTTTTTCAATAATTATACTTTTTCTTAATTTTACCAAAGGGTAATATTCTACTAATTTTTATTCGTCTGCAATAACTCCTTCTATTTTTGTCCATTGCCTATATGAAAACAAAGCACTGTGCGGCGATCTGTGTTACAATTGATCCGGTGCGATTTTGTTTTATTTTCAGCCCTACCAGTTTTGCGATCTCACTGATGGTGGACATTTTCGACTGCATCTCTGGGTGACTGAGTAGACATACATATGTCATCGGCACAATCTAAGTAATCCATACGTCCTTGTGAGCCCCATATTTTTTTTGCAGATTTTTGCCTTCTGCATCACAGCATCGGGGACGCAATTAAAAAGAAAAAGTGATAAAACAAAGCTTTATCTAACTCCAGTTTTTACTATGATCTTGTTGCTCGTCTGTTTTTCATGTAACACACGGAATTCTTGGAATTAATTTCACTTATTTTAGGGCAATTAGTAGAGATGATTTGACATTGAACAGTAGATGTTGATAGTAAAAGCTTTCCCATTAGAGTATCCAAAACTGCAATCGAAAACCGGTCAACCGGTTTTTTCATCTTTGTAAACTCCACCGGTTTCGGTTTTTTGACAAATCGGTTTTTGTAAGACGGTTAACCGGTTTTAATGAAATATATTTCCAAAACTCATTCAAACATATTTATGAAAAACTTTGATGCTATTTTTAAAAATATTGATTTATTTTATAGAAGATTATAACATTTGACAATATTCCGTAAAAATATATAAAATAATTGAATTAATATTTAGTACACAATTCTTAACACATTTTCTATTTGTGTCTACAAATAAAAATAAATTTAAGGAGACCTTTTTTCATATTAAATAAAAATTTAATATAAACCCGTTAACCGGTTTTTTTTACAAACCGAAACCGTTTAACCGGTTTTTTTAAAAGACAAAAATCAAAATCATTTTTTTCAAAAAAACACACTTTTTCGGTTAAACCGGAAACTGATTTTTTTTAAATTTGCCAGTTTTTTGGACACTTTATTTCCCATAGTGTAACTTGCTGAGTTTTTGATGTTATAAGGTCTTCCACATTGTTTTTTAAAGGATTTCCTTTTAAAAGGATTTCCGGTCGATGATTTTTTGTTTATCAGCTTGATGGCAGACATATATAGGTCCCTTAGACGATGGTTTTCAGCAGCTGCTTGAAGTTCTCAGGGCACAGCATTTTACCTCAGAATTAAGGCGGTTTCATAATTCCTGTTGTCTGTAATTTTAAACTTTGGAGTTGTATGTCTAAGTGAATACGGCTAATAATAAAAAATCCATTTAAAATGTTCTGAACAGCAAACCATTCATTAAATTCATTGCATTTTTCATTTAAAATTGTGCTGTAAACACTAAGGCCTCGAATAACTTAAATATAAAAATAACATTTAAAACTAGTTACAATTCTAAAAAGAATAAAATTACAATGGTACCTATTGTTTTAAGGATCTGAACAAAATTAACTTTCCATTTACAAAATTTGTATAGTTATTTTACTAAATTTTCATTTGTTAAACGTGACCCAAGTGCATTCAAAGTTGTTTAGTTTTATTGTTAATGGATATTTATTTTTTTAAACACTTGTTAAATAATTGCTGAGTATTGTTAATGATTACTTGTATAATTATTGTTATTTTTGGTGGCGTTGATATTCGATAGATCCATTTGTACACGTACATTGAACAATTTGTCTGCACAATATAATTTGACTTTATAAATTTAGCAATTAAATTGTTTTGCATGCTTGCCACCGTATTAAACTGATTGGTTGGCAAAAAGTTTAATTGATTATAGAATTGTTTTCTTGAAAACAATTTAAAGTGTTAATTTGTTGTTGAAATGGAAAACAAACAAAAAACTAAAAAAAAAAGTGATGACAATGAGGAATGAGTTGTATTTAATTTGTGATAATTAACTAAATTCTACTGATCTTGTTTACAAACAGCTTAAGGCGAAAGCTTAAAGTTTTTTTTCATTATCTTTCGCTGTAATCTCTATAAATTATTCCTCTTTTTTTGAACAATTTACTAAATTTATTATCATTTTTATTTGAAACAAAATTTATGTATGTATTTTCCACTAATGCTGCTATTCAATTACAACTATTCCCATTTGCAACAAACATTATTTAGCTGTCAAAATATTTAAATATCAAATAACTTACACATGTCCATAACCACTTATCTATCCATTATTTGAAATTGTATGCAGATTTTGATAAGATTTGTCCAAAACAAAAACCGCCACAAAAAAAAATCGTTGCTCCAAAACATGATGTAATCATCTCTTAAGGCTCAAGACATTTAAGCCAAAAAAAAACACACACTATTGCTCCATTTTAAATTGTCCACTAACCAACTGTATTAGACACCACACCGCAAACAAGTTTATAAAATGCTGCACCATATCATTTACCAAATATATTTTACAATAAAAATAATTGTATTTTGGGTGAACGCATTTTTATTTTTTTGCTTTAAATTTGCGTACAACGCAACAATTTCAAATTTTTCAATTTTCATTATTATTTTTATTTCGTTTGGATTTAAAATTAATGCCGCCATAAATAAAGTCTCTGTGGACTTTAACAAAATGGGTCTGTTGTGGATTTTTGTTTATTTTTATATTTTTTTTTTTTGGCAAATTCCATGTTAGATTTTGTTTAGATTGAAAAGCTGACAGCACCAAAAGTTTGTGCAAAAACTACAAACAATGTTTTAACACAAGTTTTGCTTTGATTTTGTTAAAAGAAACACAAAACTAGATAAAAATCTTTGCATGTGTTGCAACACGCAACATAAAAAAAATGTTTGCAGCGTATAAAAAACAATTATCTACGCACTGTATTAAATTTGTTTTTGGGGGCAAATGAAAAGAGAAAAAAAAGCAAAATATGTATTTTAAGATTTTTACTGTATTAAAGAAAATATGATTAATAGACAACAAATGATTAAGCATTTGTAATCACCTCGAATTTACAAAGGCGATTTATATTGCTCTAGCGACAACTAGCTGTTCTCTATAATAGAGGATAAATGTTCCTCTACCGTCTTCAAATGGATCTATAATTAATTAAACATTAAAATATTGTTCCGGAAATCCACCCATTAAATTTTTTATAGTTGCTTCCGTTACCTTTTTGGACGAGGTGGTCCACATACGCTTAAAATCGGACATGTCCTGGGATACCTTTCCGGTGTTATTTAATTAATTTTTTTTAAAAGGGTGGATTTGCCTCCCGTTATACAAAATTGACATTATTGTTCGAATACCACTCAATGGCCTTTTCACCACAGTGTCATGATGCCAACTTCGGCCAGAAATATGAAGGCCCTCTGTTGCTGTTAAGATAAAAGTAGTTTTTGTAGACACTCCGTAATATATATTTCTGTGTTGATCATGCCTGATGACACAAATGATTGGCTTCTTTTGCCAAAACTGCAAATGGTTTGCCACACAAGAAACTTCTTGGGGAATTTTATTTGTTTTTTTTGTCCGGTATTATTCTTGAACATTAGCTCGTCCAACAGCTACATAAAAATCTTGGCCCGGAAAAGTGTGACAGTACATAAATTTAACCATCTAACACACAACAGGTGTATTTTTTTTATAAAATTATACCTCTATTTTGTCGCTCGTTCTTTTTCTCTAAGTTCTTTAACACATTTGGCTCCGCTGTTCGATTTTTCAAACAGTAAATTTTTAAAAAAAAATGTTTATATTTTTGTAATGAATGTTAAGTCTCATCTTTTAGCTAATAAAAAACTATATCCCGACGTGACCATCCCCCTCCCCCTCGTTGCTAGGGGCAAATTTCTACAATTACATTAAATTAAAAAAAGTGTCTAAAAATAGACATTTTTTAAATTAATTTTTAAAAATAGTAAAAAAATAAAATTAAAATAATAAACATGAGGAATTATTGCCAACATATGTAACTGTTTCGTAAAAAATAAAAACTATGATTTACATGCAAATGCGGCACATCACATATGTTTGAACTTAACTGTTCGAAATTTTGAACTGGCTTTTCTGGGAAAACAAAAAACCGGAAATTACCCTAAAAAAGTTATTTTGTTTAAAAAAATAAATAAAAATATTATATCGGAGCGAAATGGGTTAACGCATTGCGACTATACCCAGCATTAGCATTGGCTCTGCGCACAAAATAATCAGAGCTATTAACTTTATGAGCTGGTTTTCTGATAGAAGTGTTCGGTGCTCTTCGAGTGTTGTTCGACTTTTTTGCCTTCCCAATATCTGTTAGACCTTTTTTTCTTCCTGGTCCAGGGGTTCCTTCAATGTTCAATGTCCTTATACTGTTTAATATCTTTTGAAACAGTGTGACGATGAACCTTCAAATCTTTTACTATTTTTTAAAAGTCCATATTGGATTTTTTTGAATTAATTTTTTACTTACTTTTTTCGCTCTCCATTTTGACGGAAATAACAGTTGAAAATTATTAATTTAGAAAACGTGATTAAAATAAATAATAATTTGTTGGACCAGGGATAAGTTTTGGCTGAAATAGTGTGTATAAGTTTCTGACTCACTCTTTATTTAAACTATTTATTGGGAGTATGAGTTGCGGGATTTTTTAAAATTTTTATCTTTTATTTTGAAACATTTGTACAATATAAATTTATTCAAATTACACAGGTCAACAGCAAAAAAAGGCTTCACTAACCACTATATAGATTTGATGTATCATGGTTACCTAAGTACAAAAATGGTAAATTTTTTTTAATTCTATGGATAGATTTTTTTTAAATTTTTTTTCTAAAATTACACCGTACGACACTCAATATTAGACACGAACCGGATGATATACGTCTGAAACAATAAATTAAATGGAGAAAAACTGCGTTTTCAGTTTTTCATTTCATGATACTGTTTCCTTTTAAAAAGACTTAAAATTTTCAGAGGAGTACATTTTTAAAAAAATGTTTTAAAATACTTGTGATCATCCTACTATGTCAAATTTAATGTCAAATCATCAAGAAGAGTTGTAAAATATTTCGTATTATTTTCATTTTATCCTGGAAGGATCAGAAGATGTCAAAAATGTCCTTTCAAATTTTTATGCTTGAGTATCCTTTTAGATTTCCAATAACTTTTTTTAAAAAAAATAGTGAGCTAAAGACCCAAATATTGAATACCACATGCCAAAATTTCATCCTTCTATCTTAACTACTTAAGTGTTAAAAAATATTTTAAATTTGAATTATTTGATTTTTTATATTTTATTTTAATATTTCATTCGAAAAAAAATATAACAAAATCTGTTGTGAAAAGTAACGAAGAAGACTTTTTAATAAACAATTAAAATCGTATAGTCGGGCAAGCCCAACCTTATGATACCCTACACCGGGTATATGATTATAAAGGGTTTTCTTTTGATATGAAACTTATTTGTGTTGAATATTATTTGAATACACACATTTTCGGTAGTAGGCCATATATGGGAGCTATGACTAATTATGGACCAATTGTCACAAAATTTGGTGGGATGAATTGTGAATATATGAAACATATTTGTGTTGAATTTTGTTTGGATACTGACATATTTCAGAGATTTATGTATATTAATGACATTTTCGAGAATGTTGCTTATATGGAAGCTATGGAATATTGTTGACCGATCGTCACGAAATTTGGTCGTGAGAGTTCGGCTTACATAAAACTTAATTGTGCTGAATTTGGTTTGAATATGTTTATAATTAAGATATTTATGATAGCTTAACTATTTTCAAATAGGCCAATTGTATGGGGGCTAGGATAAATAATGGGCTGATTTTAACCAAATTCAATAGCCTTTGTCCTTGGGACAATATAATGGTTTGTGGCAAATTTTGTCGAATTATCTTTAAACCTGCGACCTGTAGTTTGATTACAAGGTTTACATGGATGGACGGACAGACGGACGGACATCGCACAGTGGTATGAGAATAAAAAAAAATGGAAATAAATCTGTAACTTCTAAACCCTAAACTTCTAAATTTCACACGCGCAAAGAGGAAGTGTAGTCGAGTTTAAGATTTGAATTTGGAACTCATGAGCCCACCAGGAGCGGGACCAGGGGTTCCCAAAGTAGGACACCTCGGGTATGTTCAATTTTTAAAATTATCCTATTTCTTCGTTTGTGTTCCGATTTAGGGTAAGGGTTTAGAAGTTACATATTTATTTCCCTCTTTTTTTTATTCTCATACCACTGTGCATCGCTTAGTCGACTCAGAAAGTGATCCTGAGCAGATTGCTATACTTTAAGGTGGGTGTTGGGACAATATTTTTGTATGTTGCAAACAACAGCCCTAATCCATTATACCTCCCCCACTATGGTGGTGTAGTTTATAAACATGCAGTTTTCTTAAAAAAAAAAGGATGAAATTTAGTATAGAATATTTGGGTCTTTAACGCACTATTTTTTTTTAAATGAATTTATTGGCATTTTTGACATCTTTTGATCCTTACAGAATAAAATAAAGATAATACAAAATATTTTAAAACTCTTATTGTTCTTTTGACATACAATTTGTCATTGTTGGAATAGCAGGAGTATTTTTAAATATTTTTTGAAAAATGTACTTCTTTGAAACTTTGAAGTCATGAAAAACTGAAAACACAGTTTTCTCCATTAAATTTATAGTTTCAGACGTATATCATCCGGTTCGTGTCTAACGAATTTTTTATCTATTTGTCGGACGGTGTTATGAATTTTGTTAGATGTTTCTCCACATAATTTATGATAACTCAAAAAGGGATAGTACGATATTATTGAAGTAAACTTAACCTTTAATCTGTTAATATATTGCGTTTCAATCGGCTCAGTAGTTTCGGAGTTATAATTAAAAATTAAATTTTTTTGTTTTAAAAAAATCATGAAAATCTAAAACGGCAGAAATTGTTTAGATTTATTGCTTTATCGCAAAGCTGCATGCAATAGGAACAAAATGAGATATCGATCATAAAAATCGCAATATTTTTATTTACGAATAAGCCGTGCGTATAAACGTAGTAACACATACAATTTTCTGAAAATAAGCGAATTCACTTAATTGTGAATAAATTCGATCGTTATGCTCTATTAAGTAGGAGATTTTAATGCAATTTTAGCACTAAAAGCTTATAAGCCACATAATTATACAAAATGTATTCTGTTTCAAAATCTTTTAAAACCACTTAAAAATTTAAATTTACTAAGAAAAGTTTAAATTTTAGCAAGATATTGAGATAGTCCATTTTGGATTACCCTAATGGATGTAATATAGCTGAAGTAGAGTTGTAATTTTTTGGCTCCAGAGGTTCACTGGCATTTACTTTCAAATGAGTAACATAACTTTAAAATCGATGACCATATTCAAATTACTTTTGGCCACCTTCTCAAAATATGTACCACTGTGCGGCCTCACTTTGAGTTAGGTTAATACATAAACACTCTGTTATTTTGAGAACGTATTTGATTTTCACGTTTTTTTAAATAAAATTCCTGCTGAGTTAATCGATATAATCTGAAGCTGTCTTAAATATATTTAATACCTTTTCTAGTTAATGACAATAACTATCCTACGCTGTTTAATAAATACATAAATATAATAATATAAATAAATAGTTAATAGTAACAGCCAATATAAATTAATTAAAAATAAATATTTCATTATAACAGCCATAGAATTGTACATACATATTTGTTAAATAATTTTTTTTTATTATTAAATTTAATGACATTTTTTAGTAATTTATTAAACGGACTTTTTTAGTGTTGTGTGAACTGCAAACAAACATTTTATGACTTTTTCTAAGCATTTGCAGTCATGTTTGGTTTTTTTTACAATTTATGTTATATTGTTATTTTATTTGTTTTGTTTTTTCTATCTAAATTGTATTTATATTTGTTTAAACTTTAAAGATACAAAGCGCAACTCAATGAACTTGACTTAATTGTTTAAACAACTATAAATAAAGTGCTGTTGTGTTTTTTTGTTTTGGATTTCAGTTGTATTTTGTAGGCGTGTTATGTTTCATTGTTTATTTATTGTAGTTTTTTTCTGAGTTTTGTTCTCTATTTGTCAATTTTGTTAATAATTTATAAAGTTAAACCGTAACAAAATTTGCAAAAATCTGAATTCTGCAACTGACAATAAAAAGTAGCATAAATAACGACCACCCCACTGTGTTCAGTGAATGAATGAATGTTTAAAAATTATAGTTATTGATTTTTTTTCTGTTCGCTTCGCTTTAACATTTCTTGACTTTTGGTCATTGTATTAATTTGTTGTGGCTGCTTTATGTATTTCTAAACTTAAATATTTAATTTACGTGTTTTTTTTTGTTTATTTTTGTTATTTATGCATATTTTCTTTTGTTTTTTGGGTTAATTTCAAGTTATTCGTTTGTGTGTTATGAAAGAAAAAAACGGAAGATATATCAAGTTTAAGCTTAAACAAAAGATTTCAACTTAATTTGTTTGCTGAGTGACTTAATTGGCAATTTTATTTTATCAGATGCATCATTTCGTTATTAATTGTATTTATGTATTTGATTTTATTTTTGCATAATTTCGCTAAAATATTTGCAGACCTTCAATGTCTCCATAAGGAAGCTAATAGTTGAAGATTTGAAAAAACACCTACTTTGTATGTATACAATAAACAGTGGAGCAAAAACAAAATATTTTGGATGCACAGCGCTACAGACGATCTAGCTAAATCCGTCTCTTCGCATTTTTGTTGAAGGAAAGATCTTAGGGAATGACATTTCACTCAAATATTATATGTGGATCAGAAAAGCCTGGTATTGAAAATTGGCAAAATCGAGCAATTGTGCGACAACCTCCAAAAAAGTAAATTTTTATACCCTTCACCTTCTTGAGAAGGGTATATGTATAAGTTTGTCATTCCGTTTTTAATTTCCATAATATAATTTTCCGACCCTATAAAGTATATATATTCTGGATCCTTATAGATAGCGGAGTCGATTAAGCCATGTCCGTCTGTCTGTTGAAATCAATTTTCTGAAGACCCCAGATATATTCGGGATCCAAATCTTCAATAATTCTGTCAGACATGCTTTCGAGAAGTTTCCTATTTAAAATCAGCAAAATCGGTCCACAAATGGCTGAAATATGAGGAAAAACCCAGGACAACCTCGATTTTTGACCTATATCTGGATTACTAAGTCATTAATATAGACAATATGGATATCTAATGATAGATATTTCAAAGACCTTTGCAACGACGTATAAGTAAGTTGGACCAACAATGGGTCAAAATCGGAAAAAATATTTTTTAACCCGAATCTTTTTTTTCCCAAAACAAAAAAAAAATAAAATTTAAAAAGAAAAATTTTAAAATTTACAATTCGAACAAAAAAAATTCCAAAAAATTAAAAAAAGTAAATTTTGTTTACTTAAAAATATTTGTATTTTGAAGTATAATTTGGTGAATGGTATATAAGATTCGGCACAGCCGAATATAGCTCTCTTACTTGTTTTAAATATCATAATCAGTTTAAAATCAAATCAAACATATCGCAGCCTTTGGTTTTTTTTATAAATCTCAGCCATACATGAGCCGATTTTGGTGATTTTTAATTGGTTCCGCTGGTTATCTATAGAATTGTTAAGAGAATATAAAGGGGGTTCTAATAGGGACTTCCGAACTGTCAAATTGGCTGCAATTTATTCAGTTCATTTTGCCAAATCACCATGGACGGATATAACGTTCAACAACATGTGCATTGAAAGGGACAGGATATACTTCGACAGGAAACTTAATCCACATACGGACGGTACGGCTAAAGAACGGATTTTTCTCTATATTGTGTTGTGCAATCTACTGACCAATAGACCACGAATGGCTGAGACCCGCTGATGAACGCTTATTTCATAAGAAACTAAGAGTATCGGGAACAAGTTCCCTAATTTCATCAGAGCACATTCCATTGTAATATCGGTAGAACGGTATAACACAACCCACATTGCGATGATGCTCCAGAGAATCAATAGAGCTGGATACCCTACTGTCACCAATAAGCACATCGCCCTCTCCTGTACGCGGTCGAGTAACTCCTTCGAAGCACCGGCCTATACATGAGAGTTCTATTTCATTTTGGGTCGGATTTAAGTGTTGTAAATAATAAGGAGCTCAAATGAAGTAAAGTATTTCTTACAAAACCCAGGCACTTGAATGCTTCTTTCGACACTTTAAAGATGTGTTTTGTCCAGAGAACATCGCACTGAATTCTCATGCCTAGAATATTGAATGCTACTGATTCCTTAATAGTTACACCACCCATGGAAACAAATGAAGCAACATGATCTGTCGTGCGTTTGTGTGTTAACATACAACATTGAGTCTTAAGTGCATTTAAATCGCCTTTATCGCACATCCGAATTCACAAGATCTTGGTTAAGGGTATCATTCATGTTTTGCCTATTGCCCCAATCTCCGAAAGTCTTGCCTATAGTTGAATGAATATGAGAAAGCTCGATATAAATCGTAAGAAGTTGTTACCGACACCAATGAGCAATAAGTTTCGATAAGAGCGCACCATGCCACACCCTATCGAACGCCTTAGAAACTTTCGCCAAAACGGTGAATGGAACAACACCAATTTTCCGATAGGAAGGAAAGCAAGTTTATTTTCGTGAAGATGGCCTTATATAAGAGCTATGACTAATTATGGACCGATGGTCATGAAATTGGGTCATGTGATTTAAGTACACAGAGAAAACTGATTCGTGATAGCAACCGAATTTGTTGCCAATCGAATGATTCTACCTTAGTGATCGAATTTTACAGTTGCGGCTACAGAATTTTGGAAATTCTTCAACCGAAATTCTTCTTTATCAATTGACTTTCTGTTGATAGAACTGAAAAATTCAATGTGTGCAACCGAATCATTCGATTGGCAACAAATTCGGTTGCTATCACGAATCTGTTTTTTCTGTGTATATATGAAAGTTGTTTCATTTATGACCTATAAAGTCTTATTTCGAGAAGACATTTGTATGGGGGCTAGGTGAAATAATGGGTGTTAGACTAATATTTTTGGACGTTGCAAACTTCAGCACAAACGCAGCACCACTATGGTTGTATAGGGTATAACAATCTTCAGTAATGGGACCTATTTCTGGATGAATGGGTATGTCAAATAAGATTCAAAGGCACAGTTTGTTGTGGATTTTTGGTTGGCTGGATCATATTTCATTGAAAAGGAAAAATTGTCGATGATATCCCACACAAACTTTTATTTTAATTTAAAGGAAGTGCTTAAGGATTTTTTTTTTAAAAAAAAGTTTTTTATTATATTGTTCGTGCCTTTAAATGTCTAGGCCTTACAATAAGTAATTAAATCTAAACAATTATTATTCTCTCAGTGGAGAATATACATATTTGGTATACTAGATGAGTGGTAAATCAGCTCCACATAGCCTGCATCTGTCTTGGGTTACTGTAAGTAGCCTTGCAAGCGGGTTCGGATGATGATGTAATTTTGACAAATAAGCTTCACGAGTTTTTCTAAATTCGTCCTTGACCAAAGGTACATCTAAGTCTCTGTGGATGTTCTCGTTTCTTATGTACCATGGAGCTCCCGTCATGGTTCTAAGAATTTTGGATTGTGCTCTCTGTATGAGATCTAGACTGGTATTACTTGCTGTTCCCCATAATTGGATTCCGTATGTCCAAATTGGCTTATACAGGATGACTTTGCAGTTAAGGCTCAATTTCGATTGATGATTTTTAAAATATAATTAAGAATAACCTTTGCTTACAATAAGCTTATATACCTTTGACACTCATGGTGA
This sequence comes from Calliphora vicina, assembly GCF_958450345.1. Taxonomy (NCBI): domain Eukaryota; kingdom Metazoa; phylum Arthropoda; class Insecta; order Diptera; family Calliphoridae; genus Calliphora; species Calliphora vicina. The sequence goes on along the minus strand of NC_088781.1, from coordinate 56,760,141 downwards.
ATGATATAATACTAAACGATATACATATATCTTCGAAAATAAATATACATTTTTAATTTAGTACAGTATTTGATACCAATAAAAATTATAAAATTTCATGCATACCTCAAATCCCAAATTTTACATTTCCCAATTTTTTTTAAACGAAATAACACAAAAAAACCCTAACATCCTTATATAATCTAATCTTCTTTTTTCTCATTTTATTTCCAGACAAAATGTTCAAACTACTCGGTGTGCCAACACTTCTAGCATTCTACACTTCTATTGCGGCGGCGGGTAGTATTGGTGGCTATCACTATGAAAAGCCCTCAGTGTCGCTGGGTTTGGTAACGGGTCCCGCTAATCTGGGACATGGTCACAATTTTGGACCGATACCAACATTACAACCACTACCACCAGTGCCCGCTCTACCAGCACTACCTACACCACGTTCAAAGGGTCAATTTGTGCAAACTCAAACTTTGTATCAAACCCACCCACTACAGTCCAGCACTTACTTGCCTTCCGCCGGTACAGGTATAGGTAAAATAGCTCAACAATATCAATCGCCAGCACAACAAACACCACAACGTCCAGCTGCATCAGCACCCTCAGCTCCAGCCATAAGATCGACACCATCGGGATATGGCTTCTCGTCACGCTCAGCAGGTTCGAATTTGCCTAACCCAGCTCCTGCACCAAATCAACCATTGCGTGTGCCTTTTGGCAAACAGGCTATTGTCAGTTTTCCCACCGGATCAGCCAGCGAAAATGCGTATCAGGCCAATGGACGCCAATTGAAACAGTATGCCGTTTATGAAATCATTGACAATGACATTGAACAAAATACTCAACCCTTCCTGGGCACACCATTCTTTGACAGCTTCCGTGCTCATGTGGGAGCCTCAGGAACTGGTGCCACTCCTGAACCCGTTGGTGGCATACAAATTGGCACTAGATCCAGTGCCTCGCTATTGGGACAACAGCGTTCAGCCTCTCAGCGTTCCTCCAATGATGCTGTGGCTTTGGGTTCTGGTGGTTTGGGCTTTATACGTCTAGCTAATGGCAATGTCTATTTGGGTTCCGGTTCCTTGGGCTACGTCAGTGGTCAACAGCATTCTCAAGAAATTAATGAGGCTCGCACACGTACGGGGGCATCTCAGCCAGATGCTGTACATTTCGGTCATGGTGCTTTGGGCAATCCTGGTTTTAACAGATTTGTATATAGATTTAAATAAATGTTAAATATAAACACATACATACACCTAATAATTGTAATATACATAAATATAAATCTTTGTTTGTAAACTATTTACTTTTTACTATTTGTAAAGAACTATTACTTATATACATACAAATAATAACTTTATACAAATGTACATAAATTAAACGCCAGTATGTAAATAAATTTGTAAAATGTGACAACTCTGTTTACAAATAATTCAACAGCTTGTCTATAATAATATATATATTTTTTATATGCCTTTATTATTTTTGTACATAAATAAATTATGAAAGTATTTTTTTAAATAAAAGAAAATTTGTTAATAAAAATTCTAAAAAATACAATCTATTTAATTTTGTGATAAGAAAGGTTTGTGTCTATGCAAAATTCTAAAGAGCTAATACCGTAGACAGACGACAGAGTTAATTTGCATTAACAGCACACTAATGCATGGAACACATTCAAGACAGCAGGCTACCAACTGCAATCTGTCAAAATTAGAATACACACGTTTATATGAAGACGATTCTTTTGACGACAGCACAGCTACACGACCACACGATTGCTTTTGCCGCTGTAGCCGAATTAAACTAATTTCTATTTCTGTCAACTACAAAGCAGAAATAGTGTTGCTAATATAATAAAAAATTTAAATCAAATGAGTGCTTAAAAAAAATATATTTTTTTTACTTAATTAAGAGAAGTTTTTGATAACCATATTGTTGTGAATTAATAACAGGTACATAATTAATTACAACCATATATATATGTTTACTCAAAATAATTGTTTAAATCTTAATTACTTTGGAATTTTGTACGGTTATTTTTTATTAAAGTGGCACCACTGAATTATAAATCAGCTGTTTACTTTGTAGCTGTCGTCTTTAACCTTCGCTTTACCAATACCCACCCGGGTGACCACATCGTTTTTATTGGTTTAATATATTTTTTTAATTTTGTTTCGATTTAAATGAAATTTATACTCACTGAACAAATTTTAAGGTTCTATAGAATTTAATAGAAACATTGTAAACTTTTTATAAGGTTTTTTAAAATTTCATTCATCGCATATATTTATAAAAGTGTAGTGTCACCCGGGTGGGTATTGGTAAACCATGTACATAAAAACACCTTTGGTAAAGCGAAGGTTAAAATAATTCAGTAGCTGCCACACGACTACAACTCCAGCCAGCAGAATTTGTGTTCGTGTAGCCTGCTGTCTTCAATGCATCACACCACTACAGTTTTTAGATATTGTAGTTGTATGAGTTGAGAATTATTCGCTGGCAAAAACAGTGTTGCCAGACAAAGTTTACCTTATGTCCCAATCTGAAAGTCGATGTCCCCAAAAAATCCCCATTTCAAAATTGAAATCCCCAATTTTGTCACCATAAAAAAAATTAAATTATATTGTAAATACTAAATTTTACTATGTTGAGTTTAAGAAACTAAAGTTGCAATCTGGCATAACAACATACGACAAGCATTTTTACATCTATTTACCTCATTGTCAGTTTTCAAAATGTTGATTCATCGATTTTGGAACAAGTTGTTTGGAAGATGTCATTTTACTTTGAAACCTGCCAAAGAATTCTTGATGTTTATCCGATTTTTGTATGAATTAGTTTTTATAACTCCTTGAGAAATCAAGAGCTTTATAATATTCGATTTTTTATTCCAGAAAAATAAAGTATATTTTGTAAAAAATGGACAAAATAATCCCTAATTTCACCGCATCGGAAGTGGAATCCATTTAAGTATAATTTAAAAAAATCACTGAAAAACTTATTGTCGTATTAAAATAGAATTTAAAGATAACACTCTGCTACAAAATAAAACTTTTTGTCAGAACTTGAAAAGCGACCCAATGGTGGTTGTAGCCTAGGTGGGGGAATACTAAAACCGTTTTCAAAGATTTTGAAACTTCCTCAAAATTTTGAGTTATTTTGAAAAAACAGTTTTAAGTAGTACTTTAGTACCTCTAACTCACACATTTTGCATATTTTTTTCGTCGTTTTTCAAATTCAACAAAGTTATTTTAATTTTTTTCTATGAAAACCTATTTTTTTACACAGTGTTTTAAAGACAATATAAACATTACTTGTCGAAATCGGTTTATATTTGCAAAAGTTATTAAACTTTTTCGAAAAAAGTTCCAAAGAGCTGATGTTTGCAACTTGCAAAAAGTATACCAATATGTTCTGGATCACTTTCTGAGTCGATTTTGCGATGTCCGTCCGTCCATGTAAACCTTGTAATCAAACTACAGGTCGCAATTTCAAAGATAATTTGGTACAAGCTCTTGTATTGCCCCAAGGACGAAGCCTATTGAATTTGATTAGAATGGGTACATCATTTCTCATAGCCCCCATACGATTGCCCTATCTGAAAATAGTTAAGCTCTCATAAATATCTTAGTTATATAGATATAAAAACCAAATTCAGCAAAAATAAGTTTTATATATGCCGAACCTGCCTCACCAAATTTACCATATAATGCCCACTTTCGAAAATCATTTTAATGAGTATAGATTTCTTAAAACTATTTCAAACTCAAATAAAATTCAACACAAATAGTTTTCATATACATATACAGAAGACATGTTAAAAACTAAATTTTCTTTATACATTGCAATAAAAATTTATATCAATGCATTGGTAAAAGCTTTCATATCAAAATAAGTATTGAAATGCTATTAAAAACAAATTTTGTTTTTTTTTTTAGATATTCTTAACAAAAACAATACTTATAACTTACAAATGTATCAAAAGATGCACTGTATTTTAAAACGTAATCAGTTTTCTTTCCAAACCCGTTGAAAAATATAAAGTCGGACAAAAACTGACTAAAGCTGGCCACACACGGAATGATTTGTTCGCCTGATTTGTGATTGAAAATTTTCAATTACTTGTGATTTTTATCGCGCACATCCCCATTAACAAGTAACAAGATGTCGAACACGAACAAATCATAATCACAAATCAACCGTGTGTGGCCAGCTTTAGTTACAGGTAGACGATAAGTTGACGAACATCATTGAAAACTTTTTTTTTAGAATAAATTCTGAATTTGAGGATGTTTCTGAAATTTTTTGACATTTTTTTCACTTTCGCACAGTGTAATTAACATTTAAATACGAAGTCAAAAATTGGCTCCTAGAGAATGATTTACCTTTCTGTGTTTAGCAAGAATTTAAAACAATTTAATATCTGTGAACTTTTGATGAAATCCTTTTTTAATTTTTTTATTATCAAAGTAGTGTCCTGGAAACGAAAAATCTAAAATTGTTGTGTTTTTCATCAAATTCTGAAGAAATGAAAGAAATAAAATATGATTATTTAAACAAAATATAAAACCAAATAGATTAGAAATTGAAATGTTTGTCAATAAATAGCTCTTCTGTTTTATTACTAAGCCAAGTACTCTACATTGTGAATACCGTTAATGTCTAAAAATGTAAAATCCCCAAAAATGGATGTAAATCCCCAAATTTTGTTAAAATCCCCAAATCCCTCCCCACGAAATTCTGTCCCCAAAAAAATCTTGAAATCCCCAAATTGGGGACAAATCCCCACATCTGGCTACACTGGGCAAAAACAAAAACAAATAGCTAAAATAATGAAATTAACAAACATAAAAGCGTAACACAACCTGCTTCTATCAATGCTCATGCGAGACTGACTGTTTTTATACAATGTGTGTGCTTCCGTACATGTGAAAATAAAAACAAGAGAGCTCATTTGAGAGCTCGCTGATTTATGGCCTCATTTTATAAAACGCAACAACAAACGTTAAACAAATTTTGTAGGGAAAAAATTCAAGTTTAAAAACCTTTTCCCTGTATTCATCATATAAATTGAGGCCCTTAAACACTTTGGGCCTCATTTTATAAAGTGATGCCCTTTATTGAGCCAAAAAATTGCCAACTTTAATTTTGTTGTTTCAAATGTTTGTGTCTATGCTAATTTGTGAATCCATTGACATATAATTGGTTGTTGTATTGACTAACCGGTGTACGTTATTTAAAAACGTTTAGTTGAGACAGTTACCACCTCCAGTAGTGTTGGGTAAAAATTATAAATTTTTTACATGTAAAGCATACATTATCTACACGACAAGTATGCCTATAGGTACAAAAATTACATCTACGCACAAAGGTGGGAAGTACATAACACCGCATTACATGCTTTTTAAACTTTTGTCACTTTATAAATTGCAAGTTACACACCACGATTCATACTTTTTATTTCAATCTTCGACTCCTTTTATACCAACCATCAAAATATTATAGACATTCCGTTTGTAACACTTCGACATATTCATAGCAGACACACAAAATCACTGCCCATACAAAGTAAACAGTTATTTCTAAATATCTTCAGATTCATACTCGTCACCTGCAAATGGGCGTATCAACCAAAAAATGCAAAATTGAGTTTTTAATGGATATTGGTAGAGCGCATCAAGGCCATTTTTAGCTTTCTATTTTTAAAAATAACGACATTATTGAAAAAAGAAAATCATATTTGTAACCACAACACTTTAAATTTTATTATATTTATTTTAATGCCATTCGACTTACAGTAAAGAAATTAATAAACAATCTAATAGAGGCGACCATTATAACTGGAAAGTATAAAGGGACAGATGTATAGCTCCAACGAATTTCAATGATAACTTCGGAAATGCCATTTGATTTTAAGCGATTGAAGTTTCCTATTTGCCTAGCATTTGCAATGACAACTTATAAAGCTCAATTTCAGTCTTTGTAAGTTTGCACAATGGGGCAGAAACAAACATTTTTGGAAATAAATCTAGCATTTCTAAATGGATCGTCCGATCGGTATAAGATTTGACAAGAGTAATCAAGGAGTATTCGAGTTTAAGATATTAATATGGTCCCTACACATGCTCCAGGGTCGGCGCTATGGGGGCTCAAAGTAGGGTACCTTCGACATGTACAATTTTTAAACACGTGCCATTTCTTTGTTTCCCATCCGATTTCAAAGATTGCTATTTACCTCTTATTATTTCTGAGTTATAGGCATTTCAAAATTGAAATTTTAAAATTTTGTCATACCTTGGTCCACTTTTTTAAAAATATCGAGAGGAATTTGGAACCGAATGGACTCTAATGTTTGTTAGTTAGACAACTAAATTACCATTAATATACAAACGATTTCAGAGCAATATCAATTATGTATCCAAAAATAAACGACTTTCAATTTAAATATTATAGAAATATTAAAACTTTTGCATAGCGAAGGTACCCTACTTTGAGCCCACAAAGCGCCGACCCTGGAGCATTTGTAGGGCCCATTTTCATAACTTAAACTCGAATACTCTTGGCTACGCCCACGTCATATTTTATGCCGATGATCGGACCAACCGTTTAGAAATGCCAGATTTATTTCCATTTTTTATTCTGCCCCACTGTGCGTTTTTTTGATCAAAGAATGTTTGATTAAAAATACTTCCTGACTAGACCTGTCTCTCTTAGAATAATTTAAGACAGATTTACTCCTTCATTATTACAAAAGGATAGCTAGAGAGGATAGAAAGGACTGGCAGAATCTGCAAAATATTATCATAAATTCAAACAAGTCTGGAGTAATAAAATCAGAAGACCTGTCGGTAAATATAAAACATCAAAAGTTAATTTTGCAAACCTTGTGTTAACTTAAATATAATTCTCAAAATGGTCCACGTTTTCTTTGTCGTTATTTACTTATTTTTCATCCCAGAAATATGCGTTTTGAAAAAGTAATCTTTCTTGATCATACTTCCTTTAAAGGGTTAATAAACACTTGTTAAGTTCTGTGTGTGAATATGAGTTTGCGTGTGCAGAAAATTTTAGCTCAGTTTCTAACCTGCAGACTTTGGAACTAAAGCTGTTAAATTTTACAATCACGAGAAGATAAAACTTCACTAATTACTGATTTTTAGTCACACGTTGCTTTATTTAAAACATGCTTCCTTACCCTCATGCTATAGATATCGAAATAGCGATATTGTTGGTGTGAAATAATGCAGGAAGATCACTTGATTCATTCTGCATAAATTTATGTTCAAAAAGTAACTAAACTGTGGAAAATGTCTGTCAATCGTGTCAAATGTTCCTCATAACTTATCATCCACGTTAAGTAATCCCCTGGAATCAGTCAGTCATTGGTGTTCTGTTTTCAAATCTTTGACTCTGTTCTAAGACTCAAGAAGTCACGCGGACTGAAACATGGCCTTATTGATCACAGCACCATCGTACAAAACGTAGGAAGGCCAACCACAAGCATTAGAATACCGACAAGAGCTAATTGAGCCGGAACATAACCCTACTCCCGATGAAACAATTACATAACTAAGTTCTGTGTAAATTTCCTTACGCATATATCGAGCCCTTAGCGCCAAATTATCGTAAGCGACATTTTCAAGATTTTTTTTTATTGCTAAAATTAAAATTTTATGGACCGACTGATGTTTTAGCGTTCTCAGAACATCAAAATTGTTAATAACTTCAAAATTATAGGGAGTAAGATTTTATCGTAAGTCAATGTTTACATTTTACAGTAAACGAATTTTATCGTAAGCGACACATAGTGGTATAGAAAAAAAAGAGGGAAATAAATCTGTAACTTCTAAATGGTTAAATTGGTTTGAATGAAATTTCATACGCGCCAAGAAGAAGTGCTCTCGAGTTTAAGTTCTGAACGTGGACCTCATTTGCCCACCAGGGCCGCGACCAAGGGTCCTCAAAGTAGGACACCTCGGGTATATTACATTTTTAAAATTATCCTATTTCTTCGTTTGTGTTCCGATTTCAAAAAAATTACACACATAAAATCTTTTCATCGAGTGCTACAAGTCGTAGCTATCAATTGTCTCTTATAGCTTAGGAGATATTCGCATTTGAAAATTAAATTTTCAAAATTTTTACCCAACCTACTCCAGTTTTTTGATAACAGCGTATCCAAATATTTTCCGATTTTTGGACTAACAACATATGTATGTGTCAAATAAGAAAAGAACTGTTTAAAAATAATGACTAAGTCCAAAGTTATATGCATTTGAATTTAAATAATTTTGAAAAGCCGATTTTATGCTAATTTTTTATGCGATCTAGCTATATCCGTTCGTCTGTCGAAAACACGATAAGGTTTGTTTGGTATTGAAAATGGGTAACTTCGGAATACTGTTTGAGCAGTCATAAATATGTTGATTATGCGACAATCCTGCTAATAATTTAAAAAGAATTGTTTTAAGAACTCTGAAATTATAATTTAAAGAAATTATAATGTAAATCGTGCAACATTTGTCCCCCTTAAAAAATTATTTGAACATTCATAATTGTCTTATAATAATTAATATCGTGATGAAATTGGATATAACAAGTTTTATATGAACCAAAATTGACCCTACCCTATAATCCCTACATCAGAAAAATATTTTATTGTCACATATTGATGGTGGGTGTACAAGATTCGATACTTGTTATTTTTGTAGTCAACGCTTCCTTTAATGTACATAATTTTACGACTTTTTACCTCTTCAATTAATTTTTGCTCCATTGTTGACGGAATTTATTTTCAATTAATTTAATTTCATTTCAACAAAATATAAATTCGTAATTCCCAATCGCACCATAAACCAACATATGTTTATTTGACGTATTTTACATTTAATGGAATTTGGCAAATAAGTAGCCTTTACACAATAATATCGAAAATTTGAAACTTAGATTTGAAGTTTTTCCGCATTAATTAATATTTGTTCCAAAAAGACAAAAAAGTGATTTTTACCATTTGTATATGATTTTTTGGACAAAATTTATCATTGTGTCCACTGATTTGTTAATCAGTAGTTAAACCAAACTTTTTTTTGAGCAAGTCTAATATACACAGTTCATATTTTTACGTTTTTACCTTTTTAAAATTAAACGGATACTTTTGACTGCAAATAAAATAAGTTTAGTAGTAGGCAGTTAATTTATCTTTACTTAACGATGATTAAAATTATACTGACTCGTTGATGTTCTCACGGCCAACTTATATAGACGGCTTTACCATCTTGATCATTCCAGCTCCACCTATCGATGTTTCATGAAAACGCTATTTCTACAATGATCAACTCAAAGCTATTATTCAATGTTGTATGTTCCACAGATATGTTAATAATGTCCACACTTATGTTAACTACTGCGCGACTATTGAGCTCTTAAGGAGGTTAAGTACCTTGTAATTATTCTTGAGAAAACCATAATCTCAGCTGAACATTGCTAGGTCTTCGGTGGATAAAATATGCATCAGGTTGTCTGATGACAGGCTACAAGTTTTAGTATTTCACTGGACAATTGATGTTTCGGTGGACAGGGTTATTAAGTTTGATGCCCGAACCAAACAAGTCAATATTTGTGATCGGATATTTGTGAACCAAAGGCCATTTCCATGTGAAAATATCCTTCAATCATTCACGCAGAAATTTAATTCATTTGCGCTAAAGAAAGCTTGAGGTGAGGACTACAAGCAGGAGGAGTACAAGTATTTATTTGATGAGGATTTTTTAACTTTCATGAGAAATTCATGGATACCAATATCCAGGCGCGGATCCAGGCCAACCATTAGGGGGGAGTATAAATAAAGTAAAATTTATTTTAGATTTTTCTTGTTTTCCTTTATTTTATTAAAACTTTTCGGTTTTGGGGGGAATTTTATTTTTTCACCCAATGGATCCGCGCCCGTCAATATCTTAAAAATATGTATCAGATTGTGTGAGGGTGGGATCATTATAATTCACATATAGATCCTTTTCCCAAAAATCATGAATCTCTTATTCATTAGGTCTTGGGTTTATAAAATATGCATCAGGTTGTCTGATGACAGGCTACAAGTTTTATTATTTCACTGTACAATTGATGTCTCGATGGACAGGGTTATTAAGTTTGATGCCCGAACCAAACAGGTCAATATTTGTGATCGGATATTTGTGAACCAAAGTTTCAAAGGACATTTCCATGTGAAAATATCCTTCAATCATTCACGCAGAAATTTAATTCATTTGCGCTAAAGAGAGCTTGAGGTGAGGACTACAAGCAGGAGGAGTACAAGTATTTTTTGATGAGGATTTTTTAACCATTTTCCATTTTCATGAGAAATTCATGGATACCAATATCAAGGCGCGGATGCAGGTCAACCATTAGGGGGGAGTATAAATAAAGTAAAATTTATTTTAGATTTTTCTTGTTTTCTTTATTTTATTAAAACTTTTCGGTTTTAGGGGGAATTTTATTTTTTCACCCCCTGTATCCGCGCCTGTCAATATATTAAAAATATTTATCAGATTATGTGAGGGTGGGATCATTATAGTTCATATTTAGGTCCTTCTCCCAAATATCATGAATCTCTTATTCATTAGAAACATAGATGGGGGTAGTGCACTAATTTTGCAGTTTGCACTAATACTTAGTGATAGTGCAAAATTAGTGCAATCATTTTGTTCATATTTAGTGCTGAGTTGAAAATTAGCAGCCTCACTAAACATTAGTGATAGTGAGTTAAAAAATTTTGCACTCAAAATTAAATTAGTTGATTTAAAAAAATGCAAACATCAGTTTATTGCAACTTTTTTGTATGCACTAATTTGAGTGCTACTTCAAATTGTGCACTAAATTTTAAGTTCAAAATTGTTTAAGTTTATTTCTGTACACTAATTTAAAACTTAAGACTAATATTTCATTAAAAATAACAAAAAATATTTAAAATTTTTATTTTTCGAATTTGGATTCAACAATTTCATGACTACTCATTATTGAAAATTTAGTGATAGTATGTTTAATGCAGCCTTTTTTTGATTGCAGGTTAAAATTTTGCACTAATTAATTGTAGTGCAGATTTTTGCACTAAATCTTCGTTTAGTGATAGTTAAAAAATTATCACTATCACTAATTTTTTTTAGTGCTAGTTAAGAAATATGCATTATCACTAAAGCTGATAAAAAATAGTGCAAACTAAATTATTTGCAATTTTAGTGAGTGATAGTGCAATGCTGATTTCAATCAACATTTAGTGCACTACCCCCAACTATGATTAGAACCCATATCTGTGATTGAACTATTGTTATCGAAATAAAATTCTGCAAAAATAATTTAAAGATAAATCGCAAATTCTATATATATATTTAAGGCATTCTGCCGATCATAATTTTAACGCCGAACTTCCTCAAATAAAAAACATTATCGAGAAGCACTTCAAAACGAATAAGTTTCGAAAGATATCATTTCAACAAATTTTATGGTAATCAGAATATGGTCTATAAAAACTATATTATAAAGTTGCTGAGAACCAGTTCTGTTTTCTTGGATTTACTTTCAGCCCACATTTAGGGCCCAGTTTCCCAGGCATTGGTCATGATATTGCTAATTACATGCGGAACAAAAATCAGTCACAGAAGATTAGCGATCACCATACCATGAGATGTTCCACGTCCAACTTGATTCGGCTTCTCGATTTTTTCAAGACATGTAGTAATAACTATCGATTTTAGCATGATCACTATACAGTTGCTGATGTACATTTCTGCATCTAGATTCTAGACCTTCTAGAGACCATTGAATTGCCATAGTTGTTACGTTGTTCAATGCCCCTATATACAATGGAATATTGTATGAATTCAGATGATTTCTTAATGGTTCTAACAATCGCACGCAGAGCTGTTTCCGTTGAACAACCCTTTAGGTACACAGAGAAAACAGATTCGTGTTCACAACTGAATTTGTTGCCAATCGAATGATTCGGTTGTACACATTGAATTTTTCGGTTCTAGTGGCAGAAAATCAGTGGATAAAGAAGAATTTCGATTGAAACAATAAAACATTTATTACAACTTCTAAAAATTTTTAGCTACAACTGTAAAATTCGGTCACAAAGGTAGAATCATTCAATTGGTACCAAATTCGGTTGTGAACACGAATCTGTTTTCTCTGTGTAGTGTAATGGACGCTTTCACAGACATTGTCTTTAATAATTTATTTTCAATAAAACTTATTTGATTCACAGTGTAAATCTATACATCATTTGCCACTTGACTGAAATCATTATATTTTATGTTTTATTTGTAATACAATTGTATTATAAATTTTTCCCGAATTAGGTTATTATAAATTCTTATTGCCATTATTAAAAATTTTCCAACATCATTGTTTTATATTACAAAATAAATTAAACAATTTAACTTTTATTGAAAAGCACTTATGTGTTTACATTGTTGCATACATAAATAAAAGACATAGATTCTTATTTTAATTCTCTGGATTACACCGATTATTAGTTGTCCACTATTAGTGTCCACTAGACTTGGAGAGTATTAGTTCTATCCATAATGGTTTATTTTAAAGAATCGGCGATATTGCAGTTTGTTGAGTTTAATGGGTTAATTACCTACAATATGATTTGGAAATTTTATTATATTTTTAATTGTACACAAATATTATAATTCATTTCTCTTACCTCAATGAAATAAAACTAGAAGAGAATGTACACTCTTTTTTATATAAAGTAAATTCAGCAATTTGTTGCTGAATAATTAAATTATTTTAATTGTTTTTTAATTTGTAAAAATTTAAGGTGAAGAACAAAATGAAAACGAACTTTGATCTTTATTGTTACTCTTTTTACTTTTTTCTGGTTTTACGTTTGCCTTTACATACTCTGTGGAATGTAGACGATCATTTGTTCAGAGTTGTAAATTGACACACGGGTGTAACTAGATACTTAACGGGTTTGTGTCTTTGCTAGATTTGTATGTATAGAACATTGACATGAATTTAATTAAATATTCCCCAATAGTTTACTATAAAATATTAATATGAAATGATATTTAGAATTTAGATGATAATTGTGGTAATTTTTATTTGGTAAATTATACACTGGCAGATAAAAGAAAAAGACGAAATATAGGTGTGAGTGATAATAATACATTTGTTGATATTATGTTATGATCATGTCAAGACATAATCTATACATTTGCTACTTTTGATTGCAACAAAGTAACTTGTAATAGAATAATTACGGTTTTTTACATTCTATCATCGAAAATAGTCTCGATTGTTCTATTAAACTGCAACGTGACGCTTTATATATGGCTTGATTCGAAGTTAAGCTTCCTTTTTTCATCTAGTTTTCAACCAGATAACATTAAATAAAAGTAAAAAATTCAATCTTAAATAATTTAAAACATCATAATAATTTTGAGCTGAAAAAGTAAAAATTTTATCTCCATTCATAGTGAAAGTTGCAGAATCAAGACATACCATTAGACACGTGATCGATTTACGTAAAGTGAAATCGTTGCAGTTAACCTGCATGAAATAAGCCGCACATATCCGCAATTTATTAAAACTATTGTGGGTCCAAGAAAATTGCCATACACGTGCCTAGCAAAGTGTCATAATTGACCATTTGGTAGCCCATCCTCATCTTGTGGCATTAACCACACATTTGGATGAAGTATCCCAATTACTCATTAGAAGAGAAGCAGGCACGAAACTACCCCTATGATCAAAACATCAGATCCAAATAATTTGGATCTGGAGGTAAAACCTACAAATTCTGATCCAAAACCTCGTGAGAAATATTGAACAAAAAGCCTAAGCCTATAACACAAATGTTGTATCAAGTCACCTAAATCTGCCAAAGTATATCACCATGATCACCACCACAATATCATCGTCAACCTAGTTCACCAAAACTCTTCATTTTACATTGCCAGAATTACACATAAATCCAGAATTCAACATTAAAATTACATAAAAATAATCCAATAGAACTAAAAACAATCCAATATGTGATATGTGAAAATAGTAGTGGGAAATGTGAAAACAATAAAAAATTTTAAGAAAATCTCATATAATCATAATCCAGAAATTCAAATAGTGTTAAATGTTTTAAGATCGAAATGTAAAATCAGAAAGTATCAAACAGTGATTAGTTCAGAAAATTTTTAAACATGAAAAAGTAAAGAAATATGTAAAAAAATGTTAATTTAAAAAGTTATAAAAGAAAAGAAATATTTACATAAGAAAATTTTAAAATGAAATTACTGAATTTAATACACAGCATAATGCTTAAAAATATCCATGGTGCTTAGAAATAATATAGATAAAAAATATTTATACATATCACAGTGCAAAGTTTACTATAAAAATGTTAAAACATGAAAACAAAATTTAATAATTTAAAAATACTATAAAATGACATAACAAGTTAAACAAATAATTACAAGAAATGTAATAAATTAATACAAGAATCAAAACAATAATCTGGTCAATGTAAACAAAGGCAAGAACCATAAACATCTTATTCTTTTAGCAACCTGCATCGCTACCCTGGAAGGCCTTCTACTGTTCGATGTTATGTTGGTAAGTTCGATCATACGTATCTATATCTAAAAATATGTTTATAGTTCTTGCAACATAAAATTTTAACATAAATTTTTTAGAAAATATGATAAAATAACAACAACCAAAATGAATAATTTGTTATAGAGAGAATAATGTAAAGCTCATGTTTAATACAATATTAAAGCTTTTCTTATACCATTGCCAAACCATTCCTATATAAACATGTTGATTGCATTTACATTACAATACTCTCATTGCAAAGTTATCTGTCTGCTCACTGAGTATGATGTATTCATGTTGATCTTTTGTTGAAATCTACAATCTATTTTGGTTTTTGTTTTTTTTTATATTTTGTTTTGATCCATAAAACAAGTAGAAATGCAAATCCAGACTAGAAATAAAGTTTTTTTTAAAGTAAACTAGCACAGTGGTTATGAGTTAATAAAATTAATAATTAAATTCAAAAATGTTTTATAATGATAAAAACTAGATTACATTGAATACTCAAATATTATACAGTGAAAATATTTTTGTAAAGTTTTTTTTTTTTAAATGCTAAATTTTCATAAGAAAGAGTGAAGATGTTCTATTAAATTAAGTTTCTGATTAATTTGAAATATAAATATTTGAATCTTATTTAATTTGTTTTGTTTGAATAAATTAATCGTCATATGAAATTTAATCATAAATTTATGATAAATTTAATATTTAATATTGAGAAAATTAATTTAAAAGCTAACTTTAAGATATAATAATGTTTTTCTTTTTGAAATTAAATAAATTTGTTATATTTTGCACAATGTGGTGCTAGTCCGAAATTTAAGGTGTTTTTATTCGATGATACAATAAATTAGGGTATAATAATGTTAGGGGTTCTTGTAATTTAATAATTCGCCAATGGAACATTTGGTTGGTGAGGGTATAGAGGCGTTCATCTCTATAAGACCTGAGAGATGTTAGGAATCCAAATTCAAGTATACCTATTAGAGTAGTTTATTTAATTTTTTCATCATAAATGACTAGACTGGGGCATTTTTCTTTTTTTTTTTAGATCTAGTCGTACTGACCCTCTTAAAAGTATATTTGTTTAAATAAATAGGGAGTCTAAAATAATGAGTTGTAAGGAACTTGGTTGTGTTTGGGAAGGACACGAACCCCCCACCCGGCTGCTAGCAAATTAAAGGCTCCCGCAGTCCTACCCCTAAACTAACTTTTATGTGCAAAATTCTATTGGAGAATTTACTTTATGTAAAGTTAACAACAGACACTAGAAATAGAAGTCTATTCTCACATAAAAACGCACGCACGCATTACAGTAGGTATGTTGACAGTTCAGGCAGCTCTATGTGATAGTTAAAAACTGGATCAAATTCAGACGAAGGGAATACTAAATCCAATCGGTCGCATTAAGGTATCCAATTAGATCACACAATTTGATACTCTATGTCTCAGCTATATCATTTACTAAATGCATTTTCAAAATGTTTATCTAATTAAATGAAGAGCGGGGCATTCAGAGATGAGATGAAAAACTATTTCTGCTTTTCCGCGATACAGGCAACTGCGGCAGTAACTGTTGAGTGGAAGTCCGAGCCTCTTTGAATGCTTGCCGATCGCCTAGTGGTCAGTTAACACTTTTATTTGCCTCGAAATGTTCTTCCGGTTCCTATCGGTTTTAGACTGCGATTATCCTTGCATGCTGGCCATAATTATCTGCCTGTCTTGCATGTTTCCAATTTGAGACTCCTATTGTCTGCTTTTTAAGGGTAGTGTTTAAAGATTTCGCTTTTAATGGTACCAATCGGTAATGCGCCAGATACTTCGTTTGAGGATCCTTCTCTAGTCAGCTCATTAACGTAGTAGTCCCTACCTACAGTGATGTCAGTTAGACGAACTAGCTTAGACAAATCTTCCTTGTACTGTCTGATCGAAGTGGATGTTGTAATAAAAGACTTAGTTAGGTAACAGGAGTGCCGAGTAGCTGTCGACAAATTTGACATGGCTTCCTAATCTCCATCTATAAAATTCTTGAGAATTTTAGTCCGAATTCGTCACAGAGGGCTTCACACTCCATCAGTATATACTAGTATGTCATATCCATTGCTCATGTAGCACCCCTCCATTTCCATCTGCACGGAATAAATCGAAACAATTTTGGAACATTTTATCAAAGTCAGTGAGTTATGTAATCAGAAGTTTGGGAAACAAGTTCAATATCTTAGCAAGTAATTACGTGTTGGATCTCCAGCATCCAGATAGTCTTGTGGAGTCTTTAGTATTCTCATTAGATTCGCAGAAATTCTGCCAGGAACAGGAAGATTTTACAATTTACCTACTTAAACATTTCCTGAACCTTATCAAGGGGTAAGAATAGTAATTTAAAGATCTAAATTTATAATCTTCTATCAAAGGGTAAGGATATATGACGTTTATTTTTTAATCCAAAGATTATAATATTTGTTTTTTTAATATTCATTGGTTAATTTGCAGTTTATTTGTATTTAAAAGTAAATGCAATTGACCTTGTCGTTTCCTATTAGAATAGAAAGAATATGTCAGTTTCCCCTGGGTATAAAAATATTATTTTTGTTAAATATTAAACAAAAAAAACTAAACTAAGTTTTAAATTAAAACAAAATTTAATACACTGAAATCGATAATTTACCCAAATTTAAAATTCTTGTAATAGTCTATAAAAACTTTAAATTTTATTAAAGAAAATTAGCACACGAACATGCTGCTCCTATCAGCGCCACCACAACAGCAACAACAAAACAAATGATTGTTGACACATGCCAAGGGAGTGATGACTACGAAAAGATGGCAGAAAATTCTAAAACGAAAACTGATTTTTTTTGCTTCTTTTAGTTGTGTTGTTGGTGTTTTATGATTAAAATAACACAGACAATAGATAGACAAGACGCAAATGAAGACGTGTAAAGACAAAAGGATACAAAAGAAAATCAATATTTTAGGGAAGTTAAAGGAACATTTGCTTTAAACTGCACTAGGAGATTATTAAAACAACAACAGAAGACAAGAAAAAAAAATCAGCAAGGAGACAAAAGAAAAATAATAATAAACGAGGAAAAAAGGGTTGAAAAGCAGGAAGAAATAAAAACTTACAATGTTGTAATATTATTGAGAGAGTGTGTGTGTGATTTAATAAAAAAACAGCACCATGTAATCAATCATAAATGTTAAACAAATATTTAAAATCAAGCAGCGTTAGCATTTAGACAAAAAAAAACAATAATGAATTAAGGGAATGAATGACTTAACAAAACCCAACAATATGTAAAAAAAATTAAAAGAAATTCAGTTTTCATTTAAATCATTTAATTGTGTTTGAATTAAACCGATTTTGGGGTTTAAATAGCTTAGAAACTGTAGCATAGTTTTAGGTGCTACAATTAAATAGTCCAGACTTAAACCAATACGATTAAGAGAGTGTAGCTCAATTTAAGAGAACTGTTTAAATACCACAATATTCCTGTACTTGTAAGAAATAGGCGGGTTTAGTTTTTTTCTCATGGATTTCCATGAACTGTTGGACTTTGTTATTGAGTGTGTGTTATGTTGTTTTTGCTTTTATTTTTGCCTGTTAAATACCAGCATATGAAAATCGACATTGTCAATAATTCAATTAAATTAAATTTCATTGCTGCTGCTTCTGCTGTTGTTGTTGCGTTTGAGTATTTTTACTGCATACAATGTCATTTTGTTTCTTTGCGTTTTATGTAAACGAAATTAAACATTTTCTTTTTCGATATTTTCATAAGAATTTTAAATAGAAAATGGCGTATATTTAATTTTAGAAACAGTTTTGGGTTAGTTAAAATTTTATTGGGGGATTTTTTTTTGGTACGAAACAATAGTTGTTGTTAGAAAGTTATAATAAAGCTGGAAATAATTAATCATATTTATTATAAAGAATAACTAAAAAGAAATTTATTGAAAATGTAGTAAGAAAAATTGCGTGCATTTTAAATGCGGAACATTTATCTTTTTTACATGGTACCTTTTTAAATTCAAAATTGATATTTAGTGTATTTTGCATCTAAGAAATCGAACATATAATTTATTGGATTTGTAATACCTACAACTCTGGATTGTAATACAAGTGAAAAGCTGTTATATCATAGTATATTCATGTTATCCAATCAATTAAACATGTTTTAATTCTGGTTACTAGATTTAAAGGGGTTATTTTGTAAATCATTTCACCGCACTTTGAGAAATTTTATAAATTGTTGTTATTTATCAAACATTTTTATGGGAATATTTGCAAAATGAGGTTTAGTGTTTTACAAAATAAAGGTGTGAATTTTATTTTATTAATATTATAATAAAATCTTAAGTTTTGTTTAATAACGGACCAAATTCATTTGATTAATACCTATTTAAAGATTTTTGAATTTCATAAATTTTAAACTGTAAAATATCATTAAAATAAATGGTCCCGCGCCTGTTCTAGATTAACTCTCAGTCTGATCGAAAAATGTTAATCCCAGGCTAGCCAGACGTACTTTTTTCAGCAGTAGGCGTACTTTTTTTTAGTGTTGTCTGCTTAACCCCTAAAAAAGTACTTTCTTTTTAACACCTTTAGTAACATTTTTTTCAGTGCAAAATGAATCACATAAGCAAAAGTCCCACAATTGTGATATTTCGAAAAACTTTATGTTTTTAATCTTAACTCGAACATATTTTTTCATGAATTTGCAGATGTCATTAAACCATTTTCTATCAAAAACATTGTCATGGATCAACTATTTGATGAATTCGTTAATTTGAAAACTTTTGCTTAAAATGTATCAAAAGAAAAAACTGTTGAAGAAAAATGGAATATTAAATAGTGAATAATTTAAAGACATTTTCAATAAAAACACAAATGTACTTTTTTTTAATTAGTTGTAGGTACTGCTTTTTTTCTTTGATGTACTTTTTTTGCCATTTCAATCTTCTCCGAAGTTTGGATATGTACATATTTCATAGAAAAAAAAATTAATTTATTAAATATTACTTATATTGCAAACCCAATCTTTACTGAATTGAGTTTTCAAAATGATATAAAAGTCATAAATCGGATGATAAATGTTCGAATTATTGAAAATTCCCCTGAACATTAAGTGTCCCAGGTCAATTTTGTCAAACAAATTCTAAAAATTCAATAGTTATTTTATTAAGGATTTTACTATACCTGTATATAAGTATAAAATCCAAGACCTTTCATAATTTTGCCGTTTTATGCGGTTTTAATTTGGAGAATTTTTGGAAAAAAAAAACAATTGTTGGCAATAATTTGATCAATATGCCATTGTTTTACACATTGTTCAGTATTAATTAAACCACATTAGAATATTATTACTGAATGCATAAGAAATATACAGTAGCATAGACAGATATTAAATGAAATTGATAAAAATCCAAGAAAAAATGCTGTTGGCATAGCAAAAGAGATGGGAAATATGTCTATAGTCACAGTCCATCCTGAATCAGTATGCAGTGTATTGAGAAGTGGAGGTTATCATAGCCGCGTGCCTCGTAAAAAAGTGAAATGAATAAAGCCAAGCGGTTGGATTTCGCTAAGAAGCATATAAATGACGATGAAAGTTTTTGGAAAAATGTAGTCTTCAGCGACGAAAGTAAGTTTAACTTATTTTGATGCGATGGGAAACAAAAATAATGAACAGCTCCAAACTATAAATCTGATTCCCACAGTAGAACATGGAGGCTGCTTTATTATTTTTTTTTCGGTGGATGGGTTTGATAATTTAGCTTAAATATTTGAATTGAAACGTTTTAAGGAATAGTTTTTTCTGTGTAACTCTCAACAAAAACTTTTAATAACGAGTTTGTGAAATTAAACAAAAAATTTGTTAACAGTCAACAATAAGTTTGTAATATTGAATAATTACATATATTGTTACTATTTAATTACATATACATATCGATGGCTTAATATAAAAAGGCCCTAACTCGTGCTTTTTTTTGTAATTCCAGATTTTCGTTTATTTCGATAAATGGTCCGATTATATATCATAATTAACCAAAAAAATCTGGACATAAAAAAACACGAGTTAGGGCCTTTTTATATTAAGCCATCGATATATAGTATATCTGCAATATCTTTTTCTTATATTAATAAAAATGGAATTTAATGGTTTTTATTACTTTTTTTCATTATTATAAAGAAATTTACAAATTATAATAACAAATATAAGTTTAAAATATAAAGTTACAGCATGTAAATCCATTTTCTCACCTTTTGAACAAGTACTAAGATAAATATCCCCTTCTGTGAATGGTTATACATAATGTTTCTCCAGCATTCTTCTTGAATGAGTTCCTTTTACACAGGACGCATTTGATGACGAAAAGAGTCCCATTGAAAAAAAGTTGAAAAGTTTTGTATTTAAAATTGATGTCCAATTGTGTGGCCTATAGCGATAGATTATAGTTTCACATTAAACTTACCATGTAGAATGCAACAATTTCATTATAATTAGTAAAAGAAAACATATTATTTATGAAAGAAAAAAATGTGTATATTTTTCTTTATTTTTTATTTTCTGGACACATTTATTTTTGTTATTTTCAATATATTATTCCAATTGAATTTTAACAACTGAAATTGTTAATAAATATCTAAAATAAATTGTTGATGAGAGTATTAAAAAAATATATTAAATAAAAAAATTATTGAAAATTTAAATCACATTTCAAACAATTTTTTTTAATTACTTAAAACTGTTACAATTTTTTTCTGTGTCAATTCGATTGGCAACAACTTCGGTTGCTATTACGAATCTGTTTTCTCTGTGCAGTAGTCTGGTCTATTCCATGAAAAGACTTCTAAATGCTGTGTTAGAGAGTAAAGGATAAAATATTAATAATTCATTTTTGTGTTTTAAAATCTGAATTTTCTTATTTTTTGTTATTAAAAAGTTTGTTTCTGAATAAAAAAATATTTTGAAATACAGTGCACTCGCGATAATATGAACTAATTAAAACCAGGCCAGTTCACTTTTGCAAAATGTTCATATTTGCGAATGGCATATCTAATTCCCATCTACAGCAAGGGAAGTCAAAAAATTATTAAGCAGTTGAATTAGAATTTAGCCAGTACCTTGTTGATTTAGATTTCAACTCTATCAAAAAACACAAATAAGCTATACATATTTTAAAAAGCTTTAAAATATGAACAGCTTAGTTCACTAAGTTTATATTTTAGAGTACCCTATGGAAGTAAAAAGTGTGCACTGTATCTCTATAACAAGAGCTAACCTAAAAGAAATTTTATGAATTTATTGTGGGATTTTGTATGAAACTTCAGAAAATAGAGTTTAAAAAATAAGATTGGTAGAAATTAATTTTTGTGATTAAACAAATGTTTGCCAATTCAACTCAGTTACATATTTTTTTTTTTTTAAAAACAAAAAATTGCCTGAAGTTTATGTTTCAAACATTGTAATCAAGTAAAATTAGGCTTATTTGGACCTCAAATACATCAAAAGGTTAATTTTTAATCTTCAGACCTCATGGAATATTTCTTTGAAGATTCATTAAAATCCGCAAATAAATGCAAAATAGGTAGGTACCTATAAAATTCTACCTATAACTTTTTATTAAAAATCCCAAATATTAAAAAAATACGAATTTTGACATCGATTTCAGTAAAATCTTTCCTGGATTAATTTTTTTATTGGATTTGTTTTATTAACACTGAACAGCATAGGTATTTAGTAAATTATTGACAAAATTTGCGTTTTTCCCATACTTAAGGTTCAAAGAGCAGATAGAGCAAAATTACGGGATCCATTGAACTACATATTTCTTTTTGGTTAGGTAAGTAGGTATATTTTGCTTTAAAATATGGCTATTTTAAATACAACATATTCAATATAACTTATTTGTTAACCTAAAGCAAGCGCACCGCAAATTCCGTCAAAAAGTACCCTAAATATCCCCATCCCCTTTAACTATGCTACACATTTTCATTTCTGTAATCCTTAATATTTGAAAATGGTATTTTTTTTTTGTTTTACTTTATTTGGAGTCTCCTCCGAAAAAGTTTTATATTAGAAAAATAAACCAAACGAACAAACACATAAATAACAAAAAAAAATAAGAATAAATATAATAATAATAAAGCACACAAATAAACAAATGTACCTCCTTTTCTTAAAACTAACGTAACATGCTGTCTCATTCCCATATTTAACAAATTAAATACTTTAAGGCGTTAACCTTGTCTCAATCACACAGCAATACAATAACAACATACAAACGCACTCACACAAATGTCCACACAAACAATCATACAAAAACAACAAATATCATACAGTTCGTACATTCGTTTGTTTGTTTTCTTTATTTTTTTTATTGTCTACTTTTCAATTTCATTTCCATTGTTATTTTTTTAACAGTATTTATTTAAATGTCTCCTGAGAGGGAGAGTAAAATATTGTGTGGCTCTTTTCAAAAGGAGAGCTTTTATTATTGCCCGTTTCAATTGCCACATTGTTTCTTTTGCCTGAGAGTTTTCTTCCCTTTCATTTGTGTGTAGGCTGTCTCTGTTCAACTACAATTATATTTGGTTAAATTTAACAATGATATTTTTGTTTTTTTTTTTTATTTTAAATATAGAATTTATTTAAATTATGTTTCATTTTTCATTTCGTTTGTTTTGTTGTTTGCTGCAAGGAGTGTGTGAATGTGTGCGTTTGTTATCCCTACATTTTTCCTTTGCACTCTCACTCATACTTTTAGTTGTTGGAATTTTTTTTTCAGTTTTTTCTTGCTGAATTTTATATTTTATGTGATTCTTTTTTTTAGGTTTTATTTGAATTTCGTTGTTTGGTTGAAAATTGTCATTGTATGCTGTGTGGAGTAGTGAGTGAGTGCAGTAGTAGAGTTTGTTGTTTTGTGTGCCAGAAAGAGTAATGTGATATTTTGCGTTTCATTTATTGTAATTTCTTTGTTTTTTTTTTTAAATATAAATTTTGTTCTTTTTGCATGTATTATTTGCAATGCTTTGTTGCTGCTGTAGGTACAATTTCTTATTTAGCCCCTCCATGCATTTGTTTGTACTTTAACCCATCGTCTTTTTATTGTGACCCTTTGGGGGTTTGATTGTTGGCCATAGTTTTGTCTGTAAATGTACTAGCTATTTGGGTACTTTTAAACAGACCAAATTATTAAAGAAAAATAAGATTTTCCGAAATCCTCAAAATTCAAATCCCAGTTACGTCAAAATGATGAGAGTTATTGACTTAATTATATCTGGCTTTTATTCTCATACAGATCTAAAAGAAAATTCGAAAGAATTGTTTAAAAATAAAATAACCGCTGGGTCGGGGTTATTTTTTAATAACTCGAACATTTTCTAATCAATTTTTTTACTTTTATTTACTATTTTTTGAAATAAATTTAATATTTAATAGGTAGGTACAATTTATTTTACAAAACCTGAAAAAAAAATTCCATATTTTTCATGCATTAGATTAAAATTACTAAATTAAAACAAAAATCAATAATTTTTTTCAAACTAATCGTTCAAGAATCAATTGAAAGTAAAATCTGGTATCTAATTCGTTTTGAAATAGAAAATTTTCAAATCTAAGTCAGTTTTATTGTCATTATTTTCTCTGAATATGAATATCCTTAGAAGTTTTAATGTTAATTATTTTTATAATACCTTTAAGAACTTTGTATTAAGTCGTCCTATTAGAAAAGTCAATTTTCTTGTTTTTGTCACACAGAATTTTATTGCTAATCAAATGATTCAGTCTTAATGAACGAAGTTTTCTGTTGTGGCAGAAAAATCTATGGACATATCAAATCATCATTCGATTGGCTACAAATCGTAATGAATCTGTTTTATGTGCGTTGAAATAATACTGTAAGTTTCAGAAGAAAACTAAGAAATTTCCTAAGTTTACCGACAAAGCTTTCCCGGGAACTTCTAAAAAATATTAGAACCGATGCGGCACAGGTTAATATTATCCAATTTGACTCAAAAAGTCAAAATGTTCATATTCAACACAAACGAATCGTCATATGCGGGAAGTTTAGCTTTATTTCTTTAATTTTAAAAAATGTGACGCTGAAGCACACCGATTGCTCACCAAACCTTATTAGATGGTTTGTGCGGTTCATAAGTTGTGATTTTGACACGGAAGACAAAGATCGCGCATGCCAGCCAAGAATTGGAGGAATTACTTCATGTAAGTTGTTGTCAAATTCAACAAAAGCTGGCAAAATCATTGGGATCTACTTAAACATTAATTTCAAAACGTTTGCGAGTAGCAGGATTCATCCAAAGGCAGGAAAATTGGGTACCATACGAATTGAAGCCTTTAACATTGAAATACGATTGTGCATGTCCGAAATGATGCTTGAACGTTATAAAAGAAAATAATTTTTACACTTGAGATGAGAAATGGATCCAACCAGCCGAATCGACACTAAAAACAGGTAATGCTCTGTATTTGGTGAGACCAAAAGGGTCCTATCTGTTATGAGCTGCTGAAATCTGGTTAGACCATCACAGGGAATCTGTACCGAACGCAACTGATTCGTTGGTCAAAAAACGCCCAGACATGAAACCTTAGTATTCCATCATGACAACGCTCGGCAGTACCTGTTAAAAACTATTTAGAAAGAAGTGGTTGATAAATTGTCTCATCAGCCTTATAGTCGAGATCTTGCCCCGCCCGATTACTATATGTTTCGATCGATACAGAACGTTTTACTTTGGAACAGAGTATTCGAAATTTGCTTTATTCGTTCTTGGCCTCAAAAGATGGGAAAAGGTCATAGCTAACAATAGAAAATGTTTGCTGGTGTTGGGTATAAATATTCAATAAAATAAAGGCAATAACTTGATAAACCACTTCTTTTGGAGAAACATTGGTTTCCACTTTGTTTTAGATATCCATCAATGGGCCTCTGATTGTACTGTTTCCTATATGATTATTACACGTATTTAAAATAAAAGAAGTAAGAAAGTATGGTCGGGCTTGACCCTATTGACCTAATACCCTACACTAAGTAAATAAGCAAAACATTTTTCTTTTAAAATATCAATGATTTATATTCGTAAGTGATTTTAGGATGTGGGCTTTATATGGAAGCTATGACCAATTATGGACCGATCACCATGAAATTAGGTCGTGTGATTTATGTATATATGAAAGTTATTTATATTGAATTTTGTGTGTATACCAACATTTTTGAGAGATTTATGCAAGTTAAAGTGATTTTCGGAAGCGCGTCTATATGGGAGCTATGAGTTATTATGGACCTATCGTAACAAACTTTGGTGACATGAATTTCGTATATGTAAAACTTATTTGGAGCAAAATTTTTGGAGATACATATAGTGAGAGCCAGAAAAAACTTAAAACTTACTATAGTCATATTTTAGCTTCAATCGTGAGTCTATTAGGCACAAATTTTGGCTTCAATAATGAATTTTTCTATGGGATTATTTTAACTTCAAACGTAGTTTTTTCTGTAGTCATATTTTTGTGGCTAAAATATGACGTGGGTCATACTACAGAAATAAAGATTAAACCAGATAAGACTTATACTTGTATTAAGTTAAATAAAACTTAAACCGTTCAATACAACATTAAAATATTGGCATATTAACTGGCTTGTCACACAAGAAACTTCGTGGGGAATTTTGTTTGTTTTTTTGTCCGGTATTGTTGTTGAACATTACCTCTTCCATCAGCTACATAAAAATCTTGACCTGGAGGTTGTGAAAAATCTGCCAGTGTATTTTTCTATAAAATTTTACAGAAATTTTTTCGCTCGTTCTTTTGCTTCTAAGTTCGTTACCGCATTGCGATCTGGAACTTTATACGACTTCAACCCAACATTAGCTTTGCTTCTGCGCACAAAAGAATCAGAGTATTTAACTTTAAGAGCTGCTTTTCTGAGTTCGGTGCTCTTCGTAAGAGTTTCTCAACTTCTTTTGCCTTACCAATATCTGTTAGACCTCGTATCTAATCCAGATTTTCTTCAAGTCTTCCTTATACTGTTTAATGGCTTTTGAAACAGTGTAACGATGAACCTTCAGATCTTTTGCTATTTTTTTGAAAGTCAATATTTGATTTTTTTTGAAAAATTTGAATTATTTTTTGACATACCTGTTTTTCGCTGTCCATTTTGGCTGAAATAACAGTTGAAAATTTATGATTTGGAAAAGATAATATCTGACATATTTTTAAAAGCTAACCTGATCAAAAAATAATAATTTGTTGGACCATGGATAAGTATTGGTTGGAATAGTCCTATTTTTTAAACTTCATAGAAGATTTTCTTAGTACATATTTTAATTTTGTGGCTTATCGAGTTACAGCAGTAAGCCCTTCAATTATATAATATCAGTCTGATTCATAATACTTTAAAACAGCTACATATAAGGTTGTTATAAACTAGTACATATTAAATTTAAACTGTTTATTGTAGCTTCATCCCTACTTTAAACCTTTAATAAATTGACATTATTAAATTGTATACAAGTATTTTCCATTTAATTGATTTTTATGTAAATTCAACCATAATAATGAGTTTTTTCTATGCAAAGTACTTTGGTACTAAAAGAGGTACCATTTTATCTCATCCCTAGAAACTTCTGCAACATACAATTTTAGTTTTTCTGATTTTCTTTGTACTACATACAGATATTTTTTTTATATAAATTTTATTTAAGTTTTTCTCTATTTATTTGCTTTTATTTCAATACTATGTAATTGTTGCTGTTGTTGTCTTTGTGAGTACCAGTACTTAAACATGTTGTTGTTGCAAAAAGAGGGATTTCTTTTCCAACAACAACAATAAAAAGGGGTTGCCAGCTGTTGTAATTTCTGGTTGAACGTATGGATGGATGTATGAATGTATATTTCATTCAATGTACAGAGTTTTAATATGTTTAGAATTTATTTACCATATAATTATTGTAGTCTGCTGGCTATTTTTCATTGTAAATTATTCTATAATCCACTTAAATTGTGGTACTTCAGTTTCTTTTCTTTCGTTTCGATATTTTTTTTCTTTCATTCTTTCGGTTTTTGTAATTGTTTCCACCATTATTGTTGTATTATATTGTTTTATAACAAAAAAATATGAAACTATAATTCATATTGTACTCGTACTTGTACATTGCAAAACTACATACAATTTTGAAAAATATTAAGGGTTAAAGTAGTTTTGTGGGGTGTTTTTCCATAGTTTGAGTTTAGGGATTAGTTTATTCTTGTGTAAGAAAAATATTTAATACTATATTTTTTAATGATAAACGAAAGACATTATTGAAATAAACATTTTTATAAATTGTGTTTGACAATGGCAATTAGGGCGAACAGTTTTTTAGGTGACAACATGTTGAATATTTGAATGTAAAGTAATAACAGGGATATTGATAAATATTGAGAGCTAGGTTAGTTTGTTGGTAAGTAATGTGGTCCTTCGAAGATTTTAGTTTATTTACGCTTCAAATAAAGTTATTTTTTAGTCATACGCCCAAAAATATCTCAATTTTCCTACTCCTTATCAATATTATTTTTCCTTATTTTCCTATAAACCGAAAAAATCTAACTTTTTCCACCATTAAAATACATTTTCTCTTATATGAGTGTTTTCAAAGCCAAGTAACCAATCGAATTTCGTTACTTTTTCATTGTTTAAGAAAAACATTAGAATTTTCTTTTTTACCGATGAACTGTATATTTATTTTAAGTTTATTTTCACACAATTTTCTTTAGTGTTTTTTTTTATTTAACATTGAAGAAAAAATAAACATAAACACATGGATTGTATGGATTGTAGAGGGTGTTATAAAAAGTACATATATACGAAATATCATTGATATAATGCTGCAAAGATTTCAAGGCTACATATCAGGTTTAAAAGGCGTTTATGACCGAAAGGTCACCATTGCTCAGGGATCTGCTAAGAACTGCCACGACGTCGGATAGCTGGTTTTTACATAAAAAACGGATTTGTTGTGGGAACCGAGGGATCCTATTGAACACATACTTTTTTTCGGTTCTTGAAACTGAAATTCAGTGGAGCGGCTATCTGACATTTTACTTCCCATCCATCTTTTTATATAGATAATAGAAACATATCCATTGGTCCTTAAGTATCATATCTATGAGTATAAGACCTACACGATATTGACTAAGTCTTTTACTAGAAGTAGAATCGTTTATAAACCGAAGAAAATATATAAAAATACAGTGAAATTAGGAATCCTAGATTAGCACCTTAACTGGAAAATGGCCAAAGACTCCATTCATAAAAAGATATGAATGAATCTCAATTAGATTAAAGAATATGCCACTCAAAAATATTGCACTTTTTCATACCCAAAAATTTATATAAAGTTTCTTAATGTGACTAAGTCAGAACCAATGACTTGTTGTTGAATAAAATATTAAGAAAATTTATACATATTTTTTAGTATGAAAAAGTGCAATATTGACTTGAAATTATTTTTGTAAGACCAAAAATTAACTTATCTAAACAAAAAAAAAATAGTTCGAAATAAATGTGGATCAAATTGTTCCGAATATTTGCAATCCTAATAAAATTTTGATACAAATTTTAGTTTTTGAAACTCAATAATATGTAATAAATATGTAATAAAATCTTTATTTATTAACAAAACTCAATGAAATATTCAACGTTTTTTATATTTGTCATTCTAAATTACAAAGTGTAAAAAAATTGTCAAAAGGTCAAAGCGAATCCCGCTTTGGGATTTTAGAATATGTGGCCCAAAGTTGAAATTTTGATAAAAAAAAATAAGTGTCATTCCTAAAGACGTAAAATAGGACATGTTTTGTATACCAAAATGTTCTCCGTTAAAATACCTTACAGAAAAAATAAAAATAGTTATGTTTATTTTTAATAAAAAAATAGTAAATTCACCTTTTCGCCCAAAAAAAAGAAAATATATACTATTTTTTGAATATTTAAATTGAAAATCGTTTATTTTTGGATCGATAATTTATATTGCTCTGAAATCTTTTGTATGATATTCGTAATTTAGTTGTCTAATTAACAAAAGTATATTTTTAAAAAATGGCAATATTTTTAAATTTCAATTTTGAAATGCCCATAATTCGGAAATTATAAGAGATAAGTTGCACACGCAGGCATGTTTTTTCAAGACCTGGCCGAGCGCTTTCCAAAACTTTGCACGTGTTTAAAAATTTTACATATCGAAGGTACTATAATTTGAGTCCTCATTGCGCCGCCCTGGATCATTTGTAGGGCCCATTTTAATAACTTATACTCGAATACTACTTTATCCCGATCGGACAAGCCGTTTAGAAATGCCAGATTTATTTCCAAAAAATTTTGATTCTGCCCCACTGTGCATTCCCGTATAAGGAGTAAGACCAATATACAACAGACCCTACATACTCCATTACAACCAGAAAAATGTACCGTTTGGTGCGGTTTACTCACTGGTAGCCATCATCGGTCCTTATTTCTTCAAAAATGAAGATCGTTACCGCACCATGATCAATGACTTTTTGTTTGAAAATATGGATGACATTGATCCGAGCGAGATGTGGTTTCAACAGGATGGCGTAACCATTGATTTATTGAAATCAAAATTTGGCGATAAGTTGATTTAGACCTAATACCTATTGTTTTGAGAGAAATGGTGACCAATTCTAGCACTTGTCATTAAAATACCTGTTTCGGTTGGAGAACAAGGGCTACATGAGCACTTAAACCCCTTGTGCTCTAAGCAAATATTAAAATTCATTTTTCACATGGACTGATTTAGTGAATTCAGATGAGTGATCAGCTAAAATCAAGCAATTAATTCCATCACTTGTTATCAAAACACCTGTTTCAAATACCTTTGTGGATTATTTTCCAAAAAAGAAAAAGTAACATAAAATAATGGAATCGAGTATATTAATAATTGTTGATTTTTTATTATTTATGGTACGTAACATTATTAAAAATAAGTGAATCTGAAAACAATATTGACGAATTTTCTGAATCTGATCATCTTATGCAAAGATGATCTTATGAATGTGCAAGAAAACTTCACCAAACTAAATGTGAAAGCTCGAAATGTTGACCGAGTCTTGTAGTTACTACCACAACTTCCTCCAAAAAACAGCGTCAAAACAATAATATTCTAGAAATTCTAGGTTCTTGAAGGATCTTCTTTGCTATATACTAGGGTATTCAAATGATTAACCGTTAATCGGTTAACCGATTAATTTTTGTCGGTTAACTGTTCGAATAATTCAAAAATGCCGATTTTCAAATAACAAATAAACCGATTAATTTGTGTCGGTTAACCGATTAACCGAAATTTCTTAGTTTTGCAGTTTAACATATTTTTTTTTTGAATTATTTTTCCGTTTTAATTTAAATGCAAATGTCAAAGTAAAATTTCATATTTTTTCGAACATCCAAGAAACATGTTTAGTGAGTATAACAACTGACATATTTAATTTGCATGTATTTGACGGATGAGAACATGATAATAGAAGAAACTGGAAACACTACTGAAACGAGTCTTTTACCAGAACTTATCGAAATTAGTAAAAGTATTAAAAATCTAAAAAAAATCAAAAAGGACTCCAATGGTGAAATCAATTTTCTGAAGACCCCAGATATCTTCGGGATCCAAATCTTCAATAATTCTGTCAGACATGCTTTCAAGAAGTTTCCTATTTAAAATCAGCAAAATCGGTCCACAAATGGCTGAGATATGAGAAAAAATTTAGGACAACCTCGATTTTTGACATATATCTGGATTACTAAGTCATTAATATAGACAATATGGATATCTAATGATAGATATCCCAAAGACCTTTGCAACGACGGATATAAGACCATAGTAAGTTGGACCTACAATGGGTCAAAATCGGTAAAAAATATTTTTTAACCCGAATTTTTTTTCACCAAAAAAATGTAAAAACAAAATTTTTTTTCTAAAATTTTAGAAAAAATTAAAAAACGACTTATATACACTACACCAAATTTTACTTCAAAATACAAATTTTAAATATTTTTAGGTAAACAACATTTTTTTCCAAAGTCGTTTTTTTAATTTTTTTTAAATTAATAAGATTCGGCACAGCCGAGTATAGCTCTTTTACTTGTTTTCTATGTTTTTGTTCATTTTATTAATAAAATACTTAAATAAGAACACAAAATCCATAGTTTTATTATCAGTTTTAAATCTAAATAGAAATTATTCGGTTAATCGAATAATTTAAAATTAACCGATTATTAACCGATTAAATCTATACCCCGATTAATTATTTGCTCGATTAACCGATTAAACCAGAAACCCGATTAATTGAATACCCTACTATATACCACCAATTTACCATGAATGGTTTAAAGCACTTCCTCACGATGCACGTTGGGTTGAATCATGTTCAAAGTGGCGCTTAATTGATTTTTTAGAATTAATATTTTTTTATTAAATTTGGTACCGGGTAAAAGTAGACAAAATTCTACATCACTAGTAGCTAAAACCGTTATTATAGGTTACATACATTTTCTGCAGTATATTGTCAAAGTGGAAACATTTTTCATATTCTTGAATAAAGTGATAAAAAATTAAATTAAACAAAATTAAAATATTTTTTTTTTGTCAAAAGCTTTTAAAATCTAATATTTTATGATGGAACCATCAACTTCAGGTATTTGAGTATATGGATAAGAAACTTTAATTTAGATTTTGTTTGTAAAAGTATTTTTGTTTTTTTTTTTTGTAATGTTCCAAATTTAGAGTATTTTTTATGTTTGATAGATAATAACTAAAAAAGTTTGTAGTTGTTTGTTTCTAAAAATTATAATAAAAAAATTACAACATTCAGGCTTTTATTTTAACAAAAAAAAGTTTGCGCATATTTGCGCGCCTTTCTTTAAATTAAGATTTTATGAAAAGACTCGCGCTGTTTAGAATAAAAATTTAAAGAAATTTTTTTTAATTTTATTTTGCTTTATTGAATATTGTTTTTGTTATTGTTGTTATTATTGTTATTATTGTTATTATTGTTATTATTGTTATTGTTGTTATTGTTGTTATTATTGTTATTATTGTTTTTGATAATCATTTAATTTTATTAGAGATGTACGCGTGAGTAAGATTAAGTCACGTTAATGTACTACAAAATTTTAATAAGACTCGTTCATTTCACTAAGATTTTTATACTTTGCGAGTAATTATATTAAGTGTTAATTTATATAAGGTGTTTAAATGTTTTGTGTTGCAATATGCATTTTGTCGTTTTAGCAAATGTGGTGTTTCGAAGTTGTTATAAGTGGTGTTCGTTTTATTCGCTAATCGCTATTTAATAAAAGAAAAATAATTTTAATTTAAAAATCCATTACGACTGTGTATTATGTTTCAGGAACGAGTCGCCATACAATTTTCATATCACATCGAGAGCTTTGTAATATTATTATAAATGCAGATATTAAAAGTCATGAAGCTAAAATTAATTTTCTTAAAAATGAAATTATTAAACGCATTAATCCTTCAGATATAAAAGATTTTTGTTCAAGATTTAATAACTTTATCCAATCGTTTGAAACCCGATGGCAAAAAAGCTATAGGCATAAGAAGCGCTTTTTAGAACTAAATAAGAATTGGTTGGATGCATCAACATCATTTGTTCCTCCACCATGCAGATTCGGAGGGCGTAGAAAACTTTTATTTGAAGAGAGCAGCGAAAAAACAAAAGCTAGGAAGTGTAAGAAATTAAGACAGAGCACAAGTTTATCGGTGTTAGCTCATGCCACGCAAATGTCATTTAGAAAGTCTGGTCAAGCTGCTGCGTCCAAAATAATAAAAGAACTTGTAACATCTCCAACTAAAGCTATAACGTACAGAAACAGCCTCAAAGATGTTAAACCAAAAAAACTGAGTGCGGAAGAAGCTCTATGTGTCTTGGTAGAAGGAAGATTATCAAGACATTCATATAACGTAATTCGAAAGGCTGCACCAGAAAAGTTTCCTTCGTACACCGTTGTGCAAAAGGCTAAAACAGAATGCTATCCCAGAAGAGAATACATAACAATAAGCGAAATTTCTGCACAAGTTAGTTTGCAAGCTCTTTTAAACCATACTGTTGAACGTCTTCTTTTACTACAAAAATCTATTATTGATTCCTTAGACAACACAGAAATATCTCAAATCATTTTGTATAGTAAGTGGGGCTTTGATGGAAGCTCCGGACACAGTTCATACAAGCAAGCGTTTCTTGGGCCAGATGCAAATGATTGCTCGGTTTTTATTACATCCCTTGTACCACTAAAAATGGTTTGCATGAACAAAATAATATGGCAGAACCCACGCCCATCTTCCACTAGATTTTGCAGACCACTTAAAATTGAGTTCACTAAAGAAACTCCTTCCATCTGTAAGCTTGAAAAAGAGAGAGTATTAGAAGAAGAAAAGTGTTTACTAGATTCATTTGCGTCAGTTGGAGAAAGATCAGTAAAAGTTAGCCATGTTTTATTATTAGTGATGATTGACGGGAAAGTATGTAACGCCATAACGGAAACTTTATCTACCCAAAGGTGTTATATTTGTAATGCAACAACTAAACAGTTCAATTTAGTACAAGAAATGATTGAAAGACCTGTAAAAACAGAAAACTTGCAGTTTGGATTATCTATCCTTCATGGATGGATTAGGTTTTTCGAGTGCATTCTACACCTGGCATACAAACTCCCAATTAAAAAATACCGAGCAATGTCAGAACTCGAAAAAAATATTGTTGCGGAAACGAAATCGCGCATTCAAAAAGAATTTAAAGAAAAAACCGGCCTTATTATTGACCAACCAAAACCAGGCTTTGGCAATTCCAATGATGGTAATACAGCCAGACGTTTTTTTTAAAAACGCACAACTTTCAGCGGAAATAACAAAAATAGACTTTGATCTAATAGAAATGTTGCACACAATATTGATTGTTGTTTCTTGCAGCCAGAAAATCAACACTGAACGTTTTCGAAACTTTGCCAATAATACTGCTAAGTATTTTGCAGAAAAATATCCGTGGTATTATATGCCACCTACGTTGCACAAATTTTTAATTCACGGTCCTGAAATAATAGAAAATGCACTGTTGCCGATTGGACAGCTATCTGAGGAAGCACAGGAAGCCCGAAACAAGGACTTTAAAAACTACAGAGAGCATTTTTCGCGTAAATGTAGTCGAGAAAAGTCTAATGAAGACATATTCAATAGGTTTCTTCTTAGCTCGGACCCAATTATATCCCACATGGGCAGAAAATATGAAAAAAAACAAACCATTTTACCGCAGTCAGCTCAAGATTTACTTTACAGTAATTCTCATACTGATAATGATGATGATAATGAAGATAATAACGATGATGATGATGAAGATAATAATGATGATGATAATAATGATGGTAACTTTGGTGATGATAATGATTATGCTGATAGTGATGAAGGGGCTGATAGTGATAATTATAGTTAAGATGTAAATGTAGTTAAGTTGATATTTTATATATTGGGGATTTCATGTCAAGTGAACCAACTTTTGAAATCGATGTCTACCGATCGGGATGAAATTTGGATAATAATTTAGGCACAATTTTTCAACAAGATCGGTCAAGAACTCTCTGTGTTAGAGTGGGTCAAAATTGGACATTTTGGCCAAACAGGTGTTTTTTCTCATCCATGTAACTTATTACCTATTTTTCTTAGCAAAATGTGTCCCAAATAGTTTATATAGCTATTTCTTCAATCTTTCGGAAAAAAAATTAAAAAAAATAAAAAATTGTGACTTTTTTTTTGCAAAATCCAAAAATTAAAAAAAAAGTCAAAAAAGTTTTTGATTTTGCAAAAAAAAAGTCACAATTTTATATTTTTTTTAATTTTTTTTCCGAAAGATTGAAGAAATAGCTATATAAACTATTTGGGACACATTTTGCTAAGAAAAATAGGTAATAAGTTACATGGATGAGAAAAAACACCTGTTTGGCCAAAATGTCCAATTTTGACCCCCTCTAACACAGAGAGTTCTTGACCGATCTTGTTGAAAAATTGTGCCTAAATTACTATCCAATAGGACTAACCTTTGTGCAAATTTGGTCTCGATCGGAAAACATCGGTTTTAAAAATTTGTTCCCTTGACATGAAATCCCTCATATACTATATGAATAAATTTTTTCTTTTGTGAACATTTTTTTAAAAAAAAATTTTATTTAAAATTTTTTCTACTTTTTTTACATAGTAAGGCATAAACTTTAAAAAAAATATAAGAAAAAAATCTAACATTATTGCCTGAGTTAAGCGTCACTTTGGATGCGATTCAACCCAGTGTGCGATGGAATGGAATAAATTCCGGAAAGAATCGAAAGTCAAGGTAAGGATACCCCGTTGATGTCATGGAATCTGATTATGATTTTTTTAAATATTATGAAATTATACAGGCAATAATAGGTGATTATATAAAAAATTAAAAATCATTTTATTAATTGGAACAATCTGACACAAACAATATAAAAATAGCATTTTAAAATATTTCCAAAACATCAACTTTCTAAAACTAATGAATAAAATTTGACTACGATGGTGTACGATTTTAAGTGACATTCACTGTATGTAAAATATGGTATTTTTTATCGTGTTAGATTAAAATATATCTCAGGATCTCCATTAATTAAAAAGCAATATTCCAGATAGCATCTAAAATTTTTTATTGTAAATTAACTTTAACCTCATTTTTCTCATATGTATTTTACGTTTTAAATTGAATATATGTAATATTTGAAAATCTGATGGAAAAAAGCTTTATTGATAAAACATTTATTCTACATATTTTAGTGAAAAAATAAAACATAGAGAAGTTGATTTTCAAATAGAAATTAATTAAAAAATTAACAAGTTTTTCAACTTTTACAGTTTTTTCTTATAAATGCTTGCATGTTCTTTAAAAAAAACGGCCGACAGAATTTTGCTTTAGTTTGGGAGCACCCATCTAAACTCATAGATGTCAAACAAACGAAAATAAAAAGGAGTCTCTGAAGAACTTATTTCGAAGTTTTAATATTAGGCCTTAAGTAAGTAAGAAACTATCGCAAAATATGCAGAAACTAAAGTTCTGCATATTTAGTAAAATTGCGATTTTTTATTTCTAAACGGTCGATTAGGACTGCTTTCATAACAGATTTTCCATATTATTTCCTTTGAGAATAAATGGGATATGTGATATGAGTAACTAATTTGTTACATCTGCCAGTTATAAGTGTCAAGGTGGAGTTTCAGTTTGACCACTCTAAAACAATCTGAACTACTATATTTCATCACTTCTTTATGAGTGTCAGCTTTGAAGGAAAAAATTTTAACGACTCCACTATTTTTGTGTATGACTTTGATACGCCCAAAAAACGGGTGTCTTTCGCCATTTCAATTACAGGACAGATATCGGTCTATTGTATACTCTAAAATAACACTGAACATCACATCCGTGTCAGTTATTTAGCAAATGATGGAACGCAGAGAAAAATATGATTACGACAACTATACTCTGTTCTTTTTAACAATATAAATGTTATTTTAATTTAATATCAACCATATTTAAGTTACTGTAAATAATTTTATTATTATATAATTTTTAATGATAATTTGTTTACTTTGAATCATAATATGATTTCATTGGATCATAAATATAATTACGTTGGATCATAATTTCATAGGTCATAATATTATTACCTTGGGTCATACTATGATTGCTTTAGATCATAGTGTGATTACTTCGGAATATACTACGATCATGTATAACAATGATATTACAGTAGTTTTGACTTACCTGCCTTTCACTTAAGAGCATTTTGCATATAAGTGCACAAAACTTGTCTTTTGTATATTGCATTGTTCATACCTACACATTTAAGATAAGTGCATAATACTTTTGGAAGCTATAACTGGTTTTTATGAAAAAAATTTAATTTAGCTGCCTAATACAAAATTAAATCAAAACAAATAAGAAAAATACGATTTTGAATGAAAAAATATGTTGTAGGTACACTTCTTAATAATTTTAAAAGTAGCTAAAATATCAATTTGACGTTATTTTTAGACGGAAAAATCACAAAGCTTCGTGTAAATTATTTGCCGTTAGCTGCTTTTTTGGGCAGTAAACTGTAAATGCACTTACCAGCATCAATGAGCAGGTAAGTGCATTGAGGTTAACTGCATTTTTAACTTACCTGCACAAAATATCGTGCAGGTAAGTCAAAATTACTGTATCACTATATTTGATCTTAATATGATATTTTATGATACTAATAATGATCATAATATGTTTTGACTGCATTCTTCTATTATGTTTACCATAACCATGTTTTTTATCTACGTGCATGTACCTAGACTATAAGTTGTCTTTAAATAAAAGTTTCAGTATTTGTTTTGATTGTTTTTGACTTGGTTGTTTTTAAATTAATTTAAAATAACACATCTTGTTTATATACTACTTACATATATACATTTGAAAATATATTATGAGTTCAAATATTGAATAAGTATGTATGTAGTAGGTATCTAATAAACATACTTACATATTTATTTCAAATTTCGTATAATCCAGCAGTTCTGAAAGTAGTCAATGTTTCAAGCAATCGGTTATTGGGGAATCTGAGAGATGTGTTTTAGACCGACTATTTGAGGTCAATTAACTTTCGCTTAGGACACACAAATTTTAAAATAACTAGCTATATATATAATCAGTGGTGATTCTAAATGATAGATATAATCACTATTTCGGGACAGTCACCCAGAACTGCTGGATTGTATCTTTTAATATACATACTTACATACATAAATGTTTCCTTCAAATTTTGTACAAGTTGCTGAAAACTTTATATATAGCACTAGTATGCATGATAAATTTAAACTGATTAAATCTGTATTAGCGAAAAACTTAAAAAAATAAATTTTAAATTCTTAAAATCGCTTTTAAATTGTAAAACATTTTGTGTTAGACAATGCTAAAATAAATACATATAGCAAACATTTTTGAAGATGGTTTTTAGATGAAATTGATTGCCGACGGAAAAGTATTTGTAATACTATGATATCTTCAATATGCATTTGCGATCCTATAAAATATATAAACATTGTTTCCAAATTAACTCGAGACATAAAAAACATAGTTTTCTTTATTAGATTGTTATTTTTTAGATTGGAATAAAGAATGAGTCGAACTTAAGCCGTTTAATATAAAAATTCTCAAAAATACGTAAATTTATTCAAATATTGTACAAATTCATTAAACATTAAAATATTGTCATATTACTCGGTATTTATAAATTTATCCACTTTTTCCGGAAATCCTCCCATTATATATTTAGTTACGTTACCTTTTTGGACGAGGTGGTCCACTGACGCTTAAAATCGGACATGTCCTGTGTTCCTTAATTATTTTTTGAGCCCAATACTTTTCCACAGGCCGAAGTACTGGGAGTTGGGAGGATTTACCTCTCTTGGTACAAAATAGACATTATTGTTTGAATACCACTCAAGCCAGAAATATGAAGGCACTCTGTGCTGTCTTTAAAAGGTAAAAACAGCTTTTGTAGACACTCCGTAATATATATTTCTGAGTTTATCGTGCCTGATGTCACAAATGAAACTTATTATGGAATTTAGTTTGTTTTTTGCCTGGTATTGTTCTTAAACATTACCTCGTCCATCAGCTACATACAAATCTTGATCCGGAAGTTGTGAAAAGTCTGCCAGTACATAAGTTTCATCATCCATCACACAACAGGTGTATTTTTTATAAAATTTTAAGTAAATTTTTTCTCTCGTCCTTTTGCTTCTAAGTTCTTTACTGGATTTCGATCTGTAACTTTCTGAATTTTATAAGACTTTGGCTTTGGCTCTGCGCCAAAGTCCATATTGGATTTTTTGAAAAGTTTTTATTATTTTGAACGAAATAATAGTTGAAAATTAAAAATAATTTAAAAAAGATAATATGTATCTAACATATTTTTAATAGCTAACGTGATAAAACAAATAATAATTTGTTGAATCAAGGATAAGTTTTGGCTGGAATAGTGTGTAATTTTTTTTTGACTCAGTCAAATGGCCTATTGTTGAAATATTACATGACTATTTTGCATAAATTTGGCAGCGGTACGTTGATACAGCGTTGAATTTCCTTCTCCAATGCACTTGTGTGTGGTCTTGCTA
Organism: Calliphora vicina; assembly: GCF_958450345.1. Taxonomy (NCBI): domain Eukaryota; kingdom Metazoa; phylum Arthropoda; class Insecta; order Diptera; family Calliphoridae; genus Calliphora; species Calliphora vicina. The sequence continues at coordinate 56,720,306 of NC_088781.1, read as the reverse complement.
TTATGTAGATCTATGTCCTCAAATAACAGCTTCAAACAAAAACCAATAGTGTTAAATCACAGGATATTGGGGAATAATTCATATCACCGAAACGAGGGAGTAGACGATCAGGAAATGTATCATGAAGTAATTGAATTATTTCACAGTGATAGAAGCGATCAAGGTGGAAATACGCTTTATCGCTTAGGATGATTTTGTTCGAAAATTTAAAACTGTGGGCACCAAACATTTATTATTTTTGAAATATTGTTCACCATTATTTTCTCGTGTAATGTTTCATTTTTCCTGACCCTAACCCTAAACATTCAAACAGTTTTATTATTTTGTTTTAACAACACTTTACAGTGTAAAATGACAATTTTGGTATTTAGAAATCAGCCAAATCGGATTATGAATGACTTCCTCGATTTTGTATCCAACATTTATACACAAAATTAAAAAAAGCAAGATAACGGATAGAACTTAACATCAAATCAGCAATAGGTACGTACCTATTTCAAGAAATCATCCAAATCAAATTCAATGTTTAAGCTCTAATAAAGTTTATGGATATGATTCCACAGGTTTACAATGATTTTGGTGCGTCCAAAACTAAAACTTATTTTAAATATGTATATTCGATACATGGCCCAAAAAGAATATATGGTCCAAAACGTGATGACGACGGAGGCTTTCTTAAAAGAAGCAACCGAAAGGTCGACAATATAATCGAAGGTAAAGATGTGGTGAAATTGATGAATCTGGACAGGACATGCAGCTAGAATGCCACAGTACAGAGCTCAACAAAGAATCATGAATGATACTCCATACATAACTAAGGTGAAGATGGCTTGATGAATGAAAGAAGATTGCAGGAAAGCCAATATAACAGATTGGAAATGCGCATGAAAGATCCGATTGGAAGAAGAAAGTGAACGAGGTTAAGATCCACACCGGGCTGTAGCACCAACATATGATTAATTCAGCATTCCCACGACAGCCGGTTCTACGCACCGGAATGTCCCGAGTTCACTCGGCCAAGGGCTGTCACTCAGAAATCACTACTGCTACAACAACAACCAACATATGATAATATTCGAGACCCTTATTCTAACTGTATACCTATTTTTTCAATGCTACGTGTAGTTTACATAATTGATTTCGCAACATTTTATTAAATTATGTTACAGGTTTGAAGCTTGTTTTTTAGGTTTTATAATATGGAGGTCTTAGGATAATCTCATATGCTACTCCAACAGTAATCTGGCATCATATGATCATATCAGCGACCTTGGTATCTATGTATATTCCATCACTTTTAAATCTGGATGGAAACGTTCTCCTTGTTCTTCGCTACATGATCCATGATTTTCTGGAAAATTCTCTAAATGACTGTACAGAAAGTGTACTTTTATGCTCATATTACATCCAAGATTTTTTAAAGCTAATTAAAAGGTCTATAACTATATAATTCGTCGTAATTTTCAGCCTTCTGATTTCCTAAGCAATTTTTTCACAACGACATTAAAACATTTAAAAGCCGGTATTTATAAATCATTCATTGAATGTATGAAATCGTTGACTTAAATTAAAAGTCTTATCAAAATACCAGCTTTTAGTTTTTCTGTACTCAAACCTGAAAACTTTCTTGAAAGAAAGTCAAATTGGGAAAACGTTGACCGATCTGTACCGATATGAAAGACGTATATCTTAAAAATATAAATTAAAACCAAATAAAGCGTTATTTTATATTTTAATGTAAGGATTCATATGCCGACTATGTACCTACATATACAGCTTTTGATTGATCTTCGATCTTTAACAGTGATCTTGGGAACAAATCTTCAAAAACACTACACTAGGTACCTACCTATTCCCAGTTAAATAATTCAACTTAGACATTGATTATCGTTCCACATCAATGAATTTACCCTCCCCTTTTTATTGATATGTACCTATAATCAAATCAAACTGTATTTAAACAATCATTTACAATAAAGCCATTTTTATAATGTTCAAAAGTTATGCTTCACAAATTTCTAGCAAATACACTATGGCACTCGAACAATTGCAACAATATTATTACAAAAAATTGACTGGGAAGATCTTAAAACTATAGTGTTTAAACAAAATGTGAGACAAGTACATAGGTATTAATAATAAAAAAATCAAGAAAATAAATATTAAGGTTAAAATAAAAGACCTCCTCTAGTGACAGCCTTTATAATGGCTGAAAAAAAGAAGAAAAGCTAACAAAAATAAAGTAATAAATGAAATTCCATTAAAAGAAAGCCCCAGCAACTACAAAAATTAATGTTGACATTCGCGAATGCTCAAAAAAGCAAAAAACAAACAAAAACTAAAGAAAGAAAATTGCATAACGGTTAATTTGAAAAAGTACATATAATTTTATATTCATATATAAAAAAACACAACAACGAAAATGACAAATTAATCATTTAATTAAAATGTTGAGACTGTGCAAAAAAAAACACAACACCAGCACTGAAGCACAACAAGGATGGCATGTTCTATAGAGAAAGAGAGAAAACTAAAATTCTTTTATTTTTCTTATTTTCCATTCAAATCAAAATAATACAAAACGAATGCAAAAAAAAACACAATTGTCATTTAAATGTATGAGTACGAAAAATTTACAACGAAATGCAAGAGCACATGAAACTCCCTCCCTCTTTCTTACACAAAAAAAAAATTGCCAACAAAAAGCTGTAAAATTTAAATACAAAAAGCAAGAGAGTTACTACTTCCAAAGAGAGCTTAAAATATACGAATTTTAGCAAGTATGAGGGAATGGTACAAAATACAATTAAACGAATACTCATGCAATTGTAATGAAAGAAAAACAAAAAAAAAATAAAATAAAATTCAGTGAATAATTTTTGAATGCTGTGTGAGTGCGAATGTTTGTACAATTGTGGCTGCTACTGTTGTTTTTGCTGCCGATGACGATTGTTATTGGTGCAACCCACCTGCAATGGCCGTAAAGCAATTGAAACAAGAAGCAACAACAACGACACATACAATTATTTTACGAATGAGATGGAATGATGTGATTGCGTCTGTTGTGTGAGTAGTAGAGTCGTAACTGTGCGAGCACATGAAACACACAAATGGAGAACATTATGGAATTGAATTCGTTATGTTTTTGTGTGTGTTTTAAAAAGCCAAGAACAACAAAAACATACATCCAACAAATAAATAGAAATATTTATTTATATTGGAAAAAAATTAAATAAAAATGGAGAAAAAAACAACGAAAAAAGAAAACAAATACTAAAAATAAATTATAAGATTTGCTAAACACATCGTACTAGCTTTGCTCTCTGTTTTGAGTAAACGATTCTCTGGTTTTGTTTGTTGTGTTGGGGCTAGAAACCTGTGGCCCGCAGAGTATATAAAATTAGTTCATGTAGGTATGAAACCAATAAATATTCCGGCTGAATTTGATCGTTTCTAAGAGCTGTGGTACTTTAAAAACATCTTTAATATTATGATTTTCGTTGATCAGCGCACAGTGGTATAGAAAACAAAAAAGAGGGAAATAAATCTGTAACTTCTAAACCCTTAGTCCTATTTGAATGAAATTTAACATGCGCAAAAAATAATTGTCGAGTTTAAGTTTTAAATTTGGACTGCATGATGCGGCTAAGGCACCCTAAAGTGGGACACCTCAGGTATGTTACCCACCCTGCTCCAGTTTTTTGATAACAGCGGGTTCAATTAATTTCCGATTTTCTACAGTTTTCTTTAATTGGACTAACTACAAATGTATATGCCAAACAAAAAATCATTACTGACTCCAAAATTATATGCATTTGAATTTAAAAATTAAAACAAGACAATTTTTCGCTAGTTTTTGGGAAAAATTACGTTTTTACTTCTAAAAAAATTTTAAGCAGATGTATATAGAATTTTTGAAAAGCTAACTTTACATAAAAAATTCTAAATGTAAACAAATTTTATAACTGTTGATAGCGAGGGGACTAGGTCCATCCAAAAAGAATCCTATTTTTTATGTAAAATTCAACTTTAGTGCAAAAATTCTCAAATCGCATAATTGATATTAAAATACAAACTCATTTTAGATGGCCAAATATGTTCTTAATTATTTTGAAAAGGGTTCCGATCGTATGGATATTATAGCTAAAAAACTAAAAAAATCCTATTTTTGGGATTTTTCAAAACTTTTTTGGGAATTGCGGGATTCCTGATTACAAAATTCAAAATTTGTTTTTATTTTTCCATTTTTAGTAGAAAAAACTATATATGTAACTGTTAAATTTGATTAAAAAATATTCATAAATAAAAATTTAATTTCGATTTGAAAAATGTGTATCTTTGCAAAAACACAATGAAAAGCAACTTTTTCATATTTTTCAAAAAAGTATTCCATGAATTTTTTAAATGTCAAAAGTTATATATAGTTTTGAAAAATAAACAAAATCCCCTTTCCATTGATATTACAACACCACAAGTGGACGACTTTGGTACCCTGTAACTCTAACCCTATTCTAACATGGTGGTCACAAATAACATTTTCTGAAAGCGTCCTCCTCTACGATCTGTTTATACATATTAAAATGATCTCAACCCCACAGTTAACATTTATTATTCAACGTTAAAAATAGCCGTCATAAAAACACTCATTTGAGGAGTTTTATTTTTACCATCAGAAAATTAAACTTTTTTCGTTTATTTTCTACTTTTTTCAGTATCTTTCTTTACTGAGTCTACCTGATATAATGTTTGTAGCAATTTATTTGTTTAAGAAAAACAACAAGTAAGAGTACTATATTCGGCCGTGCGGAATCTTAAATACCCTCCACCTAAATATGATGGTATAAAAACTGAAATAATATAACAATTGTTAGAAAGACTAGTTTACGCAGAAGATATTTTATTTCAAATGTACAAAAAATTTTATCTAATTCAGCAATTTATAACTGAAATTCCTATTAGAACGTATGAAATTTAACAATTTATATACTTAATAATTAGTTAATACGTTTGGATCAACATTTTTCCCTTTTAACATCAAGTGAAGAAACAGAGTATAAAAAAGGGTATACAAATATATTTAGACAAATTTCAAAATATTTGGTTGTGGGACTTATATGGGAGCTATGACCTATTATGATTTGATTGTCATAAAATATTTTAACGTGATTTTTATGAACTTATGTATATGGGTGCTGTGGCCAATTATGTACCGATATTCACAAAATTCAGTATTATGATTTTTGAATACAAATTACTGATCTGTGTACTATTTTGGTTCAATATATGAAGCTATGACCTATTATAGTCTTAAGTATTTGAGGGCTATTTTTGTAGAATTTCATATAAACAACGCTATTAACAAAAGTGGACCTTATATGGGAGCTATGCCGAATTATGGACCAATATTTAAAAAATCTTGTAGCTCGATTCTTGGATACAAATTACTGATCGGTGTAAAGTTTTGGTTCAGTACAATTTTTTTTGGATATTTGTGCAGGTTAATGTGTTTTCCTGAAGTAGTTCTTATATGGAGGTTATGACCAATAATGGGCCTACCATCATAAAATTTGGTACATCGATTTTTGTATATATTGAATAAATTTGTTTCGAATTTCAACCTGATAACTATATTTGTAACAAATTTATGAGGATTTTAGGGATTTTCGGGAGTGAACCTTATATTGGAGCTATGGCTAAATATGGACCGATATTCAAAAAATTCAGAAGTATGATTACTGGATACAAATTACTGACCTGTGCGTTATTTCATTTTGATATCGATATGTTTTAAATATTTTTTAAGGTTAATATCTTTTTCGGAAATGGGCCTTATAGGGGAGCTATGACCAATTATCGGCCAATCTGCATACAATTTAGTACAGTGATTTCTATGTATATAAGTATTATTTTTGTCGAATTTTAGCATGATAAAGATATTTATAAGAGATTTATGAGTACTTAACTGATTTTCGGAAGTGGACGTTATATGGGAGCTATGGTCAAATATGGACCGATATTCACAAAATCCTGTAGTATGATTTCTAAGTATAAATTATGGATCTATGTAAAATTTTGTTTTGATATTGATATTTTTTAGATATTTATGTAGATTATTGTGTTTTTCGGAAGTGGTGCTTATATGGGAGCTATAACCAATTATGGACCGCTTTTCATAGAATTAGGTAAAGCGATTTTGGTATATATGGGGACTATTTATGACGAATTTCAACTTAATAGCGATATCTATAAGACATTTATGCTTATTTAAGTGATTTTCGGAAATGAACTTTATATGGGGGCTACGGTCAAATATGGGCCGATCCACAAAAAAATTGGGGTTGTAATTTTTTTAAGCACGAAACTTATTTCTCTTGAATTTTGTGTGGATACTGCAATTTTGTAGGCATTTACAGACCTAATAACCATATTTCGGGAAGAAATTTGTATGGGGGCTAGGAGAAATCATGGACCGATTCTTATAATTTTCGCCAGAGTTAGTCCCTTTAACATAAAAATAACGTGTGTGCAATTTTATGGTATTATCTGCAATATATTTGCACAAATAAGGAAAACTATGTTAAAATTATCAAGTTTTTTTTTAGGTTGTCTCACGATTTTACTGATTTTCAATACCAAACTGCTTAGGAGAACAATAAACATTTTTTTTGCAAGTCTACCAATTTTGTTTGCCTATTTTGGACGTGAGCGTGTTTTACACAGACAGACAGACGGACATGGCTCAATCGACTTAGAATTTCATAAGGATCAATAATATATATACTTTGTTGGGTCTCAGATGAATATTTCTCAATGTTACACACGGAATGACAAACTTATATATACCCTCATTCACCACTTATGGTGGTGGAGGGTATAAAAACAACAACAATTTGATAACAGGAATCAAACAATAACAAATTAAAATCCCACTTGATTTTATTTTAATGACAATGCTTTACAAATTGTAATGATCTGACAAGCGGCAAGCTTTAGGTGTCAATTTACATAAAATGAGTTTTATTTTCTGACGTGAAAAATAAAACTCCTCAAATGACTTTTATGACGGAACAAATAAAACTCCTCAATTGAATATTTTTCTGACGGGAAAAATAAAACTCCTCAAAAGAGTTTTTATGACAGCTATTTTTTTAAAAGTTTCATGCGAACTTTAATTTTTTTACGTAGAATAATAACTGTTTTAGATGGATTTTTGTTTTTAAAGTCACAAAATAACTGTTATAAAATAAATTTGTTGATATCACTTATAACCGCTAGGGTCCCTGTAAAATATCGTTACCTTTTAACCGTTTCGAATCAGTAGCCAGCATTAATTCCTTATTACCACATTTTAGGGCCCCTTCTTATAAAACAGGTTGCCCATTTCACTCTCCCCACACAGTCCCAAAACAAGCAGCAATTTCAACTCTCAATTCGTTTCTCCAAGCAGTTTTGGATGTTGTTTTTTTTTTTTTTGTTCAGATACAAATGTGTTAAACAAATAGTGTGAGCATAAAACAAGATTTTAAATTAAAGAAGAAAAATAATACCATTTCATGTTGGGGATAAAGATACCTACTTTTTTTTTGGTAAATTTAACAGTGTAAGTGTTGTCTCTGAGTGGAGTTGAATGTTGAACGTAAAGGAGTGAGAACTAGGAGCACAATATTTCAAAACATTAAATTACATACATATGTTGGATTGTCACTGTAGGTTTATATTGCCGGTTTTTAAAAATGAGCAAGACAAGCGCAAGAGAGTTGGGATGTGAAATAATCATGATGATGATGATTACAATTGGGGTTGCAATTTGAAACGAAATGTAACTGTAAATACAATTTCTCTTTTTGTGTCAATACGATTCATACACATTTGCCATTTGTCGTTTACATATACATACAGAGAGATTTTGGTTGCTGAGCAAGTGTGTGTGAAAATATATAACAAATATTTAGCTTAAGGGGGTTTATTTGTTAGATTTTCCAACAACCACATTAGTTACTTGTCGTACATTTAATTTGAAATACAACAAAAAAATCTACAATTCTGTTTCGTATTCGTTTAGGCTACAAAAACAACAACTACAATTGAAATAAAAACCATCCCCTTTTTTTGATGTTGATGTGTGTTGGCAATAAACAGTCGAAATACAGAACGAACAGTAAAATTTACAAACACACATCCTATTTACTTGCTCAGCAAGAAGAGCAAAACGAAGAAAAGAAAAAAAACAAACAAAACAAATAAAAACATTCGTTTAAATTTGAATCGTAAAAAAACAAATGTCCTGCTCAATAACGTTAGCAGACGCAGCAGCTAGCACTCTTTTTAGCAGCAGCAGCAGCAGGAGGTGGAGTACAAATAAACAAACACACTCACTTACACACAAACAAACAATCATAGCTACAAACAAATGTATGCAACAATAATAAAACACAACAATTGTACTCACTCTCTTTATTTTTATGATTTTTTTCTGTTTGTTCGTGTTTCTTGTTTTCATTTCAATTCATTTCATTTGTGTTGTATTTGTATGAGTAAATGAATTGAGTATTTGAATGGGACTGTGTGCGAATGAGTGTGTTTTTGTGTGTAAAAGCAGAGAAAGAATCGTAATAAAAAAATAAATAAAAAAAACAACCAGCCAGACCAAACGAAACGAAACCAACCAATTTAACAGTTTTTTTCTTGCTTTTCGTTTTGTACAAATGTATGCACGAGTGTGAGTGTGTATCTGTGTGTGTAGGTTTGAGAGTGTTCAGTAAATGTGTGAGTATTGAAAAACACATTGATATTCGTAGCAATGTTTCGTTTTTCATTACGAATTTGTCATTCGTAAGTGAAGGTACAACATTCACAAAACACACAGAACTCAGACCAAGTGAACGAACGAACGTAGTAGCTGAAGCTGACAGTCATTCATTTAGTCAGCCAGCCAAGCCATCGAGCACAATTTCAAAGTAGACTCAACGTCATAGTCGCAGTAGTATTTGGTTGTTATTACAGTCAGTCGGTGACTGACTGACGTAAACAAATACATTACGTTTTCCACAATACAATTGTCGTCGGATTTGAACAAATGAAAAATTTTTACAAATAAAAAACAAACTGAAAATTCATCATACGCGCGCGCATTTCATTTCAAATTAAATGTGAAAAAAATACATATATTTCTTTTCTATATACAAATAAATACCAAAAGGAATAGTACATACAGATAGATGTATATTAAAAAAGAGAAAATACAAAAAGAAAAAAAAAATAGAAATTCACTAAATAAAGTGTATATAAAAGTGTGTGAGTGAATGAATGAGTGTATGTATCAATAGAGCACAAGTTGAAATGGAATAATAATAAAAAAAATATATATATAATTTATATTTGTAAAAGTGTCTTTGCTCCCCCTGTTACAAATACACATACATACAACATACAGAGCTAAAGTGGTACTGTTTTTTTTTTAATCTGGATTTTTGTACAATTGTGTTGTTGTTTTCCATTTCCATTACGTTTGGTGTTTTTCGGTTACGATTGCTTAACGTTTTCCAGCAATAATCATACGTCGTGTGACACGCCGTCGGTTAACAACATCATTATAACGCTTGTTGTCGTCGTACATTTCGTTCGTTGTGATTCGTTTGTCGCCGCATATAAACGCAAATAACGGTTGTTAAATTTCATTTCCGTTTCAATAAAGAGTAATAAGAATAAATAAATACAAACTTAACTTAACTGTCTGTCTCACTAATACAAATAAATCAACTTCAAAATTGATTAATTGCAATTAAAATTATAAATATTTACAAATACAATTTGTTTTAAATAATAAAGTTTAAAGCAAAAATAAAATAAATGTTAAATTGTAGCAAACATAAAAAATAGAAAAAATAAAGTGGAACATATGGAAAAAAATTTAAAACAAATTAATTAAACTGTATCAAACTGTATATCTAAAAATAAAAACAAACTAATTAAGGCAAAAGGTGATTATGTTTTAACAATTTAAATAAAAATTTTAATTTTTACAAATAAAATGCAGTTGAATTTAAACAAAAAAAAATATTTTTAGAAAAATTTATAAAGCATAACAAATTCATGGTTCAAATTATAAATATTTGTGTTCTAAAATTCCTTAAAGTTATAATTTCAAAATAAAATTGTTGGGAATTATTAAAAAAAAATCATATTTCTAATTGAGAATTTAAATAAATTTTAAGAATCTCAAAAAAAGCTTGAATTTGCTGAACATTTTTAAGGCTTTAATTAAATAAAAATTTAAGGAATTAAAACATTTTGAAATTTTTAAAATTTTTTAAATTTTGTCTTAATAAAAAATCTTGTGTTCTTTTAAAAAATAAAAATTTAATACATTACAGAGAAGAACAGTTATTTAGAATTGAAAATATTGAAGTTTTTAAAACATTTTGAATTTTTCTTTATAAAAAATCTTGTGTTATCTTAAAAAATAAAAATTTAATACAGTTTTTCAAGATCTTGAGTAAGTTAAATTGAGTACAGCATAAATTAGTATTTAAAATTTCCTTTGCAAATTCTAATTAAAAAAGTAATCTGTCATTACTTGACAAATTTAAATCAATTCAATTTTGAAATTTATTTTTCTTTTTAAAAAGACTGTTTCAATTTTAAAAATTAATATTAAAACTCGGCTAAATTTATAATATTTTATTAATTTAAATATTTTTGAAGATTTCTTTCTAAATAAAAAATTTTAAGAAAAATATTGTTTAAATCTGTTATGAAATCATTTAAAGAACACTTTGCATTTTATTTGAAAATTGTCCAATTCACAACCGGTGTTGTACAGATGTATCGATGTATAAATTTTTAATTGCTTTGTTTTAAAATTTTAGTTTGAAAAATAATGTTTGCCTTACACCGATACAACCGACATTTTATATTATTTACCTAAAGATACGATTACATTGTGGAAATATTTGTAGAAATAACCGAAAGCACTAAAAATAAAAGTTTGATAGTATGTGAATTTTGTAGCCGCAAAAAGAACATACAATATATCAACGATATTCTTCTGTGATAAATATTTGTTCTTTAAAATCAGTGACACAATGTATTATTTGTTTGTCACTATGTGTGATCAAAATTTACCCTGATGGTCACCAGTTTTCTCAACTATTTTTGTAACTTCTTGGCTACATTGTCAATGAAGCCTCAACACTCTTGATAAGAAAAACATGAATTTGAAGACGATTCTTCCAACTGTTATGAATTCGTACCTTTTTGTTTTTTTATTTTTTAATACATTATCGACATATGCTTCAGAAAAGTACCAAAAGTGTAGACTAGAAGTACTAAAATGTACTAATGAGTCGCTGGTTCCAATGTCTACGTATGGTCCCACAAGAAGAAGGTATTCAATAGTACTATCGTCAGTAGTAGACTTTCAATGACATGCACACGTTAAATGCCTACAGTAAATAGCATTTGTATTAAAGCTCTGATCTCTTTTTTTATTTACTTTTGCAGCTTCTGCTAGTTCTAATTTTGATCCCTTAGAAAATTCTCATTTTCATAAAACTTTGATAACCTTCTTTAAAAACTTTGATTTAAGATATAAGATGTTTTGTTTTGGTACCGTATTGTTTTATTGACAATTCATAAGAACCTTTAAGAACCTTATCTTACCACAAACTTACTGCCTATTGTGGTACAATGATTTTCAAAGATTTCAGAATAAGTTTTGAAATATATCCAAAACGATCTGGAACTTTCTGAACTTTATATTTCAACCCAGCAATAGCTTTGGCTCTACGCACAAAAGAATCGGAGCATTTTGGAAGTGTCCAGTGCTCTTCGAAAGAGTTATTCGACTTCTTTTGCCTTACCAATAACTGTCAGACCTATTTTCTTCCTGATCCAAGTTTTCTTTCAATGTTCAAGTCTTAATGAACATTGATTGATCCAAGTGTGACGATGAACTTTCAGATCTTTTGCAATTTTTTGAAAGTCCATATTGGATTTTATTGAAAACTTTGAATTATTTTTTCACGTACTTTTTTTCGGTGATCATTTTGGCCGAAATAACAGTTGAAAATGAATGCTTTAGAAAATATAATATCTGACATATTTTGAAAAGCTAACGTGCTTAAAAAAAATAATTTGTTGGACCAAGGATATGTTTTGGCTAGAATAGTTTATATAGGTTACTTTTGACTCACTCTTTATAAACCTATCGACTATGACTTGTTTTAAACTATTCATTTCTGATTAGTTTCTCAATATTATTCGAATATTTTACAGACCATTTATATATCAATAATTTTCAAAAAAAACAAAACTTTAACGAAATATTTTATTTATAAAACCTAAAGAAGAAAAACACATAACCTTTTATATTAATTTTAAAACACTAAAATCCATTAAGTATTTAAAAAGTTATGGTACTTCAAATTGTACATAATTTGTATTTTTAAAATTAAGTTTTTAAAAACGCTACTTAAAAAATATAATTAATTAAGTAAAATTTTAAAAATATGTATAAGAAAAAAATAGTGAGGGAAAAAGTTAAATCTTGTTAACAATAATGTTTGAATTTAAATTATAAAATTTTGTTCTTTCCACGCAGAGAAAAAATATAGTTGTACAATGTACATGTTTACCATAACCATTTCAAGAAGTTTTCTTAACAATATTTTAGTCACTGTAATTATGTATGTTTCAGTTACCATTCACACGAGTGTAGCAATAATATATATGATTGCAGTAATTTAGTATATGTTTGTGGCAACCAGTTTTATGATGTAATATCATATTATGAGAACAACATATTATGATATAATGATTCATCATGAACATGATTTCCATACACATATTTTTTTCTTTGCTTGTACGTCTAAAATAGAACTCAAGATATTTTAAATGTCGCTTAACTCTTTGTGGTTTAGTGGTCACTTTTCTAACCACCTTTTCTATAGTCTTTAAAGCATAGTTTATTGGCATTTTGCTAAACAAATCAATTTTTTGAAGTCATCGTTTATATTTTATAGCAAAATTTTGCCGCCATGGTGTTCTGGTTAGATTAATATACTCATTTTAAAATATTGTAAAGCGCAGTTTTTCTAAGAGACTTTCACGCAGTTAATAAAAAAAGCACAGATAGTTTATTGTTCATCGAATTCAGTGTTACGTAGCTATTTCATTTCTTTTGGTCAGACAATTTTGTCAAAATATTTAGCTTTCAAACTAATTTATACGCTACGAATTTTTGTATCATAATTATTTTTAATGCCTAGCGCAATGGTGGTTAATAAACTAACCACCCCATTCCATAAAACCTTGGATTGGTGGTTTTTTAATTTATTTTTTCTTATTTTTCATAATAAATTATCTGTAATTAAAGTAAAAATGCAATTGTTTTGATTTTAAACTTATACACACAAAAGCGTGGCTGAAAGAGCTAAAACATAAAAATTCCTTATTTAGTTGAAGATTTATGGAACCGTAAAAAATTTGTAAACATGTAAACAAAATATAAAATTCGAATAATATCTATTTTGAAACATTATACCCCTTAATAAACAGTTTTAAAATTTATCAAAGTTTTATAAATCAAATTTTGTTTTATAAACCTATGATAAATTTAAAAATTCTTTGTGAATATTGGGCAAATAATTTAAGAATTAAAGCTTTTTAACTTAATGTTTTTCAAAAGTACTAGAATATAAAATGTTCATAGTTGTATGTGAAGAATTGCAGCCACAACTGTCATTAATGCTGAATCATTCTATTGGTAAATAATTCGTTTGCTCTAAATATATTCCCCTGCTCATTAATGTCGCAACCTGATGCACTGTACATTACTTAAAACAAGCTGTTGTAACACTATAATTTGAAAATAAAACGGTCCCTTATGTTGAAAAAACTTAACAAATTTAATTCGAATTTTTTCTTAACACCTTTTGAACACTAAGATAATTTACTTATTTAACACACTTGAATAATTAACACCATTAAAAGCAAATTAAATCAGCTTACTATAAACAATTGATTAAAAACGATAATAAGCATTAAAAGTTAAACACAGTTTTAATGCAGCTCTACTAATTAAAACAATGTCATTATGTCATTAATAATAATACTGGTCATATATCAATGGCTACAGAATCGTAGTGTCTAACTAGTTTTAATTGTTTATATTCTAAACCTGCAATACATATTTTTAGAAAACCTGTTAGTGACACGTGAAATTTTTATTATACAAACAATTGAAATGATCTTTAATAACTGTACATTTCTATGTAATTGTAATATCAATAATGAATAAAACGAATAAATAATATAAGAATAATTTGCGAACGCGAACGAATTGAAAAGGAGCATTCTTTACTACAACTTTCATCAGCATTAATCGTGCTTGTACATACTATTGAGAACTAGAATTCGGGACTTGTTTTCAGTTAGGGGGCGAAGTATACAGACAAAAACGAAGAATCATATTAAACATTAACCCCATACCCAATAACCTTTTTTACTGGAATTCAAGTTAAAAGCAAGTGTAATTCAAGCCTTGAATTATAGTCAAGCAATTGAATTACAATTGTATTACACTTTTTTTAATAGAATTGTCCAGTAAAAATTAAACATAAATTCAAGTCATATGTTTTTTGTCTGAAAAATATTTAATTTTTCATTTTGCATTCAAGTCAAATTCCAACAAAATGTTCAAGTGCTTGAATTTTTGGGGCTTTGGTGTTTATGAATATGGAGCTAAACCTTTTTCGTTTTTATAAATGAACTTTTTTGTAAACTACTGTATTTTTTATTTCTGTAATTCCTTAAATATTGTATCTCCAAATTTTCTAAATTAAATTTATCCTCTTTTTTGCAGATTTCTACATTCTGAACAAATCATAAATTAAACAATTAAAAACAGTGTCTAAACTTTCTAACAAAGTGTACAGTGTAAAAAATCACTTTAAAAATCCACCAAAAAAAAAGAAAAACAAAATAAATAATGTCATTGATGACATATTCAAAATATAATGAATTCAAACTGTGATACGACTAAATATCAGCAGCATACAAGTGAAAAGATTTGCAGCGGTAGTGGCCTGGCCTATGAAAAGCCCACCACAGCTTTAATAAATTTCAAACGTGAATATCTTTATAACGCCACTAAGAAAGCGGCAATGAACACAGTTAGCAACAACAATAATAATACAATTTTAATTAACAACAATAACAACAGCATAAACAAAAGTCCTTTACATCAAAAACACAGTCCCTCACACTATAGCAACATTATCAATAATAACAACATTATGAATTCTGCCACCATGCTGATGCATCATCAGCAGCAGCAGCAACAACAGAATGGTGCACGTGACAATAGCAGTAGTCGCGGCACAGACAGAGCTGACGATCGTCCCAATGGCAGATCATCACACACCGGTCGCGGTTCCAGTTGTTCACCAGCCTCCTCACCCACCCGTCATCACAATGCCGTCAGTCCTGTCACCTCTCTCAATCACTCGATGATGCAGCAAATGCAACAACAACACCATCAATTAAGTCCTCCACCCCATGTGGGTGGTGTACCCACACCGAATGGTCTGCCCGCCGGTATGCCACCTCGTATGCCTCACGGCCTGCCACCCCATTCACTGGGTCTGCTCAATTCCCTACAAATGATGCATCATGCCTCGCCGTTGGAATTAATGGCGGCGGCCCATCATCATGTCCCACCCAGAACCTACAATAGCCCGCCTCCCATCTCCACCTCGGATCCCAGTGCCAACGAGTGCAAACTGGTGGAGTATCGCGGCCAGAAGGTAGCCGCCTTCATTATCAGCAGCGAGACAATGCTGTGTCTGCCGCAGGCTTTTGAATTGTTTCTGAAACATTTAGTCGGTGGCCTACATACGGTGTATACGAAACTGAAGCGTTTAGACATTGTGCCGTTGGTGTGCAATGTTGAACAGGTGCGAATATTGCGCGGTCTGGGTGCCATACAACCAGGGGTGAATCGTTGTAAGCTGTTGTCGTGCAAAGACTTTGATGTGCTGTATCGTGACTGTACAACTGCCAGGTAAGAGACATTTTATTTTGTTTTTTTGCATTCAAGAAATTATGTGCAAGATATTTAAAACATACACAAACAAATTATTGTTGGGAAATGCAGAGGGGAATAGGGTATTACTAGTTTGGTGTGATAAAAGTTAAGGATTTGTAAATTTGTTTGTCAATCACTAATTCTTTAAATACATATTTTTATTTACGTTTTTCTTTATATTTAAAAAACATAAGTTGAGCTTTTTTAATACTTGCTTTCATAAAGATTTTCAAGTTATTTTTCGAGTTTTCTCTGGCGTTTGCTCTCTCACTCCTTTCTCCAAACTTTTTAAATAAGTTTAATAATAACGATTATAAAGTTTTATTAAATCAACTGACTAGACGATAATGTGCTGGACTATTAATCTGGAGGTTGCGGGTTCGATTCTCACCACAGACTCTGGCTGTATCTTTAAAAAAAAAATATTTTCGGTATTTCGTCTTATGTATTGTCTCAAAGCTCAGAAACATTAAAAAGTGAATATAATGACTCGAATTTGTTCGCAGCTGTCTGATAGGACGAAATTTGCGAACTCCAACTCAATAATTTAGAAGTAATTTTTGAGTTTTACAAAAATGTAAACCTTGATTAAGTTTTGATATTAACAGATCGTTAAAGCAACATTAATAATGAGTTTGTTTTAAACAAAGAATTGTTATATCCCTATTGGAAAAGACTTTACATAGCGTCTTTAAAATAAATCTTTTGCTTTCTCAAATGTCCTTAATTCAAATTTCAATGATAACAGTTTCCCAAATTGAAGAAATTCGACACAATCTTTTTGTTCCTTTCTGAAGAATTTTGGTAGGGTTCAAGTCAATATTTATTTTTGTTTATGTTTTCTCTTTTGAAATATGGCAAAGAATTGAATAGATTTAGTAACAAAATTTTGAGAAAAATTTTAAATTATAAAGTTGCTCCAGAATCGAGCAATTTCTAGGACACATTTTAAAACATTAAGTTTAAGACTTTTTCATTACTGGAAGGTTTCAGTTTTTGGCTTAAATTGTATAATATATTATTACTGAAGGTGTTGTGAATCTTTCGGTATTTTTGGAAAATTTTTAAAATTTTTAGTACGAAAGTTATGGACCAAAACGCAAAAAAATCAATGTCAAAAATTAAAAATTTTAAATTCGAACTTTAACAACTTTTAAACTGTAAGAGTTATTCTAATATGTTTTTTCTTTCATTATCTACTTAACATATTTATAGAAAATGGTATATTTTTAAAAATGTTACATTTTGACACCCGTTATCTCTCTTTATTTAAAGTTTCTGAAAGCTTATAACATAGAATAAATACATAGAAATGAAGGAGAGGGAAATGTCAATAAGAAGAAGTGAGAAATTAGCAATACATTCTCTAGAAATAGATTTTTGACAATAGCCTTAAGGATTTGACTCTCAGTTGTCGTTCTGTTGTTGTTCCTCTATAAATTTTGTTTACAATTTTTCAATCGGATTAATACTATGAAATAGTTATGTATATTATTAATATGTATTCTAGCGTTTAGTCTTATTTTAAGTGGTCATATTCCATAAAAATCGAGTTCGTTCCAAAGAAATGGTTTCTAAGTTCTGAAATGAAACGAGTCTCATTCGGCAGCAGCTGTATCCACCGGAAGCTTTTAATTTTTTAACCGAAAATTTTTCAAAATGTTATAAATAACCGATCATGTTCCTCCCCTGGTGGCTATGAGGGCCGACCACTGATTTTACAAAAATAGTAAATTTAAGTAAAAGTTGAACGATTTTTTTAGTAGTGGTGGTCTACTTTGTTAGCCTATATCTCTGTTTGTATACAAACAGGTTGCTAACGAGTTAAAGTTCCTGAAAGCTTAGGTCTTCTTCTAACATGCCTTCTATATTGGATCAATATTATTAAAGATACATTTATAAAAATTTGTCTGGCCTTGAATCCCACTTTGAGTCCTGATATTCCACCAAAATCTAGTTCGTTTCAAGGCAATTATTTCCACGACCCGATTTCTAATGACCCGAGTCTCATTTGGCAAAAGCTTTTTCATCCAAAAGCTTTTATTTTCTTAACCTCAAATATTGCTGGGATATTTGCCCAACTACATTAATTCCAAACCATTTATGTTTATTTTTAAATGCTTTATAAATTCTTAATTATTATAATTTGCTAAAAAAAAGGAAATGAATATTTATTATGTAAATATTCACATATGTATTGTACAATATTATTACATACAAACCAGTTTATTTTCTGCTAAAAGTCAAAAGGTTATTTGTAGAGTAAAAAGTAAAAACTTTTATTTTGTATTTAGATTAGAAAAGTTTTTCTTGATTTGATTTGTCTGTAATTTCAAACGCATAACAAAAAGTTTGTATGATTGAAATGCTAAATGCATGGAAAATAAATAGAAACAGGGAGTGGTCAATTTAAAGGGTTTACAAAAAGGGACACAATACTTATTGAAGCCTACAAAGAAAATAAATTGTAGAGGACATTTTAGAAAATTTAAAACATAACCTTCCTGTTATAATACTGGTTGACCTGACCTATAGGGTATCGAACTTGAGCTAGCTAGGATCCAATTCAACCATTTAGGGGTTTAGATGGGATGAAATTTCCTTTCACCCTACTAGATCCGCGTCTGATCTGGAGTAATGAAATAATTTTAGATCTACAACAGTCTGGGGTTTGCAATTTGTATTTTGTTGCCAAAACTCTGGCCTATCCCTTTTACTTGCCACCATAGTAAGTATATTTAGTACAATTTATTTAAAGTTTTACCAACTTGAAATGTTTTTCTGTGTTGTTTCTTCTTCATAACATTTTCGTAGGTTTGTATTGCGTATTTCCGTTTAATGTCATCGCAAACTGCAAAATGCCTACAAAACAACCAACAATTGCAACTGTAAATTCGAACGCAGTTTAAGTTTTTACTCTGTATTGCATTTCAACCAGTCACAAAAGTTTTACAAGTTGTAAATCTAACTTAAATGTAAATGCTATTGTTGTTATTTATAAACTAAAACTCACAAACATTTAAACAAATACTATAGTAAAGCAAACATTTACTAACAACTATAATAGTTGCATTTGTTACCAGTCAAAGTACTAGTTTCTAGTTTGTTTTTTTTTTATATAAATAGTCATGAATATAGTTTATTAAAACTACACCCAGTTATTTGTATTTTGTTACTCATTTTGCTCTTTTCATTAATTTCTGCTATAATAGTTGTGTCGTTTGTTATTTATTTTTTTTTTTAAAAAAATAATAGGTTTGTTTTTGCATTTGTTCTTTTTCTTTCAATAAGTTTTGTAAAACTTATTGATTTGTTTAACGACGAAGAGTTTTTCTATTTTTTTTTTGCTAAACAGGAAACCGGAAATGAGAAAAAATTACATCGGAAGAGTGTGTATTGTTTTCTATTTACAATATTGACTAATAAATATTTGGGTTAACGCACTTGGTTGTTGAGCATAAGAAAAGGGGAAATTTGGTGGTTTTAAATAGTTTGTAGTACTCCTTGAATATGATAAATTACGAGATATATTTTAGTATTTTTTGCATTAGTTTGTGACAATTGCTAAAAAGTTATTTGAAAACTAGATCAGATCACTTATGAACCAATTACGGGACCAGTTTTGTTTCAATTCTTTTCCCACTAGTGACGGGTTAATCTAAACGGCTTTCTACAAAATCGATTTACAAACGGATGAGAATATTCCTTTAGTGGGACTGTCAAATGTAGTCAAGAAGTGGACGTATTTGAACAGGACACATCTGTGGTCTACGATTACAACTTTTAAGATATCTAAACTCATTTAGTCCTCACTTATGAGTAATAGAATTATACCACTTGATAGGAAATTGGTTGTGCTTTAGCTACGTAGAAGGAATTGCTGTTTGTCCAGGGCTATTTGGTTAAAGTTGGATACAAAGGCAACCAGAACAATAATTGGGTTGGCTAGGAAAAGTCTCAGGAGCCATCATAAATGGGATATGAACGCACAGGACTTCTATAGGTTGTGTGAAGATATTGAGGAACTAGAAACAGTGGAATATATTCTGTGTAGCTGTCCTACAGGGTCTCAGGAAAAAATGGCTAGGGGAAAGATTTCATGATGAATTGGGGGATATAGCTAGATATGCTCTAGGAAATCTACTAGGCTTTATCATGGAGTCCCGTTATTAGGTAACGTGACTATGTTATTCCCAGTCTATACTTTATAACACCGGACTTTTTTCTCTCCAAATTTCTTCTCTTCTGTTTAAGTTCACACCGAGTTATATTTCTTAAGAGTATCACAATGGATCATATGGATCCACCCCTTCAAATTTATCTATCTAGATAAGTTTTATCACGAGTACGATAAAACAATAAAATAGAAGTTGTTTGAATCTGGAGAAAGAGAAGTGGGTCCAACAATATCTATGTGACTGTCTATCTCCTGATATGCGCTCTTTTCAGGATCTCGATATGTCGCTGGGTGGTTCCATAAGACCTCGAAACAGGAAAAGGAGATATTACGAGTTTAAGTTTCTGAAAACCTTCCTTTATATTTATTACCTTTATATTTATTACCTACATCAGTCCATTTCAAATTTATCTATCTAGATTCTAGATACGTTTTATCACGAGCCATAGTATGATAAAACCATATAATATAAGTAGTTTGAATCTGGAGAGAGATCAGTGGGTCCAACAATCTCTATGTGACTGTCTATCTCTTGATATGCGCTCTTTTCAGGATCTCGATATGTCGCTGGGTGGTTCCATATGACCTCGAAACAGGAAAAGGAGATATTACGAGTTAATTTTTATGGAAAATTAAGTCTTCCTTTATAATTCTTACCTACATCAGATCATTTTGTAAAAGTTAAAAAAGAATTTCTTGTTAAAGGTGGTCTATTTTGACATCCTGTAACTCTCTTTGCATATAAACAGGGTGTCAACCTACATTATTTTGCAATTGGATCAATATTATAAAATATATGCTTAATTTATTAAACCTTTTCATTGCCATCAACCCCATTTTGAGACAAGATATTTCACTAAAATCAAGTTCGTTACAAGGCTATTATTTCTAAACTTTGAAAGCTTTCTCTTAAGAAATATGATACTCCTTTGCTCGGCACCTGGTGGCTATGAGGGCCGAGACTCTAGCACATCCCAGATTTTAGCGAAATGAAAGGTTCTCATTGAAGTATGTATATTTTTAGTATCACTTTCTCACTCTCTTTGTGCTGGTCACAAACTTTAAGTCAGGGAAAGGCAAAACATGGGCGTACGTGTGCACACGCATTGTAGAGAAATAAACAACTTTTAATCAGTCTAGCTTGAGAACTCAAACAAGCAGGTTGTGTATCGTTTTTTTATCGCACAATTTAAGAATCAGCGTTGCCAGTGAAAAAAAAAATGTCCCAACTTTTGAAGATGTATGATGAACAATATGAGATTTTACATTTTTTAATTGGGGAAAAGAGACGAAAGTTTACTGGCAACACCGATTCGTGGTGAGAGCGGAGAGAGTGTATAACTAATACAATCGTAAAATGCAATAGTATAGGTTGCCTTTCCCTGCTTTAAGTTTACTTGTGTTTATAGAAGAGAGAGGAAGAAAAATATGAAAACCTTTCCAATCTCCTCTCCTATCTACAAACTCAAACTTCCGCAAGTATACTTGACGTGTGTAAACCAGCTCTTTATAAAAACCGGGTTGTGTGAAAATTACACATTTTTCCAAAAATTTTTGGAGAGTTTTTCATAAAAAATTTTTTTTGGTAAAATCATTGTCATGTCTTCAAGGGTAATTTTAAATTGTTCTAGGAAGGGGTCCCTTTCTTTTTTAGCTCCTATTTCATCTACTACTTATTAAAAATTATTCAATAATTGACACTTCTTTATAAAACAAATTATATTTTCTCCTTTAAAACTATTGCTGGGTTAAATTTAATAACTTTTCACTTTTGAGTTGAGCTTATTATAAATTTAAAAGTGGTTGGCTACTTTAAATATTCGTTAACATTTACATGTTGAAAACTAATAAAATTGTAGTTGTAGAAACTTTAGCTGTATTAAATACAATATAAAAAAACTCATACCTCAACATATAACCCGTCCCACAGGGTTGATGGAAAGTCCAGTGTAAAACAACTAGCAAAACACAAAACTTAAATTCTAACCCAAATTTCAAAATACAAATGTAGTAGCAACATTAGTTGCTGAGTGATTTTTAACATGGTGAAAAGGATTAATTTTGGAAAGGATAGTAAAATGGGACTAATAATTGTGGCTGGCCAAATTTCAGTGGTTTTGTAAAGAAGATAATGAAAGACTTAAAGTAAAAATTTCAAATTAGTTTAATCAAAACCAAAAAAATTTTATTAGAAATGATACAGATTTAGGGGTTTTAAAAATAACATGTTAAAGAAGATCTTTTTCTACTAAAAAATATCAGCATTCATGTGGTTATTTTTGCAACAGTTTTTTTTATTGAGGAAAAGAGAGTGGTCGCTAAGTAGATATTCTTTGGCCGAGTATAACTCGGGTCGTTTCAAAGCAAAGATTCCGTTATAATGAGAACCTATTCTGAATTCATGTTGTTGCTGTTGCAACGGTTGTAGTAGATAGTTTTTTTCTAGAGAAAAAACTTTCGGTTGATACATTTGTCGCTGATATTACAATCTTTAGCCGTGCAAGACTCGAGCATTCTTGTTTTTGTTGCTGGTTTGACAGCCCCTGAATGCAGTATTTCGATTTTTTCCATTGGCTTGTACAGACTTTCAGTTTTTGCTGTTAGTTGCAAACTTTTTCTATATTGAACAATTGAATACAATTCGTGAATTTTTACAAGAAATTTATAAAACGTCTTAATATATTGAAATATGTAGGTATCGGTTACTGCATACTATTAAAAAAGTTAAAGAAAATTGATTGATTTTAATATGATTTGATAGCAACAGACTTTAAAAATTTTATTAAAAAATTTATTTCAAACTAAAGAAATTTTAATCAATAATTTTTTTCTCTTTTTAATTGCAGATGTTTATCGATCAAACCACCAGAGAGGTAAATTATAAACAAAACTTATATAAACATTCAATTTTGTATGGTTTTCAAGCCAAAAATTAAAACAAATACTTAAGAGTTTTTAGAGCGCGAAAAAATTGTGCATTAGTAAAACGATAAATATGTTCAAAACCGGATATATTTTTTAATAAAAACTAGAAAGCAAGTATGAAAATACACACAGCGCAAAAAGGGCCTCTAAAAGGGGCGTTTAGGTGTTGACAGCAATTGTTTAAGAGGGAAGGTTAAAATTAAATTTCAAATAAAATTAAAAAGGATGAGAAAGAGGATAAAAACAAATAATTAGAGCATAAAATATTGAAAAGGAAATGAGAGATTTAAAGAATGAGAAAGAGGAAAAAAACAAATAAATAGAGCATAAAATATTGGAAAGGAAATGAGAGAGTAGTTAAAATTTTAATTGTGAATTGAAAAAAAACATAAAATTTTTAAATAAATAGTAAAAATTGGAAGTTCACAGGATAACTATAATAACAATTAATATATTTTCAATGTTTTTAAGAAATCTCTGACCTTTAGCAAATTCACAACAACTTGAGAAGAGAAAAAGTTAGGGAAAAATAGAAAAACCCCTGGGCGGCGAAAGTAACTATTGAATGGAATTCTTTATTTCTTTTTTATTTATAAAATCTGTGTCTTTGAGCAATTCTATAACAATGAATGAAGAGAGGGAAATTTTTTTTGAGTGAAATTCTATATAATTTTTAATATATTCTTTACAGTATCAAAATTCTCAAAAGTATAAATCATAGAGAGTGAGCTGGGAGTAAAAATAACACAGGTTAACAGCAAAAAAGACTTGAATAACCACTATATAGATTTGATGCATCATGGATACCTAAGAACAAAAATGGTCAAATTTTTCAATTCTATGGAGAATTTTTTTTTTAAATTTTGTTACACGTTTCACCACATCATTAATGATAACTCAAAAAGGGTTAGTCCGATGATATTAAAATAAACTTAAAAAGTTGAGATTTGCATAACCTTTAATCCGTTTAGATATTGCGTTTCAATCGGCTCAGTAGTTTCGGAGTTATAATAACAAATTAAAGCAAAAAATATATTTTTTACGTGAAAATAGCAAATTTTTTGTTTTAAAAAAATTATGAAAAATCTAAAACGGCTGATACTGTTCAGATTTATTGCTTTATCGCAAAGCCACATGTAATAGGAACAAAACGAGATATTGATCATAAATATTTATGGATTCTTTTCGTATTTATTCACAATTAAGTGAATTCGCTCATTTTCACAAAATTTAAGTTTTTTGTTTGATACGCATAAAATTGAGTAGTTAATGTTCTTCTTTCGATTGATTGAATTTTGAAAACATTTTCCCATTGCTATGTACAAATTTTCATATATATATTGCGTTTCAATCGGCTCACTAGTTTCAAAGTTATAATAACAAACTGCAGCAAAAAATATATTTTTTACGTGAAAATAGCTAATATTTTTGGTTTAAAAAAATCATGAAAAATCGAAAACAGCTGAAATTGTTAAGATTTATTGCTTTTTCACAAAGCCACGTGTAATCGGAACAAAATGAGATATTGATCATAACAATTGATGGATTCTGTTCGTATTTATTCACAATTAAGTGAATTCGATCATTTTCACAAAATTAAATTTTTTTAGTTTGATACGCATAAAATTGAGTAGTTAATGTTCTTCTTTCGATTGATTGAATTTTGAAAACATTTTCCCATTTCTATGTACAAATTTTCATATATATATTGCGTTTCAATCGGCTCAGTAGTTTCGGAGTTATAATATATTGAACACATTGAAGCAAAAAAAAAAATTTTTTACGTGAAAATAGCTAATTTTATTGGTTTAAAAAAATCATGAAAAATCGAAAACGGCTGAAATTGTTAAGATTTATTGCATTATCGCAAAGCCATAGGGAAAAATGAGTTATTGATCATACAAATTGATGGATTCTTTTCGAATTTATTCACAATTAAGTGAATTCGCTCGTGGCATGACAGGCCCCTGGGGAGCTTATTGTCTTATTAAATGTAATTAAGACAACACTGCTCTATAATAGAAATTTTCATTGGTCTTAATCTTTCTGTTAAGTTTGCTATATAAATTTTAACACAATTAATTGCATTCCTCAAACTCAGAAGAGAAACATAATGGGCTTTCATTCAATAAGCCCCTGGGGAACCTGTGGTCTCATTAATTGCAATTTTGAAAACAACATATCCCTATTTAAAAAGACCCCCGAAATATTAGATAATCTTTTAAATGGAATTCTTTAAATTGATAATTTTTCTATGGCAGGACTTTGTTCAATAAGCCCCTGGGGAACCACTGGTTACCATTAATTGCAATTTTGAAAACAGCATATCCCTATTCTATTGATCTCCATCATTATGCGGAGACTGCTTAATGAATAAATGTCTTATTTTAAATAAAATTATCCCCTTTTGTCTCCCCTTTTTTTTCAAAATATAACCACAATTAATTGCATTCGTGTTGTATTTTTTTGTCAAGAAATTTTCAATTTTTGTCGTGTGCTGCATTTCAAGTTTTTTTTTGTTTGCAAGATGTTGAATTTTATTTCAGAGTAAAATAAAGAAAATAAAAATCATTCATCTGATCTGTTGGTTGATCACAAGTGACACATGGCTTGAGGTTCATTTATTCTGGACCACCATCGTCATCATCATCATCAAGAACGACAACAACAATAACTGGCAAACAAACAAATAAACATCATCATTATTATCGTCATTATCATTATGCTCTGATGTCTTTACACTTTGTTAAGTTTAAATGCCGGCTTAAATGTTTTTGTGGTCTGGTATGGTCTGGTCGGGTTGGCTATGGTTTGGATTGGGCATAAAGTACGTTTGTACTGCACGTACTGGTTAATGTTTTTATTTTATTCTTGTTTTGTTTTTTTCCCTACTCCTTCAATGTCTTGTTTTGTTTGTTAAATGACAAAATACAAAATCTCTGTCGGTTTAAGAGCAAAAAAGGTACAAATAAAAACCGCAAAAAAATGCAAATTACTTTAAAGAGAAAAAAAATGAAAGAAAAAATGTTTAGTTTAACATTAATTGTGACAAATGATGTTTAATACCAATAAATTTATAATGACAAGTGTGATTTTTCGTTCAATGAAAATATTTTTTTTTAGCAAAAAAAAAAAGAAACGGGTCAAGGCTTAATGCCACACAACTGCTAGCATTAAAAGGCTGAATTAATTTTCTATTAATTAATAGGAAATTTAATTACTATAACTTAATTTATGTATATTCATGCCTACAACCCTCAAATGAAGTTTATATTGATTTAATGTTTGAATTCGTAGAATTTCATGCAACAAAATTGTTTAACAATTTATGATTTTCAGCTTGAATTCTGTTTCAGTTCTTAAGATATTATTACCTTTTGTATATTAATTGTTTACGTTTCATTTAAAAATTGATGGTGATTGACAGCCATCAGGTGACTTACGATGACATATTAAGGTCGTTGTATATAAAATTGTCACAAAATATTTGACTTAAATGTTGACTTTTTGAGAAAGATCAGCAGGCATTTAACAATTATGTCAAGCTATTTAACTTGTTCTTTAAAAAATTTTAAACAATTTGTTAATTTAAGCGTGTGCTGTATGTTTTAGCAAATGTTAATATTAAATTCCCAATATATAGTAGTTTTTTTCAATTGTTAACCTACAATATTTGTTTAAATAACACAAAAATTTTAATTGATTTCTGTACAGACCCCCTTCCACCTCAAACAAACTAAAAAATATATTTAATAATAATCATATACATATATTTCTATAGAAAAATAAAAGAAGCAAACAAAAAACAAAACAAAATCAAATAAACCTAATTTAATTTAGCGTGTTTGTAACTCATTTAATCATTGAAACAACACCTCAACTCAAAAACTACTCGTGGAAAATAATAGTAAAAAAAAAAATTATTAACAATTCATGCACAATTTGCTGTAGTAAAATTGTGCGCAACGTCTACTACTGTGGATGATGATGAATTTAAATGTTGCAACTCTTTTTATTATTATTTATTTTTTCCATTTTTATGTTACCAGCTGGGAATATGATTTTATTTTAATTTAATTTTATATATTATTATATTTTTTATTAAAAAAAAATGTGTAATTTTTGTAATTATTATTTCTAATAACAAAATTAACAAAATGTACTTACTACTCCATAGTTTAAACAAAACATAATACAGCCATCTAAAGCCAAATTGCTGTTATGCTCAATTAATTCCATACAGCCAGAGGAGCTACTGAAATATTTTGTATTTAGAAAATAAAAAAAAAACAACTAGAAGTAACAGAAAAAATCACACCTTAAGTTTCTTACATTTCATATTTTAATTCTCAATGTAATTATTTGAAATAATTTTTGCTTTTATTTTAATAATTCTTTTATATTAAAGTTTTTGTTGAAAGCTGTTTATACAATGAGTTTTTTATTTTATTGGAAAGACCTCTAGAAGGCTTTTTGAAACCCTTCAGTAACAATGATAAGTTTGTAGAAGGATTTTTTTTATATTGAGTTTTCTGAGGGTGAATTTCATTATTAGACAACTTATATAACTTTAGGTCATAGGTCTTACAAGTGATTTTTCTGTCATCAACAAATATTGGAAACAATATCTGATAATTTTCCATTTTTTTAATTTTTCGACTTTGACTACTTTTCTTTACTAAATTTTCTATGAAAGCATATGTATTTATATTATAGATTTTAAAAACAGTTTTGTTCTTAATAAAATAAGATTTAAGTTGTTTAAATCGGTTGAAAATTGTAGAACTTATACGACTTTACAATAATAGCTTACTTTACTGATATATTCAATAACGCCTCCTAAAACCATGCTATAGAAATCACAGTTTTTCAGTATATAGAAAACTTATGTTGAAGTTTAGAAAAATGTTAATATTTCTTATAATTTTCAACCGATTTTAATCAATGATGATTTGTTTTATTCGTAATAAAATAATCTTTAAATATATGTCAATAAATATACTTGTTCGCTAATAAAAAAATTAAAATAAATTGACATCAAAATTGAATAATCAAAAAATAAAAAAAATACGAATCAAAAATATTAAGAAAATCACAAATAATTCACTAGTTTTGAATGTTTACATAATTTTTGTATATAATTGAATTTTGAATCTATAAAATTATGGTTTTTATGGGCTTTTTTTAGCTATGAACACCTAATTTGGAGTTTTCTCGTTGATCGTTTACTTTTAAAAACAATCCAACCTATTCAGAAAATCACAACTACTTCACCAATAACGAATGTAGATATAATATTTGTAAATAACATAATGTTTTAAAACTATAAAATGAATTAATGATTCCTGGAGGTCTCATTGCTTAACTGCCAACTTTGTCGTTTTCTGGTTGGACATTTTTACACAGCCTTGGAATGTATACAAATTGCGCATTCTATTCATATATCAATTCAATATTTTTAACAAATATTGGAATTATTTTTTTAAAAAATAACCAATTTTTTTTCCTTTTCAATAATTTTTCGACTTTGACTTCGTTTTTTACTTATTTTTTATGGAATTCTATATTCTATATAAATTTGTATAAAGGATTTTAAAACCAGTTTTATTTTTAATAAAATAAGATTTAAATCGATCAAATCGGTTGAAAATTGTAGAACTTATAAGACTTTACATTAAAGCTTACTTTGCTGATATATTTAATTATGCCTCCTAAAACTATGCTACGAAGAAAAAGTTAAATATTTCCTACAATTTTCAACGGATTTTCATCAGTGATGACTTGTTTTATTCATAATAAAATAATATTTAAAAATATGTCAAAAAATATACATGTCCGCAAATAAAAAATTAAAATAATTAGACATCAAAGTTGAAAAAACGAAAAAGAAAACAAAGTCATTACTGGACTACTTCTAAATTATGCATAGTATGCTTATCAGTAATTGCTAGTCATTACCAAGTTTTAGCTGAGATTTTATATAATTGTATGGTTTAATCATTTTAATTTTCTTGTATTAAAAACAATATTTTTAACCAGTAGTGACATGATTTTTTTTTAATATATTTTTATGATTTACTGTGTTAAATTAAAATTACTTGGTCTAGTTATAAATTGTTTCATATTTTTTATTATTATTGTTATAGTTTTATTAGCTGTTGTCTATATGTTATTGTAATTACATAGCCTTAGGTATTTAATTATTTGTGTTTTTTTTTTATACGACTACAAAAGCTACTTGTATTTGCTGGCATTATAAATTATTATTATCGATTTTATTCATATTTTTGATGGCGATAATTTATAGGCAAAAGGTTTTTTGTTTTTTTTGTTATAGAAAATGGTGGAAAAAAAATTCTAGACAGTAGTGAAATATTAGATTGATATGTAAATTTGGGGAAATTTAAGGGGATATGCAAATTATTAGGAATTAGATAAAAGGGAGCTTTAAAATTGGTAGTTAAAGGGAAATTAATTAAATTTCTAGGATGTGAGAAGAGTAATTAAACAATAAAGATTTAGTTTAACATTGATTGTGACAAATGATCTTTAGTACCAATAAATGTATAATGACAAGTGTGATTTTTCGTAATTAGCATTTTTTTCTTTCAATTTTAAAATATTTTTTTCAAAATTTCTTAAATTTTATTCAATTTCCTTAAAAAATCTTATAATTCTTAGTAATTTCTTTTCAATGAATAACAATTTGTTAAACAAATATTTATAGCACTTTTCTTTTCATCCATATTTATTCTTCAGTCAAAAGTGAGTGAGTGATACGTTTCATATTTGCTTTTAAAAACTTTGTGACGTTTTTTCTTAACAAAATATCTGCTCTTTAGATTAAAGTTCCTTGAATTGAAATGGAATGTTTAAAAAAAACAACAATAATATTTTATCTTATTTATTTCTTTAATGAATTTATAACAAATACAATAATAAATTATAAATAACTGTTATACTCACTGCTGCAATTAAGTTTAACTCTTTAACTTGAAAATTTAATCTTTTCCTGAGTGCCCTGAGTGTTTGTTTAACAAATATTATGGTTTTTTGGAATAATAAATATTTAAATAACCCTAATAAGAAAAATTAAAAACAGAAATTGAATATTTAATTTAATTTTTAAAAGAATTCAAAGAAGTTTTTTTTACAATTTTCAAATTGATTTTAATTATTTATTTATTGTTTTTTGATAAATATTTAAATTTATTTCCATTTAGCTTTCATTGTTATAATATTTGCACAAAATTCTGCCATTTGTTACAATTTATTTATTTTGTTTATCTTTTTACGAGTATTTTGTGTTAATAAATAAACATTTGTTTTGAGATACCATTAATTTATTTATTTTTCAATAAATATTTTTTGTAATTATTGTGAAGGATTTTGATATTTTTATCTAAAGTTCAATGCTATAATCTAGAGGTTAACAAATTCATTAAAATATTAAATCAAAGACTATATGAATTTAAATAAAAATAAATTTGCTGCTTGATCATTAAGCCCATTTCATGGTAAAAACAAAGTCCATCCATTTTATACTTTTTTATACAAATGGATCCTTTGCTTGGCTCATTTGAAAATGGTTGTCTCTCTCAGCATTGCTGTCACTAGAGAGCGTGTTTACGTGCTCATTCGATCCCTTTACAAATAAGTGACTAGCTCTTACGAATACACTTTTTTATTTTGACTTTGCTTAAATAGTTTCAAACCTATTTTTAAAGTAATGCTCCTAGAATTTCTTTTATTTAACTCAAACTTACTTTTAGCCAAAAAAAAAATATTATTTTCAATTAAAAAAAAAAACATTTTCAAAAGACAAAACAACCTGTCATATTTGACAGCCACATTAATTTGTCTGCTGAAAGCCAAAAACACAAAAATAACAAGAACTGCATAAAAAACGTCTTAAGAAAAATAATAAATTAATAAAATTACTAGTTATACAACGAAAAAAAAACTAAAAACAATGTACTAGCAAAATGTAGCTTGTAAATACAAAATTTGTTTCGTTTTTTTTTTCCTCTCTTGGTACAAATATTTCAAACTACTGTAAAACCTGTTAGCAGCTGCTGCCAATATTCAATATAACATTTTAACAGTCAGTCGTCGTTTTAATAATAATTTAACTAAAAAAAAAGAAACGTAGCATTGGAAAAACTTATTTATGTAAGTTAAACGTTAAACATGTTTGCTGGTCTTAAAAATATGATGGAAAAAAAGGAGAAACATTACAAAAAAATTTAAATTAAAAAAAAACTGTTAATTTGCTAAATTTTTAGCCAGACAAGAAAACCAAATATTTAACAGTTTTAAATAATTAATTTAACGGTTAAGGCTTATGTTGAGCTTGTACTTTACTTGTATAAGGAATGGGGAGTCCAATAAATAAATGATCATAAGCATTTTTCTATAGACAAGTGTTGAAACTTGAACAATACTAATGATGGGATCATAATGGCCAATTTTCTCGTTTAAAGAGATTATAGTTCTTAGGGGCCGAACATGTTCGGTTATTTATCTGCGTGTCCAAACCCCAACTTAGTTTCCACATTCTCCTTTATCAATATTTGAGCAATATTTCTGAATCAGAATAGATTTAACTCTGTTCAGATTTTGTAATTCTAATTAGGAAGAACAAATTTAAGTTTTTTTTAAACATTAAACAAAGTTTGTAGAACATCAGTCCTTCTTAAACTACTTCTTAGTAAGGTTTTTGAGGAACAGTTTTTATTTAGGTCTGCAGCTGAGAAATTTTAACGTTTTATAGAATCTTCAGCATTAGAATGCCAACTAGAGATGCCTGGGTAAATTCTGGAATAACGTCTTCTCTTTGTCTTTACTGATACCTGTAAAAGGAACTGTTTAAGGGATTCTGTCTTATGACCTTGGTGTTTTTGAATTTTTCCATTGATTGAGCTGTAAAGTGAATAGAAACAGTGTCTGAATTGTTTCTAATTGTTTAACGCTGTTCAGATTTTGTAACTCGGATTTGGAAAAATTAGAAAATGTTTTTGAGCATTTGTTAAATATAATTTCCTCCGTTAACTACTTCTTGTTAAGAAGCTGTTACATATGAGCTTTTATTTTGATCTGCTATTGAAATATGATAAACTTTTATAGAATATTCAGGATTAGAATTCCAATCATGTATGGGTTGTAAATTCTGGAATAACTCTAACTCACTCTTTACTGATGACTGTAAGGGGAACCGGTTAGGGATTCTCTCTCATGACCTTGATATTTTGGTATCTTTCAGACTAAATTATATTAGCTCCGTCTTTCTTTACCATTTATTGAGCTGTAAAGTGAATACGGGAACATGATCTGGATATGAGAAACGTGGACAGGTTTAGTAAAGCCTTTGATGAAATGATTTGGCTTAACAATGCGCAAGAACCCGTTTTTCTATAAACAATATTATAGCACGATTGGACATTCACATTCCGTTAATTATGCTATATTATTAAACTGTAAATGGGGCTCAGGGAAACGGACACAGATGGTCTATGATATCAACTTGTAGGGTATTTAAACTCTTTTGTCCCTGGTTTGCTCGTTACATTAAGAACTTGCTCCTAGTAGGAGCAAAATTATTCACTACCATATCTTATTTGTGACTGTCACGCTCTTGGGACCTTCTGGCCTATCTCAGAGTTATATGTGTACCATCTTTACTACTCGATTAAGGTTTTAGAAATGGGGCTCAGGGAACCCCGTATTTAATCCTATTGGCCCTCATTGACTCGATTAGTTACCAAGACTCTAAAAAGTTGTTCCGATGGGGTGGAAAATGATTCGGTACTATATCTTATTTGTGACTGCATCGCTCTAGGGACTAACTGGTGTATATCAAAGATATTTGTGTTTCAAATCTACATTTTCTATTGATTTAAACATCTTGTTTGAATATCAGTCCCTTCTTTAACTGCTTTTAATAAAGGATTTTGGAATGGGACTCATGGAACCGGATATTTAAACCTAATTGGCCTTCATTGAGTCGGTTAGATACCACGACTCTAAAAAGTTGTTCCGACGGGGTGAAAATGATTTTGAACTTTGAACACCCGTCCCTTCTTTAACCACTTATGATTAATAATGGAGTTCAGGGAACCGGATATTTAACACTTTTGACCCTCAGTGACTTGGTTAGGTACCAAGACTCCAAAATGTTGTTCCGACGGGGTGGAAAATGATTCGGTACTTTATCTTATTTGCTACTGCCCCGCTCTGGGAACTATCTGAGGAGTTTGTATGGAAAATATTGTCGGAATTTTACGAAGCATCGTTTGCTATATACGGGATTATTTAAGGTTGCATTTCCAATAGAGTTTAAAATATTTTGAACATCATTCCCTTCTTTAAGGTTGTTTGGAAGCAGTCGGGTAACAGCTTTAATTTTTATATAATGTTGAAATATTTACATTTTTTTAGTGGAAAATCATTTATTTAAAAAAATCGTGACACCAATATTTGCAAAATAATGACCTAAAAGAGATTAGTTTTGTTAATTTTTAGGAACAAAATGTAGCAAAAACTTGCATTACCATGTAATGAGTAAAAATGTAAATATTCGACACTTCACTACTTACACAATAGCATTTTAACACATTATTTTAACAAGGTGATGTCAAAGAGGCAAGTGCTTACCACATTCACTTATAAATAAGTCATTATTTTGGTAGTTATAGGTAATGACTTGTATAACTCATTGACGATTATGTTGAATTGAACGTGCCCATGCAAATGAACAGTTATGTAACAAATAATAAATAAGTCATTATTCGAATACTTCTAAGTAATGCAGATAGTATGTTGTAGTCATTGAATATATATTAATCAGTAATTACAAGTCATTACCAAGTTGTGACTGGTTAGGACTTATTAAAGCAAACACTATCAGGTATCTCATGGAAATTTTTGGAGCTATAGCTCCAACGCGTTTGTGATAAATAAATTTGATTGTTCCAATTAAATTGTCTTCCCTGTAAAGTTCAAGTGTAATTCTTAGTTTTTACTGATGTTGTGTATTTATTTCCACATAACAATTGTAATTTAATTGTTATCTAGTTAAAAAGGTTTTTTATTTTGTAGGTAAATAGTAAATGGCCTAAAAACTTGACCTTTTTTTCTATGTAAATTGTAACCAAGAGCAAATAAAGGCGCTATAATAAAACAATAAAACCCTATAGTCTAGTAAAATGTAAAAATTAGATAAAATTCTTATCTCCAGCACTCTTATAGAGATATAAAGCGATGATGTAGTCATAGTTTAGTAAATAAACTTCATAAATCTTTGTTTGTGCACAGTAGTTACACAAAATATTTGCCAAAAACAAATTTAAATAGGGGAGAGAGCACACAACTAACTGGGTAATAATATTTAAGACCCAACTATAAAAAAATATTGTACTTAATAATAATAGTAGCAAAACAGTAGCATATTTATTTAAAAATTAACTTTTTAAACAAAGTCATAAATTTGTTTTATTATTTATTTAAGATTTATTTATCCACATTTTGTACGCGTACCTATGTAGTTTAACGTAAAATCTCTAAATAAATATTAGACTAGAAAAACATTAAAAAAAACTAAAATAAAATATTATTATCTCAATAGGAATATAAACAAATAAATAAATAAATAAACTATTGTCTGGTAAAGTGAAGCTGTCTTTCATAAAGTTTGTGTGTGTGTATTTTCATAATTTCCTGCAGTTAAATAAATTAAAACAATAAAAAAATTGTTAAATAAATAAAGAAATCCACTAAGAATGTCTACGCAATTTAAATAATAAATCATATGGGAAATTGGACTTTTTAACATGAAATTAAAGCATATTATATGAAATATTAAGGATACTCACAGTTTGTTAAAAATTAGATTTAGAAATCAAAAAATTTGTTTTAATAATTAAATTTTGTTATTGAAATATTGTTTAAATTTAGATTCTATGGATAGAACAAGCTTTAAAAGCTCTTAAGTTTGAAATGTATTAAGGGTATTCACAGTTTTACACAAAATTATAATTTTTTATTTAAAAAATAATATATTAGTTATTCCTAGAATAAATGTAATGTATTTAATTAATATTAACATTTTATTTTTAAAATGTATTAACTGTGAATACCCTTCTTAAATTTGTAATTAAAATCTTTAACTTTTCTTAACAAAAGTAACGCAAATCTGCAGTTGATACATAAAAATAGTAAAAATGAGCTAAAATAGTGTATGATTGTGTTGTGCGACATATAGAGATTTAAAAGAATAAATTACATTCCTTTCAATCCCTGCAAAAAAAACTAAAAAAATGATCTTGAAACTAAAACGGCAGAAGGCTTATTTGCGTTACTAATTTTATTCAAACAATTAATTTTAATCCAAACAGTAACTCTCTGCAATTCCGCAGTTCCAGGCCGGGTAGACCGCCAAAACGTGGACCCGTAGGATTATCCTTGCCACCCACCCATCTCAGCCAGCATCCACAATTGAAAAAGCATCGTCTAGATAATGGAGATTATCCCTATGAAAACGGTCATATTACAGGTAAGAAACAGCCCAAAAAAATTATATCATTCCCCATAGAAATCTTGCTATATCATTTAAAATTCAACGCCTTCTTGTTTTTTTATAAAAAGCGGCTTCTTTTTTCTAAACAAAACATCTTTTTATGAAAATTGAAATTGAAAAAAAACTCAAAACGCCACATTCGTTCTAAGTTTATGCCGCCAAATAGCCTGCATGACTTAACACTTTTTGCCTTAAAAAGATTTTAAATGTGTGTTAAGTAGTTTTTTTTCCTTTTCTTACACTCTTTCATGACTTCTTAAGAACTCAAAGAAGAAGTTTTTTTTTTGTTTTTTTTTGTAACAAATCTTAAGAAAAGAATTATAATCTTGTAATTTGTAAATCAATAAAAACAATGAAATAAATCTAAAGATATAAATAAATTTCAACAAATCATTGCATACATTAGTGTTAAAGAACAAAATGTTTCTGTTTTTTTTTCTTTTTTAATTCGAGATTTATTGTTCGCTACATAAAAGTAGTAAGTTTTTTCAATACATTGAATAAAAGTAGGCGTGGTTGAGTTGTCAAAAAATATTGTTATTGAAAACTACAGATGGCATGAAACTAAGTATAAAAATCCATTAAATAGTTGTACAACTTTTTCCATCTTTTATGTTTGTGAGAATCTTAAATAGTAAATCAATAATAAAAGATTTAAATCTATATTTAGATTAGAGTTTAAAGAATTACTAGCAAAAAAATAAAATTAATAGTTATAAAATTAAATAGTAATAAATAGTAATAAAATTAATAGTAATAAGACGATGTTAGTCCTTACTGTTGGTTGTTAGAGGAACCAGTTCAGGAATTAACTCTCGTCATCTTATTCTTTTGTTATCTTTCTGGTTACTTTTTGAGCCGTAAAGTGAAAACTGGAACATCATCATAAGATAATGAACATTTGTATCTATATGGATGGGTTTTCAGCAATGAAAGATCTCAGTTCGTATATGCTTACGTAGAGTTAGTGCTGGTTCACACACGTCAAGTTTACTTGCAAAAGTCTTGAGTTTGTAGATGAGAGAGGAGAGGAGATTGGAAAGATTTTCTTCTTTTTCTTCCTCTTTTTTGTGTAAACTCAGGACTCGCTCAACTAAACTTGACGTGTGTGAACCAGCTTTTAGTATGGTTTGCTGAATAAACCGGTTCTACTTTACACTAATTTGTATCACGTTTAGACTCTTTCGTTCTGTTGATTGTGTTTTCCTATAAAATAGATGAATGAAGATGAGAACAACTTTTAGGATATTAAAACTCATTTGCTCGATTAATTGCTCGATTAAATAACAAAGAAATTGTTCCGACGAGGAGGAAAAGGATTCGGAACAACATCATATTTGCGACTGACTCGTTTTGGGGACTATCTCTGAGATGTGATCAGATTTGTTTCACATTTTCAATTCATTTAACATTTCTGAAACGCGGAATTTTTATAGTTCCAAATTGTTTTCCAGCTTTGTCTGAAAAACTTTCCTACAGTTGGGATGCCTATTGGACATTAGCAGCTTATTACCTAAATAATTTTGTTTATTATCTATTTTGTAGGTTTAAAAATCAAATATTTTAATTAGTGAAACTAAAAAGACGAAGCGAGTCGTTGTTTATTTGGTTCCCATGGTAGCTCGTGAGCCAGACTAACTATGGCTTTTAGGTATCTGATTCTGGGTTCTCATTCCTCAGATAGATCGTTAGGTATATGTTCGCTCAGAGATACATATTTTAATAAAGGAAAAGTATGACATTGGAAGATATGGTGAAAGACTTAATTTCCACGATTCCGGCAACTGCCACCGATCACACAGTGAATCGTTAATACTGACATTAGCCCCGATATATTCTTCCGATTCCAATTAAATAATTATTTAGTGTGTTTCACATCGTACGGATGCCTAATTTCCCTGGCAACCTTGGTAATTTCCGGTTTGTGTCATATATTAGAAGTTTCCTGAGAGGCTTCTAATATATATCCATTTACTAGCAGATCAAGAAGGATGTAAAACTCAACTTAGACATCATGGTCGACGGCGTTCAAAATCCGACAATGAACCACTGAAAATCTTGGGTGTCACTTTTGATAGCCTTTTTACCTCCTCAGCACACGACACTGACGACATACAATACGATTGGCCGGTCAGTGGTTAACTATGCTGCTCCAGTGTGGTCGCCTTCGTTAAGTGATACTCAGTGGAGAAATATTCAATGCTGTAAAAATGTAACCTCCGAGCACCACCTTCACAAGGAAACTAAGGTTCTATCGGTCAAGGAACATAACGTCATGCTGACGCAACAGTTCCTTCTGGGATGTCACCGGAGGAGTCATCCAAACTTCAACAACACACAGTTGGTGTATCCTCCGAGGCATGTCAGAAAGGACCTTAGAAAATACGAGGACAGCATACAGAAGTATGTGCAGGATCCATTGGATCGCAGTTCGTATATGACAGCTTTGAATGACATTCGTAGAGACGCCATCAATTCCGCGGTAGCAGGATACCGTATGAATGTCGTACTTGGAGGTCGCCCACCACCGATAGCAGACGCCGAGAAGATTCTGCCGCGGAAAACAAGAGTCGTCCTGGCACAACTAAGATCAGGATGGAGCAACTTATGCCCAGCATGTGGTCAGGGTCCTCATGATACCCTCCACATTTTCAACTGTCCAGCCAGCCCTAATTTACTACGTCCAGTAGATTTATGGATTCATCCAGCAGAAGTAGCACAATTTCTTGGACTTGATATTGCAGAACCCCCAGATTAAATATTGTAAAATTGTTCACGCTGCTACAACACCAACTAGCAGATCAACGTTCAGATCATGACCGCAGATGGACCCAAGTCAGGGTTATGTCAGATTGATTTCCAAGCCTTCCTTGCAATGTTTGACTATGTTAGAAGACGTAGTATAAGTAGTATAAGCTTAAAGTGTTGCCTGAAATTTGAAGAAGTTGCCTACTCCAAATATTCCTTTCCATCGCCAAGCCGTATTGAGAACTTTCATCCTAGTCCACATAGTCTTCTCGTTTGGAAAGAATAATAACTTTGAAGCGTTATGTAGTCAGATGTTTGACTTAAGAGCGTGGGAAGCATAAACAAGATCCTTGTCTGTTGATATGTTCTAGATCTTCAGCATCAAAATGGTCTCAGCGTACTCTAGGTGGTTACAGCCATTTAGTAAAGGTTTATTTGAATTACCCTAAAAGACTAGTATGCAGAGCATCAGTTATCTCGATCAATACAAATCTCTGAATTCTATACAGTTGATCCCCATGGTATTTCCTTTTAGTTGAGGTCCACAAAAATAGAGATTCGTAAGTCAATGCTGGACATATTATCGGGGTGGGCATCCTCTATAGTCAAATGTTTGATTTAAGAGCGTGGGAAGTAATGTTCTAGACCTCTACAGTCATACAAAAACGAGGAGAGCATACAGAGGAATTACGCTGAAACACTAGTATGCAGAGCATCAGTTATCTCGAACAATGCAAATCTCTTAATTCTATACAGTGGATCCACAAGAAATTTCGTAAGTCAATACTGGACATTATGATTGCGGTGTGCATCCTCGGGTTCTTATTAGGGATGCAAATCAAAATTTTACCGAGTCCTGGAATTAGTAAATTCCAGTTCCATTTGGCATCCCAATATCCAATTCAACTGCTCATATATATATCAACATTTAGGACCTCCTGAGCCCGTTGTCTTGCTGAAGGCCCCTTCTATATCCAGACAAGCTATCATTGTATATTAAGAATTTAAAACGAATATCCACAAGTTCCCACAAAAATGGTCGGTTTGCTATAAATATTATTGGTTTATAAAATTCTTTTGATGCTGCCAACCTAATGTACTATTCTATACAAAAAAAGTGTATTAACCCAGAAAACCACACAGGTTTTTACATTGTTGCCAAAAGGTTTTTTAGAAAAATTCTACAACTACTGGCCATATATTTAACAAATCATCATGGATTTTTAGCTGTTCTCAAGAAACAGACACAAACAGCTACTAAGAATTAAACATTCGTAAACCAATAATCATAAGAAACAAAAAGAAAATGAAATTATTTCAAATTACAATACAACCATTATCAAGTCAGTGAGTGAGATTGACGGACAGACATACAATCAGACAACAAATATGTACACATGGTATTGTACTGAAAAAAAAAGATTCTTCAACATTCTTTATACATTTCATAGCAATCGATAATGGTGGACTGTTTTCAATATTTTTCTTTTCAAAACGTTTAAAACTGCTAAACACAATGAAATATAACCATAATTCGGGGGTTTAATGCTCAAGAAACAGTGATTGAACCGGGGATTCATACAAACATATGAATTGCAACAAAGAAAATGAAAACAGGAATATTTTGATTGTTAAACCTTAGAGAAATAAAGAAATCGTGCTGCAGTTGGCAAAGACACGATGCTGCTGCTAAAAGAAAAAAGAAACAGTGAAAATGAGAACAATAATGAAATGTTGAACAATTTGATTTGTTTTGTATTGTTGTTTACGACAATTGTAGGTTATGGTTGCAAATAACTTGTGTAACTTGCAAGTTGCAACCATCATCATCATTTTCATCTACATTTCAAATCTTCCTACCACTAAACATTGCAACATTGCTTAAGATTTGTTTGAATGAATTCAATACATGGGATTGTAGGAATTGAAACTTGTTTAATTTTATGGCGATTTGTTTTATTTCTCCAAAAAGGAAGTCTTAAGATAATGATTGTAGTGCTTTTGTTGGTATTTTGATATTTATAACTTTGAGGCAGTTTCTGAAATGATGATTGTAAACCATTTGCCAAAACAATAGAGGCTTTAAATTGATGTGTTTGAATTGTAAAAGGCCTCAAGTAATATATTTTGCTAAATTTAAAGTCATAGGCATTTAAATGTCAATAAGTGGTTGTTGGCTGAGAAATTAGTTGCAGGCGAAAGTGTAAGGCGAGATAGAAAAATATATAGAAATTAGTGATTAACAAAGTTTTAAATTTTTTTTAAAACTTTTTTTAGTTTCTCTAATCACTATTAAACTGTTTTCCTTAATTAATTATTTAATTTTTTCACCAAATCGTTTTGAGACCTCCCACTTTAAACAAAAACCGAAACAAATTAAAAATGTTAAAATGCAATTACCACAATATTTTTTTTGTTTTTGTTGTAATATTATTTTTAAACCAGATAAAAATAATTTGCTCAAAACTATTCAACCATATTTTTGTGGTTTTACAGTAACGACCCCGGTGCAAAAACAAAAAAAACGAAAAAAGTGAAATGAAAACAATAACGAAAATGTGCTGGGAATTTACAATTGTACTCTCAGCAGTGACGTACTAAATGATAAAACACGCATATTCAGGACGGACGTACTAAAGGGGGAAATGGAAATGGTTGAAATAACCCTGAAATTAACAAAAATGTCAACAAAATAGTTGCTGGGGTTTTTATTTTTCGTTCGTTCAGTATTTTAAATAAAAATTTAAAATTACAAAAACAAAAATGTGACAAATATTTTTGTAAAGGTGTGTTCGTGTTTGTGTGAGGGAAAAACAGTGACAGCAGCAAAAAAAAGTTGGCCATAATAATATGGCTGAAAATGAATGGCATCTACACAAACAAAAAACGCAGACATGTATTAGACTAAAAACAAAAAATGTTTTAACAAAAAAGTAAAAAATCTAGTATAAACAATTTTTGTTTGAATGTATGGACTTGCATGTGTAACCCAGCAGTTAAGCAAGTAGCCAACGTCCCAATCCCTTTTAGACAGTAATTGTCACTAATGCCTGATAACTTGTCTGACTCCAATTGATATAATTTGAGTCATTTGACACGTATATGCTCTTTGCAGGGCAGATAGAAGTTACTTTATTCATCCCAGGTAATCTAGATTGAAGTCAATTGTCACTAAAGTGTCTCTAAGTAATCTAGAATGCAGTCACTTTAAACATTTATTTTGTACTGCACCATAGAAAGTAGTTATTTGACCCACCAAAAGTAACCTATTGGAAAGTGGTCGGAGGATGGATTGTTTACAAGTTTTGTAGCTAATCAAATAACCAGCTAGGTAGCTAGTAAGAAACTGACTATATGTCACCGGTATGTGAATCCAATGCCATTGGACCATCAGACAGTCTCATTGTAATCAAAAGGGATCAATAACTAGTCACGTAGCTACTTATGTAAATGATAGTTAAAATCACTAGTTCGGGACAGTCTCCTAGAACTGCTGGGAAAGTGATTACCCTTACTGAGCTGTATGCTTTTGGCATAATACAGGTGGGCAATTGCCAATTGAGAATGTTTCTTATTATGAAAATTATTATAAATATTACAAACATATCAGGGAAATCTACAGTTTTTTTCTTTAATTTTTTATTAGGGTCTGTCTTGTAGTTATTTTTTTGTTTTGGTCTTAAGACCTGCAATTATTTTGTGCTTAAAATTCTATATTCTTAAGAAACATTGTAGAAATATGTTCACAAAATTGTTTGCATACCTACAAACAAGTGAACAAAACACAGTTAAAAGATTCTTAAATATGAAAATATTTTCTTTAAAATTTCTAAAAAAGTTGTACTTTATTTAGAATTTATTTTAATATATTTTTCTAGCTTTTATTTTAAATCCCTTTCTTTTATTTTATATTCTTTTCAGATATGAACCGCTTGGAAAAGTCTCCTTTATTAGCCAATGGCTATAATCCCCCGCCTATTAATCACATGGCATTTATGCAAATGAATCATCATCCCGGTTCTGCTCTAATGTCACCCGGTATGCCTCCACATGGTCTTCATGCCCGGCCTGACAGTCAAATGCTAAAGGCCGCCGCTCAAAGTGGCATGTCGGCTGCAAATATGGATGCTTTAGCCAGATCCGGTATATGGGAGAATTGTCGGGCAGCCTATGAGGATATTGTTAAGCATTTGGAGAGGTAAGTCCACAAGCATAAAAATCCTAATAGTAAAAAGCTCGCTAAACTTCTCC
This sequence comes from Calliphora vicina, assembly GCF_958450345.1. Classification (NCBI taxonomy): domain Eukaryota; kingdom Metazoa; phylum Arthropoda; class Insecta; order Diptera; family Calliphoridae; genus Calliphora; species Calliphora vicina. The sequence continues at coordinate 56,677,544 of NC_088781.1, read as the reverse complement.
ATACATTCAAAATATTTAAAATTTTAAAAAGCTCATGAATTTTTTAAAGAAAAATTAAGCCCAATCCAACAAATTTGCAGAGACCTATTGAAGACATTTTTATTATTATAAAAGCTTTTTATGAAACTTTTTCTAACAAGTTTAAGCTTGAAAAATTTTACTACAACGGATTGAAAAGAACTTTAAAATATCGTATTTTCAAACATGATTTTAACTTTAAACTTTTTATATCAAAAAAGTTCATCAAAAGTTTCACTTTGGAATGCTTTTGACGTTTTTCCAAAAACCTAAGCCTAATATTACATTTTTGCGGGGACGTGTTAAAGAGATTTGTATTTTCGTAAAAGCTTTTAAGATGTAGCTTTTCAAGAAACCCTTTCTGGCATGTTTAAGTTAAGAAAGCTCAACTGTAAAAGTTTGAAAAGCACTCAGAAAGAACTTTAAAAATGCTTATTTTCATACAAGATTTTAACATAAAACTTACTTTGTTTTCCAATAATTAAGACCAATCTTACAATTTTAAGAAATAAAACATGTTTAAGCTTAGAAGTCTTAAAACTGTAAATGTTTCAAAACACTTCCAACAATACAAATATTCAAAGTTAAAAAAGCTTTAGGGACGAAAGCTTTCATCTGCACCCTACCCTTGGGTTTAATTATTTTTTTTAATTTTTCCACATATTAATTCTTTAAAGCTTTTCTGTTTCCTAACATATTTTCATGAAAAAAACTTTATTATTCTCTATTGCAGACTTCGAGAGGAGCGTACCGACGAACGTCAACAAATGGGTGGAGTTGGAGGCGGCATAATTGGTGGTGAACAAAAACCACGTGATTTAAGTTCACGTAACTGTAAGTATGATAACTAAATAAAAGCCAAGACGATGAGACAATTAACGAAAAATTAGTTTTGAACAGAGTGTAATTTCCTCCGAAAAACAAAAGGAAATTACATTCGCGAAGAATATTTCGATAATTTCACTTAATTACACCCTAAATTTCTAAACAGATATGCTTCTATAACGAATTATTGTATCATTCATTCATTCCTTTAAATTAATATTTGATTTAATTTTTCTCTATTTTCATTAACCAGGTTCCCCCAATCGTCAAAGTCCTGTGTTAAATCTTTCCAAATCGGGAGGTAATACCGATCAGGGTAGCAATTGTGATGAGCGTAGCGAACGTAGTGATATGCATTCCCCAGCCCACTCAGTCCGCGACGACAGCATAGAACGGGCCAGTGGTCGTAGTGTTGGTGAAATTGGTGGTGGCAATGTCACAAATATGGATGAAGATGAGGATATTGAAAACCTAAGTGATGACAATGTGTCGGAAGTGGATGAAAGAATGGGCAAAGATGATGAAGGTAAGAAAGGTTTTAAATTGTAAAAAAATAATAATGAAAGAAACAGCTTTTAATTGCATTATTTATTCTTTAGCAACTTAGAAGGATTTTATTTAACAATATTCCCAATTTGTTTGTTTTATTTTTGATTTTCCCTCAGATTTAAGTGATGTTGAACGCGATAATAATTCTCCTGCCTCACAACGTCTCCAGCGCGCCCATAATATGCCCCACAACATGCCCCATCACAATGCCGCGCTGGTGGGTGCGGTAGATCGTGTCTCCGTGAATGTCTTAAGCGATCATGATCCCACTCATCCAGCTTTGCAACATGGTTCACCCTCACACAATGCAGCAGTGGCTGCTCTGCAACATCAACGTGCTTTAAATTACTCCACACTGGCAGCGGCAGCAGCCGCTGCTAATGGCCCTTCGTTACCAGTCGCAGTCAGTGCTGGTGCTCTAACACCCAACGAAGCTTTATTGGCGGCAAGTGATGCCTCCACAGCGGCTGCCGCCTTAGCAGCGGGAGGTCTTACCCTTGGCCCTCTAGCCATGGATCCTGGTGTACCCTCTTCCACCGAGACTTTGCTGCGAAATATACAAAGTCTTTTGAAAGTGGCGGCTGATAATGCCCGTCAACAGGAACGGGCCTTAAGTTATGAAAAAGGTAAGTTTGATTGCTAGATTTTTTATCTTAAAAGTATTTATTTGTTGTGACTTTTTCTTTGTTTTTTTACTAACTTTCTCTGTTGTATTGTTTTTTTATATTTGTTTGTTTCATTAGCTGAATTAAAAATGGATGTTTTACGCGAACGTGAAGTTAAAGACTCATTAGAAAGGCAATTAGTTGATGAGCGGAAGTTAAGAGGTAAGTTCAAAAAGACTTTATTTGCATTTCAATTTATTTTTTGTTATTTAAACAATTGACTGTGTTTTAAAAGAAAACAAAAGGAGAGTTATGCTATGGAGAAACTACCGACACGTTTTTAAGATCAAAATAGCTTGATCAGTCATTTAAATTAACAAATGACCACAAAGTATGACCTAAAGGGTTTTTTGATTTTCAATTGTGTTTTTGTTGTAGGAGTAATGCGAAAAAGAAATTAACATTTTAACAGCAGTTGTTAGGATTGGTGGTGTGATAAGTGTGACCTAACAAGGGATTTGGTTTTAGTTGGTAAAACAAATTTAACAATCGTTTGGTTTCTTTTTTTGTGTTGTTTAGCACATGACTAAGCTTCTGTTAGGTTTCAGCGACGGCTTAGCTATTATCAAATTAAATGTTAGTAAGTTGCAATTGCATAAGTTAATTGAGTGGAGAGACTTTAATTTTCAAATCACCTACATTGAATATCTGTTGTTGCAATATAAATCTTTGAAATTGTATTTGTGTTGAACTGTGATTAAAATTTTGTATATTTTTGTATTATTTTGTTTTTTCTTAATAAGTCTTTTTGTACCCACTACCATAAATATAGGGGGTATATTGATTTCGTCATTCCGTTTGTTTAGAAATATTGGTCGAATACCCTCAAAAGTATATATATTCCGGGTCCGTAAAAAATTCTAAGCCGATATAGTAAAGGGAACAATCAAATGGATTCACTTGAGCTGTACAAAAGACGGAAATCTTTGAGAGGATACCTCTTAACATAACTTATCGGCACAGACTTAATGTTAAGGGTACAGAATTTGTTATAAATAAAAGCTTTTTCATAAAATAAGGTTTCTGGTTGTTGAGACATGAAGGATTTAACAAAAACAAGATTTTGTTTAAACTAATTTGTTTCAAAAATAAGCGATTTAGGAAATTTACTTTCCTCAAAAAAGCATTTCTCACCAAAAAAAAAAATATATCTTTCATACAAAATGTTCAGAAAAAGGTTTAACTAAAAAGGATTTTTTATTAAGGCTTCTACATTGAAAATGCATTTTCAGCAAAAAAAATTGAAAATACTTTTTCAATAGAAAAGTACCTTCTTTTATTGAAAAATTTGTTTTCAGTAGAAAAGTTCGTGAAAAATAATTTTCACCAAAACGCTTATACTTAAAGCTAATTTTTTTTTGCTGAAAATGCTTTCTCAATGTAAAAGTTTATCTTTATAGAAAAAGTCTTTTCAAAGTAAAACCATTGTTTATAGAAAACTTTTTTTTAAATTAAAAGCATTTCTTATAGAAACAACTAATCCATTTTTGATAAGGAGCTTTTTCAAGTGTTTTCTTAAGAAAATGTTTTCAAAGTAATATATTGATTTTGTAAAGAAATACTTTCTTTAGACGATGCTTTTTTAAAGTAAAATCCTTTTTTTAAACATTTACTTTGAAAAGCTTTTTCTAAAAAAAAGTTTTTGATTTGAAAAAGCTTTTTCTATAAAAAAACTTTTAAGCTTTTACTGTATTTTTTTTTAACTTTTCCTTTAAAAACTGCTTTGAATTTTTTTTATAAAAAGGCTTTTACGTTGAAAAATCTTATTTTTCGACAAAAGGATTTTACTTTGAAAATACTTTCTTTATATGAACTCTTACTTTGGAAAAGCTCCTTAACCAAAATTGGATAAGTTGTTTCTATAAGAAATGCTTTTAATTTAAAAAAAACTTTTTTTATAAAAACGGCTTTTACCTTGAAAACTTTTACTTTGAGAAAGCATTTTCAACAAAAAATACTTTTGCTTTAAATAAAGTTTTCTATAAAACAAAGAATTTTACTTCGAAAAAGCTTCTTCAACAAACTGTTGCTGTAATAAAGTCTTTTAAAACCTTTTTTCAGTAAAAATTTTCTTGAAAAAATTTTTTTACCAAAAAGCTTTTTTTATAAAAATTGTTTTTGTTTTAAAAAAATTCTTACTTTAAAACAGCTTTTTCTATAAAAATTGATTTCAAACTTTTTCTATAAAAAATGCTTTTAAACTCCTTCTATAGAAAAAGCTTTTTCTTTGAAAAGGCTTTTATTATGAAAAATATTTTTTCTAAAAAAGGATTTTACTTAAAAATTAATTTTCTAAAAAAAGTATTTCTTTACAAAAACAATATATTACATTGGATTAGTTGTTTCTATAAGAAATGCTTTTAATTTAAAAAAGAATTTTCTATAATCAATGGTTTTACTTTGAAAAGGCTTTTACTATAAACAAAAAAAGCTTTGAAAAGCTGTTGCTATAAGAAAGTCTCTTGCTTTGAAAAAGCTTTTCTATAAAAAATGCTTTTGCTATGTAAAAGCATATTCAATAATTAAGTAAATATTTCACTTTGAAGCAGTGTTTTCACTATAAAAGGCTTTTACTGTTTAAAATCCATTTCACAAAAAATAAAAAAATTTTTGCCACAAATACGATTTTTCATAAAAATATCAGATTTAATAAAGAGCTTTTTAACAAAATAAGCATTTTCTTTTAAAAATTGTGTCAGACTTTCTGAAATAAATGGAAGCGTCTATATGATTCGCTATTGCCCAATATGTCTTACTCTTACTACTTTTCTTAATAAAATGTTTGCTAAATTTTCGTTTTAATGGAAAATAAATCTCATATTTATATAAATTTTTTTGTTCAACATTGTATTCCTTCTCTAGTGAAGTGTTTATAATACGAAATGACTCAAATAATGGCCCATAATGACACCTGATATCGTTGGGGCAAAACAGAAAACATCCATAAAGAGTTGTGTTTTATATATTTAAATCATTACTACGTTTGTCTTTCCATTTGTGGCCTCTTCTTTCCCCCCCATTGTATACAGCCCAGAGTTAAGATTGACATTCAATATCTTTAAGTTAAATGTACGAGTAGTATGTTGATGAGTCCTTTATGTGTGTTTTTTTTTTGTTTCATTGATTAACTTTTGCTGTTTTTGTTTGCATTTATTTCTTTATTTTTCTCCTCCAACCATTTATTCTTCGTATTTCAACAGAAATCATAATTCAAATAAATTTAATATCATTTGATTAGTTCATAACACTTGAATGATATTTTCTTCTTAAGAAAGACAATAAGAGTTTAGAGCTCAAGAAGAAGGAAATTATTTTGTAGCATTGAACTAAACAGTTAATGGCAAAAAAATATTAAAAAAAAAACAAATTAAGAATAAATGTGTATTAAATGAAACTTAAGAAGTTTGTTTTTGTTTTGTCAGGGAAAGAGAGAACAGAAAATTGTCAAAGATCAGATACAAAGTTTTGATTAAAAGTGATTGAACCCTTTTTTCTGTTGAAATAAAAAATTTAATATAGAGATTATAAAATTGATAAAAATTTAAAGATAAGGCACAATAAAAGTTTTATGATTCCTTTTTTTCTGTGAATAGTATTTCATATTTCAAATAAGTCCTCTCATTTAGCAAGAAATGTCACCTAAGTATTGATGTTTTGAAAAATTTCTCAAAATTCCAAATCAAATAAATAAATTTTATTAATTTCATTTAAATTTTTTGTACATGACTGGGTATTTGATAACAACCTTTAAAATAGAAATTGACACACCTAAACGCCATAATCATTCAACTGTGGCAAATAGTTGTTTAGTTTAAAGAAGAACCCACAAAAAACTTGGAATTTTTTAAACAAATTTATCGTTTTTTTTTTGTTCAGCAAATAGAAACCGAGTTAAAAGATTTATTTAGCAGCAGAGTTGATCCCCTTTTATTTTGCTTTGTTTATGGCAATAGTTTTGTTGCATGTAAATGTTGTGGCAAATTTTTGTTTCCTCTTTGGAGAATTCAAACAGATTGTATGTGGGTTTGGGGGAATGTTGGCATATGTTGCCAACCATGTTGCTTATTAAATGCAATTGTAAATTATTTATGTATTTTGAGACATTTCTTTACCATAGATTTAGTTGCAAGAGAGTTTTGTTTATGAAATGGTTGCTTAGATTGTTCTAACCTCAAATATCTTTCAAGAAAATAGCAAGATTTTTAAAAATTTAATTTAGAACAGTGTTCGGTACTCATATCCACCAGGATTCGTAAATTATTTATGTATTTTGAGACATTTCTTCAGCCTTAATTTAGTTGCTAGAGAGTTTTGCATTAGATTAGATGGCTTAGATTGTTCTAACCTCAAATATTTTTCAAGAAAATAGCAAGATTTTGAAAATTTTCATTTAGAGCTGTGGTCGGCACTCATATCCACCTGGATTCGTGCCAGTAACCAACACGAAAAGCAACAAAGTTCATCAAATTTATCGCAATCAATAGATGGTCATGCTAAAACACAGATATAATGAGCATAACATGGTATTATAATCCATGTTCTCTTAATGCCGACCACTGATTTAGAATTTTAGTACTCATTAGCACTAAAAACTAAATCTTGATCACATTGTACAATTTAATGGCTAAATGTCAGCTACAATTCAATTTCATTTATAAAAAAACTCAAACAATCTTGGCGTTAGTACTAAATTGGTTCGCTCTGAATTCATTAAAATACAATCTAACTATTAAAGAAACATTCAAATGATCTCTACTCAAGAATCTACATACCAACATGATCGAACTATCATTCGATCGACCACACACATATTCCCTGTATTATTAAATAATAAATAAATTATGCTGGCAACAAATAAAAAGAACCAACCATATTTAATGAAATTGTTCATGATTTTTATAGAAATATGATCGATTGAGTTTGTATATTTTAATTAAAAAACATGTACAGAAATAGTTGCATACTCTCCCTCCTTCGTCTTCTTCTAAATATCAAGTTTCTTTCTATATAAATACGAAAAAAAAATAAATAAAAATAAATAATTTCATCTCCTTGATCTTTTCTTTAACAGTTCTCTATCAAAAACGTTATAGACGTGAGCGTAAAATGCGTATACGTTATCAAACACAAATCGAGGGTGGCAAACGTAAATCACCAAATGCGGGTGGTGTAAATACCAGCAATACGGCCTCAAACACAAGCGGCAATAACAACAATAATAATAACAACAACAGCAGCAACAACAATAATAATAACAACAACAGTAGCAGCAATAACAATAATAATAACCACAATACATCATCATCAACAAATTCCAATAATAGTGTTAATGACGACGTCCGTTCAATAGATTCCACCTCGTTGCACAGCAAACACAGTGGCAGTATTTCGGATTTAACCAGAAAATCAGAACAAGGTAAGTTGTTAATTTTCTCAGTTCATTTCTGTTATTTATTGAATTTCTTATATTCAATCAAAAAAATGTTGTTTTTATGATAAATGTCATGTTAAAGTATTTATTGCAAGATTAAACAAGCAAATACTGTAACATTTATAAAAATCTTATAAAATAATACGCCACCTAATGCGTGTTTAACTTTTTATTTCTCTCTGTGTAACCTCCTTTTTAACCAACACAGCGTCCTCTGTTTCTGTTTCTTCTTCTTCTTGTACTTTCCCCTTAACCTCATAGATAATGATGGCAAACAAAGTGAAAAGTCTGATAAGTCCTCAATGTCCTCAATAAACTCGCATCACTCTCAAGCGCCACCACCACAACAACAACAACAGCAGCTACAACATTCTTTACTTCCGCCACAACAACACAGTGATGATCATCATCAACAACAGTCACAGTCGCTGCTGCAACAACAACAGCATCATCAACGCCATTTACGCCATCATTCGGAAAGTCCTAGCTTCAAGCGCGAACCTCAATCGGATCATGAAAGTCATAGTGCTGATGATAATCACACCTCGGTACATCATCATGCTCATCATACCCGTGCTCTCAGCGACAGTGGTCGCCATTCTTCGACCGATCGTCTTAATGATCGCGATCATGAGGATGAGCGCCGCTCTAGCGATAGGGAAAGTAATCGTCCTCCTTCGTCTCAGGCTGAAAACAGTTTGGCTGTGGCTGCTGCAGCGGCGGCAGCAGCAGCTGCCAACGGCAAAGGCCAGTGGCAGTATCCGGGCATTGATTTGATGGCCACTGGGGCATTTTGGCAAAATTATTCGGGTGAGTTTGAAAGAAGCTATTTTTTTTTTTTAATAAAAACAAAATATAAAAGTAGACATAAATTTGCAGGAAATAGGATCAGCTTTTATTTTGTATTACAATCATTTAAGACTTTTAATATTTGTTACTTTCTGTAAAATAAGTTTTTAATTTTTGGAATTTTTGGCAAAAAAATACCTTTTTGATAAACATGTGGAAATAGGGTCAGCTTTTCAATAATGCATAAGATATTAGATTCTTTTTAAACCCTTCACCATGAGTGGACATGGTATATATAAGTTAGTGACACCATAAAGTCATGAGAGGATACAGGGGGTGGGAAAAGAAAATTTTCCGCCTAACAAAACAAAAAAGTTTAATATTAAAAAGGAAAAAAAAGAAAAATGTAAAATAAATTTAACTTTATTTAAACCCCCCCCCCCCCCAAAAAAAAGGTTGACCTGGATCCGTGCCTACATAAAGTATATATATCCGTCTGTATGTTGAAATCAACTTTCCGTTACCCCCGAAAACCTTACATACATGATTAATACATCGATATATCCACGATAGACCCGGTTCGATTGATATTTAAAATCGAGAAAATCTACCCACAAATGACTGAGATATAAGGAAACCAGAACAACCTCGATTTTTTCAGAATTTTTTATTTTCACAAAAAAAATTTTTTTTTGTCATAATTTTTTTTTTCAATAATAAATTTAAAAAAAAAAAATTAAAAAATAAAATTTAAAAAAAAATGTCGATAAAAAATATTTTAAAGTATAATTTGGTGATGGGTATATAAAATTCGGCACTTTTTTTTTTTCAATAATAAATTTAAAAAAGAAATTTGAAAAATAAAATTTAAAAAAAAAATTTCGATAAAAAATATTTGAAATTTTTATTTTAAAGTATAATTTGGTGATGGGTATATAGAATTCGGCACCTTTTTTTGTCATACATTTTTTGCAATAATAAATTTAAAACAAAATTCAAAATTAAAATTTTTTTTTCAATAATAAATTTAAAAAAAAATTAAAAAATAAAATTTAAAAAAAAAATGTCGATAAAAAATATTTTAAAGTATAATTTGGTGATGGGTATATAAAATTCGGCACTTTTTTTTTTCAATAATAAATTTAAAAAAGAAATTTGAAAAAAAAAATTTGAAAAATAAAATTTAAAAAAAAAATTTCGATAAAAAATATTTGAAATTTTTATTTTAAAGTATAATTTGGTGATGGGTATATAGAATTCGGCACCTTTTTTTGTCATACATTTTTTGCAATAATAAATTTAAAACAAAATTCAAAATTAAAAAAAAATTTTGAAAAATAAAATTTATGAAAAAAATTTCGATAAAAAATGTTTAAAATTTTTATTTTAAAGTATAATTAGGTGATGGGTATATAAAATTCGGCACTGCCGAAAATAGCTTTCTTACTTCTTTTTTATTCCATTTAAGAACAATTTGAAATACATTAATTTTTGTGCAAATTTTGAAAAACGTTTTAAATATTTTAAACTAATTTGTGTTCTACCCTTTTTGCTTGCCATTCCAGAATCTTTGGCCCAAGAAATTGAATTGGAGCGCAAGACCCGTTCCGCCAATGCTGAGCGTGACGTTAAAAGTCCATTGGCAGAGAGACAAGCGGCAGCCTACTACAAAAATTCCGTACTATTTGGCAGTGCTAATTAAATAAAAGGTATTTAATAAAAATAAAAAAGGACTAGCGAACAGAATTTATTAGAAAATGTAATAAATGCGTTTAAATTAACAATTTTTGATCTCAAAGTGCAATTGTGGTGGAAAAAGAGATTTACAAAAGAATATAAATGTAAAGTAAAAAGGACATTTCATTAAAATAAAACAAAACTAAATAGTCCCCAATATTAAAGTAGAACAAAAAAGAAAATACAAATAGAAATATTTGCTTCAAAGTAAACAAGAATTTTAGTAAAATATTAAATATGACATTGTAAATAGAAATTTTGAAATATTTTTTTTTTAAATTTTTTCAAAACTTGTAATAAATATTTAAGGTGTATATAAAAAATTTTAAGTTTTCTTTAATTTAGATTTTACTTTAAGTATTATTGAATATTCTAAGAACTTTAATTAAATTTACTATAAATGTAAATAACTTTATTTTAATGCAAGACTTTGTTTTTTATGTTTTAAAGTAAGTTTTAAGTATTCAAACCAACCCCCTCCACCCCCATTAACTCAAATTTTATAATAAAGGAATAGAAATTTAGACTTTAATATTTAATAACATTTATGCTACAACCCCCTTTATAATGGCCTATAATATTAAAGAAATGTTAAGCTAATAGACATTTTTAAAATAATAATAATTAATATTTTTATTTTTTAAAAATATATTTACTTTAATATATACATTTTATATACTTTAAGTATTTTTACCAATAGATTACCCTACAGTAGACATAACTCACAAATAATATTGATTAAATAAACAAACAAACAAAAAAATGAAAAAAACTTAATCTTATACTTAAAGAAAATATTTAAATATTTAGGGCTTATTAATTTAGTTTTTAGCATTATTGTAGTGTTTTTAACATAAATACATATTTAATTGATAATTTTTAAATAATTATGAAGTGAAAAATTAAAAATATTTATAGTAAATATTTTGAATTTGTAAAAAAAGCAAGTGAGAGTAATAAATTCTTTGAGACTGGCCATAAATTTGATGTGTTTCTTTTTTTCTTAAATGTACCAGTTTTTGGTACTTTTTTTTAGAAATTTAGCTGTGGTAACATTTTAAAGAGGTAAGAAATTAGGTACGTAACATGATCGTTTTCATACTTTAACATTTTTTTAGTAGTTTTAGTACTTTTTGCCACTTTTAGTCCTTTTTGCCACTTTTAGACCTTATTCTACAGTGTTATGGTTCTAGTAATTTTTTGGTAGTTTTGGGATTTTTAGTACAGTTCATCGCCTTATTATTTTTAGTAATTTTTGGTACATTCAAAACATTTTAGTACTGTTTGCCCATTTGGTACTTTAGAATTAATTCGTGCTTTCCCAAAGTCCCAATATTGTTACGGACTTAGTACTTTTTTTAAAATAATTTTAGTACTTTTGTTCATAAGGTACTTTTAGTTTATTTTTGTACTTTCCCAAATGCTACAGTTTCTCGTTTTATCACTTTTTAGTAGTTTTGGTACTTTCAAAACTTGTTGGTACTTTTAGTCCATTTAGTACTTTTGGTTATTTTTAGAATAGTTTACTTTTAGTTAGTACTATTCTTTTAGTACCTCTTGTACTTTTTTGCTTTTAGGTACTTTTAGTTTATTTTTGTACTTTCCCAATTGCTACAGTTTCTCGTGTTAGTACTTTTTAGTAGTTTTGGTACTTTCGAAACTTGTTGGTACTTTTAGTCCATTTAGTAGTTTCGGTTATTTTTAGAATCTTTTTATCAATCTAACCAATTTTTGGTACCTTTTTAAAAAGTACTTTCCAGTTTAGTACCATGTTCAAATAATTTGAGTTCTTTTTACGCAAATAAAACTCTATTAAAATTTCAGTGAAGTAAATTAGAGCTTTTTGGTACATCTGCTACTTTTAGTAATTTTGGCACCTTTCTGAAATCTTGCGAAAAAATAGATTTTTAGTATTTTTTGCAGAGCTTTTTTAAAATGTAAAAAATATAAAAGAAAATGATTTTAGTACTTATTCCATCATTAAAGCTTTGGTACTTTTCAAACAATTATTATGCTTAAGAATTTTCTTATGATTCCCTTTGAAAAAATATATTTATATATTTTGAGAATATTTTTAAAAAGTACTAAAAATTTAAAGTCCTTTAAATACACTAGTAACATGTTTTTAACAAATATTTTACAATTTCTACTAGAAAAAATCAAAGCATATTAAACCAAACATTTAAAAACCAGTTCCAAGATTTATTTTAAAAATCCACTTGCTAAACAAAAATAAAAAAACACAAATAATAAAAACTTCAAACTAAATGAAATGCATAATAAACATGTCAAAACATGCTCGACTCATTATAAATATTAATGCAAAAAAATTAAAACAAAAAAAAAAAAAAAACACCAGTAACAACATTAAATATCTATTGAAAATTCATTTACATATACAAATAAATAATAAAGAATTAACTAATAACAACAACATTTATAATTAGTATCTATTACAACCATTTTACAATAACATACATACATATTTATAATAATAATATTTCAAACAATAACAAGAACAAATAATTTATACATATTAAAAATTAAACAAACAAATAAACATGCAGTTATCAATGCTTGGCTACATATTTAAATCAACAACAACAAAAAAAGAATATAAAAATAAAAATTACAATAGTAACAATAAATTAAATATTTATAATATTATGATTATGATTATTATTATATTATTATTACAAAATAATAAAAAAAAAACAAAACAAATTATGATATAAATATCATATATTATTATTAATTATTAAAATAAAAAGAAAATGGAAAACAAATAAATAAAAAAAATAAATTATTATTAAAACAAAAGAATATCTGAAAAGTGTTTTATTTCTGATTTAAGAATTTGATAAATCTTCAGACATTTGGAAATTTTTATACAGGAAAACTTAAACTATCATCGAAATATGGTGAAAATGTTTGCATATTCTAAAAGATATGAAAAAAATGTTCTACATACTAAGAAATTCAGAAATCGTCCTTTTATCCTGGTATATGTAATACCAATAAGTATTTCCTGCGGGACATATGATCCCATTCGAATTTAAAACAAGTAAGAGAGCTACATATATTCGTCTGTGCCGAATCTATATACCCTTCACCATATTATACTTTAAAATAAATTTTTTAGGTAAACAAAATTAATTTTTTTTTCAATGTATTGTTTTTCAAAGTTTTTTTAAATGTTATTTATTTTTTTTTAATTTTTTAAAAAAAATTTTCAGCTTGTTTTTAATTTTAAAATTTTTTTTTTGAAAAGAATTTATGACAAAAAATTTTTTTTAAAGGAAAAAAAATTCGGGTTAAAAAATATTTTCCCCGATTTTAACCCATTGTAGGTCCAACTTGCTATCGCCTTATATAGATCGTTGCAATTCACTTTGAAATATCTATCATTAGATATCCATATTATCTATATTAATGACTTAGTAATCCAGATATAGATAAAAAATAGGCCAAAAATCCAGGTTGTTTCTGTTTTTTCCTTATAATGGAATCCGCGCCAAAAGAACTGCTCAATTGAATCAAGCCAACGCGAAGCGTATTCCGGAGAGAGCGCTCTGCATAGATCAAAACAAATAGCATTCGGACTGTGAACGGTCTGTACTAAAATGCGGATGAGACAACCACTTCATTCTAAATACTTTTTAACAGGTATTGCAACATGTGGTCGAGCGTTGGAATGATGGAATATTACTGTTTCATGTGTGGCCGCATATTCGGCCAGTTTTCCTGTGTTGGTCTGCCCAGATTTCAGCACCTCATAATAAATAGAACCATTTTGGATTTAGTGTCGATTCGGCTGGTTGGCCGGGCGTCAGACACTATCTCATACTCTTCGGGTTATCGTAATTGATTAATTTTTCAAGAAATTAATGATTCGGTTCAAAAATGTTTTCCTTTATAACCTTCAAGCATCAAATCGTCTTTCAGGGTCTCTCGGTTTCAATTCGTATGATACATAATTACCCTGCTTTTGGATGAATCCTGCTGCTCTCAAACATTTTAAAATTGTTGCCCAATGATTTAGCAAGGTCTTTTTGAGTTTCACAACAATCTTCATGGAGTAATGCATTCAATTCTTGGTTTTCAAATTTGTTGGCTTGACTGGGCGATCTTTGTCTTCCGTGTCAAAATCACCACTTCTGACCCGTATAAACCACCTCTCGTACTTTGAAACCATTGAAGCTTTGGGAGCAATCGATGTTTTTCAGCGGCACTTTTTTCCAAATTAAATAAGTAAAGTAAAACTACCCGCATATGACATGCGGACATGCTCTACTGCAAGTGATCTCCAACATTGAAGATATCAGTTCTTGGACGTTTGGGAGTTCTTCCCCCCAGGCGACGTGACATTGTCATTCGTCTTGAATTTCATTCTCAAATCAAAACTTCAGCAAGAGGGACAAGAAATTCTTTTTTTAGCCGTCATCTGGTCTGCTAAGTCGATTCTTCCCATAATTCTGTTATAGTCGCTGATACTTTCAGGGCACTTGATTTGCTTCTTTGTACCGTATTTTTGCTTCCTAGCAATGTCTAAAAGCGATGGTACATGACAATTAGCAGCTACAAGGACTTCTTTTGAATCCATCCATCGAGCTGCCAAAATACCACTAGAGTTAGTTTGAAGTTGGCTTTTTTCTAGTTATTTAAATGACTCTGGTTCTGGGTCCTCATAACATTCTAAGACGATCTAGCTTTGTCTATCCGTCTGTCTATTGAAAATACGATAGGGCCTCTGTAAATGGGCAATATCGGATTTCAAATTATGCGGTAATCCTGATAAAATTATGCGCAAATTAGTTCTAAGTACTCCGAAATTATATTGTAAAGTATTGAGAAAATTAGGCAACCTTTGTCCCTAGTCCCCTACAAGGTTAACCTCAGAAAATTACTTGAATATTATTAATTGGTGATGAGATTGGACATAAACCAGTTTTATATGAACCTAAATCTTTCTACTAACCTTTGTGAGGATCTCCCCATAATTGACCCTACCCATATATCAGAAAAATATTGATTTGTTGCCGAATCTTGTGGTGGGGGTACCGTGAAACAACTCCCAAATGAAATAACTCGCCACAAAAAAATTAAATAACACCCAATAAATTTTTCATACAACTTAGGACTTATTTCATTATGAAACAACTCCTAACGCATAGGGAGATTTCACAATTTTTTGTTGGGAGTTATTTCATAATGCAATAACTCCCAATGAAATTTTTGTTGGGTTTTATTTCATTTTATTTTGGGAAGTAGGAGTTATTTCACTGTATTGGGAGTTATTTCATTTTTCTTGGGTTCTACTTTGCAAAAGCAGAACCCATAAATATCAAAAACTGGCTTCACTCAGAAAATTTTATTGCATTGCCCGCCTTCGGCTGGACGCTAAGGTTTTCTGCTCTGGGGTGTATCAAAAACTGGCTTCGCTCAGAAAAGTTTTTTGCAATGCCGGCCTTCGGCCGGACGCAAAGATTTTCTACTCTGGGGTGTATCAAAATCCGGCTTCGCTCAGTAAAGATTCTTTTTACATCGTCGGCCTTTGTCAGGTTGCAACGATTTCTTAATCTGGTGCGAAATGAAAATCGGCTTTCTGAAATATTATAAAACCTTTCTGCAATGAAAGAAATCTTTTCTGAGCGAAGCCAGATTTTGTTACACCCCGGAGGAGAAACTCTTAACGCCCGGCAGAAAGCCGGCAATGATACACCCCAGAGGAGAAAACCTTAGCGCACGGCCGAAGGCCCCCAATGCAAAACAAATTTTCTGAGTGAAGCCAGTTTTTGACACATCCCAGAGGAGTAAAACTTTACGCTACGCCATAGGCCCACAATGCAAAAAATTTTTTGTAAGCGAAGAATAATTTCACTTTTGTAGTTCCTTTTTTTAGATTACATAAATAAAATGCTTCGGATTGGGAATTATTTCATTTCTATTGGGATTTATTTCATTGGGAGTTATTTCCCTTTTTTGGGACTAATATTTTTAAAATTATGAAACCGCCGATTATTGGGAGAAATTTGATTTTACCCTTTGGTAGTTATTTCATTTTTGAAGTTTGGGAATTATTTCATTTTTGATGGGAATTATTTCATTGGGAGTTATTTCATTTGGGAACTATTTCACGGTACCTGTGGTGGGTATACAAGATTCAGAACTGCCGAATATAACACTCCTGCTTGTTGGTTTTCATATCGGGTTGCCAAATAGTATTCCCGGTAGATGGCAGGTCTGCTCAACTGTAAATGATGTAGATGTATTAGCATCTGGTTTGAGGTACAAAGTATTGGGGTGATATTATGTATGGTTTACATTACTTTTAGGTGTTCAAAGTAAAATTATGCAATTACCTTCAGCCTATGATAAATGGTTCATCGTACGATATTTCTACTGGATCAGTACAGAGTTTCCAGTATCTATAAACCAAAGAGAAAAGAGAATAAAAGTATATTTCCACAATTTTACAATACAATTTTACAGTACAATTTTACAAATGCTGAGTTAAGTCAGCCGTTTAGAATAAACCAACAAATTATTTTGGTTGGTTAGAATAAAATTGTCAAATTACCATCCAATGATCAATGATTTACACTGGCTTTTGTTTAAGTGTATTTCGAAATTACTCTTACCATTTAATAAACTCTTCATTTAATTGTTTGATTTATTGATTGAAATGAACAGTTAGATGCTATTTATTGTCTTCCAACCAAAAAAAAAAAACAATCAACCTTCTCACTTATGAAATGAATTGGAAATAAACGAAATATAAATACAAAGAAGGAAACAAATAACTGTGTGTTGAAAAAAAAAAAATATTGTACTAAATACCAGTTTGTCGTTTAAGATCCATAAAACCTTCAATCAGTTAAACGTTGTGAAAATTAACTAGAATTAATAAACCTTTGAATGAATGTGAAATATACTTTTATTACGATTCTTGTATTTTTTTTAGCAAACTTTTTGGCATTTGTTAACTAACACGTATAATCTAATGCCGTTTGTCCAAAAAAGGTCCCAGAATGTGAAAAAAAGAAACATTAAAATCACAAAACATACAATCATACAAATATTTAAGATTTTTTTTATGTTGATTGTGGTGTGTTTTAAGGGTACCCTACTAAGAAGTGATGAGTTCAATAAGCTAACTTTGGTTCTTTAAAATAAATTTTTAAAATAAACCCGATAAAACCCAGGAAAAATTTAAAATTATTTTATAACGAATATAATCAGGACCACTTTATATAATGACAAACTTGTCGCAATTACTTCTGGAACTAAAGGCTCTTCAAATAGGGACTTCCGAACATAGACAGTTGATAACGACCATATTAGTGAAGCTGCATCTTTCAAATTGGCTTTAATTTTTTATTTAGTTTGTTTTGCCAAATCACCATGGATGGATATAGCGTTCAATCACAGGTGGTAATGATAAAATAGTTTTTATCAAAATGTGTGGCTGGATAAATGGTACGTTAACAAACAAAATTGTCAAATTTGAGCATCCAATGCATCCCGAAAGAGTCACTATTTGGTGTGGATTTTGGGCTGGCGTCATAATCGGTCCATATTTCTTTGAGAACAAGATTTGCCAGGTCATTATCATGAACGACGTTCGCTATATGACGATAATTACCAACTTATTTTGGTCTGAATAGGACACCAGCGACATGTGGTTTCAACAGGACGGATATTATAACTTCTCTGCGAGTTGTTAAGTTTTCCCTAATTAATTTGACACGTAAAAAACATAAGGTAGACACATAAGTTATATATCAATGGATAGAGAATTTTGTCTATTTTTCAAGATTTTATATAACTTTTGACAATTTAAAAATTCACGGAATACTTTTTTGAAAAATTATGACAAAAAATGCTTTTTATTGAGTTTTTGCAAAGATAGAAATTTTTCAAATTGAAATTTAATTTTTATTTATGAATAGTTTTTAATGAAATTTTAATGAAAAACAAAAAAAGTTTTTGAAATTTTTAATCAGAAATCCAGCAATTCCCAAAAAAGGGTTGAAAAATCCCAAAAATGGAATTTTTTGTTTTGTTGGCTATTATATCCATACAAGGGGCGGGGTTATCGGAACCCCATATAAAATAATTAAGATCATATTTGCCCATCTGTAATGGGTTACTATATTTTGATATCGACTATGGGATTTGAGAATTTTTGCCCTAAATTTAAATTTTACATAAAAAATAGTAGTTTTTTGGATGGACCGGGTCCTCTTGTTATCAACCGTTTTAAAATTTGCTTTCATTTGGAATATTTAATACAATGTTAGCTTTTCAAGGAGTGTAAATTCCTAATACATCTTCTTGGTAATTTTTTAGATAACTTAAAAAGAAAAAGTACTTTTTTCCCAAAAAACTAGTGAAAAATCGCATTTCTTCAAATTTGTAAATTCAAATACATATATGTAAAATTGGAGTCAGTCACAATTTTTATACAATTCTTGTTTAGTTTGACATATACATTTATTGGTAGTCCAACAAAAGAAAAATGGAGAAAATCAGGAAATATTTGAACCCGCTGTTATCAAGAAACACACCAGAGTGGGTAAAAATTTTGAAAATTTAAATGCAAACATCTCTTAAGAGATAATTAATAGTTACGAGGTTTTTTGTAGTGCTCGAAGAGGAGATTCGATATATGTAATATTTTTGAAATCGGAACACAGACGAAGAAATAGGATAAGTTTAAAAATTTAACATACCCGAGGTGTCCTACTTTCGGGACCCTTGGTCGCACCACTGGTGAGACCATGCCGTCCAAATTCAAAACTTAAACTCGACAATACTTCTTCTATGCGTATGTTAAATTTCTTTCAAATCGGAGTAGGGGAAGATAGCGGAGTCGATTAAGCCATGTCCGTCTGTCTGTCTGTTGAATTCAACTTTCCGAAGCCCCCAAACAACTTACATACACGATTCATACATCAATATCTCCGGAATTCTTCCGGCTCGGTTGCTATCTAAAATCGAGAAAATCGGTCCACAAACCAGGACAACCTCGATTTTTAACCTATTTTTTACCTACAGTAGCCCAAGAAAGTCTACATACAGGAAAAATGATTATGTTACTTTAATTTAAAGCAGTTTTTTTAGTTTTTTTTATGAGATATATAATAATAAATGTCTTGTCGATTTTAGCAAAAAAAAAAAAATCAAATAACGCCCAAAAGTTCACCGTTATTAGAGTTATTGATTCTGAGTAAAATGAGTATATCTGGATTACTAAGTCAATAATATAGACAATATGGATATCTTATGATAGTTATTTCAAAGACCTTTGCGACGGCGTATATAATACCATAATGCGAATAAAACTATTCGAAAAATATTTGGAAAAAAAAATTAATTTTGTTTACCTAAAAATATTTAGAATTTTTATTTTAAAGTATAATTTGGTGAAGGGTATATAAGATTCGGCACAGCCGAATATAGCTCCCCTACTCGTTTTTCTATACCACTGTGCTTCGTAAAGAACTAGTTCCGAGAATGACAATTTCAAAAAGACCTGGTTCCAGAACCAGTTCTGGAGATGACAATTGTAAACAAAATTTATTTTTTAGCTGTGGAACTAAATGGGTATATCCATTTCCAGTTAAGCAGGGGACTTCATTATTCCACTTATACATATTTGTTAACAAATTCCTTAGAAGTGTCTTTGTACATTTTAACACTGTAGCAAACTACTCAGTCGTTCCATGCTGCTGGACAAACCTAAAAAGTCTCAAAATCTTTACACGCGAATTGTAGGCATTTAAACGAGCGACAAACAGAAATTAAGAGTTTTGAAAACAACATGTTTTAAATCCTCTTGTTGTGTTTTTCTGTTTATTTTTTTGAGCTGAGGTCCAGCAAAACCAATAATAAACTTAAATCGATAATTGAGGTCAATTTTTGTGCCGTTTAAAGTTGTTGTTGGTGTTTGTGTGAAGTTGAATTTTTGATCTAATTTTATTTATTATTGTTGTGTCTGAAATCTGTTTTGATTTGATTTCATTCGTTTCATGTTCAATCTGACGTTTAAGAATTTGTGCGTTAAAACGTTTTGGCTACGTGATCGTTTAACTGTAAATTAAATATAATTTTGCAGCAATAATCATGATCACACAGTCCTTTTAATTTTATCTTCTTCCCTTAACCATTTTCACTCTTTATTTTTGAGACTTATAATTATTATTAAATGTTGGTTTTGCTGTTTTTTTTTTTGCATCTTTTCTATTAATTGAGGGTGTTTTTCTGAAAGATTTGAGACAGATAAATCATTTTTATAAAACCTGGATGGATTTGTTTCAATCTTTGTGTCTGTATTGGATGATTGTGTTTAAAGATTAGTTTCCAATTAATTTGATGGAAGATCTATGAGAAAATTTATTCATATTAAAGGCACCATCAAAATCAAGATTACAGTTTTAGAACAAAATATTTGCGACCAATAAAAGGAAATCAATCGAATTGTTTGAATAAATTGAATGTGACAGCTGTTATCTGAATGGTTTGGTGAGCTAGGAATATGAATAATAAAATATTGTGGGATGACAAATATGACTTCGGATATTTTTAAGCAGAAATGCTTAAAAAAAATTAGGACACAGCTAAACCTGGGAAATATTGCAATGTAATAGGAGGTTTTAAACATTTTTTTTTTTGGATTTTTTTAGCAGACTCTTAAGCAATGTTTACAAGGGTGAAGTACTGCACTCTTCAGCAAATTATATTTCTGTCTCTTTTGTATTTATCTGATTTAAAATTTATCTTTTTATTTTACTTTTATTCCAGAGTGTAGATTAATTTAACTCTGTAGTTAACATTCAAATGTTATTATTAACATGACTTATGTTAATTATTAAATGACAAATTTTGTGAATAAAAATAAAGAATTATATTAAATTAAAGAGTAAATGTTTTTTTTTTCAGTAAATACGTTGTTCAGAAATGAAGAGGCAATGAGTTTAAATGGGGACAAGATGTAAATTTAGGGGTATTTGGGACAGAGTATTTATTTTAACTATGGACAGATTTCATTCATGGACAGATTCAATCATTCATTCATATTTAAACACTCAGCATTTAAAATCGTTACCCTTTATTATTTACCCTCCAACTTTAAATGACATTACTTTAATTCCATAAATTTCTTTCGAAAAAAAACCTAAAAAAAACAGAAATTTCAACATGAAATCATTTCTTATCAACCTTAAATTACACAAATAAAACAGACGTCAATTTAAGTTTTCTTCTACATAATTTTCATATTTTTTTTTCTCCAGCCATAAACTATTTTCAACAATTCAACACATTTGTTTCTTCGTTGATTTTTTTCCTCTTCTTTAATTTTTGGTGTAAAAAAGTTAAAAGAAAAAAGTATTATTTTTTTTAAACTAAACATTGGCGTTACCAAGTTATAAATCAGCCACAATTTTAGTTGAGTTTTAGTGTTTATTTTAGTTTTTTTGGTTGCTGTGTGTTTTTGGTTGTCTACACATACGGCTAGAGAGGAGCTTACAGAGTCATTTAATAAATGTAATTGAGTCGCGCTTAAACGCGATCTTTTCCTACATTCACATGATCATAGAACATTCGTAGTTTGAACTCATACTCGTAGTTACTATATAGCCGTAGTCGTAGTCATATTTGTGGGTAAACGAAGGGTTTGTTTGCAAGTTTTTTTGTTGTACGATTTAGTTGGTGATTCTTTTTTGTAGACTTTTTCGTTTTCTTTCTACGAAGCAGTGGTTTAAAGGAATAACTTTTATGAAATTTTGCAAGGATTTAAGTAATTTTATAAATTTAATCTTTAAAAAAAACCAAGTATGTTTCTTAAGTTTTTTGTTTTTATACTCGAATTATTGGTGTAAAATGTATTTTAACAAAATTTTTAATGAAATATCTCTGTATTTGGAGAGTGCAAAAGGTTTCTATCTATTATGAATTCTGACCAGATCATCACAGGGAACCTGTACCAGTTCGTTTGGTTGTCATGTTTTGCCTCACCCACTTTATAGTCCAGATCGAGCACCGTCCGACTATTATTTGTTTCGATTGATGGGATACGCCTTGCTTTGGAACAGAGTATCCGAAATTGGCAGTTCTTTTGGCTAGGAATCTATATTTTGCCAGAAAGATGGGAGAAGGTCATAGCTAACAATGGCTAATACTTTGAATAAATTTATATTTTACAAATGTTTCAAAATAAAAGCTAAAAATTTAAAAAAAACATCCCGCATTTTTAAGTCAATCACCCAATAAATTGGACAAATGTATTGGGAGGTTTTGGAAATAATACAATATTGCGATATGAGGCAAAATGAATTCATAAAATATTTTCTGTAAGTATAAGTTTTCTAAAGCAAAAAACATTTTGTTCTTCTTTTTGGCCTAAATAAATAGATACTAGTTCCTTAGGTGACAATTACAAACAAAAATCACTGACGGAAGAATTGTTTCTAGAACTGTTCCTAATAATGTATATGTGCATGATAAATATTCACTAGAACTAGTTTCTAGTTTTTATAAAACTTTTAACTCATTCAATTCATCGCAGCTAAAAAAAATTTGTTTTAGACTTTATTATTTATTTGCACATTAATATTGTTCTAGACAAAGTCCCCAGAAACTACCCAGAGTCTTTGGCGGGAATCGAACTCAGACTGACACTCCAATGTCATCTAGGAATTCGAGGGACCCAAAATTAAAAAAAGGCCGATCATACTGTATGTATGTAAGCAAATCATTATTCTATTACAATTTCAATAATTTTGTTTTCGTGAGTGTTTTTCGGAAATGGTAGCTATGACCAATCATGGATCGATCGTCCTGAAATTAGTTCGAGTGTTCTCTTTCTATGTGAAACTTATTTTTGTTAAATTTTATTTGGATTCCAAAATTTTTATGAAATTTATGCTCGTTAATGTGACATTTGGAAGTGGGTTTATGGATTGATACAAACAAAAATTAAATGTGAATCTTTTATATTAAACTAGAGATGCCAAACGGGATTTTTTAATTTTAAATCCCGGGATTTTCCAAATCCCGTTTTTCATAAATATGGAAAATTGTAATTATTGTGTGCCTTTTTCATGCATTTTGACATTCTACATGCCCAAATATCACAAAGTAATGTTCAGAAAAGTTGTTAAGCTCAACTCCTGCTACAATATAGTTAATAAAGGAAAACGGTATTTTTGGTTTTCCTTGAGTGGGGCTCTAGAAAATCAATTCTTCACCTTTTTTTGTAAGTTGTCTAACAAAAATCAATTTAAATCCTCTTCAAACGAAATAGATTTTATCTCAGATGAGGAGCTCGAACAAAATGAAAATATTTCGATTGCTAAAAGATAAAAGATAAGGTAATGTTTTTACCAGTATGTACATTAGGCTGGATCGATTTGTATGGACGATCAAAACGAAAAATAATCGTATAGCAGAAACGCAATCTACGGAAAATTCTAAGAAAGTTTCCTCAAGAAACCATTGGTCTAAAATCAAATCCTATCTTGCACATTTCGTATTTTATCCAATAAAAAAACTATTAAAAAAAATAAATACTGAAATATCATTGGATAAAAGACGAAATTCGCAAGATAGGATTTGATTTTAGACCTATGGTTTCTTGGGGAAAATTTCTAAGAATTTTCTGCTATACGATTTTTAATGAAAAGAAATCGACCTACCCTAATGTACATACTTTATTGTTATTATACCCTTCAGCTTCGTGAGAAGGGTATATATAAGTTTGTCATTCCGTTTGTAATTTCTACATTTTTCATTTCCGACCCTATAAAGTATATATATTCTGGATCCTTATAGATAGCGGAGTCGATTAAGCCATGTCTGTCTGTCTGTCTGTCTGTCTGTCTGTCTGTCTGTCTGTCTGTCTGTCTGTCTGTCTGTCTGTCTGTCTGTCTGTCTGTCTGTCTGTCTGTCTGTCTGTCTGTCTGTCTGTCTGTCTGTCTGTCTGTCTGTCTGTCTGTCTGTCTGTCTGTCTGTCTGTCTGTCTGTCTGTCTGTCTGTCTGTCTGTCTGTCTGTCTGTCTGTCTGTCTGTCTGTCTGTCTGTCTGTCTGTCTGTCTGTCTGTCTGTCTGTCTGTCTGTCTGTCTGTCTGTCTGTCTGTCTGTCTGTCTGTCTGTCTGTCTGTCTGTCTGTCTGTCTGTCTGTCTGTCTGTCCGTCTGTCTGTCTGTTGAAATCAATTTTCTGAAGGCCCCAGATATCTCCGGGATCCAAATCTTCAACAATTCTGTCAGACATACTTTCGAGAATTTTGCTATTTAAAATCAGCAAAATCCGTCCATAAATAACGGAGATATGAGCAAAAATCCGAGACAACCTCTGAAAATTTCATCAAAAAACACAATGTATTGCATGCTTTGACAAAAAAACAACAAAACGTATGGTAGGATGTGCAAGCTTTGCGTATTTTGTTTTTTTTTTGTGTTTTGTTTCTTTTGGCGTTGTTGTTGTTTTTTATACAACTAAACTTTTGTTTGGTTGTGTGTTGGTTTTTTTGACAAAAAATCAACAAATCGTCTGTTTGAATGAGCATGCTTTGCGTATTTTGTTTTTCTTTTGTGTTTTGTTTCTTTTGGCGTTGTTGTTGTTTTTTATACAACTAAACTTTTGTTTGGTTGTGTGTTGGTTTTTTTGACAAAAAATCAACAAATCGTATGTTTGAATGTGCATGCTTTGCGTATTTTGTTTTTCTTTTGTGTTTTGTTTCTTTTGGCGTTGTTGTTGTTTTTTATACAATTAAACGTATGTTTGGATGTGTGTTGGTTTCATTGGCTTGCGTATTTTGTTTTTTCTTTTGGTGTTTTGTTTCGTTTGGCGTTGTTGTTGTTTTTTGTGTTCTTGATAAATTTAGGATGCTGTACGCTGAAAGTGGGCAATGTACATACATATATACAAATTATAAAAAATAATAATGCATCCACAACAAAGGTGAAGGGTATATAAGATTCGGCATAGCCGAATATAGCACTCTTACTTGTTTTTTCTTATATAATGTACTCATGCAAGTATTTCATGCTTTTTTAATATAAATTAATTGCTAAATAAAAAATTTCCTTTCAATTGTAAAGACATAATTATGTACGTTTCTTTCTTATAATTTTCGGGATTTTAGATTTCCCGAAAACCCCGAAATCCCGGGTCGGTATTTCGGGATTTTTTACCAAATCCCGAACCCCGGGATTTTCAAAAATCAGTCCCGATTAGCATCTCTATATGAAACTTATATGTGGAGGAACTTGTGTGGATATTTATATAAATGAGACATTTATGACAACAAATTCCTAGTTCATATGGGAGCTAGTTGAAATAATGAACCGATTTCAGTCATTTTCAATAGGCTTCGTCCTAGGGCCTAAGTATATACCAAATTATATCGAAATATTTTCAAAATTGCGACCTATGTTTTGTGTACAAGGTTTACAGGAAGCCAGCCAGCCAGTCAGACTGAGGGACATAGTTTTATCGACTCAGGAAGTGATTCTGAGGCGATCGTTTACTTTAAGATGGGTGTTGGACTAATATTTTTGGGTGCAACAAACTTCAGCACAAACGCATAATACTCTCCCCACTAGGGTGGTGTAGGGTATAAAAATTTAATTCTACATAAAACTAAAGAAGAATCCTACAAATTTAAAGAAAAATATTATTTCATATTGTTGCGAATTTGCATTAGCGATTCGAATTTAACGGTCTGAAACGACTGCTTGCAACATTCATCATGTTTATAAATACGTTCATCAGTAGAAGCTTCTACTTATCAACAATGTTGATAGCATTCAGTTATTAGCATTGTTTGTAATTGTGGCAACACTAAATGTTTAAGCTGCTAACATTAACATCGAAAGCTCTAGAATTCGAGTATTCTAGTTTTGACCGTTAAGAACAATCGAGGCTACTCGAATGAAGATGTGAGTGAGTTTATTTTAGACTCTGTTAGAGTTAACATCAGCTTCATTATAAATTAGTAACATAGTAACTGTTTAACTCTTTCAGCCACGCTTTTTTGTGTATAAGTTTAAAATCAAAACAATTACATTTCACTTTAATCAAGGTTAGTTTATTATAAAAAGTAAGAACAAATTAATCAAAACATGAAAAAACACCCCATTCCAAACTTTTTTGTGGAGTTAAGTGGTTAGTTTACTAAACACGTGGCGGTTGGCATCAAAAATAACTATGATAAAAATGTTTGTTTCGCATAAATTTTTTTGAAATCGAATATTTTTGACTAAATTTTCTGACTCAACACTGAATTCGATGAACAATAAACACTCTGGGTTTTTTTTAACGAATGCGTGAAAGTCTCATAAAAAACTGATTTTTACAATATTTTCAAATTAATATATTTCAGGGACCGTAACGGTTATGAGGGATATAAAAAAAGCTATTTTATAACAGTTATTTTGTGACTTTAAAAATAAAAATCCATCTAAAACTGTTATTTTTCAAATTAAAAATAAAAGTTCGCATGAAACTTTTAAAAAATAGTTTTAAATAGCCGTCATTTGAAGATTTTTATTTTTTCCGTCAGAAAAAAAAACTCATTTGAGGACTTTTATTTTTTCCGTCATAAAATAAAAGTAATTTGAAGAGTTTTATTTTTTCCGTCAGAAAATAAAACTCATTTTATGTAAATTGACACCTAAAGCTTGCCGCTCGCTGGTCATAATATTAATAGGAAAGTCGATTTCTTTAGAACCCTTTTACACTCACACTATATGTACATTCAATTTGGGCAAGAAATATACCATTTTAAAGGGATTTATTCACAGAAGTGCAGAATATATATTTTATTGAAATCGGTTCAGTTTTTTAGGAGTTATAAGCGTTTAAAGATGTTACTAACACATATGCAAAAACTGTACACGTTTTTGAACCTTAAACTAAAAAGTAAACAAAGCAATACGTGTTTGAGCAATTTGTTGTTGTAATTAAATAAGCGAAACAATTAAACAGTATTTATTTCGCTCTGTTTTAAGTGAGAGTTGTTATAGAAAACGAAGAAGAAGACTTTAGTAATTTAAAGTCACTTAAAAAATATATTTTTTGAAGGAGTTTTTTTTTATTTTCTAACTCCCATATGCATAAACAATTTTTAAATTTATCAAAGCTTTATAAAACAAAATTTCCATTTAAAATTTGTTTTATAAACCTTTGACAAATTTAAAAACTTTTTATGCATTTGGGGGTAAATATGTAATTGTACATACATAAGTAAATAGTTATTTTATAATATGTGCAGAACTATAATTGTGACGGTTTTTAAACTTCATACGAATCAATTACTTATCACCTCATGAAGTTTAATCAAAAATGGGATGGGTCGGAAAAAATGGTTAGTCGCCTCCCATACAAAGTAAATAGTTATTTCTAAATATTTTGGGAACTCTAATTGCAAGATTCTTCAAAATTAGTCTAAATGGCTCTTTTATAATTTTGCATAGTTTCACTGAAATTGTTCGGGATTGGAATAGTGGGCGTGGTACACCCTATACAAAGTTTAATTAATTTCGAATATCTGTAGAACTATAATTGTAAAAGAATTTAAACTCTGTATCAATCCATTTCCATTCTACGGAGGTTAGCTAAAAACGCATTTATTCCTGTTCCCTGTTCGAAGTTTAGGTAAGCATGATCGGCTTAGTAGGAATGACTCCTCCCTTATAAAGGAAAGTTCAAGCTTGATATTTACATAAAAGGTTTAAAAATGGGTGGGAGCAGTGTAGTGGTATTTCGCATACAAAATTAGTTAGTTATTTTCGAATATAAAGTGAACTGTAATTGAGAGATTCTCAAAATTTGTATGTGTTATTTTCGTATTTCCAATCATATTTTTTTAATTTTACTAGGGTAGCGAGTAAAATAATGCTAGTCATTATAATTTGTAAAGCCCCTTGCATTTCAAATGAATAATTTTTCATTAAAATAAAATCAAGTGGGATTTTAATTTGTTATTGTTTGATTACTATTATCAAATTTTTGTTGTTTTTTTTTTAAACAAATAAATTACTACAAACATTATATCAAATAGATTATATAAAGAAAGGTACTGAAAAAAGTAGAAAATAAACGAAAAGAGTGAAAAATAAAACTCCTCAAAAGACTTTTATTTTATGACGGAAAAAATAAATGTCCCCAAATGACGGCTATTTAAAACTCCTATTTTGAGGGTTTCATGCAAACTTTTATTTTTAGCGTTGAAAAATAATTGTTAACTGTGGAGTTGAGATAATTTTTTTAATATCACCATAGATATAAAGAGCACGTCAATACGAATCTATTGGTATATAACAGTATATGTCTCCGTTGAATCTAACATAGAGATTTTTTGATTTCAAATTTTCTGGATAACCGTTATTTACGGTCCCTGATATATTTATCTAACCAGAGCACCCTGACGGCAAAGTTTTGCAAAAAATCATAAACGATGACTTCAAAAAATATAATTGTTTAGCAAAATGGCAATAGATGACAATAAACTATATTTATGACCACCCAACCGCAAAGAGTTAAACTGTTGTTGTTGTACATTTGAATAAATAAAGCGTTGTTACAATTTTAAACTACTTTTATTTGCAATCAAAAGTATCCGGTTTATTTAAATGAAATAAACCATCGTTTTTAAAAGGTAAAAACGTAATAATATTTATGCTTTCACCACCGATATTAAAAACTAAGATAAGCAAATAGAGTTGTTTATTTTATTCAAATCACTACTATTGTCCAATTGTGACAAACAATTTAAGCAAATCTGGAAAAAATATAATTGCATGATCTCTCCTAGGACATCTTTATGTTAAAGTGTCAGTTGCTCTCCCCCTTAGGCAAGTTATTTATATTTTCCCATCAGGATTCGATTCTTTCAAATGAAGTCTTATGGTGCAGCCAAAAAACCCCTTCTCTTAAAGATCGCGTGTGGGAATGTTTTGAAGATTCAAGCTGCAACAACAACATCAGCCAAAGCCAGTGAAAGAAGTACAAAAACAAAACAAAAAGAGAAAAATAAAAACTTAAAACAAAGAAATACAAAATCTTGGATAAAAAATGTTTTAAGCATGTAGCAATTTTATTGTGTGCCATCTCAAGTGATCCTTATGCCTCTTAAATATTGTTGCAGCTTGTGTTGTTGTTGTTGTAGCTGTTGAACGTACGTTTGTTTTATTTAAAAGCCCAATTGCTGCTTGTCGCGGTTTCGATAGTTTTTTGTCGTTTGTTTTTTCGCTTACTTTAAGTTGTTGTTGCTGTTGTGGTATAAATGTTTAATGTTTTTGTTGTTTATTCCTTTAAGTATTAATATGTGGCACTTTGCCTGCTGTCGCCACTTTAGTTTTGTTTTTTGTTTTATTGTTGCTGTTGTGTCGTTGTAGTGTTTTATGTTGCAGTACGAACGATCGACAAGTATGATTGTTGTTGTTGTTATTGGCTGTGTGTGCTTTATGCAGATCCAATTTAACGATATTGTTCAATGTGCTTTCGATACTGTTAATGAAAGTAACATATGCCGCTGCAAATGATAGATTTCTGAGCGCTAAAACAAAAAATTACTTGTTTTGATATTCAATTTTGAAATTTTTGTTTTAATTCATTTGATTTTATTTTTTTTTTGTTGTTGAAATTACCACTGCAGGCTAAACTGAATTGGGTATTAATATAATTTAAGTGTTTTCTTTTCTAAAGTTTTAAAGAAATGATTTTACCGAAAGGGTTTATTAATACATTTCCAACTATTTAAGATAAGCACAGCAATTTGTTTAAAAGATATTGCAAATATGCATAGTAAAAAGCTTAGTTTTTAATTTTAACCCATAAACTATTTATTATAGTTCTAACTGCTTTTAATTGCATTAAAGCATTTCTTATAACTACAATTATTTGCAGTAAATCTAAGCAGTTCCTTTGGAAATTAACCTCTAATCAACCCATGCGAAATTCAATTATAAATAAAAGGGGGGGAATATCAGAAAAACAAAACTAATTTATTAACAGTTGGAGTAGGAATAACAACATGTTGTACGGCATTGAACAAATTGCATTTATAATCAATAGACATTTACAAAAATCACACACACTCATTCATTCACTCGCTCTCTCTCTCTCGCGATCAATTACAAGAAAAACTACCAAAAAATTACCTCAGCAAGATTCCAAAACTAATGGTGCCTTGCACGCAATATCAAGGCAAACCAGAATCCAACTACAGAAACTATGTATTTGTACTACTAGCTGACTTACAAATACAGAATGAGTATCGGAAAAAAATAGAAGGAAACAAATAATTTACCTTAGACATGTAGTAAAAATAACAGCGGCAACTAAGCAAACCACAATACAAAAAAAAGTAAAATTACAAATGAATAAAAATTACTGCAATAGTAACAATGATTTTTCTAAAAATTAATTTCATAACGATGATTTTTGTGACACGCCCACCACCAGCCAACTGATCATTCGTTTTGCGTTGCCGTAAAGTTGTGTTTACAGATAGATGAGTATGAGTATGTGTCTATAATGTACCCTAAATGTGAAATGACTGGATATAATATGAAAATGTCTAGTGATTTAACCGTGAAATAGATAGTTAATGATGGTGTTCTAGACGTCTTAAATAAGAAAAATCATTTTGTCTCCGATAGATTAGATTAATGGATTATATTTTGATTTGTTTTTAAGCATGTCCCTGCCAGGCAGTCACTCCACTCCCTGATTGAAATAAAAAGTTTTGGTTCCATGAGGAACCATCAGTTTTATAAATATAGTTTTAATTTCAAGAGTTTTGGGTAACTTGAAAATACTCTGAAAAGGAGAAAACATACATCAAAGTGATTAGGATTCCATCCAACATAAATTAGAGTCGTTATACTTTGGACATTTTGGAAATTGGTCGAAATTTTTATGGTGGAATAAAAATGAATATCAAAATTAAACGAATTTTTAAATTTTGGAGTTTTTTTTAAATATCATTTTAGTTTTTAACAAGGCGTATTAACAAGGTGAGTGCGTCCCGGCAACAAATACAACAATGCAAAAACAATAGGCAATTTGTTTTTGTTAAAATGTACGGTAAATGCCAAAATCAAGGCGAATTGAAGTATTACTATGTTATTTACAATAACAAATGTAAACATAAACAAAGTTTGACATATAGTGTACATAAAACCACAGCGAATTAAGAAACAGCTGATTTTATGCACTCACCTTGTTAATACGTCTCGGTTTTTAATAACTTATATGTCATTTTGTAGGTTACATATCTGTCATTTATTCTCACTTAGTTATTGAATATTATAGTGTAAACAACAAAGTTGTTTTTGCTTCGAAAATGTCTTTTTTTGTACCAACAAAGCGTCATATACGGGATGTTTTGCTCTACTTCTTGAATTTGAAAAAAGTCCCTCTGAAGCACACCGATTGCTCACCGAAGCTAATGTTGGATGTGTTTCATCGATTTCAACGTGGGAGAGATGGTTTTTGCAGTTCAGAAGTCGTGATTTTGACGTGGTAGAAAAGTTTAAGGACCATGAATTCGAAGCATTACACCATTAAGATTGTTGTCAAACTCAACAAGAGATTGCAAAATCATTGGGAGCTACTCAAGAAGCAATTTCGAAAAGTTTGTAAGCTTCAGAATTCATTCAAATTCTCCAAATTGGGGTACAATCGAATTGAAGCTTAGAGACCTTGAAAGAGGATTTTGTTTGTCTGAAATGCAGCTATATAAGAAAATCATGTTTGCACCGAATCATTAATGGCGATGAAAAATCTATACATTTATCGTAATGGATACAAATGTAACCAGCAGATATATGCATGGTGCTTATTATTTGGTGGGACAAAAAGGGTTCTATCTATTATGAGCTGTAGAAATTTGACAGACCATAACAGAGAACCAGTACCAGTACCGAATACAACTGATTCAAATATGCGACCAGATATGAAACCGTAGTATTCCATCATGATAACCCATATGTTGCAATACCTGTTAATAGCTATTTAGAAAGAAATGGTTGGGAAGTCTTGCCTCACCCAAATTATAGTCCAGACCTCGTCCGACTACTATTTGTTTCAATCGATGAAGAACGCTCTATCTGGGATACGCTTCACTTCAGAACAGATTATCCGAAATTGGCTTGATTGTCTTGGCCTCAAAAGATGAGCAGTTATTCTGGCTCGGATTACATATGTTGGCAGAAAGATGGTCAATAATTTGACCCGAATATTACCAACCTTCAAAGAATTGCTGTGAATTTTTAAAATATGGGCGTTAAAATATTTTCATATTAGTTAGTAATTTAAATAATGATGGTGCTCTATTTTATATATAACTGAACTATTAGCGGTAGAGACTTGACAATATTTCGATCTTATTTTAATCTTCGTCCCTATTACTTGTTAGAGTCTTACATGCTCAGATATCTAATGGGATATAATTAACACAATAACCTAGTCTATAAACAAATTGGGATATTTGGAAATCTCTGTATTTCGTCTAATATTCGATTAATATTGAAAACTTGCGTGGATAAGTCACATGTTCGGAAGCAGATTGATAAATAGCAATACAAAAGATACACAAATAAGAGAGAGAGAGAGTTTGTAGAGAAACCCCACATGTTGGTATTTTATCTTCCTTGCATTGACTGGCTGAGAAAGGTAAAAAGCATTTTACCAGAGGGTAATATAATACAAGACAGGGAAGAATGAAGCAACAAGAGTAAGAAATAACAAAGATCCCGATCTACATACAGATGGTACATAAATTTTAAAAATCAGGTGTGGGCTTCTGCTAACTATGCCGAAATATAGGGAAATATTTTCGTCATAATTTACAATTCTTTCTTCCAGGCTTTATTAATGGCTATTACGGAAGTTATAATATGGTTAAATAGAATTTAAACAAAATTCCAACACGTATTTTCAGGAATAGAAGAAACTCTAGTGTTACATTTTTGAACGTTTTACTATGTAAGAATGAGATAAATTCTTACTCCAACCACGGTCTTAAAGGAAATGAAAAGGCGGACAAGCTATACATAATGGTATGAGGTCCTGTATGAATAAAATCATCCTGTCTAATGTCAAACCCATACCTAATGAACATAAAAAATTATTGGGAAACCCAAACCTATAAAGCGTATAAAGAAGATTCTGAACATAAAGAAGCCAACAGTCAGAAAATTAGTTAATCTGGTAATTAGACTGAGTGCGAGGAAGAGAAAGAAATATCTGCAAAGGATTAGGTTTTAGGCTCATGGATCTGGGGAAGAATACATACCGAAATAATACCTGAAAATAGTATAGGCCATATCGAGCCCTTAGCGCCGAATTATCGTAAGCGACAAAACACAAATTTTAAAGGAAAATGTTTTTTTGATTATTTTGAAATTTATACATAGAATTAAAAATGTTATGATGCGATATAATACAATTTCGTTCAAGCTATATTTGCTTATTTTTCAAAAATATTTATATTGAATTTTTGCATAGAATCAAATTTTCGAATTGAAATTAAATTTTTATTTATGAATAGTTTTTAATGAAATTTCACAGGTATGTAGATTTTTAAAATGGAAAAATAAAAGCGAATTTTGAAATTTATTATCAGCAATACCGCAATTCCCAAAAAAGTGTTGAAAAAATTCAAAAATGAGAATTTTTAGTTTTTTGGCTATAATATCCATACCAGGGAACGGAGTTATCGGAACCCTTTACAAAATAATTAGAAACATATTAGGCCACCTAAAATTGGTTACTATATTTTGATATCGAATTTAGAATTTTTGCCCTAAAATTTAATTTTACATAAAAAATAGGTGTTTTTTGAATGGACTTGGTCCCCTTGGTAACAACAATTTTTAAATTTTTTTTAATTTTAAATATTTTATGAAAACTTAGATTTCAGAAAGTATATATTCCTTATACATCCTCTTAGAAATTTTTTGCGATAACTTAAAAAGAAAAAAGTACTTTTTTCCCAGAAAATTTGCGAAATATCGTATTTTTAAAATTTTGTAAATTCGAATGCTTATAACTTTGGACTTAATCATTATTTTTAAACAATTCTTTTTCTATTTGACAAATAAATGTGTTGTTACTCCAACAAACGAGAAAATCGGTAAATATTTGGACCCGCTGTTATCAAAAAACTGGAGTGCTGTGGGTAAAAATTTTGAAAATTTAATTTTCAAATGCGAATACCTCCTGAGCTATAAGAGATATTTGACAGCTAGGACAAGGTTTTTTATAGTGCTCAATAGAAGATTATATGTGTGTAATTTTTTTTCAAATCGGAACACAAACGAATAAATTGGATCGTTTCTGTAAAATATAAACATTGACTTACGATAAAATCTTACCCGCTATAATTTTTAAGTTATTAAAAATTATAACGGGTAGAACGCTAAAACATCAGCTGGTCCACAAAATTTTAATTTTTGCAATAAAAAAAATTAGAAAATGCCGCTTACGATAATTTGGCGCTAAGGGCTCGATATAATCGCTTACTCATCCTAACCTAATATTGGATTTCCCGGAATTTTTTCATTGTGGGAATTTCTGGTAATTTGTTTATACTACATTATGCCAAAAATCATAAATTGTTTTAAATAACCGGTCAAAATTCAATAATGTTTATAAATCCGTACATTTATTCAAATACTTAAGAGTTCCGACTAAGTTAAATCTGTAAAATTCGTAATACTTGTCGAAAGAGAACATTCCTATGTAAAAATATCGCGATTTGAAAATTGTAAAATTTGTTAAAATTTTCTAAAATTATATGCACATTATTGCCAATAACTTTGAAGCTACTCAAAGACCAGCATAATGTTTGATCCCATTTTAAAGCCAAAGATATAGTCTTTAATATGGTCAGAATAAAATTGTATACTTCCAAAATGTTAAAGGTCAATTTTTGAAGTATATATTTCAATGTAAAAACTATCAGAGATCGCGGAGTTAAAAAAGGAGTTAGAAAGAAAATGTTATTATAAGTACACTTACAGCAATAGCTTTTAAGTTATTCGATAGGGCGATCCCATATCTATGCTATATTATAATGAAATGATCCACAAATC
Source organism: Calliphora vicina (assembly GCF_958450345.1). Classification (NCBI taxonomy): domain Eukaryota; kingdom Metazoa; phylum Arthropoda; class Insecta; order Diptera; family Calliphoridae; genus Calliphora; species Calliphora vicina. The sequence goes on along the minus strand of NC_088781.1, from coordinate 56,642,420 downwards.
AGTGCAAATCTTGTAGCTGTACAGTAAGGAGTGTTCCAAAATTTAACGCAAGACTTGAATTTTCCGCTATCTATTTGCATTTAAGTGTTTCCAAAAAAACGTTAAAAGCCATGAAACACATTTTCACCTTGATAACTTTGTTAACTATTTTTTTGATTTCTGCCAGTAGAGTTTATAAAGATATCTTACTGATGGATGTGTCAACATTACCCATTATAGAGTACTTCAGCGTTTAACTTGTTAATTTTGATTTGGAAGAAGTAATGCAGTTGCACATTAATTGAAAGTTTTATTCTAGCCAATTTTCGATTGTACAAATATTTGTTTCTTTGTAGCACAAGACTTAAAGCAACGAATAGATACAGGTGACTGAGCAACATTTTAAATAAAGATTAAGTAGTAGGTTGGTTGGCTGGCCATCCATCGATCGATGGAAGAACGATGGTTAAGATACACTTACTTTTAAGCAGCAAATCTAAATGAATTGGCAGTGGCATTGCATTGCGATTGCAAGAACAATCAGAGAAACAAATCTCTTGTCTTTTTTTCAAATTACGTTACCAATTTTTATGTTCATTTGGTTTGCTTTTGAATTATCGCTGGTTTTAATTGTAATTGTTAAAATGGCCAACTCCAAATTAGCTGTTTTAGCTTGAAGAAGAGTAGAACAGAAATACTAGAAGAGGGGGAGGAAAATGTTTTGTAAACAGGAAGACAAACTGATTTAATTGAGTTTTGCCCCAGACATCGATATTGCTGTTACTTTTGCCAGAATTTTTATATTGAATTTATGGTTGATTATTTTTCATAGAACTCAGTGGGAGTGTTTTCAGTTAAGAAATAAAAAAATACTCAGAGACGATGAAGAATAAGTTGCAGTTTATAGTTACCGAAAATAAATACAACTCGTAAAGATTATAAACAAAAAATCAGTAGTCAATGAAGTAGGAAAGTGGTAGCAACATTGATTTCATTCTCTAGGTATGACAGGTGCCAGATAAACTATAAAGTTGAATAAACTTCTTTAAACGAAAAAAACTACAAGGCGATTTGGAGATTTTTTTTGGTGTGTTTTACTTATATGTACCTACTTGTATTTGAGAAATCTCTAGTTTTATTGTAGAGCTCAAATAAAACTGAAAACAAACTAACAAAATGTTGTTTTGTGATGCACAATAGAATACCGCAAATACCACTAAATGTGGTACATGCAACATACGTCGTTTACTTTTTTTTGTTTGATAGTTTGTTGCGTTGTAGTTGTTTCAAATCTTTTTTATGTTTTTTATTTGTTCTTGAAATGTTTTTGCTTTGTTAATTTCAATTTTTTTATGTTTGTTAATTCGCAAAAATACACTCAAGAAAATGTTGTTGTAAGTAAGAAAAATTGTAGAATATATATTTGACTCAGAATGTCGGTACAAATAAATATTATGCAATTTTCTATATATATGTACGTAAAAGAGAAACGTTACTGAGGGACTGCCGATTAAATTGGTAATCCTATATCTTCTAAACTAATTTAAATACAAAAAACATGTTAAATTCATCTTCATCCATTTAAAAAAAATAGCAAATATGTGGTACTTTTATATCTTGCTGGTACTTTTATATATTTCACTGACTTAAAAATGCGGGATTTACAATATATGGCGTATATTTTGAATTTAATAACTTATTTTTTTGTTTTTATTAACTTATATGTCATTTTGAAGGGATCATATCTGACATTTATTCCCACTCTGTTATTGAACATTACACAGTGGGGCAGAATCAAAATGTTTTGGAACTTTTTATACCCTACACCACCATAGTGGGGAGGATATAATGCGTTTGTGCAGATGTTTGTAACTCCCAAAAGTATTAGTCTAACACCCACTTAAAGTATACCAATCGACTTAGAATCACTTTCTGAGTATGGGGGCTAGGTGAAATAATGTCCTTCCGAAATTGGGCTTTATCGGTCATAAAAGTTTAATTTATATATGTATCTCCACAAATTCCGCTCCAAATAAGTTTTATATATACAAAATTCATGTCAACAAATTTTGTTACGATCGGTCCATAATTAGTCATAGCTCCCATATAGACCCGCTTCCGAAAATCACTTTAACATGCATAAATCTGTTAAAAATATCGGTATACACACAAAATTCAACATAGTTAACTTTTATATAGACAGGAATCACACGAGCTAATTTCATGGTGATCGGTCCATAATTGGTCCCATATAAGGCCCAATTCCGAAAATCACTCAAAAATATAAATTATTGAAATTTGAAAAGAAAAATGGTTTTGCTCTTTTACTTAGTGTTTTTGTTTAGATAAGTTAAATTTTGGTCTTACAAAAAAAAAATCCAATTCAACTCCGTCCTTCAAAAATATTGCACTTTTTCATATTTTATATAAATTTTCTTAATACTATTTTATTCAACAACAAGTCAGTGGTTCAGACATTTTTGAAGAATGGAGTTTTAAAGTTTTAATTTTGAAATGCCTATAACATCACGCAAGCATGTTTTTTCAAGACCGAGCGGAGCTCTTTGCCAATAAATAAAAGCTTTGAAACCGATTGGGAAACAAAAAAATGCCATGTGTTTATAAATTTTACATATAGAAAGTACCCTACTTTGAGTACCGGTAGCGCTGTCCATGGAGCATTTGTAAGACCCATTTTAATAACTTAAACTCTAATACTCCTTGACTCCGCCCGCGTACCGATCGGACCAGCCGTTTAGAAATGCCAGATTTTGTTAATTTTTGGCCTTACAAAAAAAATTTCAAGTCAATATTTCAATTAGATTCAAAACATGCCACTTTAAAACTCCGTCCTTCAAAAATATTGAACTTTTTCATACTAAATTTTTTTATAAATTTTCTTAATATTTTATTCAACACAAATTATTGGTTCTGACTCAGTCCCATTAAGAAAATTTATACAAATTCTTTAGTATGAAAAAGTGCAATATTTTTGAAGGACGGAGTTTTAAAGTGGCATATTTTTGAATTTAATTGAGATATTGACTTGAAATTTTTTTCTAAGACCAAAAATTAACTTATCTAAACAAAACAATATAGCTCGGAATAAATGTGGATCAAATTGTTCCTAATATTTGTAATCCTATTAAAATTTTTATATAAATTTTAGTTTTAGAAACTCAATGAATATGTAGTATGTAATAAAATCTTTATTTATTAGCGAAACTCAATGAAATTTTCAGCGTTTTTTAAGTTTCTCATTTTAAATATCACGATGTAAAAAACTTGTCAAAAGGTCAAAGGGAATCCCGCAATTCCTAAAAATTGGATCGAAAATCCCAAAAATGATATTTTTTAAAATTTTGCCTATAGGGTCCACTTTTCCTTTGGGACTGGGAAAATACTTTAGGGATAAATAGGGAACACATCAGGGTTTCCAAAACTGCTTTCCGTTTTCTGATCCCAGCTTTGGGATTTTAGAACATGTGGCCCAAAGTTGAAAAATAGGTCAATTTCGAAAAATAGGACATGTTTTTTATACCGAAATGTTTTCCGTAAAGAAACTTTATAGAAAAACATAAAATTGTTATATTTTCTTAAAGAAAGTTGTTTTTTAATAAAAAAAGAATTAAGAAACTTTTTGTCCAAAAAACAGCAAAAATATACTATTTTTGAATTTTTAAATTGAAAATCGGTTATTTTTGGATTCGTAATCGATATTGCTCTGAAGTCTTTTGTATGTTATTAGTAATTTAGTTGTCTAACTAACAACAAAAATTCGAGTCCATTCGGTGCAAAAGTGCGACCTATATTTTTAAAAAAGCGGACCAAGGTATGCAAAATTTTAAAATTTCAATTTTGAAATGCCTATAACTAGGAAATTATAAGAGATAAATAGCATACGTAAGCATATTTTTCAAGACCTAGCCGAGTGCTTTGAAATCGGATGGGAAACAAAAAAATGGCACGTGTTTAAAAATTTTTCATGACGAAGGTACCTTACTTTGAGCCCCATAGCGCCGCCCCTGGAGCATTTGTAGGGCCCATTTTAATAACATAAACTCGAATACTTCTTGGCTACATCCAGTTCAAATTTTATCCCGATCGGACCAGCCGTTTAGAAATGCCAGATTTATTTCCAAAAAATTTCGATTCTGCCCCACTGTGCACTAGATGAAAAAGTACAAATTTCCCTTTTACCTCTATTGCGCCATTTTTGTTACATTGATATGTCTCAAACGATTAAAATTTTTATTAGTTTTCCTAAAAAAATGTTGTAAAAATGTACCAAAATGTTTACCCGGATTTGGTCCAATATAATGGACCCAAAGTGGGTAATTATTGGTCCTTTTTAATATTTTATAATGAAATTGGACACACATGATGTTGAATGAGTTAGAATCCACGAAAGGAGACTTAATGAACTTTTTCTTTTCTTATAGTACTTTTTTAATTTTCGATATTTATGAACCTAGAACCATGAAAGAGAATTATTGTCACTGTCGACAAAGCGTTCTTATTGGTACTTTCTTCTAATGGACATACAGTTATAAATATATGATCCTGAATAAGTGATAATTCATTAGGAACAGGAAATAATATATAAATTACAGTTAACTGTGGAATATCTCAATATTTTTATTTGTATATCTCGTACAGTGTAAACAGTTAATATCGAATGTCTGGAAAACTATAATAGTAAGAGTTATTAACGCATTGAACGGAAGGAGAGAGAAATGTCAATGGAATAAATTACTCTCTTTTCACACATACGGGTGATACAATAACAAAATACATGCAATACATTCTCATGAATTAGGTTTTTGACAACGGGCATTGGTTTTTGGCTCTCAGTTACCTATCTAATTGCCACAGTTGGCGTATAACCTCCCATTACACAGTGGGTTGAATGGTACCCGAAGTGGCGATTAATTCATAGAAGCCGTAGTTTTAAAATATTATATTTTTTTATTGATGAGTTATTATAAGCACATAAAAACACAGCATTTTAGAAAAAAAAACGTTAAAAAAAATAGTTTAACCCTTTAAGCGCATTATTGTTTTTTTGGAAAAAAATACCTTTTTTCACAATTTATGCTGTAACTTTGGAATGGAAAGCGATAAATTATTGAATAAAATTGGAAATTAAAGCATACTTAATGTGCTATTAAAAATTCAAAATATAAATTTATTGTATGTATTTATATTAGTATAAATTTAATTTAAAATCCAATTTTTGTTTTACACAAAATTGCATAAATTTACAAATTTTTTCAAAAAAGTCATAAAAGAGAATATTATAATTTTTTAGTACTGAATAATCATAAATCCATAAAAACACAGCACTTTAGAAAAAAAAGTTTAACAAATTTTTTTTTAACCCGTTAAATGCTTTATTGTTTTTTGGAAAAAAAGACCTTAGCTCACAATTTATGCTATAACTTTGGAATGGAAAGCGATAAATTAATGAATAAAATTGAAAATTAAAGCATACTTCATGTGCTACTAAAAAAATAAAATTATAAATGTGCTATTAAAAAATTCAAAATATAAATTTATTGTATGTATTTATATTAGTATAAATTTAATTTAAAATCTAATTTTTGTTTTTCACAAAATTTCATAAATGTACAATTTTTTTTAAAAAAATGCCACAAAAGACAATATTATAAATTTTTGTAATGAACAATCATAAATACATAAAAACACAACTTTAAAAAAAATGTAAGAAAAAAATGTTTTAACCTATTTTGTATCAGAATATGTTTTTTAGCAAGAGGAGTTCTTTCACTATAACTTAAATAAGTAAAAAACCTCAATAAAACCGCACGATTTTTTTTCTGTATATAGAACCTGAAAGTTCATATTTTAAGAGTATTTAATGGAATTTACCCGATCTCGCCCTGAGTTTTTTTAAACTCAATCTATATATCGAAAAACCCCAATAAAACTTTAAAAAAAAGATTATTTATGTTCTCAAATACCTGAAGTTGATGGTTCCATTTTAATATTTCTACTTTTAACAGATTTAACAAAAAATATAAGCTCTCGAAATATCACAATTTTCAATTTTAACCACAGCACGCAAAATTTGTAAAAATTATTTGACTTTGACCGCTCACTGCCAATAAAGTAAGTTACTCACAACTGTAATTTTAGCAGTTTGTGATGTATTATTTAATGCACTTTAACCCAATACCAAACATGACTGAAACAGATAAAGTTCAGCTTTTGAATTAATCGCCACTTTTGGTACATTTCAACCCTCTGTGCATTAGTAGAAAATGTATTATCAGTGTAAAAAGTCGGATACGAACGTTTATATTTGACATCATAACTGGTTAAAGACAATTTCTTATTAGATAATTGCAGGAAAATATTTTTACAATATAGAGACAAGATTGACAAAATTTTCCCCTTCTTTTAACTCCGACTTTTCAGTGAGTGTATAATTCTCCGTATTCGTAGATACTTATTGAAGTAAATACAATACTAATCATCATTATTATCAACATCCATCCTCATTGTTTTCTAATGCATTCAGCCAGAAATTCAGTTTGTGTACAAATTCATACACTCCCATATCATGTGTTGTTACACATTTATTGTGGAGTGGAGTTGAATTGAGCAGATTGGAATTGAATTGAATGGAATGAAATGAATGGCATGGCCGTATCTGCTATATCGTTTGCTATATGGAATACTTATTGTTTGTATTGTATTAATTTTTTGTTGTTGTTTCTTTTAGATACAATAAACACTTATTCGAGTATGTAGACAAGTATGTTGCATTATGCGATTAAATGTTGTTGCAATATGTTTGCAATTTATTATTAGTTTCTTTTTTTTATTTTTGGTTGTTGCATTTTTTTGTATTCTTAGACATAAATCGTTTTTTTGTTCGTTGTTTAGATTCTTTTTTGTTATTTTTTTTTTTATGGCAGAACAATAAAAATACATTATATTAATTGTAACCACAAATACGTTAAATGGTTGCAGATTTACTTAAGTGTTTCTTTTACAGAGAATTTTTTTGCACTGGTTAACAAACTGAAGGATTATATTGTGTATGTAAGTACGAGTATTTTGGAGTTTTAAAGAGTAGAGATTATGTTACCAAAAAGGGTTTATTGGTGAGATTATTTCTCTAAAGTTAAAACCATAATCCCTGGTATTGTAATTTTAATTTTTAAACATTTTTTTAAATTCTCTCTCATGAATGTCAAGCAAGTACATCTGTCTTATTAGGTGATAACACGAATGATATATCAGCTCTTTTACAATAAACCCTGTATCTCCTTTGGGTCAAAACTACACAAAAACCGTATTATCGCTAAAATTCGGAAAAATGCAAATTTTCCAGTTTTTGTAAAAATTTTGCTACTAACTGTCGTTGTAATGAGATATAAATGACAAAAATTGGTTAAAAAATGTTAAAGTTATTACAAATTTCCCAGACCATTAACGTGTCTCAGGGCACTTGAACAAGAAATTTAGGAAAAAATTAACATATTTTGAGAAAAATTAAAATAAAAGTTAATATTTATTTAAAATATATCCGTATTTACTTGTGTATGACTTTTTGTCTTTGAAGGATACCGTTAACCTATTCGCAAGGTATGGCCAAAAAAATTAATTTTTTTAACCGCTGTTTTTAACATTTCATTTTTCAAATTTTTAAAAATTTTGTTAAACAAATTTTAGAATTTTTTGATCATCACATTGGGATTTATTGAGATCATAATTGAGAATAAAAGTTTGAAAAAATTATGTCAATACCTCTTATAGTTTTTCCGTACCTGTGATTTAAATTGAGTAAATTTCCGAGAAAAAAATTTGTTTGTCTATATTTTGGTGAATGATTTTACTGTTATAAATTTTAAGTAAAACCTATTCATAATATTACAGTCTTGGTAATTTTAAATATGGTCTAAAAGTTTAACTAAATCGGAAAAGGTTAACCTTTAAATCGTGAAGGTCAAAATCAAATTTTTCAACATTTGGAATTTCTAATGGAAACAATAATTTTTATTCTCCATTACGATCTCAATAAATCACAAATGAAATTCCAAAATTTGAAAATGGAATTTTGAAACTGCCGTTAAAAAAATAAATTTTTTTGGTCATACCTGCGAATAGGTTAGGTTTCCAGGCAGTCACGAAATGATTAAAAAAAAGAAGAGCAGCTCACGTGGGTCCAAGCAGTGGTACCTTTGTGTTACCTGAAAGTAGAAGAAAACAAAAGAAAGAGGGACAGAAATAAGTGAAAAGAGAGAAGGAGAAGATAAAGTTAAGAAGGAGATGTCCAAAGAAAGAAAGAGGGAGGAGATTCAAAAGTTACGTGCCAATGAGTCGGCGGTTATTAGGTTCTCTAATAGATCCCCGTGTCAGGTCTTTTTTTTAACCAATTGCTACTTCCTATAAAGGCATTAATGCCCTCAAGCCTCATATTCGCCCAGAAAGACTATTTAGGGAACGATGTTCGATCTCCTAATGCCGGACAGTAACAAAAAAGATGAAAAATAGTCTCATCCTCCAACTCGTTCTGACAACTTCTGCAGAAGTCATGGTATGGCAGACCAAGTCTCCTAGCGTGGTTACCAAAGGTGCAGTGTCCAGTTATGACCGCAACTACACCACTCAATTGTGAGCGTGTAAAGCCAAGAAGATGTGTTGTTCGTCCCCGATTCAGTCGGGGCCATATCATCCTGGTTATAGTGCATGTGGGTTCACAACCCCATCTTGTCTGAGAGAGCTCATAGTATAAATTACTGATTTGTAGCATGCATTTGGATAACGGAATCCCATATAGGAAGTCTATGTCTCCGTCAGGTAACATGGCGCCTTTTTTCGCCAGATCCCCCCCCAGTATCCCCGTGTCCCCGTACCCACTTGAGTACGACTGTTGAATGTATCGCCATCCTGTTTAAGGATGCCCGGCATTCCTGGACCAAATTAGATGTTGTGTATACACCCGTTAGAGATTTTTTTTACTGTCAGTATATATACGAATATCGCTGTCTGATATCTTGTTATAACTAAGCCAGTTAGCCGCCCTTTTGATGGCTGATATTTCAGCCAGAATAATGCTACATTCAATTGGAAGTCTAAATATAGGTTAAGTAAATATGGATATATTTTAAATGAAAAAAGCTTTTATTTTAATATTTCTCAAAATATGTTAATTTTGTTCTGAGACACGTTAATGGCCTGCGAAATTTTTAAAAACTTTAAATTTTTTTAACCAATTTCTGTTTTTTATGTCTCATTAGAACGACAATTACGTACATATTTCTATTCTTTTAAATTAAACTGCAAAAGTAATTTTTTAATGACAACATATTTACAAAAACTAAATAAATTTCAATTTTCCCACGTGTAAATGCATCCCAAAACTTCAGAGGGCTTGCGGCACACAGAGGGATTTTGGTGTCAAAAAGTCTATTTTTCAAAAATCAAATGATGCAGTTTTGTAGAGAAATGTTTAAAGATGAAATGTACACTTATAGTTTTAAGAACAATTTTATTTTATTTTTAAAAAATTGAAGTAAAGTCCATGCAAGGTTGTTAAGCTAAAATTTAATTATATTTTCACGCAATTAAGTGGTTTATATATGTATAATTTTCCTAATAGTACCACTTACATTTAATATATTTGAAAAATATAACATTTCTCCATTAATAAAAAAAAATTTTGGTGATACCATAATCCGTTAAGAAGATATGCCCAAATCTATGTCTCTAAAAATTATTTTATTTTTGATTTTCCATGGAAAAAAATGTAGCCCCACTTTCCCCCTAGCTGTTAATTTAATAAAATGAAAGTTGGGAGTGTTTTGTTTCGATTAAAAGAAAAAATAGTTTTCGGAAGTTTTCGGAACAGGATGAAAACTTAAAATTTTTTGTCGAATAATAAACGAAATATCAAAAAAATTTTACCTATGTATGGGTTTCGTGGGCGTGACCGATTTTATTGAAACTCGGCATGCGTTCTTCTTTTGTTTCAAAAAATATATGTACCAAATTTCTAGACTTTTACTTGGATAGGAAAAATGTTATGCGAAAAAATCTATTTGGATTGTATAATCAGTGGGCGTTGGGCGTGGTCGATTTTGATAAAATTTAATTTTTTTCTTAATTTAATCCATATTTATGCCAAATTTCAGCGCCCCACAGTGGTATGAGTATAAAAAAAGAGGGAAATAAATCTGTAACTTCTAAACTCTTACGCCGATTTGAACGAAATTTCACACGCGCAAAGAGGAAGTGTAGTCGAGTTTAAGTTTTGAATTTGAACCTCCAGGAGCGGGACCAGGGGTTCCCAAAGTAGGACACCTCGGGTATGTTCAATTTTTAAAATGATCCTATTTCTTCGTTTGAGAAGAAGAGAATTTACCTAACATAGAAATTCATAAAAAAGCATGTTGCCTACATAACAACATTTTTATGAATGTAAATAACAGTGCTAGGTAAATTCTCAGCGAGTTGTTAAGTTTTCCCTAATTTATTTGACACGTAAAAAACATAACGTAGACATGTTATATATCAATGGATAGAGGATTTTGTCTACTTTTCAAAAATGTATATAACTTTTGACAATTAAAAAATTCATGGCATACTTTTTTGAAAAATATGACAAAAAAAGCTTTTTATTGAATTTTGCATAGATACAAATTTTTCAAATTGAAATAAAATTTTTATTTATGAATATTTTTTAATGAAATTTCACAGTTATGTAGATTTTTCTATTTAAAATGGAAAAATAAAAACAAATTTTGAAATTTGGTATCAAGTATCCCGCAATTCCCAAAAAAATATTGAAAAATCCCAAAAATGGATTTTTTTCGTTTTTTGGCTATAATATCCATACCAGGGGCGGGGTTATCGGAACCCTTTACAAAATAATTAAGAACTTATTGGGCCATCTAAAATAGGTTACTATATTTTGATATCAAGTATGCGATTTGCGAATTTTTGCCCTAAAGTTGAATTTTACATAAAAAATAGGCATTTTTTTAATGGACCTGATCCCATCGGTATCAAAAATTATAAATGTTTTTTTCATTTAAAATATTTGTCGTAAAGTTAGCTTTTCAAAAAGTACAAATTCATTATACATCCTCGTAGAAATTTTTTAGATAACTTAAAAAGAATAAAAGTACTTTTTTGCCAAAAAAATTGCGAAAAATCGCCTTTTTTAATTCTTTCTTTATTTGATATATACATCTATTGTTAATCCTATAAAGGAAAAATTGATAAAATCGGGGAATATTTGGAACCGCGGTCACCAAAAAACTGGAGTAGGGTGGGTAAAAATGTTGAAAATTAAATTTTCAAATGCGAATATCTCCTAAGCTATAATATATAATCGATAGCTACGACGAGGTTTTATGTAGTGCTCGATGAGGACATTATACATGTGTAATTTTTTTTAAAGCGGATCACAAACGAAGAAATAGGATAATTTTAAAAATTGAACATACCCGAGGTGTCCTAATTTGGGAACCCCTGGTCCCGCTCCTGGTCAGCTCATGAGGTCCAAATTCAAAACTTAAACTCGACTACACTTCCTCTTTGAGAATGTGAAATTTCATTCAAAGCGAAGTAAGGGTTTAGAAGTTACAGATTTATTTCCCTCTTTTTTTATTCTCATACCACTGTGCGCTCTACGACCACTCCAAAAAATTTATGAAGCCATCCCTCTGTGCGGCAGTTAACCCCAACCGATTTACCTAAAATTTTTTCAGGATGGTTTTTTTTTTCAATGTTCACCAAACTGGGTGGTGAGACTGTCAAAAATCCAACTTTCGTTTATTAAGGGCCACCCATATCTACAACTCACAAAAATATTTATATTCTGGGTCTTTATTTAATTCTAAGACAATGACACGACTATTGGTAAAATTGCGAATATCAGTTTTCCTTCATTTCAGTTTCTACATTCGCAGCCACTGGGACACCGCTAAAAAGGAAAAAGTTCTGATATTTGGACACATTATACTGAAATGGTTAGTATACCCAAGAAGAACGATATAGCACTTTTCACAAATTTTCGACGCGTAATAGCCGAAATACAGCCTGATTTGCAGCATAAGATGTTTGAAAATTGGAACTCCATGATACGCCATGTACACTCTAGCCGCAGTGTCCACATGCCCGAAATCATATAATATTTACTCAATAATGCCAAACAAGTATTTATTTAATAAAGCCAATTTTTTTTCAATTTATATTTCTCCACCTCCATAAAAAACATCCTCTAGTTAGTCCAAGCCCTATTTGAAATTATTGCAATTTTTTTACATTTTATTTTATGAAATTTCTTCATTTTGCAAAACTGCCATTTTTTGCTGAGATTTATTTAAATATTTGTTAAATAATTCTTCTCACAATCTTTTACCACATGTTATTAAACTCCCACAACTATCAGTTTTATGTATTTTAACGTTTATTTAAGGCCATATTTCATCAACATCTGTTGTCACCTGTTTTAAGAGTCAGCACCAGTATGCATCACAAATGGTGACACAAACAAACACACATACGGAGAGGGAGAGTAAAGTGACCAAACTATAGTTTTGGTTTTGTCGTTTTACTGTAAAAAAAGGAGAAAATATGCTAAAATTTATGATATTAAGATGGCAGCAGTGGAAAAGGAGCGTAATTGGAATAGGAGTTTTTTCAAATCTGCGAATAAATTCTTCAAGTTGCAAGATATCTGGCCAATTATTTCTTACAGCTGGACGAATTTAAGTAACAGAATTTGTTTATCATAATTAAACAGATCGTTATTATATAAGTTTTAAGAACAATTATATATTTCCATATATATCCCCTTAAATCTACGTTTCTGCCTTAAATAATATTTTTTTGAAAAAATCTCATGCATTCTTGAATAAAATGTATGTAGATATGTATATTTTTTGGGGGGTTTTTGCATGTACGAGTAGATTTCAGTTGAACAGGACAACATTATAACAGTAAATCATTGAAATTTTGTAAGCATAATGTGTTTGTGTGTGGTCGATTGTCACCCGCAGCACGGTACCAGCAGCAACAACAGCAGCAGCAGTTGTTGCAAGAACACAAGAATATTTAAAGTGGCAATATCAACACAATAAAGCAGTAGCAAATATAACCGCCTTTTTTTGTTGAACAAACACCAAAAAAAAATTTAATAAAATAAAACAAAATCTTTTGAGATTTTTAACAATAGAAACTTTATACAATAAACCAAACAACCAACCAGCCAACCAACCAGTACGAGCAAAAATCATTCATACGACTACAATTCCTTTAAGACACAGAAAAAAGGAACAAAAAGAAACACTCGAACACACAGACACCAACCGAACATTATTTATAATAATAACGGTGAAATATTATAATCATATGCAGTAAATTTGTTAATACTATCAAACATACTTACATTCTCATAAATACATACAAACATCTATTGCCTTAAAATTATTGGTTGGGGGAATAAGGTAATTTCGTTACCACCAGTGCTAAGTTTCCGTTGAGTTTGCCATTCTCTAATCTACGGATACAATATTTCAAAATATCAGGTATATTTACGAGAATTTTGGTACTAAGGTCAAATTAGCAAGAACTCTGGACTACCTTAATTTGTGGCAGTATTTTTGTATGCTAAGTTGAGTGTCAAAATGATAATGGGACTTACTTTTCATTCTATTAATCCAAAAATACAAATATTATAGATTGCTACTATTGAGTAAAATACTTGTTCAGATAAGAAGCCTTTGCTCTCATTTGATGACTGTTAGTTTATATTTATAAACCTAAATATAATCATATTTCGGCTGTCACTCTTCACCAAATAATACTTTAGAAATTTTCCTTATTAAATATAACATTTGATATTTGTGGGCCGATTTTCTCGATTTTAAATAGCAACCGAGCCGGGAGAATTCCCGATTTATTGATTGGAAAATCAATAATCAATGCCATAGATTCAGTGGTTGAGCTGCTTGTTGATCTGTTGTTGTTTGTTAATTTTTTAGCTGCCCGGTATAAATTCCGACTAAGATAAGTTTCAGCAGCTGCTTGTGATGGGCTAACTATGTTGTTAGTCCATCTTCTTTTATATCAACGTTCACATCACATATTAAATTCTCGGTTTAAGGATTTGATTTTGGTATTGTGGCTTAGTTCGAGTCTTGCTTGAGTTATGCAAAGCTACTACTTTCTTCCTGTCAATAGTAAGCTGCCACGTCTAACAGAGGGATGGCTTCATACATTTTTTTGCAAAAATTATAAGGAGTGGTTGTAGAGCGCTGAAATTTGGCACCGATAATTATATGGACCAAACTAAGAAAAAAATTAAATTTTATCAAAATCGACCACGCCCAACGCCCACTACCCATACAATCCAAATAGATTTTTTTCCATAAAATTTTTCCTATCCAAGTAAAAATCTACATACATATATTTTCTGAAACAAAAGGAGAATGTACGCTAAGTTTTATTAAAATCGGCCATGCCCACCGCAAACCGCCCATGCAATCCAAATGCAATACATTTTTGTGCAAAAATTATAAGCAGTGGTCGTAGAGCATTGAAATTTGGCACCGAGAATTATATGGACTAACTTAAGAATAAAATGAAATTTTATCAAAATCGAACACGCCCAACGCCCACTGCCCATACAATCAAATTGATTTTTTCGCATAAAATTGTTTATATCCAAGCAAAAGTCTAAAAATTTTGGTACATACATTTATTGATACAAAAAAGGAACGCATGCCGAGTTTCAATTAAATCGGTCACGCCCACCGCACACGAAACCCATACATAGGTAACATTTTTTTGATATTTCGTTTATTATTAGACAAAAACTTTTAAGTTTCAATAAAATCGGTCATGCCCACCGCACACGAAACCCATACATAGATAAGAATTTTTTTGATATTTCGTTTATTATTCGACAAAAAATTTTAAGTTTTCATCCTGTTCCGAAAACTATTTTTACTTTTAATCGAAACAAGACACTCCCACCTTTCATTTTATTAAAAACAGCTTGGGGGATAGTGGGGCTACATTTTTTTTCTCTATGGAAAATCAAAAATAAAATAATTTTTAGAGACTTATAGATTTAGGCATATCTTCGGTTTATGGTATTCCCATAAGTTTTTTTTTTATTGATGGAGAAATGTTATATTTTTCAAATATGTTAAAGGTAAATGGTATTATTAGGAAAATTATACATAAATAAACCACTGAATTGCGTGAAAATATAAGTAAATTTTCCTTAACACCCTTGCATTGACTTTACTTAAATTTTTTAAAAATAAAATACAATTTTTCTTAAAGCTATAAGTGTACATTTCATCTTTAAACATTTCTCTACAAAACTGCATCATTTGATTTTTGAAATTGAGGTTTAGAAAAATTGACTTTTTGACACCAAAATCCCACTCTTTTCTTGTATGTTCATTTGATCCAATAAATTGTTCTGTACCATTAGTGAATATATCTGTTTTGTGTCTTGCCAGCTAATATATGGGGGATTTCATGTCAAGTGAACCAACTTTTGAAATCGATGTCTTCCGATCGGGATGAAATTTGCACCAAGGTTAGCTCTATTGGATAGTAACTCAGACACAATTTTTCAACAACATCGGTCGAGAACTCTCTGAGTTATAGGGGGTAAAATTTTGACAATTTGGTCAAACAGGGGTTTTTTCTTATCCATGTAACTTATTACCTATTGTTCTTAGCAAAATGTGTTCCAAATAGTATAGATAGCTATTTCTTCGATCTTTCGAAAAAAAATATTTAAAAAAAAAAATAAAAAATTTTTAATATTTTTTTTCCGAAATCAAAAACTTTTTTGACTTTTTTTTAAAATACGCTATTTTTTTTTTTTTTTTTTTTTTCTTAAAATAAAGTTTAGATATTTTCCTTGAACACCTACTTGGTCGCTTAGTGGGATGCGAGTGGGATATCTATCAAAATAAATATTTTGTAACTCAAAACATAAAATTTTTTACTTTTTTTGCAAAATCAAAAACTTTGTTGACTTTTTTTTTTCAAAATGGACCCTTTTTTAATCTTTTTTTTTAGGTCAAACAAAAGCTTAGATA
Organism: Calliphora vicina; assembly: GCF_958450345.1. Lineage (NCBI taxonomy): Eukaryota > Metazoa > Arthropoda > Insecta > Diptera > Calliphoridae > Calliphora > Calliphora vicina. Next base: position 56,626,335 of record NC_088781.1, on the reverse strand, counting down.
TTATCCTTGAAGACCCTTTTGGTCGCTTAGTGGGATGCGAGTGGGATATCTATCAAAATAAATATTTTTTAACTCAAGACTTACAATTTTTGACTTTTTTTTTTGCAAATACGATTTTTTTTCCAAATGGGCCCTTTTTTTAAAATTTTTTTTGTAGTCAAAAGAAAGCTTAGGTCCATTCCTTTAAGATATTTTTAGTCCCTTAGTGGGATGCGAGTAGGATATCTATCAAAATAAATATTTTGTAACGCAAGACATACAATTTTTTAATTTTTTTTTGCAAAATCAAAATTTTTTTCCAATATGGGCCCTTTTTTAATTTTTTTTTTTGCTCAAAAGAAAGCCTAGGTCCATTCCTTTAAGATATTTTTAGTCCCTTAGTGGGATGCGAGTGGGATATCTATCAAAATAAATGTTTTAACACAAAAATTGTATGTCTTGAGTTACAAAACATTTATTTTGATATATATCCCACTCGCATCCCACTAAGCGATCAAAACCATCTTAAAGGAATAGGCCTAAGCTTTCTTTATATCAAAAAAAAAAATTACAAAAAGGGCCCATTTTAAAAAAAAGTCAAAAAAGTTTTTGATTTTGCCAAAAAATCAAAAATTGTATATCTTGAGTTACAAAATATTTATTTTGATAGATATCCCACTCGTATCCCACTAAGGGACCTAAAATATCTTAAAGGAATGGACCTAAGCTTTCTTTTGACTAAAAAAAAATTTTTAAAAAAGGGCCCATTTTGAAAAAAAATTCGAATTTGCAAAAAAAAGTCAATAATTGAATGTCTTGAGTTACAAAATTTTTATTTTAATAGATATCCTACTCACATCTTCCTAAGTGACAAAATAGGTCTTAAAGGAAAAGACCTAAGCTTTCTTTTGAGCAAAAAAAATTTTTAAAAAAAAGTCCCATATTGGAAAAAAATTTCGATTTTTCAAAAAAAAATTAAAAAATTGTATGTCTTGCGTTACAAAATATTTATTTTGATAGATATCCCACTCGCATCCCACTAAGGGACTAAAAATATCTTAAAGGAATGGACCTAGGCTTTCTTTTGAGCAAAAAAAAAAATTAAAAAAGGGCCCATATTGGAAAAAAATTTTGATTTTGCAAAAAAAAATTAAAAAATTGTATGTCTTGCGTTACAAAATATTTATTTTGATAGATATCCTACTCGCATCCCACTAAGGGACTAAAAATATCTTAAAGGAATGGACCTAAGCTTTCTTTTGACTACAAAAAAAAATTTAAAAAAAGGGCCCATTTGGAAAAAAAATCGTATTTGCAAAAAAAAAAGTCAAAAATTGTAAGTCTTGAGTTAAAAAATATTTATTTTGATAGATATCCCACTCGCATCCCACTAAGCGACCAAAAGGGTCTTCAAGGATAATATCTAAGCTTTTGTTTGACCTAAAAAAAAAGATTAAAAAAGGGTCCATTTTGAAAAAAAAAGTCAACAAAGTTTTTGATTTTGCAAAAAAAGTCAAAAATTTTATGTTTTGAGTTACAAAATATTTATTTTGATAGATATCCCACTCGCATCCCACTAAGCGACCAAGTAGGTGTTCAAGGAAAATATCTAAACTTTATTTTAAGAAAAAAAAAAAAAAAATAGCGTATTTTAAAAAAAAGTCAAAAAAGTTTTTGATTTCGGAAAAAAAATATTAAAAATTTTTTATTTTTTTTTTTAAATATTTTTTTTCGAAAGATCGAAGAAATAGCTATCTATACTATTTGGAACACATTTTGCTAAGAACAATAGGTAATAAGTTACATGGATAAGAAAAAACCCCTGTTTGACCAAATTGTCAAAATTTTACCCCCTATAACTCAGAGAGTTCTCGACCGATGTTGTTGAAAAATTGTGTCTGAGTTACTATCCAATAGAGCTAACCTTGGTGCAAATTTCATCCCGATCGGAAGACATCGATTTCAAAAGTTGGTTCACTTGACATGAAATCCCCCATATACATTGTTGATGTTCTGTTGAGAAGCATTTTTTAGTTTTATTTTTAAGTTTTCCTCATCCAATCTCTTCCGTGTCACCTAAGTGATGGTCACTAGAGAAGTCTGCTCCTAGTTTTCGACGAATGTCCAAGAGTGCCCAAGTCAATTAGATTTTCCGTGTTTCCATCTGGTGACAGCCCAGTTACTTTATGTGCTTTACGGTGAAGGAACAATGTTCCACCAATTACTAGATTGTACCTGTAGATTTCCGCTTTCGTTAGGCGCCGTAAGCCGCGTTTTCCTAAGTGTTTGCATTGAAATCTCCCATCTCCTACAACGTGGACATTTTGTATTTTCCAATCTCCAGACATAGTAGGGTAAGGCGGGATGCACAGTGGTTTAAAAACTTTTTTTTGGAAATAATTCGGTATCTTGGGAACTATTGGAGATATTATTAGCAAATTTCACATGGTTTGAGCTGAGGTATTTTCGAGTTTATTTACGTTTGCTCAGCTTCCTCAAAGTTGGTTACCTCGGGTCTCAATTTTTTTTTTTAAAAATCGCCAAAAATGTATTAATGATCCGAATGAGCTGAAATTTTTAATATATAAATAGTCCTTGAGAAGATCTACAAAAAATACGCTTTTTATGGTTTTTTAGATATGGCGGGCCTACGGAGTATCGAGATTTATTTTTAAAATATCAGCAATATTGGCGATAAAATTCTAAATAAAATAAAAGCAACTTGCTAACAGTTATCTCTTCCCTATAAAAAGTTAGACTCATCCAAAGTCGAAACTTGTAAAAAGGGCCGTATTTTTTACGTTTTTTAAAAAAATCCCATATATTTTTTCTTTTGTAGAAAAAAAATTTCTTCGGGACTATATAGAATTTTTTTATGATCCGGAAAGATAAATAAATGCAAGAGCGTGTAAAGAAAAATTTGGCTCATACCACCCCCAGTCCTATCCAAACTTGGCGAATTTAAAATAAAAAAATTCGGTTTAAGTAAAAAATTCTAAAAAGGCAAAACACCGATCCAAGAAAAAGCTCCATATTTGTATAACCTCATATGTTTTTTAAATACCTACTAAGTATTTTTACTATCACACGGTAAATAACGTCACAGTAGGCACTTTTTTAAAAAAACTCAGTTTATGGAACACAATTTCCCCGTTTTAGGAATTTCGGTATTTGAAAATAAAAAATTTCAAAAATTCTAATGCTATTGATTTAAAGACATTTGAGTCTATATTGGTTCAAAATTTTGTTATTATATCTTTAATTGTTAAAATTTTACATTAATTAAAATTTTACATTTTTATTCGTGGAAAATCACCAAGCGTACTTATTTTATTATGAAGTTCCTAAACTCCTTTGTTTATGCAGCTTTAACAAGGTCTAGTGAGAATTATCATCTAAATCCATAAAATTGGAAATATTTTTCATATTTGAAGTGGACAATATTACCAATCAGTTGTTTCAAGTTAAAAGAAAAGGATTTAGTTTTAGTTTAGCTGATAGTGGGGAATGTTGGGAAGATTTGAGCGCGCGAAAAATATGCTAAAATAGTGCTGAAGAAAATTATTTTTTTCCTTAGCCACGATAACATTAAACAGCAAACAGCAGCAATAGAATAGATCTCAGCAAAGAATAGTACACGTATAGAAAGAAGTATGAACATTGGCACGTTTAGCCCGCAGACATTTAATATTTCTACTTCTGAAAATTATACTCGTACAATATTTTACTATGAATTTACTACAACTACAATATGAGTGAGTATTCAAATTTTACTACATTAAGTATTTAACATACCACCACTGCTGGCTGGCTGCTTGCTATACACCAGGAACTGCCATAACTTAAATACGATTGCATCCATAGCTGGGAGTTGGCAGTAGTAGTAGTACAAATTGAATGATGAATAAAATACCACTAATAATAAGTAAATCATTATAAATAAATATCAAATTGCAATTCAAGTAAATTTTGTTTTAAAACAAAAAAAAAAAAATATTTATGTTTTCATGTTGTCGTTGTTTTGTTTTGATTTAAATAAAAATTATGTTTGAAAATTTCATGCAAAATTCAGATTTATTTCGAAGTATTTCGATGTATTCCTTATGGTTGCATGTGATAGTTATGTGTTTTTTGGTATGAGTGTATTTGTATCTGTGTGTGTTATGGCCATGAAAAAGTATCAAATTTGCTTGTTAAGATCATGTAACATATTTTATATTGAAAGGGCCTCTTTGTTTTTCTGCGTTGTTTAGTTTTATGCTGTTCTTTTTTTTATTCCTTTAATTTTGTGTCCATGGCTTTGTGCTGAAATTGTATTGGAAATTAATATTTTTTTTTCACTTTTTTTTGTTCATTGATTTGTATATTTGTGCAATTCCACTTGGTTAAATATTTGGTATGCTGGTGTATTTAATTTTTCTTTTTAGGATTTTAACTGTTAATTAACGAGGGTGGTTTGTTAAGTGGTGTGAAGGCAATTTATTGAGTGCTTTCACTTTATAGATTTTTGAATATAAATGACTGATGTAAGTACTTTACTTATTCTGGACTTCACACAGTATAACATGAATTTAGACCAGTCAAAATTAAAAAAAAATATAGTGTATGACATAAATATGAAGGATTTGTAAGAGATGGCGTCTCTTTTGAAAGCGGTTTTTGTTTTTAATATGCCATTTTGAAGTCATTTAGAGTTTCCAAAAACCAGAATTTCAAAACCGCGGTTTCGTTTTTTTTTTCGGTTTTGAGATAATTTATTAAATGTTAAGTGTTATAGAAACAAAATCAGTTGATAATATAGGAAATGCTATACAAATTTAAAATTCAAACTTGACGGGTGTTCAAGAGGCTAAAGGAAAATTGGTACTTTTTCTATTATTGATAATTATGTAATATATTAAATTAGTTAGCTTAAATACATTACAGATCCCTACTATGCTTCTCAGTAAAGAAATAATCAAGAATAAGGGGCTCAATGATATTATGATACCAAAAAAGGAGAACTAAACCAAACTAGGGAGTACCTTTTCCTTCTATAAGCTTGATACTAATTCAGATTCTAATTCAGAAAAATCAAATGGAGTACGAAAAGTTTTAGCTAACGAAATTCTAAATCAAATTAAAGCTAAAGGAAATATAATAAACTAGCTGACCCGGTGCGCTTCGCCACCCCAATTAGAAGAAAGAAATAGTACTATCAAGTCTCACTTTGTGAATCTAATTGTAAATGTCTAATTTCATATTTCTGGGTCCATTATTATAGAAAATGCAAAATTTGTTCCTAATTTTAAATTTTTATGTTTATTATTATAAAATATTCAAAAAGTACCATTGCAATAAGGAAATAGTACCATTGATTATCACTTTTAAATTCGCATTCACTAAACCATAACCCGTCAAGCTTGAATTTTAGATTTGTATATCATTTCCTATATTATCAACTAATTTTGTTTCTATAATACTTAAGATTTAATAAATTATCACAAAACCGAAACCGATCGGTTTTTAATTTTTTAAAACCGAAACCGCGGTTTTGAAATTCTTCGATTTTTTGGAAAGTCTAGGTCCATTATTATAGGAAATTCAAAAAAAGTACCATTAGAATATATAAAAAGTACCAAAAATCCCCCACTTGTGGTTTCCCACTCACTCGGGTCCATATAAGCTTAATTTCATGGCTTTAGGTTCATTGGTGTAGAAATTACAAAAAGTACCATTCGAATAAAGAGAAAGTACCAAAAAGTCTCCCCTAGAATTCTAACTCGCTTAGGACCATGTATGCTTAATTTCATGTTTTTAAGTCCATTGCTATAGAAAATTAAAAAAAGTACCATTAGAATAAACAAAAGGTACCATGAGATATCCGCTTGAATTTTCAATCACTTAGGACCATATACGCTTAGTTTCATATTTAGGTCCATTATATTATAGAAAATTCAAAAAGTACCATTAGAATACAGAAAAAGTACCAAAAAGCACCCACTTGTAGTTTCCCACTCACTCGGTTCCATATAAGCTTTATTTCATGTTTCTAGGTTCATTGGTGAAGAAATTACAAAAAGTACCAATCGAATAAAGAAAAAGTACCAAAAAGTCTCCCTCTAGAATTATCACTTACTTATGACCATATATGCTTAATTTCATGTTTCTAAGTCCATAGTTATAGAAAATTCAAAAAAGTACCATTAGAATATAGAAAAAGTACCAAAAAACCCACGCTTGTGGTTTCCCACTCACTCGGTTCCATATAAGCTTTATTTCATGTTTCTAGGTTCATTGGTGAAGAAATTACAAAAAGTACCAATCGAAAAAAAAAGTACCAAAAAGTCTCCCCCTAGAATTATCACTTACTTATGACCATATATGCTTAATTTCATGTTTCTAAGTTCATAGTTATAGAAAATTCAAAAAGTACCATTAGAATAAAGAAAAAGTACCAAAAAGTCTCCCCCTAGAATTCTCACTCACTTATGACCATATATGCTTAATTTCATGTTTCTAAGTCCATAGTTATAGAAAATTCAAAAAAGTACCATTAGAATATAGAAAAAGTACCAAAAAACCCACACTTGTGGTTTTCCACTCACTCGGTTTATATATAAGCTTTATTTCATGTTTCTAGGTTCATTGGTGAAGAAATTACAAAAAGTACCATTCCAATAAAGAAAAAGTACCAAAAGTCTCCCGCTAGAATTCTCACTCACATAGGACCATATATGTTTAATTTCATGTTTCTAAGTCCATTATTATAGAAATTTCAAAAAAGTACCATTAGATGAACAAAAAAGTACCTATAGTACAGTTCACACATTTTGGTACCTAAATATTATCCCCTATTCCTAACACTAACTTCACTCAAATAAATATCAGCTAACTTTAATGTCGATAACTGAAATAATTTAAAATTTTAAAAAAGTACCATTAGGAGAAAAGTACCAATTTCCCTTTTCTTACTTGAACACCCCTCAAGTTTGAAATTTAAAAATATTCCATTTTGCCAAAATTGTTTATGCTACAGGCATGTCTCAAAATATTAAAATCTGTGTTAATGTGCCCAAGAATAAATATGTTTTAAAAAAAGTACCAAACTGTTTACCCGGATTTGGCCCAATATACACCTTGGTACTCGAGTTCCAAATAACACGCTGTTAGTTAATTTTTGTATGAATCCAGGAACCAACATTAAAAAAATTATCAAAATTGGCTTAATAATTTCAAATATAATGCATTTTCCCGATTTTATCCCCTTTTTGGTACCTTTTTTATCCCCATTGAGGTGGTACAATTTCATTGAAATAAATTTCTGTAACGTGGTGGGAGCTCATAATAAAATATTCGTATGTCTATGTCAAATTATAGAAAAACATATTTTATGAAAAAGTACCAAAAATTAACACAATTTTTATCCCTTAAAGGTTCGAATTTCCAAAAAGTACCAAACTTATGTTTTTTATTTTTTGTTAATTAAAGAATACGATTTAAAATTTGTTTCTATGTTTATTGGTTTAAAAGATACATAGGGTGCAAAAAAAGTACCAAAATGCAGTTTTTACCCGTTTTCTCCCCTAAAAGTTTCGAATTTCCAAAAAGTACGAAACACCTGTCAGCTTATTTTTTAAATGGAGTAACATGCTATTTTAAGTTTTTTTGTATCTTTATTAGTTTTGAAGATATAAGGTTACCGAATTTACCCGTTTTTACCCTTTTTTACCCCCTAAACGTTCGAATTTCCAAAAATCCCTTCTTATCGGATCGTTTTGGGGAGGGAGGAACCCACAGTTAAAATTTCGTGATTCTAGCTTCAGCCGTTTGGGCTGTGCGATGATGAATCAGTCAGTCAGTCAGTCAGTCAGTAACGTTACTCTTTTATATATATAGATAAAAATCAATTAAATATACTTTATAGAAAAATAAATGTAAAAATCATGCATTTAAGGGTTAATAGTACTTTTTCATTCTTCTAGTTGTGGTGGCGAAGAGAACTGGGTCAACTAGTATTCCACACTATTTTTGGATATTACAAAAATTATTTTTTGAATTAAATAAATAGTCTTTTGAAGTTTAATTGTCAGAAAATACTCGTATGATCAATATTTTTAAATGAGTTATCTTGCGAAAGGTAGCCTGCTACATCACCTGAAGCAATTATTGTAATACACTTTAAAAAATTTAAATCAAAAGATATTTTTACATCGATTTGTTTTTAGAGAAATTGGATGAATCATTGATGAAAAAGTTTGTTTTTCATTTCTAAATTCACCAAAGCTTATGGTGAATGTGTTTCATAGGTTTCAATGTGCTAGAAATGGTTTGTGCGGTTCAGAAGTGCTGAATTTAACACGGAAGAAAAATATAGCCCAGGTCTGCCAAAAAAGTTTGAAGACCAAGAATTGGTGGCATTACTCCATGAAGATTGTTGTCAAATTCAACAAGAGCTTTCAAAATCATTGGGAGCAATAATTTAAAAAAGTTTTCGAGTAACAAAATTCATCCAAAAAATGTGTACTATACGAATTGAAGCCGAGTATACAGTATAAAATATTTAGTTGATTTTTATTTATTATATTTCCTTGATAGACGATTTTGCATGTCCGAAATATTGCTTGTTTTTTTTCACCGAATCATTACATGCGATGAAAAGTAAACCGAAGCGTAAAAGATCGTATGGGAGACCAGGCGAATCGACACCAAAGCCAAACATCCATGGCGCTAAAGTTATGCCCTGTATTTGGTGGTACCAAAAGGGTCCTATCTATTATGAAATCTGGCCAGACCATCGCAGGGAACCTGTACCGAACTAATTCGTTTGAATTGGCCCAAAAAACCCCCAGAAAATGCTGCCAGACATGAAACCGTAATATTCCATCATGACAACGCTAGGATACATGTTGCAATACCTGTTAAAAATTATTTGGAATGAAGTAGTTGGGAAGTTTTGCCCCAACCGCCTTATATTTTGATGAATGCAGAACGATCTCTCTGGAACACGCTTCACTTCAGAACATAGTATCCGAAATTGGCTTGATTCGTTCTTTGCCTCAGAAGTTCTTTTTGCTCTGAATCCATTTGTTGACAGAAAAAATTAAAGAAGTCATAGCTAACAATGGCCAATACTTTGAATACATTTTTATTGTACAGATGTTTCAAAATACAAGCTAATCATTTGAAAAAATCCCGCATTTTTAAGTCATAAACATATCTGGTATATGCGCACCACAGTTGTACTTGACGAAGAGCATTCTGGACGTTTTTGGGCCACTTTTTCGTGAATTGCTGCAAATTTTAATTCCAATAAATCCTGTTGAAACCACAACTCCCCACATCTAAATGTCATCTATATTTTCAAATAAAAAATCATTTATCATGATGCAGTAACGATATCCAATGACTGTAAAGCACCGGCTTCATTTTTGAAGAAATAAGGTTCGAATTTGCCACCAGCGGTGAATTTATCTGGATGTAATGGAGTCTGTTGGGTCTGCTGTAGATCTGTGGTGTCACTCCATCGCTGAACAGAATTTAGCTACTTCGCTATTAGTTGCTCGAATTGATGACTGATTTTCAAAGTAAATTTGGATGATTTGGTAGCGTTATTCAAGCGTCAATCTATGACAGTTCGTTTGGCAGTTAACCCCTTCGTAAGTTTTATCGGGCTAATTCAGAATTCTTCATTATATGGCGAGAGAAACATAGCAAATCCGCTATTTATGCTATTTTTCATATATTTTGATCAAATATGAATCTGAAATTGCAAAATATTTGTTGGTGTTTGAAGGCATTTAAAATGCTATTTGGCGTAAAGGCAATACATACTTTGATATTAAAAAGTGAATTTAAAATAAAAACCTGAAGGGTTGGAATTAACATTTTGCAAAAAATCTCCAAAATGTAAAATTCAAAAAATCCTTTAAATCGGTCTAGCCGTTTAGGTAATTTGACCCAATATCTTGGCCAAAAATAATTTTTTGCACTAACAATTATACTGTTTTTATTCATGACGTTGGATTAAGCATAAATCAAATATCAGCTGATTTATGGGCAGTGGAAGTAGATATTTTGATATGTATAAAAACGTTTTTTTATCAGTTATTAAACAAATAGAAGGAAATCGTGCATAATACTGTAAGAGAGGGGATAGTAAGTAATTAAAATAAAAAAACAAAATATTTACCTTTTGTTCACAAACCGTGCAATTCTAACTTAACCTCAAATTAATGACTTTTTCCATAAACATAAACTTTGCATAAGCTTTTGATAATGTTGGCGGTGGACTGTCGTGTTTTTCATTGATGAAAAGTGTTAATAAAAGAATTCTGAATTTATTTTTTGTTATTTTTCATTTCGATTTTTGATTTGTATCATTTTCTTTCAGACAGCCTCAGATTAAAATATAGTGAACTTTCTAATATGAAAAAAAAAATAATAAGAAAAAAATCTATGCTGTTTACAATTTTATTATCAGTGAAATTTATTTAAATAATGTTTCAAAACAAGATTTAACTTCGTTAAAGCAAAATATACAAACTTTTTGTAAAAAATTATCGTTAAGGTCACGGAAAATTAACGACTTTTTCAAGAAAAATTTTGTCTGAATGGCTTATACGCCATTTTCTTAGTCCCCTTACGAATTTTCATCGTGCCGAATTTCAAAAAAAAAAATTCAGTTAGTTTTCGAGATATTCAGTTTTTTTTACTTTTTTTAAATGCTGACAACCCTAAAAATATTCACTATAACAAAAATCAAAAAACCAAGTACGTGCTCATGAAAAACTCCTAAATTCCAAATTTCTGTCATATCGGTCCAAAACTTTGGCTGAAATTAATTATGGCCTAAAAAGTAGGTCAAAATACCTACTGTGTATGCAGTGGTGGCACAAATAAAATATGCCACATTAGTAAATGTATTGTAATGCTGTCTTCGATGTGCAACATCCAAATTCTATTTCATTATATCCTCCACCACCATAAGTGGGGAATGAGGGTAGATATAAGTTTGTCATTCCGTGTGTAACATTGAGAAATATTCATCTTACACCCAACAAAGTATATATATTATTGATCCTTATGAAATTCTAAGTCGATTGAGCCATGTCCGTCTGTCTGTCTGTGTAAAACACTCTAACGTCCAAAATAGGCAAACCAACTTTATAGACTTGCAAGAAAAATGTTTATTGTTCTCCTAAGCAGTTTGGTATATCGTCTATGTAAACAATTGTTATATTATTTTAGTTGTTATACCATCATATTTAGGTGGAGGGTATTTAAGATTCGGCACGGCCAAATATAGTACTCTTACTTGTTTCTTTTTTGATTTTTTTGCGCACATTCGTATTGTATTCGGCCTTCGAGGCTATGTATGCCGACCACTGATTTGGACCAGAATTAATTTCAATTAATTTGATCTTCCGATCAAATTACTACCAAAATTTGGTTAGTTTTTGAATTACATTGAAAACACAAATAATATTTCTAGTGTATTCCATCTATATATACAAAATATAGATTCTATTTAAATTCCAAACTCAAACTCTAAAACATGAAAGGAAACGTGCACAAGTTGCGGTTTATTAATGTTTATTGTTGTTTTTTACATCTGAAGCCCCATAAGAAAAAGATACAAATACTTAAAACCTTAATAAGAATTCATATGTTTTATGATGAAAAAATAAATATAGACAGACAGACATTTACAGAAACCTATACACATCCTTAAAATGCGGATGTAAAATTATAAATACATACTTGTTACTGTTTTTTTATGTTTTTAAGAAAACAATAACGCAACAATAAAGTAACTAAAAGAATAAAATAATATTTGCAACAGCCACAATACAAAAAATCCTTTTCACTTTTTCCCCTGCCTCTTTACAACTCCGAGATATTTCATTATTTTAATCTTAAACATAAACGCACTTCATACAGGTATAGTTTTGTAACAACGACTACGACGAGTAAGTATCTTTATATATTAAGTTGCTAAGAAAATACCGTTTCCTTAAAAAAGGAAACAAAATCGAAAAGGAACATTTCAAAACAAAACCTTACGTGCAAGATTTTTGTGTTGCGAGTATGAGTATGCAACATATATTACTCGTGCTCGTATGTGGCAAAAGTGGAGAAAATAAAAATCTTCAAAGATTGCAGAACTGCAAAACATTATAATACTGATGAAGTACAAGAAAACTCAGAAACTTGTTTGTTTTTATGCCTGGAAATGTTATCAAATTTTTTTTGTTTGTTAACAAAAGATATAAAGAATTTTAATTAGTTGAAACTGTATTATTTTCGCAAAAGTTTTCATAACTATATGAAATATAAGAATTAGTTGGGGTAAAACTGGAGCTACAAGGGTTGCTACTAATGTTATGAGATATGGCAATATTGTTATGCCATTGCTGATACACACATAAATTAGTTTCAATTGCAACAGCCGAATTTCTGATCAGTCGAGCGATTGAATTTTCTGTTTGTTAAAACAGAAATTTTTTTAAGGATGTCTTAAAGTAACAAATTTTTTGTACTTAAATTTTAAATTTTGTAGGGTTGCGGATACTGAACCGATCGTTTTTTCTCTGTGTTTTCTACAGATTTTTCGGGAAAATCTCATAAATTCTCCACGTGACATTAAAACAACGCAGAAAGAACAATTTGATGTATTTATACCCTACACCACTTTAGGAGCGTATAATGCGTTTGTGCAGATGTTTGTAACGCCCAAAAATATTAGTCTAACACCCACCTTAAAGTATACCGATCGACTTAGAATCACTTTCTGAGTCGATTAAACGATGTCCGTCCGTCCGTCTGGTCGGCTGGCTGGCTGTCCATGTAAACCTTGTGCGCAGAGTACAATTTTGAAGATATTTAGATCAAATTTGGTACATATTATTTTTTCGGCTAAAGGACCAAGCCTATTGAAACTACTGAAATCGGTCCATTATTCCACCTAGCCCCCATACAAATATCCTTCCGAATTTTGACTTTATCGGTCATAAATGTTTAATTTATATATGTACCTCCACAAATTCCGCTCCAAATAAGTTTTGTATATACAAAATTCATTTCACCAAATTTTGTTACGATCGGTCCATAATTAGTCATAGCTCCCATATAGACCCACTTTCGAAAATCACTTTCATGTCTTAGTGTCTTTGGCAATAAATTCGGTTGCTATTACGAATCTGTTTTCTCTGTGTGGTTATATATTCATAAATTTGTTTTATTTTACTTTTGAAAATTCTGATCCATCTCATTGGCCAATATTCCCCACGGATAGGGCGGTATCGCCGTTTTTGGTCACTATATACCAGTTAAAAAAAAATACTATAAGAAGAGCTAGGCAAGATTGAAATAAGTAAAACTAAAGCCAACATATCTTAGTATTTTAAACAAGAACCAACTTAAGAATATCTGTTACCGTTTTAAAAGAGAGCGTATCAAAAAAACATAAATTACAAACAAATTCCGTGTTCAAAAGATACGTCATCTATTGTAAGTCCAGTCATGCCAACTAATTTTATGATGATCGGTCCACTTCAAAACATCACTTTAACGAGCGTAAATCTCTTAAAAAGGTAACTTTTGTGTACTTTTCTCTCCATTCTCCCTTTTTAGAAAAACTAGTATGAAATTAGGATAATGTTTAGCATGATGTTCCTGATAGTAGTGACAAATGTAAAATCTAAAACATTACAAATTTCACTTATGTGTAAAAGAAGTTAATAATCGAAACGTATACATACTTTTTTACGTGTGCAAATAGACTTGCCAACCGTCCCGTTTTCGTCGGGACAGACCAGTTTTAGAGTTGAATGTCCCGTGTCCCGGCGATACTCTGAACGGGACGCCATTTGTCCCGTTTAAAAAAAACATAACTTTTTCATTAATTACAACAAAAAATATAAAAAAATCAAAAATTTAAAATACCGATAGACAAGGATGCTTTATTTTCTGAAATATAGTATTTTCTAAAAACTGAATATCACTATTTAACAATATATGTACATAGGTACTTAGTGCATTAACTTCTATGAGTTTCAATAAACTCATTAGTAAACATTATTTAACTTTCATGAAAAATAAATGGCACGATACTCGCTCAAGGATGCTTGTACCTTTAGTTAAAGGTGAGTTGTTGGTCCATTGAAATGGACTGAGTTTGTTGAATTTATTACTTCAAATAATAATAAAATGGCTGATAAAAGCGATTAAAAATATAAATTTTAAATAATGGACTGAAATAGGTAAACTTTATTATCTAAATAACCCGCTGCGCTTCGTTACTACGTAGGAAAATAAAAAAAATTTAAAGATTTTATAAACTATTTTTTTAATGAGGTGAAACAAATTATTAGGGCAAAATTTTAAGACTTCCACAATTATAGTTCTCCAGATATTCGAAAATAACTATTTACTCCTGTATAAAGTTCGAAGACTTTCACAGTAATAGTTCTCCAGATTTTACACAATTAAAATTAATGTGTTATTGTTGATTTTAATAAATAAAATAGGATAATAACACTGCTTCAAAATAACACTTTTTGTCAGAACTTGAAAAGCGACCTAATGGAGGTTGTATGCCTTGGTGAGGACATGCTAAAACCGTTTTCAAAGATTTTGAACACCCTCAAAATTTTGAGTTATTTGGAAACAAGTGTTTTAGGGTAGGTAGTACTTCAATACCTCTAACTCAGACATTTTAAAACCGATTTCAAAATTTTAAAAAATTATGGATAGGTAAAAAATTATGCTTTCATGTTATGCATGTATACAATGCATAATCTAAGAAATTGTTTAAGTTATTAAAAAAGTTAAATTTTCTTTTTTTTTATTTTTTTCGTAATTTTTCAAATTCAACAATAGTTATTTTAACTTTTTTCTATGAAAAACAATTTTTGCATAGTGCTTTAAAGACAATTTTATATAGACCAAAAAGAGATATTACTTATTAAAATCGGTTTATGTTTGCAAAAGTTATTAAACTTTTTCGAAAAAAGTTCGAAAATATTTACCCTGTTTTTTTACATTTATATGCGCTGGGGGAGAAAATACTCAAAAAGGTATTAATGAAAAGTTGAATAACTTTTACAGTTTTCATCCGATTTGAAAAATTAAAACCATGTTTTATTAAGAACTTTTCTTTATACATTGATAATAAGCTTTCATAGCAAAATAAGCAATGAAAAGCGACTCAAATCAAAAAAGATCGTAACAAAAACAATACTTATAACTTACAAATGTATCAATAAATACATGTCATTTTGAAGCGTAATAAGTTTTCTTTCCCAACACGTTAAAAAAATAAAAATTGAACAAAAACTGACTGAATTACAGATCGATAAGTTGAAAAACATCACTGTAAACGGTTTTTTCAGAATAACTTCTGAATTTGAAGGTGTTTCTGAAATTTTTTGACACAATTTGTAATGTACTCAGCAAGCCCTATAACCCACTCTAGGTCATTTTCCATGTTTTTTCCATCGTTCTCTGATCATTTAGTGGTGTCCCGTTTTGGAAATTTCAAAAGGTGGCAAGTCTATTTGCAAACCTTATTTAATCAGTTTCATTGGATGCGCAAACAGCTTTTTATACCCTACACCACCATAGTGGGGAGGGTATTATGCGTTTGTGCAGATGTTTGTAACGCCCAAAAATATTAGTCTAACACCCACCTTAAAGTATACCGATCGACTTAGAATCACTTTCTGAGTCGATTAAGCGATGTCCGTCCGTCCGTCCGTCTGGTTGGCTGTCCATGTAAACCTTGTGCGCAGAGTACAGGTCGCAATTTTGAAGATATTTCGATAAAATTTGGTACATATTATTTTTTCGGCTCAAGGACTAAGCCTATTGAAACTGGCTGAAATCGGTCCACTATTTCACCTAGCCCCCATACGAATGTCCTCCCGAAATTGGACTTTATCGGTCATAAATGTTTAATTTATATATGTATCTCCACAAATTCCGCTCCAAATAAGTTTTATATACACAAAATTTATGTCACCAAATTTTGTTACGATCGGTCCATAATTAGTCATAGCTCCCATATAGACCCGCTTCCGAAAATCACTTCAACGTGCATAAATCGCTTAAAAATTTTGGTATGGTCGGGCTTGACCGACCATACTTTCTTACTTGTTTTCTATTAAAAACTGATATTTTAGTTAAAAACTTTTCTTGAAATTTCTCGACTGAAATAGTATAACATTTTTTCAATATATACAATTGCTAAATGAACATTTAACACTATTGGGACATAATACATTTGATCTGCGACTAATTAAAAAAACCAGTTCTCTTTTGTGTGGCTTATGAATCTATTCTGTATACCTAGAATATATTTGGCTTATGAATCTATTCTGTATACCTAGAATAGATTCATAAGCTAATACATAAGTCTTAGAGTATTCCCGTAGTTCCAGCTTTAGAACTTCTATTAAATAAGGATTACATTCGAAAAAACGAATTCAACTAATTTTAGAAAATATGTTATCTTAATTGAAAATACAACAGGATGTCCTTTAAAATGTTGCACGTTTCATTTTGTTACATTCAACTATGTACCAAATAAATAAATTTAATATGAGGAATACAGTTTTCCATTAAAAAATTCAATATCCGTTTGTAATTTTTCATTCTATTCATAAATAAATTTAAAAACATGTTTATAAACAAAAATTTTATTAAACATTGAAAAGGATTATCTGAAATGGCGCCATGACATTGCACTTTTTCTCTTTAAATGAATAAAAAAAAACCAAATATACGATTTATTCGCATAACTTAAAGATTCAAATCAATTTCCTCTTTCTTTTAGATTCCATTTAGTTCTTTGCTCTTTTCATTCGGTAACAATCAATGTCATCGTCAAATCATCAACATTTGAAATTTAAACTCTTTTGGCGGCATTTTTCTTTAGTTATGTTTCGAAAAAAAAAAAAATGTATAAAAAAATAATGGTCTGATAAAGTTCTTTAAGGATTTATGGCATTACAAGTAAATATTTTTCTTATAGGAAAAAACTCAATACAATAAGCAATGAAATGAGTGACATGCCAATCGCTAGAATTGTAAGAGATTACATTGTTGGGAAAAACCCCGAAAAAAGGAAAAATACCGTGATGGAATTGAAAATTGCAACGTCATTAAATATGAGCCATACATATGAATAGACACGTCTTTCATGCGTAATGGTTTTCAAGTTTATAAGAATGTAAAAGTATGTATCTATGTCTTCTGGTTTTTTTGTTATTTAACCCAATCACTGTTACTATCATCGTCTTCAGCAGCAGCTACATCTGGAATGTTGGCATCAACATCTTCACCACGAAACGGCAGCAATCGAAGTAGCTGGAACATGAGATTTTAAAGATGGTTTAAATATGAATATCTTTTCTTTTGCAAGAATGATGTTGTTTTGTACCTTAATGTATTGTTATCTTTTGTGAGTGAAGAACATATGAATATTGCATCACTTTCTAATAGATATTTCTTGCAATAAGGGTATTCATTAAATTAATGAACTTTTAAAGACATTGATAGTGAATATCTGTGACTTCTCCTGCATTGTTATTCGAATACCCCTAATGTGTGCATGTTACACCATTTCATTCAATGCCCCATGTAGCTTCCAAAAAATTTGCTTCATTCAATTTGTCTTTAACTTACAATAGATGTTTGCTACTTTTTCCTTTGAAAGATTATTTCATTTAAACAGCTTGCCATTTGCTATGATCCTTCTTTATTTTTTTTATAATGCCGACCACTGTTTTTGTCAAAAAGCTGCAGAGATGTTGGCAGATTTTAGTTTTTTTAAGAAGTCATGCCAAGTGATCCATCTTCCTTGCTTTTCATTCTATTTATTGTTGTTACATAAAATTTGAAATTTTAATTTTATTTTTTATATTCCTTTCTTTCTTTATTTAAAAAATAAAAAAATGTATTTTCTTAAGGGAGGCGTTTCATAGAAGGGGAAACTAAAAGTTATCACACATGTTTGCATTTTAATGTGCCAACAAAAGAAACTACTCTTTGCATAGTAAAAAGTCAATACAATTTTCTGTTGTCACTTAAATAGTCATTCAGGTCTTTTTATATTGTGGCAGTTCTATTGGAACACATTGATCGATGACAATTTTATTGGCCTGATAGACAAATGGTAAGAATGAAAGAAAATGCTAAAGTTACATTTCATTTCAAAATGATGAATGAGACCACAATGAGTATCTGTAAATAATTAAGGGTTAATTTGGATAAAAAAAAAAGAAATGTTTATATTAAAAAGTGAACGGTTTTGTTACCAATCTATTGTATTGTCTACTAATTCATATTTAAGTTCTTAGTTGTTTGAAATAATAGTGAAGAAATTGTTGAAAATAAAATAAAAAATAATTTGGTGAAAATATGAAATGCATTAGAAATACCTTTGACATACTTTTTATTTGATATATGGGGGATTTCACGTCAAGTGAACCAACTTTTAAAATCGATGTCTTCCGATCGGGATGACATCTCTTAAAGGAATAGACCTAAGCTTTCTTTTGAGCAAAAAAAAAAATTAAAAAAGGGCCCCTTTTGGAAAAAAAGTTCAATTTTTTTTCCAAAAGGGAAAAAAAATTGAACTTGAAAGGGCAAAGTTACAAAACATTTATTTTGAAAGATATCCCACTCGCATCCCACTAAGTCGCCAAAGAGGTCTGAAAGGAAAATACGCAAGCTTTCTTTTGAGCAAAAAAAATTAAAAAAAGGAAAAAAAGTCAACAAAGTTTTTGATTTTGCAAAAAAAGTCAAAAATTGCATGTTTTGAGTTACAAAACATTTTTTTTGATAGACCAAATAGGTCTTTAAGGAAAATATCTAAGCTTTATTTTAAGAAAAAAGGGCCCATTTTGAAAAAAAAGTTAAAAAAAAGTTAAGAACAATAGGTAATAAGTTACATGGATGAGAAAAATCACATGTTTGGCCAAAATGTCAAATTTTGACCCCCTCTAACTCAGAGAGTTCTAGACCGATCTTGTTGAAAAATTGTGTCTGAATTACTATCCAATGGTCTATCCTTGGTGTAGATCGGAAGACATCGATTTTAAAAGTTGGTTCACTTGACGTGAAATCCCCCATATATATGCACAGGCGTGGATCCAGGGGTCTGAAATAGAAAAATTCCCCCAAAACCGATCAGTTTTAATATATCTTAAATACCCTCTACCTATATATGATGATTTAACAATTGAAATAATATAACAGTTGTTAGAAAGACTATTTTACGCAGAAGATATTTTATTTCAAATGTACAAAAATTTTATCTAATTCAGCAATTTATAATTGAAATTCCTATTAGAACGCATGAAATGATCTATTATCGCCATAATAATATTGCAACGTGATTTCTAAGTATATGAAGGCTATTTTTGTAGAATTTTATTTAAACAAGGCAATTATAACGAGTGGACCTTATATGGGAGATATCGCAAATTATGGACCAATATTTAAAAAATCTTCTGCTATGATTCTTTGATACAATGTGTGTTTTCCGGAAGTGGTTCTTATATGGAGGCTATGACCAATAATGGGCCGACCATAATAACATTTGGTACATCAATTTTTATATATATTGAAATTTTTTTTTTCCAATTTCAACCTGATAACTATATTTCTATGGACCTTATATGGGAGCTATGGGACCTTATATGGGATTACTGGATACAAATTACAGATCTGTGTATAATTTCATTTTGATATTGATATATTTTATACATTTATTAAGGTTAATATCTTTTTCCGGAGTGGGTCTTATAGGGTAGCTATAACCAATTATCGCCCAATCTGCATAAAATTCGGTACAATGATTTCTATGTATATGAATAATATTTCTGTAAAATTTTATCAAAATAAAGGTATTTATAAGAGATTTATGATTACTTAACTGATTTTCGGAAGTGAACTTTATATGGGAGCTATGGTCAAATATGGACCGATATTTACAAAATCCTGCAGCATGATTTTCAAATATAAACTACGGATCTTTGTAACATTTTGGTTTGATATTGATATTTTTTAGATATTTATGGAGGTGAATGTGTTTTTAGGAATTGGTCCTTATATGAGAGCTATAACCAATTATGGGTCGATCTTAATAAAATTAAATACAGCGATTTTTATATATATGGGGATTATTTGTGACGAATTTCAACTTAATAGCGATATTTATAAGATATTTATGCTTATTTAAGTGATTTTCGGAAGTAAACTTTATATGGAGGCCATGGTTAAATATGGGCCGATCCAAAAATAATTTGGTGTTGTGATTTCCTTTAGTACGAAACTTATGTTTGCAGAAGTTTGTATGGATACTCTAATTCTGTAGGGATTTATAGACCATAAAACCATATTTCGGGAAGATTGGTGTATGGGAGCAAGGAGAAATCAGGGACCGAAAGTTATAATTTTCACAAGAGTTAGTTCTTTTATCATAAATGGAAGTTATGCAATATATTTACACAAATAACCAAAAATATGGTAAAATTATCCATTTTTTTTAGGCAGTCTCACATTTTGGTTCATAACTGGTTCTACTGAGCCGATTTTGCTGATTTTCAATACCAAACTGCTTAGGACAACAGTAAACATTTTTTTCTACCAATTGTGTTTGTTTATTTTGGATGTGAGTGTGTTTTACGCAGACAGACGAACAGACTGACGGACATAGCTAAATCGACTTAGAATGTCATAAGGATCAATAATATATATACTTTGTTGGATCTCGAATGAATATTTTTCAGTGTTATACACGGAATGACAAACTTATTATATATACCCTCAATCACCACTTGTGGTTGTGGAGATTATAAAAAAAAGAAATACATATAAAATAAATTTTGTTTAACAAACCCCCCTCCTCAAATGGTTGATCTGTATCCGTGCCTGCATATATAAAATTTAGTATCCGAGATTTATCCAAAAATATTTTCAAAACTTAAGGTAGTCGTGGTTTTCTGAACAATTTCTGAACCCATTTTCACTATCAAAAAAAAAGAGTTTATTTCAACCGACATACGAATAGGCGGACATCTTTATATGAACTTTCTTATCTATAAGGATCCTGAATTATCTAAAAAAACGCTGATCTTTGCACTCTTTTCTCAAAATTTTCTATGGCCGATTTGCACAAATGTGTCTGAGATTCGTTCATGAAATCAAATGATCACCGAATAGAGGGAATAAAGGACCACAAAATGTTTAATGTTGTAATAGAATTTTATCATCTCGCGATTTCCAGCTCCAGTAACATTCATTGACCAGCCTAATTTTCGCAAAAGAGTAGTAATAGTCTATGACTATAATCTAAAAACCGCAACAAAAATTTACACGTTGTTTGGGTTGTGGCATGTGGCAATGCTGACGATTCGAAGACATTAATATGAAAATGCGCTTTATTGCGTAGGATGATTTGACAAGTACTTGAAATATGTGCGAAAAAAAAAAACATAGAGTGACAAGTCAGGGAAATCATCAATTATATCTTTGTTTAAAGTTCATAAAACGTAACTAGTTTGCAGTGCCCTGTGGGGACATGCATTGTCGTTTTATAAAAAGATCCATATTTTGTTAGCAAAAACGTCTAACAAATCTTAGCAACCTGGATGACCTGCATGAAATTCTTTCAGCAGCGAATAATGACCACGGAATACGGTATAGTTAGTTAGAACTATTTGATAAAATTTCACAAGCAGTTAAACTTGAAGTCGCTATTTATTACGTAATATTACTTGCTTGAAAATTGTTGGAGTTTGAGACGAGTTGGGCGTTGGATGCTGTGATAATTTACGAAGTATATCACGCCAATATTTTATTAAATATGAAGGAATCGCTGCTTTAAAGAACATAGAGTAAGACCGCGGTAAGTTTCACATGTATCCTTCGAATCATTGTTATAGGACATGATAGGAATAAAAATGATGGGAATCGGCCTGCTGGGCACTTTATTGTATGATTCTGGACAGTGAAAGCTTTGTTAGCTTTGAAGTGTACTCTTCTATTTCTACACAGAGAAAACAGATTCGTGATAGCAACCGAATTTGTTGCCAATCGAATGATTCTATCTTAGTGACCGAATTTTACAGTTCTGACTACAATATTTTGTAAGGGGTAACTAAAATTTGGTTGCTTCAACTGAAATTCTTCTTTATCAACTGAGTTTCTGTTGTTAGAACTGAAAAATTCTATATCTGCAACCGAATCAATCGATTGGCAACAAATTCGGTTGCTATCACGAATCTGTTTTCTCTGTGTGGGCAGCGTATTTCAGCAGAGATTCTAACAACTTGGGAATTTTTTAACTGCCGTTTATGCGTTAAAATCGTCATACCAAAGAACAATAACATAAGTTCAATATTAAGATAATTTGGATTCTAAACAACAGGAACAGACAGGAAAATATTATTGCAGATACTTTGGCAAGGTGCTAGTGGGCGTTGAACTCTATAGCTCTATATGGGAAAAAGTAGATAGAGACTGAACAATTCGGCATTTATTCTCACTTAGTTATTGAACATTATAGTGTAAACAACAAAGTTTGGTGTTGCTTCGAAAATGTCGAATTTTGTGCCATGAAATCATATGCGGGAAGTTTTGCTTTACTTCTTTAATTTGAAAAAAGTGCCGCAGAAGCACACCGATTGCTCACAGAAACTTATGGTGAATCTGTTTCATAGGTTTCAATGTCCGTGAGATGGTTTGTGCTGTTCAGAAGTAGTGATTTTGACACGAATAACAAGTATCGCCTAGCCCAGTTAACAAAGGTAGAAGACCAATAACTGAAGGCATTACTTCATGAAAGATTGCAGGCATTACTCCAATAAGAGCTTGCAAAATCATTGGGAGTTACTCAAGCAGCAGGATTCATCCAAAAGCAGGGATACCATACGAATTGAAGCTGAGAGACCTTGAAAGACGATTTTATAAATGAATTTGGTGGGAGCAAAATCTCATCAGATCATTTAAATGATAAAGAAGAGATAGAGACTGAACTCTTCCGTTGATGAGAAGTTTGCTAATGTTTACAGGACCTGCTATATTGGGGTCTATTAAGATCTCTATGAGAAGCTTGGATTCGTTCTAAGATTTTACTCTCGACCTCGTAATATGTGATCTATATTAAAGGATTATTGACTATAACCCTTCCATAACCTAATCATGTCATGTGAGATTTGAAGATTTGATCTATACTAACATATTTAGTACAGCATTAACGAAAATATATGAAAGTAAAATGGATGACCAAAGATCAAACATGGGATAAAATGGGAGACCTTTTCATTCAAGGAACCAAATGACTGGAAATTTGAAGACTGCAAGGGGCTGGACTTTAACGGCTGTAGCCAGGAATATTACAAATATTTTCAACATTGTCCGTATCCTAATAATATTAGAGCCATGAAATTTTCACAGACAGCCGAGATTCAAGCGCTGTGGACAGAAATCGTAAACACCTAATTAATATTCGACTCTAACATTATTTAGGTTCAAAACGGAAACACAAGAGCTGGCAGTGAACTAAATTGTTTTTGGAATTCAAAGGGGATTAATGAGAACTTGTCTAATACGAAAAAGATCACTCCAGATAGATCTTCTACCATTTGGAAGTTAAAAAAGTCCAGCTCTCGAAAAACTGATTAGTGTTCTCACTTTTTATATAGAATTGGGGATACTTTCTGAAACACTGAAGATATGAAAAAAACACTATTATTATGTTTGATAATTGATCAGGGTTATGGATCAAAAGTACTTGAAATGTTACATAGGGGAATCTATGTTATTAACAAAGTTTATAACAATTACGATCATCACATAAAATCGAATACATTAGATATTTTATACTTAAAATCAAACGTTTACAAAACGTTACAAA
This sequence comes from Calliphora vicina, assembly GCF_958450345.1. Taxonomy (NCBI): domain Eukaryota; kingdom Metazoa; phylum Arthropoda; class Insecta; order Diptera; family Calliphoridae; genus Calliphora; species Calliphora vicina. The sequence continues at coordinate 56,602,451 of NC_088781.1, read as the reverse complement.
ACGTTTCCATAGTTAATTTTAAAATAACATGAATCAGTTAACTTTACAGTAAAACAAAACTATTTATGTTTTCTAAAGAAAATTTATTTAAATTTTGCATTTAACTAGTTGGAAACCGCAACAACGAACAAATCTTAAAGACAATTAAAACTGTCATAAACGTAAGCCAAGTACAATTCACGAAACCCTGAATATAAAAATGTAATTAAATTTTAATACTCAGGATTTAAACAAAATGCATGCTGCAGATTTCCCCTTTTAAGTGCAGTTTTGGTTGCATTGACTTACTTACTCACTTATTAACATTTTGTAATATGTACAACATGCCACATGCAGTGGCGGTAAAATGAAATGAGAAAAATAAAATAAAAAATAACGAATTGTATGTGGGATTTAAATTAACGACTATTGCGTGGCCATTGACGCCATCAGTCAAACGAACAATCGGTTAAAGTTTGGCCCAAAGAATAACACTGTGAAGAACATTAAGAAAACAGCGGCAATGGTGGCGTCATGAACTCATCACCCAGTCCTTTATAGAACAATTCATTTTCAACCTGACTTATGATCATGCCTCTTAATATAACAATTGACCAAAATAATCACTTTTTCATTTAAATTATTTTTTTATATGAATTTTTGTTTGGTTTGGTTTCTTGTGCTTCATTTCAAGGCAATGAATGAATACTCCACAAAAAGTATCTTGCTGGGAAAAGTATAAAAAACTAAATTTTAAATGTTTTTCTTGTAGGTTTGATTTTAGTTAAATACCCTACAGGTGATGCAATGTGATTGTTTGTATTTTTAGTTACAATTTGAATATAATCAATAAAAAATTTGAATTATAAATAACAAATTTTGGTGGAAAAATTTTAAAATTTAGTTTTGTTTAAGTGTCCAAGAACTGCCAATGTTTTAGAAATGGTTTATTGTTCCCTTAAACTTAGACTTTAGTGTCAAAACTTGAAATACCACAAGTTATAGTCGACCATTATCGAATGACCCCTTACGTGCATTAGTTTCGAAATGTCATGTTACATGAAAATGAATAAATTGATGAAGATGATGACGAGGAAATGTAAATAAAAATTGCATTGTGGAATGGAAAAAGGAATGAGGAGAAATAAGGATTGTTTGCACACATGTTAAATGAGCAATAAAAGTCCGGAGTTGTAAACATTTCTGTTTTGCTTTTGTTTTGTTTTCTTTTTATTTATTTTGGAACTTAAATGAATCATTAAAATTAAGAACATTTAAACCAAAAAATGCTCGTAAATAGCCAATGGGAATAAAATCGTAATTAGAATGTTAAACATGGCCAATGAGTTGAGAAAATTAAATTAATAATGCTTTAAATATTTTTGGAATTTCTTACTCAATGGTTAGAGTTTAGTTTGTAGGGCTTACATACTTACATATTTAAGTTGCAAGACTTTATTGAAATCGTTATTGTTTTTTAGTAAGAGATTAATTTATAACAGTGAATGAAATGTTCTGTATTTGGCCCTTTCTCATGAATGATTTCAACTGTCGATGATTACCAATTTATTTTGGCCTGAATTTGATGATGTGGACACCAACGATATGTGGTTTCAACAGGACGGCGCAACATGCCTCACTGATTATGCCGCATTTGACTTTTTCTTTTGGGATTTTTTAATTCGCTGGCTGTCAAAGCCAACATAACTCTTGCATCCTGTAAAATTCAGCATGATTAATACGCCGGCGAAGCAGCGGCGTACATGTTCTCGTTGTTATATTCAGAAGATCCGATACTATTTGAATCAATCCGAAAACACATGATCCACGCGCCTTGCGCTGAACTGAGCACAAATTGAGCATGTATGAAAGAAAGCAAGTGTACAAAGCGTTATCCACGTGAGCTGCTCCGAGAAACTCAAACTGGAGGCTATAGATATCCTCTGTATAGACAAAGAAAGCCGGACTACGTTGGATATAGAACCACAATCGAAATGCATAAGGACTCATTGCTGCTTTCAAAAATGTTCAACTGACAATTTCGCCAAGACTTTATTATATTCTGAAATTCCCAAATACATAATACACTTGGAACACGTCGTCAAATAAGTTCAGGTGGAGAAAGCGTGGCGCGATTGTCTCAGAATATGATGGTGAATAATCGTTCATCCGAATAATGCTGAATGTTATTTTTTGAAATTGTTATTGCATAGGATCAAAGGCCCAACATCATTCGCCTTAAGAACTATCGATGGAAACGAATGCCAAACTTATCGAGAAGCGATAATAGAGGCATCACCCACATGTCTTCCAAAACAAATACGCCCATTGTTTGCAATTATTTTAACAACATGCTCATCATAGAAGCCACGAGAACTATGGGAAACGCATAGCGAAAGCTTAAGTGAAGACATTCTCATGCAATCATATTTTATATTTTCAACCAAGCTCTACTGCTGATTAAGTATATCACAGTGAATGATCAATAATAAAGTCTTAACTGACCTGGGAAAGCCGGCTTTAATACAAAACAAGTAAGAAAGTATGGTCGGTCAAGCCCGACCATATAATACCCTACACTAAGTAAAAGAGCAAAACAAATTTTTCTTTTAAAATTTCAATAATTTATATTTTTGAGTGATTTTCGGGTTATATGGGGGCTATAACCAATTATGGACCGATCACCATGAAATTAGGTCGTGTTATTTATGTCTATATTAAAGTTAAATATGTTGAAGTTTGTGTGTTTACCAACATTTTTAAGCGATTTATGCACGTTAAAGTGATTTTCGGAAGCGAGTCTATATGGGAGCTATGACTAATTATGGATCGATCGTAACAAAATTTGGTGACATGAATTTTGAGTATATAAAACTTATTTGGAGCGGAATTTGTGGAAATACATATATAAATAACACATTTATGACCGATAAAGTCCAATTTCGGGAGGACATTTGTATGGGGGCTAGGTGAAATAGTGAACTGATTTCAGCCAGTTTCAATAGGCTTGGTCCTTGAGCCAAAAAATAATATGTACCAAATTTGATCGAAATATCTTCAAAATTGCGACCTGTACTCTGCGCACAAGGTTTACATGGACAGCCAGCCAGCCGACCAGACGGACGGACATCGTTTAATCGACTCAGAAAGTGATTCTAAGTCGATCGGTATACTTTAAGGTGGGTGTTAGACTAATATTTTTGGGCATTACAAACATCTCCACAAACGCATAATACCCTCCCCACTATGGTGGTGTAGGGTATAAACAGTTGTTATAGACGAACATGCGTGTACATTTGCTGCAATACCCTTCTGCTGAAACATTCTCAAAACAACGGTTGGACAATGGAAAAATTCCAATTCCCCAAGTCTTACAACCAACTGCAAAAATTCGGATTGGCTGATGATGTTAATAATCTGAATGATCAAATTCAATTGAAAATGCCTGGCGACACAATGAAATACAAATCGATTGACACAGTGATGAACGAAGCCGTCAATTATCGTACTGACTTTTTGAATTCATTTGAACCAGCCGGAATGCCAACACATGTATTAACATTGAAGATTGGATCACCGATAATGCTTTCCCGCCAAGATTGACCATAAAAAATATTCACCAAATTTATTTGTAGCAACAATCATCGGAGGCAGATTCAAAGGCGAAGATGTACTGATTCCACCCTTACCGATGATTTCCAACGAATTTCCATTTGAATTCAAGCGGCTCCAGTTCCCGTTTCGTCTTTCCTTTGCTATAACCATTAACACCATTGACTATTACTGGCTTACATTTGGAAAATTCATATTTTTCACAACGGTCAATTGTATTGCTCCCGAATTGGTTTTAAGATGAATTCATAAATGAGAAGCCGCAGAACAAAAGGAATTTTGTCGATTTTTTTTACAAATTGCTTTTTTGGTATTTTTATAATATTTGGGTTGAAATCTAAAAAGTACCTTTTGTTCTGAGGCTCCTCATTTTTAAATTCATCTTAAAGCCAATTCGAGAGCAATACAATTGACCGTTGACCGTATAATATCCCATTTTCCTTAAATACATTCGTTTCTTTTTTTAAGGTCATTGCATGGCACTGTACTTATAGATACATATCTGCTACAACTTTGTCATATGACCACCTCATCTGTCGTCATCTGACTACAGATAATAAGTGTTTCGGGTGCGAAGTCAGATCTGAGTAGTCCGTTCTTTAGTTTTTTCCGACACTGTATATTAAAATCTAGATCGAGATGCAATATAAAACAGATGATTTCTAAGGGCCAGCAATGCGGACCGTGTTCAGCTAGTTTTATCATGAAATACAAAATATCAGCTTTCTCAAAAAATCCAATTATCTTGGTGTATCCAATCCAATTATCTTGGTTGAGGACACTTGGTTTTTGTGGAAACGTATTGCTAAGAATTGTACGATACGATGTTTACACTTTTGGGAATATATGGGCTCTTAAACCGAATATTGTACACTGGATGTTCACACCGGTCACTAGATCAATCCTTGATACATCGTCGTCTATGCTGGTCTACTTAAGAGGTGGTAGAGACCAAAACTCACCTCTCTACTCTATTAAAAATGCAGAAATTAGTATGTTTTTCGAACATTTGGTGATGAGCTCTAGTACTCGAGCGATTCTGGAGACGATGCTGAACAGATTCGCCTTGATATTTTCATTAAAAACACTTATGCTAATCTATGCAATGGAAGAATCTGTGACGAGAAGATACATCCCTTTGGTGGCGATACACAGTGCGGCCAAAGGCACCTATGTCCGGCCAAAAGTCGAAAAAACAAGTTTTTAGTTGGGGGTTTTTTGTCATTGTGTTGGTTAAAGAAATGCTCTAGGAGATGAAAAATTATCATAGTAAGGTCCCTTGCCTCAAATGCCCTTCATAATTTCAGTTTGAATGAGGCCATCACACGAATGGCACACTACCTTAGGATAGATCGACTAGTAGGAGTTTCCGTTAAACACGTGTCAAAGTTTTTGTAATCAAGCAAATCAAACGAAACAAAATGGATTCTACAGCTGAAGGTAAGAACAATACGTAAAATCAAAATCTGAATGTAAATTTCTAAATAGTAAATTGTTAGAAAGAGATATGTAAGGACTATTTTTTATTTTTTATTTTTAAAACAAAATTGATGTGATTGAGTGAAACATTTTTTTCCTGCTTTTTCCTGCTCTCTAAGCTGTTGGAGGTTATAAGTCAAAGTATTATTTAACAAATAAAATAAAATTCAGTTGCAAGTATTTGCAAGTTGCCCTACGTTCGGCAAAAAAAAAATAATTTTTTTTGGTAACTGCCTTGAAAAATACTTTCTAGAGGGTTAATGACGCATTTTGTTTGGCTTGTAAGGTGGTATGCTTTGATGTACATGAAATAACATAAAATACAACACCACATTTATATATAAAATGCAGTAAACTCTCGAAAACGTGAACTAAGGTAGAGCTATACAAATACGTATGCATTTTAGTATGTAACATCGCCATATTGCATTTCACCATTGTAAATTTTCAATTATATACCCTAATAATATCAAAACAAAAACTTTTAATCAATTAGCAAATTCATTAAATTTTTTACAAGTTTTTTTCGTATGAAATGACGCCATATTAGGTCGGCCCCAGCGACCCCAAAAACCCCCATATACCAATTTGTGGATCATTTTGTACATTTTTCGACTTTTGGCCGGACAAAGGTGCCTTTGGCCACACTGTGCGATATCGGAAATGATCGGCTAATGGGTAGAGTCGGCATATCGCTTGTCACTGACATTTGTAGAATTCAATTTGGCCTCTATACCTAACTTTTTATAATACCATTAAGAATTAATTAGCAACCGCGTCGATGTAATGCATAGTCTCAAATAATGTTATGAAAACGAAAATGTATTGATTAAAATCCTATCGTTTTATGTAATTCAGATCAGCCTGATTTTTGTCCAAAATATTTTAATTAGTTGAATTTCAAAAAGTCAAATAGCCTTCTTACAAATATTTTTTCCGAATCAGTATTATCTGTTGGAAAGGTTCGTGATCATAATAGGCATACAAATTTTATTTATTTCACCATCTTCTCATCTTATTTACACACATCCGTCATTAATTTAGCCCTTTATTACACAAAGGAAGGTTCAATGTTACTGCGGAAGTAAATATTCCTTCCCGTTATTTTTTTTTTAAATTTGAGATTTCAGTTATATTTTAATAATCTTAATGTAAATGTATTCGCCCAATATAAAGCTTCTTTTTGGAGTTTTTGTAACAAAATTATAAAAAACTACATAATCACAAAATAATTTTCATGAGCACTAGCAAGTCACTTGCGGAAGAACCGAAACTTGCGGAAGTCTGCTTCCAGCTTGTAGTAGAGTTTCCTTTTTATACGACAGTATAAAAATGTCTTGAGATAAAATAAGATTGGCAACTGCCATCGCAGCATAATTAATTAAAAAGAAACAACAAATTCAATAAAAGAAACAAAAAGATGTTTTTGGGTGATAAATTGGGTGCTCCGACACGTAGATTTAAGTTTGCAAAATATTGTTACGAAATTGTACTTGAATTCAAATATAACGATTTGAATGGCTGATTTAAAAGTAGCATAATGCTTTCAAATAACAGTGCTGTAATAGCAAACTTTAACATATCTGTGGGCATTATTAAATAAAAGCTTTCAGTTGATTTGATCATAAGTTGGCAACGCTGTATTCGAATTCGAATATTCAGTTAAAGAACATTGTAGAAAGTACACCACAGATGGCGTATGTATTAGTAAGATCTAGAATATTCGAATTTTGACAGTTAAAGAACAATCTAGAGTGCAGATGGCAGTGTTATAAATAGTGGCAGAGGTTGCAGTCGTGAGTCAGTTTATCAGAGACGCTTTTCGAATAAACATCAACTGAGTGCCTTAAAGTGTGTCGTGTTTTTAAAGTAAATTCGTGTACATTATAAATTGTGACTGTATTTCTGCGAATTTACAAACGTGTATAAAAAACATTGAGTGACTATTTAATTCTGTTGTTGTTGTACATTTGAATAAATAAAGAGTTGTTACCAGCGTTTTGAAAAGGTTAAAACGTAACAATATATTACTTCAAGAATTTCGGACCGAAAATTCCATGCACTGAAAAATTTCTTGAGAATGTCTAATCATGATCTCGAATACATTTTATCTTTAATTCAAACATGTTTTCAAAAGCAGTATACTAAAACGAGATTGGCTATACCTCCAACAGGTCGGCTTTTAGTTACTTTTCGATTTTTGCAACAGGTAAGAAAAAAACAAGAAAAATATTTTTTAATTTTATTCTTATAGTCTTTTGAGGATTACTTTCTTGTTTTTCAATTTTTCACTACTTCAAACGAATTTATTTTTGTCCATTTTTATAAATTTGGAAAAGAACTAAAAAAATCAAAACAAAACTGAAAATAGAAGAGAATACCACAAACCGTTTACCCGACTTCTGCAAGTTTTCAAAACACTTGCAGTTCACAGTAAGTCGTTCAAGTTACTTCCAGCTAGCAACAAACAAGTGTTTCCAGATAATTGCTGATAGTAACTTCTACATGCCGTGACTTTTTGAAGGCGACTTGTAATACGTATTTGCACGACATAAAATTCTGGAAGTCACTTCTGGAAGCAACTTCCGCAAGAAAACTTGGTAGTGGAAACACGGCTTAAGATTGATGGTAGATGGAATTGAAAGTTATTAGCCTTTGAATTATCAATATCCTGTACGTAAATGAGATACATATGTATGTCTGAGAAGGTATCTGGAACATAAAATTCCTTAGAATACAATGGATAATATTTTACTCTTTACTTACCACCCCTATGAACCCCGAATATTGGGAAAAGGTTCCGGAATGGCGCAGCCAAAAATTTTCAACTTAACGACAATTTTATGAACTCTGGAACTGAGGAAAATCTCTCGAACACAATAGAACTGATACAACAACATTATTATTCTTGATCTCCGTAATCAGTGCTATCTGTTTAACATTTTACAAATAAACAAAAAGTAGAATTTCAAATCAAGTCCCTTGATGGAGAGTTTTCAGAAATTTATTCAATTTCCCAGTTACACCCTAAATTTCATAATGTTTGTTTCCTCATAAAACAAAAAAACATTTCCGTTTCTTAAACTCACGTGACTCAGATGTTGAATACAATATCTACATTCAATACATATGTACACCTTTTGGAATCACACAACACATTTGTAGTGTCGTCCGTCGTCAACTCTTTCAACCACTTTGTTACGTGCCAATATTTCACATTTATGTCAGCACTGATTGTGTTGCATGGATTGTTTGTTTTTTTGTGTTGCTTGCAGTATCTCTCGGTACGTTTGTTCCATCGTATGTTCATTTGTATGTACGAGTATTTACAAAATATTTAACATGATTCTATAAATTTTGTAAAATGCCATATGTTTTGTTGTAGTATGATGATGTAGTTGTAATTGTTGTTGTTATTTGTGGTGTTTCTATTGAATGCGATACGACTAGTACGTATGTATGTTGCTGTATGCAACTCGTTTAGTACACAGCAGCACAGCAGGTTGTCGTTTAAACATTCGTGCGCACGCGTACAACATCAAAACAAATTAATACTCGTACGATATTGAACTGATTATTTAATTTTCTGAATTGAAAAAAGGAACTGCAATAGTGTACGAGTACGTACGTACGAGTGAGTACTCATACACTCATTCTTACTGTAGTGTGATTTGGTTTCATTTGCTTTATGGCAAAATTAATTCTTTTTAGTTTTTGTTTCTCAACATTTTCTGGGTTCAGGTTAAACACACACGCACATCAATTATATTCCGTTTTTTGGCATTTTATCATTATTTTATTTCATCTCTTCGACAATTGTTACGAATCGATATATTTTCAATAACATATCTCGGCATGGCACGCAATATTAGTTGTTGAGTGTCAGTTTGAAATTGTTTTGTGTGTAAAAATTATGATTTCTTGTTTCTGTTTAGGGGAACTAAAAGGTTTAGCTATTGAGCTATTTACACATGAAGATGAGTGTTCTACAGATATTTATAGATGCTAGAGTAGTTGTAAATGTGAGTAATGGTTATCTGTGAAATTTTTGCAGAAAAATCTTTTGTAAATATCTTGATGTTTTGGAAACAAATACAGTTTCTTTGATCGAATGATTCAGCTTTATTGATCGATTTTTTCAGTTGTGTTGAGGTTACAAAATTGTGTTTCTTTCAAACTTTCTGTAGCTAGAACCGAAAAAAAAATCTGGGTAAACAATCGAATCATTTGATTGACACAGCGACACTGTTTTCTCTATTATTCCTTCTCGAAATCTATATACTATCTTTCAAACTGAGTTCATTCTCGAACATGTCAGCCATAGCTATGCATAGCAATGAACGAAGTCATCCCTTATCAGCCCAATTCTGAAAAGTTCTAACAGTCAATAAAGCTCGGTTTTTTATAACAACATACTGCCTTCTTCTGATTGAGTCATTGAGATTTTGGCCCACATCAACAACACTCGTAAGTCTGAATAACTTAGCCATGCCTCAGTTGTCAAATTTAGATCATAACTAAATTAATGTAATGTGAGCATTGGAAAGACAAACAGACGGTTCAAAATTCAAATGTTCACAGGTGTTAAACATATGTTCAAATCAATTTAACATTATCATGTGGGTAATTCAAAAATATTTCCAACAAAAAAAATGGAGTTTTAAATTTTTCTCTTGTTTGATTTTGTTAAAATTCAAATAATTTAAATGCCATATCGACCATATGGTTCATATATAGTCTTCTAAAGTTGGACATTTTTGTGAAAATTCACTATTGAATAACTTTGGAACGGGTCTTTGTGGTGTTTTTTGAAAGGATTCAGTTTCATCTTTCTATTGGGTGAATGACAATAGATGGCGTATCTTTTGAACGCGATTTTTGTTTTTAATAATTTATATGTCATTTTGAAGGCTACATATCTGTCATTCTCATTTAGTTATTGAACATTATAGTGTAAGCAACAAAGTTATTTTTTTGCTTGGAAAATGTATAATTTTGTACCAACGAATCGTCATATACGGGAAGTTTTGCTTTATTTTTTTAATTTGAAAAATTATGCTAAAGCACACCGAAGCTTAATGTGAATGTGTTCAATCAGTTTCAATTTGCGAGAGATGGCGTGTGTGGTTCAGAAGAGGTGATTTTGACATGGAAGACAAAGATCGCCCAGGCCAGCCAAAAATGTTTGAAGGCCCAGAATTGGAGACATTACCCCATGAAGATTGTTGTCAAACTAAACTAGAGATTGAAAAATCATTGGGAGTTACTCCAGCAGCCAACCAGCCGAATCGACACCATAGCCAAATATTCATGGCGCTAAGCTAATTCTCTGTATTTGGTGAGAGTATCTATTATGAGCTGTTAAAATTTGACCAGACCATGACAGGGAACCTGTACCGAGCGCAACTGATTCATTTGAGGCAAGTGTTGGCGGAAAAACTCTCAGAATACGCTGCCAGGCATGAAACCGTAATATTCCATCATGAGAACGCTTGGCCACATGTTGCAATACCTGTTAAAAATTATTTAGAATGAAATGTTTGGGAAGTTTGGTCTCACCTGCTTTATAGTCCAGACTACTACTCTCTTCGGGATAAGCTTCACTATGGAACAGAGTATCCGATATTGGCTTGATTCGTTCTTGGCCTCAAAAGATGACAATTTCGTTTGGCTTTGAATCCTTATGTAGCCAGAAAGATGACATTTGAAAAAATTCCGAATTTTTAAGTTATACACATAACACTGTCCTACAGCATTTTTGGAACAGACTAGCGACCCTATAATTCTGAAAGGGCATTTGGAACATGAAAAAAGGGCCATATTTTTTACGTTTTGTCCCAAAAAAGTCCCTATATTTATACCCTACACCACCATAGTGGGGAGGGTATAATGCGTTTGTGCAGATGTTTGTAACGCCCAAAAATATTAGTCTAAAGTATACCGATCGACTTAGAATCACTTTCTGAGTCGATTAAACGATGTCCGTCCGTCTGGTCGGCTGGCTGGCTGGCTGGCTGGCTGTCCATGTAAACCTTCTGCGCAGAGTACAGGTCGCAATTTTGAAGATATTTCGATCGAATTTGGTACATATTATTTTTTCGGCTCAAGCACCAAGCCTATTGAAACTGGCTGAAATCTGTCCATTATTTCACCTAGCCCCCATACAAATGTCCTCCCGAAATTGGACTTTATCGGTTTAATTTATATAGTTTTATATACACAAAATTCATGTCACCAAATTTTGTTACGATCGGTCCATAATTAGTCATAGCTCCCATATAGACCCGCTTCTGAAAATCACTTTAACGTGCATAAATCGCTTAAAAATGTTAGTATACTCACAAAATTCAACATAGTAAACTTTCATGTAGACATAAATCACACGACCTAATTTCATGGTGATCAGTCCATAACTAGACATAGCCCCCATATAAGGCCCACTTCCGAAAATCAATCAAAAATATAAATTATTGAAATTTTAAAAGAAAAATGTTTTTGCTCTTTTACTTAGTGTAGGGTGTTATATGGTCGGGCTTGACCGACCATACTTTCTTACTTGTTTTCTTATGTAGACAAAAATTTTGGCCATTTTTTCAAATTATTTTTTAGAAATCAAATATGGTCATTTTTTCATGTTCCAACTTTGGATGCGATAACTGTTAGCATGTTATTTTTATTGTTTTCGAAATTTTATATCAAATATAGATAATATTTAAAAAAAATTTGAACCTTCGTAGGCCCGCCATATCTAAAAAACCAAAAAAGATCGAGAAGAATTAAAAAAAAAAATTAATAAACCTAAATATCTCTTGAACTAAAAGAGATACATATTTACATATATTTTGAAAATTTGCTTATGGACTATTTATATTTTAAATTTCAGCTCATTCGGATCATACTTGGATTTTTGGAGATATTTTTAAAAGTTGTAAGACCCGATATGGCGTGTAATTTTGCTAATTCAGCGTAAAGGGCTCTATTTAAAACTTTTGTGTCTTTGGTGAACCCCAATGAAATTTTACGGCAAAAAGTTTCGTAGAATATTTTATTCCTTAAATGTCCTTTTTGAAAGGACTTTTTTCGATTTTCTCAAATAAGGGGTCAATTTGAGCCCTAAAGATAGGAGATAGGGGGTTAAGATCTTCCACAAAAATTATCCCCATAAAATTCCACAATATAACTCTGACAATAAGAATTCTCTCAGATATTAACTTACAACATTTTTTTCAGTTAGTATAATGTTACCTTCGATCAAAAAATTGAAACTTTGACCCACTATAAAAAAATTCAGACCAGCTGGGCTATAAGTTTATTCTACAAAAATGATCTACTCAATATGCCCTTTGAGAATTAGAGGGTCACTGTTCTGTTCCTATCAAAAAGTCTCAATTTGTTGGACAGTGTAATTAAATCAAATGCTGGCAAAAGTGTTCATTACAAAATAATTGGCAAATTTAATGGAATTTTTATAGGAATTTGGATTTTTAAATCACCATGATCTGTAAATTTAATCCGAGTAGCGTTTTTAAAACGAATCCGCAAATTTTTGTGTTCTGTAAATATTAATCACATAATTTACTAGAGTAAATCGAATCCGTAATGTGCCAGTTCGTAAGATTTTCGGAATACCAAATTTATTTGTTTTTGAAAACCATTCGGTTTTGAAATCGACTCGGATCACAAAACATGCTATGACGGGCTTCACGTATTATCTCTTATGCCTAGGGATATTCGTAATGGATTCATTTTTCATCGAAAGTAATGATTCGGTGCAAAAATTATTTTCTTTTCTAGCCCTCAAACATTATTTAGGACATTCAAAATTGTTTTTCAAGGTCTCTCGGCTTCAATTTGTATGGTACCCAATTTCCCTGCTTTTGGATGAATTTTGCTGCTCGCAAACGTTTAGCTGCTTGATTATCTCCCATTTCTCGCAAGTTGTAACCAATGGAACACATACACCAAACAACTTTGTTGTTTACACTATAATTTTCAATAACTAAGTGAGAATAAATAACACGCTTCAAATCCTAAAGGAGCTAGATTTTTTAATTTCGATCAGGGAGCGAATGTGTTGTTTGGTATATTCCAGGATTATACACCACATTATTATTATATACTTAAGCTGCGTTTCCGCATACACCGTAATCGGCATCGAAAACAAAATTCCATACATTTGCACCGAAAACTTCGTTTCAGAAATCGGCAACGAAAATTGGGAACGAAAGACACCGCTCAGTAACGAAAAACCTGTTATTTGGTGCCGGAACGAAAACAACTTCGAGTAGGTTGTTTTCGGAGCTTTAGGAATGAAATAATTTTAATTATTTTTTTATTTCAAATTTAAAGAAAATCAAAATGAATAAAAAAAATTAATTTTCTTTATTGGAGGAGGAAAAAATATGGATTTTGTCACAAATAATGAAATGCTATTTAATGTGCGACACCCAAAATTAAAAAATAATTTCGTTTCTGTTTTATGCCGCAACGCACCCAACTGAAACGAAAACAATTCAGAAACGAGACGGTGACGAACACCAACGTTTTTCAGTTTCAGTTTTCGTTATCGGCACCGATTACGGAGTATGCGGAAACCCAGCTTTAGCCTCTTATTTTCTATGATTTCAAATTGAAAATATAAATAATATTGATGTCATATTTATGTTTGGGAATCAGAAATGTAGTCAAAATTTCATAAATCGATTACTTTTCTCACCAACTTAGACAATATTACCCCCGTGTTTTTCTTTACCACAACAGAACAACTGCTACATTTTAATGTAGCATCGTAGTACGTTCGTTTTTATTAAGTTTCAGTTTTTTTATTGTATATGTTCTATTTTTTTTTTTTTGCAAATCATGTTATAATCTCAGCTGCTTAAAAAAGGATTTAGTTGATGTTGGTTTTTGTTTGTGTGTTAACTTCCTATAACTGGAAAAAAATCCAAACAGCAAATACACAATATTGCAAAGATTTTAAATTTATTCATATCTCAACTGTCAAATTAGCCAATCACGATGATGTATCACTTTCACACACACACAACATTTGTCAAAAAAGCAATAGGGAAAGAGTTGTTAATAAATGCAAGGGTTGTACGAGTAACGGTTTTCAAATCAAATATTTGAAATAGATTGAATGGATTTTTTAGCAGTATGTTCAACATTAACATTTCAAAATTGATTTTCACAGATTTACGTATGAAGGATTTCATAAGAAATTAAAAAAAACTACATATCGTCATCTACAATGCAAAATGACGTAACATCATTTGAAAAATGTTTAAAATGATGGGCAAAAAAAACTTTGCACAATGAAAAGTATCTCTGTTATAAACTTCATTTCTCCTATTTAAAACAAAATGAAACACACATTTCCAAATTAAGATTTTGTTTTTTTTTTGCATTTTAGGTGAACCAACTTTTGAAATCCATGTCTTCCAATCGGGAAAAAAATTTAATTTTTTTTAATTTGTTTTTCGAAAGATTGAATAAATAGATATCTAAACTATTTGGGACACATTTTGCTAAGAACAATAGGTAATATGTTACATGGTTGAGAAAAAACACCCGTTTGGCCAAAATGTCAAATTTTGACCCCCTCTAACTCAGAGAGTTCTTAACCGATCTTGTTGAAAAATAGTTTTCTATCTCTATGCCCTTTAAAAGTATTGGGTTAGTGTTTGCAGTGGCGATTCTGAGCGACTTGGTTTTGGTGATGTTGATCTTAAGCCCGACCTACTTGCAGCCAATCGAGTTGAATGCCATCCATTTGACATAAGGCATACGTCATCTGCACAGTCAAGGTCAGGTAGCCGTTGGTTCAGGTAACCATGGATCACATTTGTTGCCTCGTTGTTTGTCTGACGGAGAACTGTGTCCAGAACAGAGAGGAAAAGCACAGGTGACAGCGTACATCCTTGTCTCAGGTCGGTGTTAATTAGGGTATTCAATCGATTAACCGTTAATCGGTTAACCGATTAATTTTGGACGATTAACTGTTCGAATAATTTAAAATTGCCGATTTTCAAATAACAAATAAACCGATTAATTTGTATCGATTAACCGATTAACCGAAATTCCTTTTTTTGCACTTTAACATACATAAATTTTTGTATTTATTTTTCCGTTTAATTCAAATACAAATTTCAAATTAAAATTAGATATTTTTTTGAACATCCAATAAACATGTTTAGTGAGTATATCAACTGACATATTTAATTTACATGTATGTATTTGAAACTTTGTTTGTATTTACATGTATAGACGAAACTTTTTTTAAATGAGTCTTTTATCAGAACTAAACGAAACTATTAAAAGTATTCAAAATCTAAAACAATCCAAAAAGGACTCCAATGGTATAATTAAGGATTTTATATGCTTAGAAAAAAACTAAAAAAAGAACTGAAATATTGAATATTCTTTATCATACTTTTGATTTCTCCGACATATACAATCAGCGAGAGAGTTTTTTTCCAAGAAAAATTTTATTAAATCTAGAGAAAAAAATCGTTTAATTATTCGGTTAACCGAATAATTTTAAATTAACCGATTATTAACCGAATAAATCTAAACTCCGATTAATTATTTGCTCGATTAACCGATTAAACTAGAAAACCGATTAATTGAATACCCTAGTGTTAATATCAAAAGCCTTGCTTTCTTGGCCTTTGAAACGCGCTTTACATGGAGCGTTTCGGTATAGCTTCTTTATAAGGAATATAAGATGGTCAGGAATTCCAATATGTACCAGTGTAGACCATACTGCCTGTCTATTGATAGTATCTAATGCTCTTTCGAAGTTCACAAACACTAAGAAGAGCGGAGAGTTGTACTCTGCGGATTGTTCGATTATTTGGTCTACACATGATCGATTCTGTCTAAGTTCGCTCTGAAAAATTTTTTCAATGGTTGGCGAAATTCGGTCTAAGATGATCATTGTGATAACCTTCTGCATGGTGTTCAACAGAGTTATGCCTCTCCAGTTCCTACATTCGGTTAGGTCACCCATTTGGGTAGCATTCTTTCTACTACTTGATATCCACGCTTCTTTAACATGTGGCCATATATATGTTATGTAGTCAGGGCATGTTTTCAAGAACTCGGGTGGTATATTGTAGGGACCAGCAGCTTTACTGTTCTTGAACTAGTAGCAGCTCTTTTTATTTCTTCGATAGTCGGTGGTGTTGTGGAGATGTGTCTTCTTAGATTTCTGCTAATTTGTCGCTGAGAAGGTGGACTATGTGAGTCTGTGGAGACTCGAAGAATTCTTTCCATCGTCCTAGCTGGTTCTTATATTTGGTGTGGTGTCGAGTTTGGATCCGCTTAACTGCTTGATGGCATTTCAGGTCTCTCGTCTATTGCAGCTGCATATTAGGCCGAGCTAGCTATATTTTTTCTGATAGAGCCAGCGGTCAGCTCGAGCCATTTTCTTCAGCTGTTTTTCGGCGTTGTTGTAACGATGACTTATTTAATGGAAATTGGAGTTCTGCTGGGATTAGTTCCATTTTAATGACTTTCCTTTCTGGATTTTCTCCCATGTTGCGTCCCTGATTAATGGTGAGGTGTGTATTTTGCAGTTTTATTTTTTTCCAACTCGGTTGTTGTTGATGTGATTCCAACTCTGGCTGATGGTTTTTTATCAAGTATGTGGTGACCGCTGAATATGTTCGCTCCTCTGATTGTCTTACATTCATCAGGCAACTCAGCAACTTTCTGCTTATCATGAAGTGGTCTTCTGTTAAGTGAATTTCATAGACCATGGATCATAATACAGTTGATCATATTTAAGGAAATTATATTTAAATTTCTACATGCTTTCTGAAGACCAGGGAGCTACCTGGCCTCTTCAAATAAATGATTCTGAGTTGATATTTTCAAATAAAGTTGGCTGAAAAAATCACCTATATTTATCAGATCTTTTGGATACAACATATGGCGGGTCAAAATAATTTTTAAATAAATTAAATAAACTAACAAAGTCTAGACATTTATTATAGTTCTTAGAACTTAAACATACAATGTTTTGCATTCCATATAAATGTACTTTGTTTGGCAAATAAAATGTTTCCAAAAATTGTGCCATTTGGCGAATTTCTTTTGAATAACAATAAATCTAACAAATATTTTCTTTAATTTTATTAAGAAAAGCGAAACAAAATGCTATTAAAATTAGAACTATTTATACATAAATAAATTAGCTAGCTATTGTGTTAATTTTGAAATAAACGATTTTTATGATCTATTAGATCATGTTTTTACACAACAAAAATAAACAAATAATAAAAAGTCGTAAAAAAACGTTTATCTTGTTTTTTTTTTCTTCTCCCATTCTTAATCATGACGATACAAATGTTGCTACAAAATTTGTTTTTATTTGTTTATTTTAGTTCGACACAATGAGTTTTGTATAGTGTGGCAGCAGCAAGAGCAGAATCAACAGCAATAATAATAACTAAAATTCATACATACCAAAATAACACATGCACTAGCTGCTAATAACAACGAGGACAGTCTAAGAAATCCTTTTAATAATAAGATATTTCTTTATACACGTAATATTTTTTTTAATTTTTGTATTGCTACATCACCTCTAGGATTTTTATCCTGGGAATTCCCGGTAATTTTACTAATTTTTCACTACCCGATTCCAGGAATTTTTTATCGGGTATCCCGAGAATTAAAAACTGATGAAGATACAGAGAAAACAAGTTGGAACTCTAATTTTCTCACAAAAAATGTGAAGAGCTCTTTTTTACAGTTTTTCGCTTATATTCTCGGCAATTAGTTATTTGGGGTTTTTGGAATGTTAATCAAAACAGACATACGGACATCGCTCTATCGTCTTCGCGATATGAAAATGTGCAAAGTGCTATGTATATACGTCATACGTAAAATTAATGTTTTCATTAACATAATGGATCGAAAGCCCTTTTTTCAAAATTTCATAAATATTTAGAGCTCATTCATGGAGTATTTTTGGATAATTTTAATTGAATTTTTGTACAAAAATGAAATTAATTAAATTTTAAACAGGAACCGGAAATACTGCTTTCGGGACATCTAAATTTAGATCCTACTCACAACAAAATTTCCTTTTGATACCACAATGATATATTTAATTCAATTAAGACACTTTAGTGACACTTCGATAATAAAACTGGAAAAATCTGCATTTAAATAGCATTACAAGAAGAAATGGTATATATTTCATGCAAGTTTATCACCTCTTGGCACTAGTATCTTAAAACAATTGTTATATTGTACAGTTTTTAGTTTCGGTGGATTAATTCAAAACCGAGAATTTTAAAAATTTAAAAAAACTTAAAAAATTCAAAATTTTGTTACAAAAATCTCAAAAAACTCATTTTGATAATTTCTTTTTCTAAATTGACCGATGAACACGCTATGCTGCCGTTTATCCAATAAATTTGTGTTGGTAACAATGACAAGGTTGTACAAGATTCCTCATTTCTCACTTCCCCGATTAAATAGTATTGAATTAGTCCCCTCCACAATGTAGAAATTTAAGGGCAGACATTTTTCTCATTTTCTTTTGAACTAACTTAAACCTGCGTAATACACACTCTAACTCTTCAACCCCTCGCCAACAAACTTCGTCTCTCTGCCTTTCAATTTCTGCATTGTAAAAAGGGGATTTAACCCTATCGAATAGCGCAAAATACTTGGGAGTTATTCTGGATAGTAAACTATCCTGGAAACCTAATACCCTTTTAAGGACATCAAATGCCTTGACAACAATGTACAGTGAATGTCACTTAAAATCGTACACCATCGTAGTCAAATTTTATTCATTAGTTTTAGAAAGTTGATGTTTTGGAAATATTTTAAAATGCTATTTTTATATTGTGTGTGCTATTACCTATCAGAAAATTGGGTATACTTTTAATTGCCCTTATCCACATATAAAAAAATTGGTTAAGACTGTCAGTGTCCAGAATATCAACGCTTCATTTAAAATCGTAAAGGCACTAAAAAATAGCAAATGATACCCTAAAAAGTATTAGGATTATTTAATATTAAAATTTTTTTTAATTTTTAACGTTTTAATTATAATTTCATATAATTGTACGAATTTAAGTGAAATATGAATTTTGTGATGTTCTTTAATTTTCATCAATATTTTTTTAACGAATTGAGGTTTTGTTAACTTTTTTGTTGAAATACATATTTTTTGTTCCAATTAATAAAATGACTTTTAATTTTTTATATAATCACCTATAATTGCCTGTATAATTTCATAATATTTAAAAAAAAAATATGTTGTACGATTTTGAGTGACACTCACTGTATGTCTGCAAGAAAGCCATAGGTGGGGTATTAGACCCCAGTTTGTTAATTGTTTGTTACGGTCAGCAAGCCAATATTACTCTATGGAGTCTCTGTGTGGTGGAAGGCACTAGACAAAGGCTCAATTTGTATGCTATTCGAGATGGTCTTAAGGAGAATGGCAATCATGATAACAGGAGCTTTAAAAATGACTGCAACAAAGTCGCTCTTTACAATATTGAACTGGATCCCTGTGGATATAATGGCCAGGAAAATGGCATTCAATACATGTGATTGGTGCATGGAAACATGGTCCATATGGTCACGCCAGGAAGTATAAAGAATCTTCCGTATAATATTGATTACTGTATCTCTAGGCTCTTTCTATCAAGGAACTTCGGTTTATGCAGGAATTCGAAACTAAGCTGTATTTTAGAATTCCAAATGAATGCAGCATTATTCAAGCTGAAATATCGGTCATTAAAATGACGGCTAACTGCCACAAGTATAACAAGACATCGGACAGAGATATAAAATCTCTGACAAGTGTGAACACAATATCTAACTTAGTCCAGAAATGCCGGGCATTCTTAAACAGGATGTCGAGACATTCAACAGTCGTACTCATGTGGGTACGTGGACACGGAGATATTACGGGCAACTGTGTTGCTGATGCTTTGGCCAGTAAAGGTGCCATGTTGCCTGACGGAGACATAGACTTCCTATGCGGGATTCCGTTATCTAATTACAAGCTACAAATTAATAACTTTTACTATGAGCTCGCTCAGACAAGATGGGGCTGCGAATCCACATGTACCATTACCAGAATGATATGGCCCCGACTAAACCGAGGGCGGACAACTTATCTTCTTTTGCTGAAACACTCATAATTTAGTATTATAGAGGCGGTGATAACCGGTCACTGCACATTTGGCAACCATGCGAGAAGACTTGGCCTACCCTATAACGACTTCTGTAGATGTTGTCAAAATAAAGAGGAGTATGAGACCATTGTTCATCATCTTTGTCATTGTCCGGCATTAGGACATCTACGCTTAAGGTTTCTGGGATATCGTTCCTTAAATAGTCTTTCTAAGCTCTCGGACATGAGGCTAGAGTGCATCAATGCCTTTTATCAGGAACAGCAATTGATTAATCAGGCCAGATTTGGGAATCTCCGCGGACAGACCTAATATCCGTCAATAGACTGGTACATAATAATTTCCTCTCCTCTCTTTTTCGTACCTCCTTCCTCCTCACTTCTTAAACTTCTCCATTTATCTGACTGTCTATACCCTTCTATCTTTATTTTCAGATAACACAAAGGGACCTATTGCCTGGACCCAAGTGGGCTGCACTCTTTCCTGTCTCCACTTCGCAGCTGCTTGAGAACCTAACCTAAAAATTACAGGGCTTTAGAGTGTTTTGCAGACATTGTATTATGAATACGTAGTCCTCTTGATTTTGTGAATGAACACCAACCAACAAATCAAACTAATTTAGTAAATTTCATCTTTGATTTTTTAAATTTTATGAAAAGTTATTTCTAAAAAAATTATAATGAAAATATATGGAACATTTTTTTATAAAAAATACAAAGTTTCAGAATTCTATTGCAAAATTTGTGTATAATATGGCGATGTATAAAAGTCGATAATATAATAATAATAATATTTCTTCAATATTTCGATTTATAACAGTGTGCTAAATTCCGAAGGCCTACAAAAATGCCTTATATTTTTGTCCAATTGTTATATGAAAACGAATCACTGTGCGTAGTAACGTTATTTTTTTCTCCTAGATCCATTTTCTTTTCAAACTAATGAAATGTCTCGTTGTAAAGAAATTTGATTTACAAGGATTTGAAAAGGAGTAAAAAATTTGGAAAAAGATTGAAAATGTGAAAGATTTAAAATTTTTGCTTTGCAAATAATTCTAAGTCTGTCCTCGTACAGAGACATACAAACCTACATAAATACATGTCTACAAAAATATAAATATCTTATATAGACACACTCTCTTAGACATTTATCACCCACGATGGGTGGGCATATTAAGTCAAATGCATTTTAATCTCTCCTTTCATTTCGTTTACACTACAAATTAAAGTAACAACAACAATAAAAACTGTAACAACAACAGCAACAATTCAATGAGCTGCATTAAAATTAAATGCCATAAACAATTTTTATTATTGATGTTGTTTTCTTCATTAAAATGATTTTCGAATTTAATTTTTCTGCTTTTCTTTTAATTAAGCGCAATACAGAAAGAAGAGATGGGAGCACGATAACATATTTCAATATTTTATTATCCTGTTTCTACAATATATTTATGTGTGTTTGTGTGACTATTAATCTTTAGATATTTTGTTTAAATTTGTCGCGTCCGATTGTAAAACGTAACGAGAGAATTGATTCGTATTTAAGAATCGTTGTATGGCTGGTTGAGACAGACATATGTAATCAAAATGTATGAATGAGGGTGCCTGCAATGTTCATTTTGACGATGGTGGTGATGACGACGATGATGATGATGCCTCTCAACATTTGTTGCTAAAACCACAAAATCGGAAGAATTGCAAATACAAAAATTTTATATTGTTTTGATTTCTGTGCTCGTAAACATTTGTGAGGTCGGCCTATTTTAAAATAGAAATACGCTGATATTTGTTAAATGAAATAAATAGGAGGGTTGCTTGAAATTGACTTTAGATTCAAGTTTCGAATCCATATAATCTATCAGTCAGTTCGTTAACTGCCAGAAAGTTGGTCCGAATATATTATGTTTTGAGTTGGAAAATGTAAATGGATTTTATGAGCATATGTTGAAATCCTTGGTTGTATAGAAAGTATATTTTGAGAACTCAATAAAGCCGAAAAATTTAAAATATTTTTACAAAAATACATAGATATCCTCGATAAGGTAACACAACTTCCAGAAACTTTCCAAACAAGTTATCAAGAAATGTATAAATACGATTTGTAGAATTTAAATTTTAATATACAATAATTATATTCTGGACCCATATCGTCACTTTCCATTCTCAAGCATGTTTTTAGTTCAAATAAATCATACACGCCTCGTAATATCAACATAATTTCAATGAAATATTTAATTTTGTTAGGGTTTTTATTAGACATTCTTTTTTGGAAACAGCATATGCATGTAGATATCTATGTAAGTCGCTATAGACCAAAAGAATTTTTTTAAATCAAAAATTTAAATTCAAATATTTTATGTTTTTTTTATTAAACACCTTGTTAAATTGTTTGAGCTGTATACATTTTTCTGGCAGTAACTGTATTTATTTTCCATTGGTGTTGTCAGTTCTTATATGAAAAGAAAACATTGTGGTCAAAGTGTTTTATGATGTGTTTGAATATTTCAATATTTGTTTATTTAATTACACACGCAGAAATATACATTGAATTTTACATATTCTAGAATGAGTATAATAAAATATATATATATTTTTTGAAGTAAAGAAAAGTTTCATTGAAGACATTGCTACGGAAGATATTTAGATATTTATACGAGTAGCGGGCATAATTTTCTTGAAAATTAATTTAGGTAGGATGGTTTTCAATCACTCAAAAAAATTAAAATATGCACATAAAATATGCTCAAAAATAAATACACTATTAAATGAAATATTACCAAAAATATGCATTAATAGAAAATTATGCACTAAAACTAAAAAAAATATTTTAAAATACTTTAAAAAAATTTATAATATAATTTTAAAAAAACAAAATATTTAAATTTTGGCACAAGTTTTAGAATGTAAATTAGAGTGTCCCAAAAACTTTCTTTTTTTGGAATTTCGGAACGCATACCCTCTAATTTTTTTATATATATAAAACTATAGTTAAATATGAAATTTTGTCTTTCTATCATGATTGTAACCCGTGCCGACTTGCGATTTAGTTTTGTGGTGCATTTACAAGGGGGAAAAATGCAATTTTTTCAGTTTTTGTAAAATTTTTGCCATTAAATAATCACTTTTGCAATTTAATTTAAAAGAATCGATATGTGTACGTAATTGTCGTTCTAATAAGATATAAAAATTGGTTAAAAAATGTTAAAGTTATTAAAAAATCGACGGGCCATTAACGTGTCTCAGGCCACTAGAACAAGAAACGTAGGAACAAAATTAACATATTTTGAGAAATATTAAAATAAGAGCTTACTTTTACTTAAAATATATACATATTTACTTGTATATGAGTTTTTGTCTTCGTAGGATACCCTTAACCTATTCGCAGGTATGACCAAAAAAAAATATTTTTTTTAACGGCAGTTTCAAAACTCCAATTTCAAATTTTTAAAAATTTTGTTAAACAAATTTCAGAATTTGTTGATCATCACTTGGGGATTTATTGTCAACATAATAGGGAATAAAAATATGAAAAAGCTATGTCATACCTCCTATAGTTTTTCCGTACCTGCGATTTTCAAGAAAAACTAATTTTTTGTCCATATTTTGGCGAATGAGCCGAATTTCCTTACTGTTATGATTTGTAAGTAAAAGCTATTCAGAATATTATAGTCCATGTAATTTTAAATATAGTCTGAAAGTTTTACTAAAATCGGAAAACGTTAACCCTTAAATCGAGAAGGTCAAAGGTCTAATTTTTCAATATTTGGAATTTCTCATGGAAAAATAGCGAAATGTTATATATTTTTGGTCCGATTTTGATGAAACTCAAGAAAAGTATAACATGAAGTCTAGCACAAAAATGGTAATTAACCCTTAATAGCACTTGGGGTTAAAATTACCCCAAACTTCTAAAACCAATAGAAAATAGTCCATTACGTACACATATCTTTTAAAGTAAATTGCAACACCATTGTACTGTGTAAATTCAACACCATTGTGAGAGAATTATACACATCAAAAGTCTCGAAATTTTAACTATAAAATGTGGAATAAATATAGTTTGATACACGTAAATTCACTAACACACATTATTTTATAATTTTTTTCAACACATTTAGCACTTTTTCTTTTCCAAAGCACGTCCATTTTGCACAAACTAAAAAATATTTTTTTATTAATTTTGACGTTTAATTTTGTTTGTGGTAGGTTTTAAAATATAGAACAGAGTTTAAATTTTTGGTATTGAAAATAGAACAAAATTTAAATAAATTAAAATTTAAACATTTTTTAGAACATTTTTTAGAAAAGGCACCAACACATATACATTTTTGTTACTAACACATATTTAGATTTAGGTACTTTTTCACTAACACATGTATAGAGTTAGGTACTGCTGTCAAAGAGTTGGACTACTTGTTATACTTTGGATAAAAACATCATTAATAGTGCAAACTTTGAAATAATTTTTAAATGAAATTTTTATTTCTATCCACATTTTTTTACTTTTTTAATTGTATATTAAGGCGCAATAAGTTTTTATTAAATTAACAATGTGTGAAATATGCAATAAAAATTTTAAAATATTCAAATTATATGCACATAAAAGTAAAATATACAAAAATATGCACTTATAACAAAATATGCAAACATTAAATCCATGCCATTTTGTTCCAAATCATCTGATTTGGATAAGTTATTGGTCAAAATAGATTTTGGGTTACTGACTACAAACATGCTGTGTTGATTCTATTTTTATAATTTTTTTTTTTTTTGTGATAATTCCTATAGATAAATCCATACAAATACGGCACAGTGGGAAAATTTGTGACCACTCTATTAGAATACAAGCAAAGTTCACTACATCTGGTTTGTTAGCCAGTTAGAGCTCGTTACTTGTACAAAATTTTTTCTATTGGAAGTATGACATAAAAATGCGGAATTGTTTTGCTTTTATTTTGAAACATTTGTCTATATCGTTACCTAAAACGCAAAACACACTAACTAACCAAAATTTCAAAACCAATTTTTTGTTGGTTAGGACATTTTACATTTTAGGTAACGATATATAAAACATAAAAAATATTTCTACTTATGTGTGTTATAGACTCTGGAACCATCCAACCGATGACCACCAAACCTGTTTCATTAGAAAGGCAATTTTGTGAAGATGGTTTTTGACACCTAAAACACTACATTAGGTCCATTCGTGAAGTCGATTTTCATTTTGAAATTTTGGCACCTCTCCCGATGTGCCACTTAAATGGATCAAAACATGTAAAAAATAAGTGGACAGGGTTTTGGTACTTTTTGATTTTGTACTTTAAAGCTAAGTATTGTTCAAAATTTCATGCGAAATGCTGTCAAACTACATATGAAATATTTGGAATGAAATATTAGTAGTATTCTCTTCTTATTGTGAAAAACACGTGAAATAATCTGGTAACCTTATTTTTCAACTACGAAAGAATATAAGCAGCACTTCTTTTGAACGAAATTAAAACTAACAGCTGATCATTTGTTGCATATAAAATTTTTCCCATGAAAATTTTTTCGCAAATATGAACAGAGTACTAGGCTTAAGGGGATAAAACGGGTGAAAACCGGGGTTTGGTACTTTATTGTATCCCAAATTAAATTTAAATGTAATTGAGTCCTTCTAAAAATATATAAAATGGATGTTTACACTTTTTGGAACTTTGAATGGGTGTCATGTCACAGTGTCCATTGACATAATATCCATGAACATTATGTCACTCCAAAAGGTGACAATAATGTCCATGGACGTTTCACTTCGTTAGTGTCATAATGTCCATGTGTAATGTGTCGTAAAGTCCATGGAGGGACATAATGTCAATGTATTTAAAAAATAATTTAAGTATTTATGTTTTAATTTAACTTCTATCGAATTTATAGTTGTAAATTTAAAGTAGTAATAAGACGATAGCTTCGATTTTTAGTTATTATCTGAATTTTGTGGAGTTTAAGATTTAAAGTTTAAAAAAGTAAAAGAGTATAAATGGATAATGTAAAATATAAATATGAATTTAGGAATGAATTTGACAAAAAAAGAAAGTTCAATCAAAAATTTACGAACTTTCACTCCAACGAAATATTTTTTTTATCATTTATTTACAAGAAAAACTTTATTTAGCGAAGCCGCCTGCCGCGTTATATGGAGGAGAAAGTCCATAAGAGCTGCCGCAGGCTCGCCGCGCAGAAAAACTTTGTTTGCAAAGACAAGTATTTTTGCACTCAATAGCATGGCGAATAACTATTTGGTTTCGCTGAAAAAGGTTTTTCTTATTGGAGGCCTGCGGCCGCTCTTAGGGGCTTCTCCTCCATGGAAGGCTGCAGACGGCTTCGGTACATGAAGCTTTATAATTATATGAAAACATAAACTGTTACTGAGATCTTGATTTGCTAAAAAAAATTTAATAAAAATGAGTTTATCTAAAAAAAAATTTGGACATTATGACACATCGGCATCGTTACAGGAACATAGATCCGAACGACATCTGGTTTCAACAAGACGGCGCCACCTGCCACACTGCGCATGCAACATTCGATTTATTGCTGCAACGATTTAAAAACAAATTATCTCAGAAATTCTGATGTCAAATGGCCACTAACATCATTTCTATTTTTTGTGAAAAAGTGAGAAAAATTTATGGGAAATTTCATGAAAACAGTCTGTCATCAGAGCCTTGGGCCATTTGACATTTATTTTATTCCATATTTAATCGGAACATGTCTTCTTTACAATCCAATAAAAAATTACAACTATCTCCAAAAATGAATTCTTACAGAGATTCAAAGTAAAGAGATTCCAAGTTTTGACCATTGTTAGCTATGACCTTTTCATAAGAAATGGCAAAAGAAATGCTCATTTTTTGAGGCCAACTACGAATCAAGCCAATATCGTATATTTGTTCCAAAGTGAACGTATCCCATAGAGACAGTTCTGCATCGATCGAAACAAATAGTAGTCTTTTTAATACGTATTGCAACGTGTGGCCGAGCGTTGTCATTATGTAATACTGGTTCCATTTCCGTCCGCATATTTTGGGCGTATTTCGGAAAATGCTCACTTCAAACGAATTAGTTGAGTTCGCCACATTTTCCATGTAATGGTTTGGCCAGATAGGACCATTTGCTCCCACCAAATACAGAGCATTACCTTAGCTCTTCGGGTTATCGTAATTGATCTATTTTTCATCCCAAGTAATGATGCGGTGCAGAAACGATTTTCTTTTATAGCTTCAAGCATCTTTAGGGCATGCAAAATCCTACAAGGTCTCTCGGCTTCAATTCTTTTTGCACCCAATTTACCTTATTTTGGATGAATCCTGCGGCTTGCAAACATTTGAAATTGCAGCTTGAGTAACTCCCAATGATTTTGCAAGCCCTTGTTGAGTTTCACAACAATCTTCAAGGAGTAATGACTTCAATTCTTGGTCTTCAAACTTTTTTGGATGGCCTGGGTGGTCTTTGTCTTCCGTGTCAAAATCACCTCTTCTGAACTGCACAAACCATCTCTCGCAGGTTGAAATCAAAGGAGCACATTCACCATAAGCTTTGGTGAGCAATCCGTGTGCTTCTACGGTTATTTTATTCAAATTAAAGAAGTAAAGCAAAACTTCCCGCATATGACGATTCGTTGGTGCAAAATTCGACATTTTCGAAGAAAAAGGGACTTTGTTGTTTACATTTTAATGTTCAATAACTAAGTGAGAATAAATGACACTTTAAATGTACCCTTTAAAGTGA
The DNA here is from genome assembly GCF_958450345.1 of Calliphora vicina. NCBI lineage: Eukaryota > Metazoa > Arthropoda > Insecta > Diptera > Calliphoridae > Calliphora > Calliphora vicina. Next base: position 56,574,442 of record NC_088781.1, on the reverse strand, counting down.
CTTATAAATTATTAAAAACAAAAACCGCCTTCACAAGCTACGCCATCTATTGTAAATTCTGCATTTTTATGTTATACACACAATAAAAACATTCTCTCATTTCTAATAAGCTCCAAACCAATTAAAAGAGTTAAAATGGCGTGAAATAACTCAGTAAATGCTCAGTTGATTGAAGCAAACAATTATATTAGAGTGAAATAAATTTGAATTAAGAAAAAAAATATACCCATGATTTAGAACTTATAAAATAACTACAAGACACTTAGCTTATTTTCTGTTTAAAAATATGTCTAACAAAGATTCTAAATCCTCAACGCTTTCAACAACTTCACAAAATAAAATACCCCATGTCACACTTTCAACAGGTATCACACAGTAGGGACTCCACCGGAGCTAAACGCGAAAAATACAATTAACAAACCTTAGGGGAAAAAAAATGCAACAAATAAAATCAAAGTTAATGGACATAAAACAATAACTTAATTTAGTTTAGGCTGCTGGAAAAGTAATTCCCTACAAAACTTTTTTGCAGCTATGAAATTGTAAGCAAGTATTGCACCCAATGAATAAAAACGATTACAACTGGATGCAGTGCATAAAAAAAGAATATACCTGGTGGTATGTCAACAATGCTTGAAACGACACAGACGACACGTTTTAAAGTACATGAAATAAATAGTTTCTTATTTGAGTTCAAGTAACAAGTTAGTATTACATACATATTAAGCTGGTGATGAATTTCCAAGGAGTACCCTACTTGATCTGATAAATTGTCGATTTCCTATAAAACCCTTAACATAATAAATTCACTCGAGTTATTCAATCTTATCACTTCAGTCCTACGAAATAAATTAAGAGCCATTGCAACTTAAAAAAACACAAACTGCGAAGCATTTCGTTTGTCTGCAGATACACTCAGAGTGGCTGACGGGAATCGAACCCGCAAATCTCAGATTGATAGCCCAGTACACTATTGTGTAGTCCATCGGAGCACCCAACTAGTCTAAACTAGATTTGACAATGGCGTCTTAGCCAACTTAATGTGTCAAACTGACAAAACTCAGATTTTTTAGTAGATAACTACTACGAGTACTACTGCAGTCGTTTTGTAGGGTATTTATTCTTACAAAAACAATCGCACAACAGGTAAATTGTTGCAAGTACTTGCTTCAGCCACCAATCAACTTACATACATACTTGTTGCATTAAAATCCTACTATTTACCACAACAATAAACTGAGACAAAAAGCTCTAAGCGCCAATTACAAAAGTCTACAATCCTAAATAACCACCTTAAATTTTAGTTAAAAACCATTTGAAACTGCGAAAGGAGTGAAGGAAGGGAACAATTTGACAAAAAAACCAAAGTAAGATCTCGTAATTTTGCCAGAGATTAAGCAGCAGCTACAATTTTCTAACAAACCAAAAAAAAAATCAGTTTCAGTTAAAGTAGCCGACTTCAAAATGCTTTAGGTTTCTGATCTCTTTTTACATTTGCTCGCCAACAAAAGCCAAGTAGTTGGAATTATTTTCTGGCCGTGGGCGCCAATAATTCAAAAAACAGACAATTAATGTTTAGACAAAATAAAAAAAAACAACAGAAATACAAATCCAGTAGTTGTTTTGTTTGTTATTGCTTCTACTCTTGCTGTGAATTTATTTACGCTTTTCAGCAGAAAAAAACAGTTCTAAAAACAAATTCAGCTGCAATCGTAGTTTGTGTCTTTTGTCGTGGCTTTCAAACAACTTTGTATTGTAAGTGAGTGGAGGACTGGCTAAATTGAAATTAATTTGCAAGTATTTCGTTTAGTTTAATTAATTGGTTTTGGGTTAGTTTAGGCGTAGTTTTGTTTAATTTTTCAAACTACCCAAGCGAGGTATTGAAGTTAAAGGTGTCATAAGCTGAACAAAATATCAATGATTGAGATATTAAGTTGTAGATACTAAATACAAAGAATTGCTACATGTTTATAAAGAAATTTGAAATGATGAACTATGCTACTATGCGGTATATTGTGTTCTTTATAATGGAAAATATTGTTACGAAATTGTACTTGAATTCAAATATAACGATTTTAACAGCTGATTTAAAAGTAGCATAATGCTTTCAAATAGCAGTGCTGTAATAGCAAACTGTAACATATCTGTGGGCATTATTAACATTGAATAAAAGCTTTCAGTTGACCATTGATCGTAAGTATGGCAACGCTATTTGCTGCGACCATATATTCGAATTCGAATATTCAGTTAAAGAACATTGCAGAAAGTACACCACAGATGGCGTATATATTAGAAAGCTCTAGACAGTTAAAGAGCAATCTAGAATGCAGATGGCAGTGTTATAAATAGTGGCAGAGGTTGCAGTCGTTAGTGAGTTTATCAGAGACGCTATTTGAATAAACATCAACTGAGTGCCTTAAAGTGTGCTGTATTTTAAAGTGAATTCGTGTACATTATAAAGTGTGTCTGTATTTCTGCGAATTTATAAACGTGTATAAAAAACATTGAGTGACTATTTAATTCTGTTGTTGTTGTACATTTTAATAAATAAAGAGTTGTTACCATTTTCAAACTACTAAACGGCTTTTATTTGCAATCAAAAGTATCCGGTTTATTTAAAGGAAATAAACAAACGTTTTGAAAAGGTTAAAACGTAACAATATTAAGAAATAAATAAATTAAGTTGGAATTTTATTGTGGTAATCATTAAATTTTCAACATAAAAACTTTAATGTTCTTCTGAAGAATTCTTTTAAGTCATGAATATCCTCTCTACTAATAACTTCTGTAGGAGACAACACGCATACGTTAAAGGGAGGTTGCTGGAGGCAGCCTTGCATGACTTTGTGGAAACTATCGAGGGGACTCTTGAGAACGGAGTATGTTATGGCATCTTTCTTGGATGTGAACATATCCGCAATAGTCGATGCACTAGGTTACTTAGGTGTTGATCAGCGAACTGGACAGGACATATGCTTAAAGCAGGGCAATAAACTCATGGGTATTGGTAGGACAATAAAAGTTGTGACAGGGGCTACACCACAAGGTGCTGTCATCGCTTCGCTATTATGTAATCTTATCGTAAATAAAATCCTTTTCAGGCTCAGTAGAACAGCCACCAAAGTAGTTGCACATGCTGATGATGTTGTGCTCCTTATTTAAGGGATGTTTCTTCCCACAATAAGTGAACTCACGGACTCTGCTGTTACCGTTTTGCTACCATGGACCAGGGATAACGGTCTAGGTGTCTACCCTGTCAAATCTGAATTGGTTCTTTTTACCAGAAAATATAAAATTCTAGATTTAAGAGCTCCACGAATAAGCTTTCGTGGAAACGTAATGCAGAGAGTCGAATGAGGAAGGCATTATGTAATTTCCTCCGATGAACTGGGCATTTTGATATCTCTTCGATTGCCCAATACCTGTACGGTTTTCCAGGCAGAGATCTACGTTATCGATACAGCCGCGAGGGGAACCCGTGAACTGAATCTCGAAAATACGACTACACATACCTACTTGGACAGCCATGCATCAATCAAGCCTCTTTACTCCAACGTGATTAGGTCGAAATGTCTTCTCAATTGTATTCATTCCCTGGCACAACTAACACGAGGACATGAGGGCATTCGGTGAAATGAAGTATCTGCTGAATGCGCAACCAAAAGGAATATTCACACTCCCTTGGTGACCCTATCCAATTTAATAGATGAATTGGCGTTAAGAGAGAATCAAATTTTTTTGGAAATAAATCTGGCATTTCTAAACGGCCGATCGGGATAAAATTTTACGTGGATGTAGCCAAGCAGTATTCTAATTTAAGTCATTAAAATGGGCCATGGGGGCTCAAAGTAGGGTACCTTTGACATGTAAAATTTTTAAACACGTGCCATTTGAAAAAACATGCTTGTATGTGCTATTTATCTCGTATAATTTCCGAATTTTTTTTATCTTGGCCCCCGTTTTTAAAAATATAGGGCGTACTTTTGTACCGAACGGAATCGAGTTTTTCGATTTTTAATTTAAAAATTCTAAAAATAGTAGATTTTTGCTGTTTTTGAGGCGAAAAGGTGACTTAACTCTTTTTTATTAAAAAAAAAACTTTCTTCAAGAACTTATAACAATTTTATGTTTTTCTGTAAGGTATCTTTACGGAGAACATTTTGGTATAAAACCATGTCTTATTTTTCGAATATGTCGCACGCTACGCCCTTCGGTATTTGACCTATTATTTATAAAAATTTCAACTTGGGCCACACGTTCTAAAATCCTAAAGCAGGAATAAGAAAATGGAAAACAGTTTTGGAAACCTTGATGTGATCCCTATGTATCTCCAAAGTATTTTTCCTGGTCGAAGGAAATGTAAACCCTATGGGCAAAATTGTAAATAATACCCTTTTTGGAATTTTCGCTCCAATTTTTAGGAATTGCGGGAATCTCTTTGACCTTTTGACAAGTTTTTTTACATATATAGAATGACAAATTTAAAAAATGTTGAACATTTTATTGAGTTTGGTTTCAGTTTAGATTAGTTTGGAAGGGGTGTGCACTATGTGAACTTCCACTTGGAGACCGTAAGGTCAATTGCGATTTAAATCTATGACCCTGTTGCAGTTGCACATAATATGCTCTACTGTCTCTTGCTTCTCTACATCCCAACACACCCTACAGAAATCCCATTTACCTATGATGGCCCCAATGGAGCAATGATTATCACTTCTTCTACAAGGTGGTGCAAAAGTAATCCTCCTATCAGAAAATGCTATAAATTTTGCGATTGGACCCTAATGTCAGTTCTGTTTTGACATTTGTGTAGTAAACACATGCGAAATACACGTTAATAAACAATTTCACCAATAATCGGTCGGTGACTTTGGCACAACGTGAATTTCGTCGCAGATGAGTGATGAGGCCCATTTCCATCTTAGCGGGTACGTAAATAAGCAAAATTTACGCTTCTGGGGCACTGAAAATCCGCGTGTAACCCACGAAGAGCCATTACATCCGCTCAAAGTCACTGTATGGTGTGCTGTTTTCGCTGGATGAGTCATCGGACCTTTATTCTTCGAAGACGTCGCGGGCCAAACGGTTACTGTGAATGGTGAGCGCTACAGAGCAATGATTAACCAGTTCTTTTTGCCGCAACTTGATGAATTGGGATTGGAAAACATGTGGTTCCAACAGGACGGTGCAACGGCATACACTGCACGTGCCACAACAGATATGCTGAAGGATACATTTCCCGGCCGCCTAATCTCATTGGCCAGCAAGATCGCCTGATTTGACCGCTCCAGACTTCTTTTTGTGGGGTTTTTTGAAGTCGCGGGTTTATGTCAACAAGCCTCAGACTCTTGCAGCTCTTAAAGACAATATCCGTCAAGAATGTGAGGACCTATCGCCGGAAGTTTTGGCCAAAGTGATGGAAAATGCCATAAAAAGGGCTCAAATGACAATCAACTGTGGCGGCGGCCATTTACATGAAATCATATTCTCGACTTGATGTAAAAAAAATTAAAAGACCAAATAAAAATAATCCACAAGAAGAATCAAAGTTTTTAATTTTTTTTTTTAATTACAGCCAAAAAACATCGTAAGTTTACTTTTGCGCCACATTGTAGAATTCTGAGCCTACACCTATCCAACTCAATCAGTGTTTTGGTTGCATTTGCATTCAGTTTTCAACAAAATGCACTGGACGCTTTGAAATCCGTCCCAGGATTGGTTGGTGGAGTCACAGTATCTTTAAAATATTAGCCTGTAGTGGTGACCCCCGCTCCCTAGTACCATGATCTGAATTAGAACCATGTCTGGCAAGTTCATGTGCTACCTAATTTCCCTGTATATCACAGTGCCCCGGTACCCAACACAATCTTATCTAAAATCATCCAGTAAGCTGGAATATACCAAATGACATTTCAGAGCCTTAAGTGCCGCCTGACTGGGTACGTATATAATCACTACAGACCCCACATTGACGTGTGCCTTTATCAACTCTGTGGCTTTCCAGATCGTGAAGATCTCTGCCTGGAAAGTTAAAATAGCATTAACGGAAAGCCATTAAAATTTTGTTCTTGCTAACTATGCCCCACAAAAAATGGAGAATATTATTATATTAAGGGGCGAACATTTTAGACCGCTCTCCTTAGACTAACTAATATTGTTAACTTCTCATAACCGTTTAATGACCATAGCCTTTATCGTCAAGAATTATGGGATCGGAATATATAATATTTCTCAACATAGAACTGATAAAAATACTCCCTTTACATTATCGTATTCCAATTATTCCCATAAAACATGATCAGTTTATTTTAAACTGTCACGCACCTTAACTGAGTTTAACCTTTGCTTTTTTTTATTTTTTACATTTTATCTGATAACACTGTTTAAACTTTTGATTTTGAAATATTTTTAAACAAATTAATCCTTTATATTCCTTTAGTTTAGTTTTTGTTTGTTTTTAATTTTCTGCAGAAAACTTACTTACAATACAACTTAAAAAAAAAGAAAAAAATGCTTCTTACTACTGATTTCCCATCAGATATGGTCGAAATGTCTGCATTAACTTTGCATGATCTTATTAAGCTCGCCTTTAATGATTGTGTCTTTACTCCCAGTGTGTGTTTGTAGCTGGCTGCGAATGTGTGCCCCATTTGGGTTCACTGGTACAATTGAGCCATAATGGAATCCCAGGTATGTCATTAGGCTTACAAAATACAAAAGTGAGATACAATTTTTCTTGTGTGTTTGTTTAAATTCATAAGTAAGTAAATTAACTAAACTAAACAGTTTAAGTATTGAACATCTACGAGTAATCGTACGTACGTTTATAAATCCGTAAGGGGACAAATATTGAACAATACTATTTCAGTAGGATTGCCAAATTTTGTTGTTGATTTAGATTTGAGGGATTTAGGTTTGCTATAGACTCTTTCAACGGCATACACGATTACCGCACATGGTTTGATAAGCTGCATGTTTTCTAAACTCAAAGATCGTCCAATTAAGCGAAGCGTAAGAGATCGTATGTGAAGCTCGGCCAACCAGCCGAATCGACGTTAAAGCTAAATATCATGGCGCTAAGGAAATTCTCTGTATTTGGTGGGAGCAAAGGGTCCTATTATGAGCTGCTGAAATCTGACCAGACCATATATGGCGGATTATTCCCAAGACTCTTGTGAATTTCTATATAATCCTTTAAATTTCCGTTTTTTTGGCAACACTGTCACCAAACTGATTACGAGTGTACAAAAATTTTAGTTTACTGAAAAATCGAAAAACATGTTGTAAACAAGATGTAGCACATTATTGTCTGTTTTAACGATCGATTTTTGTTGTTGTTATGCTGTGGGTTTCTTGAGATTTTTTTTTTATTTCTTTTTTACAGATCTTAAAGGATTCTCACTCACAGTGAGACACTGGCGCTATAAAAAGAAGAAAAATACAATAATTGTCTATAGATATAAAACAAGCCATAATACAATCATGTAAACTACAACAACTGCAATGACGACAAACATACAATACAACAACGAATATTCGTATATCTGACATAATAAGCCTTTTTTTGTTTGGTTGACCAGACAAATATCTCAGATTGCCATGTATGTAGAATGTCGATGATCGGGTGAGTGCATGTATGGGATGCGATCGAGCAAGCGAGTGATCAGTTTTGTTGCAATGTTGGAAAGCGTTGAAAGTTTTCAACAAAACAGTTTGTTGTCGCTTTGGTGTGCAGCTAGCTAGCCAACAACATACATACAAACATAGTGTACAATTGATTTCGATGTCGTTTTAGTATGGGTTGCATTTTTAAAGATCATCTCATTAAGTTTAACATAAAAATTGTTGTGTTGCATGCAAGATTTTTTGTTGTTGTTATTATTGGCACTGTTTTGGCACAGGAGATGTAGGCACCAAACCAACAATAACATTAAGAAGTATTTAAAGGATCTTTATTTTGGTTTGAGAAGAAGATGAACAAAAATAAAACTACAAATAAAAGATGCATTCATCGATGCTAAAGATCAATTTTTCGATACTTACTTAGTTTAACATGAGTCACACACAGTCAGGATTGTATGAATAGATTTGTTTTTTTTGTGTGTTAGCTATAACTTGAACAGAGTTGGGAAATAATATTTTGTGGTGTACAGAGCGTTAGCCTAGAAGCATATGTCTAGAAGGGATCTAATTGAAATAGAGTGGACATTTTTCCTTTTCGACATACATACATACGACTCCTGTGTTACGAGAATTGCTCAAAAGGACCGTTCCTTTTTGAATTTCCGGTTCTTAACTGAAAGGGCAACACTGTTTCAGTCAAGAAACTCCTGTGAAAATTTTAACAACCTGTGTCATTTAGTTTATGTTGGACAGCCATTGATAGTAGACTATATCATGACTTGAGTATCAAATAAAGGCTAAGCTTAAATACCATGGGAATTCTTCATTGTGGCCGAACAAGTACGAAAGATGCCAAAGTTGTGGTCTATAAACCCGAAATAATTGAAAAATCACGATATGGTGTTGGCCGATCGGAGATTGAAAGTGCAAGAGATTGTGGAAGACATCGGCATCTCACATGGCTCAGTGGTTTCAATTTTGAATGATATCCTGGGTATGAAAAAGCTTTCAGCAAGATGACTGCCACGTTTGCTTACAATTAGGTGCACCAATGTGTACACACATGTTCAGTTTCCATGGCAAAAATTAGGCTACGAAATGCTCCCTCTTTCACCCTATTCTCCAGATTTAGCGACGAGTAACTATTGCCTGTTTCCAAACCTGAACTACTTTTTAGGACGAGAGTAATTTGACTCCAACGATGAAATCATCTCAGAAAAATACAAATTTTGATGACCTAAAAATTGGTATGTTTAGTTAACCCTTCACTATTGATGGGTTAACGTTGTACTATTGATTAAAACTATGGGAGTATATTTAGACTATAATATACTGAAAGAGTTTTATTGAAAAATAATAACTATATAGAACATTAAAAAATTTCAAAGTAAGAAAGGCCATATGATACCCTACAGCGAAAAGAGTTTTATTTAAAATTTATATAGAATTTATTTGTATTGTATTAGGATACCAATATTTTTAAGAAATTTATGCTAGTTAAGTGATTTTCATTTTGCAATATGGGTAACAACCATCGTTCTTCGATAGGATCAGGGAGCAGGTCATTGATATTACCGTGGTAGAAAACACTGACTCAGTTAGAATTCTTGATTGGAAAGTATCACTCGAGTGCTCATTCTCCGATCACCAAAGGATAGTTTATACGATACAGCTTACACTTAATAAGGAAAAACCCTTTAGAAATCCTAGGAAAACCGACTGGTACCTAGGAAATTCCGGCAACCATGGTTGAATCCTAGACCAATGCAGCTAAGGAAGGAATATAGAAAACTTTTTAATAAGGCGAAGAGGGACGAATACTTGTTAAGGTGGGACGATTATCATAAAAGCTTTAACACTTTCAAGAGGAAAACCAGACGCGCAAAGAAGGAATATTGGGAGCGTTTCTGTGAGGAACTGGAGAATACCACGGAAGCATTGCGTCTACGAAAGGTACTATCCAAAGATCCTGGAGTCCTGATGAAACCGGATGGTAACTTTACTGAAAGTAGTACCGAAACTTTGGAACTGCTTATGGAGACACACTTTGCGGGTAGCAGGGATGCTGAAAATGAGGGCTCCGCTTCGGAGCATCTTGCAGCTTCTCAAATCCACATAAGTGAATTTGTTAGCTCCATTGTTAGCGTGGAGAAAATTACGTGGGAGGTGTCATACACTTTTGGTTCAAAGACAGAAAGAGGCATGGGCTCAGGAATTTTCTCAGATGTACTAGACCTTCTGTTATCTCTTCGATTACCCGATACCTGCACGGTTTTCCAGGCAGAGATCTATGCTATCGATATTGCCGCGAGAAGAATCCGGGAACTTAATCTGAAAAATTCGACCATACATAACTACTTGGACAGCCTTTCATCAACCAAGGCTCTTAACTCCAACGTTATTAAGTCGAAATGTTTTCTCAATTGTATCAAATCATTGGCACAACTGACACAATATTACGTCGAGTTGATATGGGTTCCAGGACATGAGGGCATCCGGGGAAATGAAGTATCTGATGAATGCACAACCAACGGGTCATCCCTAGACGTATCTTTCGATACGATGGGATATTCACACTCCCTTGGTGACCGTATCGAAATTGATAGATGAATGGACTTTGAGCGAGACGGAACTCAGGTGGTCAAATATCATCACTTGTAGAATATCCAGAATGCTCTGGCCCAGTCTGACAGAGCATAGAACTAGGACTCTTTTGTCTCTTAGTAGGAATTCGATTAGGCTTCTTATGAGTATAATCACTGGGCACCGCATGATTGGATACATGTAGGAACGTATGGGTTACCCACGTTATAACTTTATAACGCATTATAGCTATTGTAGAAGTTGTTTGGATGAGGAATAGAGCATATACTACTATATCTTGGTAGAGCTCTTTTCCATGATGTAAATATGATCAGATTTATTAGAGATACCGGCTGGTTCCCACGGGGACCACAGGAATCACATAGTCAACGAAATTAGGTAGGGAAACTATTCTCACTTTATGTATGAATTCTCAGCATAAGGAAATAGTGTTTCTAAGTGTACCACAATGGGCCACAAGGGCTCCGAGTTAACTCGCTAACTTGCGAGCAACCCACGTAACCTAACCTAAGTGATTTTAAGAAGTGCGCCTTATATGAAAGCTACGGTTAATTATTAGATGATCATCACAAATCATGTATGTAAGTTAATTGGTAATCGGATAGTTGATTTCAACATACAGACGGATATACGAACATGTCTATATCGCTATCTATGTATATCGATCCGGAATATACAGTGAGCCTCAAAAGTGAGTAAACAGCAGCGAATTTTTGGAGTTTTTAAGATCATGAAAATCATTATAGTCCGACTTAAATCTAAATTTTTCACAACCAAAGATATTATTCAAGCCAATCTCTATCAAACCGAAACTTTAAAATTTTAATCGATGCATAAATTTTAGAATTTTCATTATCTTAAAAAATATCCAATAATTTTTGGTGTATACTCACTTTTGCGGCTCACTGTATATACATATATGATGGTCGCAAATGAAGAATTTAAGAAAATTTCAAAAACAGATTCTTATTGCACTCGCTAACACCTACTAGAAAAATAGTATCACTTCCGAGGTATTGATAAATTTGTTGTTGTTCGCTTTTGGGAAAGCTAAAGATACTATACAAATAAAACTATTGAGCGAATGAGAATTACAGACACTCAAACATTACCTTTGAAAATATCATAGCCCAGACAAACACGACCATTGAGATGGACCAACGAAATCGTAGTCTAGCCAATGCAGTGGAAAAAGGGGCAGACCCGCTAACACCAGCAAAAGACATTTCGAAGCAAGACAGACAATATCTGGACCGACTGAAATGTTTGAAATGGAAGGAGCCATTTGTTTCACCCTGGAACCATTTGTACATACCAAATTTAATATTTTGTTTACTTTTTACCTTATTTGTCACAATTGTAGCCTCTGAAAGGCTACAATGAAATTATTTCCCACGGACCTCCAATTAAACTGAAATCCCCAACGTTGGTCATACCTGTTGCAAAAATGAAAACACATTCAGGCAGACTTACGAGTATGTGATGACAAATATGTGCGCCACCGTACACGACATTACTTAAGTACTTTTTATCGTACTTATTTGCCTTCTTTAGAAGCTGAAAACCAAAATTAAACAAAAACCAAAAAAAGGAAAAAAAACAATATATTTTTAAATAAGTTGTTATTGTTTGTTTTTAGCTGTTTAAAGGCTCATTATGTTGTTGAATTTTTGTCTCCTTCTCTGTTTGTTGATGTTGCTGCTGCAACTTCAATGTTCATTTAAACAGATGAAGTGTTGCTGATTGCATGCCATTGTTGCTGCTGTTGTGATTTAGCAAATGTTTTTTTGTTGTTTTTGGGAGGGAATTTCAGTACGTGAAGTAGGAAAGCAGTAATCGTGGTCAAAAAATGTTTTTGGTAACGCACGTTAGTTAAAATTTTGTATTTAATGATATTTTTTTTTTGGAGATTTTCTTAAACTTTTTTTTAGTCTTGGTGACTTTATTGTTTAACATTACATTAGCAATAAGCAAAAGATTTCACTTAAGAGATCCATTAAGTTAAGATTAAATCTAAGAGATTTAAAAGTTTTATTTTTTGTTTTTTGAGAAGATTTGTATTTTAAAATAAAATTTTTTCAATATTTGATGGCATTAACTATATTGATTCATCCCAAAATAAGAATACTATTTGAACATTTTTTATTTATGTATGTGTTCTATAGTTCTATCAAAATAATTAATTGTTTCAGATCATTTAACATTATTACACACAATTCACATAACAAATATTATAACTTTAAATGAATTGGAATTTATAAATTAACCCCCATATGCATAAACAATTTTTATACCCTACACCACCATAGTGAGGAGGGTATTATGCGTTTGTGCAGATGTTTGTAACGCCCAAAAATATTAGTCTAACCTTAAAGTATACCGATCGACTTAGAATCACTTTCTGAGTCGATTAAACGATGTCCGTCCGTCCGGTCGGCTGGCTGGCTGTCCATGTAAACCTTGTGCGCAGAGTACAAGTCGCAATTTTGAAGATATTTCGATAAAATTTGGTACATATTATTTTTTTGGCCCAGGACCAAGCCTATTGAAACTGGCTGAAATCGGTCCATTATTTCATCTAGCCCCCATACAAATGTCCTTCCGAAATTGGACTTTATCGGTCATAAATGTTTAATTTATAAATGTATCTGCACAAATTGTGCTACAAATAACTTTTATATATACAAAATTCATGTCACCAAATTTTGTTACGATCGGTCCATAATTAGTCATAGCTTCCATATAGACCCGCTTCCGAAAATCACTTTAACGTGCATAAATCGCTTAAAAATGTTGGTGTACTCACAAAATTCAACATAGTAAACTTTCATATAGACACAAATCACACGACCTAATTTCATGGTGATCGGTCCATAATTGCTCATAGCCCCCATATAAGGCCCACTTCCAAAAATCACTCAAAAATATAAATTATTGAAATTTTAAAAAAAAATGTTTTTGCTCTTTTACTTAGTGTAGGGTATTATATGGTCGGGCTTGACCGACCATACTTTCTTACTTGTTAAATTTATCAAAGGTTTATAAAACAAAATTTCCATACAAAATTTTATTTATAAAAAATTTATTTATATGAGGCTAAATTTATAATACGTTAAAAGTTTTAAATGAAACTGTTGAAATCGGTCCATTATTTCACGTAGCCCCCATACAAATATACTCTGGACTACATGTTGTTAGAAATGAATAGTTTTTTGGCTAAAAATATAGTTTGAAATCAATCGAAATTCACCATACCTTTTCAAATCTATCGATTTTTTTTAGATCTATTCAAATAAAGTCAGTCATCCTTACAAACATTATACTACCCTGATCCATTTTTTTTGCATAATAAACAATTAAGAAAGTACAGTCGGTCAAATCCGACCATATGATACCCTATAACGAGTATATATGTATAAACAATCTATATATAAATAAAAATCAAATATCGTTTGTTGGTAACGGCTGGACCGATTTGGAAAACTTTTTTTTAAATGTTCATCAGAGTCCGTCATATTTTTTTACGGAAAGAAAAATTGATCACGCCCACCTTTTTCGATTTATTTTTAAATGTTCGTAGTAATCCGATTTAAGTTTTTACTGAAAAATTTACCACTTTTTTCGATTTATATAAAATCGGAATACGGCAGCACCGATTTGGATATTTTTTTAAATGTTCACAATAGTCCACAAAAATTTTTTACAGAAAGAAAAATTGTCCACGCCCACTTATCAAATACATCTGCAAATATGTAACCAAAGGCTGTGAGAATTCCAACGATGAAGTCACTCAATTTCGAATGGGCCGCTATGTTAGCATTAACGAAGCAAAAGACATCCAACTGTTGTTCATTTAGCCGTACATCTGAAAAATTATCAAAAAGTGTAATTTACTAATGAGAATGTATTACAATATGTATTAGTCACATTGGGTAATTTCTTTTGCATGTGTGTTTTTATGATGTGTGGATATAATTCTCATTTGGTTAAAAATATTTTATATACAAGTAGTTTTGGTTTTGTCAAAGGCTTACAAAAATATGTGAATTGTCTTATAAACAGATAATAGCATTTTTTAATGTTTTTCTTTTCTTTTTTATTTGTAGTATTTTCTTATTTTTATTTTTAATAAATTTTTTATTGGTGCTATACCAATTTTGATTAAAAATATTATTTAAAACAGACAAACTTTTCACTGAATCAGTAAAACTAAGAAATTCCAGAAAAACAGAATCAGTGAAATTTTTGTCTGTTTTAAACAAATATTTGTTCGAAATTGTGTGTAAATTCAAACAAAATTTTTATTCAATATCATATTTTTTTAATTGAAAAAATATTGTTTTTTTTTCAATTAAATTTTTGCAAAATTTTGTGTTTGAATTTACAAATTTTGTGATAGGTCCTAATTCAAACAATATTTTGTCTGGGTGAATTTCTTGATTGAATCAGAAATTTAATTCTTTCTGTGTATAAACGACAAAAAAAAAGATCCATGTCTCCCAGTTTTGCCCAAAGTCATGCAATTTATTTTAAAGTGCATGACTTTTTTGGTCTTTTATCACGTAGTGGTGTCCGTATATGGTTATTTTTTTCGCGTTGCACTGTGCAATTATCTCAACTTCCTGCTTCCCATCAAAACGACTGATTTGTGAAGCAAATACAAAGATGCCATGTTATGATATTTTGCATCAAATGCGTATTAGAACATCAAATCCAAATTTGCAACTGCTTGATGAAGTCGAAAAACGCACAAGTGCGTTGCACAAAATTACAATTGGCTTTGCAGCGAATAACAATGATGTCGACGAATTGAATTTTAAGATTCATAGTCAAATTGCTGTCGACTTATTGACGTACAAATCGTTAGTTCCCAAGATGATGTCGGCAACTATCCAAGCGAGTTTTTAAACTCGATGAAATTACCAGGATTATAGCCTCACAATCTCCAACTGAAAGTCGGATCGATAATCATAATGTTACGAAATATAAACTAACGTCTTTCTAATGGCATCCGACTTGCATTAAAAAACTAGATGAATAACGTCATACAGTGGTATGAGAAAAAAAGAGGGAAATAAATCTGTAACTTCTAAACCCTTTGTCCAATTTGAATGAAATTGAAAGGGCACCAGGTCCATTCAAAAAATGCCTATTTTTTATGTAAAATTGAATTTTAGAGCAAAAATTCTTAAAGCGCATAGTCGACATCAAATTATAATAATCTATTTTAGATGGCCCAATATGTTCTTAATTATTTTGTAAAGGCTTCCAATAACCTCGCCCTTAGTATGGATATTATAGCCAAAAAACAAAAAAAACCATTTTTGGAATTTTTCAATACTTTTTTGGGAATTGCGGGATTTCAGATTACAAATTTCAAAATTTGTTTTCATTTTTCCATTTTCAATAAAAAAATCTATATAAGTGTAAAATTTCATTACAAAATATTCATAAATAAAAATTTTATTTCAATTTGAAAAATTTGTATCTATGCCAAAACTTTTTAATTAGCATTTTTTGTCATATTTTTCAAAAAAGTATTCCATGAACTTTTTTATTGTCAAAAGATATACTTTATTGGAAAGTAGACAAAATCTTCTATCCATTGATATATAACATGTCTACCTTATATTTTTTACGTGGAAAATTAATTAGGGAAAACTTAACAACTCGCGGATAATTTACCTAACATCATAAAAAAGCATGTTGCCTACATAACAAAATTTATATGAATGTAAATAACAGTGCTAGGTAAATTCTCAGCGAGTTGTTAAGTTTTCCCTAATTTATTTGACAAGTAAAAAACATAAGGTTGACATGTTATACATCAATGGATAGAGGATTTTATCTACTTATCAAAAATGTATATAACTTTTGACAATTAAAAAATTCATGGAATACTTTTTTGAAAAATATGACAAAAAAAGATTTTTATTGAAATTTGCATTGATACAAATTTTTCAAATTGAAATAAAATTTTTATTTATGAATATTTTGTAATGAAATTTTACACTTATATAGATTTATTTATTGAAAATAGAAAAATTAAAACAAATTTTGAAATTTGTAATCAGGAATCCCGCAATTCCCAAAAAGTATTGAAAAATTCCAAAAATGGGATTTTTTCGTTTTTTGGCTATAGTATCCATACTAGGGGCGGGGTTATCGGAACCCTTTAAAAAATAATTAAGAACATATTAGATCATCTAAAATAGATTATTATAATTTGATATCGACTATGCGATTTGAGAATTTTTGCTCTAAAGTTGAATTTTACATAAAAAATAGGCATTTTTTGAATGGACCTGGTCCCCTCGGTATCAAAAATTATAATTGTTTTTTCATTTAAAATATTTGATGTAAAGTTAGCTTTTCAAAAAGTACAAATTCATTATACAGCCTCTTACAAATTTTTTAGATAACTTAAAAAGAATAAAAGTACTTTTTTCCCCAAAAAATAGCGAAAAATCCCCTTTTTTTATTTTTTTAAGTTCAAATGCATGTAACTGTGGACTCAGTCATGATTTTTAACCAATTCTTTCTTTATTTGATATATACATCTGTTGCTAATCCTATAAAAAAGAGTGGAGAAAATCGGTAAATATTTGGAACCGCGGTCATCAAAAAACTGGAGTAGGGTGGGTAAAAATGTTGAAAATTTAATTTTCAAATGAGAATATCTCCTAAGCTATAAAAGATAATTGATAGCTATAATAATTGATTCTATATAAGTGTTTAGAAGTTACAGATTTATTTCCATCTTTTTTTTTCTCATACCACTGTGCACCGTCGATATGGACTACCAGCCAGCTAGATGGTCAGACGGACGGATGGACAGACTTCTTTAACTGGACTCAAAAAGTTTTTCTGAGTCGATGGATATACTTAGGCCACGTTAGGCTAATACTTCAGCACAAAAGCATAATACCCTTTCCACTATAGTGGGCGTAGGGTATAAAAACGCGTTTGCGGTTGGTCATTTATTTCAGTATTTAAGAGCAATTGTAAATATAAACATATATCAAGAGAAATCAAGATTTTCTGTAGAAAAGTTCATTAGTAAAACCACAAAATTGTTTTCACCACAATTACTGACAAATTATGTATAAATTTATAGCAAACATATTTACTATAAAGGTTGTGTAAAAAGAAAATAAGTTAGTTTCTGCTGACTTTCAATAAAGACACAACTTGTTTAGTAAAACTAAATAAAAATAATAATAATATGAAACTATATTATTATTTAGTGGCGATTTTTATCGCCTGTCAACTTCCCTGGACCAAAGCCAGCAAAATGGTGTGTTATTATGACACCACTGGAGCTGTCAGAGAAGGTTAGTTTTCCAAAAATAAACTACTATAACTAATATAATAAATAAAATGTTTTTTAATAGGTCCTGCCAAGTTCACTCCCAAAGATATGGAAACAGCTTTACAGTTCTGTTCCTATGTAATTTACAGTTACAACGTTATTGCGCCCAAAACAGTTGTTGACTCATCTCTGTTACAACGACAGCAACAGGAGTTTCTTAATGTGGCCAAAATCAAAACTAAATTTCCAAATGTTAAATTTCTATTTAGTTTAAGTGGTCACAAAGATTTGGCAGATACCGGAAGTTTTCTGAAATTCCTAGAAGCCGATCATAAAGCTCAAAATACGTTTGTCACTTCTGTCGTTGAGATATTGCGTAAATATAAATTTGATGGCTTGAGTTTGGATCTTCCACTACCAACAGAGAAGCCCAAAAGAGTGCAATCATATTATGCTGCCATAGTGTCTGGTATTAAGAATTTATTTGCCTCAAACTCGCCGGAGGATGCAAAGGCATCAGAGCATAAGAAGCAGCTGACCGATTTGATAGCTCAACTGAGTGCGGCGTTGAAGGTGCACAATTTAATGTTGAGTCTAACGGTTATGCCGAATGTTAAGTCAAAATGTAAGTAGAAAGAACTCAGATAGGTCTCCTTGGGGGTAGGGACCAGTTTTAGTTCGAACACTTTATATGAAAGTGTCTTGACTTTCACAAGTCACGTTCTAAACAATTGACACAAGTTTCCCACAGGGTTCATCTATTCATTAGATTACCTACCCTTTCTTTTCAGCATATTTCGATACTAAAAGCATTATAAAGAATCTGGACTTTGTTATACTCTCAGCATTTGATTTCTATACCCCGGAACGTAATCCCGAAATAGCCGACTATGTGGCACCCATTCATGCTCCCATTAAAACCGGTAATCGTTTGCCACAAGCTAATGTCGATCAGTTAGTAGAAGAGTGGTTAAAAACTCTAAAAGTACCAGCCCAGAAATTAATTGTTGGTATACCGGCTTATGGACGTTCTTGGAAAATGAGTAATGAATCGAAACCATCGGGACTACCACCTGTTTCATTTACACAAGGACCTGGTCCCGCTGGAAATCAAACACATCTGCCTGGTTTTCTATCATGGCCTGAGGTATGCGTACAGATTCCAAAAGCCTCGAGCAAAGTAAATACTTTAGTTACCGCTTTACGTTCTGTTATTGATCCAACTAAAAAATATGGTAATTATGCCTATCGTGCGGCAGATAAAAATGGTAATGCTGGTCTTTGGATTAGTTACGAGGATCCCTCGACAGTTGCCGCCAAGGCTGAGTATGCTAAACATCACAATTTAGGGGGCGTGGCTTTGTTTGACATCACTTTGGATGATTTACGTGGCCGTTGTAATGGTGACACATTTCCAATGCTGAGATCAATTGTAGCTAAGTTATTGCAGTGAGCTTGTATCTTGTGGTTTTGTTTTTTTTTGTATTCATTTATAAAGTGTAGAAATTTATTAATTAAATAAAAATAATCACAATGGTCAGAAAATAATTGATTTTTTTTTAACCACAAACTAGCTTTTCTCATTTAATAATCATCAATATTATATGCGAATCGATTGTTGTGCATTTTATATAAAAACATTTACATATCTGGTTGACCCGACTTGGTTAGTTTTACGATTTCTAAACGAAGCACAGTTGCTCATTTGCGTTTTTCATCGGCCAAAACTCTGTAACTTTTGAACCGATAGATATATTTTAGAAACTTTTGGTGGACAGATAACTTCTTGAATTTTTCTCCAGTTTTAATTTCATTAAAATCGGTTCAGCAGTTGTTGCGCAATTAAAGTTGAACTTTTAATTTTTTATAGCATTTAGTATGAAAATGCAAATTTTTTGTTTTTTGAATCAGCTATACTTATTAAAAAAGTTATCAGCAGATAAAAACAAGTAAGGAAGTATGTTCGGCCAAGCTCGACTATATAATACCCTACACTATACTTTATTTTCGTGAATGATTTTCGGAAGCGGGTCTTATATGGGAGTTATGACTAATTATGGACCGATCGCCATGAAATTAGGTCGTGTGTTTACGTCTATATGAATGTTATTTCTATTGAATTTTATGTTTATACCAACAGTTTTAAGAGATTTATGCTCGTTAAAGTGATTTTCAGAAGCGGGTCTTATATGGGAGCTATGACTAATAATGGACCGATCATCATAGAATTAGGTGACATTAATTCAGTTTATATAAAACTTATTTGGAGCAAAATTTGTGTAGATACATATATAAATTAACCATTTACTACCGATAAAGTATAACTTCGGGAGAACATTTGTATGGGTGCTAGGTGAAATAGTAGACCGATTTCAGAAATTTTCAATAGACTTCGTCCTCGGGCCGAAAAAAATTTATGTACCAAATTTTATCGCAATATCTTCAGAATTGCGACTTGTACTTTGCGCCAGTCATATGAACAAATAAAATAAAAATAGAACAAAAATTTGGGAGTAATTTCATTCAAATGAAAAAAGTGTTCAACAAACAGGTCAAAACAGGTCAACAAGTATATATCAGGTATAAACAGTACAATGACAAATCATATCAGCTCTTAAAGACTATTGTCCTACCAATATAACAAAAGAAAAATAGTCCAATTATCTATAATAGTTTGAGAGTAATGATAATTTACTTCTGATCAAATTTACAAAAATCACATTTTATAAAATTACATAAAATATTTGACTTTAACAGCATGCCACACTGAAAAAACCATGATAAAAATATAGAAGGTAGTTTCAATCAAAATTTTTTTTTTCAAATAAGGTTTTTTGAAGTTTCCTTATTTTGTGAGCATTATAAAAAGCGTTGCCATATTCCTAAAAATGATTTTTATTTTAGAGAAATTTTTTACAAAAAATGTGTAATTTATAATTTAGTATGTAAATAAAAATGTATTAAGTATGTTGTGTTGGAAGTTAATGATTCAATTCCTAACATTCGCTATATAATTTGGGCTACCTGACAAAGAATTTTCATTAAATTTTAAAAAAATTTAATTTAAACGTTCCAAAAGGCTTAAAAAACTGGTGTTCTGTTTGTATAATCCACCCTCTGACAAGTTTTACATACATCCAGCCACTGTTGTCGTTTGTTAGGTAATGTAGGGACTTTATAAAAATTTACATTTGAATTTTTGCAAAAATATTTGGTATTTTCGCAGTTGGGGAAAATGCAACTCATGTTTGTTAAATCTTAAAATAATGTTCACAAATTAGCTTTGAAATATTTGAAAATGAAAATCTTACCTTTGATCCCAATTTGATAGTAAATATTTTTTATATTTTTTTTAATATTCTTCAAATTAATGAAAATTATGTATTAATTTTTTCACAAACTTCAAAGAATATATGGGAAAATTTTTAATTAATATGGTATTACTATTTTAACGAAAACGTCAAAATCCTTAAGCATGTCAGACGTAGAATTTTAAAAAATAAAGAGAGAATGAAACTACCTTCTATTTTTCTACTATGGAAAAAACTATTTCTTAAACCGATTCAATTCAAATATATATCACATATTGAACTGGTTTCAATTATTTTATAATTGAATCAAGTATTCATGTGCTCAAAAACAAAATTTTCTGATATTTTCTATTGAATTTTGAGTTTTGAATTTGATAATTTTGACAATTGAATATACAATTTTCGTTATTGGTTGAAATTTAAACACAAAAATTATTGAATAGATAATTTTCGTAATTGAAAACACATTTTTGTTATTTTTTGTGTTTTTAATTACGAAAATTATCTATTCAATAATTTTTGTGTTTAAATTTCAACCAATAACGAAAATTGTATATTCAATTGTCAAAATTAAGTAGGCACCTGAAAGACGTAGTATCATTTTCAAACACTCATTTCATAGGCTGATCAATTATCTATCATATGCTTTTTAAATTTTTTGATTATCTCAATTCGTTCAAAAGTTATGATTTTTGCAACGAAAACACTCAAATGACATCACTGCACAGTGGTTTAGAAACTTTTTTTTTGGAAATAATTCGGTATCTTGGGAACTATTGGAGATGTGTGTTTTCGAGTTGATTTACGTTTGTTCAGCTTTCTTGGTCCAATGGGGCCAGTGCGTAGCCCCTCAAAGTTGGTCACCTCGGGTCTCAAATTTTTTAAAAAATCGTAAAAAATCCATTTATGACCCGAATGAGCTGAAATGTAAATGGTCCTTGAGCAGATCTACAATTTCAGGTTTACTGATTTATTATACCCTTCAGCTTCGTGAGAAGGGTATATATAAGTTTGTCATTCCGTTTGTAATTTCTACATTTTTCATTTCCGACCCTATAAAGTATATATATTCTGGATCCTTATAGATAGCGGAGTCGATTAAGCCATGTCTGTCTGTCTGTCTGTCTGTCTGTCTGTCTGTCTGTCTGTCTGTCTGTCTGTCTGTCTGTCTGTCTGTCTGTCTGTCTGTCTGTCTGTCTGTCTGTCTGTCTGTCTGTCTGTCTGTCTGTCTGTCTGTCTGTCTGTCTGTCTGTCTGTCTGTCTGTCTGTCTGTCTGTCTGTCTGTCTGTCTGTCTGTCTGTCTGTCTGTCTGTCTGTCTGTCTGTCTGTCTGTCTGTCTGTCTGTCTGTCTGTCTGTCTGTCTGTCTGTCTGTCTGTCTGTCTGTCTGTCTGTCTGTCTGTCTGTCTGTCTGTCTGTCTGTCTGTCTGTCTGTCTGTCTGTCTGTCTGTCTGTCTGTCTGTCTGTCTGTCTGTCTGTCTGTCTGTCTGTCTGTCTGTCTGTCTGTCTGTCTGTCTGTCTGTCTGTCTGTCTGTCTGTCTGTCTGTCTGTCTGTCTGTCTGTCTGTCTGTCTGTCTGTCTGTCTGTCTGTCTGTCTGTCTGTCTGTCTGTCTGTCTGTCTGTCTGTCTGTCTGTCTGTCTGTCTGTCTGTCTGTCTGTCTGTCTGTCTGTCTGTCTGTCTGTCTGTCTGTCTGTCTGTCTGTCTGTCTGTCTGTCTGTCTGTCTGTCTGTCTGTCTGTCTGTCTGTCTGTCTGTCTGTCTGTCTGTCTGTCTGTCTGTCTGTCTGTCTGTCTGTCTGTCTGTCTGTCTGTCTGTCTGTCTGTCTGTCTGTCTGTCTGTCTGTCTGTCTGTCTGTCTGTCTGTCTGTCTGTCTGTCTGTCTGTCTGTCTGTCTGTCTGTCTGTCTGTCTGTCTGTCTGTCTGTCTGTCTGTCTGTCTGTCTGTCTGTCTGTCTGTCTGTCTGTCTGTCTGTCTGTCTGTCTGTCTGTCTGTCTGTCTGTATGTCTGTCTGTCTGTCTGTCTGTCTGTCTGTCTGTCTGTCTGTATGTCTGTCTGTCTGTCTGTCTGTCTGTCTGTCTGTCTGTCTGTCTGTCTGTATGTCTGTATGTCTGTCTGTCTGTCTGTCTGTCTGTCTGTCTGTCTGTCTGTCTGTATGTCTGTCTGTCTGTCTGTCTGTCTGTCTGTCTGTCTGTCTGTCTGTCTGTCTGTCTGTCTGTCTGTCTGTCTGTCTGTCTGTCTGTCTGTCTGTCTGTCTGTCTGTCTGTCTGTCTGTCTGTCTGTCTGTCTGTCTGTCTGTCTGTCTGTCTGTCTGTCTGTCTGTCTGTCTGTCTGTCTGTCTGTCTGTCTGTCTGTCTGTCTGTCTGTCTGTCTGTCTGTCTGTCTGTCTGTCTGTCTGTCTGTCTGTCTGTCTGTCTGTCTGTCTGTCTGTCTGTCTGTCTGTCTGTCTGTCTGTCTGTCTGTCTGTCTGTCTGTCTGTCTGTCTGTCTGTATGTCTGTCTGTCTGTCTGTCTGTCTGTCTGTCTGTCTGTCTGTCTGTCTGTCTGTCTGTCTGTCTGTCTGTCTGTCTGTCTGTCTGTCTGTCTGTCTGTCTGTCTGTCTGTCTGTCTGTCTGTCTGTCTGTCTGTCTGTCTGTCTGTCTGTCTGTCTGTCTGTCTGTCTGTCTGTCTGTCTGTCTGTCTGTCTGTCTGGAGGAGAGTGGGGAACAGGCTAGAATGTCTTGCTGTTACTGGCTTCATGAATTCTACTCCTCAGGCCAGTCTTGAGACAATATACTCAATATCTACACTAAGTTGTCTCTGCTAAGTCTTTTCTGAGATAGTTCAGACAGACAATAAGTTAATATTGGGTCTGCGACCAGATTATATAGAACCTGCAGCGAACGTTGATAGGTTTTGGCTACGTTGATAGTGTAGGCATGATAGGGCAAATAGAAAAGGACTTAGGGGAAAAAAATGTGTCATTCCGTGCCTAACATATCGAAACTTCGGACCAAAATTTAGAACCAATGTCTGTCTGTCTGTCTGTCTGTCTGTTGAAATCAATTTTCTGAAGGCCCCAGATATCTCCGGGATCCAAATCTTCAACAATTCTGTCAGACATACTTTCGAGAATTTTGCTATTTACAATCAGCAAAATCCGTCCATAAATAACGGAGATATGAGCAAAAATCCGAGACAACCTCTGAAAATTTCATCAAAAAACACAATGTATTGCATGCTTTGACGAAACAGCAACAAAACGTATGGTTGGATGTGCAAGCTTTGCGTATTTTGTTTTTTTTTGTGTTTTGTTTCTTTTGGCGTTGTTGTTGTTTTTTATACAACTAAACGTTTGTTTGGTTGTGTGTTGGTTTTTTTGACAAAAAATTAACAAATCGTATGTTTGAATGTGCATGCTTTGCGTATTTTGTTTTTCTTTTGGCGTTGTTGTTGTTTTTTATACAATTAAACGTATGTTTGGATGTGTCTTGGTTTCATTGGCTTGCGTATTTTGTTTTTTCTTTTGGTGTTTTGTTTCGTTTGGCGTTGTTGTGGTTTTTTGTGTTCTTGATAAATTTAGGATGCTGTACGCTGAAAGTGGGCAATGTACATACATATATACTAATTATAAAAAATAATAATGCATCCACAACAAAGGTGAAGGGTATATAAGATTCGGCATAGCCGAATATAACACTCTTACTTGTTTTTTTTTAATTTTGCTCGATTTTTTTATTGTTTTTTAGATATGGCGGGTCTACGGAGGATCGAAATATATTTTTAAAATATCAGCTATATTGTCGATATTGATATTTTAGTAAAATTAAATAATTTTATAAAATTTGAATTAATGTAAAATTTTAACAATTAAAGATAACATAACAGAATTTAGAACAAATATACACTAAAATGTCCTTAAATTAATGGCATTCGAATTTTTGAAATTTTTTATTTTCAAATACTGAAATTCCTAAAACGGGGAAAATGTGTTCAAACTGAGTTTTTTTAGAAAAACTGTGACGTTATTTACCATGTGATAGTAAAAATACTTAGTACGTATTTAAAAAAATATGGGGTTATACAAATATAGAGCTTCTTCGTGGATCGGTGCTTTGCCTTTTTAGAATTTTTTACTCAAACCGAAATTTTTTTTTTTTTAATTGGCCAAGTTTGGATAGGACTGGGGGTGGTATGTCCGTTTAAGTGAGCCAGGTTTTTCTTTACACGCTTTTGCATTAAGTTATCTTTCCGGATCATATAAAAATTATATATAGTCCCGAAGAAATTTTTTTTCTACAAAAGAAAAAATATATGGGCTTTTTTGGGGAAAAACGTAAAAAATGCGGTCCTTTATTTTATTTAGAATTTTTTCGCCAAAATAGCTGATATTTTATAAATAAATTTCGACCCTCCGTAGGCCCGCCATATCTAAAAAACCATAAAAAGATCGAGCAAAATTAAAAAAAAATAAATCAATAAACCTGAATATCTCTTCAACTAATAGAGACACTTTTAAGCGTATTTTTTGTATATCTTCTCAAGGACTATTTATATTCAAAATTTCAGCTCATTCGGATCATAAAAGGATTTTTGGCGATTTTTTTTAAAAATTTGAGACCCGAGGTGACCAACTTAGAGGGGCTACGTACTTGCCCCCATTAGCGCTAGGAAGCTGAACCATCGTAAATCAACTCGAAACACCTCAGCTCAAACCATGTGAAATTTCATTCCCTTTAGTTAGTTCTTTTAGGCACTATCCTGTTAGACGGACAAGCTAGTTCGTCTTAGAATTTTAAAAGGACCCAATATAAATATGTCTGCGTGGAATGACGATATAATTATATATTGGGGGTATATTTTTGATGGAGAGTAATGTTTTTTTCCAGTTGTTGGCCGTACTATATATTTGATGATTATTTTGGTTCAATTTAATTTCAATAACGAAATTTATTTTTGTATGCTTTTGCTTATCTGTTTAATATTTTGGTTCGAAAACGATATTTCTGAAAATATTTATTTACGGCCGATCTTCATAAAATGCGGTATGGAATTTTATCTTGATTTTAGGATGTGAACTTTATATGGGGGTAATGCTCAACAGTAGATCAATCCAAACCTAATATTATTTTGTGAATTCTTTTAAATGGAACTTATTTTTGCCGTATTTTGTATGGATACTTCAATTCTATAGAAATTAATTTACAAACAAACTTAAATTAAAATTGTTTGGGAGGTTGTCCCACATTTTAGTCCATAACTATGGTTACATTAGTCCTTTCCCATAGGCTCTATCGTGGTCTTCAACATACACACAGACGGACATGGCTAGATCGTCTTAGATTTTTATAGGGATACAGAATTTGGTTCTAAATTTTGGTCCGAAGTTTCGATATGTTAGGCACGGAATGACACATTTTTTTCCCCTAAGTCCTTTTCTATTTGCCCTATCATGCCTACACTAATTATAAATGACCTATCAACGTTCGCTGCAGGTTCTATATAATCTGGTCGCAGACCCAATATTAACTTATTGTCTGTCTGAACTATCTCAGAAAAGACTTAGCAGAGACAACTTAGTGTAGATATTGAGTATATTGTCTCAAGACTGGCCTGAGGAGTAGAATTCATGAAGCCAGTAACAGCAAGACATTCTAGCCTGTTCCCCACTCTCCTCCAGACAAGAGTACCATAGGTCAGAATAGGACTGTTGATCCCATGCAATGTATGGTTTGAGACCACAGCTCTTCATTAGACTTTCAGCATAACGGTTCCACGAGAACATAGAGTCTAAAATTACGACTAGATGTTTGGCTTCTTTCGAAAATTTCAAAATGGTACCATCTAATCGTAAATTTATATCTTCCGGTAAAGAGTACCAATTGAACCTTTCCAGGTTGACCCAAGATCGTTTTCTGAGGCCAATGTTAATAGAAAGTTGAAAATGGTAAGAATTGGTCAATGATTTATACCAGTCCACATACAAATATCTTCCCGGAATATGGCTCTATGGTTAATGAATATCTATATAGTAGCTGTCTCCATATAGAATTCAGCATATATAAGTTATATCTAACAAGAAATCACTAAACTAAATTTTATTTGGATATGTCCATATTTTATTATCCTCCATTTTCCTCATTTCGTTTGTAACGTACTGAAATATATTATGAGTCCTTATATCCATCTGCTGGGATTTATTTCACGGTACCCAATCCGATCTCATTATGAAATTTTGTGTACTGAATCTTTAGATATAACTTGTACTTTCTTAATATCCGAAAAACTCTCCAATGAATAACTTATTGCCATTCTGTTCTGTATTTTGAAAGTTTTGAAGCTGTTATTATATTCGTCGCAGTTTTTAAGTTTCTTACAACGAGAAAAAATTAAATAATTGAAAACATATTTTAAGAAAATAGTGTATTTTAACTAGAGATGCTAAACGGGGAATCCCGTTCCCATAAGCGTAGCTAGACTATTATTCTGTAGTAAAAATAAACAATTTTTTTTATGAAAAAAAAAATAATTTTTTATTAAAACTAAACTAAAATCATAGAGAAACATAGAGCGGAAGCTAGAAAAAAACTCAAACAAAAAAATTACTCAAAATAATCACACATACGAGTGTTGTTTTTGTTTTCACATAGTTTTTTCTACTAATACATTCTCACCACTTAGGTTTCTGACAACTGAGTTAGGTGTTTGACATGAGATTTTTCGCTCTATGTTTATTCTAAAAAATTATAAACTATTCTATGACTAAAATATCACAAAAATTCAGTTTGATAACATAACTACTTCATTTTCAATATTTAAAACTGCTAATTTATTTTATAAAATATTTTTATAATTTTTTTTTTTATATTTAATGGGGTTTTTTACAAATATTATTATAAATAAAAAATTGAGTTGAAAAAAAACTGCTAACTTTAAAATCGTTCCTACGCATAGCTGAGAAACTTCTTTCGCAACTAGCTGAAGTAATAGTAAGGCTTATTGCCACTTGTAAAAGTATATAAATGCTTGGAGAGATATTGTTGTCAATTTTGGATTTTATCATATCAAAGTTTAATTGTTTTTCGCTGAATATGTGTTTCAACTAGTACTAGTGCGTCAGCTTTCATAGAATCAGAATCAATTTGCAAAACATTTTTGTAATTAATAATGAATTCATCGGCGCCATCCAAATCTAATTTAAAGAAATTGTTAACAGCTTTAGGTAATGGAATGTTTTGGAATCGGTATTCGATATTAAAAATTGTGCTATCTATTACTGGAATACATATATTTAACCTCCAATTACAGCGTTTTATACTGTTCTGGTTTCGAAAACTGAACGCATAAAGACTCTATGCTAAGAATGTTTGCGCTGATGATAAGTGTGAACACGATTCCACAATAACTAAGTTTAGCCTGTCGGATAAACAATGAACCAAAATGGCTTGCGGATTTGACTCCTTTATCTTAGCTTGTAAACCGTTTTTAAAACCAAACATTACATGTGCTCCGTTGTACGATTGGCATTGGAATATTTTTTAACTTTTTGGGTTCCAAAACCCCATGATTAATGTTCTAGGGCACTGGAATCTCTTAACGGAACAATCTACAAATCCAAAAAATCTTTCTGCGAATTTCCAAATTTTTATCTGGGGTGGGCAGATGCGAGTCTGGGGTGGTTTTGACCACCCAGCCCCCACCTATCTACGCCAATGCCCGTTCCCGATTTAGCATCTCGGGATTTTCCAAATCCCGTTTTTCATAAATAAATAAGGGAAATTGTCATTTTTGTGCCTTTTTCATGCATTTTGACATTCTACATGCCCGAATATTGCAAAGTGATGTTTAGCAAAGTTGTTAACCTCAACTTCTACAATAAAGTTAATGGTATTTTTGATTTTCCTTGAGTGGGGCTTTAGAAAATCAATTCTTCACCTTTTCTTGTATGTTGTCTAACAAAATTCAATTTAAATCCTCTTCAAATTAAACTGATTTTATCTCAGATGAAGAGCTCGAACAAAATTTCTTATAATTTTCGGGATTTTAGATTTTTCGAAAATCTTTACCAAATCCCGAAATCCCGAATTTTAACATATTGCTCTGTTTTGTATCGAAATCTAATTTTTCATGAAAAGTGGACTTAGCACATTTGATCACTGTTATTTAATATATTTAAGTCGAGTTTTATTTCTGTACCAACCATCTTGTATAAGTAATAATGGAATCTTATTATAACTGTGAATAAATACAATGAATCAGATGTAGCCATTAATATAGTTTTTATTTTCCGTATTTTAATGTGTCAACACCATTCATATTGAGTGAAACCATATGCGTTTTACATTCAGCATGTAACATTTATAAATATTCACCCAAGGCCATATGAAAATATTTCAGTCTATGTATGTATATGGGAAAATCTGAAATAAAAATTTATGTTTTTAAAATGGCGCTACGAACTAAGTACCCAAACCGCAAATGAATTAAGGCCCCAACATTTTATATAGAAAAAACCAACAACTAAATTTAGGGACTTAGTTCATTTTTTGGGGATTTATTTCATTTCTAATGATACACCCCACAGGAGAAAACCTGTAAGCAAAAAGTTTTTAGTATGCGAAGACGGTTTTTTTTTTTAATTTGGTTGGGGGTTTAGTTCCTTTGGTTGGGGATTTATTTCATTTAGAACTTTTGGGTTTTAATTCATAATGAATTAAGGGTTTTAATTTTATTAATTAATTAAATTATTTTAAAATTTATTTTGATCGTAAAACGTCAAGTGTGTACTAGTCTACATATGTAATTCGGTAGCTCGTGAAGGATTGGAGATAATGCCATTCCACATAGTCAGTGCTGAGGTGTTTTTGAATTGCTTTGTATTTACGGGGGCTCTTAGTTGGAATGAAGACAATTTGGTCACTTAATTTTAGTGTATGACATAAAAATGCGTGATTTTTTTTTAAATTTTGAGTTTTTTTTGTTAAAATATTTGTACAATATAAATTTGTTAAATGTATTGGCCATTGCACAGTGGTATGAGAAAAAAAAAAAAGCTGGATATAAATCTGTAATTTCTAAACCCTTAGTCCTATTTGAATGAAATTTCACATGCGCAAAGAAGAAGTGTTGTCGAGTTTAAGTTTTGAATGGGCCCTCCGCATGGGCCCTCCAGGGGTGCGCCAGGGTTCCCCAAAGTAGGAAATTATCAATTATCTCTTATACCTAGGAGATATTCGTATTTGAAAATTAAATTTTCAAAATTTATACCTACCCTACTCCAGTTTTTTGATAACAGCGGGTCCAAATATTTCCCGATTTTCTCTTTTTCGTTTTAAAAATTGAACATACTCGAGGTGTCCTAATTTGGGGAACCCTGATCGCACCCCTGGAGGCCCCATGCGGTCAAAATTCAAAACTTAAGCTCAAAAACACATCTACTTTGCGCATGTGAAATTTCATTCAAATCGGACTAAGGGTTTATAAGTTACAGATTTGTTTCCCTCTTTTTTTTCTCATACCACTGTGCATTGTTGGCTATGACCTTTTCGAATCTTTCTGGCAACATATGGTATCTGAGCCAAAAGAACTGATAATCTTTTGATACCAAGAACGAATCAAGCCAATATTGGATACTCTGTTCCAAAGTGAAGCATATCCCAAAGAGAGCAGTCGGACAGTGCACGGTCTGAACTATAAAGTGGGCGAGGCAAAACTTCCCAACCACTTCATTCTAAATACATTCAGGTCTCGTTTTATGCGAAAGATGCGTTCCAAAAAAAATCAACAAAAATATATTTATTTAATTTACTTAAACAATAAAAAAAAGTACGTTAAAAAAAATAAACAAAAATATTTATAATTACAGAAAAAGTGAAAATGATCCAGCTAACACATTTTTTAAAGAAATTCTGTAAATATGCTTGATTAATCTGAATCACTGAATAATTGTCTGCATCGGTTTGGAATTGGTTCAACGTCACTTTCATCACTAGATGATATAATCATATTGTCATCATATGGTACACAGGGAAAACATATTCGTGATAGCAACCGAATTTGTTACCAATCGAATGATTCGGTTGCACACATCGAATTTTTCGATTCTATCAACAGAAAGTCAGTTGATAAAGGAGAATTTCGGTTGAAGCAACCAAAATTTTGTTACCCCTTCTAAAATATTGTAGCCACAACTGCAAAATTCGGTTACAATGGTAGAATCATTCGATTGGCAACAAATTCGGTTGCTATCACAAATCTGTTTTCTCTATGTAAAATATCATTTTCTTCACTAGAATTAATCTAGTGAATAGGGGACGAAATCGAAGAATTTTTAGGAGCTTCAATTGCTTCTTTTCTTGAATGTTTAAGATGCTTATGCAACTCTTGATATCCGAAAACAGATTAGTCAGTCCGCGATGAATCTTTAATTCTTTTTCCGTATCGGAATCTATATTAAGAATTTGATTTTGTAAAAAACAAACTATAGCCATTATATCAGTGATGCAAAATTAGTTTAATTTAAAAATGGTAAAAAGAAGCATTAAAAAATAATTCAAAAAAAAAAAAATTTATTTAAAAATCGCATAAATTTGAATCCGCATAAAACGAGACCTGAGTGTACTAAAATGTGGCATAGCTTTGTCATGATGGAATGTTACGGTTTCATGCCTGGCCGCATATTGTGGGTGTTTTTCGGCAATTGCTCGCTTTAAACGAATCAGTTGCGTTCGGTACATGTTGCCTGTGATGGTCTGGTCAGATTTCAGTAGCTCTTTTGCATCACATCGTCTTTCAAGGTCCCTCGGCTTCAATTCGTTGCTTGAGATTTGACTTTTACAACAGTCTTCATGGAGTAATGTCTCCAATTCTTGGTATTCACAAATTGCTGGCTGGTCTGGACGATCTTTGTCAAAATTACCATTCGACATTATCGAAGCAAAAAAATGTTGTTGTTAACACTGTTACCCAAAACTAAATATATAAGATATTTTTGGAACATATCTTAAACCGTTCGAATTTTGTACTTTTCTTCATGAAATTTCATATTTTTTTGGTAAATGTTTGGATAAATTTTGTTCTTAAAAATGTAATTCCTCTAGTCCTATTGAAATAAAATAAAATTCAACACAAATAAGTTTCATATGTATATAAATCATGGCACCTAATTTTATGACGACCCATCCATAATAAGTCATAGCTCCCATAAAAGGGCCACTTCCGAAAATTACTTTAAAAATAATAAAATTACATACATATATAACCGCTACTTAAAATGGCTATAATTTATAACTCATTCGCCAAAGTGATGCATGACGACATCGAAAAAGGAATTACATTTTAAAATAAAACTCTTTACTGTTACTCATATGCATATCATATGTACGGGCATGACCGACTATACTTTCATGATTTGGTTTTGATTATGTGATTAAGAGTGTGAGATTCAGCACAGTCGATTATAGTATTGCAATTTATTTTATACTTTGAATAATAATACAATTTTGTAAAAGTAGAAAAATCATTTAGTCTTCTCTAGATATTTGCTGTAAAAGTTATTAGAAAGAAGATAATGAAATATTTTGTTTGTACTACACTTGTTCTATTTGCAATATTTTTGTCATGGACACAAGGCTTTAAATTGGTCTGTTATTATGATATAACCAGTTCAGGTAGAGTGGGTATGTAACATTGATGTTCATTCTGTATAAATGCTATTATTAGCTATTTTTTTTTAATGATAGGTCCTGCAAAATTAACCTCTAAAGAAATGGAACTTGCTTTAAGTTTTTGTACCCACATTGTTTACAATTATGTGACGATAACAAATGAATTGTGCCTGACAGTTCAAGCACCCGAGCGGCAAAAGGAGTTGGCCAATGTGATAAATTTCAAAAAGAAATATCCGAAAGTTAAGTTTCTTTTCAGCATTAGCGGTGCAAATAATTGGAAAACTACAAATAGTTTTTTTGAAATCTTGGAACATGGACGCGCCAAGAAAATGTTTATTAAATCTATTATAGAGATCTTAACTAAATATAAATTTGATGGCATAAGTTTGGATATCCCCTTACTCACACAGCAGCCAATACAGACTTGCACATATTTCGGTAAGATGTGGCAAAAAGTTATACATTTTTTTAAAAGAAAGCCTGAGAAAGATTCTAAAGCTATGGAACACAAAAATCAGCTAACAACTTTGATACAGCAAATCAGCTCACATTTGAGGGAACGCAATGCTATATTGGCTTTAAACGTATTGCCCAATGTTGATTTCAAAAGTGAGTTGTATATTATGTCCTGTTTCTATAGTTATGTATATAGTTCTACCCTAATGTTTTCAGAATATTATGATATCGCTGAGATTATAAAAAATTTGGACTTTGTAATACTCTCAGCCTTTGATTTTTATACACCTAAACGTAATCCCAAAGAGGCTGATCTCATGGCACCCACAAAACCTTTGGAGACAAATGACAATTATCTACCTTTGGGAAATCTTTATAAATACGGGAATTCGAAACAAGTATCGCGCTTCAATTACAATCGTTTGCCTTTAACAAATATTAAAGATCTTTATAAATACTGGCATTCACAAGATGTACCACGCCACAAAATCGTTATTGGTGTTGCTGCGTATGGTCGTGCCTGGAAAATGACAAAAGACTCTAATATAAATGGTGTCCCACCGATTTTCTATACCGATGGTCCGGCTGCCGCTGGTCCACAAACACAAAGGCCTGGTTTCCTGTCGTGGCCGGAAATATGTGAAAAGTTGTTAAGAGATCCTAAGTTAAGACGTGTTACTGATCGTAAAGCTAAATCTGGAGTCTACGCTTTTCGACCAGCTGATAGTAGAGGTAATTATGGCATTTGGATTAGTTATGAGGATCATATAACGGCTGCTGCTAAAGCAGAGTATATACGCAATCACAACTTGGGTGGTGTGGCCTTATTCGATTTGAGTTTGGATGATATCCATGGTGTGTGTGGTGGCGAAAAGTTCCCCATATTGAGATCGATTAATTTTAGATTATCTAGATCTCTTACCTAAGACTTATTTATGGTAGAAATTTTATAATAAAAACTACTTAATGTTTTATTTAAATATTTACTAATTCACACTTAATCGTGGTTTATTTGTATAATTTATTTTTACTTACCGAATAAAAATGTTTCATTTTATTAATATTGCTTGTATTTTATGAACGAATACTTGCTAAATCAAGAAAGAGTATTAATTATACTATTTATATGCCGAACCTTATATACCCACCAATATTAAAATTCGGTCACCAATTTTTGTACATTTATCTGATTCATCTTATACTTTGATTCAAAGCTATTTACCGGTTCAAGCTATTTTTTATTATTTTTTAATTCATAATTTAGCAATTATAACTATTTTCTGTTGTCTAGGTCTGTTCGTTTAAGTCTTACAGGATTTTAATCTCATTGTAATAAAGTAGCGTATTTGAAATCGTTTGACGATTTCCTGTAAAACAGGTTTATTTAATATTTTTAGCGGAATATACTATTTTTGCAACCTCACTTGTTCTACGGGCGCCACTGCGGGTTGCACAGTGGTATGAGAATAAAAAAAGATGGAAATAAATCTGTAACTTCTAAACTCTTACGCCGAATGCAATTTCACATGCCCAAAGAGGAAGTGTAGTCGAATTTAAGTTTTGAATTTGGACCTCATGAGCCCACCAGGAGGGGGACCAGGGGTTCCCAAAGTAGGACACCTCGGGTATGTTCAATTTTTAAAATGATCCTATTTCATCGTTTGTGTTCCGATTTCAAAAAAATTACACACATAGTATCTCCTCATCGAGCACTACATAAAACAAGTGCTATCAATTATCTCTTATTCGCATTTGAAAATTTAATTTTCAACATTTTTACCCACCCTACTCCAGTGTTTTGGTGACCACGGTTCCAAATATTCCCCGATTTTATCCATTTTTCTTTTATAGGATTAACAATAGATCTATATATCAAATAAGGAAAGAGGTGTGTAAAAATCCAAAGTTACATGCATTTGAATTTAAAAAAATTAAAAAATGCGATTTTTCGCAATTTTTTTTGGGAAAAAAGTACTTTTATTCTTTTTAAGTTATCTAAAAAATTTCTAAGAGAATGTATAATGCATTTGTACTTTTTGAAAAGCTAACTTTACGCCAAATATTTTAAATGAAAAAAACATTTATAATTTTTGATACCGACGGGACCAGGTCCATTCAAAAAATGCCTATTTCTTATGTAAAATTCAAATTTAGGGTAAAAATTCTCAAATCGCATACTTGATATCAAAACATAGTAACCTATTTTAGATGGCCCAATAAATTCTTAATTATTTTGTAAAGGGTTCCGATAATCCCGCCCCTGGTATGGATATTATAGCCAAAAAACGAAAAAATCCCATTTTTGGGTTTTTTCAAGATTTTTTTTGAGAATTGCGGGATACTTGATAACAAATTTCAAAATTTGTTTTTATTTTTCCATTTTAAATAGAAAAATCTACATAACTGTGAAATTTCATTAAAAAATTTCAGAAATAAAAATTTTATTTCAATTTGAAAAATTTTTATCTATGCAAAATTCAATAAAAAGCATTTTTTGTCATATTTTTCAAAAAAGTATTCCATGAATTTTTTAATTGTCAAAAGTTATATACATTTTTGAAAAGTAGACAAAATCCTCTAGCCATTGATGTATAACATGTCTACCTTATGTTTTTTACGTGTCAAATAAATTCGGGAAAACTAAACAACTCGCTGAGAATTTACCTAACATAGAAATTCATTAAAAAGCATGTTGCCTACATAACAACATTTTTATGAATGTAAATAACAGTGCTAGGTAAGTTAAAGTTATTTAGGTTGAATTTGATATAGTTAAAGTGATTTTCGGAAGCGGGTCTATATGGAAGCTATGAATAATTATGGACCGATCGTTACAAAATTTGGTGAAATAAATTTCGTATATATAAAACTTATTTGGAAATTTATGGAGATACATATATAAATCAAACACTTATGACCGATAAAGTCCAATTTCGGGAGGACATTTGTATGGGGGCTAGGTGAAATAATAGACCGATTTCAGCCAGTTTCAATAGGCTTCGTCCTTGGGCCAAAAAAATTATATGTACCATATTTTATCGAAATATCTTCAAAATTGCGACCTGTACTCTGCGCACAAGGATTACATGGACAGCCAGCCAACCAGCCAGCCAGGCGGACACCGTTTAATTCAGAAAGTGATTCTAAGTCGATCGGTATACTTTAAGGTGGGTGTTAGACCCACCGTTACACACATCTGCACAAACGCATAATACCCTCCCCACTATGGTGGTGTAGGGAATCGGTATCGGTCCATTATTTCACCTAGCCCCCATACAAATGTCCTTTATTGGACTTTATCGGTCATAATTGATTAGTTTATGTATGTATCTACACAAATTTCGCTCCAAATAAGTTTTATATATACAAAATTCATGTCACCAAATTTTGTTACGATCGGCCCATAATTAGTCATAGCTCCTATATAGACCCGCTTCCGAAAATCACTTTAACGTGCTTAAATCACTTAAAAATTTTGGTATATACACACAATTCAACATAAATAACTTTCATATAGACATAAATCACACGACCTAATTTTATGGTGATCGATCCATAATTGGTCATAGCTCCCATATAAGGCCCACTTCAGAAAATTATTCACGAATATAAATTATTGATATTTTAAAAGAAAAATATTTTTACTCATTTACTTGGTGTAGGGTATTATATGGTCGGGCTTGACCGACCATACTTTCTTACTTGTTTTTTTAGGTAATTTGGAATCAAAAACATCACGCACCAACACTAATTTCTAAAATAAACCAAACTTTTTTTCTCTGAAAAATTATATAAATAATTTCATAATTTTTGTTGCAAGTGTGAGGAATACTTCCCTTATTTAAAATAATCTTTTAAAGTATGTTCGCAGTTATTATTAAAATAAAATATATTGTATTTCAAAATAATTGAAAATATTTCATGAAAAACTTTAGTGCGTTTGGTGCGTGAACTTTTTTAACAGCCGCGAAAAAATAATACCGTGGTTTTTTATATTTTTTAATGCTCTATTCGACTATGCTATGCCAATATGCATATTTGCAAAAATAGTCAATAGTTATATGGCTAATGCAGCCCAATTCGATATTAGTCCTGAGGATGTTAATAGAGTAATTAGAAATAAATTAGACTTGTAAAAATCACCGGGATATGATTTAATAACGCCATCAATGATTAAGAACCTACCAAATGTGGCAATAATTGTGCTATCTATATTGTTTAATGCGATCTTGAAACTAGGAATTTATCAAAAAAATTGGAAAATTTCTCAAATAATAATGATACCTAAACCGGGTAAAGATTTAACCCTGCCATCTTCTTATAGACCTATTAGCCTACTCCCTTGTTTGTCGAAGCTATTCGAGAAAATATTCCAGGAAAAGATAATACCTTTTTTGAATGATGGAAACATTATCCCAGTACACCAATTTGGTTTCCGTGAACATCATGGCATCATTGAACAGGTCAATCGTTTAACTGGAGAGATTAGAAAATCTTTTGAATTAAAGAAATATTGTTCTGCCTTTTTTTTATACGTTGCTCAGGCTTTTGACAAGGTATGGCATAAAGGTCTAGTACATGAAATCAAATGTTTACTACCACTATGTACTCATAAATTGCTGGAGTCTTATTTATCGAATAGACTTTTCAGAGTTAAGTACAATGATTATGTGACGAGAAAATACAAGATTGGAGCTGGCGTTCCACAGGGAAGTGTACTAGGACCTACGCTATATTTGATTTACACCTCCGACCTCCCTACGTGCGATAAACTAACAATTTCAACATTTGCTGATGATACCGCCATTATTAGC
Source organism: Calliphora vicina (assembly GCF_958450345.1). Lineage (NCBI taxonomy): Eukaryota > Metazoa > Arthropoda > Insecta > Diptera > Calliphoridae > Calliphora > Calliphora vicina. Next base: position 56,536,681 of record NC_088781.1, on the reverse strand, counting down.
TCAGACGAAAACCCACTCATGGCATCTAGTCACCTACAGAATTACCTCGTACGTGTGGAGTCATGGTTGAAAAACTGGCGAATAAATTTAAATGAGCTGAAAAGTAAACATGTTACGTTCGCTCTAAGGAGAGGAAATTGCCCACCTGTCACACTCAACAACGTTAATATACCGCAGTCTGATTATGTCACCTACCTTGGTATTCATCTAGATAGACGGCTTACTTGGCGCCGACACATAGAAACCAAGAGACTTGACATGAAGTTAAAAGCCTCTAGCTTTCATTGGTTAATCAGTGACCAATCAAAATTAAGCCTTGAATATAAAGTCATCCTGTATAAGACCGTTTTAAAACCAATTTGGACATATGGAATTCAATTATGGGGAATGGCTAGCAACAGCAGTATTGATCTTATACAGAGGGCATAATCTAAAATTCTTAGGACCATGATGGGAGCACCATGGTACATAAGAAATGAAAACATCCACAGAGACATAGAAGTGACATTGGTAAAGGAAGAGTTCAAGAAAGTCCGTGAGAAATATATTGTGAAGCTGCGAAACCATCCCAATACGCTTGCATGGCAACTTGTGCAGACCCAAACCCGATCCAGGGTCCATAGAGCAGATCTACCACCCCGCTGAGATGAGTGACAGTTTGCCATTATGGCTCTCTTGTTGAAGAGCAAATAGTTTTAATTTTAGTTATAAGATTTAAATACTTATTGTAAGGTCGAAACAGACAGATTCAATAAATCAATAAAGCGTTAAAAAAAATAGTTATATCCCTAATGTAATATGTAATAAATTTATTTATTAACAAAACTCTACATTCAGTTTAAAGTGTAAAAAAGCTTGTCAAAAGTTCAAAGGGAATTCCTAAAAATTGGAGTGAAAATCTCAAAAATGGTATTTTTTACAATTTTGCCCATAGGGTCCACATTTCCTTCGGGACTGGGAAAATACTTTGGGATAAATAGGGAACACATCAAGGTTTCCAAAGCTACTTTCGGTTTTCTGATCCCGGCTTTGGGATTTTAGAACATGTGGCCCAAAGTTGAAATTTTGATAAAAAAATAGGTCAAATTACAAAGGACGCAGGGGCGACATATTCCACAAATAGGACATGTTTTTTATATCGGAATATTCTCTACAAAAATACCTTACAGAAAAACATAAAATTGTTATATATTCTTAAAGAAAGTTTTTTTTTTTAATAAAAAAAGTGTTGAGTCACCTTTTCGCCCAAAAATGAGCAAAATTCGACTATTTTTTTTAATTGAAAATCGTTTATTTTTGGATCTATAATTGATATTGCTCTGAAATCTCTTGTATATTATAAGTAATTTAGTTGTCTAACTAACAAAAAAATTCAAATCCACAAGTACGTCCTATATTTTTAAAAAAGTGGAACAAGTTATGGCCAAATTTAAAAATTTCAATTTTGAAATGCCTACAACACGGAGTTTGTAAGAGATAAATACACGCATCCAAAAATATAAAAATCTTTGAAATCGGATGGAAACAAAAAAATGGAACGTGTGTAAAAATTTGACATGTCGAAGGAACCCAACTTTGAGCCACCATAGCGCAGCTCCTGGAAATTTCGTAGGACCTATTTTAATAATTTATAATCAAATACTCCTTGGCTAGGCTCACGTAAAATTTTATCCCAATCGGTCCAGCCGTTTAGAAATGCCAAATTAATTTCCAAAAAATTGTGGTTCTGCCTCACTATGCGGTTATTGAAAAGCACCAAATCCAGCCTACAAAGTGCTGAAATTTAATTTAATGAAACGAAACCACCATTCTACAGTTGTACTTATAAAAACGTATATTTAATATATCTTAACATCGGAAATGTATCACCATTACATAGGCCATGAAAATCGTCCAAACTTACATCGTACAAAGCGATGCCACCCAAATGACGACGTTTCACATAGGCAGCTTTGACGGCTGCAATCCTAGGATCATCATAACTCACCCACATGCCATATTCACCATTGGCATCAGCAGCACGAAAAGCATAAGTCACAAAATCCTTATGAGGATCTAAAACGCTGAGCAAGGGGGCCTGCGGACCGGTTTTATTGACATTTAGAGCATTTGGTAGCATCGGACAAATTTCTGTCCAAGTAAAGATCCCGGGTAGTTTTGTTATATAGCCAGCTGGAGCAGGACCATTAGCAGCTAATATCTTGGGATAGCCATCCGTTCTAGAAGCGGTAGTAATTTTCCAAGCACGGCCCACATTGATTTTGTTGTGTGAAATACGCTGGGAAAGCCAATAATTCACCTGATAGTCCACACTATGCTGAACATTACGATTGCCCTGCACGGGTAGGGAATACAAAGGAGCAGTATAGGTAGCCTCTGAAGGACTTAACTCGGGTGTGGTAAAATCAAATGTTTGCAGATTAATGAAATCCAAATTTGATATTAAAGCAGATGCATTGAAATACTCTGAAACATACAATTAATATAGTTTAAAATTAATTCATGTATAGAATTTGCAGACTTACGGGAAGCATTTACATTGGGCAACACCGTCAAGCTCAACATTAGATCATGTGGCTTAAAAGCCTTCTTAAGATTTTGTACTAATACGGAGAACTGAGTTCTATGATCTTCTTCTTTGTTGTCCGTTTCATTAAGTCTATTTGCAAATAGTTTTCTCAACGATTTCCAGGGGGCATTTATGATTCCTTTAACATTGTTATTATTACGCGGAAATTGGAATGCCAAATCTAGACCATCAAATTTATAACTACGCAACAAATATAGTGCAGATTCTATGAACGATTTCTGTGTTTCAGCACCGGCTTCCAATAGCTCTATGTATTTATTATTTAAATCCAAATCTATATCTTTATCGCCTCCCACACTGAGTAGAAATTTTATGTGCGGGTATTTTTCCTTTAGAGCAGTAACTTCTGAAAAGTGCCGCCTCTCTATATCACGTGCTGCATTGAGGCTGCTCATTTGCAAAGATAGGGTGTTGATGCCGGCATAGCCATAAATGACATGAGTGCAAAATTCTAGGGCTTTGTCCAAATCCGCTAAAGAGAAGTGAGCAAAACCTGTAAAGAAAATTCGTTTAGTTTTCTAATTAGAAAAAGTTATTTAGAATGAATAATACATACCTTGTCTATCCTCACTGCTAGCATCATAATAACAAATAATATTGTGCTGCACTGCCAGTGTTAGTTGTCCAAATTGTAGAATTAAATATATTATTAAAAGAAATTTCATGTTTTGTTTTATTTTTTGAGTGGAGAAATGTGTATTTCTTCTTGGACTTTAAAAACTAAACTGAACTGTTTATATTCATATGTATTAAATGTGCTCTTAAATCTGAATACAAAAACTTATCAGTTTTATATTGTACATACACTATGTCGTTGTCTTTAGAACGATTATTATTTTTTAGCTGATTAAAATCTCACATGCCACCAAATATATAAAAGAGAAATTTTTGGTAAAAATAACGACAAAACTGATTAAATTCAGTCAAACCAAGTGGACAGTTCAACACATTTTGAGTGGATATACTGCCATAATATGTAAGAGATTTATAACAGTTTTTGTAGAAGGACTGGTCGATCTCTCTCTGTTTTAAGATTTAATGTCAAAATGTCTATCAAAGTACTATAAAGTCCCACCGTTACTTATAAAATTCTTATTATGGAAATAGTTTCGTGGTTCGTGAGCCATTATAGATATGTATGTATGTTAATAAAGGTTTACACAATCATAGATGAATTGTTCCTGCATTGAATTGTATTTGCAAGGTTTCATAGTTGGAATGGTGGCTAGTGGGTGACTCGCCAAATTTGACTTCTTCGCACATTGAAAATTAGGGTGATCGGCCCGGTTTTTATACCCTTCACCATGAGTGGCAAGGGTATATATAAATTTGTCATTCCGTTTGTAATTTCCACATTTTTCATTTGCGACCCCATAAAGTATATATATTCTGGATCGTTATAGATAGCGGAATCGATATAGCCATGTCCGTCTGTGTGTTGAAATCAACTTTCCGAAGCCCCAAATATTTTATATACACGATTCATACATCAATATCTCCGAAATTCTTCCGGCTCGGTCGCTATTTAAAATCGAGAAAATCGGTCCACAAATGGCTGAGATATAAGGAAAAAACTAGGACAGCCTCGATTTATGACCTATTTTTGACCTATATCTGGATTACTAAATCATTAATATAGGCAATATGGATATCTAATAATAGATATTTCAAAGACCTGTGCAACGACGTATATAAGACCATAGTCATTTGGAAATCGGAAAAAATATTTTTTAACCCGAATTTTTTTTTCATCAAAAAATTCTTTTTTGTCATAAATTCTTTTTCCAAAAAAATTAATTAAAGAAATTAAAAAAAAAAATTTTGAAAAAACTTTTTTTAAAAAAAATTAAAAAACAATTTGGAAAAAAAAAATTTTTTTTAAAAAATTTTAAAACATTAAAAAAAATTTTTGATTTTGTTTAAATAAAAATATTTTTAAGTATAATTTGGTGAAGGGTATATAAGATTCGGCACAGCCGAATATAGCTCTCTTACTTGTTTTGGTTAAGTCGGTTTTTTGTAAAGCCATGTAAACTGTGTTTTATTCCTAAGAGATTATTTTAGTCTTCATAAGGGGTTAAAATTTACTGTTAACGATCTTCGGGTCAAATTTGACCCAAATAGAAAAAATATTTTTTTTGTAAATATTTTTTTTAAAAACCTAACGTAGTTGTTGACATTTTAAATTAAATAAAATTAAATTTTAATTTCAAAATGGGTCAAATTTGACTCGAAGTCCTTGTGAAGGTTAAAAAAGTAATCAAAATTAGAATTTAAGTCTTATTTTATGTTATTAGAATACATGTTTATTCTTTATCATAATTATATGATCTCTTTTTTTTGTTATGTTTTTCCATGAACTTAGTTTTGTTTTAAAATAAATAAATAAAACTTTTTTTCTTCTTATTTCTATGAAACCGAAAACCGGTTTCTAAAAAATGTCGAAGAATCTATCACCGTAGTTTAAATAGATCTACAAAATATTGCACATATTTTGTATATTGAATTGTTTTTCTAGCCTCCACCACCATAAGTGGTGGATGATAGTATAATAAGTTTGTAATTCCATGTTTAAGATCGAGAAATATTCATTTAAGACCCAACAAAGTATATATATTTCTTGATCCTTATGAAATCCTTAGTCGATTGTGCTATGTTCGTCTTAAAGTCTGTGTAAATTCTGGACCAAAATATGAGACAGCCTCCTAATGAGAGACAACTTCCAAATGAGAGCCAACCTACAAATCTGATATTTTTCACATATTTATACCCTACACCACCATAGTGGGGAGGGTATAATGCGTTTGTGCAGATGTTTGTAACGCCCAAAAATATTAGTCTAATACCCACCTTTAAGTATACCGATCGACTTAGAATCAATTGCTGAGTCGATTAAAAGATGTCCGTCTGACTGGCTGGCTGTTCATGTAAACCTTGTGCGCAGAGTACAGATATATGGATAAAAGTTGGTACATATAATTTTTTCGGCCCAAGGACGGAGCCTATTGAAAATGGCTGAAATCGGTCTACACAAAATTCGTTCCAGATAAGTTTTATATATACGAAATTTATTTCACCAAATTTTGTAAAGATCGGTCCATAATTAGTCATAGCTCCCATATAGACCCGCTTCCGAAAATCACTTTAACGTGCATAAATCTCTTAAAAATGTTGGTATACACACAAAATTCAACATAAATAACTTTCATATAGACATAAATCACACAACCTAATTTCATGGTGATCGGTTCATAATTGATCATAGCTCCCATATAAGGCCCACTTCCGAAAATCACTCACGAATATAAATTATTGATATTTTAAAACAAACATGTTTTTACTCATTTACTTAGTGTAGGATATTAAATGGTCGGACTTGACCATACTTTCTTACTTGTTCTTTTTGCAATTTTGTTTAAACATATTGCAGATAATAGCATGAAATTACACACCTTGTTTTTATGACAAAAAAACAAATTTTGATGAACATATTGTAGTATGCATCAGTCCACAATTTCTCCTAACCACCAAACCAATCTCTTCATGGAATATGGATGGTACAATGGTACATAAATACATATTCAGTTAAAATAAGTTTCATGTAAAAATAAATAACGAGACTATGTTTTCGGTGGATTCGGCATCTTAAGCCATCACAGATTCAGTTATATTTATGCAAACATCATTCTTCCCCTATAATGTCCACTTCCGAAAATCAACTAAATACGGCACAAACAATTCTTAAATATATATAAAAATCACCAAACATAATTTTATGAAGATGGGCCAATTAATCTTCATAAGTATCTTACAAATAGTGGTATCTATCCAAAGTTTTACACAAATCAGTTTTATATATGCAACAATCTGACTTCAGGATTTTATGAATTTCGGTAAACCTAAATATCTCTTGAACCAAAAGAGATAACCTACATATATAAGATCTTTCAAGGACAATTTAAACTTTAAATTTCAGCTCCCTCGGATCATGAATGGATTTTTGGCGATTTTTTTAAAAAATTTCAGACCCGAGATAACCAACTTTGAAAAGCTGAACTGTAAATCGACTGGAAAATAACTATATCCAATACTTGCGAAATAAAAATAGTCTGTGACACATAAAACAACCTGTGAATCCGAAATCTTAGGCATTAATCCTTGACCTCTCAAGAGTTTTTTCATTAATTTGATATCTGTACTCACAATTTCTAACTTACAGATTAAATCCAAAATACATAAATTAAAGTCACAAGATTGTGAAAATTTGTAGAGCTTATAAATAACACGGTGCTACGATGGAAAAAAACTTGGAAAACGACCTAGCGTGGGTTATAGGCCTTGCTGAGAACATTACAAATTATGTCAAAAATTTCAGGAACACCCTCAAATTCAGAAGTTATTCTGAACAAACCGTTTTCAGTGATGTTCGTCAACTTATTTCGTCAACTTATCGACCTATAACTCTGTCAGTTTTTGTCCAACAGCATATTTATGTCATATTTTGCGTTTTTAGAGCATATTTTACTGTTTAATAGCATATTTTGAGTTTATCAAAAACAAATTTTGTCTTACTTATTTTTCGCTGTTGTGTTACAGGTTTTTACTTCCTTTGTTTAAAATTCAAAATTGAAAAAAGATGGCTTTTCACCAAAAAAAAATTTAAAAAACATAAATTTTTTTTTAAAATTTAAAATAACAATTCGAAAAAATTTTTTATCCAAAATTGAAAAAACTGAAAAAAAATTTTTGTTCACCTAAAAATATTTAAATTTTTTTATTTTGAAGTATAATTAGGTGAAGGGTATATAAGATTCGGCACAGCCGAATATAGCTCTCTTACTTGTTTTAATATAAAATAAGCACTATTTTAATAATAGCTCCATCTAAATATCAAATTTTAGTTCTAATTCAAACTTAACCGTTCTAAGTGTTAAAGAAATATTGTCTTTTAAATTTGCTCCTGTAACATCAGTTGATGTCGAAAGAATATTTTCTATATTTAAAAATGTTTTCAGATCCAATAGACAACGATTTTTATTTGAAAATTTAAGTAAATTTTTTTTGGTTAAAAATTATGTAAAAGTTTGTTTTTTTAAGAGCATATTTTTTAAATTTTAAGAGCATATTTTAAAGTTTTTACTGCATATTTAAAGCGCCTAAAACCCTTTTTTTAGAGTATATTTCCGGTTTCCCTGTTAATAACTTTTGCAAATATAAACCGATTTTAAAAAGTAATATCTCGTTTTTGTCTATATAAAATTGTCATTAAAACACTGTGCAAAAAAATAGGTTTTCATAGAAAGTAATTAAAATAACTATTGTTTAATTTGAAAAATTACGAAAAAAATAAAATAAAATTTTAAACTTTTTATAACAACTTAAACAATTTCTTGAAATATACATTGTATGCATACATAAAATGAAAGTCTAATTTTTTGCCTATCCATACTTGTTTAAAAGTTTGAAGTCGGTCTAAAAAACTACAACTCACCCTAAACAGTTTTTTCAAAATTACTCAAAATTTTGAGGGTATTTAAAATTCTTTGAAAACGATTTTATTGTGTCCTCATCTAGGCCTTAACCCCCATTAGGTCGCTTTTCAAGTTTTGACAAAAAGTGTCATTTTGTAGCAGAGTGTAATTATAGTAATATTTATTGGCTGAAAATTATATGGTGATTTACAAATGAAAACAAAATTTAACGCTTTTTAAAAATTTTCACTTATTTTAATAAACTAGCATAACCCGGTGCACTTCGCTACCCCTACCCTAGTAAAATTAATAAAATATGAATGGAAATACGAAAATAACTAACTAATTCTGTGTGGGAGATACCACTCCACTGCTCTGATCCCACCCACTTTTGAACCTTTTATGTAAATATCAATCTTTACTTTAACTTTCCTTTATAAGGGAGAGGTAATTCCTACCAAGCCGATCAGTCTTAGCTAAACTTCGAAAAGGGAACAGGAATAAATTCATTTTTAGCTAACCTCCGTAGAATGGCAATAAATTGCTTGATACAGAGTTTAAATACTTTTAGAATTATAGTTAGTTCTCCAGATATTCAAAATTAATTATTCACTTTGTGCCACAACCACTAATGCAATCCCGACTATTTTCAGTCAATCTGTGTAAAATGGTAAGAGAGCTATGCGGACAAAGTTTGAAGAACCTTGTTATTATTACTTTGTATGGTACGTGACTCACCTCCTTTTCCCACCCCTCCCATTTTGGGTGCTATTCCCTCTAACCTAATTCCGGCTATATTCAGCTAAACTCCGCACAGTAATAAGAAATTAATTCGCTAAAAGTTTAAACACCTTTACAATTATAGTTCTACAGATATTCGAAATGAATTATATACTTTTTAAAGGGTAAGCCACGCACACTATTCCAATCCCGAACAATTTCAGCGAAACTATGCAAAATTATAAAAGAGCCATTTAGACTAAGTTTGAATAATCTTGCAATTATAGTTCACAAAATATTTAGAAATATCTATTTACTTTGTATGGGAGGCAACTTACTATTTTTTCCGACCCGTCTCATTTTTGATTAAACTTCATGCAGTGATAAGTAATTGATTCGTATAAAGTTTGAAAACCGTCACAATTATATTTCTGCACATATTAAAAAATAACTATTTACACATGCATAACATAACAGCATAACAATATGCATAAACAGTTTTTAAATTTGTCAAAGGTTTATAAAAGAAATTTTGAATGGAAATTTTGTTTAATTTAAAAAATAAGAATAACACCTTCAAAATATATTTTTTTAAGTGACTTTAAATTACTAAAGTCTTCTTCTTTGTTTTCTATAACAACTCTCACTTAAAACAGAGCAAAATCAATACAGTTTAATTGTTTCTCTTATTTATTTACTACAACAAATTGGATAAACACGCATTGCTTTGTTCACTTTTTAGCTTAATGTTCACATGTACACGTTTTTGCATATGTGTTAGTAACATCTTTAAACGCTTATAACTCCTAAAAAACTGAACCGATTTCAATAACATATATATTCTGCACTTCTGTGAATAAATCCCTTTAAAATGGTATATTTCTTGCCCAAATTGAATGTATAATTTGAGCGTAAAAGGGGTCTAAAGAAATCAACTTGCCTATTAATATTATGATGATGATTGTGTGCTCGCATTAGACAATTTGCAACAATTTAAATTAGTTCTAAATACCCTGAAATTATACTGTAAAGTATAGTGGAAATTGGGCTACATTTGTCCCCAGTTCCCATACAAATGACTTGAACATTCATAATTATCTTGTTAAACCTCCAATGTTGAAATTGTTCATTCCCGCATTCAATATTCTGAAAGTCTCACGTCTATTAATATTCCAAACAGTTCATTTGTATTTTTTGTGATTCCAAAAAAAAAATTAAAATTGTTAAATAAAATTTTATTCACTTTATTCAATGCAAATCAAATTTTTTGGCCAAACATTTATAATTTATATTTAATAGCCCTCAATATGGGAAACTTATCCCCAGTGCACTGACCGCGAAAATCATCCATACTCAAATCAAATAAAGCCACACCACCCAAACCTTTAGAGGTGACATAAGCCGCTTTAGTGGCCGCTACTTCAGGATCATCATAGCTAACCCAGGTACCATGTTCACCATCCTTATCAGCAGCATGGAATGCATAAGTACCGTGTTTTTTGGTGGGATCAGCAAAACGACGCAAAACATATTCACCTTTGGGTTGCAATTTTAAGCAGATTTCGGGATAACTTAAAAGGCCAGAAACTTTTGTTTGGGGACCGGCCTCAGCAGCACCCTCAGTGGAGGCAATAATGGGGAAACCCTCAGTTTTGGAGTCCAAAGTCATTTTCCAAGCACGACCATAAGCAGCAATGCCCACATTGATTTTAGTTTTAGGGAAACGTTCGGAGGTCCAATGCTCGACTTGTTGATCTACATTATAGTGAGGCTGGCGATTACCCTCTAATGTGGGTGCATACAAAGGGGCGGTATAGTCTGCTTCATGAGGATTACGTTCGGGTGTGGTGAAATCAAATGCAGCCAAATTAACAAAATCCAATTGATTAATTAAAGCGGGAACATTAAAATACCCTGATTGAAAAAAGAAATTGAAAGTTTTAAAAGATGTGCCTATTTTTATCTAAACTTTCTAACTTACATGATGAATTTACATTGGGCAGTACGGTTAAACTCAATAACAAATCATTCTCAGCAAATGATGTTTTCAGATTCTTGACCAATTCGGTAAATTGCTGTTTATGTTCGTCGGCATTTTTATCAACTACATAGTCACCGGTAAATAGTTTTTTCGTAGATTTCCAAGTCATGCCAAAAGATGAGTGAACTTTACGTGGCTTGTTTTGTGGCAATTGGAAGGCCAAATCCAAGCCATCGAAATTTAAACTTCTCACCAAATATTTAGCTGAATCAATGAAATTTTGTTGTTTTTCTTGGCCACCCTCCAACAATTGTATATATTTGTCAGAACCACCCAGATCTTTGTCACCACCCACACTCAATAAGAACTTAACATATGGATACTTCTCCTTTAAATAGGTAACCTTAAGGAAATGTCTACCCTTGACATCACGAGCATTATTTAAGGAAGCCAAACGGAAAGTTTCTGGATTGAGACCCACATAACCGTACACCAAATGAGTGCAAAAAGTCAAAGCTGTTTCTAAATTGTCAAGTGACAATTTGGCTAAACCTAAGAGAGAATGTATTCAAATTGATAACAATGAAAAATAAACAAAATCAATTAGCATTATAAATACATACATATTTATATAGATATTTCCAACTATTTATTTACCTTCTCTCTCCACACTGGAAGCATCGTAGAAACAAACCGTGTATGGCCCTAAAGCGTTTGCTAAATGACACAATATTAGTGTCACACTTAAATTTAAAAATAATTTCATTATTTTGTTTTGTGTTTAGCTCTAACAATTTCCAAGATGTTGCTCTCACTTCGTTTGATAGTCAACTGAATCGTTTTTGAGTCTCTATTCCAAAGTTTATTTATTAGTAATTTAGCAAAACTGACTGATAAGATGTCTTATTTTTTTGGCTACAGGTCACACATTTTTAATATATGTATGTAAACAGTAAAACTGATTTAAGTTTAAAGCTAAATAATAGAAACTTTGCAGAGCTTTTGGAGAACTTAAATAGATACTTATTTTTTCATAAACGCATTTTACAAATTTCATGTGGATAAAAGAGCTGCAACGAAAAGTTGTGGTGAATTTTAGTTGGCAAAATATTGTAGTTTTTTATACCCTACACCACCTTAGTTATGTAGATAAATCCCATCTACCTTTTAGTGTACCCATTTCTCTCGAAATCAGTTCTTCATTCATTGTTATACATGAGTAGTGACATGTTTGTAATAACAACAATTCATTTGAGACCTTATTCTGGATCCTTATATGTAGGTTATCAATATAACAATTTTCGCCTGTCCATGTAACCATTTGTGATTTTGTTCGCATCAATATATCTGAAATATTCAATTCAATAACCAAAATCAGTCCATATATCGAATTCTGAGTTCTGTACCTAGAAAATATGTATATAAACAAGTAAGCGATCAATATCGTCCCCTCAATAAAACAATAGTGTATCATTTTTTTGCCATTTCCAAATAATTGAGTTTAGAATTTTTGTGTTAGTATACATCTGGAAGAAAAGTAATATTTCAATTGATATTTCAATTGATTTTGACCACATATAGAATCAGTTATATAGATTCTTATTATGCAATAATGGTGTATATGCTTATACACTATTGCTTTATTGAGGGGACGATATTTGGCTGTGCCGAATCTTATATACACCAAAGTATACTTTAAAATACAAACTTTATATATTTTAGGTAAACAAAATTTAAATAAATGTTTTTTTTTTCGAAATTGTTTTTATTTTTTTTTTATTTAAAAAAAAAATGTATTTATTTATTAGAAAAAAAAAATCGGGTTCAAAAATATTTTTCTCGATTTAGGCCCAACTTATATATCGAGCCCTTAGCGCCAAATTATCGTAAGCGACATTTTTAAAATTTTAGTTTTATTGCAGAAATTAAAATTTTATGGACCGACTGATGTTTTAGCGTTCTCAGAATAACAAAATTGTTAATAACATCAAAAATATAGGGGGTAAGATTTAATCGTAAGTCAATGTTTATATTTCACAGTGAACAAATTTTATCGTAAGCGACACACAGTGGTATAGAAAAAAAAGAGGGAAATAAATCTGTAACTTCTAAATGTTTAGATTAGTTTGAATGAAATTTCACATGCGCAAAGAAGAAATGTTGTCGAGTTTAAGTTTTGAACGTGGAGCTCATGGGCCCACCAGGGGCGCGACCAAGGGCTCTCAAAGTAGGACACCTCGGGTATGTTACATTACATTACATATAGCATCTTCTCATCGAGCACTACAAAAAACCTCGTTGTAGCTATCAATTATCTATTATAGCTTAGGAGATATTCGCATTTGAAAATTAAACTTTCAACATTTTTACCCACCCTAGTCCAGTTTTTTGATAACAGCGTATCTAAATATTTCCCGATTTCCTCCAGTTTTCCTTTATTGGACTAAGAACATATGTATGTGTCAAATGGAAAAAGAATTGTTTAAAATTAATGACTAAGTCCAAAGTTATATGGATTTGAATTTAAAAAATTTTAAAAAGGCGATTTTTCGCTAATTTTTTGGGAAAAAAGAACTTTTTTTCTTTTTGAGTTATAGCAAAAAATTTCTAAGAGGATGTATAAGGAATTTCTACTTTCTGAAAGCTAAGTTCTCATAAAATATTTTAAAGGAAAACTAATTTCAAAATTGTTGTTACCGAGCGGACCAGGTCCTTTCAAAAAACACCTATTTTTTATGTAAAATAAAGTTTTAGGGCAAAATTTCTCAAATCGCGTATCCGATATCAAAATATAATAACCGCTTATAGGTGGCTCAATATGTTTCTAATTATTTTGTAAAGGGTCCCGATAACCCCGACCCTGGTATGGATAGCCAAAAAACTAAAAATTAAAATTTTTTGAATTTTTCGACACTTTTTTGGGAATTGCGGGTTTGCTGATAATAAATTTCAAAATTCGTTTTTATTTTTACATTTTAAATAGAAAAATCTACATAACTGTAGATTTTATTAAAAACTATTTATAAATAAAAATTTAATTTCAATTCGAAAAATTGTTATCTATGCAAAAATTCAATAAAAAACATTTTTGTCATATTTTTCTATAAAGTATTCCATGAATTTTTTATTGTTATAAATGTTTTTGAAAAATAGATAAATAGCTTGAACGAAATTATATTATATCGCATCATAACATTTTTAATTCTACGTATAAATTTCAAAATAATCAAAAAAAATCTTCTCCTGTAAAATTTGTGTGTTTGTCGCTTACAATAATTTGGCGCTAAGGGCTCGATATATCGTTATATATATAACCTTACATATATCGTTGCAATGGACTTTGAAATATCTATCATTAGATATCCATATTGTCTATATTAATGATAATAAACGAATAGGCGAAAAATCGACTTTTCCAGCAATTTGCATCAAAATGAGCCAATTTCGTATTTTTTTTTTACACAAAAACTTGTTGGCAATCAATTTTGTTATCCATGCAAATATTTTTCTTTATACTCACAACCAAAAATATGCAAATTATATTTGGTTTGTCATTGCGTTCAAAATATCGGTCATAGACCCAGAAAAGTTTATATATTTATGACTAGGGGGCGGATTTATATGCAAATGCATGTTTTTTCTCGAACGTCCAAATACAATGTAGACTAATTATCTATCCGAATCGCACATTTATCTGTAAAATGGCATCGATTTGTTAGTGCATATTTTATTGATAATGCATATTTTGTTATATTTTACTTCAAAATGCATATTTATTGACATTTCAAAACATTTTGCTTCAAAAAAGTTTAGATTTTTTCAAAGTATTAAAAATTCATTAAATGTATCGAAAACATTCATAATTGTTTTCATTGCAATTCCGATTTAAAAGTGATTTCGTTATTTAAAGATTTTGTAACTCCACATACTCATTTATTGCTCCTTACAAGCATTTTCCAGCAGTGACCCAAAATATATAAATTGGAGTCAGCCAAGATATTAGTGACAATTTGTGTCTATAAGGACTACATTTACTACTTCCTTAACTGCTTGGTTATTACGAAATCAAAAATAAGGTTGTATGCTACTTTACATCACGATCAAAATATTGACCATTAAAGTATTCATACCAAGATATAATTAATATATCCATCGTTTTCTCAGAAGAACAATTATAATATTAAAACTTTAGCTATTTAATTCCTGGTATAATTTAAAAATTCCTAACTGCTGGGAACAATGTTGTATTATTTTTTGGACATTGCGCGATTCATAGTTAATTATGTTATGTTTCTGCACAAAAATATAAGTGCATATTTTTTAAATTTTTAGGTCACTATATTTTCCAATAATAAATGTATGAAAATCCGACCCCTATTTATGATCCTAATAAAACTCTTGAGCAATATTCGCCTAAATGCATATAGGGAAGGTCCTAGATTGATGAAATTTTGATGAGAAACAGTAAAAATGAATAAAATAATCCATTATAAATTGTTTGAACAAAATGTCTGTCTAACACTAATTAAAAAAATATTTTTTTTCATGCATAAATTACGACTCCAAACAAGTAAGAGTGTTATATTCGAATCTTATATGCGCAGTACCAATATAAACCGGAAGTGGACTATGACCAATTATGAGCCGATCTTCTAAAAATCAGTGTGACAATCGATACCACACATTTCTGATCAATAAAAAATATTTGAGGAAAATCTCATCCCCTAAGTCCTTAACTGTAGGCCCTATCGTGCCTTCAACAGATGGACGGAAATAGCTAGATAGTCTTAAAATTTTATTACAACCCAGAATATAAATTCTTATGAATAATTCAACAAATGAATGTCAAAATCAATCTTTTTCGTGATGGGTGTAATAACATTAATATTGTTGAATTGCTAATGTATTCTGACAGAAATGAGAAAATCTGTTATATTAATAATACATTTTTATGCAAAATGTGCAAAAAAAATCCATATTTACACGTAATATTACAACTAAGGAAGTTATTTAGCCCCCCATATAAAAGTCACAACAGGAGAGTACTTTTTTGCTCAGAAATATCTTAAATATTCCAGAATGTTAATGAAGGACTTCATGTCAAGTGAATCAACTTTTGAAATCGATGTCTTCCGATCGTGATGAAATTTGCACCAAGTTTAGTTCTATTGGATAGTAATTCACACAATTTTTCTGAGTTAGAGGGGGTTAACATTTTACATTTTGGCCAAGCAGGTGTTTTTCTCATCCATGTAATTTTTTACCTATTGTTCTAAGCAAAATGTGTCCCAAATATTTTAGATAGCTAGTTCTTCAATCTTTCAAAAAAAAATAAAAAATGTTAAATTTTTTTTTCCGAAATCAAAGCTTCTTTGACTTTTTTCAAAATGAGCCCTTTTTTCCCAAAATAAAGCTTAGATATTTTCCTTGAAGACCTATTTGGTCGCTTAGTGGGATGCAAGTTGGATATCTATCAAAATAAATGTTTTGAAACTCATCACATACAATTTTTGACTTTTTTTTGCAAAATCAAAAATTTTGTTGACTATTTTTTTCAAAAGTTAGTTGGCTTTACAATAACAAATCAGAGGTTTATTTCCAGTATACCATTTTGAACCGAAAATTCTATGTGACTGTAAAGTTAATTCAAAATCCAGGCCTTGGAGGGTACAGTTTTGGAATTGAAAGCTTTTAATCACTCTGCGCCAGATCACGCAACTAACCCAAACATACATGTTCTCTCATGGATAGATACTTGTTTTAAATTAATTGATAAACTGATATCATTTTCCAACAATAGAAGATGTTAAATAAAGTCATATTTTCACAAGACAAGATGTTAGTGCATTTAAAACAATTGAGACAAATCAGACCCGGAGGCTGATTTCGCACCCTAACAGCGAAAAAACAATATATTAATGAAAATCAGTAATATAGAGTGTTTAGAGCATTATATACAAATTTATTACAGCTCTATAGTCAATTATAAGCCGATCTTCCCAAAATTCAGGAGATTTTTTTTTTGCAATGACATTCAATCTACCCTTATTTAGTTATTAAAAACCTTAAATTTTAAACAATCACAAATGATATTTATCAATTTTAATTATAAATTGTTAACGTGTTTTTATTTATTAATTTATGTACAAAAAGTTTTTTTAATTTCTAAGAAGTTTAATTCCTATTAACATTTCTTATAATTTCTAAGAATTCATGTAAAAGTTGTTTGTTATAGATGAATGCGATATGCTTTTTTGTTAAAATTTAGCAAAAGCTTTAAACTTCAAACTTGGTTCACATTTTAAGTGATATCATTTTTTGTTTAGCTTTAACAATATTTTATAAATAACAAACAGATATTTACAATAATCTATATTTAATGGCTCTTAACATGGGGAATTTATCGCCCGTACACTGGCCATTGAAATCATCTAGACTTAAATCGAACAAAGCAACACCTCCCAAACCACGAGTCTTGGCATAGGCAGCCTTAGTGGAAGCAGTATCGGGATCCTCATAACTCACCCACATGCCATGTTCACCATTCTCATCGGCGGGACGGAAAGCATAAGTACCGTATTTCTTGGTGGGATCAGCAACACGACGTAAAGGAGCATCTGCACCCGTTCTGCCGACATTGGAGGGGTTAGGTAATTTTAAACAAACTTCAGCCCAGTCCAAAAGACCGCCTTGTTTTGTTTGTGGTCCGGGATCAGCAGCACCATTTGTGTTTGAGACAATGGGAAAACCTTCAGCATTTGAATCTGATGTCGTTTTCCAAGCACGACCGTAACTGGCAACGCCAACATTAAGTTTGTTATGAGGGAAACGCTGGGAAATCCAATAGTCAACTTGGTAATCAACATTGTAATGAGGCTGGCGATTGCCTTCCAAAGCAATGGGATAAAGAGGGGCGGTATAATCAGCTTCTTCGGGATTGCGTGAAGGAGTGGTGAAATCAAAGGCAGCCAAATTAACAAAATCCAAATGACCCGCCAATGCTGGAGCATTAAAGTACCCTGAAACAAAGATTTTTTGCAATTTCAATAAACAAATTTTTAAATAACTCAATTAGATTTCAATAACTTACAAGTAGAATTCACATTTGGCAAAACGGTTAAAGAGATCATCAGATTATTCGAATTAAATATTGATTTTAAAGTGCTGACGAAATTGGTAAATTGTTCCTTATGTTCATCAGCTTTTTCGTCCACCACAAAGTCACCAGTGAATAGTTTCTTGAAAGATTTCCAAGCACTACCAGTACTAGAGTGTACCTTGCGTGGTTTATTACGGGGCAATTGGAATGACAAGTCCAAACCATCAAAATTATAACTACGCAATAGATCACGAGCTGATTCAGCGAATATTCTATGTTTCTCAGCATCACCTTCCAACAGTTGCACATATTTTTCGGGGCTTTCAAAATCTTTGTCGCCTCCAACACTCAACAGGAATTTAATATGAGGGAATTTCTCCTTTAAATCTGTGACAGTGGCAAAATGACGTCTCTGCAGGTCACGTTGTGTATTCAAACTTTTTAATTGGAAATTCTCGGAATTAATGCCAGCATAACCGTAGATTAAATGGGTGCAAAATTGTAGAGCAATTTCAAAATCTGCTGTTGAAAACTTAGCTAAACCTGAAAATACATTAACAATAAATTCATTACCATCGACTTTTGGGGTTTTATAAATGTAAACTAATTTACCATCTCTATCGACACTGGATGCATCATAAAAGCACACCATATTGGGACCCAAAGCCATTGCCAGCTGACACACGGCCAGTGCCAAAAACACACTCAAACAAAATTTCATTATCTTTTCTGTTCACTTCACTGCTTATTGCGTTCAATTGTAACTCGAGTTGTGATTTCAATCACTGTTTAACTGAAACTAAATTAATTATTGCGATTGCCAGTCAACTCGGTCTGGTTTATATGACAAGTTATCAGTACGTTTTTTATTTCGTTCTGTGTTTTGATTTCTATGAGGTCAAACATTTGTTGAAATGTGCTGTGCGGGGTTTGACGGGGGATTTTCTATGCGAACACAAAAGATTTGTTGTGATTTGTGTGTGTAGACAATTGAAACGTAAATAAGTAAACAAACAAATAGACTTTTAGAGAATTTTAAATGTAAGCTGAGCTTTTGGGAATATTAATGTGAGGAATAAACTCAGAGAGTTAAAGCTTCATTAATACAACACTCGCATTTAAATGTAAATCACCAAACCCGTTCTATATGAACAACGTCTACATACATATATATTTTTGAATTATTATCGATTTAAAATTGCAATAAAATTGTACAATAAAATCATGCTTATCGATCTGAAGAATACTAAAATATTTATTAGAAATTATAGAATTTGGTTTGACAAGTTTTTTATAACCAAATTTTATTATAACTACTAATTACAGCATACTGCTACGACGTCTTGCTTCCCCATTATAAACAGCAGCTAAAAGTATTATCTAGTCATAGTCTAGTCATAGTCTAGTCATAGTCTAGTCATAGTCTAGTCATAGTCTAGTCATAGTCTAGTCATAGTCTAGTCATAGTCTAGTCATAGTCTAGTCATAGTCTAGTCATAGTCTAGTCATAGTCTAGTCATAGTCTAGTCATAGTCTAGTCATAGTCTAGTCATAGTCTAGTCATAGTCTAGTCATAGTCTAGTCATAGTCTAGTCATAGTCTAGTCATAGTCTAGTCATAGTCTAGTCATAGTCTAGTCATAGTCTAGTCATAGTCTAGTCATAGTCTAGTCATAGTCTAGTCATAATCTAGTCATAGTCTAGTCATAGTCTAGTCATAGTCTAGTCATAATCTAGTCATAGTCTAGTCATAGTCTAGTCATAGTCTAGTCATAGTCTAGTCATAGTCTAGTCATAGTCTAGTCATAGTCTAGTCATAGTCTAGTCATAGTCTAGTCATAGTCTAGTCATAGTCTAGTCATAGTCTAGTCATAGTCTAGTCATAGTCTAGTCATAGTCTAGTCATAGTCTAGTCATAGTCTAGTCATAGTCTAGTCATAGTCTAGTCATAGTCTAGTCATAGTCTAGTCATAGTCTAGTCATAGTCTAGTCATAGTCTAGTCATAGTCTAGTCATAGTCTAGTCATAGTCTAGTCATAGTCTAGTCATAGTCTAGTCATAGTCTAGTCATAGTCTAGTCATAGTCTAGTCATAGTCTAGTCATAGTCTAGTCATAGTCTAGTCATAGTCTAGTCATAGTCTAGTCATAGTCTAGTCATAGTCTAGTCATAGTCTAGTCATAGTCTAGTCATAGTCTAGTCATAGTCTAGTCATAGTCTAGTCATAGTCTAGTCATAGTCTAGTCATAGTCTAGTCATAGTCTAGTCATAGTCTAGTCATAGTCTAGTCATAGTCTAGTCATAGTCTAGTCATAGTCTAGTCATAGTCTAGTCATAGTCTAGTCATAGTCTAGTCATAGTCTAGTCATAGTCTAGTCATAGTCTAGTCATAGTCTAGTCATAGTCTAGTCATAGTCTAGTCATAGTCTAGTCATAGTCTAGTCATAGTCTAGTCATAGTCTAGTCATAGTCTAGTCATAGTCTAGTCATAGTCTAGTCATAGTCTAGTCATAGTCTAGTCATAGTCTAGTCATAGTCTAGTCATAGTCTAGTCATAGTCTAGTCATAGTCTAGTCATAGTCTAGTCATAGTCTAGTCATAGTCTAGTCATAGTCTAGTCATAGTCTAGTCATAGTCTAGTCATAGTCTAGTCATAGTCTAGTCATAGTCTAGTCATAGTCTAGTCATAGTCTAGTCATAGTCTAGTCATAGTCTAGTCATAGTCTAGTCATAGTCTAGTCATAGTCTAGTCATAGTCTAGTCATAGTCTAGTCATAGTCTAGTCATAGTCTAGTCATAGTCTAGTCATAGTCTAGTCATAGTCTAGTCATAGTCTAGTCATAGTCTAGTCATAGTCTAGTCATAGTCTAGTCATAGTCTAGTCATAGTCTAGTCATAGTCTAGTCATAGTCTAGTCATAGTCTAGTCATAGTCTAGTCATAGTCTAGTCATAGTCTAGTCATAGTCTAGTCATAGTCTAGTCATAGTCTAGTCATAGTCTAGTCATAGTCTAGTCATAGTCTAGTCATAGTCTAGTCATAGTCTAGTCATAGTCTAGTCATAGTCTAGTCATAGTCTAGTCATAGTCTAGTCATAGTCTAGTCATAGTCTAGTCATAGTCTAGTCATAGTCTAGTCATAGTCTAGTCATAGTCTAGTCATAGTCTAGTCATAGTCTAGTCATAGTCTAGTCATAGTCTAGTCATAGTCTAGTCATAGTCTAGTCATAGTCTAGTCATAGTCTAGTCATAGTCTAGTCATAGTCTAGTCATAGTCTAGTCATAGTCTAGTCATAGTCTAGTCATAGTCTAGTCATAGTCTAGTCATAGTCTAGTCATAGTCTAGTCATAGTCTAGTCATAGTCTAGTCATAGTCTAGTCATAGTCTAGTCATAGTCTAGTCATAGTCTAGTCATAGTCTAGTCATAGTCTAGTCATAGTCTAGTCATAGTCTAGTCATAGTCTAGTCATAGTCTAGTCATAGTCTAGTCATAGTCTAGTCATAGTCTAGTCATAGTCTAGTCATAGTCTAGTCATAGTCTAGTCATAGTCTAGTCATAGTCTAGTCATAGTCTAGTCATAGTCTAGTCATAGTCTAGTCATAGTCTAGTCATAGTCTAGTCATAGTCTAGTCATAGTCTAGTCATAGTCTAGTCATAGTCTAGTCATAGTCTAGTCATAGTCTAGTCATAGTCTAGTCATAGTCTAGTCATAGTCTAGTCATAGTCTAGTCATAGTCTAGTCATAGTCTAGTCATAGTCTAGTCATAGTCTAGTCATAGTCTAGTCATAGTCTAGTCATAGTCTAGTCATAGTCTAGTCATAGTCTAGTCATAGTCTAGTCATAGTCTAGTCATAGTCTAGTCATAGTCTAGTCATAGTCTAGTCATAGTCTAGTCATAGTCTAGTCATAGTCTAGTCATAGTCTAGTCATAGTCTAGTCATAGTCTAGTCATAGTCTAGTCATAGTCTAGTCATAGTCTAGTCATAGTCTAGTCATAGTCTAGTCATAGTCTAGTCATAGTCTAGTCATAGTCTAGTCATAGTCTAGTCATAGTCTAGTCATAGTCTAGTCATAGTCTAGTCATAGTCTAGTCATAGTCTAGTCATAGTCTAGTCATAGTCTAGTCATAGTCTAGTCATAGTCTAGTCATAGTCTAGTCATAGTCTAGTCATAGTCTAGTCATAGTCTAGTCATAGTCTAGTCATAGTCTAGTCATAGTCTAGTCATAGTCTAGTCATAGTCTAGTCATAGTCTAGTCATAGTCTAGTCATAGTCTAGTCATAGTCTAGTCATAGTCTAGTCATAGTCTAGTCATAGTCTAGTCATAGTCTAGTCATAGTCTAGTCATAGTCTAGTCATAGTCTAGTCATAGTCTAGTCATAGTCTAGTCATAGTCTAGTCATAGTCTAGTCATAGTCTAGTCATAGTCTAGTCATAGTCTAGTCATAGTCTAGTCATAGTCTAGTCATAGTCTAGTCATAGTCTAGTCATAGTCTAGTCATAGTCTAGTCATAGTCTAGTCATAGTCTAGTCATAGTCTAGTCATAGTCTAGTCATAGTCTAGTCATAGTCTAGTCATAGTCTAGTCATAGTCTAGTCATAGTCTAGTCATAGTCTAGTCATAGTCTAGTCATAGTCTAGTCATAGTCTAGTCATAGTCTAGTCATAGTCTAGTCATAGTCTAGTCATAGTCTAGTCATAGTCTAGTCATAGTCTAGTCATAGTCTAGTCATAGTCTAGTCATAGTCTAGTCATAGTCTAGTCATAGTCTAGTCATAGTCTAGTCATAGTCTAGTCATAGTCTAGTCATAGTCTAGTCATAGTCTAGTCATAGTCTAGTCATAGTCTAGTCATAGTCTAGTCATAGTCTAGTCATAGTCTAGTCATAGTCTAGTCATAGTCTAGTCATAGTCTAGTCATAGTCTAGTCATAGTCTAGTCATAGTCTAGTCATAGTCTAGTCATAGTCTAGTCATAGTCTAGTCATAGTCTAGTCATAGTCTAGTCATAGTCTAGTCATAGTCTAGTCATAGTCTAGTCATAGTCTAGTCATAGTCTAGTCATAGTCTAGTCATAGTCTAGTCATAGTCTAGTCATAGTCTAGTCATAGTCTAGTCATAGTCTAGTCATAGTCTAGTCATAGTCTAGTCATAGTCTAGTCATAGTCTAGTCATAGTCTAGTCATAGTCTAGTCATAGTCTAGTCATAGTCTAGTCATAGTCTAGTCATAGTCTAGTCATAGTCTAGTCATAGTCTAGTCATAGTCTAGTCATAGTCTAGTCATAGTCTAGTCATAGTCTAGTCATAGTCTAGTCATAGTCTAGTCATAGTCTAGTCATAGTCTAGTCATAGTCTAGTCATAGTCTAGTCATAGTCTAGTCATAGTCTAGTCATAGTCTAGTCATAGTCTAGTCATAGTCTAGTCATAGTCTAGTCATAGTCTAGTCATAGTCTTGTCATAGTCTAGTCATAGTCTAGTCATAGTCTAGTCATAGTCTAGTCATAGTCTAGTCATAGTCTAGTCATAGTCTAGTCATAGTCTTGTCATAGTCTAGTCATAGTCTAGTCATAGTCTAGTCATAGTCTAGTCATAGTCTAGTCATAGTCTAGTCATAGTCTTGTCATAGTCTAGTCATAGTCTAGTCATAGTCTAGTCATAGTCTAGTCATAGTCTAGTCATAGTCTAGTCATAGTCTTGTCATAGTCTAGTCATAGTCTAGTCATAGTCTAGTCATAGTCTAGTCATAGTCTAGTCATAGTCTAGTCATAGTCTTGTCAAAGTCTTGTCAAAGTCTAGTCATAATCTAGTCATAGTCTAGTCATGGTAGTAAAAAAACATTATTTCAAATTAAACATTAAACTTTTCATCTTTATTAACACATTTACTGACACATATTCAGAATAATTTAAGCGATTACAAACGATATTTGACTGCTCTCAGCAAAGGATATTTATCACCCGTACACAAACCACGGAAATCATCATAACTTAAGTCAAACAGTGACATTCCACCCAAGCCTTTACTGCGTACATATATATATATAGTTCCTTTTATTTATACATATAAATGAATTGATATTATACATATCGGATAAATGTATAAAAGTTCATGTTGAACATAGGGCGTCCGTAAATTCTCTCCATTTGGAACGATCATTGGCTAGAGCTTTGACTTGGATCCACGACTTGTTGCAGCTTTCGACTTCTCTTCTTACCATCCTCACCCAAGTGTTTCGTGGGCGTCCAGGCAGGCGGTGACCTTGCGGATTCCAATCGAGTGCCTCTCTGCTAATTTCATTGCATGGTCTTCGTAGAATATGGCCAATCCAAGACCATTTTCGACGTTTAATTTCTAGCTCGATCGGTACACATTTGGCCATGTACAAAAGTTGTTGGTTAGTCACCCAATGTGGCCAGAATATGCGGAGAATTTGTCTAAGGCAACGATTCACAAATGTTTGCAACTTTTGGAGTGTGGTTTGCGTTGTGCTCCATGTAGTGCAGCTGTAGAGTAATACGGATTTTACACTGCAATTAAATATCCTAATTTTTGTAGGAATAGATATATTGTTCGCTCGCCAAACTTTGTTTAGCGAATGAAATGCGACTCTGGCTTTGTTGATGCGGTCCGTTATGTCCATACCAGAACCGCCATCCTTCGAAATGCGACTACCCAAATAGCAAAAAGAGTCAACATCCTCAATTGTAGTTCCATGTAGTGAAAGAGGAGTTGAGTTGATGGTGCCAATCCGCATGAGTTTCGTCTTGTTTACGTTTATCTTAAGACCAACTTTCCTTGCGTTCTTATCAAGGCATAAAAGTTTTTGTTGTATATCCTCGAATCTGTGGGTAAACAAACATATATCATCCGCATAGTCTATATCGTTTAGACGTTCGCTTAGATTCCAGCGTATACCATGAGGAGCATCGATGTTTGTTTGTTCCATTACCCCATCTAGGAGGATTAGGAATAATGTGGGAGACAAAACGCAACCTTGTCTAACACCTGCGGTGTGTTGAAATGAGCGACTTTCGTTTCCATCGAACCTCACTTTAGATTCAGCCCCATTATAAAGCTCGCGGATCAGGACAACAATCTTTTCTGGTATACCTTGGCTCCTAAGGGCCGCCCATATGGCAGGTCTGTATACGGTATCAAAGGCGCGTTCAAAGTCAACAAATAGCATATACAAGTGACTATTGTACTCTTGAGACTGCTCGATTATGATGCGGATGGTGTTAATGTGGTCTGCACATGATCTTCTGGGTCTAAAACCGGCTTGCTCCCGGCGTAATAGTGGTTCTATAATTGGCGTGATCCTTTGTAATAGGAGCAGAGCAAATATTTTGTTGATGACATTTAGTAAAGTTATTCCGCGCCAATTTTTGCAATAGCTGAGATCGCCTTTCTTAGGAATAGTTACAATCACTCCAGCCTTCCAGCTCTCTGGTATTTGATTGTTCAGCCATGCATATTGTAGAAGCGGTGTAAGTGCTTCGGCAACAGGTGCAGCCCCATATTTTAGCAGTTCAGCTTGCACAGCGTCGGGGCCTGCGGCTTTAGAGTCCTTTAATTTCAGCAATATCGACTGTATTTCGTGGTATGTTGGGGGAGATGTTGATATATCTCTCCGCGGATTGCGGCGACGAGAAAGCCAAGGGCAATTATTGACATTAAAATCTGTATCATTCGGAGTAGGGGCAGAACTGAAAAATTCCTGCCAACGTTGTAGTTTTTCCTCGGGTGATGTCAGATCGATGTTATTCTCGTCCTTAAGCATTGTGGTGTTTTTTATGTTCTTGCCGCCAAGATGTTTTATTGCCGTGTAAACACCGCGCATGTTGCCAATGTTTGCTGCTTGTTCTGCTTCCTCAGCTATACTATTATAGTGTCGCTCACGGTCAGCACGTACCAGGGCCTTTACGGTTTTTGCTGATTGTCGATAGTTTCCCTTGGCCACCATTTTTGCGTCCGCTGTTCTCGTTCGAGTTGCGATATTGTTAAGGCGCCTTCGATTTGCGATTTCAGCCCAAGACTCTTCGCTAATCCATGGTTTATGGTTTCCCTTTCTAACTCCAAGAATCGCTTTAGCAGTCTGAAAACAGCTGTTTGTAATCGTAGACCACGAGTGCCTCTCACTACTTCGGAGTGAACCACTGATGGCAGAACAGTAACGTGCGGCCACTTCCGGGTTACGAAGACGTGACGAATTATATTTAATGGGACCCTTTTGCAGATTTACTGATGCTGGGCGTAGTCTGAAAGTTCCTACCAGTAGTTTGTGATCGCTGGCTATATCTGCACCGCGCATAGTTCTCACATCTAATAGGCACCCCAGGAACAGTTTGCTGACCACTATGTGGTCAATTTGGTTGAACGTAAAGCCATCAGGGGATTCCCAGGTATATTTGTGAATATTTTTGTGGATGAATTTCGTACCGCCTATAAACAAACGATGTCTAGCACACAAGTCCACTAATCTTTCGCCATTTTCATTTCTGATATCGCCCAGTCCTTGGGACCCCATAACAGACTGGAGATTTTCGTTGTCACAGCCTACCTTAGCATTAAAGTCTCCGAGCAAGATCTTGATATCGCCACTTGGGATCGCTTGAATAACCGCTTCAAGTTGACTATAAAAGACATCTTTAGCGTCATCATCGCCTACCTCCGTTGGCGCGTAGCACTGTATCACAGATATTTTGCGAAACTTTGAGTGGAAACGTGCAGAGATGATACGGTCACATACTGCTGTATAGTGTATGAGTGCCTTGCTCGCCATTGTGGAGAGTATTAGACCAACGCCGTTTATACGTTTATCGCTGTGGCCAGAAAATATGAAGGTACTGCCATTTTCTGTGCGCGTGGAACCGTTGTTCAACCATCTAACTTCACTTAGTCCGAGAATATCGATGTTGTAGTTGCACATTTCTCTGCAAACTTGTTCAAGCCTTGATGGATCCGTAAGAGTTTGAACGTTCCATGTTCCAATCTTTATCCGTTGTTTAAAGCCAAATTTCGTCATCGTGGTGGGGGATCGTGTTGAATTTATTGTAGACGTTTCAGTAATAAGAGTTTTTTTTTCCGGGAGAGGGATATTAACCCGCAGCCCAACCTGCTTGAAGGCGAGGGACCTGAAATAAGTATTCCTTGGCATTGGTTATTAAATGGCGCCAATATTTCGCCATGACGATTGGAGCCTCTACGGCACTCAGAACTTAAAGTTACACGTTGCCAGGCGTGTCCATCTGAGACCCTCTTCTCCAATCCGCTGATTTGTCCGCCACTGCTTATTTAATTCGCAGTTACCCTCCATACTACATGGTAGGGTTCTCCGCTATCCGCAACCTGCGGAGGCGTCCCTTAGCACATCAGCTATGCTTTCCGAAATGATTCTTTTATATTTATATCTACGTAGGAAAAAAAAATCCCGACGAAGGAGAAATATAAAAAAATCTGCGTACATAACTGGCCTTATTCGAAGCAGATTCAGTATCTTCGTAACTGATCCAAATGCCATTTTCACCACTGTCATCAACTGGACGATAAGCATAAGAACCATAACGTTTGGTGGGATCACCAACACGTCTGAGAGGAGCATCGGCACCCTTAAGGAAAGCATTGGCAGGATTGGGAAGTTTTGCACAAATTTCTGGCCAGCTCAAAAGGCCGACAGTTTGACTTTGCATGCCAGCCTCAGCTCCACCTTCTGTTTTCGGTATGACCGGGACACCAGTAGATCCGGAATCTGAAGTTAGTTTCCAAGCACGGCCATATGTAGCCATGCCCAAGATAATTTTATGAGCAGGACATTGATTTTGCAACCAGTACGAGACTTGGAAATCGGCATTATAGTGAGGTAAACGATTTTGGTCATATAGTTCATACAGTGGGGCAGTGTAATCGGCTTCTTTGGGATTGCGTTCGGGTGTAACAAAATCGAAAGCGGCCAAGTTAACAAAGTCTACCATGCTGGAAACAGCCGGTACATCAAAGTACCCTATATTAAGAATAAACATTACATTTACATTTTTATATTAGAAATTGTTAAATAACTTACAGGTCGAATTAACATTGGGGAGAACAGTTAAAGTCAGCAATAAGCCATCAGGTTTTAGAGCGTTTCTCAAATCTCTCACCAACGTTGTAAACTGTTCCTTGTGCATATCCGCATTGGGATCCACAATAAAGTCACCAGTAAAGACTTTCTTAAACTTTTTCCATACAGAGCCAATGTCTGAATGAACTTTGCGTGGTTTATTCTTGGGAAACTGGAAAGCTAA
This sequence comes from Calliphora vicina, assembly GCF_958450345.1. Lineage (NCBI taxonomy): Eukaryota > Metazoa > Arthropoda > Insecta > Diptera > Calliphoridae > Calliphora > Calliphora vicina. The sequence goes on along the minus strand of NC_088781.1, from coordinate 56,508,538 downwards.
ATCGATGCCATCAAAACCATATGAACGTACCATTGAATAGGCGGTATTTATAAAGGCTGTCTGTTTGACACGTTCACCCTCCAATAATTCAATATATTTATTTGCATGATCGGCATCAATATCTTTGTCACCACCAATACTGAGTAAAATCTTTAAATGGGGAAATTTCCTTTTTAAAGCGGTTATTTCAGAGAATTGATGCCGGTGTACATCCAAATCTTCGTGTAAACTGTAGACCTGATAGAGATCGGGTTTGATGCCCAAATAACCATAAACCAAATGTGAACAGAATTGCAAAGCTATTTCTAGATCGGGATTTAACATTTTGCCCAAACCTGTTTAGAAAAGAGAACAGAAATGTTGTAGGTGATGAATTTATAAATAAATAATTAAGTTGTTAGATTAAAACATTTTAATTAACACTATTAAGTTTGATAAATTGCGTTGGAAAACATTTAAAATGCAAAACACTGTGACATCATTGGATAATAGTGTGGCAAATTTAGCGTTTTTATATTGGATTGAGGTTTTTTTTAAATAGCGAAATTAGAAAAAAAAATCTGCTGCATGCGTTTAATGAGATTAATTCTTTTGGCAAGACAAGTGATAGTTGCTTTTATTTTATGTTTAATGAGAACAAAAATTGATTTTAAAAATTAAGTAAAAATGGCATAACATGTGTTCTTTTGTTTAAAATGAATTGGACAGTTGTACAAACATTTAGTATATTTAAAGTGGACCTACTTTGTTTAGAAATATTTACCCATATGGATGGCCAAGCCAACCTTTAAGAGTACGTATTGCTTTACTGAAAATATAAAGTTTGTTTTAAAGTTTAAAGTGTTTTGCTGCAAATTGTACATTATCATTATTATAATTGGATCTAATTCATTCAACTCAAGTGAAAATAAATCTTAATAAGCGTTTAAAACTATTGCAGCATTATTAGCATATTTATGACTGCTCAAACAGTATTCCGTGGGGACATTTATATGCGAGCTAGATGTTGCCCATTTTCAATACCAAACAAACCTTACCAACAGAGAGTATTTGTGGAAAGTGTCAGCCAGTTAGATTCTTTCGTTTGGGCCCTATCGTGTTTTCAACGGACGGACGGGATCGTCTAAGAATCTTATGAGGACCCTGAATATATACTTTTTGGTTCTATGATCAATATTTTGAATGACATGATCAATATATCCCCCTTTTTATGGTGGTGGATATACAAAAGGGTTCCCTTCACATTGAGAGATATATATGTTAATAGTATGATGAGCTAAGAGAAATACTTAAACGTTCAAAATCACATTAATGAAATAGAAGCAAAATCAAGCAGTTGACAACACTGCAAACCATACAAACGATGTAAACAAATGTTTAGCGTTTTAAACACTTAAATATCATTAAAATTATACATATAATGCCTGTAAAAACTTGAGTATTGTATGATCGTATCTACAAATTAACATCTAAATTTGTCTCTGAATCTCTTTTCTTTATTATTTCCGATGATCTCTTACAAGCTCAAGCGACAACTTGATCGTTAAATATTCATTTAATAGTTGTCATGATTTATTGTTGATTGTTCGAGGGAAAAAAGCGATACTCTAAGCAATTTAAATGAGTCTAAGTAGATACAAGTTTTATTTCCGACTTTGTGACTCATTTAAAACAGTTTTTTCTACAAACGTATCAAATGCTGATCATGTGCCAAGCATCGTGTTCATATTCTCATTGAAGTACGAGAATTTCAATTAAATTTTAATAACATTTAATTATTCAATTTGTTGATGTTTTAACACACTATCAACCACAAAATATGTTTATATTATTCACTATATTTATTTATTTATAAGTATTTATTTAGTTTGTTTAGTTTACTTTTAGCTTAGTTTGCTTATTCAGTCTGTTTTTACTTTCATTGTTGTGAGTGAGATCGTTTAGTGGGGGGACTTTTTGTTATTTAAATTCAGTATTTCTCTAGAATTTTATAGTAGTCTCCTCCATCAAGCTTTATTTATTTGTATTTATATATTTGTTGTTATTGTAAGTTGAACAACAAATTGATAAGCTACTGACCTGTGTTATTCGTAGTTCATTGTATGCTTTGTATTGTTCTACATACTTGACTACACTGGGTAACAAATAAAAACCCCATTTTCAAATTAAAAAGAAAATCCCCAATATATAGACAAACAAATTCATTTTGTATTTGCAAAAAATTATATTTTCAGAATATTACCTATAAAATTGGCCATATAGTATGTAAGGAGTGAGATCGAAAAATTCTTAACATACATATATGTTTATAAAAAAGAAACCACTAAACTTACAGCTTTAATTTTTTTTTTATTTGATTGAAATTATTATTACAATTTACAAAAAAAATTATTTTTATAGTTTTAATCACTAGTGATGAAATTTTGAACCTTTTTCGGAAACCCTTCCATTAACGTTTTTATAGTGCTTTCTGTCACTTTGCTCGAACATGTAGTCCATCTCCGTTTAAAATCTACCACACTTTTGGACACCTTTTTTGTACTCTTCAATTCTCTTTTAACAAGAGCCCAATATCTCTCCACTGGCCTTAGCTCCGGGCAGTTTGGAGGATTTGCCTCTCTTGGTACAAATACCACATTATTGTTCTTGTACCACTCAAGGGCTTGTTTGCCATAGTGACAGGATGCCAAGTCAGGCCAAAAATAAGTGGACACATTATGAAGTCTTATGAATGGAAGCAGCCTTTTTTGTAAACATTCCTTGATGTAAATTTCGGTATTTATAGAGCCCGTTGTAACAAATGAGTGGCTTCTTTTGCCGCAACTGCATATTGCTTGCCATACCAAGAACTTTCTGGGAAATTTTGTCTGCTTTTGGGTCCCAAACTTTTCTTCAACATTCCCTCGAGCATCAGCAACATAAAATTTTTGACCTGGAAGTTGCGAAAAATCTGCCAGAACATACGTTTCGTCATCCATTATACAGCAAGAATATTTTTTTATAAAACTTGACTTCAATTTCCGTGCTCTGTTTTTGGCCTCTAAATTTTTAGTAGCGTTCCTGTCAGGAACTTTTTGAGCCTTGTATGTTTTTAAACCTGCATTAGCTTTAACTTTTCGTACCAAATAGTCCGAGCACTGAGCTAACCGGGCTGCTTTCCTACCGGATGTGTTGGGAGCTCTTTTGAAAATGCGTTCTATTTTTTTGGCTTTAGAAACATCATGTGGACCATTCCTTCTACCTGAACCAGGTTTTCTATCAACTGACAAGTTCTCCCGGTACTGTTTAATAACATTGGAAACAGTTTGACGGCAGACCTTTGTATGCTTGGCCAACTTTTTGTAAGACCAAGTTGGGTTTTGTTGAAAATATTTAATAATTTCAGTACGCACTTTTTTCTGGTCACTCATTTTAATCAGATTAACAAAAAAATTAATATAATTGACATTACACATAATAACTGACATGTTTTTCAAAGGTAACTTGATCAAAAAAAAATTCAAATAATACTTGGGTTAAAAAATGTAATGAAAAACGTGTGTTAAGAATTTTTCGATCTCACTCCTTATTATCAGCTCTCTATATATATTTCAAGTAGTAGATTGAATTTATTCGTTTGTGCACACAAAATTAGTCGAGTAATGCTTATACGAGTATTTTGTAGGTTGCCTAATTTCCTGAACTTTCTGAGGGTATTATGGGTTCGTGCTGATGTTTGTAATGCCCAAAAATATTAGTCTAACACCCACATTAAAGTTTATCGATCGATTCGGAATCACTTTCTGAGCTATTTAAACGATGTCTGTCCGTTCGTCCATCTCACTGGCTTACTATCCATGAACAACTTGTGCGCAAATTACAGGTCGCAATTTTGAAAATATTTCGATCAATTGGAAAATTACCTTTTTAGTAATATTTTTAGAATTCCGTTCACTATTTCAAAATTGATAAATTGTGTTTAATTTATTTATAAAATGTATACAAAATTTAGTTTTCAATAAATATTTTACTGTCTGTAAAGTAAACTAAAATAGTACTTTTTTAAAGGAAAAATAGTACCTTTTAAGTTCTAGTTTCTAAAATTCGTTAAATGATGAAAATTTATAAATTTTTTTTTAAAAAAATAAATAAGTACTATTAAGTACTATTTTCAAAAAATTGGTAAATGATGCAAAATTTATAAAAGTTGTTTAATTTCTTTATAAAATGTATAATAAAAATAAATTTTTGGCAAATTAATAATAAGAAAGTACTTTTTTAGTAAAATTTCATAATTTTTTTTATTATTTCATTGCAAACCATTTTTTTTTTGGTAAAAAAATAATGGTGAAGAAACCAAAATATGATTGAAAAAAATATAACTTCCTCTAAATCAAATGTAATTGATAAAATTTAATGGAGACTAAAAAAAGTACTTTTTTACTACTATTTTAAATAATTCTTTAAATTTTGTAAAATTTATGAAATTTTAAAATATTATTTTTAAATGCAAAAAATAGGATATATTTGACAAAATGTATCCATTAAATTAAAAAACTACTTGTTTAGTACTTTTTTCAAAAATTCATTAAATGATAAAAAATTTATAAATTTTGCTTAATTTCTTTATAAAATGATAAAAAAAAAAATTTTTAGCAAAAATTCAAAAAGTACTTTTTAGTACTACATATTTTCAATATTTCGTAAATGTTTAATTTTTATATATATCTACACAGCTTTCACTTAATATTATTATGATCAGTCGGTCCATAGATAGCCATAACTCCCATATCAGGCCAGCTTCCGAAAATAACTGTAGTAAGCATAAATTTCTTCAAAATGGTAATATACACATACAATTCAACAGAAATAAATTTCATATAAACATAAATCAAACTGCATAATTTAATGGCGATCGGTCCAAAATTATTCATAGCTCAAATATAAGACCCGCATCAGAAAATCATTCTCTATAATAATTTATTGAAATTTTAAAAGAAAAATATGTTGTGCATTTCTTTAAGAACTTAAAATTTCAAATTGTATTAAGTCGACTTACTTAAAAAATAAATTTTACTGGAACCGAATTCGTGATTGAAACAGCTATCGTATCGAATAACAAGGTGTGGTCGTTTGGAAATTCCAATTTTTGACTCTGTCAGATAGAAATTTTGATTTAGTTTCTCATTTTTTGAAAAAAACATGGTAACTCCATATATTCTTAAAAAACTGAAAAATTAGAAGTTTAAAATAGAACAAATTCGGGTCTTTGCACTGTGGTTCCAAATCAAAATCTAGGTGGACAAAATTATGAAAATCGGTATCTTCAAAATTTGGAAAAACTAAGTTTTTTCGGAAGCTGACAATCTGCTCTCCTCCAATACAAATGGGTTTTTCAATTGGACTTTTCATTTTCTCGACAGAAGCGCCAGAAGTTCAACAAATTTTGAATCATATTTTCGTTAATTATACCCTTCAGCTTCGTGAGAAGTTTGTCATTCCGTTTGTAATTTCTACATTTTTCATTTCCGACCCTATAAAGTATATATATTCTGGATCCTTATAGATAGCGGAGTCGATTATGCCATGTCCGTCTGTCTGTCTGACCGTCTGTCTGTTGAAATCAATTTTCTGAAGACCCCAGATATCTTCCGGATCCAAATCTTCAATAATTCTGTCAGACATGCTTTCAAGAATTTTGCTATTTAAAATCAGCAAAATCGGTCCACAAATGGCTGAGAGATGAGGAAAAAACCAAGACAACCTCGATTTTTGACCTATTTTTGACCTATATCTGGACTACTAAGGCATTAATAAAGACAATATGGATATCATCTAATGATAGATATTTCAAAGTCATTTGCAACGTATATAAGACCATAGTAACTTGGACCTACAATGGGTCAAAATCGGAAAAAAAAATTTTAACCCGATTTTTTTTTTTTTAAAAAAAAAAATTTAAGACAAAAAACAAATTTTACAATTTAAACAAAAAATTTTAAAAATTTAAAAAAAAAAAGTTTTAAATTTAAAATAACAATCGAAAAAAAATTTTTTCCAAAAAATTTAATTTTGATTACCTAAAAATATTTAAAATTTTAAGGTATAATTTGGTGAAGGGTATATAAGATTCGGCACAGCCGAATATAGCACTCTTACTTGTTTTTTTCTAAGAATGTAATATAGCTTGCCAAAAAAAAGACCGTCGAAGCCCGTCCAAGGACTATATACATCAGTTAAAGAAACTTCTGGGGAATGTCTTTGTAGAAAAATTGTAGCCGCCAGCACCCGCCGAAATACTTTTTTTTTAATTTTTACGGAATGGAATTTTTAGAAATATTTCTTTATTTATTATTGATTTTTATATATCTAGACCCTACTGTAACTTGAAATATAGTAAATACAGATCTTTTTTAAAATTTAGTTTCAGAAAGACATGAAAACGTATTTTTTTAATTTTTTATTAATGTTTTTTATATGTATATCTAGACCCTACTGTAACTTGAAAAAAAGTTTATATTGATCTTTTAAAGATTTTTTTGGAATCGGAGATACCAATTCTATATAAAAAGATCGCCAAATAATTTTGTCCACCTAGATTTTGATTTGGAACCACAGTGTTTTGGGGTAAAATTTTGAACCTAAAACAAGCAAAACAAGTATATACCCTTCACCAAATTATACTTAAAAATATTTTTAATTTGTATTTAAACAAAATTAAATTTTTTTTCCAAATTTATTTTTTAATTTTTTTAAAGAAGTTTTTTTAAAATTTTTTTTTTAATAAATTCGGTTTTAAAAATATTTTTACTGATTTAGACTCATTGTAGGTCCAACTTACTATATACATACATCGTTGCAATGGACTTTGAAATATCTATCATTAGATATCCATATTGTCTATATTAATGACTTAGTAATCCAGATATAGGTCAAAATTCGAGGTTGTCCAGGTTTTTTCCTTATATCTCAGTCATTTGTGGGCCGATTTTTGTCAATTTTAAATAGCAACCGAGCCGGAAGAATGTATTGATGTATGAATTATGTATTATGTATGTAAGTTATTTGAGGACAACGGAAAGTTGATTCCAACATACAGACTGACATGGCTATGGGGTCTCTAATGAAAAATGTAGAAATTACCGACAAAAATTACCCCGGAATTCCCGATTAGATACCCTAGTATTTTGACAATAGGTAGTGTATAGTATATTCATATACATACATGTAGTATATGGGCAAGTGGTCAATACTTTATCTATTACTTTTTTATAATTGAATTTTAATTGCTGTTTAATTACACAATATTTAAAAAATTATTTAAGTGACGGTTGCTGAAAATACTAAACAAATAAATTAGCTTAAAACTAATTAGTTATGACACAGTACTATAATTGTATATTTATTTTAAAGATAAAATTTATTTACTTATAAAGGGTGTCTCAGTAAGAATGCACTTTTTCATTTTAAAATAGAAACACGATTTTTTTGAGATAGATGTGATTTTTTTTATTGGATTGTAAAGAAGACATGTTCTGATTAAGTATGAAATAAAATATACGTCAAATGAACCACATAGCATAAAAAAAATTACACTAAATTTAAGATGTGCACTCTTACTGAGACACCCATTATTTTAAATAATTCAATGATTTGTCGTTAAATTCTTTGTTATTTTGGGAATACCCCCAAATAATACCTAAAATATATTTTGGTGTAGTTTTTTTTTTTTTTTAATTGACAAACTGTTTTTATAATAATTTTCATTGTTATAAGTTGTAAAATTTTAGGTTTTTTTAATGATTTTGTCACTGTCAAAAAATGCAGAATACGGCGGATAGCTTCATTCAATTAACGGATAGCTTCATTCAATCAACATTGTGTTGTTCGAGTTTTGTTCGAGTAGAGTTCGTCTTTATTGTAAAAATTCAGATCTTTTATTATATTATACAAAGTAATTCTCACAGATCTGTGATTCCAGAATTTTTTTTTGTAACTCAGACATTTATAGACTAAGGCCGGGTAACTTATCAAAATTTTAAACATAAATTAAATATATTTTGTTCATACAAAAAAAATATTTAAACATTGATTAAGCTTAACTACATATCACTGTGGTTCCAAATCATAATCTAGGTGGACAAAATTATGAAAATCGGTATCTTCAGAATTTTTAAAAACTAAGTTTTATCGGTAGCTGACAATCTGCTCTCCTCCTATACAAATAGGTTTTTCAATTGGACATTTCGTTTTCTCGACAGAAGCGCCAGAAGTTCTACAAATTTTGAATCATATTTTCGTTAATTATACCATTCACCTTCGTGAGAAGGGTATATATAAGTTTGTCATTCCGTTTGTAATTTCTACATTTTTCATTTCCGACCCTATAAAGTATATATATTCTGGATCCTTATAGATAGCGGAGTCGATTAAGCCATGTCCGTCTGTCTGTCTGTCTGTCTGTCTGTCTGTCTGTCTGTCTGTCTGTCTGTCTGTCTGTCTGTCTGTCTGTCTGTCTGTCTGTCTGTCTGTCTGTCTGTCTGTCTGTCTGTCTGTCTGTCTGTCTGTCTGTCTGTCTGTCTGTCTGTCTGTCTGTCTGTCTGTCTGTCTGTCTGTCTGTCTGTCTGTCTGTCTGTCTGTCTGTCTGTCTGTCTGTCTGTCTGTCTGTCTGTCTGTCTGTCTGTCTGTCTGTCTGTCTGTCTGTCTGTCTGTCTGTCTGTCTGTCTGTCTGTCTGTCTGTTGAAATCAGTTTTCTGAAGACCCCAGATATCTTCGGGATCCAAATCTTCAATAATTCTGTCAGACATGCTTTCGAGAATTTTGCTATTTAAAATCAGCAAAATCGGTCCACAAATGGCTGAGATATGAGGAAAAAACCAAGACAACCTCGGTTTTTGACCTATTTTTTTACCTATATCTGGATTACTAAGACATTAATATAGACAATATGGATATCTAATGATAGATATTTCAAAGACATTTGCAACGACGTATATAAGACCATAGTAAGTTGGACCTACAATGGGTCAAAATCGGGAAAAAAAATTTTGAAACCGAATTTTTTTTTTTTTTTTTTAAAAATTTAAAAAACAAAAAAAAAAATTTTAAATTTAAAAAAAAAAAAAAATTTTAAAATTTAAAAAAAAAAAATTATAAATTTAAAAAAAATTAAAATAACAATCGAAAATTTTTTTTTCCAAAAAATTCAAAAAGCAACTGGAAAAAAAATTAAATTTTGTTTACCTAAAAATATTTAAAATTTTGAAGTATAATTTGGTGAAGGGTATATAAGATTCGGCACAGCCGAATATAGCACTCTTACTTGTTTTTTTTTAATATTTTACTGCTTTACTAAATTAGATATATCTCAATGGTTTTAGCATATAGAAATTCATACTTCAAAACATAAATAAACATTGATATAGGCTTTTATTAAATGTATATCTTATATTTATGGGCCTCTCGATTTTCCTGTTATAGTCCTTTAAACTTGGTTCTCAAATATACTGATATTTTTTTTTTCTAGAAATGTTATATAGCTTGCCAAAAAAAAAAGACCGTCGAAGCCCGTCCAATGACTATATACATCATTTAAAGAAACTTCTGCGGAATGTCTTTGTAAAAAAATTGTAGCCGCCAGCACCGCCGAAATATTTTTTTTTTAATTTTTACGGAATGGAATTTTTAGAAATATTTCTTTATTTATTATTGATGTTTTATATATCTAGACCCTACTGTAACTTGAAAATTTAGTTTCAGAAAGACATGAAAAAGTATTTTTTTTAATTTTTTATTAATGTTTTTTATATGTATATCTAGACCCTACTGTAACTTGAAAAAAAGTTTATATTGATCTTTTAAAGATTTTTTTTGGAATCGGAGATACCAATTCTATATAAAAGGATCGATTTTGATTTGGAACCACAGTGCATATGTTTAAAATTTTGATAAGTTACCCGGCCTTAGACATATGTATATATAAAGAAACTTTTTTCAGGACCACGTCTAATATGTACATTAGAGTGACAATCAGTTGTATGGAAAAAAATTTTTGTTAAAATTTTGAAGAGTGCCGGGTGGAATATTGTGACACTAGGCCTAAATGTTAAGTGCTGAAAATTTGAGCCAAATCGGGCAACGATTTCTGGACGCGCATCGAGGTCAAATTTCAGATATATGCTAAATTTTACTGCTAATATGGAATAAATAGGTGAAACTCGTTAACTTTCTGCATTGTTTTCTAGAAATATGTAGATGTATTTATATTAATGAATATTACATTAAAAAAAATTTTGGAAATTAACCCTGTATCTCCTTTGGTTCAAAATGACCCAAAAACTGTATTATCGCCAAAATTAGAGAAAAATGCAAATTTTTCAGTTTTTGAAAAAATTTTGCTACTAAATAAATACTTTTGCAATTGAATGCAAAAGAATCGAAATATGTACGTAATTATCGTTGTAATGAGATATAAATGACAAAATTTGATTCAAAAATTTTAAAGTTATTACAAATTCGCCAGACCATTAACGTGTTTCAGGCCACTTGAACAAAAAATTTAGGAAAAAAAATTAACATATTTCGAGAAAATTTAAAATAAAAGCTCATTTTTACTTAAAATACGTCCATATTTACTTGTATATGAGTTTTTGTCTTCGTAGGATACCGTTAACCTATTCGCAGGTATGGCCAAAAAAAATAATTTTTTTTAACGGCTGTTTCAAAACTCCATTTTCAAATTTTTAAAAATTTTGTTAAACAAATTTCAGATTTTTTCGATCATCACATTGGGGTTTATTGAGATCAAAATAGGGAATAAAAATATGAAAAAATTATGTCAATACCTCTTACAGTTTTTCCGTACCTGCGATTTAAATTTTGCGTTTTTCAAGAAAAACTAATTTTTTGTCCATATTTAGGCGAATGAGTCCAATTTCCATACTGTTATAAATTTTAAGTAAAACCTATTCATAATATTATAGTCCTTGTAATTCTAAATATGTTCTGAAAGTTTTACTAAAATCGGAAAACGATAACCTTTGAATCGTGAAGGTCAAAGGTCAAATTTTTCAATATTTGGAATTTCTAATGAAAATATACTGAAATGTTACATATTTTTGGGCCGATTTTCATGAAACTTAAGGACTTAACATTTAACCAAGAGGAAAAAAACAAAATTTTAACAAAAGACGGGTGAAAAGGGTAATATTGGCACTCAAAGCAAGGATAAAAAAGCAAAAAACTTTAAATATAAAAAGCAGGTTAAAATTTTGAATTAAATTATTTATTTCGTTAGCGTGCTGAATTCCCAATAATTGATAAATTCACTGAAATTTATTGTTGGGGGATAAGCTAGTTCCAATGCGCATTTCACTGGTTGCTTAGGCCAGATCATCAGGAAACCTTTTCCCAAGACGCTTTAGAAAAACTAAAGATATTATACAAATAAAACACTAAAGTGAATGAGAATTACAGTCACTCAAACTTTATTTGTAAAAATATCAAAGCTTAAACAAAACACCAACAATAAACAGTGAGTTTATCATTTCTTACATTCCCTATTTATTATTTACAAAATCTTAAGAAAAGTAACAATTCAATAAATAACAAAATAAGGATAACTTTTTATAGATAAACAATTTCATTTTTACATACATCTGTTTCATAATTATCATCATCACCGCTCCACAAAACGATTTTAATGAAATTTCAGGTGTAAAATTTTCCCAATCGTAATCGAAATAAATTTCAAACGATTATTAGAACTTTCGACTGCTGTAATTAGTCCCCAAAAACGTTTGTAAGTTTGACTTGTTACAAAAATATGGAAAAAGCGTCAAAAAATACCCTTTCCTAAAACAGGATCTTTGCTAAAAATAAAAGGTTAACGAGACCAAAAAACCGTCATAAAATACCCGAAAAGCGTCTAAATGGCAACACTGAATGATTCCCTTAGTCGGGACCTCGTGACAACCTCTGAATGGGATCGTGGGAAGAGGGTCGATTTCAACGCTCGCAAGACTCAGTGTGGCATGTTGATACAAATACGAAAGACAGACCAAGTCACTTCATTTGTATGTATGGGTGTGTAAATGCTGTGGAATCAGACACTCTTGATATTTTGGGTATGAGAATACAATGTAATGCCCGCTGGTCTAAACATTCAAGTTTCTTGGTTTTACGAAACGGTGTAGGAATTACATCACTCCATCTGATCTCCTCTCTATTTACACCACCTAAATATATCCGACCGAAAATGGAATACAACTCCCATATATGGGCCTTTGGTTCAAAGTCTATTTTGGAGCTGTTCTCTCGGTACTACAATGGAATGTGTTCTGATGAAATTAGGGAATTTGTTCCACGTTTTTCATCAAAAAGACATCCGTTTGTAGTCGATTGGCAGTACGCCGAACAGTCCGTAAGTGGAACAAACTTCACGCTGAAGACTTTCCTGTCATTTTCAATGTAGGAAAGTTCAAATCGACTGTCCATAAACTCTACAACCTCTGCCCTCTCTTCCATTACTATCTATTGTCGTTTGCGAGCCCGGAAAAATTTCAGACAAAAATTGTTCATGCTGTTCTATGAGCAAAACGTTTCGATGTTCTTAATTTTATTTATATCTTTCAATTTCGATATAGCCGTGCTGACCTGTATTAATTTTAAACTTTTCAAATCAAGATTTTTTGTTTAAATTGCCACTCACAGTAGATAATTATTTGCCAATATATGAAGACTTATAACAGGTATAATTAAAATATAATTTCTCTAAAACAAGATATGTATTTCAAAATTTACCTTCACGTATGAAACTGCCCGAATCATAATAACACATGAGATTAGCGGTGCTATTGGTAGCGCCATAAATACCGGCTACCAGTGATAATAAAATCAACAATTTCATGATGTTCTCGCGATCGTTTAGTCAGTCTATCTGGACGTTAATACTTATGCACTGTTATGGAAATAAAAACTAAAACAAAACAAAAAATCTAAGAGACGAAGTGATGCGCTACAACACAACCGTAATCTCAAAAAGTTTAAATGACACTAAATTACTTAAAGTAAACTAAAGCTTAAATGGAGCATTTAAAACTGTAATTTATTTCATACATATATAAATAAACAATCAAGAAGAACTTTCTGAGTTAAAGCTTTTTTTATGTAGAACGATAATGGTAATGAGCTGATAATATGAAAAGATGCTGAGCACAATAATATTTACATTTGTTTGTTTGTTTATTTTGTTTAAAGTTAAGAGAATAGTGACAATGACAGCGTCAGCGCCAATGTCAGCTATAGCGATCACGTCACTGATTTGTATGCCAAGTAGTCAGTCAGTCAATCAGCTTATCACGTAATTCCAAGTAAACGAAATATATATTTTTTTGTTTTTAAAGTTTTTTGGTACTTAGTACGGGGAATTACGATTGGGGAAGTAAATATTTAAAGTTTGAAATTATTTATTACTATTTCTTTGTACATATACAAAGCAAACACATAGATTTCATTTAAAAATAAATATTTAATAATATAATCGCTAAAACACAAGTTTAGTTTAGTATAATTGATAAAAATACTCACACTTAAGGTCAAGCCTTAGCAAATTGTATAACGAATTATTAGTTGGCAAATTTAATAAAATATTTTATTTACATTTATTTAATTAAATTATAATCTAGAAATTTCCTTAATAAATAACCTATAAATAACTTTTAACTGAACGCAAAATGGGATATTTGGCTCCCGTACATAGACCTCTAAAATCATCATAACTTATATCGAACAGGGCCACTCCACCCAAACCCTTTTGCTTGGCATACTCAGCCTTAACGCCAGCAAAGTCTGGATCATCAAAGCTCATCCAGATGCCATGCTCTTCATTATCATCGGCTGGACAAAAAGCATAATTACCATATTTACGCTCAATATCAACGACTTTACGCACGGGAGCATTTGGTCCTCTATATTCACCAGCCGGTGCAATAGTTACTTTGCTACATACCTCCGGCCAGCTTAAAATACCCTCCTTTTTCGATTGTAGTCCCGCCTCAGCAGGTCCCTGTGTAGCTGGTACAACGGGTACACCAGTTAAACCGGAATCAGTGGTTGTTTTCCAGGTACGAGCATACGTAGCAATACCCAAGTTAAGTTTATGGGCTGGACAGCCATTCGTAATCCAATGTTGTACTTGATAGTCGATGTTGTAGTGTGGCAAACGATCTTGTTCGTCCTTGTGATAAATGGGTGCTGTATAGTCGGCTTCTTCAGGATTACGTTCGGGTGTTAGGAAATCGAAGGCAAACAGGTTTATGTACTCGAATTCATTGTGGATTTTGGGAATGTCAAAGTACCCTGGAAAATTTAAAAGAAAGATATTTTAAATGTTTAGAAAGTTAATGTAGATTTTAGATATAAAATTTAGTTTAATAAAGAGATTATATCTGAACTAAATAAAGCGGTATATCAGCTCCGATTAGCCTAGTATTGTTACAATCGAAAGAAACCATTATAATGTAAGGGAAAGAAGATTTACTGGAACCTGCATTAAAAATACTTAAACGTGATTAGTCCGGCCAATCATTTATATGTTCTCATAGCTAAAGGAGTTATATTTAGGTCAATACCAAGAATTGTGTACATAAACACTGAAAATCCATCAGTCTGTGCTTCTGATATGTTTCAGATTGCATGTCGTGATCCAAAAGGATTTTCTGAATATGATCCAATCCAGGAGAGCCTACATTCCGCCCTAAATCTCTCTGTACCTGATCGTTCTATATAAATATCATGTGGCTAACAATATTGTCAGATAAATGTACAGAAAATATCTTACAATCGAGTGAACTTAAAATGTTTGTCTGTCAGAGAAATCATTGTTTCTTTGTTTGTTTCATTTAAGATAATTCTTGTCCTAAAATAACGCCATAACCAGTTACTGCTTATGCCTAAATAAGTCTCGTCCAGGATCAGTCAAATCGACCTATAACTTTGTATAGGAAGTCGGAATTCTCGACCTCAACTTCTGAATTTTATGGTCTCCACCAAAATCTAGCTTGAGTTTTGTTTGGTACTCCATCAGGACAAATTATAAACAAAACGAATGCATCTGGTCAATGCGAAAACTTCGGGAAATCGTAACGCGGAACAGTTAGACGACGACAGCTGCGAGAGTGAAACTCAAAACTCTCGAAGGCAGCGAAAAAATAACGGCCTGGCAATGACGCACAAGTCCTTCCTCCAGACAGAGCTGAATTACGAATCAGAAAGCATAAAAAAGACCGTTTTGTCAATCGTGTGAGCACATTACGTTATAATTCTCAAAACATTGTCAGATTCGCGAGTTTTTAACATCTAAGAACTGCATCATTGTCAGATAAAAAAACATAAATAAAGAAAGTACCCTGCGAAATATCAATTCTGACAACCGTGTTAACTGACAATTTGTTTGCCTGACAACGTTGTCAGATAATTGTCTTACTATGGAATGACAGATTTTGTGACAAATGCCTGTAATCGTGTGAACTGATAAGCTAAATTATGGGGGCAATTTTTCATTGTCTGTATTGTTAGATCTGACTATCGTCTGAACAAAGCTTTAGGAATCTTATACCTCTTATGAGAATCTCCAGTTGTGATAGCATTATTAGCTCTTTGTCCACAGATGTCTCTTGTTAGTAGATAATTAATGTTTTTTCTTAATCCTATCAATATTATGATATAGTGGTCCATGCGATCTGATGTAAACTTAATTCCCTGTTAATCATTAGAAATATGATTTCAGCAACAAAGGGGTAGAATCAAAATACTTAGGAAATAAATCTGTCTGTGACAAAGCTTTAGGAATCTTATACCTCTTATGAGAATCTCCAGTTGTGATAGCATTATTAGCTCTTTGTCCACAGATGTCTCTTGTTAGTAGATAATTAATGTTTTTTCTTAATCCTATCAATATTATGATATAGTGGTCCATGCGATCTGATGTAAACTTAATTCCCTGTTAATCATTAGAAATATGATTTCAGCAACAAAGGGGTAGAATCAAAATACTTAGGAAATAAATCTGTCTGTGATCCATGAAATATTGCACGACAATCGGAACAGCCAGTTCGAAATTGCAGATTTATTTCCAAAATATTTTGATTCTGCCTAACTGTGCACCTTCAGAATATCATGTGTTTAACCTTGGGTCTTTCCAGTTTGAACGTATTCGGCAAACGGTTGCAGTTCTTTAGACATTTTCATTTTTATTATTTTAAATTTCGAAAAACTCGCGATTTAATTCACGATTTTAATTTGTTTAAAAATCAAAATCAAATGTTCCAAAAATTAAAATCGCGAATATAATCAGTTTATTGAAATAAAATTGGAAATATCCAAATGACTTTAAAGAATATGTGTTTACCGAACTAAAAGACCCAAGGTCAATTTGTTTATGATGTCTTATGGAATTCATGATATATTTTGTTATTATCCTGTACCGAATCTCATCATATATTCATTGTCATTTGATCGAAGTATTTTACATAATCTAACAATTCCACAATTTTCTTTGAGGAATGATTTGACAATTTAGATTATTGATTTCCCAATACTTTAAAAAACCACTTCTTAATTAAAATTTTCCTACTTACATGTCGAATTAACATTCGGCAGCACTGTCAAGGTCATTGACAAATTCGCAATGACAAAGGCATTCTTCATATCAGCCACAAATTCCGTAAACTGTTGCTTATGGGTCTCGGCTTCGGTGTCCACAATATAGTTGCCCGTAAACAATTTCTTAAACTTCTTCCAAACCATACCAATCTGTGAGTGAACTTTACGCGGCTTATTGCGTGGAAATTGGAATGCCAAATCCAAACCATCAAAACCATTTGTCTTAAGCAGATTAATCGAGGAGTGTATGAAATTTTGATACAAAGGTTTACCGCCCTCCAGAAAGTGTATATATTTACTAGCATCCACTTCATCGATGTCCTTATCGCCACCCACACTTAAATAAATTTTCAATTGAGGAAATTTCGCTTTCAAGGCGGTTATCTGGCGATAATGGAACATATCACGATCCACATTCAAACTGAAAATATCATAAGTTTCACGTGTTAAGCCAGCATAGCCGTAGATAAGATGGGTGCAGAACTGTAGACCATATTCCAATTCATGTTGTGGCAATTGGGCGAACGCTAAGAGTTATATAATGATATTATTTATTAAGCAGTGCACATTATTTTTAATTTTATTTAAAATCTTACCTGGTCTTATGGAACTTTCTGAGTCGTAGTAGCATACTACTCTTTTATTTGCTTGTTGTCCCAAGGCTATTTGTATGCAGCACAAAAGTGCTAAACAATTTATTAATAATTTTTTCATTTTTTATTAATTGTTATTTGCAATAATTATTTGTTCTCTGTGTAGTGTTTCGAATGAGTTTTAAATTGCAACTGATATTTGAACGTAGCTTTGTTGGCTAAAATATAATGTTAGTTTAATGTGCTATACGAGATTTATTCAAGACAAGTTTCTTATCAATTTCGAGGTTTGTTTTTTTTTTAATATTTCTGATTTGTTTTTCTTATGATTTAGTAGAAAACTGGTATAACCCAGCGAAGTTATTTGAAAATTGTTTACAAACGGGTATTTTGAATCAAAAAGAAAGACGGGGGGTATATTGATTTAGTCATTTCGTTTGTAACATATCGAAATATTGGACGTAGCACCAATTCCTGGGCCCTCATAAGATTTGTAGACGATCTAGCTATGTCCGCCCGTCTCCGCAATATATATTTCTGTGTTTATCGTACCTGATGTGATTGGCTTCTTTTGCCACAACTGCAAATTATTATTGAACATTATCTCGTGCATCAGCCATATAAAAATCTTGACCGGAAGTTCTAAGATCCTGCCAGTACATAATTTTTATCATCCATTATACAACAAGTGTATTTTTTCCTCAATTGTTTCGCTCGTTCTTTTGCTTCTATGTTCATTACCGCATAGCTATCTGAAACATTCTGAACTTTATACTACTTCAACCCAGTATTAGCTTTAGCTCTGCGCACAAAAGAATCAGAGCATATATCTTTACGAGCTGCTTTTCTGACAGAAGTGTTCTGTGCTCTTTGAAAGAGTTGTTCGAGTTGTTTTGCCTTACCTATATTTGTTATACCTTTGTTTCTTCCTGATCCAGATTTTCTTTCAATGTTCAAGTATTCCTTATAAGAAGGATACCTTCGACATGTAACATTTTTAAACACGTGCAATTTTTTTTTTGTTATACCCCCCACCACCATAAGTGGTGAATGAGGGTATATATAAGTTTGTCATTCCGTGTGTAACATTGAGAAATATTCATCTGAGACCCAACAAAGTATATATATTATTGATCCTTATGAAATTCTAAGTCGATTGAGTCATGTCCATCTGTCTGTCTCTGTAAAACACGCTCACGTCCAAAATAGACAAACAAAATTGGTAGACTTGCAAAAAAAATGTTTATTGTTCTCCCAAACAGTTCGGTATTGAAAATCAGCAAAATCGGTTCAGTGGAACCAGAGTTATGAACCAAAATGTGAGACAACCTAAAAAAAACTTGATAATTTTAACATAGTTTTCCTTATTTGTGCAAATATATTGTAGATAATACCATAAAATTTTACACACGTTAGGCTTATGTTAAAAGGACTAACTTTGGTAAAAATTATAAGAATCGGTGCATGATTTCACCTAGCCCCCATACAAAGTTCTACCCGAAATATGGTTCTATGGTCTGTAAATGCCTACAAAATTGCAGTATCCACACAAAATTCAGGAAAAATAAGTTTTGTGCTTAAGAAAATCACAACACCAAATTTTTTGTGGATCGGCCCATATTTGACCATAGCCCTCATATAAAGTTCACTTCCGAAAATCACTTAAATAAGCATAAATGTCTTATAAATATCGATATTAACTTGAAATTTGCCATAAATAGTCCCCATATATACCAAAATCGCTGTACCTAATTCTATGAAAATCGGCCGATAATTGGTTATAGCTCCCATATAAAATATCTAAAAAATATCAATATCAAAATAAAATTATACATAGATCCGTAATTTATATTTAGAAATCATACTACTGGTTTTTGTGAATATCGGTCCATATTTGACCATAGCTCCCATATAAGGTCCACTTCCAAAAATCAGTTAAGTACTCATAAATCTCTTATAAATACCTTTATCATGCTAGAGTTCGACACAAATAATACTCATATATATAGATATCACTGTACCAAATTTTATGCTGATTGGCCGATAATTGGTCATAGCTCCCCTATAAGGCCCATTTCCGAAAAAGATATTAACCTTAATAAATATTTAAAACAAATCGATATCAAAATGAAATTACTCACAGATCAGTAATTTGTATCCAGCAAGCATAATACAGGATTTTGTAAATATCGGTCCATATTTAGCCATATCTCTCATATAAGGTCCACTACTCACATCCTAATACATTTCATAAAAATATAGTTATCAGGTTGAAATTCGAAACAAATTTGTTCAATATATGCTACGATTATCCACTTCAGGAAAACACAAAAATTTTATACCGATCAGTAATTTGTATCCAAGAATCGTACTACAAGATTTTTTAAATATTGGTCCATAATTCGGCATAGCTCCCATATAAGGTCTACTCTTGTTAATAGAGTTGTTTATATGAAATTCAACAAAAATAGCCCTCAAATACTTAGGCCCATAATAGGTCATAGCTTCTATATATTGAACCAGAATAGTAAAGAGATCAGTAATTTGTATTCAAAAATCATATTACTGAATTTTGTGAATATCTGTTCATAATTGGCCAAAGCTCTCATATAAATACATACAAATCACATTAAAATATTTTATGACAATCGACTCATAATAGGTCATAGCCCGCATATAAGTCCCACAACACAATATTTTGAAATTTGTCTAAATATACCCTAAATATACTCTCTTTCTTTACTTGTGGTTAATAAGGAAAAATGTTGATTCAAACGTTTAATATTAACCAATTATTAAGTATATAAATTGGTAAATTTCATACTTTCTAATAGGAATTTCAATAAATAATTGCTGAATTAGATAAAATTGTACATTTGAAATAAAATATCTTCTGCGTAAAATAGTCTTTCTAATAAATGTTATATTATTTCAGTTGTTATATCATCATATTTAGGTGGAGGGTATTTAAGATTCGGCACGGCCGAATATAGTACTCTTACTTGTTTTCCATCCGATTTCAAAGATTTTTTATATTTTTGAAAAGCGCTAGGCTAGGTCTTGAAATAACATTTATATCTTATAATTTCCGAGTTATAGGCATTTGAAAATTAAAAAATCTTGCCATACCTTGGTTCGCTTTTTTAAAAATATAGTGCGTAATTTTTAACCGAACCAAAAATATGCAAATCTTTGAAATCGGATGGGAAACAAAAATGGCACGTGTTTAAAAATGCCGCCCCTGGAGCATTTGAAGGGCCCATTTTAATAATTTATACTCAAATGCTCCTTTTGTACGCCTAAGTCGATCATTTAATCCCGATTGGATCAGCGATTTAGAAATGCCAGATTTATTTCCAGAAAATTTTGATTCTGCACCACGGTGTATACGTAAAAGCACATGGCGAGCAATTAAAAACTTTGCTTTAGACAAAATAAAATGGAAAGAATTTCTTAGGGAAGAGCATAGGCCTTAAGAAATTCTCGACAGGTATAGCCTGCATCTACGTCTACCAGTCGCCTTTACGAATTAGCCGGTCTACGTCTTCTCTGACTACCCTGAGGATTCCAATTAGTGTTTATAAAAAACCGACTTTTTAAAATAAACCGGTTTGTCGGTTAACCGAAAATTGGCCTTTTTTAAAAAACCGGTTTTTCGGTTAACCGACTTTGAAAAAACCGGTTAACCGACATATATATGCAGAAAACATAAAATGTCCAATAAAGTATACACAGCTTCTAAATATTTGGTTTTTAGTATTCAGGAATAGTTAATATTAAATAACTATAACTATAAATATGCAAAAGCAAACGCAATTCTTATATAACCTGTGATTATTTGTCATTATAAATCTTACCAAATAATTAATAAAATTCCATTATCAGATTTCAAAAACCGATTATTTCTGAAAAGAAACTTTGTACACTAAGCTAACGAAATGATTAAAAAAACAAGTAAGAAAGTATGGTCGGTCAAGCCCGACCATATAATACCCTACACCAAGTAAATGAGTAAAAATATTTTTCTTTTAAAATATCAATAATTTATATTTTTGAGTGATTTTTGGAAGTGGGCCTTATATGGGAGCTATGACCAATTATGACCGATCACCATAAAATTAGGTCGTGTGATTTATGTCTATATTAAAGTTAACTATGTTGAATTTTGTGTGTATACCAACATTTTTAAGCGATTTATGCACGTTAAAGTGATTTTCGGAAGCGGGTCTTATATGGGAGCTATGACTAATTATGCACCGATCGTAATAAAATTTGGTGACATGAATTTCGTATGTATAAAAGTTATTTGGAGCGAAATTTGTGTAGATACATATATAAATAAACATTTATGACCGATAAAGTCCAATTTCGGGAGGACATTTGTATGGGGGCTATATGAAATAATGGACCGATTTCAGCCAGTTTCAATAGGGTTCGTCCTTGGGCCGAAAAAATTATATGTACCAAATTTTATCGAAATATATTCAAAATTGCGACCTGTACTTTGCGCACAAGGTTTACATGGACAGCCAGCCAGCCAACCAGACGGACGGACGGACGGACGGACGGACATCGTTTAATCGACTCAGAAAGTGATTCTAAGTCGATCGGTATACTTTAAGGTGGGTGCTAGACTAATATTTTTGGACGTTACAAACATCTGCACAAACGCATAATACCCTCCCCACTATGGTGGTGTAGGGTATAATAAAATTTTAATAACAAAACACACTAATGAAGTCAAATTTATTGAAAGAAGGTATGTATATCAAATTCAGTTTAACGTTTAGTAAAATCATTCCATTTCGTATCGGATTTCTAATGATATTGGTTCCTGATGCGTTTTTCGTAAGCAGCTGCAATTCTTTGTTGACTGCGTTATATGTTTCGCAGCCGTAAATAACCAACAATTTCTTTGTTTCTTGTGATGTATGTGGGCTTCCATATCATCTCGAGAGAGTAGCGTCGTTTGGGGTATAACATTGGCTAATATGATATGATACGGTCTGTATGGGCTTTCCATTCTGTCAGAGCTCCATATGATTCTTTTGATAGACAAAGTCTAACCCCACTATCTCTACTTTGTTCTTCTCGTTTTCCTGAGAATAGCATTTTTAACCTTTCCGGGCAGAGAATACACCAGTATCGGGCCATCTGGCCTTGGCTATACCAAGAAGTAGGAGTCTAAGCTGCGCTAACTTGGATGTTTCCCGTAGTGTTTCATAGATCACGAATGTTCCAATTCGTGATCCATGTTTCAGACTAAAGGTCGTCAACAGTTTTATTGTGACAGATACTGCATCTCAAACATTCTAAGATGGATGGCCAGCTTGTCCACCTACTCATTATTGTAGTAGTTTATATGTACAGAAACCCAAACAAGTTGATGTCAGACAGACGTCCTACCCTGAACTGATCTTTCTCACATTGTCAGATTTATGTAGAATATATGGTATATTATTTAAGCACAACGAAAGTTATTTCTCTCTAATTGCCCGTAAGAGATTTATCCTGAAGATATCTTGAGAATTTTTAACCTATTTCATCACAAAAGACATCCCACAACTCTCAATCACAATTTTATATATATTTATCATGTTCTTATGTAATATCAATGTTCATTTCCGTCTGGAAGGAATAAGATTTGTGAACATTCGTTTTACAGCATCAAAAGCAGATATTCCACCGCACTACAGATGGATATATTTCCAAATAAGATCTGAAGATGGGATTTCATCACGTCAACAACTATCTGCTGGTGTATCCCTGTTAAGTATTCGCAATGGTAGCATTCCCATATCAATAGTATATGTCAGAAATGACCTCGTTCGTGGTCATTTCTAGACTAACACATCCACCTTTGCGCCGAAAAAACTTTTGAAGGCATTAACAAAAATGTAGCGATAGCTTCCGAAGAACTCCAGTCTCACATTAATGATATGGAAAAGTGGCTGGCCAAATTAAAATTCCTGCATATAAGTAAAATCATTGGCCTCGATGTAGGAGCATTTTCATAATAGTAAATATATCAGCACAAACTTCCAATATCATTCGTTTGAAAATCATCCAATTTCTAACCTAAAGATTTTGCTGGGTTATGTTAAAAATTCAAACACATTTCACGTCATCTAGAATATCATTCAGTACTTGCTAATTTATATTTGTTTCTTTTCTTTGTTTAAATTTGTTTGTGTTTTTAATTTCAATATCAATACCCGTATAACTCTTTCCAGAATATTGATATGAATCAGACAAAATTGTGTTTTGTAATAATTTAATGAGTGATTATGTACTACGTACTTAGTATTCTTACTGATTAGAGCATTATTTTAAATTTAAATTATGGAGAAATATGACAAAATTTTTAAATAATTTTTAGAGGTTTTTAAAATACAGAATTCATAGTAAATTTAAACTACGTAAAGAAGACACACACAGACACAATTCCCTTGTTAAAATAAAAATTTAGCAAATGATTTCTAAGGAAATATGCAGTGTCTCTCATAGGTATACGAATTTATTTAGGATTTCTGGTTTTTAAATTTTATTAAATTGAGATACAAATCTTTAATATTTTATAGTTAATATTATAAATTAATTTGTAAAAATATTGAATGTCATGATGTATACTTATGTGATACACTGTACATAAATACATATATTTTGAGTTTAAATAACAACATTAAAATAACCTAGAGGGATAGGGTTTCTTTAGAGCATATTCCGGATACACTTGATTTGTATATGTTGGTCCTTTCAAATTATGTTTGTGCACTTGATGTAAAATCCCTAAACCCTGGCTTATACGTGACAATATCGGAAAGGCTGGACCCATGCAAAATCGTTGAAAATCATCATGATACAAATCGTACAAGGCCACACCTCCCAAGCCACGCTGCATAATATATTCCGTTTTAATGCCTGCAAATTCGGGATCATCGTAACTTATCCAAATGCCATCGTTACCATTTTTATCAGCCGGCCGAAAGGCATAATTGCCATATTTACCTTGAACATCGACGACTTTTTGTAACATATTTTTGGTGTCTAATTTTATGCAAATTTCGGACCAACTAAGAAGTCCAGGAGTTTGTGTTAATTTTCCTTTATAAGCAGGGCCTGCAGTGCTTTCAACTACCGGCTTGCCAGATAAACCCGAATCGGTTGTCATTTTCCAAGTACGACCATACGTGGCAATACCAAGATTAAGTTTATTTGCCGGACAGCCATTTTGTATCCAATGATTTACTTGATATTCGATATTGTAGTGGGGCAGACGATTGGCATCGTTTTTGAAGTAAATGGGAGCGGTGTAGTCGGCCTCCTCTGGATTTCGTTTGGGCGTGAGAAAGTCAAAGGCGAAGAGATTGATGAATTCAAAGTTTTTATGAATTTTAAAGATGTCAAAATACCCTATAAAATAAAAACATACATATTTAGCATAATTTAAACAAAATATTTCAAAAACTGAAATGAATCAGGATAGGTTAATGCCGACTTCTTGCTTAAATTACATGTGACGTTGCCAAATTATAGAAGGGGTTTCTAATAATGTGGAGTCTGCATCTGTAGGTTCATTCAGTACAGGATCATCTGTTGAGAAATTTAAACGGTTTCGATCTTTACTATTGTGTCTTCACTATTGCTCAGTCTGCTCAGAAAATTAGATTCTATGAACTATGATGTAGCGGTGGCAGTTTTGAGGATTTCCTTGAATAGGATATCACAGATACTAGTGGCGACACTCAAAACTTTAAGTCGACGAAGCAAGGATGATGTTCACTAGAGATCGAACAGATAATTTGGAGAAGTAAACCTACACAGAGAAAACAGATTCGTGATAGCAACCGAATTTGTTGCCAATCGAATGATTCTGTCTTAGTGACCGAATTTTACAGTTGTGGCTACAAAATTTTGGAAGGGGCAACTAAACTTTGGTTGCCTCAACTGAAATTCTTCTTTATCAACTGACTTTCTGTTGTTAGAACTGAAAAATTCTATGTGTGCAACCGAATCATTCGATTGGCAACAAATTCGGTTGCTATCACGAATCTGTTTTCTCTGTGTAGGTACGTAATCACAGGGATAATGTAACTTGGACCAAAACGATCAGATCTGCGCAAAGTGGTATCGAATATCACAGGGTTAAGGATTAAAAAAAGGGACATTACATATCATGTCGTCTGACCTGCGCAAAGTGGTAACCAATATCAAAGGGGAACAATTTTAGAAGACTCGGTTTATGAAAAGGGAGACTATATATATTATCTTATCGTCTGGGAGATCTATGTACTTAGTTTCTTTGAACTCGTTTTATTAACAATCTTCCTGAATTATCGAACACAGGAATAGTTCCGGAACCTTTAATTGGCAATGTTAGGTGACCATGAACTCATTGAATGACTGAACCTTTTCAATTTATCTAAAACTCTTTAAATTATATTTTTCAAAAAAAGACATTACATGCACGGAGAAAACAGATTCCTGATAGCAACCGAATTTGTTGCCAATCGAATGATTCGGATGCACATATAGAATTTTTTCGGTTCTATCAACCGAAAGTCAGTTGATTAAGAAGAATTTCGATTGAAGCAACCAAAGTTTTGTTAGCCCTTCCAAAGCTTTGAAGTCACAACTGTAAAATTCGGCCACAAATGTATTATCATTCGATTGGCAACAAATTCGGTTGCTATCACGAATCTGTTTTCTGTGTGTGAGAGTTAAGGGCAATTATGAACCAACATTGATATTACAACTCCAATTAAACCCATTATTATACAAAATACTTACATGTTGAATTAACATTCGGCAATACCGTCATCGACAACTGCAAATTCGCTTTGACAAAGTCATTCTTTAACGCCCTAACAAAGTTCGTATATTGCAGTTTATGATTGCCCGCATTCGCATCAACAATTTCATCATCAGTAAACAATTTCTTAATATTTTTCACTACTCTGTCGAAACCAGTATGAACCTTGCGAGGTTTATTGTGAGGTAGCGGAAATGCCAAATCCAAGCCATCAAAATGATTGAGTTTTAAAAATGTTTTAGCATTTTCGTTGAATTGTTTCTGTTTGACAACTCCGGCTTCCAAGAATTGTAGATATTGTGATTTTAAATTCAGTTTATCACCACCCACACTTAGAAAGATTTTCAAATGTGGAAATTGAATTTTCAAGTCTCTCGGCTTGGGTTGCACTCTAAACTTGCGTATTTCGAATGTTTGTGGTAGGATTTGAGCAAAACTGTATACGAGGTGAGTACAATTAGATAGAGCTTTTGGAAAATGCTTTTCAAAATAGTGAGCGTATTCTAGAATTTTAAGAAATTTGTTTTAAAAAAACTGTCTATTAAAAACGTTGTTTAAAAGCCTCACCATCTTTTACTGGATTCAGCGCATCATAGTAGCACACTAGTCGTTTTGGCGTCTGTTGCCCCAACACAGATTTAGAGTAATATAAAATACCCACAATTAACAGTAGTAGAATTTTCGTTTTCAACATTTTATCACTTTTGTACAAGTTGTCCTTCGAAGCTGTTTAATACAACTGAAATGATTATTGTATTTTGTAAAACAATAAATTAACTTTATATCAAGATGCGTCAGATTGTGGTTTTAAAGCAGAAATTATAGCATGATAAATCGATTCACGCAACTCTAGAATGCTATAGAAACCGCATTATTTTTAAAAATCGAGTACATTACCTTGCACAGAGCACAGTTTTTAATAGAAAATTGTATTTATTTTTATAACAGGAAATAAATGATTAATTTTTTTATATTTAATTTACTTAATAACCGATTTGTTAGTCTTTTATTAGGATTTTTTTCTTAACCCGTGCATTGCCTCTGAAGTGTGAAAATGTTTTAGCACAATGAAATTTACCACAGTTATTATGTATTGCAAGTGTTGAACACTGCACAGAATATAAGATGGTTGTACAGCAGAGACTATATGAGACTGCACAGAATAGGTGGACTAAAATTTACAAATTTTGGAAACCCATTCATATCATGTTTAGATTAGATGCGTCTTAGATCGCATACTCGACATCAAAAACAATGTAGACATATTATATATCAATGGATAGGGAATTTTGTCTACTTTTTAAAAAATAGGCATTTTTGAATGAACCTGATCCAGTCGGTATCAAAAACTATAAATGTGTTTTTCATTTAAAATATGTTGCGTAAAGTTAGCTTTTCAAAAAGTACAAATTCATTATACATCCTCTTAGAAAATTTTTAGATAACTAAAAAGAATAAAAGTATTTTTTTCCCAAAAAAATTGCGAAAAATCGCCTTTTTTAATTTTTTTATATTCAAATGCATGTAACTTTGGACTCAGTCATGATTTTTAAACACAACTTTCTTTATTTGATATATAGATCTATTGTTAATCCTATAAAAGAAAAATGGATAAAATCGAAAAAATTAAAAATGTAGAAATTACAAACGGAATGACAAACTTATATATACCCTTCTCACGAAGGTGAAGAAGCATATAAGTAAAAGAGCTATATTCAGCTGTGCCGAATCTTATATACCCTTCTCTTTAAAATAAAAATTTTAAATATTTTTAGGTAAACAAAATTTAAATTCTTTTTCAGTTGTTTTTTAAATTTCTTTTTTAATTTTTTTTTTAATTTTAAAATTTTTTTTTTTAGTGTTTAAATTCTTTTTTTTTAATATCGTTCTCCGACTCATTAGGACAAAGTTCATCATATAACATTCTAGAAAAAGGGTCATTTGCAAATTCTAGTGCAAAAATTAGTTTTAGTTTTCGTACTATTCTCCATAAAACTATTGCTAGAAGGGAATGTTTACGAGTTGAGAAATAAATTGTTTATGTTTAAAACTATATTTCTATATAAAGTTTAAAAAAAAACAAATTTCGGTTAATCGACACAAATTAATCGCTTTATTCTGTTATTTGAAAATCTTAAATTTTGAATTATTCCAAATTATTCGGAATTAATCGGTTAACCGATTAAAGGTTAATCGATTGAATACCCTAGTAAATATACATATATCTCCAGATATTCGATAATACCTTAGGCAATTGGAAGAACGTTTTATACCGTAGCCTGAAGTAGGATTTTGTCCCATAATTCCCAATAAATAAACATCCACCGATCCTATTATCCCCTTTAGAGCCTTTTAGAGTGTGTAAACTTATTTATTTTCGTGAGTTATTTTCGGAAGTGGGCCTATCGCCAAGAAATTAGACCGTTAGACACGAACCGGATGCTATACGTATGAAACTATAAATCAAATGGAGAAAAACTGCATTTTTAAACGACTTCAAAGTTTCAAAAAAAAATACTCCTGCTGATCCAACAATGACAAATTTTATGTCAAAGGAACAAGAGAGTGGTAACATATTTTGTATTATCTTTATTTTATCCTGTAAGGATCAAAAGATGTCAAAAATGTCCTTTAAAATTTTTATCCTTTAAGATTGCCAATAAATTCCTTTTAAAAAAATAGTGCGTTAAAGACCCAAATATTCTATACTAAATGTTAAAATTTCATTAAGAAAAGTGCATGTTTATAACTTACACTACCATAGTGGGGGAGGTATAATGAGTTAGGGCTGATGTTTGCAACATATAAAAATATAGTCCCAAATCCTCCGAGTCGACTAAGCGATGTCCGTCGGTCCATGTAAACCTTGTAATCAAACTACAAGGACAAAGCCTATTGAATTTGGTTAGAATCGGTCTATTCTTTCTCCTAGCCCCCATACGATTGCCCTATTTGAAAATAGTTAAGCTCTCATAAATATCTTAATTATAAACATATTCAAACTAAATTCAACACTCAGTTTTATAAAAGCCGAACTCTCACGATCAAATTTTGTGACGATCGTGACAAATATTCTCGTTAGATTTATGTATATTAATGACAATATACATAAATCTATCAGTATCCAAATTCAACACAAATATGTTTCATATATTCGCAAAGCATCCCACCAAATTTTGTGGAGATTGGTCCATAATTAGTCATAGCTCCCATATAAGGCCCACTACCGAAAATGTTGGTATTCAAATAAAATTCAACACAAATAAGTTTCATATCAAAAGAAAACTCTTTATAATCATATACTCGGTGGTTTTTTACTGGTTTATTAAAAAGTATTCTTCGTAACCTTTCACAAAGATTTTTGTTATATTTTTTTCGAATGGAATATTAAAATAAAATATAATAAATCAATTAATGCAAATTTAAAAGATTATTTAACACTTAAGTAGTGAAGATAGAAGGATGAAATTTTGGCATGTGGATTTGGATTTTTAACTATCTATTTAAAAAAAAAAAATAATAGAAATCTAAAAGTATATTCAAGGATAAAAATTTGAAAGGACATTTTTGACATATTAAAATTGTATATCTCAAGAATTGACCTCTTTATTGGGTGTATGACTTAAAAATGCGGGAAAGCTTATGCTGAATGTGCAAGAGATTGTTGCTTGATCGGTTCAGAAGAGATTTTTTTTGTATGTACGAAATTATGTTTGAACGCTATATTTTTTAACATTATGATAACCCGAAGCGTAAGAGATCGTAAGTAAAGCCCGGCCAACCAGCCGAATCGACACCAAATCCAAATTTCCATGGTACTAAGGTAATACTCTGTATTTGGTGGGACTAAAAGTGTCCTATCTATTATGAGCTACTGAAATCTGGCCAGATCTTCACAGGAAACTTGTAGAGTGCATTGGTCGATAAACACCCAGAATATGCTGTCAGACATGAAACTGTAATATATCATACGGATAGGGCAAGGCGTGGACTTTCTAACCACTTCATTTGACAACACTTGTGGCCATCCGGATGATGTTTGTTTCGATCGAAGCAGATACGCTTGGCCTTAAAAGACGAGCAGTTCTGTTGGCGCGGAATCCGTATGTTGCCAGATATCTGAATTCTCATCTAAATCTAAAAATATTAAAAGTTTTTTAAATGTTGGTAAAAATGTTAAGATTTTTTTTTAAATTTTGAAATATAATTTTTTAAAGTAATTAGTTTAAATTAATACGTTATAAGATTCATAAAAATTCAACGAAATGGCTTTTTTCGTTTTTTTAAATTCTATCTATTCGAATTTTATTTGAAATTTTTGAAACCTGTTTTCTCCCCGATCTGACTTTAGCTAGATGTTCAATACGATTACAATATGAATGAACATCCATATAAGCGACGAGATAATCAGCATTGTTTGGTTTGATAGAACCAGATTTATGGACCAAATATTGAGACAACATCCAAAAAAGTTGATGCTTTTCACAATATTTTTCTTAATATTATGTTCAAATTTCCGCTACAAATGTCTTCTTAAAAAAAATTATATAAATTAAAGCCTGCATAAAATATGCATTGGATTATTTCTGAAGTTATTTGGCAATCTCAGGCAATTTTTATTACCAAACTTATTTGTCCACCTCGTTGGATGCCTACACCAGAACTTTCCCTTTGTGATTTTTTAATCTGTTTAATATTTTTTTCGCATTCTCAGTGTTTGCTCTGTAATAAAACCAACATATTTATTTTGTTTGCATAAAAAACTGAAATTAAAAAATCGTTTCAATTATAATAATTATTAATAACTCAATGCGAATGGCAACGAAAAACGAAAAAATAAAAAAATCTCAATGAAAGAAACAACATTATAAATAATAATTAAAGGCCTTTGAAAAAAACCACATGAAACTTTTATACACGACAATATTGAATGGAATAAAATAAAATGAGACATTAATAAATATTTTAATTTTTTGTTTGCAGTTAATGCTAAAGCCAGTGAATCACAATTAGTGGCTGGGAAATTAAAAAAAAATTATAAATCTATTTTATTTATGGTAGACTTGTAACTACTTGAATGTTTTCACATTTTTTTTTTAATTTCTAGTGTTTAAATTTACAATATTTAAGAACCTCTGCTTAATTTAATATGAAAAATATTCACAGCAAAAAAAGTGTGAAAACAAATTTACAAGTGAATATAATTTAAAATCATAAATATAATAATGTTACAGCACCGCCAGCCATATTCATATGACAGAGTATTCGACAAAAAAAGCTCCAAAACGATAAAAAACCCTTAACTGAAAGCTATGAATTTTTTATATTAAACAAATGTTTTTTAATTACATTAAAAAAAATGTGTACAAGAATTAAGTGTTAACGAAAAAAAAGAATTATTTAATAGTAAAATATACAAAAAATAAATTAATATTAACATTAATAACAAAAAGTACATATGAAATATACATACATATTAATAAGGTATTTTTTAACAGAGGCGCCATGTTTTTTTTACTTATTTTTTATAATAGAGCGGATTATTTCAATGGACCGAACTAGTTCAATTTTTAAACTTTCATTTGTATTTCAGAATTTTATTTTTTCTAAAAGTATTTAAAAATTTTCTAATTGTATTTCAGAAATTTCCAAGGCTCCTGAGACACTAATAAAATATATTCTCAGCAATTTTTACAACTCTGTTAGACTATTATATTTCCAAAGAATCAATTCATGAGTAAAGCTATCATTGTACATGATAATCTGATTGTCAGCTATGGTATATTTATTTTCTGTGGAAATATCAAACATGATTCTGTAATATTCTGTAATATTGAATCTATTGGCCCGAAAATAAGTTATTTACAGTTTTTCAGAATATCACTTAAATTTAACATACTAATCGTCATAAGCGAAACTCCCTTAACGATAGATTATACGACAAATAATAGTCTTCAATTATATTCTCAACAATATATATAAATCAGGAACAGCCATATTGTTGCATCTGTCGAATTGGTAATAATTTATTTAGTTTCTTTTGCCAAATCTTCATGCCGGATATGGGCATTTGCGTTATGGCGTGACGTGACATTTGTACGACAAAAAGTAAAAAAAAAATAATGAAAAAGTAAAATTTGTAAAAAGTTTTTTTCTATATTTGTAA
The DNA here is from genome assembly GCF_958450345.1 of Calliphora vicina. Taxonomy (NCBI): domain Eukaryota; kingdom Metazoa; phylum Arthropoda; class Insecta; order Diptera; family Calliphoridae; genus Calliphora; species Calliphora vicina. The sequence continues at coordinate 56,476,326 of NC_088781.1, read as the reverse complement.
TTAAGTACCACTTTATTCAGAAAAACTATTGCAACAATTGACCCTAAGGAGTTGAAGATATTAGCAAAAATGTGAGACTGCGTGCCCAAAAAGGGCAAGACTTTTTGTATAAAACGTTTGTAGTAGGATTAAGAATAAAGGATTAAAAATCGTTCCTTGTTTTCTATTTGTTAGCTTTAGTATCTGACGTGACGTCACATGACGTTACGATATTTCCATTTGATATATTTTATGTTAACCCATTTCGCTCCGCTGTTCGATTTTTCTAACAGTAAAAATAAAATTCTTCAAAAAAATTTTATATCTGAAAAAGGTGGATTTTCTGAAAAATTTTGGTATGAATCTTAAGACTCATATTTTAGCTAATAAAAACCTATATCCCGACGTGACAATCCCCCTCCCCCTCGTTGCTATGGGCAAATTTCTACAATTACATTAAATTAAAAAAAGTGTCTAAAAATTATGAATTTTTTAAATTATTTTTTTGAAAATAGTAAAAAAATAAAATTAAAATAATAAACATGAGGAATTCTTGCCAACAAATCTCGTTCAACAATACTGTATTAACTCAAAATTTTTAAAAAGTCACTTTTTGCAAGTAATCAACTAACAACATCAATATCTATCTATTGTAAAAATTTCAACGTATTCCGATTACTCTTTCAACTCGAAAACCACATTTGAGACCATTTTCGTGATAATTAGTGACTGAGTTAATACAAAAATTTAAATAGAAATGCATACATCGTATATTTTCATAAAAAAATTTATTATTTTGAATTGAGCCTTTATTCCAGTTAAAAATAATCAAATTGTTTTATTTAAATTTGGTTATATTTTGAGTTGATACTTACTGTTTTGTTGATAAAATAATACAAAAAAATATCGAGAAGTTTCAGAAAAATGGTATTGACTCAAAAAATATATTTATTTTGCAATAATTTCAAAAATTTAAAAAAAAAACAATGTAAATATATTTTCAAATGGAATTTGCTTAATATGATGTATTCGGATTTTCAAATTCTCTTAAAATGTAATCACAAACAGTTTTTGGCCTCTACTGAACATTTTAAAATTTTGAGTTAATACAGTATTGTTGAACGAGTGCGATATGTAACTGTTTCATAAAACATAGAAACCATGATTTACATGCAAATGCTGGACATCACATATGTTTAAACTTAACTGTTCGAAATTTTGAACAGGCTTTTCTGGGGAAACGAAAAATCGGAAAATTTTTTGGACCAGATATTTGCAATCAGGTCATAATTACCCCAAAAAATTATTTTTTTTAAAAAAATAAATAAAATTTTATCTGGGAGCAAAATGGGTTAAGAAAGTATGGTCGGTCAAACATGACCATTTAATACCCTACACTGAGAAACATTTTTATATTTCAATAATTTATTTTCGTAAATTAATTTCGGGCGTTATACGGGAGCTATGACCAATTATTTACCGATCGCCATGAAATTAGGTCGCGTAATTTATGTCTATATGAAATTTTATGTGGATACCAAAATTTTTAAGAGATTTATGCTCCTTAAAATGATTTTCGGAAGCGAGCCTTATGTGGGAGCTATGACTAATTGCACTATGCGACAAATAGTAGGCTCAGTGAAATTGTAATTCTTTTGCCTTTTTCATGCATTTTGACCATCTAAAAGATGTTAAGGTCCACGCCGGCTACAACATAGTCAATAAAGAAAAGTGGTATTTTTGGCTTTCATTGAGTGGAACCCTGGAAAATCAGTTTTTCATAATTATTTTCATTAGTTGTCTTACAAAACTCAATTAAAATCATCTAATACTGTATCCAAAGAAAAAATATAGTTGTACAAGTTCTTTGGATACAGTATTAGATGATTTTAATTGAGTTTTGTAAGACAACTAATGAAAATAAGGGTGCTACTTTGCAAATTAGCTTTATCTTCCAAACGGGTGACCCTATCGAAATTTCAAGTCAATCCGATTATCCAATTCAGAGCTACAGCATTTTAAAAATGCAAAACATACCCAGGTATGTTGCCGTTGACTTAAATGTTAAATTGGGTGGTCTTACAAATTCTACACATTTAAACCTATTGGTCCACTGTTATTTTCTGTCGAATCAGAGTTCCCCCCGTTTTGGCATCACTAGCCCGTTGGTACCAGCTAATGTCCAACATGTCATCGAAGACCATTTGATGTAGATTTCGTATTCAACGAAAGAAATTAAAGTGTTCAATAGCCATTGGCCCAAGTTTTATACCCTTCACCATGAGTGGCAAGGGTACATATTAGTTTGTAATTTCTACATTTTTCATTTGCGAAGTATATATATTCTGGATCATTATAGATAGCGGAGTCGATATAGCCATGTCCGGTTGTAAATAATTGAATTCGGAAGTGAAAGCTCTGTTTGTGTATTATAGGCGTTTTCAATTTCAAAGATATCACTGATGAGATGCCTTTCAAAAAACATAAACACCTTACAAGTTCCTTAAGTAACTACTTAGGAAGAAAAACATCGGCCAAAAAAGATGAAAATTCAAAATGTCGTTAATTTTCAAATTCAAAATCTATTATTTTTGGAGTGAAAAGCCATTGCTTTAAAACTGTTTTCGTATTATTTTCTTATTTATTGTTTAATATATATGGCAATGTATGGTGACCGATATTATATAAAACAAGTAAGAGAGCTATATTCGGCTGTGCCAAATCTTATATACCCTTCACCAAATAATACTTTAAAATAAAAATGTTTAAGTTAACGAAATTAAAATTTTTTATTTTCAAACATTTTTGTTTAGATTTTTAAAAAAAAATTTTAAAATTTATTAGTGAAATATTTTTTTAAAGCGGGTAACAGTTTTAGATACTATGATATATTCCAAATGCTTATATTATTCATTTACCAGACACGGAACAGAGCTTCAGATTATTAATAAATTCAATATAAGAATAATTCACTAAAATCTTTATTCTCGAATTGAAAAATGTTAGTAATTCATTCCCAAACAACTAATTCATTAGCTTCATTCATAGGATTTCATTTGAATATAACTCACTCATTGTTGAATTAATTCATAATGGAAGTATTTCATAACAGAATTCCTTCTACTTTTGAATGATTAAACACCCAAAAGATATTAGTCCAACACCAACCTTAAGGTATACCGATTTCCATAGAAGCCTCACTTTCTGTGTCGACTACTCGATGTCCGTCCGTCCGTCTGGCTGGCTGTCCATGTAAACTTTGTACGCAAAGATCGAATTAATATAATTCGATCAAATTTGGTTCATAAATTTGTTCGGCCCAAGGACGAAGCCTATTGAAACTGGCAGAAACTATTCCATTATTTCACATAGCCCACATATAAATGTCCCCGAAATAGGTCTTTTTTGTCATATCTGTCTGATTTATATATGTATCCACAAATAAGTTTTTTTTGGATCAATCCATAATTACTCATACACAGGGAAAACAGATTCGTAATGGCAACCGAATTTGTTGCCAATCGAATGATTCGGTTGCATACATAGAATTTTTCGGTTATAGCAACTGAAAATCATTTGATAAAGAAGAATTTCGGTTGAAGCAACCATGTTTTGGTTACAAGTTCTAAAATTTTGTATGCACAACTGTAAAATTCGGTCTCCAAGGCAGAATCATTCGATTGGCAACAAATTCGTTTGCAATTACGAATCTGTTTTCTCTGTGTAGCACCCATATAAGGCGCACGTCCGAAAATCGCTTTAACGATCATAAATATCTTTAAAATGTTGCTATCCACATAAAATTGAACAGTAATAAGTTTCATGACTTTTCATGGTTGAGGGTTTCCTAAATATTGAGAAAATTTAATGTAAAGAAGTTATTTCAACATCGTGAAACGTTTTACAACCAATTTGAATTATGTCATTTATGTAAAGTCGTCCAATAAAGAAATTGTATTAGTTGTCACATTATTAATAGGTTAATGATTAGAATGGTTCATCTACTCCTTATCATTTCATGTAGCGCCCCTGATAGAATCCATATTTTTTAGATGAAAAAAATTTTACAATTAACACAGAATCTGATTAAATAAAAACAAATTAAGTGGTTTGTAAATAAATTATATGAAAATATTAAATACATTTTTTCACTAATAACACATTTTTTTCAATAAAATTTATTATTAAAGTTTTAACAAAATTAATTAAATTTTTATAAGCATTAATTAAAAACTTAAATCTACTTAGAAAGAAAAACCATCACCTGTTTTTAATCTCAAACTCTCATTAATATGTTGCAACTAGAGGCAGACAGCACATTAAGCAGTATATAGTAAAAGTGGCATGATAAATTCAATACTAAACCCTTTATTCGCTTCTTTGCAACAAATACAGAAAAGCCTTAAGGTTTTATTTCGTTGGGTTTATTTTTGTTTATTTTATAGACATTCTCAAATGAACTTTTTTCTTCTTTTAAATGTAAGTTTTTACAAATGTACTGAACAACATGACTGCTCAAGTACGAATAATGTTTTCATGTTGTAGTCATATTTCTGGGGAATCTTATTATAATGTTGCCGTTTACTGCCCTTTTCCTTTTGGTTGTAACTATTTAATTCCAAAAAGTTAAAATAATATTTTCATTAAAATCGCATTCATTTGAAAATCGTAAATCAAAGTGAGTACTCTATAAATGATATTATTGGTTGAGTTAATAAAATGGAAACTGGTTACCATAGCAAAAAGGGGCAAAATTAAAATAATTTTTGAAATAAATCTGTTATTTTCGAAAAAAAAATTAAATCCGAAATTTCGACATAAAATGAGTAAAAATGGACACATTTTTATACCCACCACCAAAAAGATGGCAAGGATATTGATTTTGTCATTCCGTATTCTTCTGGGTCCTAATAAAATTCAACGTCGCGTCGTCTGTATGTCCGTCTGTTGAAGGCACGGTAGGACGTCGAGGGAAAGAGTTAGGAGGATAAAACTGTTGATCAATATTGGTATTGAAAATGCCAATTGATAGTTTTCAAAATTTGTTTGCTATTTTCGTTAAATATATTGATGAATTTTTAAGGACATTGTTCCTATGACAACAGGACGATCGCTGTTAAAAATGGCAAGAATCGCCCATAATCTCTACCAACCCCATACAAAATTCTTCATGTAATATGACTCTAAGGTACATAAAATTAATATTGTATGAAGATAATTAGTCACAGATACCATGTGAAGAACACTTTTGAAATTCGACATCAATAATACACATGCGCACAAAAGCCGTCTTACCACATTTTATGAAGATCAGCCCATAATTGGTCATAGCTCCCAGTTAGGAACCTCTTCTTATGCACACAAATGCTCATAAATCTCTTATAAATATAGTCCAAGTCCGGAAATTCATGGACTGCATATGATGAGCCGCAGAACAAAAGGTACTTTTTCGCTCATTTCATATTCTTGAGAAATTGAGTTTTATTTATTTCGACCCCTTAAAAAACTGCATGAGCCTGGAAACGATAACAAGTTTCTTACTTATCAATAGATACATCTAACTGCCATAAGTCGCCACATTAAATGTTAAGGATGTTTGATATAAAAATAATGCTTAATGAGCAGACAAATTTCTAAGTCATGATATAGTTTGCTATCAATAGCTGTTAAACAGAAACTAAGTGACGCAGCTTATTAAAATTTTGAGAAGTCAACTGACAAATGCCTGTTGACAGGAGCAGTGTTGCCCTTTCAGTTAAGAGCCGAGAAATTTAAAAAATCGGGGACTTATTGACCCACCCTCGTATATAGAAATCGCCGCACCAGCTTTTGTGAAGATAGATCCACAATTAGACATAACCATCCTCTTCCGAAAATAAGTACACCAACCATAAGACTCTTGTAAATATCGTTAAAAATCAATTAAAAAAAGCTCAGAGTGTTTATTGTACTTCGAGTTCAGTATTACTTCCTCATTTTGTGTTTCTTTGGCTGTCTTGCGCTATCAAAGTAATATTTTATACTATAATCTTTGATAAATAACGTATGTTATAGAGTGGTTAGATTACTAACCACTATGACTGAAATATGTTTTATATAATGTGTCTCTCTACATAATTTTATGTTATTTTGTAAGGATTCCGAATATTTCGGATGATGAAAGTGACTTCCCAAACGTATGTGGTGGAACCAAAATTTTTTTCATAATTATTTTTAATGTCAATCGCCATGGTGGTTAATAGACTAACAACCCGATTCCATAAAAACATTTAGCTGAGTTTTTATATTTTCATATTTTTTATAATAAATTAACCTAATATATACATATATGTTCCTTTCACTCCTCGAGGGAGCATAGGGCCATAACAAGTTGGTTCCAATAAACTCGATGCTTGATTTCGTTCCACTTCATCAGCAATCTCGAAAGCTCTGTAATTAGTTGTCGCTTCCAGGTATGGGCTGGTCTCCCAACTCGTCGGCTTCCCTGCGGATTCCAGTCTAAGCATTTCTTTGCAATGTCATCGTCTGGTTTTCGGAGAGTGTGACTTATCCAGCTCCATTTCCGCTTTATTATTTCTGTTTTAATAGGCTGCTGGTTTGCCTCCACCCAGAGTTGGTTGTTGGATATTGTCACAGGCCAGAAAATCCGTAAAATCTTGCGGAGGCATTTGATGAGAAAAACTTGAAGATATTGTGTATCACGTGATGCCATGTTCCAGGTCTCACATCCACACAGCAGAGTAGATTTTATGTTGGAGTTAAATATTTGGATTTTGGTTCGTTTCGAAATTATAGATGATTTCCAAACCGGATTTAACTGGGCAAATGCACTCCGTGCCTTATTAATTCGACTGGATATATCTGCTGCTGAGCCACCAGTTGTATCAATTGTGCTTCCCAGGTAGCAGAAGGACATTACATCCTCAAGATCTTGGTCGAATACAAAAAACGGCGATCTGTATTACAATTGATTCGGAGCGATTTTGTTTTGGGTATATTTATTTTCAGCCCAACTAGTTTAGCGATCTCACTGATGGTGGAAATTTTTGACTCCATCTCTGAGAATGAGTGGCTAAGTAGACATATGTCATCGGCATAATCTAAGTCTTCCAACCGTTCTTGTAAGCCCCACATAATGCCTCTTCTCTGATGGATTGTTGCTTTCAGCATCGAGGACGCAGTTAAAAAGAAGAGGTGATAATACACAGCCTTGTCTACTCCAGATTTGACTACGATCTTGTCGCTCAGCTTTTTTTCATGTAGCACACGGCAAGTGGCATTTTTGTACAAGGCTTTGATTAGCTGTATTATTTTCTCGGGTATACGCATGCATACCAGCGAGTTCCATATAGCATTATGGTTGAGTGTGTCAAAGTTCTTCTCAAAATCTATGAATACGAGGTACAATGGTGATCTCCATTCCACTTATTGCTCAACGATAATCCTATGACTATTTACCTGGTCAACACAAGATTTTCCGGAGCGAAAGCCAGCTTGCTCATTTCTTATTTATCATGCTTAATAAGGTTATGCCTCTCCAATTCTTTCTATTGGTTAAGTCACCTTTCTTGGGAAGATTTATGATGACTCCATCAGACAAATCGGCAGGCAAAGATTCTTGAGCCCAAAATTCTATAATAATGGGTTCCAGCAGTCGTGCACTGGTTATACTATCGGCTGTAAGCAATTCTGGAGAGATATTATCCAAACCAGGTGATTTGTTTGGTTTGAAAAATCTTATCGCTTCGCTAATTTCGCTTATTTCTGGACAATCAGTGGAGATGTTACCATTTGGTGTATGTGAAGAACATTCACAAATGAGTTGTCATTGAGCAGTAGATGTTGATAGCATAACGGAGTAAAAGCTTTCCCATAGTATAACTTGTTGAGATTTCGATGTTATAACTTCTCACACGTCGTTTTTTAAAGGCTTTCCGGTCGATGATTTCTTGTTTATCAGCTTGTTGACAGACATATACAGGTCCCTTACACGATGGGTTTCAGCCGCTGCTTGAAGTTCCTTTGTTATGTTGTTGACCCAATTGCGTTTATCTCTCCGGGCACTGCGTTTAACCTAATACTTTCTAGTAATAGAAAATATAAAGCTTACCAAATTGGATGAACTAGATAAATGTTTTTGTATTGGTGGTGAGTATATAAGATTCCTCACAGCCGAATACATATGTGAGAAAAAATATTGTGAAAATTGAAATACCCTCGGCAAATTTTTGGGCCGCTATTCCCAAAATAACAAACAAAAATCCCAAATTTCTAATTTTTTTTAATTTTGTCCACATTTGTTCCAGGGCTGGTAAAAGAAAAATAAAAATTTTGACCAAAATTAATTTATATTCGGAGTATATTTAAGACGTTTTCTATTTTAAAGCTATACTTGTTGAGATACCTTCCAAACAATTTTAAAAACATTATAAGTATCTTAGAAAGCTTTTCTTCTACGACGGATCGCTCAGAACACTCGGGAGCGGGGGCGTGGCCGTGGAGTTGCCATAGTCAGACATGTTCGCAGTGGAGTTTAACAGCCTGACCCACGATGTCGAAAGAAAACTGATTTGAACAAATTTGTATGAAAACTATTCGAAATAATTTTAAAAACTGAGTGTTTTTCATACAAATTTGTTCAACTCATTTTTCTTTCGACATCGTGGGCCAGGCTGTAAGTTAATAACTTATAAAAACAACTAAATATAAATTTATGAAAAGTAGACACGATTTCATTAGGACCCACTGTGCATTCGTGTATTAGGAATTACACTGTCAATACTTCTCCAGAATCCATCAAGTTTCAAAACTTGTTTCAGTCTTCCTTATTAATTAGTATAACTGAAGCTCTTCACATAGTCGACCAAAACTATACTCTTCATTAAATCATTTCAAATGAATAATTTGTTGAATGGTTGAATTGGAGAAGCACCACTTAAAACTCTTAACAATTGAATATTCCATGAATATTTCCTCTGTGTAGTTGTCTAATGTTACTCAAAGTGCAAAATTCTTTTCTGAAAATACAAAAATAAGTAAATTTACCTTTTTGTTGTTTTTTCTACGACTATTTTTCTATGCAAATAATGTTTTTTCTTGATTTTTTCTTTTTCTAATGCTAAAAGGAAAATTGTAGACCAACAACCCTTTAACATTTTCATTGTAATTGTTGTTGTGTTATTTTTTTGTTAACCCCTTTTCCATTTGAAATATAGAATATAACTTTTGCAATTGTCAGTATCTCATTGATGGCGCGACAGCAAGACTTTTATATTTGTGTTGCTACATTAGCAATACATTAATTTATAATGATTTTTAATTGTTGTTTTAAGTTCTGTGTAAAATTTTCCACAAACTTTGGTAAGATTATTACTTCGAGTACATAAACAGTTGAGTGAGCGTCTGGTCCTTTTATAATGTTCCTGCTATAAATAAGAATACTTTTATTTAATTTAAGATTCATTTACCATTTCCAAGTTGTGGAGTTTTATTTGTTATGGTTTAAAATAAAGTTTAACCAAGTGTATAATTTTCCTTGGAGATTTTTTTTTGGGAAAATCTTAAAAATAACATTGGCAACAGGAACAACAACAATAGGAATATTAAATATTAAGTACTTAGGTAGGAAAGTACATTTGTTCTACATAAACTGTTAAAGTATTTAGTACGTTTTCTGTTGTTGTTTGTCTTAAGTGGATTTACTAATGGATTCAATAATTCATTTAAATTTATTTCCTTGTTTTCTTTATGTTAAGCCTTTGAAATAATACGAGTATGCAGTAATAATTTTGATTTAAAACACATTGTGTTATGAACAAAATTCGTAAATGGGACGCAATTATTTGCTGAAAGGATTAAGGGCAGGCATAATGTAAGGGAAATTAAGCTTTGAAGTATATTCCGATCAACTGATCAATGAAAATCTATTAGAAAACAAAATTACTGCAGCTTTTTTTAAAAGCAAAAAGTTACATGGAAGTTGGAATTATTGTAACAATAAGCAATTTAGAGATATTGCATTTATCACACATAACACCGTGCAGTATAGAGCTCTTTCTCTCGATCTGAATTCTAGAGACCAATATCTTGAAGTTCAGAGTATTGCAGTCAGATCGGAAGATACGGAGTTGGAGCTCTAAATAGTCTACAAAATGCCAGTAATCAGCTGTCCAACAGAATACCGTCCCGACATTAGGACCTTATTGGATGGTGGTACTCATTTGGTCCTAGGGGACTAAAACGCTCATCACCAACTCTGGCACTCAAATCTTGGGGAAGACCAGAGAGGAGAGTCGCTGGCAGAACATATTGTCGAATCCACCTTCTGCTAAGTAAATGATGGTCCCCCACACGCATTATGGGTAATTGCGCTAGATCGCCAGATATCACTATAGCGAGTCCTGTAGTTTGTCTGAATAGACCCATCGATTTTATCGTCTCTGAAAGCCGAACTTACATCAACCAGAAGAAAGCAGACTAACACGGCTTCAGAGAATTTACCGACTGCATCTTCAATGATCTACCGATTCTCTCCAACATACACAAATCAGAGAGGAAGTTTCGCGAAACCGTCATCGCTTCATTCCCGCTGGAAGAATATCCACAGTACAACCCACTTTCCAGCAGAAACAGCGAGACTCGTAGATGAGCGTCCGAAGTACCAACCCTAACGACCATAGGATCGCCCAGCTGAACCGCGATATCAGCAGGTTGGTAAATGAGGACAAGCGAAAAAAATGGTTGGATCATTTGAAGAACTGCAACTTGAGTTCTGGAATTTTCAAGTTGTGGTCAACAGATTGGTCACTCTTCAACAAATGGCTGGATCATTGAAGATAATGCAACTTAAGTTCTGGAATTTTCAATTTGTGGTCAACAGTTCGGTCTCTCTCCAACCCGACAAAGATGGATGATAGGCGATTAAGTTTGCAGATACCACAACATCCGACCATAAACGGTGAATGACAATTTATTGAGCACCCTGAGAGAGACAATGCGAAAAGAAGTATTGTCCGCAAACTGAATGATCTCCCAGTCTCGGTGTGTCCGATACGCCAGCTGAAGTTGCAGAAGCCATCAACACAGCTAAACCGTCAAAGGCAAGGACAAGCGTACTGGCCGATTTCCCTTCTGTCACTTGTAGCGAAGTCATTCGAAGCTCTTCTCCTCCTCGGATGCAGAGCACCGCCACAGCATTATCCGCCATAGTCACTCAGTTACCAATGGCCTTGTGAACGTACTGTCCTAGTGGCAGTTGATCTGTCAAAGGCCTTCGGCAATGTCAGTCACCCCACACTCTGCCAGGACATCCTGCAGTCCACACTGCCCAGCAACACGGAGAGATGGATAGTGAACTATCTGAGGAAAGCAGTCATTCATATAGTTTAGGGAAAAATGCTCAAAACCCAGTAGAGTTAAACAAGAAGTCCTTCAGGACGGGGTCCTGTCACCGCTCGTGTTTAACTTCTACCACTCTAAACTCCCAGTGCCCCCACATGGCGTGGAGGTAATCACTTATGCGCACGACAGCACTATATTAGCAACAAATCACAACGTTGATGAGCTTTGCGGTATGGTAAATGGTTATCTCAATGAAATACACAACTTCTTCACGTAATCTGAATTTATCACCAACGAAGTCATCGGTAACACTCTTCACCACCTGGACGAAGGAGGTAAAACACAAGTTAGGCATTATGGTCGACGGCGTACAAACCTCCCGAAAATCTTGGGTGTCACTTTTGATAGCCTTTTTACTTCCTCAGCACACGTTACTGCAATCACGCATAGATTGCGAAATAGGAACAAGGTCCTCAAGGCACTAGCCTCAGTGGAGAAATATCCAAATACAAATGTCAAAACGCAGCCTTAAGGAACGTCACAGGCTGCCTTCAAATTACCTGCGAACACCTCCTTCACGTGGAAACCAAGGATCAGCATATGGGCAGAGTCCTCATGACTCCACATATTCAAGTGTTCAGCCTTGTTAATTTTTGTGAACTTTTTTAGATCGAAATTACCTTTACCGCTAAGCTACCGTTACTGAAATATCAGCAGATACCGTTCAAGCTATGCAACCGTTACCGAATTAATCCAAATTAGCTTTACCGTTACGTAAAACCTTCCTGCTGATCGGCGAACTTCTTCAAATTTAAACTCTATGTGAAATTTAGTGTAAATAGGATAAGACAGTTAGAAATGGTTGATTTATATTTCGATTCTGCTCCACTCCTGTGCAGTTCACGTTTAACAACATAAACGTTTACCATTTCTTCTCAGCTTTTTATTTTCACAATCAGGATCCCAAAATTTGTCTAAGTGCATATTTCATAAGGCCGAACGGTAAAATGACCAAATAAAACAAGAAGAAAGTGGACAAGTAGACAAAGTGTTCATGGCAAAACAAGTGTTTACATGTATGAAATTTTACACTCAATGAATTTTGTTAAAAATAGACCCCATTATTTATTTGAGGTTTAAATGGGTGCTGCCATGTGTGGAAGTTTGTATATGAAGTCCACAAAAAAAGGACAATTTTTATGAATCCGTATTTTTTTTCTATCTCTCTCTTATTTGCACCAAAACAACAATAGACTTTCAATGAGTAAATTTGTCGCTTTTTTGTGTTTAATTTTCATACACGTTATTATTATGTGTGTTTTAATTATTTACAGTGAAATGAATTAAGTTGAACAGTTTTTTTTTTTCAATGTAAATGTGTGATTTTTTTGTTTGCTTTTTTGTTATAAATGAGTTTGTGCAAATTTGTGTGCACACATTTTCATAAATGAATGGTCAGAAAAACAATTATTCATAAGATAAATTTAAATAACCACAGGCCAAAAGGATCAGTTAATTTGCTTTAAACACACACACAGTTTCATACACACTTAATTTTATAGGTCAGTTACTTTTGGCGGCAGGGGAAATATGATGTAATAGAGTTTTAAAGCTGATATTTATATTTGAAAAAATATGAGATGTTTTAGTTATAAATTTAAAGTTGAAAATTCCGATTTCGAAATTCAAAATTTATGAATTTTAGATATTTCTAACAAAAAAATATAGTTTATAAGTATATAGTTTAAAGATTTTTGCGATTTTGATCTTGAAGATGAAGTTTTTTTTGATTTTATATGTTTCTATGTTTGTTCTTTATGACAAGGGTTACTACTATGCTTCAGAGTAAAGCAAATAGGGTTTTTATTTTACTAATTTTTCACTACCAGATTCCCGGGATTTTTAGTTGGGAATCCCGGGAATTAAAAACTGACGAAACTACAAAGAAAACAAATTAGAACACTATTTTTTCACCAAAAAAGTGAAAAGGAATTTTTTACAGTTTTTCACTTATATCTCGGTTATAATAGACCGCTTATTATTATTATATATTTGGGGTTTTTCGAATGATCGACTACGCTATCTATAAGACATCAGAGTATATACGTAATTATATTATGTGTATTATGAAAATTTGGAAATACAATGAAGAAAAACTATTTTAACTCAATTTGTAGTAAGTAGATATGAAGTAACAAAAATGTAATAATTCAAAGGTTGAATAAATTCTGTTATTAATTAACTTTAAAATTAATTCAACTAATATATAGAGAATGGATTTATGGAAGAAAGGCTGACATTTTTTATTAAGAATTACGATTTTAGTGAATCAAACTCAAATGGAATTAATGAATACGAAGCTCTGATATATGTATAATTGGGGTATTTACACGGTCTGCAAGTACTCATATTGTCATAATGTCCTAATATATTGTAATAGTTGTTTTTGTATTTTAAACAAAAAAAGTATTATTTTATGACAAAACAATAAACATAGTTCAAATAGTGTTATTAGTTTAGAACTTTTTTGTTTGAATACTCCAAATGATTATAACACTCAGTTTTTATATGAAATTTGGATATACATTCCTAATTTACATTATCATTATTAATTTCGGGAATACTCAGATATTCGGGAATCAAAAAAGGTCTGGAAATTAAAAGCCCTACTACACACTCACAGAAAATGTGGTTTCGTTGCCCCTACAAAGTCTATCATGGTTTGTATTTTCTAAAATATCTTTGGTCTAAAATTAGCAGATTTTTCAAAAATTTTAAAATACTGTCCAATGGGGTTTTTGATGAACATTTTTTGAGAATTTCGGTAATAATATTCCGACTCTGAAAATCTGAATTAAATCGGATAATGCTAACCCGCACACAGTGGGAGAAAACCCTAATTTAGTGGAATTAAACGCTTGGCCAAATTAATTTCATTTATATGGAAGTATTGCAGGCAAGGGGGTAAGCTAATAAAGTAATGCAAAATGGGTACTGCTACTTCAGAATAATGAGCGGGAGAGGCTGCTAAACTACACTACCTCGGAAGAAATTCTATACTATTTTCAATTCTAAGAAATTATTTTAATATAGCTTTCAAAAAATTTAAATTTTATAAGTAATTTTATTTATAGCAAGTAACTATTTAAATCTATAGATTTTGGACATTTACCCTATTGCCGGCATAGGTCGAAATATTCATATAAAATTTAACTTTGTTTAGTTTTATTAATAAGTTTATTTTTAAAAAAGAATAACAATTAGACCCGTTTCACACTAGGCAATTTAGTTGCGCAAGTCTCTTGCCCAACAACAAAACAGCATGCTTTATTTTCTTCTCCTTAACCCGACATTACGTCTGGCATATACAAACACAAGAGACTTGCGCAACTAAATTGCCTAGTGTGAAAGGGGTCTTACACTGTGCAACAACCAAAATCGGAATGGAGAAAATCGGGAAATATTTGGACCATCTGTTATCATAAAACTGGAGTCTGATGAATCACTAGGAAGTAATGGATCCAACAAAAGTTGCATAACATCTTTCGATAACGGTTCCACTTTTTTATAGCTTGCAGAAGAAGTTCTGAACAATGTGGATATAACACAGCGTTAAAACAAATATATTAATATTGACATAAAACGCTTTGCAAATGTTATATTTTTAATCTAAATAAAACACTACCATATTTAAAAGGACTCATAATTTTATGTCAAATTTGGTATATGGGCATTTGTTTTTAGCAACTTGTAAGTAGTTAGAATTACATAAATTTAATTTTTGTATAATGTAATTACCAATAGCATTTCTTATATACAATCTTAAAAAAATAAGGAACAATTTAGTACGAGATTTTACATCGTCCCAACGATAATAATTTCTTAAAAAAATTATATAAATTCACCTCGCATTTTTTCGCAGCTAAATTGTTCTCCACATGTAAATGCATCTCACAGCATTAGTAACTGGCAACCTTCCGAAAATTCAAAAAGAAAAAAAAAATTCTATAAGAATGTGGCTATTGGTTATCACAAACACCGGAAAATATATTTTTATTTTTCTGATTTATCAAGCCTCATATTCCATCTACATAAAAAAAGGAAAAATACCACTTAAAGAAAACGTTTACTATCCTGCTTAATAACAACTTTGAAAACAATTCTTCATAAAAAAAAATTTCTGAAAAATTTTTTACATTTAAATAGTTGTCAATACCAAACCACTGAAGTTATTAATAAATGTTAAATATTTTTAAGTAGATCAACAACTATAGATTGAAACTACATAACAATAAATCAAATATGCCAAAGTTTTTTTTTTATTTTGCGCCACTAAATTGTTGATTTCTCCCACAGTGCGGCATCGTAACTAATGTTTAGAAATGTGTTTAAAAGGTGAAATTTAATTTTACTTTTTATTGAAACAGAATTTACTTCTTATGTTAATTTTGCAGTAACTGCAATATGAAATTGTAAGAATTTCAGAAAAATAAAAATTTTTATAAAACAAACTCAGAATATTTTAACTTCTTTCATAGGAAATACATACTGAAAATTTAATTGGTATCGGGAATCGTTAACGCTTTCATCGCCAGGATCAAAGTTCGCCATTTTTAATATTTGACATTTTTCATATTCAATTGATCAATTGACGAATTCGCAAACGTTTCAACCGTTCTACACAAAGTAATTATTGATCAATAAATTTGCGGTGCCATCTCATATAAAGTATCTATGCGACCTATATCCTTGCAATCTTCTTATTCATTTTAATTTCAAACATTTAAAAAAAGTCTTCTAATCATCATAATGTTCAATATGGCGTCTTTTGACTTGCAGCTATAAATGCAAAAAAATATATATATTGTATATAAAATATTTAATATTCTTCTTACTCATCCACCAAATCATCATCATCCTCATGAGTTTCATTATTATCAAGTTATGAAAAATACAGAGAAAACATCCACATTCTAGCGTCAACGGTATCAATATTTCTCATACCAGCAGCTCTTGCAAATATCATCAACAGTCAATCAAAGTTTTAGCGCTTGCAAGTTCATTATTACCACCGTTTTTCTTCTGATTTCTTTCTATATAGAACTTTTTGTTGGTTTGTTGCCGCGTCTGTTCTCAGTGGATGCTGCCTGTTGTCGTTTTAGCTGCATTATATGTATTCTTACTAAAAGAATGTTTTGTAGTTATAAACTTTAACATTCTGTACATACATCAATATTTTTCACCTTATGTACAGTGGGACAATATTTATCTGCGGACATAAATATTTTCACAGAATTAAAAATCTGAACTGACCCTACAGAAAAGATCTTCCCAATATGGGGCCCCACAGACTGGATATATAATGAAATTTCACAATAATATATTTCGCGATTTCTCCTGGCCAGTCGAATACAAATAGAAGAACTGTTGCCAGATTTATAGGAATGTGCGATTTGCCGATTTTTGTCCTCAAAATTACGATTTTATTTCAAGATTTTCAAGAAAGAAAATGATATATAAAAATTAGAAAATATAACATGGAGTCTAGTATTTACAATAACAGTACAAAAATGGAAATGACTGTGTTTTTCGTGATTTTAAAAGTTCACGGCCATTTGGACCCCAAGTGCTATTAAGGGTTAATTTCCATTTTTGTACTGTTATTGTAAATACTAGACTCCATGTTATATTTTCTTAAGTTTCATCAAAATCGGCCCAAAAATATATAATTTTTCGCTATCTTTCCATTAGAAATTCCAAATATTGAAAAATTTTATCTTGACCTTCACGATTTAAGGGTTAACGTTTTCCGATTTTAGGTAAACTTTCAGACTATATTTAGAATTACATAGACTATAATATTCTGAACAGATTTTACTTAAAATTAATAACAGTACGGAAATTGGGCTCATTCACCAAAATATGGCCAAAAAATTAGTTTTTCTCGAAAATCGCAAAATTTATATCGCAGGTACGGAAAACCATACTTTGACATACTTTTTTCACATTTTTATTCCCTATTATGTTGTAAATAAATCCTTATGTGATGATCAAAAAATTCTGAAATTTGTTTAACAAAATTTTTAAAAATTTTAAATTGGATTTTGAAACTGCCATTAAAAAAATATTTTTTTTTGGTTATACCTGCGAATAGGTTAACTGTATCCTATGAAGATAAAAACTCATATACAAGTAAATATGGATATATTTTAAGTAAGAATTGTTTCAATATTTCTCAAAATATGTTAATTTTATTCCTACATTTCTTGTTCTAGCGGCCTGAGACACGTTAATGGCCTGGCTATTTTTTAATAACTTTAACATTTTTTAACCAATTTTTGTCTTTTATATCTCATTAGAACGACAATTACGTACGCATTTCGATTCTTTTAAATTAAATTGCAAAATAAATCATTTAATGGCAAAAATTAAAAAAAAAACTGAAAAAAATGCACCTCAAAACTTAATCGAAAGTCGGCACGGGTTGCCCTTCTTAGAACAAGATAACAATTTTTTTGGTGGTATTTTAGGTCATTACGAAAGTTTTCAGCGGGTACCGTTTCAACATTTTAAAAAATTTAATTCTAAGCGACACTCTATTGTCTAGTTATTATAATATATAATAATATATTATACCCTTCACCATGAGTGTTTGTCATTCCGTTTATAATTTCTACATTATTATTCTGGATCGTTATAGATAGCGGAGTCGATATAGCCAAGACCGCCTGGATATTGCAATCAACATTCCGTAGCCCCAAATAAGTAACATTCTCCCGGCTCGGTTGATAAATAGAATCGAGAAAATCGGCCTACAAATGGCTGAGATATAAAATAATCTTCAAGTTATTTTCTGAGGGGGACCTTGTATGGGGAATATGGAAAAATGTTGCTCCATTTTCGTCCGATATTTACAGATAATTTCAAAGTACTTAGAACTTATTTGTACAAAATTGTATCAGGATTGCTGCATAGTCAACATATTTATGACTGCTTAAACCGTATTCCGGGGGGACATTTGTATGGGGGCTAGATGAAATCATGAACCAATACCGTATAAACCTTGTCAACAGAGATTATTTGAGTAAAATTTTAGCCAGATAGCTCTTTTCCTTTGCGCAACGGACAGACCGACGGAAATAGTTAGATCGAACCTGTACCGAACGCAACTGATTCGTTTGAAGCGAGAATTGTCCGAATCTGGCCGCATGAATCCATTATGCAATACCTGTTTAAAACTATTTAAACTATATAAAAAAATGTGAAGTGGTTTAGAAACGTTTTTTGTTTGGAAATAATTCGGTAGCTCGGGAACTATTACAGATATTATTACGAAGTTTCCCATAGTTGGAGCTGAGGTGTTTTCGAGTTGACTTGCAGTTGTTCAACATCCTAGCTCTAATGGGGGTCAGTGCGCTGAAACTCAAAGTTGGTCACCTTGGGCTTAAAGACGCTAATCGGGTCTGATTTTTGAAAATCCCGGGGATCGGGATTTGTTAAAGGGAAATCTAAAACCCCGAAAATTATAAGAAAGCAACGTACATAATTATGTCTTTACAATTGAAAGTAATTTTTTTATTTAGCAATTAATTTTTATTAGACACGAATAAGCATACTATTGCATCTATGGTTTCGTCTGCCATTCTGGAACGAATTTTGTTTCCGACATATGCTGCTGCCGAAAAATATCTTTCATATTGGCAAAACCGTTTGCAAATACTTATAACAAATCTGCAAGTATTTGCATCTTGTTCCTTCAGAAATAAAGTGATCTATATCTTTTGCAAGTTGCAAATATACATTATAACTTGGTTTCGTTAATGTTATTTGGGTTTTTTAGCCTTTGAGTAATCGAAATATTTTCATTTTGTTCGAGCTCCTCATCTGAGATAAAATCAATTTCGTTTGAAGAGGATTAAATTGAGTTTTATTAGATAACTTGCAAAAAAAATGTGAAGAATTGATTTTCCAAAGCCCCACTCCAGGAAAACCAAAAATACCGTTTTCCTTTATTAACTATATTGTAGCAGGAGTTAAGCTTAACAACTATGCTGAACATCACTTTGCGATATTCGGGCATGTAGAATGTCAAAATGCATAAAAAAGGCACACACAAATGACAATTTCCCCTATTTATTTATGAAAAACGGGATTTGGAAAATCCCGAGATTTAAAATTAAAAAATACCGGGCTTCGGGGTTTAAGAAATCCCGAAAACCCCGGGATTTTCGGGAACGGGATTCCCCGTTTGGCATCTCTACTTGGGCTTTATCAATCTGCAATAGTTCCCGAGATACCGAATTATTTACAAAAAAAAAAAAATTTAAACCACTGTGCACCGTTCGACTACGTATCTCTCTATGAGATACGCTTCACTTTGGAACAGCTTTATTTGCTTGATGCGTTCTTGGCCTCAAAAGATGAGCAGTTCTTTTGGCTCGGAATCCATATGCAGCCAGAAAGATGTGAAAAGTTCATAGCTACCAATGGCCAATACTTTTAATAAAATTATATTATACACTGTAAGAAAAACCTTCGTAAATACAACGTTTTTCTGCGTTATATTAATGATTTTGTTCTTGAAATCAGTCCGATTACCGGTGTCATTGCATTAACGAAAAATGTTTCATTAATCTCAAAATTTTCGTAAATATAATGAAATAATGTCATTAATATAGAATATATAAATAACGTCACCATACGTGTTTACAATGTCAAATATCATTAAACCAATGATACAATTTCGTCAATATAATGAAAGGGTTTCATTAAATTAATGAATCTCTTTCAATACTAATATGAAAAAAATCATTAATTTAACGATTTTGCATTAATAGTATAACGACATGTTTCATTGATGTTAAGAAACTTTATCATATATGCAATGAATGTTGACATTGGTTTAATGACATTGCTTCACTAATATAATTATATCCTACATTAATGGAACGAAGTTTTTACATTTCAAAAATGAATTTTGTCATTGATTTTCCTACATTGTTTCGTAAATAGAATGTGCTCCTTCATTAATGAAATGAAATATATCATAAATATAATGATTATAAGACATTATATTAACAATATTAATCATTATTTTAATAAAAGGTATCATTCCAAAAACGATTCCTTTCATAATAATGAACAAAAATAAGTTATTTATAATTACAATTTATTAGGATTTTAATCTAAATATACATATGTATTAATAAT
Source organism: Calliphora vicina (assembly GCF_958450345.1). Classification (NCBI taxonomy): domain Eukaryota; kingdom Metazoa; phylum Arthropoda; class Insecta; order Diptera; family Calliphoridae; genus Calliphora; species Calliphora vicina. Next base: position 56,455,797 of record NC_088781.1, on the reverse strand, counting down.
TTTTAAATACTTTTTATATTTAAATTCGATTTCAATATACATACTTCGCATTTGTATAAATAAATACAAAAAATATAAGCGGTATTCACAATGTAGAGTACTTGGCCTAGTAAAAAAGCAGAAAAGCTATTTATTGACAAACATTTCAATTTCTAATGTATTTCGTTTTTATTTTTTTGATATTGTGCTCTTTTACTACATTACCAGGCCAAGTACTCTACATTGTGAATACCGCTAAAATGAAAAATAATTGAATATCAGTAAAAAAAATTTTCGCTGCAGGAAGACTGAGATAGTGAAAAATGGTGATGAAACGTTTTTGGATTCCTGAGAGTCACTCAAAATTTGTTGAGACATGTTTTTCTCCGCCCTCCACTTTTCTAAATTATACTTAAAAACTATCTTGTCGCCAATTTTCATTGCTGAGTAATTTCAAATAAGTCATTAGCAGACATTATGGAAATTGTGATGTTTTATTCTAAAAAAAAATATTTTAATAGTTTGTTTAAATTTTTATATAATTATTAATAATGTTTACCTTGAAAAAAGTTTATGAGGTGATTTAGGCCCCAAGAAGTTAGTAGATATTGTAACGTGTTTTTTGAGTTTCTTCATCTAAAAATAAAATTTAAACGTATTCTTTAATGGGTATCATAAATTTTCCTTTTGATGTATTAATAATAGCTTACCTTTCTTATGAGTCATTGATCCACTTGAATCGAAAACCACTTCCTCAATTGATTGAAATAAATCCTCCTCAATCCATTTTTGCACAAAAAACACTTCAAATTATTTATTACCACATTAGATTTTGATCACAATTTCAACTTTTTATAAACAACAAATAAATCAATTATATTTTTAACACAACAACTCTTCACTTGTTGACTGTTTAAAATAAACTAAAATTAAATAAAAAGAAACTTTCAAAAACAGAAGATGATGCAATTTATGTTGTTGTTGTATTTTTTTTAAACGTGCCACATTATGTTCCAACTCTATTTTATTTTTCTTTGTGTCCATCAGCATCAACATTCTCTTGTGTCCCGTTATTTCTTTAAGAAACGTTCAATACAACGCAACTTTACGTTGTATTGATAACCGAATCGTTGTATTCACTATTATTATATTAAATACTTAATTTTTTTTTTTTATTGAATGACACATTACGTTAAATTAATGATAAAATCATTGTATTTACTACAAATTTTCATTAAAAATATGTTTGCCATAAAGTCCCGTTATGATTTGTTTGCAAAGAAATGCAATGACACATTACGTTGCATGGATTACAAGTTCATTAATTTAATGACATGGTTTCATTAAACGTTCGTCATAATTACGTGATTGTTAAAAAACTTGTTTAAAATATTAATGTAAAATGACATAATTTTTGGCGTTTTTCGTCTCATTACTGACAATTTGTTATATTAGCAAAATAAGAAGAACTAAGCAATTTAAATATTAAAAACTACATTAATTCGATTCCTTTATATATAATTTTGTTTTATATAATTTATTTTTTTTATTTTTCAATATTTAATCCAAAAAAATGGAAAACAAAAAATTCATTATTGCTACGTAAATATTTCATTGAATTTTTAAGGGGTGCTGTATTTCATACAAATATTACTATATTTACACAAAAACAATTAGGATTTGCCAATTAAACCTTTTTTATTCCAAAAAAATAATTTGGGACACATTCGTTATTCAATTTATACATTGAATCTCACGTTAAAGTTTTACGTAATATTAACGTAAAAAGTTTCGTAGCATCAATGACTCTACGAAATGCCAAAAAATACTCATTTTGCCTGAATCGTAATATTAACGTAATTCTCGTAAATACAACGTAAAAATTCATATCATTAACGAAACTTTTCATTGCATTAACGTAAACAGGTTTACGTAAAAGTTTCATTGGGGTTACGAAGCGTTTTTCTTTCAGTGTACAAATGTTTCATAATAAGAGCTAAACATTTTAAAAAATTACGAATTTTTAAGTTATAGACCCAATAATTTGGACCGACAATGGGTCAAAATCGTAGTGTATATAAGATTTTTCATATCCGAATATAGCTTTCTTAAATGTTTTCTGTGTATGGATTTTTTTCAAATTTCTAAACATCATGGTCCCACTGTCTGTACTGAATTGAGATTTTCGAATAGTTATACTATTCTGCAGCTTATTAGGTGCAGTCTTAACTATTTTTTTTATTCTTTTACTAATAGCAACTACTGCTTTATTCTATTGTTGTTGCAGCTGTTGTAGTTGTTTTTACATTTGTTGTTATTTAAAAAATAAAGTCTAGTTCGAGTATTTTGTTACTTGTGGCAGGCAGTTAGTTTATTTTGGTAGTTCAGTTTTGTTGTTGCAGTTCAGTTTTCAGTCGATTTTATTTGGTAGCAGCAGCTTCTGTTGCTTATTTAAATAAATTGCCTTTTAGGCGTTGTTTTCGTCTATAATCCGCACATACTACACAATACCTAGACACTGAAAAATGTTACACATTTTTGTTGTTGCAATTTTGTTGAAGTTGCAAGTTGTATTAACTTAATAATGTAGTTTAGATACAAAAAGGCTGATAAGAAAAATGCAAAATTATTGCAATCAAAAGTATTAAACAATTGTTGTGCGATGAATGAGTTAAAAAAAAAAAATAAAATATAAAATGAAGGGAAATGTTTATAAGGAATTATAGTTGAAATACATTGTAGAATAAATGAACTTAGTTTAAGTAAAGTGGTCACTATATATTTAGTCTCTATTTAAAAAGCTAGCCATTAATAACAATAATTTAAATATAATAAATTTAATATTGTTAAAAGTTTTAATATTTTCTGTTTTGTTTACTAAATTCCCAAGGATTTTTTTTCAATGGTACACCTATTAATTTTCTAATTATAATTTTCCAAATATCTCATTTCTAAGTTTATTTAATTCCTTGGTTACTCAATACTTTCCATTACAACTTTTTGTTGTTATTCTGACATCTTCTAAGACCCCTTTACATTGTTTTTTGCTGGTGTGGTATTTATGGACTTTCTAACACTTGTGTCTTGTTGAATCCCCTTCCCTTCCTTCCTTTCTTAGACTTAGTTTAATTTATTTTAATAATTTAAGTTTTCGTATATTCTTTGTGCAGAATAATGTGGAACGCAACAACAGCACAGCAACATCAGTAGCAGCAGCAACCACAGCAAATGTTTCCAAGTATTGTTTTCAAAGAAATAATACAAAAACCAACACGATAAAGTATTTTTTAGTTAAGGACTCAGGTGTATTTTGTTGCAAACGGTGTTAAATAAAATTGTATCTTACTTTTTTTTATGTTGTTTGTTACAACCTCATTGCTTAACAACCACCCCGCCACATTTGTAAGTCCTAATTTCAATTAAGCATATTTTTTCTTAATAATTCTAATGTGCTGGTTTATGTTTTCTTTTTTATTATTTTAGACAATAAGGAAGGCAATTTAAAAGATAAACAGGAAAATATAAAAATAGATAAATATGAGAAAAGCTAATGACAAAATTAATGAACTTTAACCCTGCTGTGCTATATTGATTTTTCAAACGCCTGGGAAAATGTGAGACAGAACAAATCAAAATAGAAAGAAAACAAGAAGATAATAAACCAAAAACAATTGTACCGAAATCAGGAGACATTTACTAGTGGCAACTGGATGTTTGAGATCTAGAGCATATGTTCAAGCAATGATCTTAAGCTAATTACTCTCGTTTTAACTACAGCCTAAGAAAGTATTATGGTATTTAGTACGTTGTTCAAGATTTTAAATCCTGGGCACTTCGTAAAGTGCCCAGACTATACACTGGCGGTTTTAATATAAACTGTAGTGAGGTGGTTTCTGAGAAATTTGGAATAAGAATACAGTTTTCCAAATGATGTTAGTGTTTTCATATGATATTGGCGATCAGTCCTATAGAAGTAGTCTTTTTGACACGGAAGACAAATGTCGCCCAGGCCAGCCAAAAAAGTGTATAGTCCAAAAATTGGAGTTATTAATCCATGAGGAATATTGTAAAACTCAACAAGAGCTTGAAAAATCATTGAGAGATACTCAAACAGCAGGATTCATCCAATAGTAGGGAAATTGAGTACCATTAGAATTGAAACCGAGAGACCGGATCATTACTTGCGATGAACAATTGATCCATTACGATATCCCGAAGCGTAAGAGATCATACGTGTAGCACGGACAACCAGCCGAATCGATACTATTGACAAAATGTCATTGACGTGATACGGAAATAACTGATTCTTCATGACTAAGCAAGCGGTTAAGTTTGACGTATGTCATTTGTATTGTTATCAGCGTAGGATACCCAAACATGTCTCATGTTATGCCCATGTTCCAAAATAATGATCTATTTAATATATCATCCAAATCTAGCTGACAAAATTAAAAAATAAATGTCTGGCAACATTCCTTCTGATCATTTAATGAGCTTTTTAATACAATAGGGAACTGTAATTCATGTTTTGTTTTTTTGGTTTTTAGCTCCGATTAGGAAAAACTAGGCTTTAAAGTCAGTTGATGACAACAGGTACATTAAGATTTCAAAGAGAAGTGTATTTTTTGTGTGACTTTGGTTTATGATTAAAAAGGCTACGGTGATTTTATTGTCATAATTTTATTATAATTATATTATTATTAAGCTCTATTTCAAGGAAATATGCAACAATTTTCATTTAATTATTTCCATTGTAACTATTAAAAAAAACTATTTTTTGTGAGAAGATCAGAAATTGGAAAAAATAAAATATTTCCTTTTTTGTTCCGCTGTAAAACTATATTTGGGTTAATCTGTCAAGTGTTCACTTTAAGGTAAATCAAAAACATCTTGCGCATTCTTGTGACCGCCATACATTTTTTTTCACTTTTCCAGTATGACCTACACAAAGAATAAATAAAATATTTCCTTTTTTCAAGTAGAGTTAAAGCTGTTTATTCCGGATAGTTCCGGTGTAAAACTATATTTGAGTTATGCCCGTAACTTCAACAAATATATATCTACTGTGTAAAATACTCATCAGATAAATTTACCTAAAAGGTAACTTGACATTAATTTCAAATCAATATATAGGGGTAAAAATTACCAAATATTTTTACTCCATAAGTAATTAAGCACTGATAGGTACCTATTTGTTGAAATTACGGGCATTAATCTTTCAACTGTTCACTTCAAGGTAAATCAAAAACATCTTGCGCATTCTTGCGACCGCCATACATTTTTTCACTTGTCCAGTATGACTTCTACTTTTTCACGAAAGAAAATTTTTGAAGAATGGGCATCGGATAGTTTAATCTTCAAAAATCGCATAAAAAAAAAGAATTTATTTAAGAAATTTAGTGGACTTTTTTTCGATTCTGAAAGCATTAACACATTTATGATGTTTGACACCTCGGTAATTGAGTTGTCAAGTCTTAATTTTTCAAATGGTAACGTCTTTCAAAAAAACAAGCACTAACTGCGAGTCTCCAGAGTCTATGGCAGGAATCGAACCCATTTTGATAGCCCACCACACTATGGTCTAGTCTATCGAGGCAATAAAGCTGAAACTATCGAATTTTTTATTCCGGGTTTGTGCATCAATATATAATCGATGGAGTTGTACTACTTTTACTGGGTAAGTTCATTATGGTTGACTGTGCAGTTGAATATATGGGGAGTATCGCAGATTATGCTTTACTTGCTTAGTCAATGTTGTTAAGAGTTAGGCCACAAGGCCTCTACTAGTTTAAGCCTAGTGAGATCTAAGTGGAAATTGAATTTTACTGAATTCGTACTGGTGACAATCTGCTGGTAGGTGACGGGTCAGCTGGAGGAGGAGAAGAGCCTCAAAAGTGATATCGTCCTGTGATATTAGTTCCGTCCTTCCCAGGTTAGAAAATCTAGCTCTGCGTTTGGCAAAGAGTTTCAATATCAGCATAAATACACCATCTGAGCAAATCGGCTTGTTTGGTTGTGTCTGAGACTGAAAGAATGCGAAGCTTGCACCTTGTTTCATCTTGCAGCTCTCGTGGAGATCAGTAAAAAACCGGTGGAACGCCCACAAGTACCGTTCATATTCAATCACGACTCTGTTGTTTTTTTCGTTGGGTTAGATGTTAGTGACATAGATATGTTTCGTCGGCATTTGCAGCATGTGGCGATAAAACTATCCGACCAATGTTTAGGTCCGAAGAAGTTCCTCAGGTAACAGTACCCTAAACAAGAATTGCCCCTTAATTGGATACACATGCAACCGGTTCTGTAAATAGTGCCGAACCATGGACTTACACTTATCTTAATACCATTAAAGATAGATGTTGCTCAGCTAGTGAACATTTCTAAGTTATTGCTGGGGTTGACAGCCCTAGGGCGAATAACTCGGTCCATTTCCTGACATAATATTTCCTGTCATGGGAAGACTGAAAGTTTTTTAATCTGGTTGGTTAATAGTGATCCATTACCATCCATTGTGAGATTTGTATTATTCAATGTTTTACCAGCTTAGAACTGTCGGAAATAAATATTCTGGCATTCCGCTTGGCATTTCTGCCCCTCATTGCAATATTTCTTGGATCATAGTCAAACAGTGTAGAGAAAAGTTTAGCACTCCATTTGATATTACTCTAGTTTGGGTCCCTACGGTTAGTGACTATCTTCAAAATTCTGAAAAATTATGGTGTAAAATGGACACGTGCTGGGTTGCCAGAAAAATGTAGACAGGATTGAATTTGCTATGCTAATGACAAAGATAACGGCTAATTGGACAATATTCTTGCATACAGGATTACTTTTCAAAAGTTATTGTCGAAGATTTCTGTGTAGCAATAAGACATACATACATATGTAGCTTTCAGGCCGAACTAAACTCTGTGACCCCAATGCCACTGGACTGATCAGTACTCACTATTTTAGTCATGATACCTCAAACTCAATAAATGATGTGGTCTTGTTAAAATGTAGGCATAGATTTGTAATTATGAAAACATCTACAAATTTAATTTAAGGTTGTCAAACATTTTAGTGTAGCACATATGCCAGCTATTTTGGACCCGTTTTGCAAATAACTGTGGTCTACGGAATGTTAATTTCAACCGGTATACTTCCCTACTTAAAATGATTTAATATTGGAGTTTTCGAATACATATAAATTACAACAGAGTTTTTTATATCTTTATGAAATACTTCAAACAAAATCAATAAAAAATAATCGCAAAATATGCAGGTTTAATTAAAAAAAACTTCTTATTTATAACTAACTAACTACTTGAAAAAAAATCACCTGCTGTGTTTTGGGTGTTTGCATTATATTTGATATTAATCTCTTTGCAACAATTACTTACATGTACTTCCATTATAGTAGTAACATGCCTTCATCTTTATCTCTGCATTGTTTTAATTGACATTTTCCACCTTTTCCTTTAACTAATACTTACACGGAGCACACAGAAATGAATGCGCACTATAAATACAAAACTACTTAAGGATTTATTGAACTACAAAATCTCTATGGGAATGTTTTCTTTTAAATTGCAAAAAAAAAGTAAGAGGGGAAACTATAATGGAAAATATTACGCAATATGCTGTATTTAATCTTAAAAATAGAAAAATAGACACAAACAAAAGAAACATAACATTGTAAACTACCGGCAACCATAAATCCTTAAAAATAATACTTCAAAATTAAGAATGACACAACATGCAATTACACTGACAAACTACAAGTACTTGAATATGGAGAAAGAAATACATGGAATACAGCAACAACAAAAATAGCAACCATTTTGCAACATCTTGTTGCAAAACTATTGTAAATTATGTGTTGTAACAAAATTAGAGATTTTTAAATAGAGAGACTACGCATTCCTGCATAAGGTGGAATGTAGATACAGTGGTTGGAGTTGTTTGTGAAGAAAAAAAAATTTTATCAAAAGTTTAGTTGTAATAAGAAAAGATAAAAATTTATTAAAAAATCTAAAATTCCTTAATGTATGAAAAAGTCCTGATGCAACTTCATAATCTCTTATTAACATAAAATGTATCCCCATGGTATCAAACCAAACAACTGTTATTCACATATATGTTTAAATATTCCTCCAACATGTGTATTAGGATGATCCTTATTTTGCACAATTTCGTTTAAGTAAAATCGGCTAACGTTTATTTGAATTTTTGAGTTTTGGATCGAAGTAAAAATTTAAATATTGAAAAAAAAAATTCCAACCAAAAATATTTTTTGTATTTCATTTACCCATAGTGCACTGCTCCACGTTCAATTTATATTGTGATATTTGGATTAGAGTGTCCAAAAAACCGAAAAAGTGTGTTTTTGAAGAAACCGGTTTTGATTATTGTCTTTAAAAAAAACCGACGAACAGGTTTCGGTTTTTGTCTTCAAAAAAAACGAGTTATCCGGTTTATAATAAATTTTTATTTAATATTTTTGGACGCTAATAAGAAATGTGTTATGAATTGTGTACTAAATCTTCGGAAATTTACCATTTTTGAATTCTTAAGGCTCTATCTTTATGGAATTATTTTATATCTTTTACGAATGCTATAATTTTCTATAAAATAATTCAATATTTTTTAGAATGGTATCAAAGTTTTTCATAAATATGTTTGAATGAGCATTGGTAAATATATTTTATTAAAACCGGCTAACCGTCTTACAAAAATCGGTTTGTCAAAAACTGAAAATTAAAAAAAAACCGAAACCGGTGGAGTTTACAAAGATGAAAAAACCGGTTGACTGGTTTTCGGTTTTGGATACTCTAATTTGGATCCATCATTCATCCTTTTTAATGGATTGATAGATCGTGCTCGTGGTACATGTTCAATATTATCGAGTCAGTATTTACATCATTTTTGTGCTGTGCTGCACAGTGGTATAGAATCACAAGTAAGAAAGCTATATTCGGCTGTGCGAATCTTATATTCCATTCACAAAATTATACTTCAAAATAAACATTTTAAATATATTTAGGTAAACAAAATTTATTTTTTCGAATTGTTTTTTTGAAATATGCACTCTAAAAAATGCATGTAATATTACTACTACAAAGTTAGTAATTTTTCATGTAAAATTACAGAAAATGTGTATATTTAGGCTCAATATGTTTATCAAAGTGAATTACATACTTTTTTCTGTTAAGATACATACAAAATGTAGTATTCTGAATGTTGGTTAACATGTTTGTAAGTTTTAAACACGAAGTGTGTAATTTTACTTACTAGAAGTAGTAATATAGAAGTTGTCAAAATTTTGTTTCTGAAATAATAAAAATTTCAATATTGAATAATATGAGCAAATGTCGAACAAACATTTTTAAAAAATTAATTAAAATAGTGCGTAAAATAATATAAATAAAACTGAGTCATTTAGCAATAATTCCTATCAGATCTTTCCCACATTTTGGTCGTATGTACAGCTGAATGTATTGGTAAACATAGAAGCAAACCCAAAAAAGGATTATGATAGCTGAGAATTGTGACGTCTCCTTCATGCTAATTGGGAACGTATTGTCAAAAGGTAACCTAAATTTTCCATCTTTATTAAGTGAATGATTATAATAATGGACAAAATAGATAACGTCCAGCTACAACAATTATATTTTTCTTCTTCACAGATTTTTTAAAAGTAAAAATATACAAAAGACGAACAAAATTTATTAAAATGATGTGTCTAAATTAGCAGTGAACCATTGCGAATCCACCAGAATCAATAACCTGACCCGATTACACTAATTTATTTATTCAGTTCTTGTTCAATTTTAATGAACAATTTTAACTTAATAAAATATTCTTCAAATATAAATTTCCTGTTTTAATACACATCTGAATAGGATTAGGAATCGTATAATTTGTTTAATACAAAACATTTTTAATGTATATATACATATTAAACGTGTAGTTTTAAGCACTTTATATGCAATTTTACATATTATCTATGTTTTGTTAGACACAGAAAATTTAAATTTATATGAAATTGGTATGTTGCTAAACATTTTTTATAATGTGTGTAAATATTTGAATTTACATGCAACATGTATTTTTACACCAATTATAGTAGGAGAAAAGTTACCTACTATAAATAGAGTAAATTTACAGGAAAATTTATTAGAGTGTGTATATATCATTAGATATCCATATTGTCTATATTACTGAGTTAGTAATCCAGATATAAATAGGTCAACAATCGAGGTTGTCCTTATATCTCAGCCATTTGTGGACTGATCCGGAAGAATTCCGCAAATATTGATGTATGAATCGTTTATGTATGTTATTTGGGGGATTCGGAATGTTGATTTCAAATTTTTTTCAATTTTTCGAAATGTTTTTTTATACCCTACACCACCATAGTGGGGAGGGTATAATGCGTTTGTGCAGATGTGTGTAACACCCAAAAATATTGGTCTAACCTTAAAGTATTACGATCGACTTAGAATCATTTTCTGAGTCGATTAAACGATGTCCGTCCGTCTGGCTGTCCATGTAAACCTTGTGCGCAAAGTACAGGTCGCAATTTTGAAGATATTTCGATAAAATTTGGTACATATAATTTTTTCAGCCCAAGGACGAAGCCTATTGAAAATGGCTGAAATCGGTTCATTATTTCACCTAGCCCCATACAAATGTCCTCTCGAAATTGGACTGTATCGGTCATAAATATTTAATTTATATATGTATCTACACAAATTTCGCTCCAAATAAGTTTTATATATACAAAATTCATGTCACCAAATTTTGTTACGATCGGTCCATAATTAGTCATAGCGCCCATATAGATCCGCTTCCGAAAATCACTTTAACGTGCTTAAATCACTTAAAAATGTTGGTATATACACAAAATTCAACATAAATAACTTTCATAAAGACATAAATCACACGTCCTAATTTTATGGTGATCGGTCCATAATTGGTCATAGCTCCCATATAAGGCCCACTTCCGAAAATCACTCAAAAATATAAATTATTGATATTTTAAAAGAAAAATATTTTTACTCATTTACTTGGTGTAGGGTCGGTCAAGCCCGACCATACTTTCTTACTTGTTTTTTTAAATTTTATTTTTTTTGTTTTTTCAATTTTTTTTTAATATTTACCCCATTGGACCCATTGTATGTCCAAATGATCCAGAATATATATACTTTATAGGGTCGGAAATGAAAAATGTAGAAATTACAAACGGAATCACAAACTTATTATATATACCCTTCTCACGACGGTGAAGGGTATAAAAATAAAAACAAATTTTTAAATTTTTTATCAGAAATCCCGCAATTTCCAAAATAGTGTTGAAAAATCCCAATAATGGAATTTTTTAGGTTTTTGACTATAATATCCATACCAGGGACGGGGTTATCGGAACCCTTTACATAATAATTAGATACATATTTGGCCATCTAATTGGGTTACTATATTTTAATATCGACTATGAGATTTGAGAATTTTTGCACTAAATTTTAATTTTGCATAAAAACTTTGCGTTTTTTGGATGGATCTGGTCCCCTTGGTATCAACAATTTTCAAATTTGTTTTCTATTAAAATATTTTGTGTAAATTTAGCTTTACAAAAAGTCTAAATTCTTAATACATCTTCTTATATATATAGCAAAAAATTATTTTTTTTTAAAAATTTTGATATTCAAATGCAATGGAGTCAGTCACGATTTTTAAACAATTCCTTTTTTGTTTGACATATACATACATTTGTTGTTACAATACATACATTTGTTCCCGCTGTTATTAAAAATCAGGAGTTGGGTGGGTAAAAATATTGAAAATTTAATTTTCAAATGCGAATATCTCCTAAGGTATAAAAGATAATTGAAAGGTAGTTTTGTAGTGCTCAAGGAGGAGATTCTGTATTTGTATTTTTCTCTGTAAATCGGAACACAAACCAAGAAATTGTATTTTTTTAAAAAAAATTCAAAATAGACGGACACTTCGGGGACCCTGGCCACATCCCTGGTGGTGCCATGGGGTTCAAATTCAAAATTTAAACTCAACAACTCTACTTCTTTGCGCACGTTAAATTTCATTAAAATTAGATTAGAGGTTTAGAAGTTACAGATTTATATCCCTATTTATCTTTCTATACCACTGAGCAACGCGTTGCAACGTATCGTTGATATCACGAAATATGCTAAACGTTCAATATTTATCGCGTGATCTATGATCTGAATTTTAAAATATTAATTCTTTAAATATATTATTTATTTAATTTGTTTGTATTTATAGCATGATCCGCTATCTGGATTTCAGAATATTAGGCTATTCTGCGATATGGATAGTGATCCTTCAATACTGCATGCTACACGTTCAATAAATATCACGATTCTGGATCGTGGTCAATATATATTGAAAGTGTAGACGTTTAAGTATAAATATTTTCTGACATCGATAACATATTAATGGGTGTATGGCATAAAATTTCGGGATCTTTTTTGACAAACATATCTTTTGAAAGCGGTTTTTGTTTTTAATAACTTATTGAACATTATAGTGTAAACAAAGTTTTGGTTGCTTGGAAAATGTCGAATTTTGTACCAACGAATTGACATATGCGGGAAGTTTTGCTTTACTTCAGAATGCACAGTGGGGCAGAATCGAAATTTTTGGAAATAAATCTGGCATTTCTAAACGGCTGGACCGATCGGGATAAAATTTGAATTGGGCGTAGCCAAGGAGTATTCGAGTTTAAGTTATTGGGGCTCAAAGTAGGGTACCTTCGACATGTAAAATTTTTAAACACGTGCCATTTTTTTGTTTCCCATCCGATTTCAAAGAATTTTATATTTTTGGAAAGCGCTCGGCTAGAAAAAACAGATAAGTTAATTTTTGGCCTTGCAAAGTTGTAATTTTGATAAAAAATAGGTCAATTTCCAAAGGGCGTAGGTAGGGCCGACATGTTCGAAAAATAGGACATGTTTTTTATACCAAAATGTTCTCCGTACAGAAAATTTATAGAAAAACATAAAATTGTTATGTGTTCTTAAAGAAAGTTGTTTTTTAATAAAAAAGAGTTAAGTCACCTTTTTGACCAAAAAAAACAGCAAAAATATACTATTTTTTTAATTTTTAAATTGAAAATCGGTTGTTTTTGGATTTGTAATTGATATTGCTCTGAAATCTTTTGTATGTTGTTGGTAATTTAGTTGCCTAACTAACAAAATTCGAGTCCATTCGGTCCAAAAGTGCGCCCTATATTTTTATTGGCTCGGAATACATATGTTGCCAGAAAGATGGGAAAATATCATAGCCAATAATGTCCAATACTTTGAATAAATTTATATTGTACAAATATATCAAAATAAAAGCTAAACATTTTAAAACATCCATCTTTTTTTTGCAAAATATTGCTACTTTGACTCAAAACTCGAAATTTTAAATAAAATGTGCAAGAGTTATCCGATGTTTCTAAAATTTTTATCATTTGGTTCTTAAGGCAATTTTAGACCTTGGAAGCATCGAAAATCCAAAAATTCCAAAATAAGGGCCACCCTAATGTATATGTTACCATTATCCTTTTGCAATTTTACGCTAATAATGAGTATGTGTGCAATAAATAGTAGTCAGTCAAAATATAACAATAAGGATTAAATAACATTTTGTACGCATCTTAGAAATACAAACAGGACGGACATGTTTTGTTATCTCTGGCCACTAGATTCCATTACTCAAACACACACTCTCCCAAACACATAAGCATTAATTTCGTTGACGTCTTCTAATGGCGACGAGGCGTAAAATCATCGTTGTTTGCCTGTTGTATCTAGAATCTTTGGCTTTTCAATACAATTCTTCTTCTTTATTTCTCGCAAATCCTTGAAATCTGTTCCATACATTGAGTGAGTCTAGTAAGTGCAAGTATGTAAGTATTTACGTAGGTTTTCCTTTACTTATATGACTGTCTGTCTGTCCTTTGTGATTTGCGATTTATTTTTTTGCAATCTTTGGTTTGGTTTAAGAGTGTATTGTCTATTTGATTTATATCTGTGTGACAAGTTGCTTTGGAAAACATACTGCCAGGCATCTAAATGTATTCAAGACTATTCAACACTAGATTAGCGCCAAAAACAAAACCTCTCCTTAATACGGCTGAGTATTTTCTTATTCTTTATTTAATAGTAAAGTATTTGTATGAATTACATTTGAATGAGTTGCTATTGTTTAAATATTTTATACAATTTAGAGGCAAACACTTGTATTATTCTGTTGGTTGGTTGGTTGAGGGAAAGAAAAGGGAATTCCTTTTGTGGGAAATAAATGATGAAGTACACTTGAAGAAACTAGATGGAAAATAAAAAATTATAGTTATTTTTGGAATAGTTCTGCGGAGAAGGTAACTCATACAACTGTATATCCAAAAATTTAAATTTGTGGTAAAAAATGGAGACATTAAATCGTTCTATTTATTTATTGAATCTGCCTTTAATAAGGCCTAAAAATAAGTATTTTAGATCATAAAATAAAAAATATTTACTTTCAACTGAGAGCTTTCTAACCCGGTATTTCCAAGAAATGGACTTCAAAATTAGCAGGGTGGTAAATCGGCTCTGCGAAGTCTTGTTTGTGGAAGAGTTCTAGTGAGCTGTCTCGCAAATATCTTTGGATGAATTTTTGCAAACTCGACCTTTACCAGTGGAAATTTTAAGTCATCATATATGTTCTCATTCCTCATGTACCACTGCGCTCCCGTCATTGACCTCTATATTAGATCAATACTAGTATTACTAGCTGTTCTCCATTATTAGATTCCAAATTGGTTTCAAATTATTTTTATACAGGTTAACTTTACTGTCAAGTTTATGTTTCGATTGCCCGTTTATTAACCAATGGAAGCTACATTTGGGTTTCGTGATAGCTAAGCTTTATCAGCAGCAAATGTAGATATTATTAGACTATATCAAACTTAAATATCAGAGGTGTAGATTAAGTAAAGGTTTGGACCGAGGTCAAGACATTTTCCGTTACATAATCGTTACCTTCGGTTTAAATACATCACTTAAATGTCTGGCAAAGATCAATGCCTTCTCTTTGGAACTTCGTGCACAACTGCTATCATATTTTCTTCTGTTTCATGGTTTCCGTTGATATTGAATTACTATTTAGTTTTTTGGAAATGTCAAAGTCTATACGACTTTATTTATATTGTTTAAACTGTGATTTATTTTCATATAGAACTTATATGTGAGAATACCTTTATAAATCAGATTATTATGATCGATAATTGCCAATTTCTGGCTAGCCACGGTGTACTTTACTATATCTTCTGTGCAGCCTTAAACTTCATAATAATCCCAAACTTCTTTTGAAACCGATTACTAAAAACATTCCCTAGCCATTCGCAACATTGGGCATTGTTTTTCCGAACATTACTTAAAGTAAATTGGTGGGGACAATGTGGTCTTACATTGTCCGGTAAATAATAACTTTGGAGATCTTCGTCTTGATGGAGTAACGATATGTTCAATATTGGACAGTCACATGATAAGTAATCAGAGGCATCATTGTGCATCTTTAAAAATTTTCCCTGCTTTTCTCAAACTCTGCCTAAAGTAAATTGGTGGCATCAAAACCACAATTTCATAAACAATCCAGTAATTATTCTTAAGTCGCTCGGTCCGAATGATACCAAATTTTGGAATATTTTTATAGACAGATATCTTGAGATCGGGGATAATGCAATTACATAGGCATCATTCTAGATAAAAGATTATCCTGGAATCGTATGCCGAAGTATGAATTGGATCTTCAAAACAGTTGTTGTTTTATGGAATACTGGTGTGGTAGCGCGCCTTGGCGAATGCCTCTCATAGGAAGACCGTTGAACGAGTTCTAAGAAGTATTGCGATACTGATTTTAGGCGCTATAAGGTCTACCTCCTCTAAGGCACTTTCTACTATTTTATGGTGTTTGCTTTTCTGGCATAAATGATGCATTTATTCCACCTTTTCTTATCTAACAATGTTACCCTAAAACCCTGAATATATGCTACTTATTTGAATGTCTTCACAACATCTAGGTTAACCGAGGAATGCCTGGTATCCCTAAATGATATGGAAATTAGGGTAATTGTATATCAGATGAATTGGCAAAATTGAGGAGGCGATAAATCCTTTTTCTGGTATTTCCCTTGTCAAATGCAAGATGGTTGTATAACAGACTCCTGTGCTATATCGGGGTCGACTTGGCCTGTTGGAATTCCGTTGTGAGCAAATAAGGCTAATTGTTTCCTTTATTGGAGGACACTGTATAATTGGGAAACATGCTATAAGACTGGGCATACGGTATAACGACTACTGTATAAACTGTCATAATGAAGAAGAGGAGAAGACTGTGTCCCACCAATTCTGTCAATGCTTCGGAATGTAGCCTCGGAATTCCATTCCTATCTTGTTTAGTTGAGCTATCAAGGATGACGAAACCACACCTTCATCAGAGAATCTGGTTGGTTCACCTCGGAGACAAAGGACGTATTATAAATACCGCGCTGTTTACAACTTGGGTATCACAATGGGATCAGTTTTGAATGGACCCAAGTGAGCTGCTTGATGAGTGGTTGCCCATGGCGCCTAACCTAACCTATAGACAGAGTATTGATTCCTTTGACTGCTTTACCCCTGATAAATTACACTACACAACAAAATCAAATTTTTTTCCAAAATTACAAGGTCCGACCAATAAATTTTGATAGAGAAGACAAAAAAAAGACACGTGTATCGGCGTTTTGAAAGTTTACATCTGAATTTCATTTGAGGGCGGGTTAAAGTTTCCCAACTCTGGCACATTCTTATTGTTAATCTTCATAAGAAACCATGCGATCCTTACATTTTAGGTATAAAATGTGTTCAGCAAAGTTATGTAAAATGTTACGGAGAATATTTTTGTAGAATATGTTAACCCTCTAAATCCTTAAGACATGGGTCATTTTTGTCCTACTTTTAAAAAAGTGCAAAAACCACCATTAAAACAGGGATTTAAGGGGTTAAACTGTTCTTCAAAAAAAATATACGTGAAATTTTACTATAAGTCCCTGAATACATCAAAACGGAAAATTCAACCAGAAAGTCAGAAAAAAGACATAACAAAAGAGAGCATATGGTTAATTTCGAATTTATTAAGAACTTTCTGGTTTTGGTGTATTCAGAGACTTATAGTAAAATTTCATGGACAATATTTTTTCGGAACTTTTTAACCCCTTAAATCCCTGTTTTAATGGAGTTTGTTGCTCTTTTTTAAAAGAAGGGCAAAAAAGACCCATGCCTTGAGGAGTTAGAGGGTTAACATATTCTACAAAAATGTTCTCCGTAACATATTGCATAAATTTGCTAAATACATTTTATACCTAAGATGTTCTTTAAAATAAAATTCTTAATAAGTGCGAAATTAACACTCGGCTCTCTTTTGTTACGTCTTATTTCTGACTTTCTGGTTGAATTTTCCGTTTTGGTGTATTTAGGGACTTATAGTAAAATTCTACGGAGAATACTTTAGCGGAACATTTTAACCCCTTAAATCCCTGTTGAAATGGTGTTTTTTGCTCATTTTTAAAAGAAGGACAAAAAAGACCCATGCCTTGAGGATTTAGAGGGTTAACATATTCTACAAAAATATTTTCCGTAACATTTTACATAACTTTGCTGAACACATTTTATACCTCAAATGTAAGGATCGCATGGTTTCTTATGACGATTAACAATAAGAATGTGCCAGAGTTGGGAAACTTTAATCCACCCTCAAATGAATTTCAGATGTAAACTTTCAAAACGCCGATACAAGAGTCTTTTTTTTTTGTCTCCTCTATTAAAATTTATTGGTCGGACGTCGTAATTTGTTTTGGTGTTGTATACTGTTATCTCAATTTCGGACAAATTTCGATTTCACCCAAGAAAGAATTATACGAAAGTTCGTCAGGCACCTGTTTTAGCCAACAAAACTACAATGTGAGTTCATTTTTCGCACTGTGTTTGTACAAAGATATAATGCAGTTCATGATGCAGTGTATTTGGTTATGCATGATCATTTATGACTTATACTCACTATCGGAATTAATCTAGATTTAAAGCTTAAATAAACTCCATCTTTCTAGGTATACAATTACTAAAATATGGATGGAATAAACAATATTTACCACTCTTTGTATTGAGCTAAAACAAGACCAAAAGAAGGCTATCTTATTATGATCATGGAGATCACAAGTAAAATATATTCATTCTGATTCTTCAATATTAAGTTTTTCTGGAGTAACTCTCCTTAGAACACTAACAATAAAGTAGGAAAACTAATTAACAGGCCAGACTGTTCTAATTATTAGATTCAACAATTCCATTTAGTCTATTTTGATTACAGAAACCGCTAGGAGTATTTGAAACAATTTCCAAGGCTTTCAATTGTAGAAAATATCGATTGAACCATTTTCATATGCTCATACTTTTATCTAGTTAATTCTCTCAGTGCATTATCCTCACATAATCATCTTTTGGTTAAAATATTTACTCATGTGTATTGTTTTTCCACATCCATTATATTAGAGCAAACTACACAACAAACCAAGTTCTTTAAAAGAAAAAAAATTATAAATAAAGCATTGTCATCATTTGTATTATTCTTTTCGACTTCTGGTTCCATATAATACTGACACTCATATGAGTAGTCTACACTCTCATTCATTCTCACACTCGCAGTAACAACCATCATCCTGAATAAATCTTTGTAATCTCTCAAGGAAAACTACAAAATAGGCCAAAAAGTGAATTCTAGAAGTAAATATAGGTTTTGTCTTTCTTCCAACTTGTATTTACACGCACAACTAGAATTTTTGCGACTCTTACCACCGCCGACAATGAAACTTAAGATTTGTTTTGTGTTTACATTATCCTGCCTTTCCTCCTTAATGCTCCCTTACCATCATTATCCTTGTTGGCATTTAGTTTTTGTGTTGCTGTAGCAGCAGTGATTATTTGGGTGTCTTTTACATTTTTTGTTTTGTTTAATTGTAATGAGCTTGTTAGTCAAATAGTTTGGATTTCATTTATTTGTTTTGTAAAGATCAGGTATCAGTGGGATAAATGATGATGACGGTGTTTAGCAATGAGTAATGGGGGTATTTATGTGGAAGTTAGTTAAATGAAAAAATAAAACAAACTTGGAGGAATTTCTTAATGGCTTTGTAGTATTGTTTTGAACACTAGTTTTAAAACTTTTGGCTGCTAAAAATGAATCTGATAAAGATTATGAATCTTTCATTTTTTATAGAATTTATAAATAATTTATAAATTATCATAAATTTGTCTCTTAGTTAGGTGTAATTATGCCACTATATGTTAAAATACACTAATACCCCGGTTTGCATCGCTAATTGGGCCTAAAAAAAAACGCGACGTAAACCGAAACGACGCAAAACGAAGCACGATTTTCTTTATACTATTTGTATTGATTTTCATTTAATTGGTTTCTAGATTCATAATGTTTGCTGAAAAAATAGATTTTTCAATACAAACATTTTCATATTAACGACTCCAATCGAAGTACTAACGACGCAACTTCGAAGCCATCCGACGCAAACTGAAAGAAAACGATACAAATCGAATCACTAACGTCGCAACTTCGAAGCCATGCAACGCAAACTGGAACAAAATCGACGAAACTTCGAAATCACAGAAATTTTATAAAGACGCAACTTCGAAGCCGACGCAGGACGAAGCGACGCATTAGTATTAGTGTATGTGTTTTTAGGGTATTATAATGAAGTAGAGGATGTATTATTTTGTGTCCGTCATGATTTTGTTCGACATGTTTGCCAACATTTTCAACGAGTATTCCTATAATGAATGAAGAAAAGTGCTTAATTTTAAAAAGAATTGCAAATCCCATATTATCACGAAACTTGGTACCGTGAAATAACTCCCAAATGAAATAATTCCTAACGAAACAAATTAATTAACACCCAACAAATTTTTCATACAACTTGGGAGTTATTTCATAATTTTTTGTTGGGAGTAATTTCATAATGCAATAACTCCCAATGAAATTTTTGTTGGATTTTATTTCATTTTATTTTGGGAATTAGGAGTTATTTCACTGTATTGGTAGTTATTTCATTTATGTTGGGTTCTGCTTTTGCAAATATCAAAAACTGGCTTCACTCAAAAAAGGTTTTTGCATTGCCGGCCTTCGGCCGTGCTCAAAGGTTTTCTCCTCAGGGGTGTATCAAAAACTGGCTTAGCTCAGTAAAGTTGTTTGCATTGCCGGCCTTTGGCCGGTGCAAAGGTTTTCTCCTCTAGGGTGTATCAAAAACCGGCTTCGCTCAGAAAAGATTCTTTTTACATCGACGCACAGAGGGGCCAAACATACTAATTTTGCGGATTAATTGAAAAAACAAATTTCAAGTATCGTGAAAACTGAAAGTGCCAGCTTAAAGAGCACAAAATTCTACATCAGCATTAAAAAAAAATTAATGTGAAATATTAAAAGGTATTTTTATAGTCACGTGTTGAAATTACATATTGTGAGAAAAAAACCTAAAAAATTTATAAAAAAAAAATAAAAAATTGCGCAAATAAATACTATTTGTGATAGGTAATTTAAAAAAATTAACAAATCTAATTATGCAACCATCAAGTTCAAGTATTTATTGATATGTTTTGGTTAAATTTAAATTTTAATTATTTGTGGAAGTGGCTTTGCTAATAGTTTTTATATTGGAAGTGCGAAAAAAAAATGGATTTTGTCAGTTCAAATGGACATAAAGTTATTAGCTGGGCTCAGCTGGGCAGAGAATTTAATATAATTTAAAAGCCTGGACAGTTAGGCGTTGTTTCAGAAAAAATTAGGTTGCGCATCGGTGCGCCTCATAAGTTATATGTTAATTAGTAAAAGCTTCACCCTTTAAGCCTACCATCAAAAAGCACTTTGCGATTCTGATAAACGTTTTATTGCTGTCGTTGTTGTTGTTATTGTCATTGCTTTTTTTTGTTTTATAAGAGATGTGCAAATGTTGTGATTAATAATACGAGAGTCACGTGTGAGTCAGGCCTGAACGTGGCTATATTCTTGTATTATAATGAGATAAACAATAATAAATTTTACCAATTACTTTTATTTATTTCAGTTTAGTTTTCCATCCATTGATTTTATAATCGTGAATGAATAACATGCGGAATTTTAACAATTTAACTCTCATGCACTCACGCTTGTTTATGCTTGTTTAAAAGTTTTTTCTTGTGGTTAATACGAAGTCATCCGATAGCAGGCAATTTAGCTTAATAAAAAAATCATGTTAGTGAGCGCGATCGTGAGAATTTTAAAGTTTTATATCGGAAGCCAGTTATCACTCACGTTCAGATCTATAGTTTTTATATTGTCTCATTTCAAGTATTGTGTTTCAAAGCAGTGCATTTAAACTTTGCAAGTCTTTTAGTGACAGGAGTTGGGAAAGATCTCTATTATTCAACCTCCCATTACTAGTTAATATAATGATATCATCTTAAAACAATATGGTAGATTTTTTATCAATAACATGCATAAATTTAGTGTGTCTCACTGATGTAGTTCTATAGATATAGGATAATTAATAATTAATTTCTATGGGGGGAACCCGATTCCACCCTCGTATACCCTTCCGATTTTGGCGGAACGTGTAGTTTATTTTTAGAGTTCCCGCAGCAAATTTAGTGTGCATAACTATTGTAGTTCTATAGATATAGCACAGTTAATAATTATTTTATATGGTGGGTAATTGACTTCCCCCTCCTATATCCCTAAAATTTTGTTACAATATGCGGTTTGGTCTAAGGGCTACCCACGTAAAATTTTGCGAACGTCGCTATTATTGTTGTTGAGATATTAATAAATCCGTAAAAAAGGGGCATTTGACCCCACTGTGCGACGGCCTTTATCAGGTTGGAACGATTTCTTAATCTGGTGCGAAATGAAAATCGACTTTCTGAAATATTATAAAACCTTTCTGCAATGAAAGAAATCTTTTCTGAGCGAAGCCAGATTTTGATACACCCCGGAGGAGAAAACCTTAACAATGCAAAAAACTTTTCAGAGCGAAGCCAGCTTTTGATACACCCCAGAGGAGAAATCCTTTGCGCCCGGCAAAACGCCTGCAATGCAAAAAACTTATCTGATCGAAGTCAGTTTTTTGATACACCACAGAGTAGAAAACCTTAGCGCCCGGCCAAAGACCGATAATGCAAAACAAAATTTCTACGCCATAGGACCGCAATGCAAAAAACGTTTGGTAAGCGAAGAATAATTTCACTTTTGAAGTTCCTTTTTTTAGATTACATAAATAAATTGTTTCGGATTGGGAATTATTTCATTTTCATTTCGCTTTTTTGGGACTAATATTTTTAAAATTATGAAACCGCCGATTATTGGGAGTAATTTCATTTTACCCTTTGGTAGTTATTTCATTTTTCAAGTTTGGGAATTATTTCATTTTTGATGGGAATTATTTCATAGGGAGTTATTTCATTGGGAGTTATTTCATTTGGGAGCTATTTCACGGTACCCGAAACTTTTTACCGACGTCTTCAAACAATCCTATGTTGCTGCTTCCTTAGTCGGTAATCATTCAGAAAATACGTATTTATTCATCAATCTTCTAATATATGATCCGATAAAAATAACTTTAATGATTTGAGTTTTAAAATACTATGAGACAGTATCTATGGAAACTGTTTTTGAACAAATATAGATAAATCTTTTGGATAGCTCTCTAATTTCTGTCAAGAAAGAACAATCTAAATTTCAGCTACCCAAAATAACTGGGAATTGGAGGTAATCCTAAGGGTTAATTTAAATTTTTGTTCTGTTATTATAAATACTAGACCTCACGTTACATTTTTCTCAAATTTCATCAAAATCGACCAAAAAATATATAACATTTCGCCATCTTTCTATTAGAAATTCCAAATATTGAAATTTGACCTTTGACCTTCACGATTAAAGGTTTAACATTTTCCAATTATAGAAAAACTTTCGGAGTATATTTAGAATTATCTGGACTATACTTTTCTGAATAGGTTCTACGTAAAATTTATAACAATAAGGAAATTGAGCAAAATGGACAAATAAAATTTAAATCACAAGTACGCAAGAACTATAGCAGATATTTTTTCATAATTTGATTTCCTATTATATTGTCAATAAATCCCAATTGAGATGATCAAAAAATTCTGAAATTTGTTTAACAAAATTTTTAAAAATTTGAAAATGGAGTTTTGAAACTGCCGTTAAAAAAAATAATTTTTTTTTCATACCTGCGAAAAGGTTACGAAGCCAAAAACTCATATACAAATAAATATGAACTTGTGTTAAGTAAAAATTAGCTTTTATTTTAATATTTCGGGAAAGAAGTCATGAAAATACAAAAGACTTCCGGCCGAGACTCATAGACTCGCAGATAAGTCAGTGACATAAATTTTCTCAGGCAGTCACCATGTCTGTCTAAAGAGTCGATCGACTTTGACGACTCTACATAATGTTGTACGGGTTTTAAAGATACCAGTGGAAGTTAAGCAATATACTTACGGCATCATTCTCACACAAAAAGAAGATGCCTTCAATAACGCGACAGCTCTAGTGGATCTACTTATTCATCAGTATATCAGCAACTGGTTGCTAACTTTATTAGAATCATGAACTGTTTGTTTAAGTCTTGGGGAGTCCAAACAAGTTGAAAGTGATATGATCTCTCTATAGTTATATGTTGTTTATTCGGTGTTTGTAAAACTTGGCTAAAATCAATTTTCATATTTGATGAGAGAAAAAAGAAACATATACAGAGGCCATTAAGGGCTTCCATGCCACTTCGTTTTATATGATCTCAAATATGAGTTCAGAATTATCATGGTGCACAATGTCTTTCAAATTGTCCAGCAAGTATTCACTAGTCCCTCTTTCTGATCGATAACAAATTTTGGGATTTTCCTCTGAACAAAAAACAAGTTAAGTTAGGGCTAATTGTGATTCAAACCAAGAACAAATTATTTCCCAAGCGTATAACCGCGGTATAGAATTAGTTCATTATGAAAGTGTAACTTGAATCAGTTATAATTCTTATTTTTTTAATATTTATTTATGCTAAGGAAATCATGTAGTAGAGTTGTTACAATTCTCATCCAGTTCATGTATTTTTACTTAAGCATGAATCCGAAATACCAGCCGAATTTAATATAACATGTGATTGCAGTTTTACCCACTGTAAGAAGTCTCTAAATCTCTTACATTCGAAATTTTACACTCGTAGACAAATTTAAGAACTTACGAATTTTTCTAAACTTTATTGTATTTTTTCCAATTGGTAAAATTTCCGAATTCCTCTAACAATCGAATTTCTGACTTATAATTTATTTTCATTTCCTTAGCAACTATGAAGAGATTAATTAATTTTCTCCTTTTTATAGTCTCATCGTTTCATCAGTTTTGTCAACTCAAACGATTTAACATAGTTAAAGTTTCAGTGTCTCACCACTCCACCGTTTAATAATACTGAATAATTGCTGAATAACTTTTTAGATTTAACACATTGACTGCCACGTCGGACATATATATGTGACACTGCACTATGCGGTTTACGCCATGTCAGACACATATGTCCGACACGACTGTTATTCTCTCTAGCCATGTCAGATAATAGTGCTGGATTTTAAGAATTTTTTCGATGTTGTCTGGAAGTTCCTCATCACATCTGTAATCTTCACATTCTTCATCACTTTCTGAACTTGAACTGAGTATTTTTTCTAACTCAGTATCCCATAAAAAAATCCTTTTCGCCATTTCGTAAGACCTTCTTATTTATAAAAAAAATCTGTTTCTAAGCAGTAAATATTACTGATAGTAGCCTAAATTTCAATATTGACGTTTTCGAATGGATTACGCAAAGAGAATGCTGTGGCCCCCAGCATCTTATTTGTTGAAAGTGGCTTGGCAGTCAATGTTTTAAGAAGCGATTGTTTTTGTTAAACGTGTCGCAAGTTGTTCGTTGTGAAATGGGTCTCAAGTTCTTTGATTCTTAAATATAAGGTAAACACTGAAGGTTACAGGATGAACAGGCTTTGAGCTTTATTGCTGAAGAATTGGAGATAAGATCATTGAACCATATTTTTGATGAAGCTAGTGTGTTTCAGAGTGAGATATTGGCGATTGCACAGACATGCAATTTTCTGTATAACAGCAATATTTATTGAATCATTCATCCGTGTGGTTTTGTGTTTCTCTGCAATACAATTGCGACGAAAAAATATTGCTAAAACTAGCAATTGCTTCGCTAGGGGAATTGTGGCCTGGCGCGAAACTGTACGTGATCCCGGTAAGCGAGATAACTCGCAGACCGAAATCAGTCGCAGTTATTCCGGCGGAACCACAGCGGTAATCCTAATCTACCAACCCACAACTGGAAGGAGGTTATGGTGTCCGCTCCTCAAGGTGCGTACAGAAACGTGGTCGTAGTCCTTAATAAGGAATCCTTGGCGCCACTACGAGAAAGACAAAGTAATATATACTACGGTTTCGATAGTATCAAGCTGCGCATCTACCGTGGTGAAGACAAGCTCGACCACGAAAGTTCAAGCTCTGCAGGATATGGACTGCAACAACAAACTGGATGACTCTGCTAGCTCTGAGGACAAAAAACGCAATCACACTCCAGTATGGTTGGGGACCTATTCTGCACTTTGGGTGATGTGGAGGTTGAAGATGTTCTTCTGAAATCAGACCCAGAAGACGTCAACGTCATATACGATCCAGATCATGGTAAAGGTGATCCATGTGAACCTTCACCACTCTAAAGCAGCTTCTGCTGCCCTGCTCCTCCAAATTGCTAAATATGGGGAGGAGAAATATGGGTCCAAGAGCCGTGGATTCACGATGGCGAAATACGTGGACTCAACGCCAAAGAGTATAAACTTTTGTACCTAATTTTGGCTAAGAACCATCTTAATATCTTCATTCTTCCTGACTATACCGATGAAGATACAGAAGCTGATGCTTGGGAGACAGGTGGTGGTAAGCTGTGGCTGCCCTCAAGTTATATGGCGCATGACCAGGTTGAACCTCTACCAAACAACCTGGTATCAAATATAATGCGTGCTGCAAACCAGGCCAGAACTCCGGTGATAATCGGAGCTGATGCAAATGCTCACCTCACAATCAGATGTAAACGAACGAGGTGAGTACATTCTAGACTTCATATTAGACTTTAATCTGGTAGTTGTCAATCGAACCTATCAGAACCTATTTTCGTGGTGGCAAATAGGCAGAAAATTCTGGACATTACGCTTGTTAGTGCAAGCCACTCGCAACTCATTAGTAATTGGAGGGTTACGGATGATTGCTCTCTCTCGGATCATAGGTATCTGACATTCTTAATAGAATTAGTAGTTGAAAAGGGAAACAGGAGGAAAATCAAATGGGATGATCATGGAAGGATCCTTTATGAACATATTTCGTTCAAATTTAGTACATACATTTGTTTCATTTAATGTATATATGTAGGTTCTACACAAATTTCGCTCGAAATAAGTTTTATACATAATTTCATTGCGATATGTCCATAATTATTCATAGCTCCCATATAAAACCAACTTCCGAAAATCATTCACGAAAATAAATTATTGAAATTAAAAAAAATGTGTTTGCTCATTTCATACGGTATTTTTAGGCGGGCTTGACCGACCATACTTTCTAACTTGTTTTTAAATTATGTATTTTAATTTGTTTTGTTTTCTCTAAAGTAGATACTTATTCTGTTATTCCACCGTCTATTATATCATGTTATTAATAAATTTAAAAAATTTTTTGTTTTAAATTCATTACTTATTACAAATCAACCACTTTTCTATAGAAGTTTCCTTTTGTTTTTCTAATAATCAAATATTGAATTCATTATCTACAATATTATCAAAAACAGCACACAAATAAGATTTTCCCCTAAACAAAAAAATTCAAAAGAGTGAATATCAAATTATCAATTGTGGACAAAGTCATTTTGTCAAACAGAAAAACACAGCAAAGATGAATAAAAAAATTCAAAAAGTAAACTAAATTATCTTCAAAAAGACATAACAGAGGACGACAACACCACCAAATATGGAGTGAGTGTTAAAACAATTTAAAATACAAATGAAAAATAAAACACAGTACAGGACTTACAGGTATCAAAGCATAAAACACAAAAATTATATAAAAAGCTAAAATTTTAAGGGAGATTTTATAGAATTATGAAAATATTTTCTTCGTTGTTGAAATATTTTACCAAAAAAAAATAAAGCGAAAACAAAATACACACAGAAAATAAAGAAGAAAATCTAATTTGGTGTCTTAAATTTCAGCACAATGATGGATGAGTGTCAGCTTCTAAATGAGCCGGTAGATGAGACAAACAAACAGGAATAAAAAAAAAACTACAAAAAAACGCGCTTTTAATTATTAAAGTGGATTAAAAAAAATGGAAAGAAACATTTTTTGTGTTCATTAAAATAAATAAAGAAAAAATTCTATAGAAATTTGGAATTTTTTTTAGAAGTTTTAAAAAATTATTAAACAAATAAAATTAAGTTTCAAAAGAGATACATGATTCTAAAAGAAGACAAGGATATAAAAAGAAAAATTAAAAGTTTGTTTTTCTTTAATGAGAAATGATTATGGATGTTTAATTTGGTGTAAGCAAAAGACCAGGGCATGTTTATTATGAAAAATTTAATTAATCAAAAGAAGGAAAATTCTAGATATAAAGAACAAAAATAGACAAACAGTTTTTTTTAATAAAATTTTACCCACAAAATGTCATTGAATTTTTTTCACAAGAGTGGAAATTTAATTTAATTATTATGGGGTATATTGTTACATTTTTACCTTTTAAAAACGGTGGTTTATTTCATTTATATGATTCCAGTTATACTATTGTATTTATGACGTTTTTCCAGCAGATTTTTTTACAAAGTCATATTTTGTAATTTTTGAAATTTCGTTTATAAATACATATTTGATTTTAAATTATATTTCCACCTAAGGAAATAAAAGGGAACAAATTAGCGGTATTAGAGCATTTTATTTCCATATAGCAGTTCGACATCAATATCTATATTTAAATTATAACGGAAGTTCTTGCTTATTTATAACTGCTTATTTAAGTTTTATTCCTCTTCTACGTCTTCTCCAACTCCTGCTCAAATAAATATTGGCGCCAATTGTGGTAACATGTGTTTTTATGCAAATAATGTGAACATTTTGCGGTGGTCTATATTATTGGTTTCAAATGCACATGACCTTCGTTTGATGGTCTGATTTCCATAATTTTTATTTAAGAACACACTACAACAAACAAGATAAATTATCGAATAAGAAACAAACACCGTTATTCTTTGTTGCATGAACATTCTAGGAACAAGTGTCAAAATACTTCTTATTTTTATAACAAGACATTTTTTATACTTTTTCTACTTGAATAGAAATCATTTCAAAAGAGACAAATAAGAAATCGTAAAGAGAATTATAAAATTTTAGGTATATGTTGACTTTTTAGGTGTCCTATTAAATATAAGTAAGAATCTAGTGAACACTTGTATATCCTTCAACTTTGTCTGTATGAGCCACATTTAGATTGAGAATGGCACAAGTCATACGTGGAATTTCTGTAATTAACTTCAAGTAAAACTTCAAATTGAATTTGAAGATTCCAAAAATCTGTCCATTACTGGCGTGGTAACAAAATTTTTCGACAAGACTTCGGACCTTATTGTTAAAACTTAGTACGTACGTTCTTTATGGTGATACAAAATTTTGCATATTAATTATCTGCCATAGTTTTAAAATATTTTCCTAAAAATCCTTTTCAATTAAATACAGGATATTGAACCAAAAAGTTATCTTTGAACAAAAGAGTATCTCAAAAAACATATCATCCATTTTGTAAAGATCTTCCCAATTATAAGATAGTGTATGGTTAACAACTCATATAAAATTCTTAGTGGCACCATGTGGGTTGGGGTAATAACCTTTAATAAAATTGTCCTAGTATTTCAAAGAATAATCAGCAAATTTCAAATATGTGGGGATTTCACGTCAAGTGAACCAACTTTTAAAATCGATGTCTTCCGATCGAGATGAAGGTTAGACCTATTGGATAGTAATTCAGACACAATTTTTCAACAATAATCGGATTTTACAATTTTTTGCAAAATCTAATTTTTTTTCCAAAATGGGTAATTTTGGAAAAAATTGCAGGTTTTGAGTTACAAAACATTTATTTTGATAGATATCTAAGCTTTCTTTTGAGCAAAAAAAAAAAATTAAAAAAAGTTCTTGATTTTGCAAAAAAAAGTAAAAAATTGCATGTTTTGAGTTGCAAAACATTTATTTTGAAAAATGGCCCATTTTGAAAAAAAATGTCAAAAAAGTTTTTGATTTTGGAAAAAAAATATTATATTTTTTACATGAATGAGAAAAATCACATTTTTTCACAAATTTTGACTCCCTCTAACTCAGAGAGACCGATTTCGTTGAAAAATTGTGTCTGAATTACTATCCCTTGGTGTAAGTTTCATCCCGATCGGAAGACGTCGATTTTAAATGTTGATATGAAATCCCCCATATATTTTTAAGCATAACTTTGTAATTAGTTGTCTGATTTTTATAAACTTAGTCCTATATTATATATTGGGCGTATGACTTAAAAATGAGGGATTTACAATAGATGGCGAATCTTTCGAACGGTTTTTGTTTTTAATAACTTATATGTCATTTATTATGTCATTTATTCTCACATAGTTATTGAACTAAATTTTTTTTTTGCTTTCTAAATGCCGAATTTTGTACCAACAAAGCGCCATATGCGGGAAGATTAGCTTTACTTCTTTAATTTGAAAAAAGTGCCGCTGAAGCACATCGATTACTCACCAATGTGTTCCATCGGTTTCAATGTGCGATATATGGTTGTTTGGTTCAGAAGTGATGATTTTGATACGTAAGACAAATATCGCCCAGTCTAGCCAACAAAGTTTGAAGACCAAGAAGATTGTTGTAAATCTCAACAAGAGCTTACAAAATCATTGGGAGCTACTGAAGCATCAATTTGGGAGCAGCAGGAAATCGGGTACCATACGAATTGAAGCCGAGAGATTTTGAAAAACGATTTTGCATGTTCGAAATGCTGCTTGATAATTTTTGCACCATCATAAGACCATAAGACCATCACAGATAACCTGTACCGAACGCAACTGAATCGTTTGCAACGAACATAGGCCAAAAAAACGCCCAGAATATGCTGCCAGACACGTAATATTCCATCATGACAACGCTCGGCCACATTTTGTTATACCTGTTAAAAACTATTTAGAATAAAGTGTTAGGGAAGTTTTGTCTCACCAGCTTTATAGTCCAGTCCCTGTCCCATCCAACTACTATTTTTTCGTTCAATGCAGAACGGTCTCTCTGGGATACGCTTCACTTCAGAACAGAGTATCCGAAATTGTTTGATTCGTTCCTGGTCTCAAAAGATGAGCAGTTCTTTTGGCTCAGAATCCATATGTTGCCAGAAAGATAGGAAAATGTCATAGCTAACAATGGCCAATACTTTGAATAAATTTATATTGTACAAATGTTTCAAAATAAAAGCTAAAAATTTGAATAAATACCGCATTTTTAAGTCATACACGCAATATTTTCAGGATATACGGAAGTTATATGTATACTAGCATCGATTTAAAATAATTTATATTTTTTTTCATCTCACCAAATTGTAATAGTTTACGAATTTTTATTTATCTACGATAACTCCTTTTATTTTCGTCCATTGTTTATTTAAGAACAAAGCACTGTGCCCCATGGAACAGTGGATTAGAAACGTATAATTCGTTATCTCGAGAACTATTAGAGATATTGATACTAAATTTAACACGCATGGAGCTGAGGTGTTTTCGAGTTGAGTTACTTTTGTTCAGCTTCCTATCGTTTATGGGGCCCAGTGTGTAGCCTAGAGTGTCCCAAAAATTTTTTTTTTTTTGGAATTTCGGAACGCATAACCCCTAATTTTTTTATATATATAAAACTATAGTTAAATATGAAATTTTGTCTTTCTATCATGATTGCAACCGTGGTGCATTTACAAGGGGAAAAAAATGCAATTTTTTCAGTTTTTGTAAAAATTTTGCCATTAAATAATTACTTTTGCAATTTATTTTAAAATAATCGATATGTGTACGTAATTGTCGTTATAATAAGATATAAAACACAAAAATTGGTTAAAAAATGTTAAAGTTATTAAAAAATCGCCAGGCCATTAACGTGTCTAAGGCCACTAGAACAAGAAAAGTAGGAACAAAATCAACATATTTTGAGAAATATTAAAATAAGAGCATATTTTTACTTAAAATTTATACATATTTACTTGTATATGAGTTTTTGTCTTCGTAGGATACCGAACATCAATGATATTGAAGTTATGAATATTCAGACTTTGCAAATATTGAATTTGATTCATATATGATTCCTACTAATGAATTATCAATTGAAAATAGCGAAATGTTATATATTTTTGGGCCGATTGTGATGAAACTTAAGAAAAATATAACATGATGTCTAGTATTTATAATAACAGCACAAAAATTAAAATTAACCCTTAATATAACTTGATTTGTTTTTTTAATTTTGCTCGATCTTTTTATGGTTTTTTAGATATGACGGCATACGAAATTTATTTTTAAGATATCGGCTATATTGGTGATGAAATGCTAAATCAAATAAATACAATTTGCTAACAGTTATCTCGTCCCTATAAAAAGTTGGAACATGTAGAATGGGCCGTATTTTTCTCGTTTTTCCCCAAAAAAGCCCATATATTTTTTCTTTTGTAGCCAAACATTTTCTTTTGGAATATATAGAATTTGTATATGATCCAGAAAGACAACTTAATGCAAAAGCGTGTAAAGTAAAACTTGGCTCACTTGAGCGGACATAACACCCCCAGACCTATCAAAATTGGACAATTTAAAAAAAAATCGGTTTGAGTAAAAAATTATAAAAAGGCAAAGCACCGATCCATGAAAGGGCTTCATATCTGTATAAATCTATATGCTTCTTAACTTACAAAATTTTGTTAACTCTCACACAGTAAATAACGTCACAGTAGGTACTTTTCTAAAAAAAACTCAGTATTTAAAAAACTTTTTTTCCTTTTAAGGAATTTCGGTATTTGAAAATAAAATATGTCAAATTTTCTAATGCTATTGATTAAAGCACATTTGAATCTATATTAGTTCCCAATTTTGTTAGGATATCTGTAACCGTTAAAGTTTTATATTAATTCAAATTTTATATTTTTCTTCGTGGAAAATCACCATATAAATTTTTTTTTAGGTTTTAAGGTAAATGACGTCCCAAAAATGTATAGAATTATTTAATTTTACTAAAATATCAATATTCAAGTCCTAAGGTTTTCACCAATATCAAATACTTTACAAAAAGTCTTAATTTACTCCACAGAAGTTCCACACAATATCGTTTTTAATCGAACGCCAAAGGCTTATATTTAAGTCAAATCTTTGGAAAATGAGATGATGAAATGAGACATTTGAGATTTCCTTTGACTAAGAACGATTTTAATAATATGAGATCTGATTAACAGTTCTAAAGTTATTATGAACTTTGAACTTTTATAAAAACCAAACTAAAGCAAATTTCTGGAGAACTGTAAATTGTGTATGGGCAATGGAAATCATGTATTCCAAATATTATCGAATTGAGAAGAGTAAAGATTCAAAAATTAATTTTTATATCGAAATTTTTAAAATTTCCGTTTTATTTTGTTTATCAGTATTGACGGGTCACTAATTCACACATAACATGAGTAAAAATCATTAAGTAAATCCACTTTGGTTCTTTTAGTAATACTATATTAGAACCAATTGTTACTGCAAGCCAGTTACAATAGCATACAGGTGTAGGGTGTCAAACAATAAAGAGAAATCAACAGTGTTAAACGTAATGTTATCAAAACCACACACTCCTGACTGGCGCCCTCTGGTTTTCTGCTCAATTTAAGTTCAAATTTATAAGTAGTAATACAAATTATACTTAGAAAGCAACAAACAAACAAAAAAAGAGACAAAAATCTCCCCTTCTATAATATGACACCTTTAGAATTTTAGATTCAACACATACATATGTATTTACACATATTGACATACAAACATATGTATATAAATAGCAGTATAAGTTGGAGTTCACGGGAATATATCATTTTTCATGTTAAGTAGGTCTTCTTAAACTTTTTTTCAAAAAAGTCCAGCAAACAAAAAAAAAACGTTAAAATTACCTTTAATGTTATTTTATTTTTTTTTTTTTGTTGTTCATCACTTGTTGTATTGTCTTTTGTCTGGCCATGTGTCACCTTAACTTGTTATTGTTGTTATTTCTAAAGAGCTTTGTTTCCCTGGTATGTGGCGCCACCTTTAGTATCCTTGTTCTTTTATTTCGTTTTCTTGGTATAGTTTTTCTGCTCATAGAAACCCAAGACATGTGTCACTTGTTGTTTTGTCACTCATTGACTGACTGTTGCATCGATTTTGTAAATCAATACCAATTTAATGTGGTTCCATGTGTTTGTTTTTTTGTTGTTTGGTTTTAATTTAAATTGTTATTCAAATTGTGTCATTTAAAGGGGTTGGTGTAACGGAATATTTAAAAAGTTTAGCTAGAAAATAAATTATTTGCATTTTTAAAGTAAATCAATCCAGTGCTCTAAAAATGTTAATTAGCAAAATTTTGGCATTAAAATTAGCACGAATTGTAATTTTTACTGCAAAAGCTATTATCCCGTGCCGCATCGTTATGGCCAAAACAAGTGGAACCTGGAAGATAGGGCTTAAATATAATCTAATATAATAAATAACAAGAACGTATGTATTTTCGGCTATGCCAAATATTATATACCTACAATGTCAAATGTTCGTATATATTGATACTGTTACGAAATTGTACTTGAATTCAAATATTTGTAAATAAAACCAGGAATTAAATAGTTAAAGTTTTAAAATTATAATTATTCTTCTGAGAAAACGATAGATTAATTATAATATCATGGTATGAACTCTTGTTTAAAGCCATAATCTTTAGAGCATCTGTCTTGCGACTTGCCTTTTAAATTCGTAAATATTTTGATCGTGCTGTAAAGTAGCATGCAATCTTAATTTTCATATTCTAATAACCCAGCAGTTAAGCAAGTAGTAAATGTATCCCTTTTAGACAGTAAATTGGTTACTTTATAGTTTATTTATTAGTAGGGGCGGATTTATATGCAAATGCATGTTTTTTCTCGAACGTCCAAATACAATGTAGACTAATTATCTATCCGAATCGCACATTTTGCTGCGAAATGGCATCGATTTGTTAGTGCATATTTTTGCATATTTTATTGATAATGCATATTTTGTTATATTTTACTTCAAAATGCATATTTATATGCATATTATGCCAATTTTTAATAAAAATATAATTTTTTGTCGTTAATGGGCAATACATTGTTTCGACAAAAATTTTTTTGTCGAATTTGTTATAGAAATAGCAGTAAATTTTATCGACTAACTTCTTTCGACATCGAGAAACTGGCATTAAGTTTTTCATTTCTCTATCAGTAATTGAAAATTATCATTTCAAAACACTTTTATTCAGAAAAGTTTAGTTTTTTTAAGTATCAGAAATTCATTAAATGTGTCGAAAACATTCATATTTGTTTTCATTGCACATTCGATTTATAAGAGATTTCGTTATCGAAAGATTTTGTAACTTCACCTACACAGTAACCGCTCATGACAGTCATTTCCAAGCAGTTTTACGAGACTGTCGTAAACAAGTGATTTTGGATAACTTAGAGACAAATACACTACACAATTAACGTTTAAAGTCCTTACACTATAGATTACATAGAGACACTTAAGTGACAATTGTCTTTATGCTAGATTACATGGGATGTATAAATTAACCAATTGACGAGATAAATATTAAGGTTGGATGCTACTTTACAGCACGATAAAAATATTGATGATTTTAAAGGGATAGTCACAATATAGAAGCTCTTGGCTTTAAAGTTTAAACAAGTATTTATACCAAGATATTACAATTAATATAAATATCCATTGTTTTTTAGAAGAAAAGTAATGTTAAAAATAGTTTTAGAACTTTAATTCTTTAATACCTGGTATAATTTAAAGAGTTCTAACTGCTGGCAACAGTGTTGTGTATTTTTAAGATATTTCGAAATTCATACTTAATTATTTTATGTTTTTGCACAAAAATATAAGTGCATATTTTTTAAATTTTTAGGTCATATTTAGATTTTTTTGAAGCATATTTTAGGCGCATATTTTACAATAATAAATGCATGAAAATCCGCCCCCTATTAATTAGTCACTTTAAATGTTAAATGTGTAGTGCAATTATCTCTAAGTAATCCAAACGGGAATGTTCCCGAAAATTTTTGAAGCAAAATGTTTTGAAATGATAATTTTCAATTGCTGATAGAGAAATTAAGAAAATTTAATGACAGTTTCTCAATGTCGAAAGAAGTTAGTCCATACCATTCAAAGCTATTTCTATAACAAATTCGACAAAAAACTTTTTGTCCAGACAATAAGTTGCCCATTGACGACAAAAAATTTTGAAAACTTAGATAGTATGCATATAAATATGCATTTTGAAGTTAAATATAACAAAATATGCATTATCAATTAAATATGCAAAAATATGCCCTAACAAATCGATGCCATTTTACAGCAAAATGTGCGATTCGGATAGATAATTAGTCTACATAGTATTTGGACGTTCGAGAAAAAAACATGCATTTGCATATAAATCCGCCTCCTACTTATTACCTATTGTTCTTAGCAAAATGTTTCCCAAAGAGCGTTTTGGTGTCGTAGTGGGATGCAAGTGGGATATCTATCAAAATAAATCTTTTGTAACTCAAGACATATAATTTTTGCATTATAGGAAAAATTAAAAATCCTAGTTAAATACATTGGTTGTTGGTTGCTGATTTCTTTTATGCATTATAGTGCATTTTAAACTATCCATATTGCTATATTCAGCTTGGAAAATATGTTTCTATGAGCAGATTAATGAT
The DNA here is from genome assembly GCF_958450345.1 of Calliphora vicina. Lineage (NCBI taxonomy): Eukaryota > Metazoa > Arthropoda > Insecta > Diptera > Calliphoridae > Calliphora > Calliphora vicina. The sequence continues at coordinate 56,419,643 of NC_088781.1, read as the reverse complement.
TCATAGCTGAAGGAAAATATTTTTGAAGATCGTTTTTACTATCAGGATGTTTTATTGGACTAGGCTAAATAAACTAAACAATGTACACTAGCGATTATCTTCAAAAGTAATTGATCTTAATGAAAATATAAGATTTTATATCAGCACTCACTCTCGTATGCCATGATATATGGCCAGAACCATTAACAGAAATTAATTTTTGTTACTCGAAATTAAATATAAACAAAATTTTAGCAACAATTTTTCTGAGGTTTGTAACATTTTTGTAAAATTTAAAGAAGTACAAATGAAATAAGAAAGAATTTAAAGTACTGGTTACATTTCTTTCGCCAAATATTTGATCAATGTCAACGTAAAGAAGTGGCCACTTAAAATCTGTACGCACTGTAGTAATCATAACAAAGCTCTCAGTTATCAAAATGGAAAAAGATTTACATATGTATGTTTTTAATAACAAATCTACCGCTTTTCTACAATGAGTTGCAAGTCATTATGTTTAGTTTTAAAAAGTGTAGACACTATAGAAAAAAAGCTAGTTATAAAATTGTGCACAAATATCTAAAAGAAACCCATAATCTGATTTTGGGCAGATATCAGGTCAGAAATTTTACATCTTGGCAGCTGGAGGTTGTGTGGTCTTTAAATATGAATACGTAAAATTGAACAAAAATATTAATTTGGCGGGCAATCCGCAGCTGCTGTTAGAAGAGTCAAGATATTCAGAAATGTTTTTAAAGAATTTTAAGAATTATATATAAAAAGATAGTTTGGAAAAGCGACTGTTGTCATTTATAAGACATCACACATCTGATACAAAGTTTTAGTCAAGTTGTCATTACTCAATGACAAGTTCTCATTACTCAAATACAACTATGAAGTGGTATAATGAGAATAATATTGATGTTATAGCAAAACACATCAATTAAACAAATTGTCCAGATCTTCGTCCAATCGAGATAAATTGAAGAATTGTTAAACGTAAATTGAAAAAGAGTGCAGGTACAGTAAATAACCAGATTTTGATGAGAACAAAGTGGAATAAATATGCTGGAATAACGGTAGAAGTGGGAAGTAAAGTGCAGCTATTAATAGGAGGCATAAAAAAAGGCCAGAAAATGTATTCGAAATATAGACACATAAACCTGCAGTTATATTTTTGTAAAGCTTAATAATTTACCTTTAATTTCATGTATACAATTTTAACATATGTTGTTTCATTTAAAAGTTATGCTCGTTTTAATCCGTCCGGATTTTAAGTGGCCGCTTCTTTACTTAATGAATTAAGAAAAAAAACTTAAATGATTATACTTTTTCTTGAACTGTGCAATAAGAAATTCTGAAATAAGTTAAGAATATAAGTCGAAATGTTTTCTATGGAATAAATTAATCAAAATATATTTTAAAATAAACAACTCCAAATATTGTTAATATTTCAAGAAAACGTTTTATTTTTAGTGCAATAAATATAATCTCTCGTATTGTTAGCAAAATATTTTAAAATACCCTATTTACTATTTCAACCACTTTTGCACAACCTACAATAATAGAAACATCAATTTATGGAAAAGGGAGTGATCTGGACACGCACATTTAAACACAACAATGACAACAGCCATTAATTGAGTTAATCCATGTTTTTTAAATAGTACATATGTACATTAGGGTGGTACTCTTATAACAAATAATAGATCCCTGAATTTTGTTGATTTAACAAAAATTGAGATTATTATTTTCATACATTATTCAGATTATGATCCCGACTCATGCTCAAATAATGTATACCTAATTCAAATTAAATATTATTTCTTAAACATTCCATTAATGCATCCATTACGAATTAATTCAGATACTTAATTCATTAGAACTATAATCGTATTGAATTCATTCCTTTGAGAATTCATTCTTTATAGAATTAATTCCTTATTTGTGAAATATTAGAAACATTTTATTTAGTCTTCTTTATGTGAAGCTTTTATAGAATTTCAAATTTTGATACTAAAATTGTCTTTGGTTTATTTGGAACTAATACGTGAAAATTTTAAAAATATCGAAAAACTTATTTGTTTATCACTCATGATTAATTTCTTTAAATATTGTACATTTCTCTAAATTGTATATTTATATCGAAAACATTTTAATCATAGAGAATACACTTAGAGCGGAAACTCTCCTGTGAAAGACCTAACTCAGTTGTCAGAAACCTATGTGCTGAGAATGTATTAGTAGAAAAAACTATGTGGAAACAGAAGCAAGTAACAAGTAATTTTTTTGTTTGAGTTTTTTTCTAGTTTCCTCTCTATGTTCTCTATGATTTTAATATTTGTTAGAAACATTAGTAACTATATTTGACACCACCCTAACGTACATAAATATGAAGTTGTATGTAATTTTTTTTATATAATTGTGTTTTTCACAATTATGGCTGAATAATTTTAGGGGACATTATTTTTAGTTTATCCAAAGGCGCCATTTTATATTTCATTCATACAATTCTTAATTACATTTTAAGGGAAAAAGTTTAGTTTTTTTTTAATTAAACTAAGTTTAAATGTAAAAACTAAAATGAAATAATTTTTAGCTTTTGATTATGTAAAAAGAAAAAAAAACAATTTCAACCACCATTACGAAGAAAAATAGTTTACTATTAAAAATGTAAATTAAATAAAGTAGGAATACGAAAACATTTTTAACATTTTAATAAAATTTACTAAAAAATAAAAAATCGAGGTAGTCGCGATTTTTTGCTTACATCTTAGCCATTTATGGCCCGATTCACGATTGTAAATTGCTACTGAAGTCTAAATAGATAGATATTCTTAAGGCAAAAGAAGTCAAACCACTCTTTCGAAGAGCACTGAACACTTCTATCAGAAAAGCAGCTCGTAAATTTAAATGCGACAATTCTTTGCAGAGCCAAAGCTGATGCTGGGTTGAAGTCGTATAAAGTTCAGAAAGTTTCAGATCACAATGCGGTAATAAACTTAAAAGCATAAGAACAATCGAACAAATTGAGATCAAATTTTATAAAAAATACACTTGTTGTGTGATGAATTTTATGTACTGGCAGACTTTACACAACTTCAAACTGAATTCCACAAAAAGTTTATTATGTGGCAAGACATTTGCAGTTATGGTAAAAAAAAATCAATAATTTGTGGCATCAGGCACGATAACCTCAGAAATATATATTACGGAGTGTCTACAAAAACGGCTTTTACCTTTATTAAAAAAGCACAGAGTGCCTTAATTTTTTCCCGATTTGTCATTATGCCACTAAGGAAAAAAGGTCCTTGATTAGTATTCAAACAATAATGTAAATTTTGTACCAAGAATTTTGTCCAGAATTCGGCCTGTGGAGAGGTATTGGGGTCTTGTAAAAAAAGAATTAAAGAACACGGGAAAGGTATCCCGGGACATGCCCAATTTTAAGTGGACCACCTCGTCCAAAAAGGTAACGGAATCAACTACACAGAGAAAACAGATTCGTAGTAACAACCGAATTTGTTGCCAATCGAATGATTCTGCCTTGGTGACCGAATTTTACAGTTGCGGCTAAAACATTTTAGAACTGATAACAAAAGGTTGGTTTCTTCAACCGAAATTATTCCTTATTAACTGATTTTCAGTTGCTAAAACCGAAAAATTCTATGTGTGCATTCGAATCATTCGATTGGCAACAAATTCGGTTGCCATTACGAATCTGTTTTCTCTGTGTATAAAATCTTACTGAACCTAAACAATGGCTTTGTTTTAACAATATTTTAATTCATTAACAATTGCAAAATTCTTACGTTCTACTACGTAAATTATTTCCAGTATCCGTTGTAGAGGTAAAAAATGGGGCAGTGGGCGTGATCCCTCCCATATAAAATAAATTGCTATTATTGAATATATCATGAATTTTTATAGTTTCATACTCAATTTTGATATAATTGTATGTAGTTGGAATGTAAATGGGTGGAATTAAAGTCTATTATTGTGAAAGTCTTCAAACTATGTATGAATTACTTCCCTATCATTGTAAGTATTTGGGATAAAAATAAAAGGGATCGAAATAATCAAATAACACTGTCCAACAGCATTTTTGGAACAGAATAGCGACCTTATAATTCTGAAAGGGCATGTTGTGTAGATAATTTTTGTAGAATAAACTTATAGTCCAGCTGGTCTGAATTTTTTTTTTACAGCGCACAGTGGTCTGTGCTGTATGGAGTCGGCGGCCAAAAATACTTCCAGTGTAGGTAAACTTGTAATTTCGGCCACGGCTTTATAAATATGTCAGAACTGTTTAATGATAAAATGGGAGTGTTTGATGACTCATACCCACCCCCTACCATACCTTAGCATCCAAATTCACCACAACGCTCAGTGCGAGGTTATGACATTCTAGTTAATCAAAATTCCATATCTCGGTAATAAATAATAGTACATTTATAATTTTTGGTACAATATATAATAAGGATATTACACAATTTTTTTTTTCAAAAATGGGCGTAATTGTACAAGTGCCACACCCACTCCCCACATAAGTGAAACTATAAACTTTTTAAAATTGATAAAAAATTAAAAATCAATAAGAATTCTTACTAAAAAATTTGCAAACTAAATCTGGGTGTGGTCCGCCCATGTGAGTTTAATAAATTCGACTCCTTTTAGGCAAGCCAATCAGAATATGTATTTTGAACTTTTATTTTTATACGATTGCATTTTTGCCAAAATTTTGAAATTTTTTTTGCAATTATAATTTGAGCGTGTTTCTAAATTACTTTCTTCAAATGTGTAGCCCTCATTTTTAATATAGTTTTTCACGACATCCTTCACTTTTCGACTATTGCAAAAACAATTTATAATAAGGACCAAATTCATAAAGTAAAAATATTAAAAGTCCTTGGAAAAGAAAAAAACAAACACAATTCTTTACATGCATAACAATGACAAAGCAACGCGAACATAAACTAACAAAACACCTCAAAAAAATTCAAAGTTGGACATCGAAAACAATGAGGCCGCTTTGGTGTATGGGACATAAATCAAAGAGATGCAAAAGGATGCAGCTGAAATTTCCAATTTTAGAATCTTGGAATATTAACTAATAAACCAGAAAAAATCCCATTGGAGACATCAGGGGGAAACACAACTAAAACTCTAGTTGAAATTGAAATATATGGTCGAACGAACACTAAAAATGACACTGGGCAAATATTAATTTTATAAAAACACACAAGAAGCTAAACACATTGTAATTATCTTAAAATTAAGTTAATACCTTCCAATTCAATATTCATTTTGATTTATTTCAAAAAAACATTTTTTTATATGGTTTTAATTAATTTAAAGTTGCGCTTAATTTTTTCACTCTGCAAAAACCAACTGTCAACATGCTCTCACTTTTGAAGCTATTCCTGAAGAGTATAGTTGGAATAAAACAAAGACAACTATAAATTTTAAAACCTTGTTTTTATAAGAAATAGTGATGACACATTTGGTGACAAACTTTTCACTTCGTTTTTTTATTTTTGACCTATGGGATCGACCAGTGTGCAGCGGTTCAAAGTTTTAATTTTTTGATCGAAGGCAACATTATATACATTATAATTATAATCAGAGTTATATAGTGGAATTTTATGTGGATAATTTTTGTTGAAGATCTTAACCCTCTATCGCCTTTCTTTAGACACTTTTATCAAGAAAATCCAAAAAAAGTTCTTTCATAAAAGACATATAGGATTAAAATATTCACCAAAAATAGAAAATAGATCCGAATGAGGTGAAATTTAAAATATGAATAGTTCTTAAGGTGGTCAACAAAAAATATGCATACGAAACAAAAAGCTCTTAAAGGAATAGAGCTAAGCTTTCTTTAGAGCAAAAAAAAAATTAAAAAAGCGCCCATTTTGAAAAAAAAAGTAGTTACAAAACATTTATTTTGATATATATTGTTACGAAATTGTACTTGAATTCAAATATAACGATTTTAACGGCTAATTTAAAGTTGCATAATGCTTTCAAATAGCAGTGCTCAAACTTTAACATATATGTGGGCATTATTAACATTGAATAAAAGCTTTCAGTTGACCATTGATCGCAAGTTGGCAACGCTGTTTGAATATTCGAATTCGAATATTCAGTTAAAGAACATTGTAGAAAGTACACCACAGATGGCGTATGTATTAGAAAGCTCTAGACAGTTAAAGAGCAATCTAGAGTGCAGATGGCAGTGTTATAAATAGTGGCAGAGGTTGCAGTCGTTAGTGAGTTTATCAGAGACGCTTTTCGAACAAACATCAACTGAGTGCTGTGTTTTTCAAGTGAATTCGTGTACATTATAAAGTGTGTCTGTATTTCTGCGAATTTATAAACGTGTATAAAAACATTGAGTAACTATTTAATTCTGTTGTTGTACATTTTAAATAAATAAAGAGTTGTTACAATTTTTAAATTACTAAACGGCTTTTATTTGCAATCAAAAGTATCGGGTTTATTTAAAGGAAATAAACCAACGTTTTGAAAAGGTTAAAACGTAACAATATATCAAAATAAATGTTTTTACTCTAAAATTGTTAGTATTGAGTTAGAAAACATTTATTTTGATATATATCCCACTCGCATCCCACTACGTGACCAAAAAGGTCTTAAAGGAATAGACCTAAGCTTTCTTTTGAGCGAAAAAAATTTAAAAAAATGGCCCATTTTGGAAAAAATAGATTTTGCTAAAAAAAAGTAAAAAAATTGTATGTCTTGAGTTACAAAACATTTATTTTGAATACATATATCCCAATCGCATCCCACTAAGCGACCAAACGACTCTTAAAGGAATGGACCTAAGCATTCTTTTGAGCAAAAATAAATTTAAAAAATTGTCCATTTTAGAAAAAAAAGTTAGAACAAAAATTGTATGTCTTGAGATACAAAATATTTATTTTCATATACATATGTATATCCCACTCGCATCCCACTAAGCGACTAAAACTCACTTAAAGGAAGGGATCTAAGCTTTCTCTTGAGCAAAAAATAAAAAAGGGTCCATTTTGAAAAAAAAAAAAAAAGTGAACAAAGTTTTTGATTTTGCAAAAAAAGTCAAATAATTCATGAGTTGGGTTACAAAACATTTATTTTGATAGATATCGAATTCCCATCCCACTAAGCGACCAAATAGGTCTTCAAGGAAAATATCTATGCTTTCTTTTAAGAAAAAAAGGGATCATTTTGAAAAAAAGTCAACAAAGTTTTTGATTTCGGAAAAAAAATATTCAAAATTTTTTATTTTTTTTTTTTAACTATTTTCTATCTTTATATATATAATTCTTCTGTACGTGTGTTAGTAACTGAACTCCTCCTTAACGGCTGGGCCGATTTCTATGAAATTTGTTGTGTGTGAGTGGGTCCCTGGATGAGTGGGTCCCTGGATGGTTTAGATTCACAATTGTCCTATATAGGTACAATGGGCAAGACACCTCCCATACAAAGTAAACAATTTTTTATTGCATATCGGGAGTACTATTATAGCGGGAGTCTTCAAACTTTATGTGAGCTATGGCAGAACTACGTTTGCCGGTACAGCTAGTTTATAATAAAATAAAAACTCCACAACATTTTTTTTACTCATCTTCTTAAAGTAACTTTTTTGTAACAAATCCTAAAACATTGATTTTAAAAGTTGGTTCACTTGACATTAAATCCCCCATACACTAATGTGGGTCTGCGACAAAAATTTTAATGTGCTACAAACGGAATGAAACGAAATGTTGTATATAACTGCTTTGTATATAGACGATGTTTTATATATTCTTATTTTCATGCTAAAACCATAATTTAATGCATTTTCTCTCTTTGGCTAAGCCTGAAATAGACTGCGTTCTGGTACTTCAATTCACTGTACTCATGATCTAGTCCAACTTTTTTCACTGTTCTGCAATCTATAATTTCGTATACACCCTTTCGAAAACAAATTAAAATTTTATTAAACCTAAAATGACGCCAAGCAATGGTGTTACTAACAAAATGAACATTTTCTTTTTTTTAGGCCTTTTGAGAGAAAAAAAAACCAAAAAGATTTCATGATAAACAGGAATAGATTCTAAGAGAGCATGCATGGTAAAATAAAACATTTTCTTTTGATTACAAAAAAAAATAATGAAAAGAAAAAAACTAAAAAGTACAAGCAGACGAGTATAAAAACATTATTATAATTTTCGCACAATAAATCAATGTGTTAAGCACGCCATGTCATCAACTCTAGTTAAATTTCAAGTCAACATAGAATGGGAACATGGCGTCTTAAACCACGACCATAATAAATTAAACTGTTTCCAGAGATGTTCAAGTTGTTGTATGGATTACACCCATGATATTGAGACACACATGGGTTAATGTGTTGAAAATGTTACATGTTAGTTTTATTGTGAAAAATTGTACTCATACTTGTGCTTACTTACTTACTTTCGAGTGTAATTGTATTCTTTGGACGGGTTTCAATGTGTTTCACTTAATTTATTTAAGTTTCCTTTTTTGTATTGCAAAAAGGGTTTTCTGAATATTAATGATCGCATTAATAACTCATTTACAATATATACCTCGAGATAATTTAGTAATTAAACCTTTGGTTGGTTGGTGAGGGTATATAGAGAAATCAGTTTTATAATTAATCGGGAATTGGTAGCAAATCGAGAGCATATCTTGAAAAAGAGCTTGAATAATGTTTGGGACACAGTTCAGATAACATTATATGTATGTCTACCTTTAATGTCTTATTATTTGATACCTCTTTCTCTCATCACCGACAAAAGGAGAATTTGTTGATTAATCTTTACAATTTAACATGGCATTTCAGCGGATCCAAAAAATGTTGAAATTTCTATAATAATCAAACTGATTCTGTTTAAATAAAACAAAAAATCATATAAATTTCCCTTTAATTTTTTGATTTACCTCTTTTAAAAGGTTAAATCATTGTTTACTCTCAATTCATTTTGGATGACAATAATTTTTAGCAACATTGTTGTTGTTTTGGCGTTTTTGATTGCAATACATTTTTTTTTAATTTAATGTGTAAAATATATTTATGTATGTAATTATTTTACTTTTTCATTCTATTCTATTTTATTTATTCTATACATTACATATTTGATATATTTTTATTTCTACTTGCGTGTAATAAATCTTAGCTTTTAATTGTTATTTTCTGCCAACTATTGTTATGGAATAAATTAAAGTTGTAAATCAAATAAAGTTTTATTTATAAAATAAATGGAAATTACTCGTATATAAGCAGCACATGAATTAAACAATAATTTAGTTTTTTTTTGGGCAAAATATTTGGGAAAAAGTCTTTGTTGTACATAGAATTTAATTGCAATATAAGCGGTTAATTATACCCTACACCACCATAGTGGGGAGGGTATTATCACTTTCTGAGTCGATTATACGATGTCCGTCTGGCCGGTCGGCTGGCTGGTTGTACGTGTAAACCTTGTACGCAAAGTACAGTTTGAAATTTTCAAGATATTTCGATAAAATTTGTTACATATAATTTTTTCTATTGAAACTGACTGAAATTGGTCCATTATTTCACCTAGCCCCCATACAAATGTCCTCCCGAAATTGGATTTTATCGGTCATAAATGTTTAATTTATATAGGTATCTACACAAGTTTTGCTCCAAATAAGTTTTATATATACAGAAATCATGTTAACTAATTTGATGATGATCGGTCCATAATTAGGAATTTTCTTTCGTTTCAATACATTTTTTATTGACTTTTCAATTTTTATAGAAAAAACATTTTTTGAGAAGGTGTTTTTTCTTTTCATACATAAAAAATATAGCAAAGAAACATGATACAACCATTAGAAGGACAGAAATCCAAAAATCCAAAAATACGAATAATGCCAAATGAAAATTGAGATATATTTTGTTTATATTTGAAATAGATAATTTATTTGCATACGAAAAAAAATCATTTACGCCTTTTACTGGTGTTTTTGATGTTTTAATTTTTGATGTTTTATTTCAATTGTACTTTTATTTTTTTTATTTTCTATTAGTCTGACAATTCAAGGCAAGTATAATTGAGAACATATTTTGTAGTGATTCTACCTTTTATTGTTATATTATGACAAAGAAATGTATTTTCCAAATAATTGTAAAAAACAATCAAAAATTTCAAATTTTTTTTAATAAATTTTATTTGTTTGAAAATAAATAAAAATAATTTAATTTATTTGGCAGGAATATGACATAAAAACAATGTTTTCAAACTTGGTACCACATCAAATAATTGACTTGAAACGCAAATATCGTTTCGTTTTATAAAATACTAAACTTTAATTTTTTCACTCCAAACGGAAACGCAAACGAAAATTCGTTTGAAGTTACAAAATGAGGCCGTCAGAGCAGAAAAGTATTTTGAAGATTAAACTAGACGAAGTTGCGTGAATCGATGTCTGATTAAATCTTACAACACCATAATGGGGGGGGGTATAATGCGTTTGTGCAGATGTTTGTATCGCCCAAAAATATTAGTCTAACACCCACCTTAAAGTATATCGACTTAGAATCACTTTCTGAGTCGATTAAACGATGTCCGTCCGTTCGTCTGGCTGGCTGGCTGGCTGGTCGGCAGGCTGTCCATGTAAATCTTGTGCGCAGATTACAGGTCGCAATTTTGAAGATATTTCGATCAAATTTGGTACACGAAGCCTATTGAAACTGGCTGAAATCGGTCCATTATTTCACCTATCCCCCATACAAATGTCCTTCCGAAATTGGACTTTATCAGTCATAAATGTTTAATTTATATATGTATCTCCACAAATTCCGCTTTAAATAAGTTTTATATATACAAAATTCATGTCACCAAATTTTGTTACGATCGGTCCATAATTAGTCATAGCTCCCATATAGACCAGCTTCCGAAAATCACTTTAACGTGCATAAATCGCTTCAAAATGCTGGTATAGACACAAAATTCAACACAGTTAACTTTAATATAGACATAAATCACACGACCATACTTTCTTACTTGTTTTTAAAGTAAATTTGTACATTTTGGTAGACTTGTTTAAGCGAAAATCTATTCGTGATGATTTTCCAGAATATACTGATCACACAGTTATATTTTCTATCGATATTATAATGTAATGTACTTATGGAATTAGGGAACTCTTTTCCGATACCTTAACAATTTTTGGAAGAGGTTTGTTCATTTATAATCAATTAAATTACACACAGCCAAAACAGATTCGTAGTGGTAACCGAATTTGTAGCCAATCGAATGACTCGGTTGCACACATAGAATTATTCGGTTCTAGCAATAGAAAATTAGTTATTCGGTAAAATTCGGTCACCAAGGCAGAATCATTCGATTGGTCACAAATTCGGTTGCTGCTACAAATCTGTTTCCTCTGTGTAGGGATACTTCGATATTTACACAATGTCAATAGGAAAAATAATCTTTCTGCTAAGTTAGTTTTTGTTGCTTTCAAAATAAAGCCCAACACCAACAGAATCCATAGAGGCCATCACCTATGTGCTGAGTCAAGTCATAACTTACAATATGAATAGCAGATATATGTATGATCGCACGATCCGTCACATCATTACCTTCCATATCACAATATCTCCATTCTCATACTTGAGATATTACTGAATATATCGCCATCTCATTCAGAGAAGTCCGAAATTCCCTTACCAGTTTAATCAGGGATTAAATACTAGCTTGGATATCAATAAGAATTTCGTATATCCCTGTCAGATATACGATTGTTTAGTCGCTGATACCTTAGTCCTAAATACACTAGATTCAAACTTCATTCTATAAGGATTTCTCATTACAAACCCTTCAATGAAGTTGTCACAACCAACTCTCACTCTTTCTGGTACCGTTCGAGGAGATAAATGAACCAAATCCACTCATGAAGGTGGAATTGAGAATAATCAGTGTTGTCATAGGGGATATATAGTACTCCATGTACCCTAGCATGTTATTTAGATCGTTATTTCCATCTGCCAATAGTACTCAGTTTCAGTATACGTTGCTAATTGTTTTACCAAGAAGATCTATCGGAAACAAACTCAGCATGATGAAAAAGGCCTTATCCTTATAGTAAGAATTATCCTTATAGCTCAAAATTAATGGGGCGCATGCCCAGACCCCGTTCAATTACCGCCTGAAACTACCAAATTTCGCTACCTGGTCTATGGCCCTCCTACAAACATATCGTCATGTCTATACACCTACTATTAGAACAACACTCCTTTAAAATATATTCTGGGTTCTCATCCGACCTTGATTTATTTGAGTTTAGTTCTTACATTCTTAAAACGAGGTTGAAAGAACATATCGAGCCCTTAGCGCCAAATTATTGTAAGCGAAAATATTGTAAAAATATTGAAAATTTATTTTTCAAATGCGAATATCTCCTAAGCTATAAGACGTAATTTATAGCTACGATTAGGTCTTTTGTAGCGCTCGATGAGAAGATTTTATATGTGTAATTTTTTTGAAATCGGAACACAAACGAAGAAATAGGATCGTTTTAAAAATGTAACATACCCGAGGTGTCCTACTTTGAGGGCCATTAGTCGCGCCGCTGGTGCGCCAATGAGGTCCAGATTCAGAACCTAAACTCAACAGCACTTCTTCTTTGCGCATGTGAAATTTCATTCAAACCAATCTAACGATTTAGAAGTTTCAGATTTATTTCCTTCTTTTTTTTATATACCACATGTTTCGTTTACTGTAAAAGGTAAACATTGACTTACGATAAAATCTTACCGAATATAATTTTGAAGTTATTAACAATTTTGATATTCTGAGAACGCTAAAGCATCAGTCGGTCCATAAAATTTTAATTTTTGCAATAAAAAAAATTTAGAAAATGTCGCTTACGATAATTTGGCGAAGGGGTCGATATGTTGTTACCGATACTTTTTCTAGAGAAGCCTGTAGTTGATTGCTTTCCGCCAAGTGTGAATTCAGACAAAAGTTTAGTTCTACCAGTGAAATTTTGAACATATTTATCCACTGCCTGGAAAGCAGTGAAGATCTTTCTCAGGATATAGTAAAAATTAAACTTTTTCCTATAAAAAACTCTGACATATTTTTAAAAGTTCTTCTTAATCCTAACATTTAATTTACAAATGAATGGATGGTAATTGTAATAAGTTAGCATTAACTAAATCTACTAATCATAGATTTATACAAATTGCAAACATTTTAATTTTAATAATTCAGTAAATTCAATACATTCAACAACATTAATAACTCTGCAACTGACAACTCAATTTTAGATACAATTCACACACAATTATGATGAATGTTTTCATTTCGACCCACTCCCGAAGCTGCAGCAACAACAAAACACATGGCACTCCCCAATGTCATACATAATTCCCTGTCCTTTTTCGAAAACCAAAACAATGAATGTGCATTGGACAAAACACACTAGAGTAGAGAAAAAAACTCAGCAAAATCATAAATAAAATACACACAGCACAGTTGCAATTGCATCTGCAACATAAAATCTTGATCTATGACTCTATTGTTCTTTTTAGAAGGCAAACAACAACAAAAAAAAAACTCGACTTGTAGTTGTGGTCAAACAAATATTCAGTTCAAAACATTATTTTGCAAGTTTTCGGAATCAAATCAAGTCATATGTAGAAATAACAACAGCAACGGGAGATTGAAGGGAGCAAGATGAAACGTAAAAATGTTATGGAAGCAGAAAGATAATAAAACACCAAACAAATCGAAAACAGACAGAACGAACGAACATATGCCCACAACTGGACAACGGCAACAAACAATAGAATCATCATAGAAGAGCAGAAACAGTGGAATAAATATTGCATTTTTGCATACTGCCCTATACTGGCAGAAAGAAGTGGGCAGGCAGAACGTTCATCACTGTGTTACAATAGAGTCTCTTTGTGTGTTGCAAAATAAAAATGCAGGTAGTTGGTGTTTAAATTTAAGTGCATGTACTCTGCACTAGGGAGCATGTATGGAAAATGGGTTGGGGGTGGTCTGTTAACGCCTTTAGTTAATGGCATATGACTGCTTCTGCTGTTGTTCGATGTGCGAATATTGTTGTTGCGTTGTACCAATGTTTAAGTCATCTTTTGACAATGTGCGAACAAATAATTCCATCAACAAGAACAAAAGCGCAGCAAGTACTCGTTCGTATCTTGTAACATTGTTTTTATTTTCCTCTTACCACAAAACATTCGTTTCTCATTGCAGATTGCGCTACATTATGGTGTTTTGAGTTTGATATGTTAGTTTTTATGTAGATTTTGAAATTTATTTTAGTGGAGTCGAAAGAAATGCTATTGTTTTTAAATATTAATGTAGTTAAAATATATTTCTAGAACTGTATTTTTGTGATCTCGAGTATCAACCCAAGTTTCACGAGAATACAGTTGTAATTACCATGAATCCTTCCTTAGCAAATCTTACTTCTGGAAACCCCATAATCCTTAATTCACCGATAACACAGGTCAATTCTATGGATAGATTTTTTTTCATTTTTTTTTTTCTAAAATTGTGAATTTTTTTTAGATGTTTCTCCACATAAATTATGATAACTCAAAAAGGGTAAGTCCGATATTATTGAAGTAAACTTAGAAAATTTACATAGCTTTTAATATGTTTATATATTGCATTTTAATCAGCTCAGTAGTTTTCGAGTTATAATAACAAATTGAAGCAAAAAAATATTTTTTACGTGAAAATAGCTAATTTTTGAGTTTTAAAAAACTCATGAAAAATTGAAAACGGCAGAAATTGTTTAAGTTTATTACTTTGTCGCATATAATAGCAACAAAATGAGATATCGGAGATAAAAATCGAATTCATTCACAATTAAGTGAATTCGCTCATTTTCACAAAATTTTACTTTTTTGTTTGATATACATAAAATTGAGTAGTTAATATTCTTCTTTCAATTGATTGAATGTTGAAAACATTTTCCCCATGCTATGTACAAATTTTTATGTATATATTGCGTTTTAATCGGCTCAGTAGTTTCGGAGTTATAATAACAAATTGAAGCAAAAAATATATTTTTTATGTAAAAATATCCAATTTATTGTTTTAAAAAAAATCAAGAAAAATCGAAACGGCAGAAATTGTTTAGATTTATTACTTTATCGCAAAGACACATGTAATAGGAACAAAATGAGATATCGATCATAAAAATCGATTGATTATTTTCGAATTTATTCACAATTAAGTGAATTAGCTTATTTTCAGAAAATTCTATGTGCGTACAAGTCATAGAGAACATAGAGCGGAAACTCGAAAAAAACTCAAATAAAAAAATTACTCAAAAAGGTTACACATACGAGTGTTGTTTTTGTTTTCACATAGTTATTTTTACTAATACATTCTCACCACTTAGGTTTTTGACAACTGAGTTAGGTCTTTGACAGGAGAGTTTCCGCTCTATGTGTTTTCTCTATGGTACAAGCGTGTACTTTGAGTGTGTTCAATCAATCGAAAGAAGAACAAACATCAAACATGTTCTTCAAATTCATTGATAAAAATAACAGCAGCAACATTTAAACATAACTTTTAAACTTTCAAAAATCATTCGGGATTCTTATTAGCTTAACTGTAAATTTCATAAATATAGGAGTTCATCCAATTACTTTCAAGATACTGCTGGATTTTCAATCCCTCTCTATTCTCATATTAAAAGTCTTCGATATCAGGAAAGTAATCGACTTATTACACAAGTAAAAAGTAGCACCATTTCTATGGGAGTACCATTATTTAAAAATAAAACTGACCACATTAATAGTGATTGGATGCTTCAATGTCAAACCAAACCGACGCACAAATGAAAGAATCGATTTTCCAAATTCCACATCGCATAAGTAGATCCGTTAAAACTTGCTGAAGAAAAGTTAACAGTATCGCGGACCTGTTCTCCGAGAGAGCAAGTCAATGACAAAGAAAAAATTTTACCGATTCCTTCTCTTCCTTATTATGACAACTTTTATTGTGATCACTAAAAAATATACTCAATTCCTCGCAATCGTAACTATCCCGCAGCTACATGAACCCGCAGCCAATGCCGTAAAAACTCCATTAGGAAAGTAATTTAAAGACCAATAAGCC
This sequence comes from Calliphora vicina, assembly GCF_958450345.1. Classification (NCBI taxonomy): domain Eukaryota; kingdom Metazoa; phylum Arthropoda; class Insecta; order Diptera; family Calliphoridae; genus Calliphora; species Calliphora vicina. The sequence goes on along the minus strand of NC_088781.1, from coordinate 56,403,516 downwards.
ACCGTGTTTAGCATGTAGCCATAGTTGATCATCTGGTCTGAGCAAACCTATATAGTTCCCTGCACAGAAAAAACAGATTCGTAGTAGCAACCGAATTTGTTGCCAATCGAATGATTCTAGTGTACACACACGCAAAGAAAAAATATATTGTTACAAGTTTTTTAACTATATTATAGTCACAGTAACCATTTATATGATTGTGGTAACCATAATATGGTTAATTTACGATTCACATGATTGTATCAACCATATATATGGTTACAGTAAACAAATATATGTTTGTGACAACCATTCATATGATGAAGGACTTATCATATTATGTTGCTCTCGGCTTAAAGCTTATAATAATCTGAGAACAACATATTATGATAAAATTATTCAGCATAAACATATATTTGTTTACTGTAACCATATATATGGTTGATACAATCATGAGAATGATAAATTAACCATATTATGGTTACCACAATCATATAGACATCTTATTCCAGCCATCCAGTAAATTTCCTCATCTTGCAGCCGAGAACAGGTTTTAGGAAATTCATTCAAAACGTTAGTGCTAGGTATGTCTGCATATCCCGACATCAGGTATATCTACACAGAGAAAACAGATTCTGTTGATATTACGAAACTGTTTTCTCTGTGTATAATAGTTCTCATTATTAAATTCTCCTTCAATGTCAGGAAATTATTCTCTGTGCTCGAGTGATTTTCCAAATTTCCCACGAGCGAATGTATGTAATATCAACTGATTTTCCCTTTGTGTAGGCGAGTTGAGATGCTGAAAATCATTTCGGATCAGTCGACGATCACAGATACAAAATTATTCTCTTGAAGCTCTCCAAGGCCCATTTCAGTCAATCAGAATCTTTGGGATATGCTCATCGAAAAACTCTCCAGTATTTGCTTCTGAAAGATTTCCTTCCCGCATATATTTCAGCTTCCACAAAATTTCTGAACATAAGTTTGAAATCGTCTCGACTCAAAGAAGGTCCACCAGGATTTGCATTTGCCATTTCTTATAAAGATTATTGAATTGTCTACATATAACTCCATTATGGAGCAATCCGAATGTATGCGAGTCAACCAGGGAACAATCAAGTGTGTATTATGCTGAAGATCTATCAAAACATCATGGGTTTCCTTCTCGCTAGATGACAAGATCATATGCAGACCTCTTGTCTCAGAGGATCCTTCCACTTCGATACAGAAGGTCCTCCAGATGCTTAACATTTTACTCTTTGATTCTACTTAATGGGGTCTGATCGACCACGTACTTGATTATTTGCCCCACTAAAGAATTGACAATGTTGATCTATATATGTAAAAATGGATGTGTCAGTATGGACTCAAAAACGGGTTGACCGACACTGAAAGTCTCCGCATTCCACTTTTAATAATAAATAACGGTGTATTCATAAAAAACAGAAAGAGAACGCAAATCACGGTTTCAGCAAATGCGTCGAGACACCCCATATCGAAATACTAGAAGCCAATAGCTCTCGAATGTCTGGAACGAAATAAACAATCTATTCATTTCATCGCAATAACGATGATGACTGCAGTAATCATATGGACGTACTGATTGGAGCAAAAAACAAACTTTCCTTACATTGCAGTGTTTTGAAGTTACTTAAGGACTCCCCGGAAATGTGCTGTTCGAACGATAAAGTTGTTCTGCCACCAATTATTCAGCCGCTTCTAAGTTATATTTCCGGTGCCACTCCGATTTCCAAGCACTTCCTTCAAAATATCCAAAAAAATCTCATGCTTTCAAATGACGTACTTCGGGGCAACTAATATCGTAAACAAAGTCGGCTTCATGTCCACCTTTAAAGTTCAAGGCCAAATCTATCACAGAATTGGATAGTTGTTCCCGCTACCCATTGATGATGCGAAGTTCCTTCAAATTTGTTTAACTGGAAATGAAGCTACAGAAGCCAAACGCTATCGACGAATATTCATGTTCATTTGCTGAAAGACAATTCTGCCGAAACATTCTCGAAACAATTGTTGGACATCGGAAATGGAAAAATTCCAATTGAGCCACAAAGGAAATTTCGTTCTCGAACTTCTGCCAGATGCAAATGAATATTCAAGTCGTTATCCACAAGGTATTCACAAGTTTTACAACCAATTACAAAAATTCGGATTAGCTGTGGGAACATGCAATTTTGGCTCCAAAAAAGTATGATGCCAACAAGCTCAATGAGCAAATTCAGTTCCCGTTTAGTCTTGCCTTTGTTATAAACAAAGCCTATCATTGCCTATTGTTGGCTTACATTTGGAAAATTCATGTTTTTCACATGCTAACTTTAAGAATGTCGCTATTTCGTATATTTGCTAATAAAAAGTACTAAACGAAGTGGTCGAGAAAAACTATAATTGCTTCCGAACTCTATGAATTCCAATAAAACAGAATTGCTATTCATATATGAGATACATGGGTTATAGTGCTTTTGTGGTACTTAAAGCGAAGTATATAGATTTCGTAACCTTCTGCAATACCAAGCTCTAGATTTGTGTTGGGAACAATACGAAAATCAGGAACAATTCATTGATGAAGAACCAATTTGAGTTTTTAGAAATGAGAAAGTTAATAACTCCTTATAAATTCCTAAAATATGCTGCAGTCGGTGCTTACCCAACAATTTAATTTGCTACATTTTTATTTGGTTAAATCTCAATTGTTTCATGAATGCATTTCGTTCGTATCTCTGCAATTGTATCTGTAAAATCTCGTATGAGTGTGACTTTGTGGCCGGGTAGTCGATTGTTTGTTGCAAGAGTTCATCATCATGAATATTATTCCTCTACACAAACTCTCATGCATAATTTCAGCTACACATACAAATAAACATTAATTCATATGAACACTGTACAGTATTGTTTTGTATTCATTGGATAAAGGACTTTTGCATACCAACACACACACTTGTAAAAATTTTCCTTTTTTGGGAGGAAAATTTATGAATTTCATAAAGATACAGTCCAACACCACACACTATTCTGTATTGCTAAAGGACGAACGAATGCAATCAGTGTATCCTGCGATATTTTGCATCCAGATGTTGTTTTTTGTGCATTTTGACAATATTTTGCATGTAAAATGAAATAAAATGTCGGTCTCTGTCTGTATATTTGTTATGGTGTGTATGGTTATGCAACATAGATTCACTTGCCTATGAATATGGGAATTTAACCATGTTTGTATCTTGTTTCAACAACAACTCAATTTATTGAAAGCTCATTGTTGTGTGTTGTTATTTACATTGCAACTTCAACACGAATCCTTGCGTACAATCATGATACTATTGCTGCAGCTTCTGTTGTTGCAGTTTATGTTGATGGGTGGTATGAAATTATAGATGACATTTGAGTATGTCGCTGTGTGTGTGTGTAGGTAAGTATGTGTTGCAATAGTATTTTGGTTGCATGCCTGTATTGTAGTGTCACTCTATGTAGATTTCTCAATTCCATTTACAATTTTTGCATCCTTTTGTTGCAAATATTTGCAATTATTTGATGTGTATCTCACAAATGAAATTTATGTTTTATGAAACGGTTATTTACAACATCCAATAACTTTATTTTATGCTTTTCCAATTCCCATTTTAAGTCTGTTTGTGGAAAAAAGGAGATGAGATAAATAGATTTAAATTAACAAAGACCTTACAATGCAAATGTATGTAATAGTTTGCAGTTGTTAAATAATTATAATGAATGAAGTCAGTTCTCAATGTTTATTTAGTATATTAAATACCAGGATTATAATGATTGTCATTTCATTTTCAGCACATACATATATATATTAGAGTGACAGCCGATTTTTTTTTTTAGATTTCAAAGAGTGCCGGATGGAATATTGTGACACTAGGCCTAAGTGTTAAGTGCTGAAAATTTGAGCCAAATCGGTCAACGATTTCTGGACGCGCATCGAGGTCAAAGTTCAGATATATGCAAAATTTTACTATTTATATGGAATAAATAGGTGAAACTCGTTAAATGTTTGCATTGTTTTCTAGAAATGTATAGAGTTATTTATATTAATGAATATTACATTAAAAAAAATTTTTGGAAGTTAACCCTGCATCTCCTTTGGGTCAAAATGACCCAAAAACTGTATTATCGCCAAAATTCGGAAAAAATGCAAATTTTTCAGATATTTTAAAAATTTTGCTACTAAATAAATACTTTTGCAATTTAATGCAAAATAATCGAAATGCGTACGTAATTATCGTTGTAATGAGATATAATTGACATAATTTGGTTAAAAAATGTTAAAGTTATTACAAATTCGCCAGACCATTAACGTGTTTCAGGCCACTTGAACAAAAAATTTAGGAAAAAAAATTAACATATTTCGAGAAAAATTAAAATAAAATCTAATTTTTATTTAAAATATATCCGTATTTACTTGTGTATGAGTTTTTTTCTTCGTAGGATACCGTTAACCTATTCGCAGGTATGGCCAAAAAAAAATATTTTTTTTAACGGCTGTTTCAAATCTCCATTTTCAAATTTTTAAAAATTTTGTTAAACAAATTTCAGATTTTTTCGATCATCACATTGGGGTTTATTGAGATCAAAATAGGGAATAAAAATATGAAAAAATTATATCAATACCTCTTACAGTTTTTCCGTACCTGCGATTTTCAAGAAAAACAAATTTTTTGTCCATATTTAGGAGAATGAGTCCAATTTTCTTAATGTTATAAATTTTAAGTAAAACCTATTCATAATATTATAGTCCTTGTAATTTTAAATGCGGTCTAAAAGTTTTACTAAAATCGGAAAACGATAACCTTAAATCGTGAAGGTCAAAAGTAAAATTTTTTAATATTTGGAATTTCTAATGAAAAGATAGCGAAATGTTATATATTTTTGGGCAGATTTTAATGCAACTTAAGGAAAATATAACATAAAGTCCAGAATTTAATATAACAGCACAAAAATGGAAATTAACCATTAGCAGCACTTGGGGTCCAAATTACCCTCAACTTTTAAAATCACGAAAAACACAACCATTTTGACCCCAAGTCCTCTTAAAGGTTAAAATTAATTTTTGCACTGTTGTTGTAAATGATAGACCCCAATATATATTTTCCTCAAGTTTCATGAAAATCGGCCCAAAAATCGCTATCTTTTCATTAGAAATTCCAAATATTGAAAAATTTGACCTTTGACCTTCACGATTCAAAGGTTATCGTTTTCCGATTTTAGTAAAACTTTCAGAAAATATTTAAAATTACAAAGACTATAATATTATGAATAGGTTTTACTTAAAATTTATAACAGTAAGGAAATTGGACTCATTCGCCTAAATATGGACAAAAAATTTGTTTTTCTTGAAAATCGCAAAATTTAAATCGCAGGTACGGAAAAACTGTAAGAGGTATTGACATAATTTTTTCATATTTTTATTCCCTATTTTGATCTCAATAAACCCCAATGTGATGATCGAAAAACTCTGAAATTTGTTTAACAAAATTTTTAAAAATTTGAAAATGGAGTTTTGAAACAACCGTTAAAAAAAATTATTTTTTTTTGGCCATACCTGCGAATAGGTTAACGGTATCCTACGAAGACAAAAACTCATATATAAGTAAATATGGACATATTTTAAGAAAAAATGAGCTTTTATTTTAAGTTTTCTCGAAATATCTTAATTTCTTTTCTAAATTTTTTGTTCAAGTGGCCTGAAACACGTTAATGGTCTGGCGAATTTGTAATAACATTAACATTTTTTAATCAAATTTTGTCATTTATATCTCATTACAACGATAATTACGTACATATTACGATTCTTTTGCATTCAATTGCAAAAGTATTAATTTAGTAACAAAATTTTTAAAATATCTGAAAAATTTGCATTTTTTCCGAATTTTGGCGATAATACAGTTTTTGGGTCATTTTGACCCAAAGGAGATGCAGGGTTAACTTCCAAAAAAATTTTTTTAATGTAATATTCATTAATATAAATAAATCTATACATTTCTAGAAAACAATGCAGAAATTTAACGAGTTTCACCTGTTTATTGCATATAAATAGTAAAATTTTGCATATATCTGAACTTTGACCTCGATGCGCGTCCAGAAATCGTTGACCGATTTGGCTCAAATTTTCAGCACTTAACATTTAGGCCTAGTGTCACAATATTCCACCCGGCACTCTTCAAAATTTTAACAAACAATTTTTTCCATACAACTGATTGTCACTCTAATATATATATTAAGCATAAATAGTTTGTATTTGTTTTTCGACGACTACAAAAAGAATATTTTTTTGAAATTTGCCAAACATCCAAAAAATCTTCAGTTACAGATAAGAAACCGGGTTTTCGTATCTTTATGCCCAGTTAGTACTTACAAAATGTAAGTAATGAACAAATTGTGGTATGATTAGTCAATAGACATTGTTCGATTGACATGTTTAAGGGCTGCATTTCCATGGACCGGGTATGGTTGGAAATGGGAGCTGAAGAACGTCAACGTGACAATTGTGTATTTTTGAGTAAACATTAGATGCATGAATAAAAAATTTGTATAGTCTCTGTCGTGGCGAACACTGATGTCATTCTAGTATTAGTAAAGGGATCTGATATCAGTGTAAATAACAAAATATCACATGTAATTAAATAAAAATATGTTTTCAGGAGTCCTCAAATGTGACTGACACTGTCGTATCTGCTCTGCGAAACAAGTGCTCCTAAATGTACATGGAACCAGTAGTAGTTTTAGCAGTAGTTTTTCCTTTTATCACGATGAACTCCGCCAAAATATGTAGCTTTAAAAAGTCCTCTAATGATTCGAAGCTCGATCTACTTTCGCCCATAAAAAACTAATAAATTTCCGGAATTCGAAGCCTTCTTCCCATGTATTGACTTAATTTTGGTCGTAGCTGTGAACAAAATCTACACTCTGCAATATTTTGTTAGGCTTTTGTTAAGAGTATTTGCCATATTGTTTGAGTACTCAATACTCAAAAGTAGTTACTCAATACTTTTAGACTTGTATTTTTACAATTTAATTTATTTAAATTTAACGGTTATGGTGCAAAAAATGCATCTCTACTATAAATACAACTCAAATCAATATTAGAAATGCAACTCTTAGCGTAAACCATTTTCAAATCAGAATAAAATATTATTAAAAAAACTGGAATAATAGTTAAAAAGTTCAAAATATTTATTGATATAATCTTGTAAACCTAAAATGTTTCTAAAAAGGAGTGATGTCTGCTAATACATTACCGAAAAGCAGAAAAATATATCGTTTTTAAATTTAAAAAAATCCGTTAAAAGTATCGAATAATATTGAGTACATGCGAATGCCAACGTCATTGAAGATCCCCTGGTACCTCAAGACAAAGTTTTATTACCACCATTACATATAAAACTCGGTATAGTAAAAAGTTTTCTGAAAACTGTGGTTAAGAGGGATGAAGTTTACACTACTTTAGCAAAAATTTTCACCCGACTCACTGAAAGTAAATTAAAAGAAGGTAAAATATTTAAAATACGTATATTTTTCGTGATTAAAATATATATTTTTTTATAACTTTTCTTCCTTTAGGTGTTGTGAAAGGTCCAGACATTCGGAAGCTGGTCAAAAATCAGGAATTTGATAATATTTTAAATAAAAATGAATTGTTTGCTTGGCAATCAAAGAGGTATTGGCGGGTTGTTGGGTAAAAATAGGTCTGACAGCTATCAGAGATCTGTTAACGCAATGATGAATGCTTTTTCTAAAATAGGCGTTAATATGTCGCTCAAAATTCATTACCTACATCATCATCTAGACTACTTCGGTCAGCAACTAGCGACCGAATCAGATGAACAAGGTGAACAGTACCACCAAATTGCAATGCCATTTGAAATGAGGTAATTTTTAATATACATATATTTTTTTTTTCCCAATACATTTTAACACAAATTTTTCCCGATGCTGTATTAGCGGAAATTTGTTGGTAGAGAAAGAACTTGCATTACGATGATGAAGGAGAAGAAAACACAGGAAGTGAACTACAAAATTTGTCTACTTCAAATTATGGTTCTACAGCATCCACCAGAGCAGAAAAGACCTCGAACTATATAATGTAGTTAATTTTTATATAAACTATGTAAAAAAAAATACAAATTAAATTTTAAAAATTAAATATAAGGAGTGAGATCGAAAAATTCTTAACACACGTTTTTCATTACATTTTTTAACCCAAGTATTATTTGAATTTTTTTTTGATCAAGTTACCTTTGAAAAACATGTCAGTTATTATGTGTAATGTCAATTATATTAATTTTTTTGTTAATCTGATTAAAATGAGTGACCAGAAAAAAGTGCGTACTGAAATTATTAAATATTTTCAACAAAACCCAACTTGGTCTTACAAAAAGTTGGCCAAGCATACAAAGGTCTGCCGTCAAACTGTTTCCAATGTTATTAAACAGTACCGGGAGAACTTGTCAGTTGATAGAAAACCTGGTTCAGGTAGAAGGAATGGTCCACATGATGTTTCTAAAGCCAAAAAAATAGAACGCATTTTCAAAAGAGCTCCCAACACATCCGGTAGGAAAGCAGCCCGGTTAGCTCAGTGCTCGGACTATTTGGTACGAAAAGTTAAAGCTAATGCAGGTTTAAAAACATACAAGGCTCAAAAAGTTCCTGACAGGAACGCTACTAAAAATTTAGAGGCCAAAAACAGAGCACGGAAATTGAAGTCAAGTTTTATAAAAAAATATTCTTGCTGCATAATGGATGACGAAACGTATGTTCTGGCAGATTTTTCGCAACTTCCAGGTCAAAAATTTTATGTTGCTGATGCTCGAGGGAATGTTGAAGAAAAGTTTAGGACCCAAAAGCAGACAAAATTTCCCAGAAAGTTCTTGGTATGGCAAGCAATATGCAGTTGCGGCAAAAGAAGCCACTCATTTGTTACAACGGGCTCTATAAATACCGAAATTTACATCAAGGAATGTTTACAAAAAAGGCTGCTTCCATTCATAAGACTTCATAATGTGTCCACTTATTTTTGGCCTGACTTGGCATCCTGTCACTATGGCAAACAAGCCCTTGAGTGGTACAAGAACAATAATGTGGTATTTGTACCAAGAGAGGCAAATCCTCCAAACTGCCCGGAGCTAAGGCCAGTGGAGAGATATTGGGCTCTTGTTAAAAGAGAATTGAAGAGTACAAAAAAGGTGTCCAAAAGTGTGGTAGATTTTAAACGGAGATGGACTACATGTTCGAGCAAAGTGACAGAAAGCACTATAAAAACGTTAATGGAAGGGTTTCCGAAAAAGGTTCAAAATTTCATCACTAGTGATTAAAACTATAAAAATAATTTTTTTTGTAAATTGTAATAATAATTTCAATCAAATAAAAAAAAAATTAAAGCTGTAAGTTTAGTGGTTTCTTTTTTATAAACATATATGTATGTTAAGAATTTTTCGATCTCACTCCTTATATGAACAATTTTTACTAAAAAAAGCTGAACTTTAAAATACGAGCTAACTTTTTAAAACCCTTTGGGGGTTTTGGTCTACTGATGTTCTACTATCACTTCCTGTTGGTCTCATTCGGGAAAGATTTAATGACCCGAAATTTGATGCACAGTGTAATAATACATGTTCAGAATAACCAAAGCAATAAACTATGGTAGGCAAAATTGGGAAGGAATTTGGGATTTCTTGACTGTAATTTGTGGAATGAATAACTGTTGAAGAAAAGTCAAAGTCATATTCATTCCATCAAAGTAATCTTCGATTAATCAGATGTACAAAAAGCAAACAGATCTAGAAAGGATCAGAACTCGGCGCAATAACCAAAACGCAGAAACTGATTCGCTACACAAAAAGGCGAGATCTTCGTGTGTCAAAGTTCTAAATCTCTAGGCGTTGCTCGTCTTCGTACTAAAGTTCATACTGCTTCCGGGATAGTAAAAGCTTGTGTTCATTCGTTAAAAGAGTAAAAAATAATATTAGATACTCAAATGAATATTAGATACTGAACAAATATTCACTGACTCCGTTGATAAAGTTAACCTTTTATTGATTTTGGAGTCGGTAATAACTTCTCGCGAATTATAGCGAGCATTCTGTACATAAAAATATGTTTTTAAGAGTCCTCAAATGCTGTTAAGAAATCCCCAGAAATGTGACTGACACTGTCGTATCTGCTCTGCGAAACAAGTGCTCCTAAATATACAGAATATAGTTTTAGCAGTAGTTTTTCTTTTTATCAGGATGAACTCCGCCAAAATATGTAGCTTTAAAAGGTCTTCTAATACATTGAAATGATTTTTATAACAATACATGTTCAGAATAAACAATGCGATAAACTATGTTAGGTCAAATTGGAAAGGAGTTTGGTATTTCTTAACTGTAATTAGTGGAAGGAATAACTGCTGAAAAGAAGTTAAAGTTTTATTTATTCCATCAAAGAAATCTTCGATTAGATATAGACAAAAATCTTGGTTTAATAAGACGTGCAAAATAGCAATCACATCCAGAGAGGAAGCATTCAGACTTGGCGCAATAACCAAAGCGCAGAAACTGATTCGCTACGCAAAAAGGCGAGATCTTCGTGTGTCAAAGTACTAAGGCGCGAGTCGAAGTACTTACTGCTCACGCGGTAGTAAATGCTTTTGCTCATTCGTTAAAAAAGTAAAGGATAATGTTAGTACCTCAATTCTGATAAAGCTAAAATTGTTTCTGAATTATTCGCAAGTAATTCTCACTTGCCGGACACTGATAAACTACTGCCGAACTCGAAAGAATATTAGTGAGTAAGCCAAGTATATTGCATCAAGGTCGTGCTGTTTGTTAAAAGGGTTTTATCATATCTCAGCGAAAATAAATCTCCTATACGTTATGGCATACCAGTGCTGGTCTTGAAGCGGTGCTCTTCGACTTTTAGCAAACTTTTCATCACATCATACCGTGCCGACGTATTTCCTGTATGTTAGAAGGTTATGGAGAGGCTAATAACCCTGAAAATTATCTTCTGCGCTTACCAAAGTTATGGAGAGTATGGTAAACTACAAAGTTTGGAGTCCAACAATTTACTTACGGACCACCAGTAGAGGGCATTCTACGGGAGACTAGCTAGCCTTCCTATCGGAAAAATGGTCTCGTTCCATTCACCGTTTAGGCGAAATTAAAGTGGGGCTGTAGATATTTCCAAGACGTTCCACAGAGTGTGGTATGGTGCATTTTTATCAAAACTTATTGATTTTGGTGTCGGTAATAACTTCTTCTGATTTATATCGACCTTTCTCAAAGATCGCAATATACGATTTGTTATAGATGATATCTCATCAATCGCATTCAAGTAAAATTCAGGGGTACAGCAAGGTTCCGTTGTTTCTAATGCTATATTCCTTATTTTTCTAAACGACCTTCTAAGTCAAACGTCCAACCCTGCAACATTTACCATTTATAATCATTCAGTTATAGACCAAGCCTTTGCAAGATTGAGGCAATGAATGATTCCGTTAATTTGGACCTTAAGGTGGTGCGAATAGGATCAGCGTTGCATGTTGAAACAAAAATGTAGTGGAATCAAATGCTCTCGATGTTCTGGGCTTGATAATACAATGTGACGTCCGCTGGTCTAATCATGTTTCGAAAGAAGCATTCAAGTGTCTCAGTTTTCTGAAACTGAGTAGGAATTGCTTCACTCCATCTGATCTCCTCACTATTTACACCACCTTTATCCAACCGAAAATTGAATACAACTTCAATGTATGGGCCGGTGCTTTTAAGTCTATTTTGGAGCTTCTCGACCATGTACACGATAGGGCGAATGTGATTATTGGTAACAGTTTACAACTCTATTGATTCGCTGAAGCAACATTCTACAATGGAATGTCTACTTTGGAGCATAGAAGAAGGCGAATGTGATTATTGGTAACTGTGTGGTATCCAACTCTATTGATTCGCTGAAACACCGTTCTACAATGGAATGTATTCTGATGAAATTAAGGAACTTGTTCCTGATACTCGCGGATTTTTACTTAATATACGATTTTCATCAAGAACACATCCATTTATGGTCGGTTGGACAGTGGACCGCACAACACACGGAAAATTCGTTCTTTAGCCTAACTGTACGTATGTGGAACAAACTTCCCGCTTAAATCTTTCTCTCATTTGCAATGTAGGAAATTTCAAATCGAATATCCACAAACACTACTCCCTCTTTATTCCCTCCCATACCTATTTTCATAGTTCCAACACAATGCTTTCCATGAGTAGGGGTCATCCCCTAAATGTTGGTCCAAGTTGAATAAAGAAGAGTTTAAAATTTCTTGTATTTTTCCATTTTGCGCTAACTATTATCAGTTTTGTGGAAATAGTGTCTGACAGACACTTCAACTGAATCAATCATAAAATTGATGCTTCTATGGCCAGATGGTCTGGCTGCTCATTAGCGTAGAATTTTATATGAGTAAGGTCCGAAAGTAGAGTGATATCAGATATATGACAAAGGTAAAAGTATCGGCTTGTGAATTAATTGACAAAAGTGCCGCCTGACTGTTCGTCCATGAATGTTAGTTTCGCGTAAAAGTTTACATTACCAATACCTCAGCTTGAAAGATACAAGCTTCATCGGGAAGACGTATTGAGAATTTTAATCTTAAGGGATCCCCTATGGACTAAAAGACTCCTTAATCTGAGGATTGCGGATTTGATTCCCGACAAAGACTCTGGGTATAAAGCAGTTCGGAGTCCATCACGAATACAGCTGCTGATTTATATTTCAACATCCAGATCTTCTAAAACCTATTGAATTTCTATAGTTGTTACATCCCTGAAGGTCCCTACTATGTCTACAAAATCTGTTATCGATCTGCCAATGGTCTTTACAAAAAATTGGTTTTCACTTTATGTTTTATGAGCCTCTTTCGTAAATTTAATTTCAAATATTAAAACATTTCATTGATCTAGTTTAAATTGATCGTACAGGTTTTATGAATCATGTTTCGTTGTATTCACCATTCCATGTCATTGACCATTTTCCAGAGGAGGAGTTTCAAATATGTAATTAAGTTTATAAAATTTATGGGTTACTGTCAACATATATTTTCCCATTTTCGAACATGTTCTCCTTTGTAAAGTTGCTGGTAATTTTGGGAGAGAAACAACAAAATATGTTGGCCAATAAATGTATTGCACTGGTTGCTACTCGTATCGTTTATTGTATTCATATTTATGAATGATTTGCCAACAATTTATATGAATAATAACATTTTAAGCCATATAAAATTCGAATAAGAAAAAAAAAACAGCAACGAAACGAAATGCGACAACCAAATTGAGCAACAGCAGCAGGAGCTGCAGGAAAAGACAGAGAAAACATGTAGTAGACATGTACTCATTTGCATAATACCGCGAATATGAAGTGAAAATACAGAAAAAAATTATTCAAAAGCCAGAATAAATTTTATTAAAAATAACAGTCGCCTGGGTTTAAGGCCAAAAAAATGCAGAAAAAATTTATTTGAAATATACAAATTGGTAATAAATGTAAAATATTGTAAACATGCTAAAAATAACACAAAAAAGTGAACAAAAAGAAAACTACTTAAAATTCATTCATTGTAGCCAGTCAAGGCTTAAAAAGCTCCCAATGAAAAGAAAACCTTCCACTCAAATGTGAGTTAAAAACGAATTTGGTATTAAAACACAATAAAATGGCTGAATTCCTGCCAAAAGTAAAGAAACGTGAAGAAAAAATTAAATAAAATTTACATAATTGTTCTCATCAATTGACACGGCCATAAAAAATATACAAAAACTCGAAAACAGCAACTAACGATTATTGTCAGTTGTTGTTTAATTCATAAATTTTCTCTAACAGACATATACTTCACAGATTTCCATGCCCATTCCACTCCACTCCAACCCTCCCTTCACTGATTATAAATTCACGTACATGTTTTTGTAAATGTGTCAAAAAAATATTTAATTTTTATGTGTGAAAAAATGACAGCAAATTTAATCGATTTATGTTTGTTTCATTCATTGAATGCATTTACCGAATAAATTGTTTGTGGCGTTTTAATTCTTGTCACCACTTAGTTTCGAATGAAGGGGTGGTGAAAAGGTTTATTTTTGAAATTTCGAATTTGTATCCCTTAAATTGTGAGTGCGAAATTAAACTGAATTAGTATTTTAACTTATTCTAATAATAAATATAAAGAACTCATTGTGATATATTTACTTCATAGGCTCCTGGATCCATCATATTGGATCCTGGTTCAAACATTATTATCTGATCAGAGTTTCTCTATTTGGCATTGAGGAGATTTTGTCAGATTACTTTCCCTGAATTTGAAGTCGCTCACCTTATTTTCGAATATCATCATAAATATAATGACAGCTTTTCATCTGATAGATCGTAAATGGTCTTTTTATAACATATTCTCAATTTGGTCCTTACGCGACACTTCTAGGCAAATTAGTTAAACATGTATATGATGCTAAAGGATGCAGGCAAGTCACGTTAGCACGTCTAAAGCAAAACAAATTGCAACTAAACAAAAATCTGGACCAAAACACCATAAGAGAGTCACTGAAATCGAGCATCAAATCGAGCTTTGAAGTTTATCCACATATCTCGAAAGACGAGTTCGGTGACAACCATTTGATTAGAAAAGTTAATTTTAAGTAATTTAGCTTAATAATGGTAGTCAACAACGAGAATATGTAATTGAAACTATCCTTAAGAACAAATTTGAATATGATTAAACCATATAACATCCACTATCAGGTCCTAGCTCCCATTAGGTCCTAGATCCTAATTGCATTACTACATATAAACAGACTAAAGATCCGAGGTGGTACTTTTTCATACGATTCGAAGATAGACAGTATCGGGGAATTGATAGTTCCAATGAATAAATCAATTGAAACGGAATGTGATCATAAGGAGTGAAATCGAAAAAACCTTAACACACGTTTTTCCTTAAAACTTTTAACCCAAGTATTACTAGATTTTTTTTTTTTGATCTAGTTACTATGTCAGTTATAATGTTTAATGTCAATTATGATAAATTTTTGTTAATCTGATTAAAAAGTGGGTATTTTTATACCCAATGCACAAAATCGTACTTGTAGCTTAGGAAAGTGGGCCTAAACTTGGTTATATTTTTTTAGTGATAGAAGGCATCCAAGACCACTAGACATAATGAGGGCATTATGTCCCAGCCTTTAAAGCTACTTCACAGATAATATTGTCACACTTATAAACACAGGTATTGGGTGTATGACTTAAAAATACGGAATTTACAATATATGGCGTATCTTTTGATGGTTTCAATGTGCGAGAGATGGTTTGAGCAGTACAGAAGTGGTGATTTTGACACGGAAGTCAAAGATCGCCCAAGCCAGCCAAAAAAGACCAAGAATTGGAGGCTCTAATCCACGAAGTTTGTTGTCAAACTCAACAATATCTTGCAAAATCATTGGGAGCTACTCAATCAACAAACGCTTGCAAACAGCAGGTTTCATCCAAAAGCAAAGAAAATCTTTATTTGCGATTAAAATGGATCCATTACAATAAGCCGAAACCAAAGCCAAATATCCATGGAAATGCTGTGTATTTGGTGGGAAAGAAAGGGCCATATTTATTATGAGCTGCTGAAATCTGGCAAGACGAAACCTGCAAAGAACGCAACTGAATATGCGGCCAGACATGAAACCGTAATATTCTAACATGACAACGCTAGGCCACATGTTGCAATACTTGTTAAAAACTATTTTGTGGTTAAAAAGTTTTGCCTCACCGCCTTATAGTCCAGACCTTGAGGCCCCGGCCGACTACTATTTGATTCGATCGATGTAGCGATAATAAGGTCTAATCCAAAGATCCATAGCACTCGAGGCATTCGTTTGGATATAGAAATAACAAAAATACCTTTGTTGTAAGAAAATAAATTCCAATTGAACATAAGAGAGTATTTGTAAAATGAAAATTACGAATCTTCTGTCTGCCTGCAAGAGATGCCCCAGGATAGATTAGGAAACATAGTACGAAATCGACAATATTTGGATAAACCAGCGCAATTGCTCATCCATAAAGAAAACATCAGCTTATCCAGGAGCAGACGTACCATCGGACCATAATCTCCCAATGGCAAACATGCACATGAAACTATCCGCTGTTATTAAGAGAAAGCTGCATAAAAAGTTAATTACGGAAAGGCTCAATGATCCAGGTATCAGAGAAAATAGAGGAAAACGCATAAATGAGGAATTAAACAATATTGATAGAGAGGATGTGGAGAATGTATGGGCTAAAGTTAAACTTACGCTTAAGTCAATTGCGGAAAATACTCTATGAATCAACAAAAACCACAAAAAAAACGGAAGATGGACGAAATACTGCAACTAATGGAAGAACGTCGCACAGTGGCGCCATTTGAGTTTCTGTGTTGCAAAAATCATAACTTTTGAACCAAATGAGATAATCAAAAAAATTATAAGGCATATGATAGGTAATTGATCAGCCTATGAAATGATTCTACGCCTTTCAGGTTTAGAATCATTATTTTAAAGGCTTTTTTTTAAAAAAAAAAATTTTGGTGGGTTTTTCACGGTCATATGTCATTTAAAAATTGTCTGTTTTTTTGAAAACTGAAAATCAGTCAACTTTGAAGGGCATATCTTCTGAACCAAAAATCTGATTGTAATAAGAGTAGCATTTTTGATTCAATATTTTTTAGGGACACATGAAATTTGGATTTTTGCAACCTCACTTGTTCTACGGGCGCCACTGTGCGTCGGAAACATAAAATTTAAATTATGAACTATATGTATCATGAAATTAACAGAGAGATTAAAATGGAAATACGCATAGTCAAGAATGATCATCTTAACGGACAATTCCAGGAGATCGAAAACTAACGAGTCATGATATAAACCTGGATACGAAAAAACGGTTTATCAAAGCATATGTATGGTCAATACTACTAAACGCAATGGAGGTATGGACCACTAAAGCGGCAGATGTGAAAAGCTAGAATCCTTTGAAATGTGGATCTATCGACGGATGCTAAAAATACCATGGACCGATTTTATATCAAATAACGGTGCTGAGAAGAATGTATCGGAATAGAAAGCTCATAACAACTATATAACTATGAGAAATCCTAAATATAAATGGTTACAAATCATCTCGAAGTCGAGAATAGACGAGATGTAGGATATCAGAAATCCTGGGAACCTTTTTAAATTTTATGAAAGTTTTAGGAATATAACATGTAATTGAATGAAATTGGTCGCCAACATTCGTATGACGAATAGGCAAATAAAGTAGAAGATATGTTGTAGTCCAGAAGAATGTAGAAGAATTCATCTGATTTATTATTTTTTGCTTTTTTGATTTCATTTTAAAGATTAGCTTGTTCCTGGAAGCAGTCCATTTTTGAATGTATTTTTACAGAGATTCTTAGAACATAAATTTTAAAATACGGAAAAAATTAATTTCGCATCTACTCAAAAGTTAATTGTAGCGTTTCCATAATTATGATTGCTATTCATCTTAATTTCTGTAAATTTCTTAAGCAATTCTTGACTTTTGTTTTTAAATAATTTCTAATAAAAATGTTAAATATGAAATGAGGCAGTTATGTATATGATGTGGCCTCATCACAATCTAACCAGAATAAACTTAAATTTTTTAAAAAATGTACATAATCTACACCAATTTCATGTATGATATTTATCAAATTTAGTCGACAATTAAAAATGTATTACGGCTACATGAACAATGTTTTTTTTTCAGATGTTGAATTGTGTTGTGTTGCTGCTGCTGTTACTTACTGTTAATATGGCTGTTAATATTTTGTTGTGTTTCATTTTATTTTATTTAATTTTTTCCATTATTTTATTTCATAATTTTCTCATTTAAAAGTAATAAAAATTTCAACTGGGTGCGATTAATTGCTAAAAAATGCGTGTTTATTTTTGCAATTAAAACAACATGTTGAGGGAATTTAACCAGAGGCTAAGCCCTCGCAAACAGCAGCAGTACAAAACATCATTTGTAATATTTTATGTAGCAGCTACCATAATGTCACGTGAATCTAGCAGTGTTTGTTATTTAATGATTTTCTTTTGGGTTTGTTGTTTTTTTAGTTTTATTTCCTATTTTTTGTTCATATTTGGATCACTTTGTCGTCCAAGCCATCAACCATAGGATCCTGGGTTTTATTTTTTAACAAAATAATAAAAATAAATTTATCTTTGGACGACCATCTAAGACTCCATTTGGACGTGCAGGCCATCATACAACAAACAGAACAGCCATTGTTCGTGTTGATTAATTTAAATTGTAATTATTTCATGTTCAGTTTTCCTTCTGAAAAATAAAGCATAAATAAATAATTTTCATAAGAAACGCATTTACTGTTTGGTTGCAGGTCAGTCTCTTAAAGGGATGTAACCTTTTAATACCATCTGAAAATGTGAGGAAATACCAGAGTTCTAATTTTTTAGATAATATTTCTTAGGAGACAAGACTAACCATTTTATAAGTATCCTGGTAGTTTGAAGAAAGGTAATTTTTCAGTCAGTACATCTAGCATAATTCTTTACAGGCGGGATGAAATCTTATCCGCATAACAGACTGGACACCAAACATGGTTTCATGATGACAAATCAAAGTCCTCAGCAACTCGAATTTACTAATTAGCACCATCTTCTAGTAAATTCTAGAAGGTATTGAACCAGTTGTTCATCTGTGTAGAATCGGTGGCTCAGTAATAATATTGTCATATTTATATTTAACACCATGCTATCAACATTGTTTGCAGGTAGAAGTTTCTACCGATGAAAATGTTGATAAACATGATGTATTTTTCAAGCAGCCGTTACATACTTATTAATTCAAATTGAAATTGCAATTTCGTAACAATATTATTACATTTGATGAAATTTCTGAGAATCTAGAAGTAGCGATATACTGGGCAGTTTTTGCAAGTAATAAAGTTATGGTTGCTATCACTGATGTCTTTAAATTTAATTTCCTGTAACAGAGACCTAGCTGCATCACCGATGAGACTGTGAATTGAACTGCTGATTCTGTTGCTCCGTGTGTCAACTCTGTTCCGGTGAAAAGGGAAAGAATACAATGGGCAATCAAAAGCTTCGACCCGTTTAAATCCCCTGGATGTCGGATGGCATTATTCCCGCTGATCATCAAAACAATGAAGAAGTTGTCGTAAACAACTTGTATCAGATGGACCTATATTCCTACATGGTGGACGAGGTGTAGAGTAGTCTTCGTTCCGAAAGTAGGTAAGGCGACTCATAATAAACCAAAGGATTACAGACCAATTAGTCTTGCATCCTTTCTGCTGAAAACCCTAGACAGGATTATTGACGTACACTTCAGAATGACTATTGACTATGACGGAACTCATCTCTAAATACCAACATGCCTATACCAAAGGAAGTTCTGTGGAAAGAGCTCTACATTCGTTAGTTGGCTCCATTGAAGAGTCGCTATCACATAACCAGTATTAACTTGTTGCCTTCCTCGATACTGAAAGAGTTTTTAACAACGTCAGGCCCGAAGCCATACTATCTGCGATGGACGAACTTGGGATTGACATTTGTGTATGCTGAATACTTTGAATGATACACGGTTATAGAGTCGTATGTGCTACCTTAGGTGGCATTAGAGTTTAAAAAGTGGCCAATCGTGGAACCCCGCAGGGAGTTGTACTATCGCCACTTTTGTGGAATATGGCCATTAATACCTTCTGCTCAAGATGGAAAGCAGAAGGATCAAAACAGTAGCGTATGCTGATGATGTTGCGATATTAATAACTGGTTAATTTCTGGATATACTGATTGAGTGGAGTGTTCCAAGCGAATTTAGTGTGAACCCTCAAAAGGCAGAATTGATTCTCTTCACTTGGAGCTACAAGATCGCTGACTTTAGACCACCTAGACTGAATGGAATTTTTGTTGAGATCAGAGATAATGCAAAGTACCTTGGCATCATTCTAGACAAAAGATTATTCTGGAATCGGAACATTTGGAACAGGATTAATAATACTATGTGGCCATCTACTCTTGCAAAAAGGCAATTGGTACTAACTAGGGTATTATTCCGAGGGGTATCAATTGAATCTTCAAAGCAGTTGTTAAGCCCATCGGAAGGCCACTGAACGAGTTCTAAGGACTATCGCGATACGTATTACAGGCGATATAAAGTCTACCTCTTCTAAGGCACTTTTTACTATTTCAAACTGGTTACTAGTTGATATGATGTTGATACAAATGAGTAGCAAATCTTCTATGAGACCAGTGATGTTAACTTTTTAATTTCGATTACCGTACAGCCCTACCTTTTTTATGTAAATTACCATATCCAAAGTTTTGTTCAAAAAATTATTTTTATAATTCAATATATCGCGGGCCTATATTCAAAACTCTCTATCTTAAAAAACACAACTTTTCAGGAAAGCCAAAAATCTGTTTTTTTCGCGTTATTATTTTTAAGCAACTACTGAATCTCTCATATAATTGTAACACTTTAAAAGTAGACACTTTTTTAAGCAAACTCCAACTTTAACCATTAATTTTTATGCCATGGAAATTATATTTTCGAAAAACAAAAAGGTAAATATTTCCATGGTAATTCATTTTTTTAAATGATTGAAAAATGTAAAATTCAGCGGTAGTTGGTTATCATCATCCTCAAAATTTTATGATTATTTTAATGATAACTATGTACAGTGCCGGACTTAAATATTCACACAGCATACAGATTTATCTTTAATCTTCCATATTTTTTAAACGAAGGCCACAACTTTCGTACGGGTTTCAAAAATATATTTATTTACGTATAACTTATTGAAATATATGGAAAAACTAAACATAAGGTGGCACATTTCAGAAAAATAATTATCTAATGTTTCGAAGTTCGATTTTAAGGGGGACAAAAATATTCACACAGTTTCTAATTTTTAATAGGAAAATAGTTTTTTTAATAGTTTAATATTTTGTGGAGTAGCCTATCTTTTAATGACTTCTTTTAATCGTCTTGGCATTGAATCGACCAATTTTTGATGACGTCACCTCCAATATTTTGCCATTTATGTAACAGGACTTCTTTAAGTCGAGTCTTACTAATAATATGGTACTTTCCTACACGATCGGCCAATTTATCCCACAAATGTTCTATGGAATTCATGTCAGATGATTGCGGAGGAGTCGGAAGAATTTGGGGAACATGATGCACTACCCATATTCAGACGTCATGGGCAGTATGTTTGGGGTCATTGTACTATTGATAACAGAAATATTCCCTAGCTTTAACTTTAGAGCACATTGTAGTAGGTTTTCTTTTAAAATATTAAGGTACACTGTTTTGTCCATTGAACCGTCGCACAGTGCTTTGTTCAATGGACAAAAATCAAAAACAAGATTTTGTCTTTGATGTTAATGAAATTTATATTTTTCAATAGACAACTAAATAACTCATTCGTGTAAAAAAGACTTTTTTATAAATATCTCTTTTTGTCGTCACTAGAGGTCGCTAAAGTTAGTACATTTTCAACATAAATTTTATGGAGAAAAATATATTTTTTTTATGGTTAACTAAAATCATTGTTAAAAGTTCGTTTTAAAAGATATAAACTCGCGATTGGCTGCAAAGGAAAGAATATGAATGTGGAATTATGGAAAATTACTGTTTTTGTCAAAAAATTTTTAACAGTTTAATCTGCGCAATTTTTAATAATTAAAATTTTTTTTATTGTAAGCCTGAAATTCTAAAACTTTGTTGGAATATTAGTAAAATACGTGTTAATCTATTTTGATTATGTTTTACTATAGAATAGCCATAAGTATTATCTATAAGAAAATGTAATCATTAGTTGTCCTTTCGTATGAAAACTATTAAAATTTTGTTTTCGTTTAAATGTATAAATTACAATTTCGTAAATTTTCAATTTGATGGTTTTGGGAAATAGCTCCAGATTTTTGGTTTTTTATAAAATAATAC
Source organism: Calliphora vicina (assembly GCF_958450345.1). Lineage (NCBI taxonomy): Eukaryota > Metazoa > Arthropoda > Insecta > Diptera > Calliphoridae > Calliphora > Calliphora vicina. The sequence continues at coordinate 56,381,496 of NC_088781.1, read as the reverse complement.
CATTTTTTCTTTCAAATAACTAAGAAATATTGCGTTATTTAACAAAAGTAGTTTAATGGCATAAAGTGTATTAATAGGTCTTTATTTGGTTCTTGATGTTGTATGTTTTTTTGCTGAAATCAAAAAAAAAATCCAAAGTTTGATTTAATTTTGAAAAAAAACATGTTAATCAATTTTAATTTTTCTTTAATTTTATCTAATGCCTATCTCTTATTTATTATAATGTGAAATCATTATTTGTCCGTTTTGACTAGAACTTTAAAAAAAATTGGTTTTTGATGGCACCCATAAATAATACATTTTTACCGTATATGTAAGTAACTCAATAATTTAATATAACCTACATAGCCTTAGATTGAGATATTAATATGAGCTTCTGCTGATATTAGTAACACTTAAAATATAATCCAACATCCAGTTTCTAATTTTACAGCTGAACCATAAGGCTATCAATACTTGAAAATGTCCGTCCATCCGTCCTTCCGAATTTAGAAAATATATAAAATATTTCAGTATTTTTTTTACAAAAGGATATTTGGCTAGAATTAAAATGTTAATTACTAAATTAATCTGATATTATAAGAGAACAATAATTTCTGAAAATTAATAATTTTATTCAGGTTCATAGGTTTTTTAAGGAAAAGGATGTATGGCAGCCACCCGAATCCTTGCTGCGATTGTAATAAAAATTTTCACAAACAACAATAGCTTTATTAAAATGATTATAACCAAATTGGTTCCAAAATAAGAAACGATTTTTACGAATTTTTTAAAAAAAAAATTAGATGTTATACAGGATATTAAAATCTTGATGTCTTGGAATTATGAATATCCTTCCGATAAAATTTTCATAACTTTGCATCTAATATTATAAGACAACAATAATTTCTGAAAATTAATAATTTTATACAGGTTTATAGGTTTTTTAAGGAAAAGGATGTATGGCAGCCACCCGAATCCGTGCTGCGATTGTGATAAAAATTTTCACAAACAACAATAACTTTATTAAAATGACTATAACCAAATTTTAAAATGTTAGGAGTATAACTGTGAATTTTATTCAAAATTATATGTTCAGGATATATGGGAGGTACCCGTGTCCTTTCACGGATTTTTTCAAGAATTATATTTTTTCTTAATCTTACCAAAAGGTAATATTCCACTAATTTTTATTCGTCTGCAATAACTCCTTCTATTTTTGTCCATTGCCTATATGAAAACAAAGCACTGTGCGTCGATGAAAACTAAGTTTCCTACACCAGATGCAGCCATACAACCCCACAACATGACCCCTTATCCACCATGTTTGACAGTGTTTACTACATTGTACTTTTCCAATTCAGTATTTGGCCTTCTCCAAACTGTTACTGTTGTGAATATTTAAGTCCGGCACTGTATATCATATGTAGACACATTATGGAAATATAACTTTTGGGATATAATTCTTAAAAATTTAAAATTACCGTACAAATCTAAAAATTACCAGCCTTCCGTACCGTATTCTACGGTAATTACCGTACGGTTAACATCACTGTGTGAGACTCAATGCTGGCTGTTCGTGATCTTGTAAGAACCTTGGGCACTCAAAGTAATGTTGATTACTGCACCGAAAAACGTTTTTTCGATATCCATTTCCATATACTATACTGAAGGCTCAAAAAGGGGAAATAGGATAGGTGGAGGTTTCTTTATTGAGAACTTCGGGATTAAATCCTACTTTAGGTTACCTAATTTTTATACTGCTCAGCAGGCGGAAATTACTGCTATTAAACATGGATGCTCGTTAGCTGAGGTATTATCGAATATCTGGTGATATATGTATAATTACTGATAGCAATGCTGGCTTTAACGGATATCTTCACGACATCTATGTTAACCGAGAAATTCCAGGTATCCCTAAATGAGATAGCGAGACATTCCAGGATAACGATAATATGGGTCCCTGGAAACGAAGGAAATCAAGGTAATTGTATAGCAGGTGAATTGACCAAAAGGGGTGCGATTATGAATAAGGAGGTTATCGACCTCTTTTCTGGTATTTCCCTTGTTAAATGCAAGATTGCTGTACAGCAGAAACTATGTGAGACTACACAAAACAGATGGACCAATGAACCTTCTTATGGCACAACGAGGTCGACTTGGCCCGTATATGATTCCAGCAGGACGAATCTACTTGTAGAATTTCGTTTTGAGCAAATAAGGCTAAATGCTTACTTTCTAATTGGGACACATGCTAGAAGACTGGGCCTACGGCACAACGACTACTGAATGATATTTCATAATGAAGAAGAGGATTTGAGAGACTTTCACCTATTCCGCCAATTACCATTCCTATAATGCTTGGATGAGCTATCAAGGATGAATCTTAAACGAATATACTCCTTCATCGGAGAATTTGGTTGGTTTAACATGGAGACAACGGACGTATATATAAAATACCCAGCTGTACCCCTTAGCTATCACAATGGACCCAATTGAGCTGCTGGACGAGTGGCTGTCCGTGGAACCTTACCTAAACGAGACAAACGTAACGTAATTGAAACAGGTAGTAACAGACAGGTTGACCGGCTTATATTGTTGAATGGATTTTCACAAAGATTCTTCGAATATACATTTCAAAATACGGAATGAGATTTTGTCTTAAAAATAGAATACATGATGTAGGGTTTCGAGGGATTGTCCCGCTTTTAGTCATGAAATACCGCGTCCCTCGCGGGATGACTAATTCCCGTTTTTTTTGATTTTCCTCATCTAATAACTACTTCATATCTAGTTTTAAAGATAGTAGATTTTGAATTAAATATTTATTAAATTGAAACAAAAAATCATCTATTTATAAAAAATTCAACAAAACAAGTAAGTGGAACTGATATGTATGTATATCCCGTGTGTAAATATTTATTCAGAAAACAGTTCGTACACTTAACCGGTTATTTTTCAATCTATGTTAAATTCTAGAACAGCATTTCTACATACTACATATGTTTGTAATTTTATCAATTTATAGAAGTAAAGCAAAACTTCCCATACTCAAAGGTTTTTGGCTTTGAAATGTCGAATTTTGTGCCAACAAAGCGTTATATGATAGAAGTTTTGCTTTACTTTTTTAATTTGAAAAAAGTTCTGCTGAAGCACACCGATTGCTCAGCAAAGGTGAATATGTTCCATCGGTTTCAACGTTGCGAAGTGGAGATTTTGACACGGAAGACAAAGATCGCCCAGTTTAGCGAAACAAGTTTGAAACCCAAGAAATGGATGCATTACTCCATGAAAATTATTGTCAAACTCAACAAGAGCTTGCAAAATCATTGGGACCTACTCAATCAGCAATTTCAAAACGATTGCAGGCAGCAGGATTCATCCAAAAGTAGGAATTGAAGCTAAGAAACCTTGTAAGACGATATTTTATGTGTGAATTGCTGCTTCAACGCTATAAAAAAAATATTTTTGTTTTCATTACTTGCGATGAAAAATGGATCCGTTGAGATAACCCGTAGTGTAAGGGATCGTATGTCGATGACGCCCGGCCAATCATCCGAATCGACACCAAAGCCAAATATCCATGGCGATAATGTAATGCTCTGTATTTGGTGGGACCAAAAGGCTCCTATCTATTATGAACTGCTGACATCTGACCAGACCACCACAGGGAACCTGTACCGAACACAACTGATTCGTTTGAAGCGAACATTGGTCGAAAAACTCCCAGAATATGCGGCCAGACATGAAGCTGTTATATTCCATTATGACAACACTCGGGCACATGTTGCAGTACCTGTTAAAAACTACTTAAAATAAAGTGGTTGGGAAGCTTTGCCTCACCCGCTTTATAGTCCAGACCTTACCTCGTCAGACTACTATGTGTGTAGATCGAAGCAGAGCGCTCTCTCTGGAATACGCTTCACTTTCGAAGAGAGATATTGGCTTGATTCGTTCTTGCCTCAAAAGATGAGTAGTTCTTTTGCCTCGAAATCCATATGTTGCCAGAAAGATGGGTAAATGTCATAGCTAACAATGGTCAATTCTTTGAATAAATTTATATTGTACAAATGTTTCAAAATAAAAGCTAAAAATTTTAAAAATCCCACATTTTATAGCCATACACCCAATATTTTTTTATATATTTTTTTTATTTTTTGTATGGAAAATTTCCAAATCTAGTCAAAGTAGCAAACAAAAAAACAAAACATGTTACGTTTCTTTATACAGGACGAACTTTTCTCTTATTTAACTCTATTATAAGATTTGGACATTTATTGCATAAATTTACAATTTGGGGAAAAATCCGTATTAAGATAGTTGAGGTATAATTTATTATATTTTGTCCCGCGTAAGTATTGAAAATGCCGCCATATTTCACCTAATTTTAAAATTTTCCTGCTTTTTGCAAAAATAAAACTGGCAACCCTAACATGATGTCAAATCAAAATCCATCTTAGCACTCATGGAGTCGTGTAAATTATGAACAATTCCCCGAAGAGTGGACGGGCAAAATTATTTTCAATAAAACGGAACTAGGATACTATACAGAGCTGATTTGTGAATCATTTCAGATGATCTTGATCTATCTATATATCACGGATTATAATGTCGACATCACTTAAAATTTGTATGGATACGAAGAAAGGAATTATTGAGCATTGCAAGTGGATGTTTGACAGACAGACACACCTGTATTCCCTAGCAGCATTCGTTCAACACCTTCTATGTGGCTTCATGGAAGGTAGACGTACTTATCATGATTTGAGTTTGCTCAGGGATGAGACCCTGACTGATATGGCGGGATTTATCAAAAGTTCTAAGAGGTTCCATAGATCCCCAATATAATAAAACCAAATATTAAAAATTTGTGTTTTTAACGATCTCACTCTTTCAAACACTTGATTACATTACAAAATACTCATAGTTAATTTGTTGTTTGTTGGTTTGTGATGTTTCCATATTTTTTCCTAGACCTGGAGGCAGGTCTTCTACATAGCAAACATACTAAAAGGTTAATAAATGGAGTTTATTTACATGTATTAAAATTGTTTCATTTATATGCGATACATTTTATTTTTTTCTGTTCCCAAAATAAGTTGAGTTGTACGAGTATTTCGTAAATGCACAATGGTTATGTAGGGTTTTTTTGTAGGGTTCTAATAAGGTTTTCTTGTTGCATGTTTATAGAAAATTAAGTTGTCCAACGTGTTGTGTTGGTCGTTTATATTCAAGTACTCATTTCTGTTGATGCCTCTGATGTTGTTTTGTGGTTGTTCGTGTTGTTTTAATGTCGGAAACGCGTTCTAGATACGAATGTAATTTCCTTCTCATGTATTTACAAAATTTAGTTTTTTCTCCTTTTCGCTATGAGCCTATGAAAAATTAGTTACTTTTAATTCATTTTGCAACGACAATGTGCAAAATAGACGGTTGCTAATAACCGAATTAGCCAATGGCGTCAGGGCATACGTATGATGGACAATTAAAATGGCGGTAGCTTTCATGCATATTTTCATGAAGTTTTTCCTAAAAGTCAAAATCATCGAAATTATATAGAATCCGAAATTGGAAATAGGTAAACTCAAAATGTTTTCATCTTAATTTTAAAAAAAACATCGCAGAAAAGTTGTCTGTCCAACTTTTGAATTGGCAGTGGTCTATTTAATTGTGTATGTATGTTTATATCCCATTTATAAGATTTTAACAAAATTTAAAGCATTTTCGCGGTATGTTTTGCTTTCATTCTTTTAGCAAGAAACATATAAAATATTTTGTTAATAAGCTATTTGAAAATATCTTTAGATAATTGCATTCTTTCCTAACTAGCATATCTGTGTATCGATCTCTAAAAAATCCAAATATTTTTCAGATGCCGATACGACTCCCTTAAAAACGTTTCGAAAATCTTCCACTTTGGGATGATTTTCCCCTATTCTATTCACATTCGGATATATGAAAACTTTTTATCGTATTTTGAAGTTAGGGGTCTATTTGGGATTCATATTTAAAACTCATTTAACAAGAAATTGAAACTTGTGTTCTGATAATTTATTGACTTGAATTCTGAATTATGATATAGCCAACTTATTTTAAGCGAGAAGGAGATTTATATCATACAAATCAATTGAATTGAAGTTCTTATCAGACATTTTACAGTATCTGGTTAGTTTAACTTCTGTAGACTTGTTATTAATCATTGGAATTTTAAGAAAGTTATTTGTATATGAGAAAATTACTTTTTTTACCATACAAGGTTTATAATGACATCTAGAAAAGTCCAAGAAGGCTATTGTCAAGTAGGTACCTGGACAATATCCTGACCAGTGGCTTAACTCCACAAAAAGGTCCTTTGGAAATGACTTTAATCCGAAGATCGTTCTACATGTCTACCTGAGAGAGAACCGTATCCTCTTTAAAATGCTACAGTAGCTATAAACGATGACTTCGTTCAGAAGCAATTATACCTTTTATATAATATCCTCCGATGAGGTGAATATATTTAGTATAATAGCACCTATTCCAGCTCTACAGAATTATTTGGTAGTAATTGTAAGAAAAATAAGTAAATGGTAATCTCGCCAATCTGTCTGCTAACATAAGATAGGGACACCTCAAACCACACTATCTCTTTTGTCATGGATGAAAGGCCCTTTATGATGTACAAGGCATCGTATTACAACTCATAGAAATTGACCATTGAGAAGTTGTAGAGATGAGGATGAAATGATAGTTGTAAGACTCCCACTGCCAATTCATCCCACACACTGCCTTATTATTAATTCTCTTATTTATCGAACAATGCGTTGAAGTTCATTATTAACATGATAAAGAGTTGGAATGTTGTTTCATCTAAATATACCAAATTGTCTAAGAATGTTGGATGCAGTGTTGATTAGCATCCGTATCTAATCTAACGGACAATGTTAATCTTATTATTACAACCTGCAACAAATGTCGTCTATTTTAGGGATGGATCAGCATCGTAGCAAATCATCGCAATTTTGAGTGGGTACATTAAGCTTGATGAATTTCACAATATATATAGTCCAACAAAGATTATTAATGATCAATTACTGATCACTGAATTAACGTGATGTAAAGCTCTTGGCACACATGCAAAGTTATTGAATTTTTACTGAATATATTAGATTATGTTTTTGTGATTTGTTTCCGAAAAATACATAATATCAAATCGTCGTCCCGAAGTTATCTTCACGTTTATCACAAAATCAAAAAAATGAGTTAACACCATTTTCTGGGGTAAAATTTTTAGATCTATCGACCTGTTCAATCGACAGGTTTATATCTCTTATAATTTCAGAGATATTGTGGAGCAATTTTGTTGTATATCCATTTTTGTTAAAAATTTAATGTGTTATAGTACCGTATGTGCCATTTTTGTGGATATACAATAAAAGTTGTATGAAATTTTGTAAATATAAAAAACTTGTGTTATCTTCACAAGGAAAAAAATATTTTATTTTAATTATAATAGGCATTTCGAATTCATTCTATATTCAAGAATTTTACCATATACAATCTATAATGGTTATTTTTTATATATAGCGTATATCAGAAAAAAGGGTGTCTCAGTAAGTATGCAATTTTTAATGTTAAAATAAAAATATGTATTTTTTGAGATAGTTGTTCTGTCAAATGGCCCCCACGGGTCTGATAACAAGGTATAGGCTTTGAATATCTTTCAAAATCAAAGTTTGACGTTATAGGGCTAAATATTGAAAATTGTCCCTAGTGATTCTACCTTCTACAGTTATTGTATCATGGAGTAGAGAAAACAAATTGAATTTATTATATTTTACTATTTTAATTTTGGGAAATGGAACTCTATATTGGCTTGCTAGTAACGAATAAACATACAATTCGGTGGGAAGCATTTCCATAGTTTTTAAAATTAACTTTTTGGATTTATTTCTTTATCGAATCTAAAGGACTTCGTTTAATTTTAGGAATCGATCTATCACACTATTTACATTGTAAATCTCTTGAATTTGAGAATGTCTCGGCTCTCTACATTTTTGAACAATTGTTTACAAGTACTTCTTTTATACAATATGTCAAGGAAAGTAGACGTTACTATTTTATTTCTGCTTTGAGGCACACAGGAGTCGCTCCAAAGAATATTATAAAATCATTATAAATAATGTACTTCGAAATTCAATTATTGATTCGCGCATCTTATGGCTTATACAACAAAATTGTAAATTTTTTTTGGAGCTAAAAATGGTTATAACTTTAAAAATTTCCTCTATGACTTTTGAAATTTCTACACTAATCGATATAGAATATCAAGCACTACATTGTACAGAAATATCGAACTTTTTTCGACTAATTTTTTTTATATAAATCGTTGAAACTTTAAATTCAATTTCCCAAAAAAAAAATTTTTGGACTTACGTGAAGATAACTTCGGGGCGACGATATGTGTAAAGAAACATCTTCCTTCACACTCTTGACATCCTCCAGTCCTCCGTAGAATCGTTTATCCAGCTATCTAAATAATATTTTTTATGGTTTAAGACTTTTTCTCATTCTCTCTCATTCGGCTTAAACCATATAATTCCGGAGAGCCACTGATACTATTTTATTGGACATATCAAAGAGTGGCCCGCTGGAATCTCTAAAATAATTCTCTACAAAGTCCAACTAGACAGCTTATATTTTACACGCTACAGTACTTCTCTAAAATTAGTCTGTTCTCTCCCTTACTTCCAAATTCAGTTCCACACCTTGTCTTTCAAATTCGACCGATCGATCTTATTACCCTTCTTATTCGTCTGATCCTATAAACTTATATTAGGGTACTTACTCCCAACTGCGAGAACATTATTTCCGCAATGCAGTCAACATAAATAATCACCTACTCCCCTAGTGAAGCTACCGGTTACCAGTTCTGTTTAAAATCCCCAGAAGCTTATAAAGAAGCTATATTTGCCGAGAAGTCATTATGATATCCCAGTGTCGATCTCGACTATATATACACCAGGGACAAAAGCCTGTATACATCCTAGCTTTATTCATGAATAATTCACTTCACTTATACAGTCTTTCGAAGCCAATGCAGACAATCAAAATCGATTTATTTAACTTTATAATCCTCAATTCCCGGATGAATGATGGCCCGCCCATTGAAACTGATTTTGTTTATTGAAACTGATTTGGTCTTTAGTGGTACCCCACAAAAAATTCTAAAGATGTCAAATCGCAACTCCGAACATAGTGCTCAAAATATCGATTGTTTGATGAGCTTTGTGACATGGTGCGCCATCCTGGTGAAACCAAAGATTAATTATCAAAGTTCATACCTTCCATTTAAGCTAATAAAAATTCCGTAATAATGGTTGGTTTTGTGAGTATCAAAGGCTATTCGTTGTATTTATCCTACTCATAACCAAATTTTTGATCAAAATATAAGAAGTTTTCAAGGTTTTTAATTAAATTTTCTAAAGACATTATATTAAAGGGTCTTCCAAAAGGGACTTCCGAACTTTGACTGTTGATAGCGGCAGTATTGTGGAAGCTTCATCTGTCGAATTTTCCGTAATTTATTCCGTTTGTCAAATCACCATGGACGGATATAGCGATCAACAACACGTGCAAATGATAAAATTGTTCATATATATAGATCTATTGTTAATTCTATAAAAGAAAAATGGATAAAAAACTGGAGTAGGGTGGGTAAAAATGTTGAAAATTAAATGCGAATATCTCCTAAGCTATAAGAGATAATTGATAACTACGTTTTATGTAGTGCTCGACGAGGAGATTCTATATGTGTAATTTTTTAAATCGTATCACAAACGAAGAAATAGGATCATTTTAAAAATTGAACATACCCGAGGTGTCCTAATTTGGGAACCACTGGTCGCGCTCCAGGTGGGCTCATGAGCTCCAAATTAAAAACTTGAACTCAACTACACTTCCTCTTTGCGCATGAGAAATTTGATTCAAATCGGCGTAAGGGTTTAGAAGTTACAGATTTATTTCCCTCTTTTTTTATTCTCATACCACTGTGGTACGTCGACAAATAAAATTGTTTGAAATGTCACTATTTGGTGTGGCTTATGGGATGGCGGTGACGATCGGATGTAATATTCCATATATAAAAGTATCTCATAGACACTTTGTTTTATCTAAATTTAAAGATAGGCAGAGCTTAATGAAACACCCTTTACAAATAGACACAGTTACGTTTTAATAAAATTTTCCAAATAAAAATTCATTATAAGTATGAAAAGTTAATTTTGCTATAAACCATTATTGCAATTGCATTTTATACACTTTAGCATTCCCATCCTCAGTAAGCGTGATAGGAAATTGTAGCTAAAAATTTCTAAATTTATCTTCATTATTTTGTTATTACCAAATAGACAAATTTTACGGTAGATTAAGTGATCGTTCAATTTCATATTTACGTTTTATTTTGTGCAGTTTTTCTGTTCAGTATTTTGTTTTCATCTTCTTTTGTTTGTAATCAACCCATTTGGCCTTTTGATTACTATTAAAAATACATCAATAATCTAAGCATGCACTCGTATTCATGAGGTCATAATCATTTTAATAGTTTCTTAAAACATCACATACTCATTTCGCACACAACTCCTCACTCAGTCAGTCACTTGCTCATTCATACAAACACCGACTGGCCGACAGTCAGCCAGTCACTTACTTGCTCACCGTTCACACTGTACTTATTTCTTTCATTAAAAAGGCATCTTTAAAAGAGGCCGTATATACACTGCTAGAAGAAATTTAACGAATTTCAAACAATAACATTTAAATTCGATTGATTGATCAGTACAATAATTATTGTCGAATTAAACATTTTCGGGAAAATTTTAATCCATTCACACTATAGAAAATTAAAAGTATTGATCATTTCCATTTAACAGGAATATTCTTCCAAGTGTACAACATAAATCAACATTATACCCACCGTGTCTATTACTGTCTGTCCAACCTACTGTACGAGTAAAGCTGTTACGAATTCAAGCTTAATATTGATTGATCTCTTTGATCATGTGTGTGTGTATGAATAATTCGAAATAAAATGTTTCTACTTACTTCACCAAAAGTCTGTCCATCCATCAATAACATCCTTCTAAAATTTTCATACACAATAAAATTTTAGCTTAAAACGAAATAAACCTAATAAAACTTAATTTTATTTGTTGCTTATATTTTCCATCATTCAATACGCAGGTCCATCAGAAAAAAAAATTAAAGGAAAACTTATTTCATCTTTATGTTTCTGTGGTGTTTCTTTGTATCATACAACAAGCGACCAGTGGGTTACACCTCCCTAAATACCTGCAACCATCCATCCATCCATACGAATGCCAATATGTTATGATGATGGTGTAGATGACGAAATAAACATTTTATAAAATAATATTATTAAACAAAATAATTTTTGGGGATATTATTACCTACTTTTATTTTGTATTTCACCTCAATCGTTGTATTTTCTTTCTGGGCAAAATTCTTGTCACGTACATAAACTTTTAATTGAGCACATTTTAAAACTTTTTTTTAAAGAAATTGTATTCTTTTTTTTTAGCTTAATGTGGGCGTTTACTAAAAATTGGGGTAATAAATTTAAAAAAAAACTCTTTTATGTAGAAATGTCGAATAACTGAATATAAAATTCATAAACACTCAATAAATATTTATAGAAACAAATTTATATAATTTTGAACTTTTCCCCAATTTTTAAACAGAATGTTAATTAATGAATGTTTTAAACTTTTTAATTGAAGGAAGTATGTTTGTTAATTACATAAAAGTCTACATCTAAAAATGGCCGATATTCCAATACAAATTTGAATATCGATAGCCATTAGTGAAAATGGCCATCTGTTTCAGGAATAATCCTTTTTTCATTCTATAATTTCCGAGTCAGTTGTCCGTTTCTCAAAACCATGGATTGTTAAAAAGCTCTCAATTTAGGATTGCTTTTAGCTCTAGCGCCTCTATAAAAAATAGAGTTTTATTGTTTCAATCAAAAATAGTGAAAATAGGAACATAAAACTTATCACCGTGATCCAAGAAAAATTGAGTTTTTCTCTAGTTTCCTAGAAAAAAATGAGTTTTATAAAAGTGATGACAGATTTTTGTCCTTATGGCTCTATCGCCTCCAGTTTTCAAAAAAAAACAAGTAAGAAAGTATGGTCGGTCAAGCCCGACCATATAATACCCTACACTAAGTAAAAGAGCAAAACAAATTTTTCTTTTAAAATTTCAATAATTTATATTTTTGAGTGATTTTCGGAAGTGGTGTTATATGGAGGCTATGACCAATTATGGACCGATCACCATGAAATTAGGTCGTGTGATTTATGTCTATATTAAAGTTAACTATGTTAAAGTTAACTATGTGTGTATACCAACATTTTTAAGCGATTTATGCACTTTAAAGTGATTTTCGGAAGCGGGTCTATATGGAAGCTATGACTAATTATGGACCGATCGTAACAAAATTTGGTGACATGAATTTTGTGTATATAAAACTTATTTGGAGCGGAATTTGTGGAGATACATATATAAATTAAACATTTATGACCGATAAAGTCCAATTTCGGGAGGACATTTGTATGGGGGCTAGGTGAAATAGTGGACCGATTTCAGCCAGTTTCAATAGGCTTGGTCCTTGGGCCAAAAAAATAATATGTAGCAAATTTTATTGAAATATCTTCAAAATTGCGACCTGTACTCTGCGCACAAGGTTTACATGGACAGCCAGCCAGCCGACCAGACGGACGGACGGACGGACATCGCTTAATCGACTCAGAAAGTGATTCTAAGTCGATCGGTATACCTTAAGGTGGTTGTTAGACCAATATTTTTGGGCGTTACAAACATCTGCACAAACGTATTATACAATCCCCACTATGGTGGTGTAGAGTATAAAAAGGATGGAATAACCACTATATAGATTTGATGCATCATGGACCTAAGTACAAATTAAAATGCATGAAATTTTAAGGTCCTAAAAGCTAAATTTTATATTTTTTTACGACATGCGAAATCATGGACCGATTTCAATCAAAATCAGTTGCGTTCGTCCTTGGACCTAATTAATCATAAAATTTTCTAGTGAATTTAACGTTTTGAATTTGATTATTTTAAAAATTGAATATACAATTTTCGTTATTGGTTGAACTTCAATTAAAAAAGTTTTTGAAAATATGTACGTTTTTCGTAATTGAAAACCAATAACAAAAATTTTATATTCAATTATCAAAATCAAAACTTAAAATTCAGTAGAACATATCTGTCATTTATTCTCACTCAATTATTGAGCATTATATCTAAACAAAAAAATTTTTTTTTCTTCGAAAATGTCGAATTTTGTACAAACGAATCGTGACATGCGGTAAGTTTTACTTTACTTCTTTAATTTGAACAAGTAAGAAAGTATGGTCGGTCAAGCCCGACATATAATACCCTAAACTAAGTAAAAGAACAAAAACATTTTTCTTTTAAAATTTCAATAATTCTTTTTTGAGTGATTTTCGGAAGTGGGCCTTATATGGGAGCTATGACCAATTATGGACCGATCACCATGAGATTAGGTCGTGTGATTTATATCCATATGAAAGTTATCTATGTTGAATTTTGTGTGTATACCAACATTTTTAAGCGATTTATGCACGTTAAAGTGATTTTCGGATATGGGTCTATATGGGAGCTATGACTAATTATGGACCGATCGTAACACAATTTGGTGACATGAATTTTGTATATATAAAACTTATTTGGAGCGGAATTTGTTGAGATAAATATATAAATTAAACAATTATGACCGATTTCGGAAGGACATTTGTATGGGGGCTAGGAGAAATAATGGACCGATTTCAGCCAGTTTCAATAGGCTTGGTCCTTGAGCCGAAAAATAATATGTAAGGTTTACATGGACAGCCAGCCAACCAGCCAGACGGACGGACATCGTTTGATCGTCTCAGAAAGTGAGTCTAAGTCGATCGGTATACTTTAAGGTGGGTGTTAGACTAATATTTTTGGGCGTTACAAACATCTGCACAAACGCATAATACCCTCCCCACTACGGTGGTGTAGGGTATAAAAAATGGAGTTTTATGTGTTCACTAAAAAATAGTGATTTTTGGAGAAATCAAACTGATCACCCATTATTGCACTTTTGGATCTAGTGACACGAAAATTATAGTTTTATGATTTTCCTCAAAAATAGTGATCTTTTGTATATAAAAGTGATCATTTAGTTTGGTCGACTGGCTATAGTGTATCTAGAAAGAAAAATTGAGTTTTATATTATCAATAAAAGATAGAGATTTTGAAGAAGTTAAAGAGATCACAAATGTTTTTCCTTTCCTTTAGTTTCCATAAAAAATGGAGTTTTATGTTTTCTCTCAAAAATATTGACTTTGAAGAAATTAAAGTCATCACCGATTTTGTACTATTGACTCTAGCGGATAAAGTTTCTAAGAAAATTGTAATTTTGTGAATTTTTATCTACTACCATTTTGAGCTAACTCATCTAATAACACATCAAGTGTATGAAATACTCAGCACTACATTTTTGTTATCGCTATTATTATTGCTGTTATTAAAACACAAGTTTATGTGGAATAGTTTTATTGATTTCTACAATTCAGGTTTCAGTAGGATATTGTTTTCATCGGCAGGTTTTTCGTGTCTGCTATTGGCGGTAAGCAGCATAGCATTCATAACTTAGCCTCTATGAATTGCGCTTAAAGCTGCCATAAACTAATTTCAATCCTCCGACGTCATCCCAGGAGGAACTATTCGTCAGCACGACAATATGGTTCATTTAGTGGTTATTTGCATGCAGACCGTGACAATTCTTAAGTCAGAAGTTTGGGAGTTTTGAGGAATTATCACTAGGAATCACTGCATGAAAGTGACCAGCAGCCTCATATATGCCCCAAGTGCTGCCCGCTAGTGTTGAGTGCTTGCAGTGACATAAGCAGAAAATGTATAAAGTCTGTAAAATGTAAACCCCAAAATGTTTGCCTCGTCTTCATTATCACTTCCACAGAAGTGCCGACTTCACCTTGAGGAACTCCTTGCTTAGTTCTACGGGGTTTTGAGCGTTTATGTCCTATGAAATTTGTATTATTTGTTGTTCACCACAGAACTGCAAAATTTAAAAAAAAAATTCAGTTCTTATCCAAATGTTAAGATATTTCATATTTAGATATTACTTTAAATAAAACAGGCGAAGTTTAGAGATGTCTGACTATGTCGAAAGCCTCCGAGAAGTCTAGCACTATTAGGATCGTGTTTTCACCAGGCCTCTGCTGGTTTAAGCCCTGTGAGATGACATCCCGCCTGAAGATTCGCTAAAAGCAAAAAACAATCTGTCTCTGTCCTCTAAAAATCATTTGCTGCAAATTTAAACAAAATCGGAAAACGATTAGATTTTATTGAATTTTCGTCGTTTGGGTAAAAGTATACTTGCAACTTTTAGGACCATTATTACAACTTGCCTATATAGTTAAAGTTAACTTTAAGGGTACCATTTTATATTGCTTAAGTTACCTTTAACTATAAAGGCAAGTTGTAATAATGGCCCATAATATTAATATATAACAACTATGAACAATTCAAAAGCAAAACATTAAAAAATCCCCTTTCCTACTTTTCCTACCTCGTTTCTTCTATATCCGCTCATTTCAAATCGATTAAAACAATTTTTTAATATTTTGAAATTTTGTTGAAATTTTTGAAAAAAAAATTATTCTAAAATTATATTTAAAATTGTTTTTAATTTCATTTACCTACATACATATGTACATTAGAGTGACAGCCGATTTTTTTTTTTAGATTTCAAAGAGTGCCGGGTGGAATATTGTAACACTAGGCCTAAATGTTAAGTGCTGAAAATTTGAGCCATATCGGGCAACGATTTCTGGACGCGCATCGAGATCAAAGTTCAGATATATGCAAAATTTTACTATTTATATGGAATAAATAGGTGAAACTCCTTAACTTTCTGCATTGTTTTCTAGAAATATGTAGATTTATTTATATTAATGAATATTACATTAAAAATTTTTTTTTGGAAATTAACCCTGTATCTCTTTTGGGTCAAAATGGCTGTGTTTTTCGTGATTTTAAAAATTGAGGGTAATTTGGACCCCAAGTGCTGCTAAGGGTTAATTTCCATTTTTGTGCTGTTATTTTAAATTCTGGACTTTATGTTATATTTTCCTCAAGTGTCATTAAAATCGGCCCAAAAATATATAACATTTCGCTATCTTTTCATTAGAAATTCCAAATATTGAAAAATTTGACTTTTGACCTTCACGATTTAAAGGTTAACGTTTTCCGATTTTAGTAAAACTTTCAGACCATATTTAAAATTACCAGGATAAAAATATTATGAATAAGTTTTACTTAAAATTTATAAGAGTAAGGAAATTGGGCTCATTCGCCAAAATATGGACAAAAAATTAGTTTTTCTTGAAAATCGAAAAATTTAAATCGCAGGTACGGAAAAACTGTAAGAGGTATTGACATAATTTTTTCATATTTTTATTCCCCATTTTGATCTAAATAAATCCCAATGTGATGATCAAAAAATTCCGAAATTTGTTTAACAAAATTTTTAATAATTTGAAAATGGAGAATTGAAACAGCCGTTAAAAAAATAATTTTGTTTGGCCATACCTGCGAATAGGTTAAAGGTATCCTACGAAGACAAAAACTCATACTCAAGTAAATACGGATATATTCTAAATAAAAATTAGCTTTTATTTTAATTTTTCTCTAAATATGTTAATTTATTTTCCTTAATTTTTTGTTCAAGTGGAACTTTAACATTTTTTAACCAAATTTTGTCATTTATATCTCATTACAACGATAATTGCGTACACATTTCGATTCTATTGCATTCAATTGCAAAGGTTTTAATTTAGTAGCAAAATTTGTTCAAAAACTGAAAAATTTGCATTTTTTTCGAATTTTGGCGATAATACAGTTTTTGGGTCATTTTGACCCAAAGGAGATACAGGGTTATTTTCCTAAAAAAAATTTTTAATGTAATATTCATTAATATAAATAAATCTACATATTTCTAGAAAACAGTGCAGAAAGTTAACGAGTTTCACATATTTATTCCATATAAATAGTAAAATTTTGCAAATATCTGAACTTTGACCTCGATGCGCGTCCAGAAATCGTTGCCCGATTTGGCTCAAATTTTCAGCACTTAACATTTAGGCCTAGTGTCACAATATTCCACCCGGCACTCTTCAAAATTTTTACAACATTTTTTTTCCATACAACTGATTGTCACTCTAATGTACATACATGTATGTATAAATTTCAAAAGAAAATGGATCTAAAATCGCAACGATTAATCCCCAATATAAAGGATCTTCCAATAGGGAATTCCGAACTTTGACAGTTGATAGCGGTCATATTGTTGAAGCTAAATCTGTTGAATTTTCTGTCATTTATTCAGTTTGTTTTGCCAAATCTCCATGAACGGTCTTAGAGTTCCACAACAACAACGCGTGTTCTCTGAATGGGCCCTAATTTTCATCAAAATCATATTCAACAATGAAACCCATTACTGAATGATTGAGTACGTCAACAAACAAAATGGTGTTGTTTGGTGTCATTGGTCAACGGCGAGCGCTATAAGTCGATGATTGTCAACTTCTTTTGGTCTCCGTTAATTGATATATACACAAACGATATGTGGTTTCAACTAGAAGCGATACGTTCCGCACAGCTCATGCCATATTGGACATTCTGCATGAGCTTATCGATGATCTATACCACACACATTTCTTTATTAAAATTTAAAGATAGGAAGCGCTTTAATAAAATACCTTTAAAGTAGGCCCAAAATCGTAAATATAGAATCCAAAGAAAAATTCTGAAATGAAATATTTGAAAATATGCTACAAAATATATGTTTATGCAATACTTTTAACAAATTTCTGATGAAAAACTATTTTTTTTAACATTTAATTTTATTGAAAATATTTCTTTCTACTTTAACCCAAAACACGAGACTTCCAATAAAATATGCAACCTCTAGACATTGCCCGATTTTGCACATTTTTATTAGATGACGAAGAATATTTAGGAGTCAAGATATAGGTAAAGAAATCGTAGTAGTCGTGTTTTTTTTTTGCTTATAACTGAGATATTTATATACCGATTTTTCCGATTTGAGATAGCATCCAAACCAGGACTATGTCTAATATATTGATCTGCCCATCATGTTTGTAAGTGCTTTGGGGGCCTTGGGAAGATTATTTCAATAGATAGACGGACATAGTTATATAGATTCCGCTCTCTATAACGATCCGGAATAAATGTACTTATTTTATACCCTTGTAACTTGAATAAGTATCTACCTATTTTTCCGTACATAATTAAATTACCACCTAGTAATTCTCACTTAGTTTATAATAATTTTTATATAAGTAACGAAAGTTTACCCACTGAAGGGGTGGTTCATACGAGACGGAAGTGGTTGGCAACACTTTGATATTAATTTATCAAAGTCGACTGATACATTTTTTTCCGGAACTCGGTCGTAGTTTGAGAGCCAATGAATACATTGTACCAGCGACTTTTGTCGACTGTTCAATGCAGAGACTTCCGTCGTCTGTTCTGTACAGGGGCTTCGAACAAATGTTCAAGACAGAGCCTTCGGCCAACAGATACTTCGGTCGTCTGTACAATACAGAGGGATCGGACAACTATTCAATACAGAGACTACAGTCGTCTTTTCAATACAGAGAGATCAGTTCAGTACAGGGGCTTTGGCCAAGTGAGTCATGCCAATAAATCGTACCGGCGACGATTATTGAAATCCCGAAGAATACGAGTAACGTATCACCAGAACCATAGGGTAGAACTAGAGGCGCAACTGAGAGTGAAAATATTACTCATATATTACATTAATTTACATGTATTTTGTTGTTGGAAGACTTAGGTTTTTCTCTCAGTAGCGCTTCTATGTATATTTTATTCTATGACCAGAACCGCCTGGTTAATCTTAGTTCCATCACTAGAAATCCGTAGCTATCGCTTGTGACAAATTGCCAGTTAGTGAGTCATGGAAACACATCATAATCGTCGGCGTGTTTATTGAAGTCCCGAAGAATCCGAGATACGCATCACCAGAACCAGAAATAAAAAATATATTATCGACCCTAGAAAGGGTAAATCAATTGTATTATCACTTAAGGTTTGTAAATCCATAAGTCTACCGTGGACTCGACTGAACTACCTAAGCCGATGACGAACCGCGTTACATCCTTACCACTCATGTAGAAGAGCATAGTATATTTTTCTAATCAATTTGGAATGATGCTTCAATACGGAAACAGTATC
This sequence comes from Calliphora vicina, assembly GCF_958450345.1. Taxonomy (NCBI): domain Eukaryota; kingdom Metazoa; phylum Arthropoda; class Insecta; order Diptera; family Calliphoridae; genus Calliphora; species Calliphora vicina. The sequence goes on along the minus strand of NC_088781.1, from coordinate 56,362,137 downwards.
AGAACTGCTGCAGCATTATATAATTCTTATTAAAATGTTAAAATCCACTTTTTCCGCAAATACAAATGTTTTATTTGAATAATAAATTGTCATTTTAAATAGTATTTTGCTAAACCTTATCTAGGGAATTCATAAGTACTTTTTTTCGCAATGATAAATTATGTATTTCCCAAATTATTGCCATAAACGTATGTTGAAATGATTCCATAAATAAACATTTCATATTCATATGTGCAGAAATTGCACACAATCAAAGAAAATTTCAAAATGATTTTTTATTACTATGTGTTTTCAAATCATTAGACAATTGATAAATGTCGCCATCCATAAATTTCATACAAGTTCAAACACACGTTTGCGAAAAACGTTTTCGCACATAATAAATGTCAATGTAACACGATAAATAGTTGTATGTTGTGCTGTGCTGCAACCCCTAAAAAATCGAAAAATGCCAATAAAAAAGTTAAGGAAAATTTTGCCAAAAAACAAATACAAAGTAAATCTTTTATTTTGGGGAATAAAGTGTATTTGTTTGTGTGGATTTTGAATGTCTAGAAAGTTTTTATCGTGGGGTGTTAAGAGATCTCACCGCACATCTACCACATGTGCGGATGAGAGCGAGTGAATTTGGATGTGATTGCGATTGCGGTGACACAAGTGAGATGTCAATAAAGATAAAAATTTCCTAAAAAAACACATACAAGGGGGTACGACTTTTTTTTTGGCTAAAACATAATGCTAAAAAGTGTGCAAAAAATCCAACTTAAATCTGGGGTGGAAATTAAGAAAGTTGATGCCGCCTGCATGTTACGTACTCATATATTAGATGAGTATAAATGGCAAATAATTTACACATTAACGCCTTTAGAAGTCATTTAGTAAACCAAATCAAATTTAGAGACAACATTTTCCTAACAAGTTGATGAAGTTAAAGAAAAACTTACATAAAATGACAGTATTTATTACGCATAAAAGTAAAGTTGTGAATTTCAGTTTTAATGTAACAAATTTGACTGAGTCTTTTAATTTTAATGTCTAGTCAGTTGGTGAAGTCTGCATAGAAGTGAGGGCAAACTAGTTACTGAGAATCGAATTAGATGCAACTCTTTCCTAGTTACTACTAAATATCTTAGCCAAGTAGAACTGTTAGTAGACTAGAACATTCCTTTACATGGTTTATATTTCTACACAACTTCTACTTGTTACTATATTTTTATAGTAATTTTACATGTTTCATAAAACTCTGTACTCATACTTTTTACTGCTGTTTGACATCCAAAAAACAATTAACATAAATTTAATTTAATAATTATTTTATAGTTTTCTGTTTTACCTTTAGTAGTTCTTCTCACAAATTGCCTTTTGCAATGAGACAAAAGAGTTGGCGGCTGCCAGTGCAGTGAGGAGAGAGGTTTGAAATAAAATATATAAAACTTTATTAAAATAAAGTTTATAGTTTTTTACAAATTCACTTTGAAATGTTTGTAAATTGTTTGAAATGAAGGCTTCAACATTCAACATGTTGAACACTCCTTTAAACTTTAATTGAATTGAAATGTCTTTTTGACATGAATTGTTCAACAGTGAATAAAGTTTAATGTAAAATAGTACAAAAAAAAACACACACACTTAAATGAGGAAATATTGTACAATAAACATTAAAAACAAACTACGAGAACATCACTTTATTTTAAATAGGAAGACCAGACTTATGAAATCAATTTTGTATCTAAAGGGCCAGATAACAAACTTATAAAAAAGTAATAATATGGTTATAATAAACTAAATATTTCCTTAATCTAGTTGGTCACTCAGACGCTTACTCAAAACAAGAATTAAACAAATTAATCTCATTTGCAATATTCTGCTACATTCATATTTTTAAACGGTCCACTATAGGCTCAGTGACAGGTTTTTGAGGCAATAAATCACAGGAAGTAACTAGACACTTGAAATTTTCTACAACTGACATTAGTAAAAATTTCAAGTGCATCGAGCAGTGCCACGTCCACTTCTAGTGGTACTAATGAAAAATATCACTTGAAATAAAGTATAGTTTAATAATTTTTTATTGGTGTCTATAATGATTTTTAAAATGTTTGGTAACAATTTATGTCGATCCGCTCTATTCGCCCACTTTAAGTGTGTTTGTGGGCAGGTCATCATCAATAGATACGCAGTGGTATTTTGGATATAATTCGGTATCTCGGGAACTATTAGAGATAGTGTTACGAAATTGGAGCTTAGGTGTTTTCTAGTTGATTTACAATTGTTGGCCTTCTTAGGGGTAATCAAATTTGGTCACATCGGGTAACAATTTTTTTTAAAAAAAAATCACCAAAAATCCATTTATGATCCGACTGAGCCGAAATATAAAATATAAATAACACTATGCAACAAATGAAGACTTTTGGAAAAACACAAGATCATGCCAGTATAGGTTCGACTCTACTACCAAATGGTAGTAAAACCCTATACTCAGTTTGTCCATTTTGGTGACCGATTTTTTTTTATGGGCCCCCAAAGTTTCTGAAAATCAATGGGGTCTCTAAAAAAGGTGTCATCAGTTTTTGGTTAACAGCCAATTCAGACTTTGTGATACGGCTTAACTTTATATGGCAATAATATAGCTAAGAGTCCGCCAAATAAATTTCGTTAAAATTGTTTTCCAAGAAATAGGTTTTACATGCACTTTTGTTGAAAAAATATAGGAAGAAAAATTTTTATTTCACTTTTTTTAGAATAGCTTCCAGGGACTCCTAAGTTTTCACTAACAAAATTTAGCAAAATTGTAGCTACGGTAAATCTGAATAACTCTTGTGAACATATCAATACAATCTGAACATATCTAGGTACTCTAAATAGCTGTCAAATATCACTTTGTAGCTTAAACATTTTAGTTTTTTACTATTTTTTGACTCTAAAACAAAAATGGTTTTTAAAAATGTATGTTCGAGTGTATGGAATAACGAAGAACGGGCAAATCATTATCGGTATGATCCGGTCGCATCACTTTATCCAATCTTGATCACGCAAGACCGGCTTGATGCAAGATATGAAAAAACTTTACAATTTTTGAAAGTGGGCAAGGTTTGTGGAGCTTCTGAAGAGTAAATATAAGCTTTTTATATAAGTTTTTGATATCGGTGGAAACCTTATGACATGAAGATTGACATTTTAGCGAAATGAATTAATTTTGTTTTTTTTCGGACGCCATTTACCTTAAAAACTTACAATATTTCAAAATGGTGATTTTCCATCAAGAAAAATAAAATTTTGAATTAATGTAAAATTTTAACAGTTACAGACATCACAATAAAATTTGGAAGTAATATAGATCTAAATGTTCTTAAGTCAATGGCATCACAAATGTGCCATTCTTTGTTTTCAAACACCGAAATTCCTAAAACGGGGAAAATGTATTCCAAAAACTGATTTTTTTTTAGAAAATAGCACACTTTGTCGTTATTTACAGTATGATAGTAAAAACGTTCTGTATGTATATAAACAACATATAGGGCTATACAAATATGGCAATTTTGTGAGGATTGGTGCTTTGCGTTTTTAGAATTTTATACTCAAACCTAAAATTTTGTTTCAAAATTGGCCAAGTTTGGATAGGGCTGGGGGGTACAATGTCCGCTTAAGTTAGTCAAATTTTACTTCATACGTTTTTGCCTTAAGTTCACTCTCTAGATCATAAGAAATGTATATAGTCCCGAAGAAAACTTGCTTTTTATAAAAGGAAAAATATGGGGACTTTTTTGGGAAAAAACTTAAAAAACACACGCATACAAAGTTGAAATATATAAAAATATGCTTCAACTTTGGATGCGTGTAACTTTTTATAGGGACGAAATAATTGTTATCAGGTTGGTTTTATTTTCTTTAAAATTTTATCGGAAATATACGTCATAAATAAAAACCAAATTTCAACCTTTCGTAGGCCCATCATATATAAAATACGAAAAAAAGATCGAGCAAAATTTTAAAAAAAAAAATTAAACCTAAATATCTCTTGAACTAAAAGAGATAACCTACAGATAAATGCATATTGGTTGAGAAGGTCTATCTATATTTTAAATTTCAGCTCATTCCGATCATAAATGGATTTTTGGCGATTTTTTTTAAATATGTGACATTGAGGGTCCACCCACTGATGGGGATCAGTGGGTGGACCCTCACCACATCCGAGTACCACACCACATCCGAGTAAATAATACAGCACATCTTAGAAGTGTGGACTTGATCATACTATTTTAACAAAAAATCTTTGTTTTAGAGTCAAAAAATAGTAAAAACGAAAATTGTTAAGGTACAAAGTGATCTTTATGTGATATTTAGAGTGACTAGACACGTTCAGAATGCATTGATATATTCTCAAGAGCTATTCAACTTTACCGTAGCTACAAATTTGCTAAACATTGTTAGTGAAAAATTACGAGACCCTAGTTATCTAAAAAAGGTAAAAAAATAAATGTTTCTTACTATATTTTTTAAACAAAAGTGCACAAAAAAGCTATTTTTAAAATTTTAACAAAATTTATTTGGCGGACTCCTAGCTATATTATTGCCATATAAAGTTAAGCCGTATCACAAAGTCGGAATTAGCTGTTAACCAAACACTTTATTTTAAAAATTCTTAAAAGAAATTTATAAGCCAATTAACCCTTAAAAAATCAAATGGCTACTGTGGCTACACTTGTTTATATTTTTTCCTAAAAATTTGCAAACTTTAAGTTCCTCGGGCATGCTATGAGCTGACAAAGACCCTAGCGTTTTTAGTTTTGGAGATATTGATTTTTGACCGCTTCTCCATATAAGGGAAACCACTGGTAAAAATTATAAAGAATTGATTGCTGATGCCCAAAGTTGCGATAATTCGATTGAAAAAGTTTGAAAATTCTCAAACGATTGGTCAGCCGGGAAAATCAATTCATATATGTGAATGCAAGTACATATGTTCATTTGTATGTAGAATATAGGGTGTTGCTTTAGCACTCCATCGTTTGCATATTATGCGTTTATTAATTTATTACTTTTCCTTTCTTTTTTTCTATTTGAAAAAGGTAGAAAGAATTAATATTTTTATATTTAATATCATCATAAAACGCAAATGTTGTAAAATGAAACAACAATCAACACAACACTTGGTCAAAATATATGTGATAAATATCTTCTATATACAATATACACTGGATCAAATAATAAAAGGGAAGAGGATTTTTAGATTTCCTCTATTCCATTTCATTGTCCATATAGATCAAATAGAGAAAAATGCAGCTCTGGGGCACGAACACTAATCGGTTTTGTACACAAGACACAACACGAAATCCAACAAGAATTGCAGCGAATTGCCGATAAATAATTAAGTGCTGACTCACACACGTCAAGTTTACTTGAGCAAGTCTTGAGTTTGTAAAAGATAGAGGAGAGAATATTGGATATTATCAAAAAAGATATTCATGTGGAATCGGAAATTTGTTAAGTGAAATGAAAAGCTTAAAGAAAATTTACCCAGAATTATGTTACTGTACCTAAATTTATAGTACCAACTACAATATTGTAAGGCCGCTTTTTAAATAAATATTTTGTGCCAGTAACTATGAAAAAATACTAGTCGTATTTCACATCTGAAAGGGCTGTTAATCGTAAAGTCTGAGTGTGAGTTTTTGAAAATGAACATTGAGTTTTACTATTTTACTTTTAGCAAATATTGCTGACTGACGATGTTGCTGTGTTGCTCATATATTGTAGCTGTTGTTATTGGTATTGCTAATGTTGATGATATTGCTGCAACAAACGCAAACAATTAAAGTGCTCAACAACTTATGCAGTCATTTTATAGTTATAAAGAAGCACAAGAAACAGAAGAAGTTAAACAAAAAAAATTTAATAATGTATTTATAAAATAATAATTTTCTTTATAATTTGTTTGGAAATATGAACGATTGCACTCGTACTCACTTGTACATGTGTTTATTTTATTTAATTTAATTTTTTCCTTTTAGTTTTGCAAAAATGGCCAAAACTAATGAAATCAAATGGTTAATTTGCATGTTATTTTGTTATTAAGAATTTTTATATTTAAATATTCGTTTTTTTTTCACTCTATAGACTATAGTTTTCTTTTCCACTTTAGTTTCTATATAATATTTTAATATTTAATACAATTTCTGTTTGAAAATTTTTCATAATTACAGTTTTTTTTGTGCCATTAATGTGGGTTTTCTCAATTAGTTGTGTTGTTTAATTTTCTATTTTTAGTTAAATTTTAATTTTCTTATTGAAAATAATTATTCAATTAAATGTAATTATAAAATAAAATGAAATATAATTTTAATATTGCGGTTGTTGTTTAACACCTTACTTTCACACTTTTTTCATTTAAATACACATACAAATATGTATTTATTTGATTAATATTTTGTTTTGCTAATTGCAAATAATTATACATCATATTGGACTAGAGGAGTCTATTCCAAGGGAAAATAATGTTATGGAGATGTTTTCGTTTCCGGTTGGGAATACTATTAAAAAATTAATTATATTTAGGAATACACATGTACTTATAAAGAATGTACGAACACTAAATAAAGGGTGTTCTTTAAGCCCCATATAATTTACGAAAGGGTTAACTGTCAAAAGAGTATACCTTGGCAAAGCATCATGAATATATTGACGCATGAACAACAACGGGTGATTGGCGCCACTAAATAACCAATTACCCAACTTCGTTTAACGGAGCCCATGTTGGGTGTTTGCTGTCAGCCCCAGCTCCAAGATCGGATGCGGAAGCCTAATCAGCTACTCATCCTAAATTATATGACTACCAAAACCTCAAGAAATGAAAATAAAAAAACAACTGATTTCTTTGATGACGACCTTTGGCTTCAAACACCGGACACGATTTGGAACATGGAACGCTCGGACGCTTGGAACAGATTCCATAAAACTGGAACAAATGTGCAAGGAAGCTAAGAACTACAACTTAGTTTTTCTGGGTCTGTGTGAAACCAGACTGACTGACTCTGGAGAGATTTTAGCAACTGACGGTTCTACAATCCGGTGTCGAGATTTATTCAGTAAAGAAGCTAAGAAAGCGTCATTCTGACAGAATAATCAGAGCGCGCTTTCGTACTCGTGCCCGCAACATTACTTGCCTCCAGTGCTACGCTCCCACTGAATTAGCTGAACCAGAAGGAGAATTTTTGCAGCCACCTATCCAGAGTAATTTCAACAGTGAACCGGGGATACATATAGCTAATGATGGGCGACTTCAATGCTCAAGTTGTCATGTCCTGGAAAGATTGACCGAAAACGGCGAGATATTAACTGAAACAATCTGGTAATTGGCGGCTCAATTTTCCCTCACTAGAGAATACATAAGATTAGATGGGTGTCACCTGACAACAGCTGAACATGGCGTGCATATCTTCTAGATGTACGAAATAAGCGTACTGCGGACTGCTTAAGGTTGCAGCTGTAAGAAAAGGAAAACTTGCTCAAAAAGATTCGATGTGCAAAAGCATAAGATGCTCCTTATCAAATAACGAACTTGCGCTCGATGAATTTATAAACGTAAAGAACATTTTTTGTAACGCAGCAGCTAACCATATTGTTTACAAAAATCCTGAACGAAAGTGGCTTACGGCAGATGCGCAAGCAGCAGCCTCAAGGATGGCCCCAGGATCTGATAACATCAACCCTGAACTATGCGAAGATTTAAAAGAAGGTATGTTTATCAACATACCAAAGAAAGGTGATCTCACTTCTAAACAAGATCAACAAAGTCATTACAAATATCGTCCACAATCGATTATCTGACTCCCTCGATCAAAAAATCATGCATAGATCATATTAATAGCTCTCGAATCATTATCGAACAATCTGTAGAATACACATCACCTCTCTACCTAGTATTTATCGATTTTGAAAAGGCTTTCGATACATTTTCCCACTCTGCCATTTGGAGTGCTCTTGCATGTGAAGGTGTACCTAGAAAATTAATCAAGATCATCCAGGAGCTATATAGAAATGCAAACTATCGGATAATACACGAGAACTGTGTAAATGATACGGTGAACGTTAGAGCAGGTGTAAGGTAGGGTTGCGACGTAATGAGGAACACAATGTGTAACAGAAGAGGGATCACGTGGGGTTTAAATGGTCGTCTTTCCGATCTTGACTACGCAGACGACATATGCCTACTCACACAAAATCATTTAGATATGGTAGAAAATTTGAAAAAAGTTGAAATGGGAGCTTCAAAGGCAGGCCTTAGAATATATATAATAAAAACAAAGGTAATGAGAATCAACTCTTCATGCAGCATACCGTTCTCCATTAAAAATATCAATCTTCAAGACGTGGACTAGTTACGGGCGGATCTTCGGATGATGTCTCCAACCCTACCATAAAAGACAGTCAAATTTTCAATTCGTCCGTTAAGTCTGTGCTATTATACGGATGCGAAACATGGAACACAGCTCCGAGAGATCTCAATACCATGCATGTTTTTATAAACAGATGTCTCAGAAGAATACTGCGAATCTTCTGGCCCAACAATATTTCGAATACCCAACTCTGGACACGCACACATCAGATACCAGTAGAACTTTAAATACTAAAACGAAAGTGGGGCTGGATACGACATGCATTACGCCGCCCATTTAATGATATCACCCGAAGTGCTGTTCATTGGAACCCTCAGGGAAGCAAAAGAATCGGACGCCCGGCTAACACTGGGCGCAGACAACTAACTCGCGAAGTTACCAAAACAAGGAAAAGCTGGAATGAGATCAAGAATATAGCATCAAGCTCCTTATAGGATCAATAGGAACCAATATATATGAACAACGCTACCAAATTATTCAAGTTTACTTTAGACCTATGGTTTCTTGAGGAATCTTTCTTAGAATTTTCCCTAGAATGCGTTTCTGCTATACGATTTTTATAATATTAGAGATCCGCAATTAATTAAAAAAGTTTAAACGAACTAACGAACTATAAGTTCCATGAATTGATGGTTGATTTTCAAAGTAAATTTGGATAATTTGGTAGCGTTGTTCATATATATTGGTTCCTATTGATCTTATTTCAATTCGTAGATTGCGTTTCTGCTATACGATTTTTTACTTTTTGATCCTCCATACAAATCGACCCGGCCTAATACATATCGAGCCCTTAGCGCCAAATTATCGTAAGCGACAAAACACAAATTTTTTCAAGAGAAGGTTTTTTTGATTATTTTGAAATTTATACATAGAATTAAAAATGTTATGATGCGATATAATATAATTTCGTTCAAGCTATTTGTCTATTTTTCAAAAACATTTATAACTTTTCACAATTAAAAATTCATGGATTACTTTATAGAAAAATATGACAAAAAATGTTTTTTGTTGAATTTTTCGAATTGAAATAAAACTTTTATTTATAAAAAGTTTTTAATGAAATTTCACAGTTATGTAGATTTTTCTATTTAAAATTGAAAAATAAAAACGAATTTTGAAATTTATTATCAGCAATCCCGCAATTCCCAAAAAAGTGTCGAAAAATTCCAAAAATGCTAATTTTTAGTTTTTTGGCATAATATCCATACCAGAGTCGGAGTTATCGGGACCCTTCACAAAATAATTAGAAACATATTGAGCCACCTATAATCGGTTATTATATTATGATATCGAATACGCGATTTTAGAATTTTTGCCGTAAAGTTTTATTTTACATAAAAATAGGTTTTTTTTGAAAGTACCTGGTCCCCTCGGTAACAACAATTTTGAAATTAGTTTTCCTTTAAAATATTTTATGAGAACTTAGCTTTCAGAAAGTAGAAATTCCTTATACACCCTCTTAGAAATTTTTTGCTGTAACTCAAAAAGAAAAAAGTTATTTTTTTCCAAAAAATTTGCGAAAAATCGCCTTTTTAAAATTTTTTAAATTCAAATGCATATAACTTTGGACTTACTCATTACTTTTAAACAATTCTTTTTTCATTTGACACATACATGTCTTGTTAGTCCAATAAAGGAAAACTGGAGAAAATCGGGAAATACTTGGATCAAAAAACTGGAGTAGGGTGGGTAAAAAGTTGAAAATTGAATTTTCACATGCGAATATCTCCTAAGCTATAATAGATAATTGATAGCCACGACGAGGTTTTTTTGTATTGTCTATGAGAAGATTCTATATGTATAATTTTTTTTGAAATCGGAACTCAAGCCAAGAAATAATATCGTTTTAAAAATATAACATACCCGAGGTGTCCTACTTTGAGAACCCTTGGCCGCACACCTAGTGGGCCCATGAGGTCCACGTTCAAAACTTAAACTCGACAACACTTCTTCTTTGCGCATGTGAAATTTCATTCAAACCAATCTAACCATTTAGAAGTTACATATTTATTTCGCTCTTTTTTTTCTATACCACTGTGTGTCGCTTACGATAAAATTTGTTTATTGTAAAATATAAACATTGACTTACGATAAAATCTTACCCCCTATATTTTTGATGTTATTAACAATTTTGATATTCTGAGAACGCTAAAACATCAGTCGGTCCATAAAATTTTAATTTCTGCCAAAAAACAAAAATTTTAAAAATGTCGCTTACGATAATTTGGCGCTAAGGGCCAAAAGTTCGATTAGCCCATTTGATTTTTTCACCGTAATACGATTGTCATTTATTTGTGAGTTCGTGGTATATATATGCACATATATTCGTTCGTCTTCTGACATCCAGGAAAATGAGCTAGACAGAGTTCCTCTAATGTGTCACATGAAGGCCATGACCAGGTGTCATCAGACTTGTTTACATTGCCAGAGACGGTTGATGGGATTGCTACATCTTTAAATACATGCCTTATACAATTTGAATACGTGCTCTATTTGCATTTGTTTTTCCGATTTAAAATTTAGCTATTTTAAAATCCTCTTAAATAGAAACAAATATCAGATTAACGAGCCTACTTAAGTATTATAGATTTTGAAACATTTTCACGCCTCTAGTGGTTGTGGTCAAAAATTTGGTTACATTTTAAACAATAGACAGACAATCTCATCACATTTGTATACATTTACAAAATAATCCCGTTTCACACTCAAAATCAAGATGCAAATGTGGAAAATTTTGGAAAATGAACACAAAAACAACAATAAAATATTACAAATTAGTTATATTTAAACACAAATATTGATACAAAAGGGAAGTTAGGGAGCTGTGAGGGTTAATATAGACATATACATTTATATAACAATACATCCATAAATGTGTTTGAGTAGCTATGTATGCAGATTAAGGTTATTTAATCTTTTGTTTAATTGTCACCAGAGAAAATTGTGTTTGTCTACTGTGAAACACACATGAAAACAAATAAAGCATGCCGCTTATGACTTATGAAGCATTTGTGGCATTAAACCGGCTGTAGTCCTTTTTTTCACTCTCCGGCTGGCTGTCTGATGTTTTGGAAAACATCAAAAAAATAAACTTCTCTTTGTTTAAAGAGTTTTCTTTTGTCCTGTTGGGATGAGTTTGTGTGTGTGATGTGGTGTTTGCCCAGTAATTAGGAGGCTGATCAATCATAATTCATCATCACTTGGCGCTGAAATTATATTTCCTTTTTTGTTTTCTCTCCTTGTTGTCATTTTATTTTCCATTTCTATGCGAGTGAGTGATTTGTGTGTGTATGACATTGTCTGGGTTTTTTTGTGGATTTGTTTTTTTCGTTTCTATTGTTTTTGCATATGTTTAGGCGTGTGCTTTATGCAACATTTGTTGCATATCTAATGAGCATAAGTTTTAAACAAATGTTTATATTTGTTATTGTATAATTTTTTTTGTTTTTAAAAATGCGGCTTTCCACTTATTGTGCTCACATACAAGGGGTGACAAAATTTTAATTTTTAACATAATTTGTTTTATTTGTTTCTATCTAACATTTGGTAAAAATGATGAATTACTTTTATTTCTTAGAAATATATTAAAAATATTTTTATAAATTTGTGTAATCGATAGAATAAAATATGTAAATTATTAACGAATTTATTTGAACAGAGTAGTGGAATATGACTTTTTATGCCAATAAGGAGGCAAAGTGAATGAAATGAGTTACTTTTAGCTAGTGAAAACATTTTCTTTAAAAAAGATAATAAATTCTGCTGACCTTAACTAACCAGCTAAAACTTGGTAATGACTTGCAATTACTGAACAACATACTTTTCAATAAATACTTTATATCATATGTTTATTTATTTTACTAAACTACTTAGTAATGGCTGATATATAATCTGAAATACAGTGAGTGTCAATGGCTTGCATATGGTAACATTTTTGGAAACTATATTCCATGACTCTGGCTCATAAATTAGGCTGAATTTAACCGATGGGGCGCACAGTGTTAGATTTTGCCAATTTAGGGGGACTAAACTCAAAATTTGTTTGATTTTTTTTTCTTAAGTTTCAATTCAGTATGAGAGACAATTATTCAAACAATAAATAAATGCATATCATAGTGAAGAAATGTGAACCAAAACACGATAACGGTACTCCGAATGTCGTGTATTTTACAGAAAATAAAAATCTAATTTCTACCCGCTTCATGTTCACTAACTTTGAACATTTTTAACTTTTTTGTTTTTGAATATTTTTTGTCATTTTTTTTGTTTTTTAAAGGTTTTTATTTTATTTAATAATAGTCATAAAGACTTTTTAAGAAATAAGTTAAAATAAGTTATCCGGGGCGGTTAATATAAAGCGTTTTATTGTAAGTATATCTGGAAAGTGAGAAATCTTTTATAGACTCTAAAATATAGAATACCATTTGATTCCAGGGTTCTGTTGTCATCACATGATAAATTGATGTATAACCTATTGGAATTACAAAATATTTTTTGCACCTTTTTGCATACAACATACATACACATTCTTCAAAAGTTCAGCAAGATAGTTTTCAGGGTTAAAGTTTTTTTTAAGGTTATGTTTAAGGGTTAACGTTTTCTGATTTTAGTAAAACTTTCAGACTATATTAAAAATTATATGGAATATAATATTCTGAATAGATTCTACTTAAAATTCATAACAGTAAGGAAATTCCCAAAAAAAATATGGCCAAATAATTAGTTTTTCTCGAAAATTGCAAAATTTAAATCACAGGTATGGAAAAACTATAGCAGATATTTTCATAATTTCTTCATATTTTTATTCCCTATTATATTCTCAATAAATCTCAATGTGATGATCAAAAAGTTCAGAAATTTGTTTAACCAAATTTTTAAAAATTTGAAAATGGAGTTTTGAAACTGCTTTTAAAAAAATTAATTTGTTTGGTCATACCTGCGAATAGGTTAATGTTTTCCTACAAATCCAAAAACTCATATACAAGTAAATATGTAAAATAAAAAAATTTCATATCTTGTTCCAGTGGCTTGAGACAATTTAATGGTCTGGGGATTTTTAATAACTTTAACATTTTGTAACCAATTTTTGTTTTTTATATTTCATTAGAACGACAATTACGTACACATTTCGATTCCTTTAAATTAAATTGCATCCTAATATTTTACACAACGTGTCTCTACAATATATAAAACAATTTAATAAACAATAATAAACATAAACAATTTAAAATTTTTTTTGGAGCACTCTACTGTGCATGTTTATTCTTACTGTTATATGACGGTGCAAAGTGGTTTAGACATTTTTTTTTTTGGAAATAGTTCGGTATCTCGCGAACTATTAGATACATTGTTACGAAATTTCACATGGTTGGAGCTTATGGTCGAGTTGATTCACGTTTGTTCAGCTTCCTAGAGATAATGGGGGCCAGTGTGTAGCCCCCAAAATTGGTCACCTCGTGTCTCAATTTTTTTAAAAAAATCGCCAAAAATCCATTTATGATCCGAATGGACCTGTGACTTAAGAAAACTCCTCAAGAAAAAGTCTAACGATCTCGGTGGTCAGTACACTTCAAGCTCACGTGAGATGACCCTGTCCATGATCACAACCCAAAATCCACACCAAACATTGACTTTTTGGGAAAGCATTGGACGCATCATAATCCATATGATATACTAGGGATTAATATCATCCTAAATTCGACAATTACTTTTTTAAACATTAAATTTTAACAATAATATATTAAAATAATGTGGTTATATATCTTAGCATTGGCAAAATGATGGAAACCTTTAATTTTAACCTTTAAAAGGAAAAAGACTAAAAACTGTTATTTCCATTTCTATTTTATTTGGATAATTTCTCTTTGTAATTTTTTCGCAAAATAAGTTTCTTTAAATAGTTAGTAAAATGGCTAGAGTCAAGATTTGTGAAAATTTAAAAACCAAAACAATAAACTGCTTATTTAATTGCGGAATTTAAGAAAAAATCTTCAGTTTAAAAAATATAATTATTAGATAGGAAGAGTAAAAAGTTTTTCTGCACAAACTGCACATTTTGAAGGAAGTCCATGTAAAACTAATTCCACGACAAGGTTATTTAATACCAAAAGAAGAAGAAGAATGTGGGGAGTATTGCTTTACTTCTTTATTATGGTGAATGTGTTCCATAGGTTTCAACGTGCGAGAAATGGTTTGTGCGGTATTGGGGATTTTGACAAGGAAGACAAAGGTCGCCCAGGCTAAGCAAAAAAGTTTGAAGACCAAGAATTGGAAGCATTACTCCATGAAGATTGTTGTCAAACTCTACAAAAGACTGCAAAATCATTGGAAGCTGCTCAATCTGCAATTTCCAATCGTTTGCCAGCAGCAGGATTCATCCAAAAGCAGGAAAATTGGTTACCATACGAGAGACCTATAAAAACGATTTTTTATGTATTCAGCTTGAACCGAATCATTACTTGCGATGAAAAATAGCTCCATTACAATAACCCGAAACGTAAGAGATCGTATGGAGCTCGGTTAACCAGCCGAATCGACACCAAAGCCAAATATAAATGGCGCTAAGGTAATGCACTGTAAGTATATGGTGGGACTGAAAGGGTCCCATCTATTATGAGCTGCTGAAATGTGGCAAGACCATCACAAGGAACATGTATCGTATATGCGACCAGACACGAAACATGTAACATTCCATCATGACTACGCTCGATCACATGTTGCAAAACCTGTTAAAAAGTATTTCAAATGAAGTGGTTGGGAAGTTTTGGCTCATCCGCTTTATAGTCCAGACCGTGCCCCGTCCGACTTCTCCGCCCGACGCAGAGTGCTCTCTCTGGGATACGCTTCACTTTGGAACAGATTATCCAATATTGGCTTGATTCGTTCATGGCCTCAAAAGATTAGCAGTTCTTTTTTCTCGGAATCGATAGGAAAATACTGAATAAATTTATATTGTTCAAAGGTTTCAAAATGAAAGCGAAAAAATGTTAAAGACTACCACACTTTAAGACATATATCCAACACTTAGATCCATTTTGAAGTGGCATACGCAAACGCAAGATTTTAATCCCAAAAAAACCTATGATAAAACTAAG
The DNA here is from genome assembly GCF_958450345.1 of Calliphora vicina. Taxonomy (NCBI): domain Eukaryota; kingdom Metazoa; phylum Arthropoda; class Insecta; order Diptera; family Calliphoridae; genus Calliphora; species Calliphora vicina. The sequence continues at coordinate 56,346,647 of NC_088781.1, read as the reverse complement.
GAAACTTTGTCGGCTGCAAAATATTTTTAAGCAGCCACGATACACCACTATGGTGGTGTAGGGTATAAATAAGGAATATCCAATAAAATATTGAGTCACTAAAGTGGCCTGACAATTTTTGTGAAAATTATATCTAGGTTTCCATTATTTTGTTTGCTTACGAAATTCATAATTAATTCATAATAAATTTAATTCAACCCTTGAATATTTAGTACATTTTTGTTAAATTCAAATCTAATTCAAAATATTGATTTTAAATATTTGTTTATTTTAAACTTTTAGAAAATAAGTAAAGAATAATTTGTTAGCGATATTGCTAATGTGACGGACGTACCATTAAGGTTCTGTATATTCTGAGATGGGCTACCTATGTTCCGGCCGTGCTCAAGGAAATTTGGGATGGATATTGTCTCAAAATAAACAGATTTGCATAAATAATAAAATAAGGTAGCATTCAGTCAACAATAAAATAAAAAAAACTAATCTGAATTGAAACTTAATTAAATTGAAGAGATATTGATGTTATTCTCTCTTCACTTCTACACCCAACCCTACCATTGCTATCTTAAATCAAAATAGATATTGAACTACCCTACTTACAACCTTATCTGTTCATGAAATTTTGTAAACAAATTTAGCAAGTCATTTTTAAAATTCAAACAATTTTATTATAAATTAAAATAAATTCCAAACAAATTCAACATGTCAATAAAGTGTCAAGTGTAACAAAATTAATAGTTAACATTTAGATATTTTAAATTAAAGCAAATTAAGCAAATTCTTTAACAGTTAGTAAGTATTAAGTTTGATTAGAATCAAATTTTTGACAAATTATCAATTTTAGTGTATTAATAGTATTAATATACATATGTATATTAGAGTGACAATCAGTTGTATGGAAAATTTTTTTTGTTAAAATTTTGAAGAGTGCCGGGTGGAATATTGTGACACTAGGCCTAAAAGTTAAGTGCTGAAAATTTGAGCCAAATCGGTCAACGATTTCTGGACGCGCTTCGAGGTCAAAGTTCAGATATATGCAAAATTTTACTATTTATATAGAATAAATAGGTGAAACTCGTTAAATTTCTGCATTGTTTTCTAGAAATGTATAGATTTATTTATATTAATGAATATTAAATTAAAATTTTTTTTGGAAGTTAACCCTGCATCTCCTTTGGGTCAAAATGACCCAAAAACTGTATTATCGCCAAAATTCGGAAAAAAATGCAAATTTTTCAGATATTTTAAAAATTTTGCTACTAAATAAATACTTTTGCAATTGAATGCAAAAGAATCGAAATGTGTACGTAATTATCGTTGTAATGAGATATAAATGACAAAATTTGGTTAAAAAATGTTAAAGTTATTACAAATTCGCCAGACCATTAACGTGTTTCAGGCCACTTGAACAAAAAATTTAGGAAAAAAAATTAACATATTTCGAGAAAAATTAAAATAAAAGCTAATTTTTATTTAAAATATATCCGTATTTACTTGTGTATGAGTTTTTGTCTTCGTAGGATACCGTTAACCTATTCGCAGGTATGGCCAAAAAAAATATTTTTTTTAACGGCTGTTCCAAAACTCCATTTTCAATTTTTTAAAAATTTTGTTAAACAAATTTCAGAATTTTTTGATCATCACATTGGGGTTTATTGACATCAAAACAGGGAATAAAAATATGAAAAATTTATGTCAATACCTCTTACAGTTTTTCCGTACCTGAGATTTAAATTTTGCGATTTTCAAGAAAAACTAATTTTTTGTCCATATTTAGGCGAATGATACCAATTTCCTTAATGTTATAAACTTTAAGTAAAACCTATTCATAATATTATAGTCCTTGTAATTCTAAATATGGTCTGAAAGTTTTATTAAAATCGGAAAACGATAACCTTAAATCGTGAAGGTCAAAGGTCAAATTTTTCAATATTTGGAATTTCTAAAGAAAAGATAGCGAAATGTTATATATTTTTGGGCCGATTTTAATGAGACTTGAGGAAAGTATAACATAAAGTTCAGAATTTAAAATAACAGCCCAAAAATGGAAATTAACTCTTAGCAGCACTTGGGGTCCAAATTACCCTCAACATTTAAAATCACGAAAAACACAGCCATTTTGACCCCAAGTGCTCTTAAAGGATTAAATCCATTTTTGCACTACTGTTGTAAATGTTAGACCCCAATGTATATTTTGCTCAAGTTTCATTAAAATCGGCCCAAAAATATATAACATTTCGCTATCTTTTCTTTAGAAATTCCAAATATTGAAAAATTTGACCTTTGACCTTCACGATTTAAGGTTATCGTTTTCCGATTTTGGTAAAACTATCAGACCTTATTTAAAATTACAAGGACTATAATATTATGAATAGGTTTTACTTAAAGTTTATAACATTAAGGAAATTGGGCTCATTCGCCTAAATATGGACCAAAAATTTGTTTTTCTTGAAAATCGCAAAATTTAAATCTCAGGTACGGAAAAACTGTAAGAGGTATTGACATAAATTTTTCATATTTTTATTCCCTATTTTGATCTCAATAAATCCCAATGTGATGATAAAAAAATTCTGAAATTTGTTTAACAAAATTTTTAAAAATTTGAAAATGGAGATTTGAAACAGCCGTTAAAAAAAATAATTTTTTTTGGCCATACCTGCGAATAAGTTAACGGTATCCTACGAAGACAAAAACTCATACACAAGTAAATACGGATATATTTTAAATAAAAATTAGCTTTTATTTTAATTTTTCTCGAAATATGTTAATTTTTTTTCCTAAATTTTTTGTTCAAGTGGCCTGAAACACATTAATGGTCTGGCGAATTTGTAATAACTTTAACATTTTTTAACCAAATTTTGTCATTTATATCTCATTACAACGATAATTACGTACACATTTCGATTCTTTTGCATTCAATTGCAAAAGTATTTATTTAGTAGCAAATTTTTTAAAATATCTGAAAAATTTGCATTTTTTCCGAATTTTGGCGATAATACAGTTTTTGGGTCATTTTGACCCAAAGGAGATGCAGGGTTAACTTCCAAAAAAAAAATTTAATTTAATATTCATTAATATAAATAAATCTATACATTTCTAGAAAACAATGCAGAAATTTAACGAGTTTCACCTATTTATTTCATATAAATAGTATAATTTTGCATATATTTGAACTTTGACCTCGATGCGCGTCCAGAAATCGTTGCCCGATTTGGCTCAAATTTTCAGCACTTAACATTTAGGCCTAGTGTCACAATATTCCACCCGGCACTCTTTGAAATCTAAAAAAAAAAAATCGGCTGTCACTCTAATGTATATATTTTAAAGAAAATTGGTTATGAAATTAACCCCCATTAACAAGAAAGCCTGGTTATGCCTTAACTAGCAGTTATACTGTCGGTTAAAATTATTTTTGTATGAAAACTGTCAGTATAACTATTAGTTAACACATAACCAGACATCGTGTTACTGGGGGTAAGTAATATATATAGCAACAAATATTCATAAAAAAAATTTAAGTGTTTAAGTAATATTTTTTTTTTGCAAATTTAAAAGGAAAAAATATGTAAATATGGTATTTGCAACTCACCAATTACCTCTCCAGCGATGACATAAGGCCTTGTGTCTGCTTAAGGTTTGATTAACTATATTTTCGTTATAAAAACTTAAATTTTTGAAGAACAAATTTTGAAATGTTCCATAACCAAATTACTTATGTAAGTATGTTCTAATTAATGACATGATAGAACAATATTAGTATTTTACATCACTAAACAATAATATAAAATAGTAGTTAAACAGCCAATAAGATATTTAATAATTTAAGTTATGAATTTAAGAAAATTTTACTTTTGTTTTTTTTTATAAAAATGAGTGAGAAATTTAGATGGAAAACAAACTTTAAAATACAATTACCAAATTTTAGCGAATAATCTTATCAGCCACCCACTTATGAAATGAGGATGATGAATACTTATCTATTAGGTCACAAGAAAATTTCATACCCAAACTTATCAAAATTACAATTATCTTCAAGCCAAATTGTTTGTTTTATTAGATATATGTACATATGTAGGTACACTTTGGATACTTAACAGTTCCTTCAAACCAAATTCAGATTAACTTCCAGAACTTATCCTTCCGATATTATTCTTGTTTTCCAATCTTTTGCAGTTACCGTCTTCTTTTTCTCCTTACTTATAAAATTTATATCCTTTCCTTATCCTCACAGATAACTTTTTCTTTCAAAATTTTCTCACGTTTTTTTTATTCTCCTTCTGGCTTTTTCCACCAAAAGAAATCCGTGTTTTCTCAAATCAAAATCTCCAAATAACACAACCTTTTTTCTTTATTAATACAATCTCTTCGTTTTCGTTCTTCTCGTCAACCATTCTTTTTCAAAATTTTTCTCTCCCAAAAAATTCTAATTTTTCATTTGATTACTTTTTCAAATTTTTTTAAAAATTTAATTTTCAACTTTTATTAAGTAAAAAAAATATAAAAAATACGTTCGAGCTTAAAAAGAGTACCTCACAGTAATGACCTATTTAACTCCTTATTTATAAGCGATTGTGGAAAGTACTTGCCCACAATGATATCCCTGTGTTAAAATAGTGAGTAAATATGCCAATATATGAGTACTTTGTAATATAAGTTTTTTACCGTTTACTTTTATTCAAACTTTGACTAGATTTCTCTTGTTAATACAATTTTCTCCTCAAAAACTATATTTTAATCAAATACACCTCTAACTTTCTTTAATGTTGACAAAAATACTTGTCTGCCACACTAATTCCTCGCACAGACTTATTACATTATTAAATAATTTATGGACTTAATAAAAGAATACAATTAAAACGCAATCAAATACCAGAACATTAACTTAAATCCTATAGAAATTCATTTATATATTTTCACACATAAATTAACCAACAAAAATACACACTACCCCCCCTCACTTGTCATACTCCCGCCCCCTCATATAATAAATAGACTTTCGCCTTGATGTCAGCCGCATTAATAGACATGGAAAACAATTCCGAAAAACACAGAAAAACCACACTCAAACACAACAGAGCAAAAGGAAGAAGGAACAAAAAAAAAATAAAATAACACACATTGAAGGAAAAATCCCTTTTAAATGCCTCTAAGCTAAATGGACACCAAACAAAAGTTTTACCATATAAATAAATACTGACCAAAAGAGCATGCACAGATATACAAACAGCCCAGTAGTTCTGGGTGACTGTACGGAACTAGTGATATTACCTATAATTTACTCAACCTAACCCGATACCAGCTACATTATTCGACTCATTATCAGAGAACTGAGTACAATAACCGGTTTCATGTAACAAACCATTCTATGACTAGCTAAAATCCTCCATATAACAGATACAATAGTGAAATAACCGCTGAAATGACCAGAGATTGGTCTATCAAGTGACAGATATGGTAAATTTTCCTGCATTATATACTTTGTAGTGTGTAAAATTAAATTTAGACAAACTACTCTCTAGATTACCAAAAGGTCTCTTTGTGACAATTGACTCTTCAATAGATTACTTGTGGTTGGTAAAGTAACTACTTTCTAAAGTACAGTTTTAAATAAAATTACTTCATCCTGAGTACAATAATCGGTTTCATGTAACAAACCATTCTCTGACTAGCTAAAATCCTCCATATACCAGCTACAACAGTCAAATAACCGCTGAAATGACCAGAGATTTTTCTAGCAAAGGACAGATATGGTAAATTTCCCAGCATTATATACTTTGTAGTGTGTAAAATTAAATTTAGACAAACTACTCTCTAGATTACCAAAAGGTCTCTTTGTGACAATTGACTCTTCAATAGATTACTTGTGGTTGGTAAAGTAACTACTTTCTAAAGTACAGTTTTAAATAAAATTACTTCATCCTAAATTACTTAGAGGCACTAAAGGCACAGTTGACTTCCCGCTTGATTACCTGTGATATAAAAAATAACCAATTAATTTCCATTTGCACATACTTGTCAAATTACCTAAAAATATATAAACTGGTGTCAGCCAAGTTAATATTGCATGCAGGATTGATTTGCGCCAAGAACACGCCAATGTTAAAGTAACTAGTCACTAATTCTGTAAATATTGGTGACCCCAGCGATGGATAAAGTCACTAGTTCGGGACACTTGGCTAGAACTGCTGGGACACTACAACAAATAAAATATCTACACATACAATACATAGAAAATATTTACACATACAAAGAAACCAACAGGAAAGGAGAAAAAATAAATCTGAAATAAATGAACGATGGAACGCCAGATGAATGAATGAATGTTTGGATGGTTGATGGTTTATTTGGTTGGTGGGCCACGATACGAAATCCAAACCGTATAACCTGTGTGTGTGTGTGTGGAGCTCTGTATCCATGTTTAGACAATAAATACGTGTATGAAGTGAAATAAATAAATTGCTGGCAATTACTGCGTTAACAAGTTTTATTGACTCTTAAATGTTATTTTTTCGTCATGTCTATTAATGTCTGCTATAAAATAAAATTCGAAAAACAAAATAAAATCCCCATTCATTCACGGCTACGAGCACATGAGGAAAAAAGACCCCAAAAAATATTGTACAATAACGAACATTTACTAACTGGAAACATATAGAATAATGGATGAAATATGAGGATATATAGACTATAAGGACAGACAGGACAGGAATACAGTGGCTGATAATAGTTAATAAATGTGATTTTCTCAATATGGAGAATATAAATACAAAAAATAAATACATGGAAATTCAAAAATTTTGCATACGCCGATACTTAAATGTGCTAAAACTTTTCACGTTATTAATTGTTCTCAGCTGTACAAAGTTGTCCAAACCCGAGGTAGTCAACTTTGACACCTTGAATCTCAGTCAATTATGGACCGATCCTCAGTCAACTGTCAGTACTCCACCGACTTAATATACTGAGAGTATATTCCAACCGCTGTGATATCGTGCCCAAATGGTTTCCAGGGACTGCAACGTCGTCCGCGAAGTTTTATAACCCCTGAAATCCAAATTCCTGAGCTGACATCTTATGGCCAGATGCCACAGAAGTGAAGATAATGTAATAGCAAACAAACCTTATCAATTTCAGCCAGCTAGCTCCTTCCGTTTGGGCCGTATCGCATTTTCAACAGACAGACAACCTCAACCTTAAATCATCATCTTAATTGACACACACTGTAAAGTTACCTACCTATACACTGGTCTTTAAGCAAAACACAATAACAATGTAAGCAACCATGAAAGCAAAAAAATTGAGCGCGATATTCTGTTTGTTTACAGTCAATGAAGTACTACAAAATGATTGTGTAATATGGACACATGTTACCCAGTATCCAAGAGAAAACACAACACTCAATCACACCCAAATACTTACATCTATAAATGATTTAAATATAGGTATAAGAGCACTAGAACACCTAACTTTGATAGACCGACTCCCCAACTTTGGGGGGTTCCTGTAGTCATATGTTTAAGAGCGACAGTATAAAAGTATATACAATTTTTGGGGGGTTTGTATCTTTTGTATTTTTTTTAAGCAAAAATTACCAATTTGTAGTGTCGTCTGTCAATGTTGTGCCACAAAAAGGGAACGAACAGTGGTATGAATTAGCATTTGTAAGAAACGTGTGTTTTCAAAGTCCAGACTGTAGACCAATAATTCAACTCCTAATACTCTTTTATGAATGCCAAAGAAAGAAGATAGCCCCTCGTATCCGGTTCGGGACTTAAAACTATCTGGAGATCGGGTTCCCAGAACGTCGATCCCAGGTTGTGGTGAGCTGCATGCTACTGATGTCCAAACATGCTTGTTCAATCCGCCTGCTTCTAAGGCAACAACAACAACTGCTTTTACTTTGACCTAGGTATGCTGATGATACGAAACCTTCAAAGACAGTAGTCACGACCTGTGGTCTTTGAGCTAAGTACGTCCAAAGCTGCTAAAGTTCTAGATGGTACCAAAAAGACGAAATCTCATGTTTCTGGTGATATATCTACTACCACAGTTCAGGAGGAACCGTCAACCATGATATCGGGTTCCTCTAAAGCTCAGAAAAGCCGTCGACCTCGATGTCGGGCTCTATGACTCTGGCTGAGCGCCATCCGCCTGCTTCTGAGGCAACAACAACTGCTCTTTGACTTTGACCTAGGTATGCTGAATATTATACGAAACCTTCAGATGGCAGTAAGGTTTCTGGAAGCCACTTACCTCTGGTCTTCAAACTAAGAACGTCAAAAGCTGCTAAAGTTCTTGGTGGTACCAAAACGACTAAATTCAATGTTACTGGTGGCATGTCTACCACCACTGTTCAGAAGGAACTGTCGACCAAGATATCGGGTTCTTGTAATACTAAGAAAAGCCGTCGACCTCGATGTCGGGCTCTATAACTATGGCTGAGCGCAGCGTCAAGCGCAAAGATGTCTTAAATATTGACGAGAGACTGGGCCAAGAGCTACCTGTCAAGGCTAATTCTTCCGTTAACGCAGAAGTGTTAATATAGCTTCCGAGGCGCCTAAAACGCAAAAACAAATGAGTCATATCTTCAGATATCCCGCTGTTTCGTATGCCATTGAGGAAACCCAGCCAAACTCTGGCTTAATTCGTGAATTTTTTTTTTAGTCTAAACTGGTTGAGGGCGTATATATCCTACTGGAGTCCGAACCAGAAGATGTCCACGAAACCATCCTGTATGATCTGGATCATAGTGAAGGTTACACAAACAGTCACCACTCCAAAGCAAAATCAGGTGCACTGCTCCTCCTGTTGGCTGAAAAAGGAGAAGAGCTAATTCTGGTCTAAGGACTCACCATTGCAAAATATGTGGACTAACACTACAAGACTACAAGCTTTTGTATGCCAACACATTCCATTAAGAGTTTACTTAATGGCCAAAAACCATATTAATATCTTCATACAGTACAGTTTTGAAGATACGGAACCACTGCATCTGAGTCTAGGTCTTCCACAATCTTGCTCCTGAGCAATTACATGTCGCAGATCAATCTCCCAATCAATTGGTAGGAAATTTGGTGTGTGAAGCTGGCAGACGACACCTTCAATATCAATTCTGCAGAAGCTAGATACAAATTCTAGAGGGGAATATTTAGTAGACCTCTTACTTGAGTAAATCTAGTGGTAGCCAATAGTGGTTCAGCACCTAATTTTGTTGTGGTAATTAGAAAGGAGGTTGTCGATATAACGGTTCTTATATCGATAACCATGCATCTAGTAGCGGAATGGACTGTATCTAAACAGTGTTCATTTTCGGATCATTAAAACTTGGACTTTATCATTGTGATTCCTCTTAAGGTCGTTTGGTGTAAGGATCGTTCTTTAATAGAAGGAAGCTAAATTGTGAGTCGCATAAATACATTATTATGAAGCATTCTTAACACGGTCGCATATATTAGCAACATGGATGAATTGAATTGGCCGTAAATTTGCACTACCATGCTAAGCTGTGGACCGGTATGCATAAGTACAAATATAGGGGACAGATTAAAAGTGATGTAGACTGTTCAACGAGGAGAAGAGCAACTGGTCTCTATAAATCCTCAGTAATTGACTTCAAGCGTCAAGTTAGAAATGCCAAGCGCCAGTAATGGAGGGACTTCTGCAGTAATGTTGAGAGTTCTTCTGATCCTCTTTCGAAATATCCTGTCAAATGTTATTATCTTCCTTATTAACATAAGAGTTTCGAACATTTGCACATTTAACTCTCGTTTCATGAAATACACTTTCCATTACGTTTAACGAGAACTAAAATATCTGGGTTATTAAGAGTTTTGACTCATAACAAACCCTTATAAAATACAAATTAATAACATGTACTCAACCATAGCTCTTTTATAACCACGCAAAGTTTTATTCCGTTTCCATTTTTATTCCCTTCGTGAGAAGGTGAAGGGTATAATTCCCACAATATGATTTTCCGACCCTAAAAAGTATACATAATCTGGATCCTTATAGATAGCAGAGTCGATTAAGCCATGTCAATCTGTCTGTCTGTTGAAAACAACTTTCCGAAGCCCCCAAATAACTTACATACACAATTCATACATTAATATCTACTTTACTATTTAAAATCGAGAAAATCGGTCCTCAAATAGCTGAGATATAAGGAAAAAACCAGCAAAACCTCGATTTTTGACCTATTTCTGGATTACTAAGTCAATATTCCAAACATTTATTTTTCCACAAAAATTATAAAAACAACTTTGGAAAAATAAAAAGTTTCCCTAAATATATTTAAAATTTTTATTTTGAAGTATAATTTGGTGAATTGTATATAGGATTCGGATTCCGAATATGGCTCTCTTATTTGTTTTTTTTTTTCTAAATTCATCCACTGTACGACATCAAGTCACACAGAGGAGAAAATCAAATTTTAATACTGAATCTATAAATCTACACTTTTTTAAAGTGATCATACTTGTTAAATATTTCGATTTCATATCAGACGGACTCCTATTGATTGAGCGATTATTCCTTGTCATTAAAAATATTGGATTTTTCTGTAGGTATGAACAAATCTCAATCACTGTACAAGCTACAATATAAAGTGTTTTTCGAGCAGAGCAAGTTGTGTTGAAAAGGCAAGTCGTGATATTTTAAAAGGTTCCCCAATTTTTTTTCAGCGTTCATGAACAAATTTTCCCTGATGTAAATTTATTGTTTGCCTTCATGTGTATGTTAAACATTTTGTTTTCCAATGACTGTGATTGAATGTATGAATGAATGAATAACTGAAATAGTGACTGACTGGCCAGGGCAAAAGGGGTTTATGAATGATGAGGTGGTCAAATAATCTACACATATGAGCGTATGTATGTATGGATTTGTAATATTTTGTCTGTTACATTTTTTTTTTTGGGAATTTGACAACAGTAAGCTTTTTTGTTTTTACTAAACGGACTTTGTTACCAAAAAAAAAATAAAACAAAATGTTTTTGGGTGGGAGTTTGAGTGAAAATGCTGTATGTTGGCTGCATTTATGGTTTTAGCTTTAGAGCTTAGTTTTGGTGTCGCTATCTGTGGCAAAACAATGAATAACAACAATACTACTCACTGAACCTGAAATCATTTGTTTTGATTGTTCAGTTTTCAGTTCGGTTCGGTTCGGCTGATTTTTTTGTTTGTAGCTGGCTTTCGAGTTGTTTCCAATTGGAAGGATTAACATGGATTTGTAGGGTTTATTTTGTTCTTATTTGTCGTTGTCTTGTATTTTTTTCTTTTCTGGTATATGGTTTCAATACAAATTTTATGCTTTATCGGTTTCTATTTTTAGATTTAAAATAACGTTTGTTAAATAATAGGGGAGATTAGCAAGTATTTTGTTCAAATTCAGCCTTAAAGTAGGCTATATTCATTGCTTTCAGTTTATTTATTAAATGGTAAGGCTTAAATGTTTACTTGAACGAACTAAGTATGTAAATGATTTATTTTTGAGTTATTTTTTAATGTCTTTAAGTTTTTCTTAGCAAAATAATATTATTTGTTCTGTAATAAGTAGGGTATTCATTCGACCAATGATCGTTCGAATAATCGAATAATTTATTACGAATAATTATTCGAACAATTTAAAAATGACCATTTTCGAATAACGAATAATTCGAACAATTTTATGTAGAATAATCGAATAAAACGAATAAATGTTCATATATATTTAAATTTATTAAATTGCTTAAAATTTTTCATAATTCCATATTTAAATAAGTAATAATGACTCACAAAAATTGTATTGTTTCTAAAATTCGACAAATAACTAAAGACAAAGGGACTTTCGATCACTGTAGATGAGTGTTCTGATAGCTCCTTCTATAAATATATATAAATATTACTGCAAGAAATTACAATTCTAAAAACAAATCTTTAAAAATTTTTAACTTAGGACATGAACCAATGAAAATAAAAGGTACGGAGTAAAATATTCATTATTTAGCAGGCGAAATATTAGAAGAATCGCAATTAATAATCAAAATATTAACTTAGATTAACGTAGAGTTAAATGTAATGGAGAATGTGATTTTGAAACGGTCATGGAAAGTGATAATGAGGATGACATTTATAATGATTACATGGAAATAGATGAAGGCCATGATCTTAAAATATATGTATATAAGTGATGTTATTAACCGCGTACTTAAGTGTTGCAAAATATTTAATAAATCGAATGATGAACACAAATATTGCAAACTAACGTTTTGTGGCAAGAAATGCATGGAGTTCGTCTTATACATGATATTGAACATCGTTGAACATCTTTGTCTAACATGGTAATAAACTTTTTGCGTATTTGTAAATGCGTCAATCATGCACTACATTATTTCAAATTAGCCACGTTCACTGACAATGATATCAAACTTTGAACAGATTCCCTTTATTGTGTAATTCCCCAAGACCACTTTATTAAGCAAAGATTCGGAAACGTTGATAGAGCTTGATGTATAATACAATTTGTTATAAATAATTTAGAAATAGTGAATAATTAATTTACTACATAATTAGTTATTCAATTTAAAACCGGAATTGATGAACGACATAAAAGTGTTCTTAATACGTTTATATTGTACTAGCTGACCCGGTGCGCTTCGCCACCCCAATTAGAAGAAAGAAATAGTACTATCAAGTCTCACTTTGTGAATCTAATTGTAAATATCTAATTTCATATTTCTGGGTCCATTATTATAGAAAATGCAAAATGTGTTCCTAATTTTAAATTTTTAGGTTTATTATTATAAAATATTCAAAAAGTACCATTGCAATAAGGAAATAGTACCATTGATTATCACGTTTAAATTCGCATTCACTAAACCATAACCCGTCATGTTTGAATTTTAGATTTGTATATCATTTCCTATATTATCAACTAATTTTGTTTCTATAATACTTAAGATTTAATAAATTATCACAAAACCGAAACCGATCGGTTTTTAATTTTTTAAAACCGAAACCGCGGTTTTGAAATTCTTCGATTTTTTGGAAACTCTAGGTCCATTATTATAGGAAATTCAAAAAAGTACCATTATAATATATAAAAACTTCCAAAAATCCCACACTTGTGGTTTTCCACTCACTCGGGTCCATATAAGCTTAATTTCATGGCGAAGAAATTATTGGTGAAGAAATTACAAAAAGTACCATTCCAATAAAGAAAAAGTACCAAAAAGTCTCTTCCTAGAATTCTCACTCACTTAGGACCATATATGTTTAATTTCATGTTTCTAAGTCCATTGTTATAGAAATTTCAAAAAAGTACCATTAGAAGAACAAAAAAGTACCTATAGTTCAGTTCACACATTTTGTTACCTAAATATTATCCCCTATTCCTAACACTAACTTCACTCAGATACATATCAGCTAATAATGTCGATAACTGAAATAATTTAAAATGTTAAAAAAGTACCATTAGGAGAAAAGTACCAATTTCCCGTTTCTTCCTTGAACACCCCTCAAGTTTGAAATTTGAAAATATTCCATTTTGCTAAAATTGTTTATGCTACAGACATGTCTCAAAATATTAAAATCTGTGTTAATGTGCCCAAGAATAAATATGTTTTAAAAAAAGTACCAAAATGTTTACCCGGATTTGGCCCAATATACACCTTGGCACTCGAGTTCCAAATAACACCCTGTTAGTTAATTTTTGTATGAATCCAGGAACCAACGTTAAAAAAATATCAAAATTGGCTTAATAATTTCAAATATAATGTATTTTCCCGATTATATACCTTTTTTATCCCCATTGAGGTGGTACAATTTTATTCAAATAAATTTCTGTAACGTGATGGGAGCTCATAATAAAATATTCGTATGTCTATGTCAAATTATGGAAAAACATATTTTATGAAAAAGTACCAAAAATAAATACAATTTTTATCCCTTAAGGGTTCGAATTTCCAAAAAGTACCAAACTTATGTTTTTTATTTTTTGATAAGTAAAGAATACAATTTAAAATTTGTTTCTATGTTTATTGGTTTAAAAGATACATAGGGTGCCAAAAAAGTAGCAAAATACAGTTTTTACCCGTTTTATCCCCTAAAAGTTTTGAATTTCGAAAAAGTACGAAACACCTGTCAGCTTATTTTTTGAGTGGAGTAACATGCAATTTTAAGTTTTTTTGTATCTTTATTAGTTTTTAAGATATAAGGTACCGAACCGAATTTACCCTTTTTACCCCCTAAACGTTCGAATTTCCAAAAATCCCTTCTTAACGGATCGTTTTGGGGAGGGTGGAACCCACAGTTAAAATTTCATGATTCTAGCTTCAGTCGTTTGGGCTGTGCGATGATGAATCAGTCAGTCAGTTAGTCAGTGAGTCAGTAACGTTACTCTTTTATATATATAGATTTGAATTCAGGATCATGTCCAACTAGCTGAAAATGTTTAAAGCATAGCTCCAAAACGGAAACTAAAAGGTTTGCTAGTCAATTGTTTTGTAGATTGTTCGGGAGTTAATCTGATCAGAATATTTCTGAGGAAAATTTAATGATGGACTTTGTTTTCGAATCTTTTTTAACATTATCAATACTTGAATTATTCGTTTTATTCGAACAAGAGAAAAATCAAATAATTCGATTACCCTAGTAATAAGCATGAAATGATCAAAATCTGCTCATAAAAATTAATTTCTTCTAAATGCCATTTAATTAAAGTTTTATTTAATATTACACCCTAAAGTATGCAATAACTTTTTTAGCTAACATCATCCCAATGTTATACATCATTTGTCAAGCAATTGTTGACCAACTCATAGTTTTAAAATAAAAACGTTTTTCTAACAATTACAAACAAAAAATGTTTTGCAACATTTTTGCTAATTACCATTTAAAGAAAAGCAAAAAAAGAAAACAATATATTTGATTTTTTTGTGGAATAAAATATGCAGCATCATCCATCATATAAAATGTCAAAACCTTTTGTCTGTTCACTAAGGGTACAAACACCTAGAAAAACTCATATAGAAAGTTTAACATTGTAAAAATTCTTTTACATTTTAATATGTAAATGTTTTGCCACTTTTTGCAGGCCAACAAAATATAAATTCTCTCTCTCTAATACGCAAAATTCCCAGCTAATGGTTGGACATTTTCACATTTCATTTTTGTTTTTATGAATTTAGGAAACTATAAAAAAGCACCAACACACATTTCTAAAACTAATATTCGTAAAAGTATAAAAAAATATTTTATACAATATTGTTGCAGATAACTTTATTTAACATTTGTTCATTCATTCTTTTCTACGTAGTAGGAAAACATTAAAAAATATTATCGAGAAAATTTATGTCCAGGTTAAGTACTTCTTCGTATTCTTTATGGCTGCAGGACGAGCACAACAATACCTACTTGTACATCATCTACAGAAAAGAGGAATTCTTTTATGTGGCCTCATTGAAAAAAAAAAATAACGAACATAAATTGAAAAATCGTATGTTATAAAACTAAAAAAATGTACTTGTGTTTTTGTTACTGCTGTTTCTATAATGTGGATTATAACATGTGTCATTTACAATTTCAATAAAGGTAAAATTTAAAATAACAAAAAAAAAGAACAACTCACAAAATCTCATACAAAAAGCCAGGAATATTTGACTCTTGAATTATGGTCAAATTTTGTCATAAAATATTTTTGTGATACTAAAACAGGATGGTTATTAAAAAAGTGAGTTATTTTTTGTAAGTTTTTTCTTCTTTTTTGTTAACAATAGCAGGAATCTTGTATAAAAACATAAAAAAGATATGAGTTTTTATGATAACTTACAGGGTGTTTTAATAATTTTTATTAAGAATAAAGCTTTGTATTAATATTTTTCACTTTTTTAAAGTTGAATGGAAAAATCAAACATTTGTGTTCAAACGTAAATGATTTTTTATTTGATTGTAATGAAGATATGTCTGATTAAGTATGGAAAAAAATATTCGTCAAACTGCCCCATGTCACTGATGACAGGCTATTATTTTTTTCTGGCTGTATCTCATCGATGACGAGTTGGGTCTCGGATTTGAGGAATTGTTACAGGTTATTTTTGAACATATTTGCCCATTTTATAGATAATTTCTTCTTTCTTTTTTATTTGAATCTGCATAAATACTGTTAATATTGGGAGTTAATTGTGGGATTTACAATAGATGACGTATTTTTTTTACATGGTTTTTGTTTCATTTTGTAGGGTACATATCTGGTATTTATTCTCAATTATTTATTGAACATTATAGTGTAAACAACAAAGATTTGTTTTGCATCGAAAATGTGGAATTGTGCTTTATATGCGAAAAGTTTTGCTTTACTTCCTTATTTTGAAAAAAAAAATCACACCGATTGCTCACGAGCTCGTATGTGAAACCCGGTCAACCAGGCTTATCGACATCAAAGCCAAATATCCATGGCGTTAAGGTAATTCTCTGTATTTGGTGGGAGCAAAAGGGTCCTAACTATTATGAGCTGCTGAAATATGGCCAGACCATCACAAGGAACCTTAACCGATGGCAACTGAATCGTTTGAAGCAAGCATTGGCCGAAAAACTACCAGAATATGCGGCTAAACATGCAACCGTAATATTACAATATAACATCGCTATTAAAAACCTATGCAATACCTATTAACAACTTTTTAGAAAGAAGTGGTTGGAAATTTTTGGCTCACACGCCTTATCGTCTAGACCTTGCCCCCGTCCGAAATATGAGCAGTTCTTTTAGTGCGGAATCCAAATGTTGCCAGAAAGATGGGAAAAGGTCATAGCTAACAAACGTCATTACTTGGAATAAATTTATATTGTACAAATGTTAACGAAGTAATCAAGGATAATATAATATTAAAAAATCACCTGGAAATGATTCTGTTGCACCTACTATGATTAAAAACCTACCGAGTTTGGCAATAATTGTGCTGTCTACAATATTTAATGCGATCTTTACACATGGAGTTTTAAAATGTTTGCTGCCACTATCTACTCATAAACTATTGGAATCTTATCTATCGGACCGTATATTTACAGTTAAGTACAACGATTACGTGACAAGAGAATATAGGATTGGAGCATGAGTACCACAAGGAAGTGTTCTTGGACCTACCCTCTATTTGATTTACACCTCTGATTTCCCTACGAGCGATGCATTGACTATTTCTACATTTGCTGATGACTCCGCAATTATTAGCTCGCATGAAAACCCATATATAGCATCTAGTATACTAGATGGCTACTTAAGATGTGTGGAAACATGGTTAAACAAATGGAGAATACGAGTAAATGAGTTAAAAAGCAAACATGTTACGTTCACACTGAGGAGGAGATGCTGTCCACCTGTCTCACTTAACAATGTTAATATACCTCAGTCCGATTATGTTACATACCTTGGTATTCACTTAGACAGAAGACTTACTTGGCGCCGTCATATAGAAACCAAGAGACTTGACATGAAGTTAAAAGCATCTAGCCTTCACTGGTTAATAAGTGACCAATCAAAGTTAATCTTGGACTATAAAGTCACCCTGTATAAAATCATTTTAAAACCAATTTGGATATATGGAATCCAATGGGAACGGCCAGTAATTCCAGTATTGAACTTATACAGATGGCCCAGTCGAAAATTCTTAGGACCATGACGGGTGCACCATGGTACATAAGAAATGAAAACATCCACAGGGACTTGGAAGTTCCACTAGTGAAGGATGAGTTTAAGAAAGTCCGCGATAAATATATACTGAAACTACAATCCCACCCAAATCCGCTTGCTCGGCTTCTCGCACAGAGCCAAACCAGATCAAGGTTTTGTAGAGGAGATCTACCACCCCGCTAAGATGAGGTCCATGCATTAAGCAATGCTCTCTTCAGAGAGCAATTAGTTTTAATTTTAGTTATAAGATTTAATCACTTATTGTTGGGCCTAATGATATCGGCAGATTCAGTAAATAAATAAAAAGTTAAAAATAAAAAATGTTTCAAATTAGAAAAAATTCCGTATTTTAAAGTCATGCACCCAATATAAGTTTGTCATTCAGTTTGTGATTTCTACATATTGCATTTGCGACTTTATAAAGTATACATATAATTCTGAATCGTTATAGATTACGGAGTCGATATAGTCATGTCCATCTGTCTGTCGAAATCTACTTTCCGAAGCTGTATCGTGTTTTCAACAGACAAAAAAGCGGACATTGCTAGATCGCCTTAGAATCTTATGAGGAACCAGAACATATATAATAATGTGCGACAAATATTTTAATGTGTTACAAACGGAATGACAAAATCAAGATATCCCCATCTTTTTTGATGCTGGGTATAAAAATAGTAGGACTTCCCGCCACAAACAAATTTTAATTTGTCTGTTTAATCAATTTAACACTTTTGAGGATTATTTTTCAAAATTTTTAATTTTACAGCGAGAATATTTCCAAAAGTGCATCTGAAAACTACATGATGCAAGATTGATTTTTTAAAAACAAATAATTATAATAATAAATAATAAAATAATTATAAATAATAATTGTGTTATACTACTTCGAATGTTAGAGGACTTTCAAATTAATAAAATCTACAATGCCTCAATTTCTTTCTAAATTAGAAAAAATTATATTGAATTGTCCAAATTACTCTAAAGAGTATGGCACATAATCATAGTCAAACACTAAAGTCGGTTCTTTTTAAAAACAACTTTAAAATAAAAACCAGCTTTTTATTAATTTGCAACCATAGTCAAAATTAAAGTATGTTTTAAATTGAACCGACTTTAACTTGAACCGACTTTAGCACAGCAAATGTAGAAAATGTTTTCATACAATATACAACAAAAAACAGACAAGTGGCAACGCTGAACAAGCTGACTTACAAAATTAAAAAAAAATCCAAAAAACGTAAACAATAAAAGTAACCGGGACATCTAAAGAAAGAAAGAAAGTTGTTTGTTGTGGAAAATATAAGATTAATATCATAATTACGATATTTTGGTACTAATTTTATTGATAACTGTTCAATAATTGCAAAATCTCTAACAATATCTTGTAACTTAAACATTTTTTACTTTGTGACGAACTTTTTTACTCGGCGAAGAACAGCTTATGCTGTTGTTAAACGAGTTAAAAACAACTTCAGCTAGTTTTATATTTAGAGTCGACTTCAGCGTCAGAAGTATACTTTAACTTGTCTATGATAGACATAAAGTCCAATCTTAAGTAAAGTCGAGTTTAATTCTTTTAAAATGTACTTTATTTTTGACTATGATTATGGGCCTATATGTTTACTCGAATATGATAAAAATCCGAAGACCAAAGTTCAATTTGTTTGTGATGTCTGATGGAATTCATGATTGTAAAATTCGATGTACCATAGTTTATGATAATCCACCCATAATTGGTAATAGTTTCAATATAAGGACCACTTTCGAAAAACACATTAACATACATAAATATATCTACATATAATGAATATCGAAACACAATTTTGCTGAGATCAGTAATTTGTATCAAAAAATCATACTTTTAAATATGACTTACTCCTATGCATATAAATATCGACATCGAAATAAAATTCAACACAAACTAGTTTCATTTATACAGCAACTATTCCACTGTATTTAATAGCTTTCAGTCCATAATTGACTATAGCTCCCAAATGCACAGAAATCACATTACAATATTTTATGACAAAAGGTGCATAATTATGCCAACATCCGAAAAAACTATTAAAGTGTATAAATATCGATACAAGATCTACACAGAGAAAACAGATTCGTGATAGTAACCGAATTTGTTGCCAATAGAATGATTCTGTCTTAGTGACCGAATTTTAGAGTAGTGGCTACAATATTTTGGAAGGAGTAACTAAAGTTTGGTTGCCTCAACCGAAATTCTTCTTTATCAACTGACTTTCTATTGTTAGAACTGAAAAATTATATGTGTTCAACCGAATCATTCGATTGGCAACAAATTCGGTTGCTATCACGAATCTGTTTTCTCTGTGTATGGATATATGTTTACTGTTGAATTGTTATACTATCGGTCCATAATTATACATAGCTCCTTGTTAAGGCCCACATCCGGAAAATACACTAAACGCGAATATATTTCTGAGTTTTCACTGTTAAGGGTCGAAATATGTGATATCCAACATTTGCATGTAAATCATGGTTTTTATATTTTATGAAACAGCTACATATGTTTGCAATAATTCCTTATGTTTATTATATTAATTTTATTTTTGTACTATTTTTAAAAATTAATTTAAAAACTGTCTATTTTTAGACATTTTTTTTAATTTAATGTAATTGCGGAAATTTGCCCCTAGCAACGAGGGGGAGGGGTATGGTCACGTTGAAATATAGTTTTTTATTAGCTAAAAGATGAGACTTTACATTCACATATACAAATCTATTTGAAAAATTGTATTTTTACTGTTCGAAAAATCGAACAGCGGAGCTAAATGGGTTAAAGACAAAAATAATAGTTTAAACTGATTATATTTAATTTTTTAATGTTTCAGGTATGTTTTAGGCTAATATTGCGGCGAAAACTAGGCTCTCAATTAGCTTGTAGTATGAAATGAATTTGACTCTGATTGTTTTTTTGCTATTGTCAAATTGTTTATTGAAACCGAATGTATATTTTCTATTCACTTTTTTAGTTTTTGTATACATATATTTACAGAATATATATTGTTTTATTATAAGATAAAAATCTGTCACGTACGGTATGTCAAGTACGATATTAAATTTTATTTATTATAAAATCATCCAAAGATTGTTTTTATTTAAATATGACGGATTGTAAAGGAAAAATATTTCGTTTAGTGTAAGAAATTAAAAGAAACCATAACGTCTCTCACGATTCGAATATTTTCGCATATTTCTAGAAGTACCTCAAAATGATTTCCGTTATACCCTTATTTCGCTCAATATTTTGGACAACAATATTTCGAAAGAACTTTTTATTATTTTAAAATATAGTAACCTCTGAATGGAACATAAAGACCAAATTATTTTTCAGATACTCTTATTTTTGCACAATCTATTCCACTCTATAGGCGTACAAATGTCACATACGATGATATGGAATTGCCCATATGCAAAATTGAGTACGAAAAAAAAAATATTTTTAAAGTTTGTCTAAATATGTACATTAGAGTTCGTTTGTGACCAGGTCACTTCATTTGATTTTCGGGTATCATCATTTTTCTGAAGGTTTTTGCGTAATTAAAAATAATGGCGTCCTTTTTTTGGAAAATTTTCCTTGTGGTGGTTCAACGAACCTAAAGACGCGCATTTTGAGCACATTTTTCTGTAGAGCAAAAACGGTTGAATATATTGCAAATATGATTTCACCAGTCAATTCTGCATCAAAAAAATGCGCGACATTTAAAATTTCCCAACACGTATATGTCAGTTTACTCCGGTCAAAATTTGAACAAGCTTCGTCATTTAGTTTGAGCTTGACAGCCATTGATAGCAGACTACCTCGATACTTGAGGAGAAATTGGAAAAAACAGAGCTCACAGGAGCCTATGTTGATAAATAAAATAAGTAGTTTTTTATCCAAAAACCTTCGTTTCATACAACATA
This sequence comes from Calliphora vicina, assembly GCF_958450345.1. Lineage (NCBI taxonomy): Eukaryota > Metazoa > Arthropoda > Insecta > Diptera > Calliphoridae > Calliphora > Calliphora vicina. The sequence goes on along the minus strand of NC_088781.1, from coordinate 56,325,049 downwards.
TATCAATTTTGGCAATAGAAATAATTACATTTTTTAAATTATTATTTCCAGTAAAGATGAGCATTACTTGTTAATGTAAAAAACAACATATATATTTAATTAATATGTCTACAGCTTTTATTTAAAAGCATAAAGTCGAAATAAGTTAAAAAAAATGATTTATTTATAAAATGTCTGCCCAATCCACAAAATTTAAAATCTTTTACATTTAAATGAAATTTTGCCTAAAATACAAAAATTGTAATAATATTATTTTTACCTTGAGTTTGTTTTTCATATTTGAAAAACAAAAATATTTATTTAAAAATTGATAATTCAATATCCTGCAGGATGTTTTAAATTAAAGCTTATATACAACAGATCTACCCACACACAGCTTCAAATACTCATACATACTCTATATACAAATAAAAATAATACATTTACATTTAAAAAAGATACAAAAGTATATAAGTGAGTTTTTATATAAAAAAGTATTTGTTCGTATTTACTCATAAACTACAATTCACAAAACAGTACATAGATACAGATACATACAGAGATACAGATAAAAATACAAATAAATGAAGAAAGAAAGAATGAATAAGGATTGGGTAGGAGTAGAAGAAAGTACTAAAACCGAATATGAATAAGGATAATAGCAACAACAATAAGAATAAAACAAAAACAAACAAACAAAAAAATCAAATAATTTAAAACGAAAAAAAAAAATTGTAGGGAGTCAGGACAACAACCTACATACAAATACAGATACAGATAGATATGCACAATTGTTAAGAGCAGGCGCAGTTTAAAAAGAGAATAACTCAATTTTATTCATAGAAACCCAAGGGAATTGAAATGTAATGAAGAGAGTATTATAAAAAGAGGGCGGAGTTATGGCCCAAAAATCATTGAAACGTAACGGTAATGAAACAAATTGAGAGAATTAACAACTGTATGTATTTCACACAGAGACAGACTCAGAGCAAGCGAGAGAGTTGCATATATTTGTATCTCAATCTCAAAGATACATACACAAACAGAAACACAATAAACCATTTCAATTGAAAGTTGAAGTTGAAATGGAATGACAATAAATATAAAAGTAAATTTATTTATACGAATGTTGTGTATTTGTATGGGTGTTGCCGCAGCAAACAGTTGCGCGGCCCGGCTCTTATTTTCGTATTTTACGGATTGTGTATCTTTTTTTGTTTTGGAATTCTACTTTTATATACTTTGTATTCGTATTGTTTAATGTACGAGTTTAAATGAAAATGTTGTGTATATAACATATCTATCTATAAAGTTGAAAATGTATATTTTTCTGGTATATAAGAGGAGCAGAAATAAAATTTATTTGGAGAAAAAAAGATTTATTTGGTGTCTGCATGTGTTTGTGTGTGTTTTTTTTAAGATATTTTTTTATATTTTGTTAGAAACAATACATACTTGTATAATGTACATGATACAACTAAATAAATATTAAATGAATTAGGAAAATATTATTCTTATAGATACATTTGCAAAATAAGCAAATATGCATTTCTTAAATTGTAAAGGAATTGTATATTTACATAGATATTCTTTAAGCAAACAAAGGAAATTTAAGGCATTGTTCTAAAACTTTAATAAGGCTATTTAAACTTTAAAAATGATTTCAATTGCTCAGTTTAAAGTGAAGAAGTTTAAATGAAACTTTGTTAGTTAAATCAATTTTTCTAATTAGAGAAATCCCACCTGTTATATCAGCAGAATTTGCAACTAAATTGTCATTCTCATATTGAAAAATATAAAAAGTATGGAAATATCCATGTATTTTTCAAGCTAAATCACATACAATTAATATATTGATAATTGCCTTAAATTATGGAACATTTTGGTGCATATAGATTCAACAGAATTACATTTACTAGTGCTAATTATAAAAAATAGGAAAATATATATTCTTGGAATACGGATGGCAAATGTTCGTAAAGGGAAATGCAAGAACAAAATTTGAAGTTTTACTGAAATAATCGGGGATAAATGAAAATTGTTTGGAATAATGTATTTTAAATATGTATGTCTTTTATAATTTTATTGGTTGATTTTGGTAAAACTTCAGAATAAAAACTAGAATTAGAAATGATATACAGTGCACTCGCGATAATAAGAACACCCGAATATATGAACACTTAGTGTGCAAAAGCTTTAAAATATGAAACGCTTATTTTTGTTTTTTTAACGGATTTTATCTATCTACACAGAATTGAAATCTAAATTAACAAGTTTATTATATATGGTGTAAGCATCTCATAAATGATTTTTGCAAATGATTGAAATTAACCTTAAAAAAACTTGTATCGTAAAGTTATGATGTCAAGCAATAATTATTTGCAGAAATTATAGTTATTATGTCAACAGATATATTCGAAAATGGCGACAGAATACACTACTTTCGACTTTAAAGATTTAGGGAGTTAAAATTTCTTCAGAATTGTTATACGTTGTTGGAAAGGGTATCTTGTCCAGATTCTACATTTGTAAAGAGTTTTGTATATATTGTTAGCCTATTTGAAATTTATTCATTTAAAATATATAATGGTTTTTGGCTTACCTACGCAACTTTGACTACGATTTTAACTATTAGCGCCGCACAGTGGTATGAGAATAAAAAAAGATTGAAATAAATCTGTAACTTCTAAACCCTTACGCCGATTTGAATGAAATTTCACATGTACAAAGAGGAAGTGTAGTCGAGTTTAATTTTTGAATTTGGACCTCATGAGCGAGACCAGTGGTTCCCAAAGTAGGACACCTCGGGTATGTTTAATTTTTAAAATGATCCTATTTCTTCGTTTGTGTTACGATTTAAAAAAATTACACATATAGAATCTCATTTACTACATAAAACTACATAAAACCTCCTCGTAGCTATCAATTATCTCTTATAGCTTAGGAGATATTCGCATTTGAAAATTTAATTTTCAACATTTTTACCCACCCTACTCCAGTTTTTTGGTGACCGCGGTTCCAAATATTCCCCGATTTATTTAACAATAGATCTATATATCAAATAAAGAAAGAAGTGTTTAAAAATTATGGATGAGTCCAAAGTTATATTCATTTGAATTTAGAAAAGGCAATTTTTCGCAATTTTTTTGGGAAAAAAGTACTTTTATTCTTTTTAAGTTATCTAAAAAATTTCTAAAAGGATGTATAATGAATTTGTACCTTTTGAAAAGCTAACTTTACGCCAAATATTTTAAATGAAAAAAACATTTATAATTTTTGATACCGACGGTATCAGGTCCATTCAAAAAATGCCTATTTTTTATGTAAAATTCAACTTTAGGGCAAAAATTCTCAAATCGCATATTCGATATCAAAATATAGTAACCTATTTTAGATGGCCCAATAAGTTCTTAATTATTTTGTAAAGGGTTCCGATAACCCCGCTCCTGGTATGGATATTATAGCCAAAAAACAAAAAAATCACATTTTTGGGATTTTTCAAGATTTTTTAGGAATTGCGGGATATTTGATAACAAATTTCAAAATTTGTTTTCATTTTTGCATTTTAAATAGAAAAATCTACATAACTGTGAAATTTCATTAAAAAATATTCATAAATAAAAATTTTATTTCAATTTGAATAATTTGTATCTATGCAAAATTCAATAAAAATTTTTTGTCATATTTTTCAAAAAACTATTCAATGAATTTTTTAATTTTTTAAAATTTAGGCACTTGCGTTTGTTTGGGGAATCACTCAACCGAAACTTGACATTTTCGACATCGTTTTCCTTTTCTTCTTTCATGTGGTCAATTTCTAACCAATGACTTTAAGATTGATCCTGGGTTGTGTTTTTTGCTTCGTATGATACACAAGTATCACACATATCATTCAGTTTGAAAATAAAGTTTATTGGTGTATTGTCTTCGGTAATGGGATTCAAGTTTTGGAATATCGTTTAACCAATTTTTTAAAAAGTTAAATCGCTTCTCGTATTTTTTATAATTTATCGAAGTTTTTATTTTCGTCAGTACTACATAAGATTGTCAGCCCAATTATGAATAAAAATTCCCCGGGAGTTTTTTCCCTTTTCTCATTTTTCCTATTCAAATTCAATGGGAATAAAACTCCCGGGGAACAAACTCCCTCGGAATTTTGTATTCATAATTGGGCTGTGTGTGTTATTCAAAAATTTTCCATCTACCCAATTTCTTACCATTTTTTCAATTATTCCAACAGTTGACATAAACATTTTCTGGCAATCTTGGATACGTGTTGCCTTAGCTTTGAAATAATAACGTTTAGCTATCTACTGCCGTCGAAATATTTTACGATTTCGTGTTTTTTCAAAAACTTCCACATGACTTGTAACATACACCTTTTTTCCATCTATATCATGTTCCAAAATCGATCAAATATTTCTTGGCGAATATTTTCAGCAAAGTGGGAGCAATGACGCAATAATCCCGATTTTTGCTCTATTAACTTTAATAAGCAGCTTCCTCCAAAAAAGATATTTTATTAGAAAGACAACAAGAGAATAACTAACAGTTTTTAAAACAAAAATCAAAAAAAAAAATTATTTATTTTTTCTCGAAATTTTGCAGGAACCTGTATTTTGATACGGTGTATCATAATCAATCAAAAATTCGATTTTGAATTTTTTGTAACTTACGGCTTTTTTGATTTCATATGACGATATGTAGCTGTAAAATTTCATTAAAAATTATTCAGAAACAAAACTTTTATTGCATTATAAAAGTTAAAACTTGAAAAAACTAAGCTAAAAACAATAAGCTATTTTCGCAAAAACCCTTCTATACATTTTGTAATTCTTAAAAATTGTGTACTTTTTTGAACAGAAGATACAATTTCCTATATATAATATGTATATTAGGGTGGATCGATTTTTATTTTTTTCGTAATCGCTTTGGAATACCTGTTAAAAGTTGCTTTTTTAACTCATAAAAATATACACAAAACATTTCATTTGGTTGATTGTATATATAGAGGATTATAATAATACAAACATAAATGGCTCTAGAAAACGGGGGGAGTGGAAGTCCCCAATGCCCTCCTTATGTCTAGTAGCATTGAATGCCCTCTATCAGTAAAAAAAATAACCAAGTGATTACGACCACTTTCCTAAGCTACAAGTACGATTTTTTGGATTGGGTATAAAAATACCCACTTCGGCATATGTGTGTTGTAAAACTTATGAAATATGAATTTAGTTCTTCAAGTAAAAATGTGTTTTTTTTAGTTATTAGATATAATTATATTGACCTAAAAATACATCAAAATATTTATATTCAACATAAATTAATGTTTATAAAGTATAAGGTTATTTAATGACCATATGAAAATTAAACAATTTTTGATTTTCAATTGTGTTGGGGCACCTCAAAACATCAAAATAGGAAAGTAATCTTTAGTACGTTTAACTTACTCATTAAAAGGCTATTCCATTGAAAACAAAAAAAAAATTCATACATTATCGCTCCACCTTAATGTATATCTCAACTTTTCCAATAGTTAAATTAATGAATTCAAATCAGATGGAGAACAAAAATGTGTGTCCTTGAGGCCCCAGCTACACCTCATCTGTAGCCATAGGAAAGTTTGTTACAATCGGCCTATCTCATTCATTTATGGAATTGTTTCACATGCTATAAGGCCATGGTAGGCGTTCATATTGTTCAGGTTACGATGATTTTCGTCAAACAACCCGAATTTGAACAAAAGAGCGTAATAGAGAGTAAAAATATACACATTTCATTCAGTTGCTTGATGTTGTTGTAGATATTTTATTTTGTACCCAAAAAAGCACACAAATTAAATGCCTCTTTTTGCCTACCAATGCTATAAGGCATGGATTCTCTGAAATCCAAAAACCCTTAGGAAAGATTTTGCTTAAAATATTCGAACTGTGGCCGCCAAACTTTCATTATTTTTGAAATATAGTTTAAAAATGAAAACAAGTTTCTCTCTCGAGTAATACTCCATTTTTATTAACTCTGAACTGGCAGTTGTAAAACTGATTTTTTTTGGTTGTAATACCTTTATAGCTGAGATGGTATTCAAATCTCTCTCATGAAATAAACAAGTACCAAAGTATAGTCTGAGTATACTCAGTGTAGTGTAATTGAAAAAAAACAATATTTTTTCAATTAAAAAAATATGATATTGAATAAAAAAGTTGTTTGAATTTGCAACACAATTTCAAACAAAAATTTGTTTAAAACGGTCCAAAAAAGTTTTTAAACAAAATTTTTATAGAACCAATAAAAAATTTCGTAAAAATAAAAATGTCAGAATATAATAATATATGAAAACAAAAATAGGAAAATAGTGAAGAAAAAACCTACAAATAAGAAAATAAAAAGTAATAAACATTAAGCAATGCATTTATCTGTTTATCAGATAACTCACATATTTATGAAAATGCAAAAAAAAATTTAACCAAATGAGAATTATATCAACACTCATGCAAACGAAATTACAGAATGTTAGTAAGATACGCATGATAACAACAAACACTCTTATTTAAATGCCTGTTTTCTTGTTTTATCCCAAGTGTTGTATTAAAATAAAAATCAAACAAAAACATTAAATAATAGAATATATGTATATGTAAAAATATTTATAGAAAATAAAATTAGTTTAGCTATAATTCTTTAATTTTTCTTTTAAAATTTCAATAATTTTTTTTGTGAGTGATTTTTGTAAGTGGGCCTTATATGGAAGCTATGACTAATTATGAAACTTTTTTATATTGAATTGTATGTGAATACCAAAATTTTTATACAAAACTTATTTGTAGAGACATTTGTGTGGATATTAGGGTTTTGGATCAGGGAATTCCTCAAACCCTTCATTTCCCGAGAATCCCGGGGAATGAAATTTTTTATTCCCGTTTCCCGGAAAACCCCAAAACATTCCAGAAAATTAAAAATTGATTATGAATAAGGGGGAAAATCTATAATAAAATTCAATTACATTAAGAAATAAGAAAACTTGCAAAAATTTAATTCAGTTAATTTAAAGTAATAAACATAAAAACAACTTAAACCTATTATTCTAAGCACAATTTTGTTGCTGTTGTGTAAAATGTTTAAAACAAATTCATTGAAAATTACATGCTGCTCGTAAACAAAATGCTGGCAAATCTACACGTCAACACTTTAAAGAAAATCTATACATTTAAAATGTTTGTCTTAATGTAACCTACAATGTTTACACTACATACATACCTACATTACACAATTACATTACCCAGCAGTTAAGCAAGTAGTCAATGTATCCTTTATAGTCATTAATGTCTGATCACTTTGCTGAATCCAATTTATATAGTTTTTGCTCTTTGTAGTGCAGAGAGAAGTCAATTTGTTACTTTATAATCCAAGGTAATCTAGAGTGAAGACAAAGTTAGTCACTTTAGTGTATCTAAGTAATCTAGAGTGTAGTAACTTTAAACATCTATTTTGTACGGCACTTTTTGTGAGTAATTCGTACAAAGTGGTTTTATACAAAAATATATCAACATAATTCTCATAGTTTATTTTCTTTTTGCTTAAGTATACTGACATCCCATGTAACTTAGCATGAAGTCAATTGTCACTTTAGTGTCTCTAAGTAACCTAGAATGTCACTTTAAAAGTTTATTTTGTACTGAACCATAGAAAGTAGTTATTTTACCCACCAAAAGTAAACTATTGGAAAGTGGTCGCAGGATGGATTGTTTACAAGCGAGATGTGTTTTTAACTGACTAAAATAACTAGTTATGTAGCTAATCAAGGAACCAGTTGGGTAGCTAATAAGGAGACTGACCCTATGTAACCAGTAGGTGAATACAATGCGTTGATAACTTTGGACCAGCTATCAGACAGTTTCATTGTAATCAAAAATGGATGGATGATTACATCTCATCACTCGAAGTTTGTATCAACCAGAACAAATGCGACGTCGTCTATCACCGGTGCATTGAACTGCCACTCATGCTCACCAGCCGATGTCTTGCTAGCTTTTATCACAACCGTATAATCATCAGTCGGCATCTGGTATAAGGCTGTTTTGAATAGTCGAATAAGGCAGCTGTGTTCGTGTAACATAGCTTGAAGACTCGAAACAATTCCGCAAAGGTGTTCGGCTTCTGTAGCTTTATTTGAATGAATCATCATTCGGAATCATGATTTATGGAACTTCAAAACGCTGAGTTTTGAAGTTCATTGCGCCAATCAGTATGTCCATATGATTCCTGTAGTCATCATCCTTATTGTAATGAAATGCCGCCCACTTTTAATCGATTATTTCTCTTGATTGAGCCATTCGGGAGTGATTTGCTTCTAGTCTTTCGATATGCTGTTGGGGTGTCTCTGCAGCTGTCAGCTGGTTAGACTCTAAGTAATAGGTAAAATCACTAGTTTGGAACAGTCACCAAGAACTGTTGGGTATGTACTTGTGTAGACAAACCTACATAAGTACATAAACACATGTAGAATCTACATTGTAGATATGTAAGTATAAGTATTATGTAGTTTAAGTTTTATTTGTTAACAATGAATGCAGGCAAATAAATATAAATTATTAAATTGTATTTTTATACACTCAACCATCATGTAGTAACATTGTACGGTTCTTGTAATTTAGTCCGTATATTTTGTTGTTTTGTCTGTTAAAATGTTGAGTCTATAAACACGATTTAGTCTGTTTGTACTGCCAAGTAATTGAAGATCATACTGGCACTCATCATCGTCATCATCATTGTAATCTTTGATACTCCTTCATAATTTTGCCAATTGTGCACTTGGAAAAATAAATGCATCAAATACATAAAGATTGAGATGTTAAACTAACAAATTTGCAATAAATTGTAATTATTTGAATCAGAAAGTATTTTCAGAAAACTTATTTTTATTGTACACAAATAATAAAGTTTTAATCTATTGATTTTATTTTTACTTTCAAATAAAATTTCCTTTAAATTTGATTCAACACTAATTCTTTTTCAGTGTAATGCATTTACTGCAACTGCATGTGTGTCTGCCTGTATAGAGTTTTAACTATAATTTCCCTTACAATTCTCACAGACAAATCTAACAAAGTACCACACCATACCAAACGAAACCATGCCAATCCAATTCAATTTCGATTCCAAGCCCAAAATTAATATAAAAATTGTTTTATACTCGTAAACCTTTATAATTTGAGAAGAAAAAAACAACAAACATCAACTGTCTACAATTTTACCAACCACGCAGTTTATTGTGAAAAACGGTTTTCTATCTTGTTCCTTTGTAAATTTGTACAATTGCATTGTAAATACAATTCGAATTGCATTGGAGTGCAGCTCTTGCATACAACTTCCTTTCTATGCTGCTGTCGATTTGTGGCAAATTCGTGCAACTATCTTTTAAGTTTTTGTGGCACATGAAGTTTTAAGTTCAAGTTGATTATTGGATTGGTTTCTTTTTTCTACATCATGAGTGGTAAGAGTATATATGTATAAGTTTGTTATTCCGTTTGTAGTTTCTATAATATTTATTTGGGACTTTATATATTCGATCCTTATAGTAGATATATTGATTTGTTTATAGTATTCTACTTGTATGTCGGTTAAGTGAAGCGTATACCAGAGACAGAATTCTGCGTATATCGAATCAAATAGAAGTCGGACGGGGTAAGGACTGGACTATAAGGCGGGTGAGGCAAAACTTCCCAACCACTTCATTCCAAATAGTTTTTAACAGGTTTTGCAACATATTGCCGAGCGTGGTCATAATGGAATATTACAGTTTAATTCGCATCAAACGAATTCCTTGTGATGGTCTGGCCAGATTTCAGCAGCTCATAATATATACGACCCTTTTGATATCACCCAATACAGAGAATTACCTTAGTGCCATGGACTTCGGGCTTCACATACGATTTCTTACGCTTCGAGTTATTGTAATGGATCCATTTTTTATCGCATGTAATGATTCGATGCAAAAATGTTTTTCTTTTATAGCGTTCAAACATCATATCGGATATGCAAAATCGTCCTTCAAGGTCTCTCGGCTTTAACTCGTATGGTATTGAAGCCGAGAGACAGAGAGGAATTGCTCACTGAGTAGCTCCCAATGATTTTGCAAGATCTTGCTGAGTTTGACAACAATTTTCATGGAGTAATGCCTCCAGTTCTTGGTCTCCAAACTTTTTTGGCTATCCTTTGTTCTCCGTGTCCCTTGTCTTCCGTGTCAAAATCAACACTTCCGAACTAAACAAACCATCTCTCGCACTTTGAAACCGATGAAACACATTCGCCATAAGCTTCGGTTAGCAGTCAGTGTGCTTCAGCGGCATGTTTTTCAAATTAAAGATGTAAAGCAAAATTTCCCGCATATGACGCTTTATTGGCACAAAATTTGATATTTTCGAAGCAAAAAGAAACTTAGTTGTTTACACTATAATGTTCGATAACAAAGTGAGAATAAATGACAGATATGTTCCCTTCAAAATGATATTGTATATCCTGCATTTTTAAGTCATACACCCAATATCTTTAGATCGAATACTACCTACAACGAAAATAGTGCCACAACGAATTTGGTATTAATACAGCTATGTGTCTAATTTCTCTTCAGATTCTAGTTGATGTCTCCAGGTATATGAGCTTCCAAATTCACGAGTATTGCCAAGGGACATCATTGTCGTTTCAATCTATTGGGACTTTTGTAGTATCGCTTTTGATATGTGAAAAATCGAGTGCCATTTACGATTAAAAATCTCACTGTAAATTTATGTTTGGTTTCATAGTTACATATTTGCAGTTGTATTAGGCTATAGAAAATACACAGACAATATATAAATCAAATGAAATACATTACAAAGCCGATTGTCAGTTTTCATTAATTTTTATTTAAAAACTCTACTAATGTAAAGGGTATATAAGATTTGACCCTGCTGAATATTGCACTCTAATTTGATTTTTTATTATAAAGAGTTGTAGGTAAAAAGTAGTCATAATTCTAATAAATTATTAGGCAGTTGTACAACCGTAGAAAAGTTAAGATTTAACAAATTAATAATTTCTGTTTAATATTTGAATTGATCTGTTCGAAAGGAAAGTATTTTAAATAATAACAAGCTTTGATAAATAATTAGGGTTTGGGGTTTCCCGGATAATTTAATTTCCCGGGAAACGGGAATGTTTTTTCAATTAGAAAAATAAGTAAAAAAGAAAATTTTATAAAATTGTGACATTTTATTTAAAAAAAAAAGAAAATCAATACATTACAATTCAATTGTACCCACATAAAACCAAACAAAAGTTTGTTAAAATATTTGGAGATCACTTGTTACTATAAAATTAAATATTAGCGGTATTCATGATATGGTAGAGTAAAGAGTGATTTTTCTGTTATATTTTTTTATATAAAATATACATACATATGTATTTTAAAATAAAATTAAATTCATTTCAAAACAAAAATATGAAATTGAAAATCATAATATAACAATAAAAGGTAGAATCACTACAAAATATGTTCTCAATTCTACATGCCTTGAATTGTCAGACTAATATAAATTGTCAGACTAATAAATAAAAGTACAATTGAAAAAAAACATCAAAAATTAACTAATTTGAAAAATATTTTAAATTCAATTTAAATGTTTATTTGAACAAAATGTCGTAAGATTTATAAAATGTCCTGAAAATAAAATTAAAGAATGGAGTGCAGCCTGCGGTGTTGAGCTGAAGAAACACTTAGGGATTTGCATGCATCATTTCAATGACTCCGATTATATTGAACTGTATTTCAAATATAAACAAAATATTTCTCAATTTTCATTTGTTATTATTCGTATTTTTGGATTTCTGTTTTTTATTTTTCTATTATTTGACGTAACAAGGCATAGCATTTTAAACTCTCTCCCTAGTGATTCTACCTTCTACTGATTGTATCATGAATGAAAATTACTTCATATAGTTCAAAAAGAGTAAAGCAGTAAAAAAGTAATTCTAATGTATTTTGTTTTCTGCTGAACTACTACTTTGCTATAGAAAGTACTCTATATTGTGAATACCGCTATTATATCAATAAGAAATAATGCATTCAATAAGTCATTCGACGAGAAAACTCTTTCGCTTTAAACATGTGTTCGCTTTATCGTTATTAAAGCATTATAAAGACAATCAAAATGTATTCTCCTATAGCTACTGGATTCAAATTAATCTAATTCCCGCTTAAAACTTTCAGCGTTTGATTATAAATGTTTAGGGCTTTCCTTTCCAATATTGATTGAATATTCTAATTAGTTTTTAAAATTCATTCAATTAAACTAGGTTTAATTTAATTGAATGAACAGTTTTTTGAGAAAATCGTTGTTGTTCATAAAGAGTGTTCATTATAGCAGCACCTATCAGAAAAATGGTTTCATTTCGTCTAAATGCTTCTAATGTATCCTTAATGGTGTTTAAAACCTCCACTAATATTTGGAACAAGCCATTCATCAAACATAGATGTCATATTTAAATATATTAAAGTATTTTTAACTAGTTTTAAATTTCCCATTTTTCCCGGGAATTTCCGTCAATAATTTTACGGGAAATCCCGGATGGTGTCATACTGTTATCTTATTTTGATTCAGTATTGTTTCACAATTCATCATGAAAAGACTCTACTGCAACAAAGTCCAGCAAATTCAGCTGTTCCGGACCTGTCAACTGGCCTCCTAGATTGTGTGTTATCACTGGATTTGTTGGTGTTATGTGAAGTCAAAAGTCTTTTTCGATAAGCCAGATATGATTCAAGATCTGAAAGGCAACATTATTCAAGTAATTTACGTGATAGCATTAGCAATGCTATAAAGAATGAACGAAAATTGTACTAATTCGAGAGATACCGGTAGCAATACTATAAAGAGTAAATAAAAATGTTAAATATTGTTCTTTCGGGACATAATAAAGAAACCGACGTTCAACGTTATGAATAATCTTGTAATCAGTTCTTGTAAGTTTTTAATGTGATTCTGATATAATGGCCAGACTTTAGAAAACTATCAGCTGGGGACGAATTTCTTAAAACATTTTGAATGACAACTGAATTCTTCCTATGATTTCTACATGAAGGAGGAGAACAATGATCAGCTAATCACACTTATAAATAGTGATGATTTATCTATATTTGGCTATATATGTATTTTATTTAAGGCACACTTTTTTTATTTAAGGCACACATAGGTCTCAAAATTATCTTGAGACCTATGTATTTAATGTATAGCACAAGATATTGTGATACTTCAAGCGAGTTAGTTTACAAATACAAGAATAAAATACATCAAATAAATACTGAGATCATATGTTAAGCAAAAATTTGCGCCAGTACGGTTTATACCAACTAGTGGGTACTAAGCCGTTTGCACCATCTTTACTTAAGTAGTAGAACCTACTAGAAAGCAAGAGTTTCTGATAGGTTCTTCAATGTATCTGCTCTAAGATTCTGTAAGTATTTGATAGTGAAAGTTCCATGAATATTATTCAAAGTTACATTGGCATGTCTCGGACGAAATTGTTATTGCCTAATGTTGTTTTTTGAATGGTTCCCATGGTGATATCTCAGGAGGAACTGTTGCATCATATTATTGAGATTCCTAAGCCTCCGATTTTGAAGGTTTGTACCATGCTGCATCTGTTTAGTTGATCACTGATAAAGCAATAATTTTATAGGAAGCAAGTAAGATTTCTTTAGAGATTTGTAGGTTCAAACTGTTGAAGAATGTCTCTCATATTTTCTGTTGGTTGTGATTTGAATTTCTATTGTATTGGCTATCACATATACCTCCACCAAGCAAGTGATTAATTGTTTTTCCGATGATTTATTTCTTAATAGTTAAAGTTTTTGTGCACAGAATAAATTGTGGATGTCATTAAAACTCTATGGGACAGTGTAGACCATTATACTGGTACTATCTCGGGATTTTAATATCCACAACCACAAAGATGTGGGGTATATTGAGATTGTCATTCCGTTTGTATAATATCGAAACAAAAGATTTTAATATTCGGGGCCCTTATATAATTATTAAATGATCTAGCTATGTCCGTCTGTCATTGGGACAACCTCAAAATTTTTGAAATTTTTCAAAAATGTTTCTTACAAATATCGTTACTAGGCTTCAAATCGACATACATAATGGTATTGGGTGTATAACTTAAAAAGAATGCGGTTTTTGTTTTTAATCAGTTATATGCAATTTTGAAGGGTACCCTCTCTCATTTATTCTCACTTAATTATTGAACATTATAGTGTAAACAACAAAGTTTTTTGTTGTTTCCAAAATGTCGAATTTTGTATAAACAAAGCGTCATATGCGGGATGTTTTGCTTTACTTCTTTTATTTTAAATAAAGTGCCGCTGAAGTCCACAGATTGCTCACCAAAGCTTATGGTGAATGTGTCACATCGGTTTCAACGTGCGAGAGAGAAAAATCTCTACACGAGCAGCGCCTTCGAGCCAAAGTTTTTGTCATTCGCTTTTGGCCATTCGTTAAAAGAATTAAGGATAATGCTAGTTCATCAATTCCTACACTTTTAAGTGATGACCCACCATTCACTGACCCGGTTGATAAAGCTAACCTATTGGCTGAATTATTTTCAAATAATTCGAACTAACCGGAAAGCAATCAACCACTACCCGAGCTCGAAAGAGTATCAGTTACTACGCCGGATATATTCTTTCGCGCTCGCGCAGTTAAAAGGGTTTTAGCGGATCTCAACATAAATATGTCTCCTGGGCCTGATGGTATACCAGCACTGGTCTTGAAGCAGTGTTCTTCGAAGCTAGCTCGTCCATTAGCTAACCTTTTCAGCACTTTATACCGTGCCGGCAAATTTCCAGTATGTTGGAAGGTTGCTAATGTAACGCCAATTCCGAAAAAAGGGAGAGGCTAACAACCCTGAAAATTATCGCCCAATAGCAATTTGTTCTGCACTTTCCAAAGTTATGGAGAGTATGGTTAACTACTATCTTGTGAAATATTTAGAGTCCAACAATTTACTCAGCGACCGGCAGTATGGCTTTCGTAGAGGACGCTCTACGGGAGACTTGCTAGCCTTCCTATCGGAAAAATGGTGTCGTTCCTTACACCGTTTTGGCGAAAGTAAAGTGGTGGCTCTAGATATTTCTAAAGCGTTTGATAGAGTATGGCATGGTGCGCTTTTAGCAAAACTTATTGCTTTTGGTGTTGGTAATAACTTCTGTCGATTTATATCGAGCTTTCTCAGAGATCGCACTATACGAGTTGTTATAGATGGAATTTCATCAAACGAGTTCAAGATCAATTCAGGGGTACCGCAAGGCTCCGTCCTTTCTCCTTCTCTATTTCTTATCTTTATAAACGACCTTCTACGTCAAACTTCCAACCCTATCTACTCTTTTGCAGATGACAGCAACATTTGCCATTCATATGCATTCAATTATAGACCAAGCCTGTCGGAGATTGGGGCAATGAGGCAAAATATGAATTATACGCTCAACCATGATCTTGTGGCAATCTCTGAATGGGGTTGTGCGAATAGAGTCGATTTTAATGCGCGCAAGACTCAATGTTGTATGTTAACCCACAAACGCACAACAGATCATGTTGCTCCATCTGTTTTTATGGGTGGTGTAAATATTAAGGAATCAGAAGCTCTTGATGTTCTAGGCATGAGTATTCAGTGCGATGTCCGCTGGACAAAACACATTTTTCGAGTGTCGAAAGAAGCATTCAAGTGCCTTGGTTTTCTAAAACGGTGTAAGAAATACTTCACTCCATCTGATCTCCTTACTATTTACACCACTTATATCCGACCTAAAATGGAATACAACTCTCATGTGTGGGCCGGTGCTTCGAAGTCTATTTTGGAGTTACTCGACCGCGTACAGGAGAGGGCGAAGATGCTTATCGGTGACAGTAGGGTATCCAGCTCTATTGACTCACTAGAACATCGTCGCAATGTGGGTTGTGTTTCACTGTTCTACCGATACTACAATGGTATGTGCTCTGATGAAATTAGGGAACTTGTTCCCGAAACCCGTAGATCTTTATGCAACACACGCTCTTCGGCAAGGGCACATCAATTCGTTGTCGACTGGACAGTAGATCGCACATCACATTACAGGGAAAATTCGTTCTTTAGCCGTACTGTCCGTATGTGGAATAAGCTTCCTCCTGAAGTATTTCCTGTCACTTTCAATATAGGAAAATTCAAATCAAATGTCCACAAACACTACTCCCTCTATCCTCCCTCCGATAACCTATTTTCCTAGTTCCAACACTATGTTTTGCATGAGTAGGGGTCATCCCCTGAGTGCTGGTCCAAGAAAAAAAAAACATAATATTCTATCATGACAACACTCCGCCACATGTTGCAGTACCTGTTAAACAGTATTTAGAATGAAGTGGTTGAGAAGTTTTGCCTCACCCACTTTACAGTCCAGACCGGAGCAGTTCTTTTGGCTCAGAATTCACATTTTGCAGAAATATGGGAAAAGGTCATAGATAACATTGGTCAATACACAGAAAAAATTATATTTCAATTCAAACATTTATCCCATATTGAACTGGTTTCAATTATTTCATAATTAAATCAAGTATTCATTTGCTCAAAAACATAATTTCTTGATATTTTCTATTGAATTTTGAGTTTTGAATTTGATTATTTTGACAATTGAATATACAATTTTCGTTATTGGTTGAATTTCAAATACAAAAATTATTGAATATATAATTTTCGTAATTGAAACACAAAAAATAATAAAAATGTGTTTTCAATTACAAAAATTATCTGTTCAATAATTTTTGTATTTGAAATTCAACCAATAACGAAAATTGTATATTCAATTGTCAAAATAATCATAGAACCTTTGTATGTTAAGCCAGCGATATATGGTTTAAACTTTTTTTCTGTAGATATGCACAATATAAAAAATATTTAAAAATTCTTTCCATAAAAGTTTT
Source organism: Calliphora vicina (assembly GCF_958450345.1). Lineage (NCBI taxonomy): Eukaryota > Metazoa > Arthropoda > Insecta > Diptera > Calliphoridae > Calliphora > Calliphora vicina. Next base: position 56,308,082 of record NC_088781.1, on the reverse strand, counting down.
AAAAAGCGTTTTAAAAGTGGTCGAATTTCGTACACCAGGCGGTCCTAGTATTTTTAAAAACATAAGCTCTTTTGAATATGGCAAGAATCGGTCCATGGTTTATCCCAGTCCCCATGCAAATTTCTTCCTCAAGTATGGATACCATACCATAGGTATATTAATCCCTATATAATAGCTAAATTCTGCAAACATAAGTTCTATATAAAAAGAAATCCCAAAACGAAATTTTGTTTGGATCGGTTTATACTTGACCATAGACCCTATATAAGGTGCACTTCCTAAAACCACTTAAGCATGAATCTCTTAAAGATATCGTTATCAGGTTCATAATTGGTTATAGGTTCCACTTCCGAAGACACATTAACCTAAATAAAAATCTTATAAATATTGATATCGATCTTTTTTGACGATCGGTCCATAATTGGCCATAGCTCCCATATAAGATACATAAATATCAAAGCACAACATTTTATGACAATCGCTCCTTAATAAGTTATTTCTTCCATATAAGGATCACATCTGAAAAATACATTAACGCTTACAAAAATACATATCGATATTGAATTTACTTACTGCTGGATTTTGTGACTATCGGTCCTTAATTATGCATAGGGCTCACATCCGGAGAATACATTATCCTCGAGCAATAGGAACTTTACCACTGATGTTTTATAGTAATAGAAAATATAAAACTAGCCAAAGCGGGAGAACCAGATATATGTTTCTATACAAATCGCATAACAATCGGTGCCCGTATATAAGATTTGACATTGTCGAATATAAGACTGTTACTAGTTATACCTGATACTGAATCAACATCACTTGCAATTGAATTATTTTAAATTAAACTAAACAGAAATTAATAATGCTTTAGTAGCCATATTAACCCACGTATATTACAAATAATACCGGTCATATTATTCCTCTATTCATACACAGCAATTAATCATTTATAAACTGTGCAAAACTTACTACAAAAAATATTTTAAATATCTTTTGATGTGGTCTACCGATGCTGATAATAATGCTGAATGAACCAAAGTGGCAAGGAAAAAAAATGTGTTGTAGATCCTTTTAATAGGATGCGTTCATTTAATTATTTGTTTGAAAATAACTGTTGGGTCTTAACATTCAAGCACGTAATTAACGCAATAATCAGTCAGTATTTACAAGAATAATTGTAGGAGTGTGATGTAGAGGATGCATTGTAATGCCAGCCTGATTACTGACTAATTTGTGTGTACAGTGTACACTGAATATGTGTATTAAAGGAAAGTGAGCAATACCTCGGTTTCCAGCAATAAATAGGAGGAAGACTGAGCAGGAAGGAGCCTTTAAGGAGTGAGTGTCCTTCTCAAGCTGCTTGTCTTGTCCAACACTGATTAACTTACAGCACACACAACATCCTATGGATTGAATAGTTGAAATGTTTTGGCATTTATTCAAGTGTAAAATGTTGTCCTGCAGCTATTTGTGCGTAAATATTGTGTTGTATCGAGCTATATGGAGTTGGGGTGGTGAGTGGAGGTCGATTGAATGTTCAACATATAAAGAATTTTACACCTACTTGGTTAATGATTTCATTATTATTAGATGAGGTGCGTTTTATTATTATGAATGAATGAGTGAGCGAGCAAGCGAGTGATTGACTGACTGACTGAAGATAGTGATGGTGGTCATTTTGTTGCTTGAATATGTCGGTGGCTAAATGTTTGCCGATGATGGATGCGTGCTGCTGTCCATGCGTGTGACTATTCCAATAATGTGTGGTTAAGTTATTTAGCTGTGCTCGGTATATGGACTAGTGAATATGCTGTGTTTGAAGGTGTTGTTAAGGAATTTGATTTTAACACACCCTCGCACCTGCTGCATATTAATACATGATAATGAGCTTAATTTTCTTCAATTTAATTATGAGGTGTTATTATTGGAATTCTTTGGTTGGTCAGCCTTGAATATTCAATTAAAACTATTTTATTCCCCCCTTTTTGTTAGAAAAATGTTAAGGATATTTTCCAAAAGTTCTCGAATTTTATAACTTGGCTATGGTTATTTAATATTGAAACACCTGTTAACTCTAAAGTAGTCATATTTTATCTTCTGCTAATTTGAAATTCACAAAATGTCATTACGAAATATCGCAAAAAACAAATTGTAATTTCAACAAATCCACTTTACTTTAATGATGAACAAAGTATCCACCCCTTTTGGATAAAAATAAATAAATTTGTTAAACTATAATTTCAATTTAATGACAAATCGTTTAAAAACTCATAGACATTGACAGAAACACATCTACTCGCATGCAAAGAAAGAAACACTACTAATTTGCATATAAATTAAAAATAATGTTGCATGGATAAATAAAAAAAAATACACAAAATTAATCGAAATAAGAAAAAAATATACACAAACATTGAAATATGTTTAAATGTTGACATAAGCAAAAATATTTATAATCAAAACTAAATGAAATGATCGATTAATAACTTGCATATGATGCAATATCTTTATTTGTAGTGCTAAAATAGCTTGATAAATCTTTTTTGTCGAAAATACTATTAATTCTGTGATATCTTTAATTATTTAAAGCTGAAAGAGAGTTGTTGTACCTAAAAAGAAGATTGAAATAGGAAATCACTGCATTAGTATTCCATTCTACCATTGAGAGTCCAGAACCAATCCATTCAGTTTCATCCTTTCTCCAATAGATCTTTCAGATCATGTAATATACATATGTATATCCAACCTCTATCCACCTTGACAGAGATGTTATAAAATCGTCATTATATGGTAGATTCAATCTCCTAACAAACATATTAATTCTCAAGTAGTATCATTAATTTATCAGTTTCTCTCCTGAATCAAACACACACTCAATACGGTCATCCATACAATAATTTGCCATCTTGGTTAGAGATGCTAAAGATAACCATTTCTATGGCTTCTTATGTTCCTTTAATTTGAGATCTCAGTTCACAAAAATCCCTTAATTGGTCTGAAAAAACGCTACCGTTCCACCCGATTTCAAGACATCAGTTAAATTTTCAAATAGACTCACCCACAGAGATTGTTCTTCCTCTATGAAAAAAATGTCTTCCATTGAAGAAAACTTCAATCCAATCTGTGGAAAAATATCAATTTAAACAGAGCTAGCAGTCAAGGAGGAGTATTCAAAATCCAGCAATCAGAACTACCATTAGAAACGGTTAAACTGTAATGTTAATTTGGAATATTCTGATAAAAGATTTTCTCGTATTTTCGGAGAATGACAAGGTGTGTCAAAGTGCTATAATGTTGTTAAAGCCAAGGTCATGCGAAATATGTTTGAGTCCATCACTTTTATAAATGAGCGCGAAAATTGATAACACTGCGGAACAGACATTTTTGGTGACCGAGATTTGAACTACGTTTTGTACAAGTTGATGAACCCTCATTACTATGGTTAGGTTCCATGGGTAGCCACTCTTCAAGCAGCTCACTTGGGTCCATTCAAAACTGATCCCGTTGTGATACCCAAAGGATAAACATCTAGGTATTACTTATACGTCCATTGTTTCCAGGCTTAAACAACCAGATTCTCTGATGAAAGAGTAGATTCGTCTAAGACTCATCCTTGATAGCTCGTCTAAGCATGATAGGAATGGCAGTCCGAGGATGCGTTCCCTCAGGTTTATCAGAGCCGGGCATTGGCAGAATAGGTGGGACACCGTCTCCTTTTTCATTATGACAGCTCCTACAGTAGTCATTGTACCGTAGGCCCATTCTAATAGCATGTGTCCCAATTATACAGTGTCCTGTAATGAAGGAAACAATTAGCCTTATTTGCTCGCGACGAAATTCCATAAGTAGATTCGTCCTACTGACATCATATACGGACCAAGTAGACCTAGTTATAACACAGGAAGACTCATTGGTTTACCTGCTTTGTGCAGATTCATATAGTATCCGCTGAATAGCCATCTAGCATTTAACAAGGGAAATACCATAAAAGGGGTCGATCTCCTCATCATCCATCATCGCACCCCTTTTGGCCAGTTCGTCTGCTATACAATTACCCTGATTTCCATAGTGACCAGGGACCCATATAAGCGTTATCCTAGAATGTCTCGCTATCCCATTAAGGGATACCCGGCATTACTCGGTTAACCTAGATATCGTGAAGACACCCGCTATTCCGTTAACGGCAGCCTTGCTATCGGTAAATATGCATCTATCACCAGATATTCGATAAAACCTCAGCCAGCACGTTTAATGGCCGTAACTTCCGCCTGAAGAGTCGTACAGAAGTTAGGTAGCCTGAAGTAGGATTTTATCCCATAGTTATCAATGAACCCACTGCCTCTTTTTGAACCGTCAGTGTATATCCTAATGACATTGTCCGGGGGAAGAGTCCGCGCTGCCATAAATCCCTATTCGGAATTAAAATATGGAACTGCCTATCGAAAAAAGGTTTTGCGATGCAGTAATCGACATTATTATGTAAGTGCCCATAGTAGTTCAGTATCTTAGAGTACCCATGGTCTTTTCCAGACCACGAGCATCCATTATTCAGTCTCACAGCAGAGTTGAGAGCCATTTGTATCACCATCAAGTCAACTGGTATCCAGTCTAGAATAGTCATTACTATGTTATACTGTTTTTTTCCAGTCAGCTCGCGTTTTCGAAATATCGCGGTTTTCTTCAAAATTTTGGGTTATGCTGCTTAGAATGTGACATTTTTTTTTAGCATGAAACTAGTTTACGTAAACATATTTTGTGGATGTTTTGGCATATTTGTCTGATATTTCAGGAAAGCTTAAATTTTACTCTTTTAGTTTTATCCTTAATAAAATGTTGTATTCCGAAAATTCTAAATAAAAATTTAACACTGCATATTCAAGGCATTACAGCGAACACAGTTTTTAATTAAACTGAAAAATTAGTAAAAAATTTAATGAAATATTTAGATAATACTCCAAACTTTTACATCCTAAAAAAAATATTAAGGGTCCTCATGTAAACGCTTAAAAGCCTCGCAAACTGTGCAATCTGTGCATTTTTACACTCTCGCAAATGAAATGTCAAAAAATGTATGGAAATTCGTTTGCACAACTCCGATAAGTTTGCGCGACAATTTAGACTCGCAAACTTGAATTTATTGTGCATTTGATGAATCAGCTGCTTTTGTTTACTTTTATTTATAAGAAATAAAAATCAAATAAAATATAAACATTTTGTGCATGTGAAAATTGTGTAACTTTGGAACAGAATGATTGTATTAAATGACATTGTGTATGAAAACATTAACCAACAGCTAGAACATAAACAAAGTCTTCCAAACTATGTATACCACCGTTTGTTCCAAAGATTTAACTTTCATTCAACATTTTAAAATTAAAATTTATACAATTTGAAAAAAAATTATTAAAGCTTTTGTTGAATTTGTGTATTTTTATTTGACAAATATAAATTTTCTGTATAAACTTGCACAAAATTGAAAAGGTGGGTTCATGAAGCATGTCGCGCAAATTTGCCCATTTGCACAAATGGGAAACTAAAGCGTTTAAATGAGTACCCTTATTTTATTTTATAAATAAATTTTATAGGTACTCATTAGTCTTATTTCATAATACACATTTGAATCTAACTACAGCAACATAAATACTTCATTTGACCTTTTTGTTAAAAATCTCGAATTTTGTATTTAAGCGATAACAGCGTGTTTGGTGAAAATATCTTAAATTTTTTATTAAAAAAACTAGTTTATTTTATAGAAAAAAAAGAAATTTATACACACGTATAGATTTATTTCTACATTAAACTTATATTAGTAAATCGTTTACTATGTCTGTACATTTTAATGTTAAAAACTGAATGACTACTAGAATTTTTAAATTTTTTTCGATGCGAAAACTTCTCACAAGTTACAGAAACGGGGTACAGGTTCGAGACTTCTTGGTAGAATGTATTGTAACGAATATTAGCAGCATAATTAGTAATTCCAATTTAAGTGAAGTAAAGTTGGGGAGAATGATTACCAGTGGGAAACCAAATTTGTGTTGCTCCTACTGTTGTTGTTGGCAATGAACGTAATCCTAAAAGCTTTTTGAGAAACTAGAATGGAATATTGTCGCTTACGTTGATGACGTGGTAATACTGATTTGGGGCATATTTCTTCCTACCTCGAGTGAAATTATGCAGACATTGCTTAGTTAACCAATGAACTGGGTGTTAATCCGGACTTCACTATATAATATAGAACCTTTTATCCCGTATAAGAGGTACTATACCCACAGGATTTCTATAGGTAAAAATTAGTGGTTACAAGAGAACGTAGTAAGTACATCGGTGGTGAGACCAATTTTCATGTATGTATGGACCAGGATTGGCAGCCTTGGGAATTTGTACCCAAAGATAGGAATTTTAAAAGGATTTTGTTTGGGCACTAGGGATTTTATTGGGGATATAGTAATTAGGCCAAGCTGGTTTTTATTATCGATTTCTCAGAAGTGATGATTTTGACACGGAAGACAAGAATTGGAGGCATTATTCCATTAAGATTGTTATAAAACTCAACAACAGCTTGTAACATCATTGGAAGCTACTCAAGCTGCAATTTCAAAATATGTTCGAGCAGCAGGATTCATCCAAAAACATGGAAATTCTCTACCATACGAATTGAAGCCGAGAGATCTTGAAAGACGATTTTGCATATCCGAAATGATGCTTTTGAACGCTATAAAAGAAAATAGTTTGTGAACCAAATCTTTACTTACTATCCATTACGATAACCCGAACGAAGCCTAAGAGATCGTATGTGAAGCTGAATCGACACCAAAGTCAAATATCCATGGCGCTAAGGTAGTGTTCTGTATTTGGTGGAACCAAAAGGTCTTATCTATTATGAGCTGCTGAAATCTGACCAGACCATCACAGGGAAAATGTACCGAACGTTTGAAGCGAGTATTGGCCGAAAAACGACCAGAATATGCGGCCAGACATGAAACCGTAATATTACATCATGACAACGCTCGGCCACATGTTGCAATACCTGTTAAAAGGTATTTAGAATCAAGTGGTTGGGAAGTTTTACCTCACCCGCTGTATAGTTCAAACTCTGCACCGTCCGACTACTATTTGTTTCGATCGATTCATAACGCCCTCTCTGAGATAGGCTTCTCTTTAGAACAGATTATCCGATATTGGCTTGATTCGTACTTGGCCTCAAAACAATGGACAATACTTTGACTAAATTTATATGGTACATGACTTTAGGATGGCACTGTGATGTGAAAGGCAACGAAATTGCGAACGAACAACCGGAGAAAGATTCGTGGTTATCTAAAGGTATTTTTTTTTTAAGAACCTTTCTAAGACTAACGGAGAACAGAGGGAACAGCAGGCTGTTAATGGATAATTGACCCAAGTTAAATATGTCTGGTACAAAACTGCTATTGGGTTAGGAAAGTAGTAATATAAAAGTCATCATAGATGTAATTAGGGTTTACACCCCAATTTTAACTAGAACAAGCAGACTCCGGTCTCCTGGCTATTGTAGTTTGTGCGGTGATGTGGTAGAGTTAGAGAATGTAGACCATATTATCTGGCATTTCAGTGACTGGGTAAACAATTCCACTATGTATCAAAGGAATAAGGTGACTTAGTGACACATAGCGGGTTACATTCTTATAGTGGTATAGTTCTCTCGTTTGTAGAGAAATACTCCTTTAGTTACTTCGCTGAAGGGATTCACATTGAATCTACTCGAGCGGTGGTGTACCAATATAACTTTTAAATTAAACAAAACATATAAATTGAAAATATCTTCATGTTCTTTTCATTGCTTTTTCAAGAAATTAATGAAAATGTATCTGAAATTAAATGCAGAAAAAAATAAAACAGTTTACATTGTTTTCTCAAACCACTTCAAATATTTGCAATAAAACCGACAAAAAGAAATATCAATAGTTGCTTGGATAAAACTTTTACAATGGAAAATGTCAATTGTTAACATACCAAAAATAATTTCATAAATTTTTTACATAAAATACCAAATATTAGAACTCTTACTCACATTATGTTTACTTTATGCTTTACATAAGCTCAATATGTACAGTAATGTTCATAAGTGTAACACCAGAAGAGAAATGATTTTTCCATCCAATATGTTTATAGATGGGATATATGTATGTCAAAGATAATTGATCAAAAATATTCCCAAAGATTCAATTGATTTTTATTTTGAAAATTTTTAAGAAAATACACTTTTGGTTATTGATAATTCAAAGTCATTACACAATTTTGTTCCTTACTGCAGTTGTCTGAAGTATTTATAGCATGAGTATACAATATATATATGAAGAAAAATACTTATAGCAAATGTATAAATGAAACGAGTGTCCTAACAGGGAATCTATTTTGGTATGTTAAAATATTTTTTTAAACTTACCCATTTCCAAACCCTTTCAAATTCCTCTTTCCCCCTTTGCAATGATTACAAGTCATTCTTATACTTATGTTATATTGTATATTGTGATGTGTGATGCGACATTCTCTATTATTTCGGCATGAGACCAAAAAAGAAGTAAGAAGAAACTTTTTCATTTTCGTGTATATAGAATGTGGTAACCACAAAATGTTTAAATGTTTTTGCTACTGTTCGTTCGTGCAACACAAGCTTTTGATGACACATGTTGTTCGAAACGAACACAAACTCTTAAACAAATTACTTGTAATGCCTGTCTGAGTATTATTTCCTTCGAAGGTTGTTTTATTGTATTTCAACAAAACTCAAAAGAGACCAATAATTTTTACAATATTGTACTTTCATACATACAGACATACATTCACCCGCATTACTACGTTTACCTATTATAATTTCAGCACGTTTGCATTCTTCTTTCATACTTTTGCTGTGCTGTGGAACAGTAGCTGTGTCCTCAACGAGAACAGCAGCAGCAGCAGTAAAAGAGCAAAGTAAAAGATCAAAGTTGCTATTTTGTGGTTTGAATATTTAACTGAAATATTATATGAAAATATTAGTTTTGTAGTTTTTACTATAGAATTTTGGTATTTTAACTAGTTTTTTGTAAATAGTTTTTGTAGTTTTATTTTGCATGAGATGAGAGGTATTGAAAATTAAATTTGCCATTTCCTTTGTTTTGTATATTGAAACTAGTTAGAATATATATCACTTGGCATTTCATATCAAGTGAACCAACTTTTGAAATCGATGTCAGGGGTTTTTTCTTATCCATGTAACTTATTACCTATTGTTCTTAGCAAAATGTGTCCCAAATAGTTTAGATAGCTCTTACTTCAATCTTTCGAAAAAAAATATTAAAAAAAAAATAAAAAATTTTTAAAATTTTTTTTCCGAAATCAAAAACTTTTTTGACTTTTTTTAAAAATGAGACCTTTTTTTCTTAAAATAAAGCTTAGATATTTTCCTTGAACACCTATTTGGTCGCTTAGTGGGATGCGAGTGGAATATCTATCAAAATAAATATTTTGTAACTCAAAACATACAATTTTTGACTTTTTTTTGCAAAATCAAAAACTTTGTTGACTTTTTTTTCAAATGGACCCTTTTTTAATTTTTTTTTTAACACAAACAAAAGCTTAGATATTATCCTTGAAGACCCTTTTGGTCGCTTAGTGGGATGCGAGTGGGATATCTATCAAAATAAATATTTTTTAACACAAGACGTACAATTTTTGACTTTTTTTGCAAAATCAAAAACTTTGTTGACTTTTTTTTCAAAACGGACCCTTTTTTAATTTTTTTTTAGCACAAACAAAAGCTTAGATATTATCCTTGAAGACCCTTTTAGTCGCTTAGTGGGATGCGAGTGGGATATCTATCAAAATAAATATTTTTTTAATTCAAGACTTACAATTTTTGACTTTTTTTTTGCAAATACGAATTTTTTTTCCCAATATGGGCCCTTTTTTACATTTTTTTTTTTGCTCAAAAGAAAGCCTAGGTCCATTCCTTTAAGATATTTTTGGTCGCTTAGTGGGATGCGAGTGGGATATCTATCAAAATAAATATTTTGTAACGCATTTAAAATTTTTTTTTTTGATCAAAAGAAAGCTTAGGTCTTTTCCTTTAAGACCTATTTTGTCACTTAGTAAGATGTGAGTTGGATATCTATCAAAATAAAAATGTTGTAACTCAAGACATTCAATTATTGACTTTTTTTTTGCAAATTCGAATTTTTTTTCAAACTGGGCCCTTTTTTTAAAATTTTTTTTTTAGTCAAAAAAAAGCTTAGGTCCATTCCTTTAAGATATTTTAGGTCCCTTAGTGGGATACGAGTGGGATATCTATCAAAATAAATATTTTGTAACTCAAGATATACAATTTTTGATTTTTTTGGCAAAATCAAAAACTTTTTTGACTTTTTTTTAAAATGGGCCCTTTTTGTAATATTTTTTTTTGCTATAAAGAAAGCTTAGGTCTATTCCTTTAAGATGGTTTCGTTCGCTTAGTGGGATGCGAGTGGGATATATATCAAAATAAATGTTTTGTAACTCAAGACATACAATTGTTGTGTTAAAACATTTATTTTGATAGATATCCCACTCGTACCCCACTATGAGACCAAACAAATTTAAAAAAGGGCCCATTTTGAAATCGATTTTGCAAAAAAAAAGTCAAAAATTGTATTTCTTGAGTTATAAAATATTTATTTTGATAGATATCCCACTCGCATCCTACTAAGGGACTACAAATATCTTAAAGGAATGGACCTAAGCTTTCTTTTGACTAAAAAAAATTTTTTTAAAAAAGGGCCTACTTTGAAAAAAATTAGTATTTGCAAAAAAAGTCAAAAATTGTAAGTCTTGAGTTAAAAAATATTTATTTTGATAGATATCCCACTAAGCGACCAAAAGGGTCTTCAAGGATAATATCTAAGCTTTTGTTTGAGCTAAAAAAAAATTAAAAAATGGTCCATTTTGAAAAAAAAGTCAACAAAAAATCTAAAAGATTTTGCAAAAAAAGTCAAAAATTGTATGTTTTGAGTTACAAAATATTTATTTTGATAGATATCCCACTAGCATCTCACTAAGCGACCAAATAGGTGTTCAAGGAAAATATTTAAGCTTTATTTTAAGAAAAAAAAGGTCCCATTTTAAAAAAATCAAAAAAGTTTTTGATTTCGGAAAAAAATATAAAATTTTTTTTATTTTTTTTTTTAAATATTTTTTTTCGAAAGATTGAAGAAAGAGCTATCTAAACTATTTGGGACATATTTTGCTAAGAACAGTAGGTAATAAGTTACATGGATAAGAAAAAACACCTGTTTGACCAAAATGTCAAAATTTGACCCCCTATAACTCAGAGAGTTCTCGACCTATCTTGTTGAAAAATTGTGTCTGAGTTACTATCCAATAGAACTAACCTTGGTGCTAATTTCATCCCGATCGGAAGACATCGATTTCAAAAGTTGGTTTACTTGACATGAAATGCCCCATATAAGATAATAAAAAGTACCATTAGAAGAAAAATTCCCAATTTTCACACAATTGAACCCTCGCACAGTGCGGCAGAATCAAAATTTTTTGGAAATAAATCTGGCATTTCTAAACGGCTTATCCGATCGGGATAAAACTGTAGCCAAGGAGTATTCGAGTTTAAATTATCAAAATGTGTCCAACAAATGCTCCAGTTGGCGGCGCTATGTGCGCTCAAATTAAGGTACCTTCGACATGTAAAATTTTTAATTGCATAATATAGTTCCTATATTATCAACTGAATACTTACTTTTACTTACCTTTATTCATAATCAATTTTTAATTTTATAAGAGGTTTATAAAACAGAATTTTATCGAATATTTGTTCGATGTCGATATTTATATTGGTATTTGGATGTGGTCCTTATATAGCAGCTGTGAACAATTATTAACCGACTTACGTCGAATTTCAACCTGGTGTATACCTATCACAGATTTAGACGTATTTTTTAAGTGGTTCTTATATGGGTACTATGATAATTGATTAATTATGATCTTCATAAAATCGAGTTTTGTGATTTTGATATAGTATAGATATGATAATAATACGATGCTACGATGGAAAAAAACTTGGAAAACGACATAGCGTGGGTACATTACAAATTATGTCCAAAAAATTTCAGAAACACCCTCAAATTCAGAAGTTATTCAAAAAAACCCGTTTTCAGAGATGTTCGTGAACTTATCGACCTGTAACTCAGTCAATTTTTGTAAGATTTTAAATTTTTTAACGTATTTGGAAAGAAAACTGATTACGATTTAAAATTACATGCATTTATTGATACATTTGTAAGTCATAAGTATTGTTTTTGTTAAGAATATCTAAAAACAAAATAAAATTTATCAACTTTTTTGATTTTAGTCGCTTTTTATTGATTATTTTGATATGAGAGCTTATAAAAATGTATATCATTGTATAAAAAAAAAATAGTTCTTAAAAAGACATGGTAATAGTTATTAAACTTTTCATTAATACCTTTTTTAAAGAAGTGGCCACTTAAAATCGGAACGAACTGTAGTAATCATAACAACGCCCTCTGTTATCAAAATGGAAAAAGATTTATATGTGTTTTTGACAACAAACCTACTGTTATTCTCAGAGTTGGGGGTAGTGCACTAAATGTTGAGTGCAATCAACATTTCACTAGCACTAAATAATATTATTTTAAAAAATATAGTTTTAACTAATTTTCATCAGCTTTAGTGGTAGTGAAGCTTATATTTTTATCACTAATATTTTTTAGTGATAGTGATATTTTTTTAACTATAAATCAATTGAGTGGTAGTATAGAAATAAGCACTAAACTCAAATAGTTAAAAAATTTAACAATAACTAAAAAAAAGCTTCAATAATTTTCTTTGCACTAATATATTCAAAATTAGTGATCGTGAAGTTATTCCAGTTTAAACTAGAATATTAAATATACAGATGTTTGTTGAGCAAGCTTCAAAGTGTTTTTCAGCATCCGAAGAAATAATAACACAAAAAAACACTGATAATGTAGGATTCTTAGATTTTGGGGAAATTGACAGTAAGTGAAAAAGTTATTGAAGAAATTACTTAGTTTATTAACATCTTCAATATTAGGACCTTCAACCTTTGTTCAGAAAGATGGCATAGTGAAATACGTGCATTCCTTTTAAGCTCGGACACTGATATTTGCAGTCTCAAAAAATATCCAATAATAAGGCAAATGTTTTTTAAATTTAACACGCCTTTGGCTTCTTCTGCTCCAGTAGAGCGTTTATTTTCTTTTAGTGGAATGGTGGATTCTCCTCCGAGAAATAAATTAAGTGATTCGAATTTCGAAAAGCTTGTTTTACTTAAAGCCAATAGTCGCTAATTATTTTATGTGTAATTGCTTATTTCTCTTTTTATTGTAATTTGTATATTTATATACCGGTTTTACGTTTTTTCCTTAAATATATTAACTTAAACTACATTTTTTTCAACATTTCTTTGTTGAAAAAAATAGTGCAGGAATATTTTTTTAACTAAAAATTTTAGTGTAGAAAAAATTATTTCATTAGGCTGCAAAAAAAATATTTTAACTATTTTCAAAATATTATTAGTTAAAAAATTTTAACTACACTATCACTATTATTGAGTGAGGCTTATATTTTTCAACTCATCACTAAACATTAAAAAAATTAGTGAAATATTTTACACTACCACTAACTATTAGTGATAGTTAAAAATTAGTGCACTACCCCCAACTATGGTTATTCTACAATGAATTCCAAGTCATTATGTTTAGTTTTAAAAAGTGTAGACACAATGGAAAAAGAAGCTAGAGATAAAATTGTTCACAAATATCTAGAAAATCCGACTTCGTCGGGTAAATGATAGCCAAAATCTGATTTTCGGCAGATATCAGGTCAAAAATTTTACGTCTCGGCTGCTCGAGGTTGTGTGGCCTTTAAATATGAATACGTAAAATTGAACAAAAATATTAATTTTGCAGGCAATCCGCAGCTGCGGTTTGAAGAGTCAAGCTTTTCAGACATGTTTTTAACCAATTTTCAGAATTATATATAAAAAGGGAGTTTGGAAAAGCGATTGCTGTCATTTATAATACATCACATATCTGATACAAAATTTTAGCAGAGCTGTCATTACTCAATGACAAGTTGGCATTACTCAAATACAACTATGAAGTGGTAAAATGAGAAAAATATTGAAATATAAAAAAAAAAACAAATTTCCCAAATCTTCGTCCAATCGAGATATATTGGAAAATTGTTAAACGTAAATTGAAAAAAAGTGCAGGTACATTAAATAACCAGATTTTGATGAGAACAAAGTGGAATAAATATGCTGGAATAACAGTAGAAGTGGGAAGAAAAGTTAATGGGAGGCCAGAAAATTTATTTGCAATAAAGACATAAACCTATAGTTATATTTTTTTTAAAGCTTAATAAATTACCTTTAATTTCATGTATAAAATGTTAACATACGTTGTTTCATTTAAAAGTTATGCTCCCTTTAATCCCTACCGATTTTAAGTGGCCACTTCTTTAATATTTTCTGACCCATTGCATTGAATAAAAAAAAAACAAAACACTATCCAAAAAAGAATATTTGTAAAATTTTTAATTTACAAGGTAAATTTTTTTGAACTTTTTTCTAAAAAGTTTAATAACTTTTGCAAATATAAACCGATTTTAATAAGTGATTTCACGTTTTTGTCTATATAAAATTGTTTTTAAAACACTGTGCAAAAAAAAATTGGTTTTCATAGAAAAAATTTAAAATAACTATTGTTGAATTTGAAAAATTATGAAGAAAATAAAAAAAAATTTAAACTTTTTATAAAAACTTAAACAATTTCTTGGAATATACATTTTATGCCTACATAAAAAAAAAGCTTAAGTCATGTCTATTCATAATTTTTTAAAATTTTGAAATCGGTCTAAAAATGTGTGTTTTAATATGTCCTCACCTATGCCTATAATCCCCTTAGGTCGCTTTTCAAGTTTTGACAAAAAGTGTCATTTTGTAGCAGAGTTTATGTCAAATTTTGAATTGATTGAGATATTTATAAGAGATGTATGCATATTTAATTGATTTTCGGAATTGGTCTTTATATACTAGGGGCTATGGTCAAATATGGATCAATCCTCAAAAATACGTTCTTATGATTTATTGTAATATGAAACCAAAGAGTCATATTTCAAAAAGAATTTTGTATTGTGGGCTCATTTGGTGGGTATAACAAGTTAGGTGGTGTTCGAATTGTAATCCACTTACTCATTCTATAGTTTTACTCTTCTGGTACTCTGAAAATTTGATTCCGTTATAGATTAGTGTCATATACTAGCTATTAAGGTTGAACATTGCTTAGAATTCCTGTCCATTAGAATAATATTCCTCTTCATCTTTCAGTTCATCACCCGGTTTTACAGCAATTCAAACACAAATTTAAAAAGTTCTCACATTTGTTGCACAAATTAACGCTTTAATATATTTTTAATTTCTTTATTAACATTTGATTTTTTTTCACTTAAATCCCACTCTTCAAAACCAAATACTTATTCCCCAAAAGAAATATAGTATGAAGTAGTAAATAACTGAATTCTAAATGTTAATGATTAATCCATCAGAGATCATTAATTATTGTGTCTCTATAATTTGTTTTCTTATTTCTTTTATTGGCATCGGCGCCACCTCTTTTTACTATTTTACAATTTTTTCCACATTCATATTACACTTTGTATTTGTTCAATTTCACGGTGTGAATTGAATTTGTTTTTCTACATTTTTTTCAGTTCTGTTTCTTTCAAATATTTATGATTTTTGTAAACTCATCATCGTTTACAAAATTCGTTTTGCTACTCATGTGGTTTTAAGTTTTAATTTTTAAATTTTATATATTTTTTTATTTCATGCAGTATTTGGGTATTTAATTTGTAGTATGTACATTTAATAGAAATTTACTTTAAATCATAAGTTAATGATTGTTGTTTAGGTTGAAGATTTGTATAATGTTTTTGAATTTTCTAAGGTTTTCAAATCTTCTTAATTTGAGTTTTAAATAAGAAAATCTAAGCGTTTGTGAAGGTGTTTAATTAATCATTTATTGGTTAAATTTTTTTAAAGCGGTGTATTATTGAAAAAGATTTATCTGCGTACATAAACTTATCCTTATCGCCTTTTTATACCCTCCACCACCATAAGTGGTGAATGAGGGTACCTAATATAAGTGTGTAATATTGAGAAATATTCATCTGAGACCCAACAAAGTATATATATTATTGATCCTTATGAAATTCTAAGTCGATTGAGCCATGTCCGTCTGTCTGTCCGACTGTCTGTCTGTCTGTCTCTGCAAAACACGCTCACGTCCAAAATAGGCAAACAAAATTGGTAGACTTGCAAAAAAACTGTTCTCCTAAGCAGTTTGGTATTGAAAATCAGCAAAATCGGTTCAGTGGAACCAGAGTTATGAACCAAAATGTGAGACAACCTAAAAAAAACTTGATAATTTTAACATAGTTTTCCTTATTTGTGCAAATATATTGCAGATAATAAAGGGACTAACTCTGGCGAAAATTATAAGAATCGGTCCATGGTTTCTCCTTGCCCCCATACAAATTTCTTCCCGAAATATGGTTATATGGTCTGTAAATGCCAACAAAATTGCAGTATCCACACAAAATTCAGGAAAATAAATTTCGTGCTTAAAAAAATTACAACCCCAAATTTTTCGTGGATCGGCCCATATTTGACCGTAGCCCCCATATAAAGTTCATTTCCGAAAATCACTTAAATAAGCATAAATGTCTTATAAATATCGCTATTAAGTTGAAAATTATCATAAATAGTCCACATATATACCAAAATCGCTGTACCTAATTTTATGAAGATCGGCCGATAATTGGTTAGCTCCCATATAAGGACCACTTCCGAAAAACACAATAACCTACATAAATATCTAAAAAATATCAATATCAAAACAAAACTTTACATAGATCCATAATTTATACTTAGAAATCATACTACAGGATTTTGTGAATATCGGTCCATATTTGACCATAGCTCCCATATAAGGTCCACTTCCGAAAATCAGTTAAGTACTCATAAATCTCTTATAAATAACTTTATCATGCTAAAATTCAATATCCCATATAAGGTCCACTCCCGAAACTCACTAAAATCCTCATAAATTTGTTACAAATATAGTTATCAGGTTGAAATTCGAAACAGATTTTTTTAATACAGTCAAACTCGTTTATAATGAACTCGGTTATAACGAATTCTCGGTTATTTCGTACATATTTTCAAGTCCCGACGTTTTGATAAACATTTTCATATAAAAAAAATCTTTTATTACGAACTCGCTTATAACGAATTCTCGGTTAAAACGAACTACTTTAAATGGTCCCAATAATTAAATTTAATACATTTTACTTTTTTTATAACGAACCATCAAAAATATGTTTGAAGTGTGGCAATAGTGTTTACTTTTATGCAATATGGTAACATTAAATTTTAACATCTTCAATCAGCTGATACGTACATAAAAAATAATTAACACGTCAGTTGCAAAATTATTTCAAAATGTCTAATAATAAGAAAAAACCGCTGTGAAAAACATATATCAGCAGATATTATCAGTGCTGCAATACAACGCAAAATCACAGACTTTTTTAAAAACACATAAATGTTTATTATTAATTATAGTTTTTTAAGTTATATTTATTTTAGTTATTTAGTTTTATTTTGTTATTCAACTTTTCTATTGAAGTATTTTTGGTTTTTAATAAATGAATTATTATTTGTTTTTAATAAATGACGAAAAAATTGATTTGTATTTTTTTAATTTCTTTTTCTATGACTTCACCCCGTTTATTACGAACTTTGCCTATAACGAACTATTTTCTCTGGTCCCACGGAGTTCGTTATAACCGAGTTTGACTGTATATAGAAAAATCGATGTACCAAATTTTATGATGGTAGGGCCATTATTGGTCATAGCCTCCATATAATAACCACTTCAGGAAAACACATTAACCTGCACAAATATCCAAAAAAATCTGTACTGAACCAAAATTTTACACCGATCAATAATTTGTATCCAAGAATCGAGCTACAAGATTTTTTAAATATTCGTCCATAATTCGGCATAGCTCCCATATAAGGTACACTTTTGTTAATAGCGTTGTTTATATGAAATTCTATAGAAATCGGCCTCATATACTTAGGACTATAATAGGTCATAGCTTCCATATATTGAATCAAAATAGTACCACAAAGTATACAGAGGCGACACGGCAAAAAAATATATTTGTCTCTTTCGCTCGAAACAATTTCAACTGGTTTGGTTTTGTGCTTATTTATATATTTTGTTTGTTTTAACGCACTGTCTGTATTAAACCGCAAATTTGTTTTCTCTTTCTATCGAAACAATTTCAAAAAAAGCTGATTTTAGTGTTTTTGAACTGTCAAATTTGACGCCTCTGTATACTTTGTGATAGTACACAGATCAGTAATTTGTATTCAAAAATCATAATACTGAATTTTGTGAATATCGGCACACAATTGGCCACAGCACCCATATAAGTCCATAAAAATCACGTTAAAATATTTTATGACAATCAAATCATAATAGGTCAGTCATAGCTCTCATATAAGTCCCACAACCAAATATTTGGAAATTTGACCAAATATATTTGTATACCTTATTTTATACTCTGTTTCTCACTTGAGTTTAACAGGGAAAATTTTTTATCCAAACGTATTAACTAATTATTATGTATATAAATTGTTAAATTTCATACGTTCTAAATGAATTTAAATTAGAAATTGCTGAAATAAATAAAAATTTTTGTACATTTGAAATAAAATATCTTCGCGTAAACTAGTATTTCTAACAATTGTTATATTATTTCAGTTGTTATACCATCATATTTAGGTGGAGGGTATTTAAGATTCGGCACGGCCGAATATAGTACTCTAACTTGTTTTTTGTCATTCCGTTTGTAACACATCGAAATATTGGTCGTAAACTCATTGGGTCCTTTTATTCTAAAACGATCACGATAGGGCCTATGGGAGAACTAGAGTTATGGACCAATATGTGTGATATTTATTTGTATGCCAACCACCAACAAGATGGGGGTATATTGATTTTGTCATTCCGTTTGTAAGAGTATATTTATATTCTGGGTCGGTTATTGGTGGTCTAATCAGTAGGAGATCTGACGACTATGTTAGCTGTTTATTTAATATGTTCAAAATCTTATAAATTAAATCTTGTTAAAAATGAGATAGTTTTTATATTTAAAAGACCTTTAAAAGACACAGATGCAACAAGTTGTATAACAAGTATTGAATTTATTGATGTATTAATTAATTTTTGATATAGATTAAGTTTAAATAAAAACATCGTTTCATTTCTAAACTAGTTAAAACCAATAGTTTGTGTTTATATTCAAGAAAAATATTCCCATGTCAATCATTTGAAAAACAATATGAGAAATTTACAAATACAAATTATAAACCTAGCTCTAGGCTACTGATTTAAAGCATTAAATTGACCTCTTAAGACAACATACTAATAAAATAGAAAACTTTAAATAAATACAGTAAATCATTTTTGAAAAATGATATCAAAATAAATACATAAATATTGAGAAATCATCAGTGAAAAAATTAAGTTAAATTTGTTTTTGTTGAAAAACAAAAACCATAACAAATTTTGAACAATATTTAGTTAAACATAAATGAAATTTATTTGAAAAAAATAACAAATTAACACTTACGACAGGCTACAACAAAATAGATAATACAATACATAAAAATAACTAACTGATGGATGATGGTCGTCTGACACTGACACTTTAAAAATTAATGTTTTATTTGTATTTAAATAATGCCTGTTTCTTCAGCAACATTATTAACATGATGTTAATTTAAAATACTACGAGTACAAGTGATGTTACTGCTGCTGTTGTTGATGCTACTCCTGTTTCTTCTTGAAGGGGAAAACTACTGATCATGACTGTTTGCAGCTCATGCTGTTAATGATGATGATATTCTTCATAATCATCAAGATGAAACAACATAATTTTATTTTGTTTTATTTTTCTGGCTTATGCGCCGGCGCATACATATGTATGACGGCATCATCAATGAGCTGTTGATCTTTAGCGAACAAGAAATTTAGAAAAGGGGCAGATCATGCGTTCTAAAGGGCCACCTTAGAAGCAGTAACTCCTGATCACTGTTAGATAAATACGAAAAGATTAATCATTAATCATATTAAGATTTTATGGAGTGTAGTTTGGTTAATATTCATGCATATAAAGTGTGAAGGAATAAGATTTATTTATAGGATTCTATAATTATTATACCCTACACCAACATAGTGGAGAGGCTTGGAGCTGATGTTTGTAACTTGCAAAACTATTGCCCCAACACCCACCTTAAAGTATACCAATCTGCTCAGGATTATTTTCTGATTGAACGTCCGTCCATCTCACCGTCCGTCAGTCCATGTAAACTTTTAATAAATTTTGATGGAAATTTAATGAAATTTTTCACATACTTCATTATTAACCCAAAAACGAATCCTATTGCATTTGGATAGAATCGCTTCATTATCTCTCCTAGCCCCCAAACAAATGTCCTCCTGCGATATGGTTTTATCGGTCATAAACGTCTGGTTTATATAGTTTAGTTCGGAAGTACTATGTGAACTTCCACTCGGATACCGTAAAGTCCATTGCGATTCCTTTCATATATAGTGAAAAAAGAATGTGAATAATAAGAATTCAAATCTGCATAGAGAAAGAAACATTTTGTTACGGATTTGAAATCACTGTCCTTTAAATAGCTAACCTATTCCCATGATAAATCCTAGTAAGTATGTTACTTAGTTTACAGCCAGCATCACTACCAAGCTCATCCAGCAATCTGTTTCCTAGCCATTTCTATGACCCTGTAGTCTGGGGCAGTTGCACATAATATGCTCTACTGTCTCCAGCTCCTCTACTTTCCTACATAAATCTTGTGTGCCATTATCCCATTTACCTATGAAGGCCCCAATTGAGCAGTGACAGTTATCACTCCTACTAGAATCCTGAGGCTACACCTATCCAACTAAATTAGTTTCTTGGTTGCATTTGCATTCAGTTTTGGCCAAAAGGCCTTGGACTCTTTACAATCCGTCCAACTGACGGGTTACCTAGTACCATGATCTAAAGCAGAACCATATCTGGCCTGTTCATCTGCTACCTCATTTTCCTGTATATCGCAGTGCCCCGGTACCCCACACAATATTATTGGGTAGTGAACTAATAACTAGTCGAGTGCTCTTCTACAGTCTTTCAATAAGCTGGAATGTATTTAATGACATTTCAGAGCCTTAAGTGCCGCCTGACTGTCCACATATATAGTCACTACAGACCCCTCATGACGTGTGCCTTTATCAACTCTGTGACTTTCCAGATCCCGAAGATATCTGCCTATGAACGTTTGATATCCTTGTCGACCAGATAAACCCAGGCCCCTGTATCAGAGTCCATCTTGGATCCGTCAGTGAAAACTGCACCCCCATCGAACAGTTGATCGAAACCCACCCAATTTCCCTACTGGGGAACTCTATTGGGGGTGAGACACCGAAATTGAAGATCGCGACCCTATGATCAGAAATTCCAGATGGAACGATGTCCTGACCGATAAGAATTGCCTCATACAGTATCCTAGTGTGACCTGCCCCCAAAGTTTCACTAACGAAGACTCAAATAGCCTCTGTAAGTTCCTTGGTTC
The DNA here is from genome assembly GCF_958450345.1 of Calliphora vicina. NCBI lineage: Eukaryota > Metazoa > Arthropoda > Insecta > Diptera > Calliphoridae > Calliphora > Calliphora vicina. The sequence goes on along the minus strand of NC_088781.1, from coordinate 56,286,307 downwards.
CACACTCTTACATAGTTCTCAATGGGTAATAGGTTTACGATTATATCCAAGGCCGCCTTTGGGGTGCTGATAATGGCACCAGTTAAACATGCAGACCTTTGAGATTTGTTGAGTATAATCCTATAAAGAGGTTTCCTCATTGCCTCCCATCACACCCTACAGCCAAAAGTAATAATAGGCCTAACAATAGATTTATAGATCCAGTTAACCATACTTGGTTACAAACCTTAATTTTTGCCAATTGATTTCCTGCATATATAGTAGTTATTAAGGCCCTTCTTTAATGTCTCCTGAGTATTTATTTCGCCTAAATTGATACTGTCCACCTTGTATTTCCTGGTAAATAGCACCAATTCTGTCTTCGATGGGTTTACACCCAACCCGTTAGTTCTTGCCCAGGACGAGAGATCACTAAGCGCTTCCTGCATGATGTCACTGATAGTGGAGAGAAACTTTCCTTTAATGAGAATCAACACGTCATCCGCATAGGCGAATATCTTCCAACCTTTAGACTCAAAGATTTTGAGAATAGAGTTTACCACCAGTAAAGAGGAGAAAGAACTCCATCTTGTGGTGTGCACCTTGTAACCCGTCTTCTGATCCAAACGACGCGTCGCCTAGAGTTGAGTTGAGCATTAAGACTATCCAACTTACCAGGAAAGCTTATGGTGAATGTGTTCCATCGGTTTCAACGTGCGAGAGATGGTTTGTGCGTTTCAGAAGTGGTGATTTTAAGAAGGAATACAAATATTATGAGCTGCTGAAATCTGGCCAGATCATCACATGGATCCTGTGCCAAACGAAATTGAATCGGTCAAAGCGAGCATTGTTCGAAAATGCACAGTATATGAAGCCAGACATTAAACCGTGATATTTCATCATGACAACGCTAGGTCACATTATGCAATACCTGTTGCCCCGTCCGAATACTATTTGTTTCGATCGATGCAGATCGCTCTCTCTGGGATACGCTTCACTTAAGAACAGAGTATCCGAAATTGACTTGATTCGTTATTGACCTCAAAAGATGAGCAGTTCTTTTGACTTCTTTTGCCAAGAAGATGGGAAAAGGTCATAGTTAACAATGGACACTACTTTTAATAAATCTATATTGTACAAATCTTTCGAAATAAAAGCTAAAAATTTGTATCCGATACGAAAATTGTTGTCTTCATTGAGATTTACTTTAAGTTAGTAAAATAAATATGGTAGGTTTTATATGAACAATTTATTTGCTATAATTTCCCCCAAATAAATATTCAAAATTCCACTCAAACTTCAGTTTAACATTGCTTAGCAACAAATCAAGTAAATTCCCTTATTTACAAATCTATTTTTTTAATCAATCTAACTTGTTGTCTGGCCAATTGCCTAACAACGACACTTCTGTATGCAAACATGCTGTTAATAAGCCAAAAAACAAAAAAAAAAACATTTAATTTATTAACTTATAACACATTTAATATCAATACAATTGAACAAAAAGCCAAATAATATTAATAACAAAATTGTATAGCAAGAAAACATTACTTACACAACAAATTATAGGCGGTATCTAAATTGTAACCAGCTCAACGTACAAAACTAATACTTAATGCTTTGGTCTCTATCCACTCCAATAGTCAGTCGTACAGCCAACAGCTGCCCGTATTCACACGTCATTTAATTTCGATTAGTCAAGTGGCAGTTTTAGTGGCAACATTGAAACAGACACAAACTCTCACATACACACAGACAGACAAAACGACAGTCATTCAAACAATTATTATTGAAAATTCATTCAATTGTAATTTTTATAAAGTTATTGACAGAAATTATCAACTCGTAATAATAATGTGTACGTACCCTAAGCAAGTACTTTATTCACATTTCGATTTCTATATAATTTTTATTTCCAAAGGAAATAAAAAACATTCGAAATATTCATTGCAATTGCATTATTTAAAAAAGAAGGCAGTAGAATAGGAAGGTGAATAAGAACAATTTACAAGCAGGGAATTGTGAATGTAAAGAAATTGTTTACAATGGTAAAGAATTTGTGAAAATTTACAGGTGACAGGTAGGAGAAACCTTTAGCTAAAGGGGGTTTGATGTCTAATTGTAAGAAACTCTCAGAATTGAACATGGTATATCTCAAATTTTATTCAAAATATTAGGGAATTTTTATTTAGAATTAAGCATTTCGGGATCCCCTAATAATCCTTCCCTGAATTTTGTATATGTTGTTAACCATGGCCTTTAATGGATGAAAATAAATTGAAAATGAAAGATATGTGTTTTGAGATGTTCTTCGTTTAAGGACGATTACCACAGAGAATTTTTGTGCAACATTTCATCAAATACTTGCAAATAAAATTTTCGTCAAGATATCGTTAAGATACGATACCTTCCTTCCAGCTACGTAAATCCAATCATTATTGTTGAAAACCTTGGATCGAAATGTCTATACAATCGTGAAGAAACGCCTATATAAATGTTAGATACATTGAGAATTCAATTATGCTCTGTCCTCGCGTCTTATTGATTCCCTAAGGCAATTTGATCTAAAAAAAACAAGCGGAGTGAAAAAGTAATGAGAAGTAATGGCTACATCCGACTAAGAAGAAGGAATCCAACATACCTGCGCTGATAATAGGATCTATAAATTAAACATAATTTTTCGTCAAACTGTGGTGGGACGTAAATAAAAATGAATATTTACATTTAAGATTTGAACAAATTATTGATAGTTGACATTAATTTGTGAAGATACAATAAATAAAAATACGAATAAAAAAAAAATAATTTTAGGAAATCCTTTGCAATCCCTTCAAAAACGTTCACAAATTAAGAGACATTTATTAATGTTTCAAATAATGGAGGGAATATAGCTAAATACAGCAAAAACAAAATTTCCCTTGAATCGCACCACTAGTTGCCCTTTTCTGCCACCAAAAAAAAGACAACTTGTTTGTCAGTTTGAGCTGCCTCATAAATTCATCAAAACAAAATTGCCCAAGTTTAATTGTGTGTAGTTGAATGTGAAGTACAAGACATGATAACCAACAACAAAAAATGAATTAACAATTATTAAATTGCTCTACTACTGCTGTTGCAGTTGTTTATAAACTTTGTTTTTTTTTCTTTTTGTTTAATTTTTTGCTGCTTTGTTGTGCACTTGCAACAAAATGCATAATTGCCACTTATAAAAATGCAATGCAATACTACACTTCACCACCACAACACCACCAGTGCGCACTCAACAATTCCACAATAAAAATACTACAAGTTCCAACAACTCGGAATTAACTCTCTGGACCCATTGTTTGAGTACAAACAAGTACGAGCACGAGAGTCGGCATAATTGTGGGGTTTTAATATCGATTCAAAAGAAGTTAGCTGCAAACCGAATTACAATTTTCTATATGACTTTTGAATTGTGTTGATGTTTTGTTAGTAGTGTTTTTTTGTTGCTGGTTACAACAAGTAGTTATTGTTGTCTGCCACATTCCTGGGCTTAAATCGTCTTTCAATATGATTGTGGTGCTTGCTGGTGGTGTGGCATGTGTGTTGGTTGTTTGCTGCTCAGTTGAATGCAGCAGTGCGCTGCAGTGTCGAATTTTTGTGGTTACAATTGTAGGTTTGTATGAACTTGTTGCAGTTGCCGTTTGTTGTTTGAGTAACAATTGTTATGACATTTGTGTAATTTATCATTTTGCACCTTTTTGGTATGCGATCACTTTTTATGTTTGTTGCCATCATTATTATTGTTGCAGTTGCCTGTCACTGTGTGTGTTAATGTTGTTTGAACATTCAATTGTTGAACATTTTAATAATGCATTGGAATGAATGATTTTGAATGTATCTACAACGTATTCGTACAATTGTGGAAACCAAACATGCATTTATTCAAAACCAAAAGGGTATTAATTATGAATTTATTTTTTTTTCTTTTCGGACTTGGAACAAAATTTCAATATTTACTAAAAACAAAACAACGTTTATCAACTTTAAATGTTTCCCATTTAAAATTATATGTAAGTTGGAAGTTATTGTTTTGCATTACTTGTTGATCAATTGTGATATTATCAATAACATTGAATGATACTGCAAATCTCCAAATGTTTTAGTTCTCTCTAAAAAGAAAAAGAAAATAATATGCTTTTACATGTTTAAATTTAAATTATGATGTTCAAAAAAATCGACTATAATCACCATGTCTGAATGGGAAGTAGCAAACTTAAATAGTTACAAGTGCTTACAAAATCAAATCACTGATAGACAAATTTGTAAGACATTGATCTGGCAAGTTTTACAGCTAAACTCGTGCCACACATAGAGTATTTTACAACATTAACTAATATACATCTACCACATACGACCATATATTTATTTCTATTAAACTAAAATATTTTGTAAATAATTTTGTTTAAATACCAATAATTTATGTTGTATGTCATATTTCTTGCACAAAAACCAATTAAGTGCATTTGGTTCATGTTGCAACATTTCAGTTTTAATGGACTCATATACATTTTTACAAATTCAAACACATTGTACAAACAAGAACGATAAACGTCGTATTATTATTTATTAACATTGAAACAAAATTATTATTTGCCTAAAGGTAGGATCAGACTACGCAAATTATTTGACACAAGATGTTTCATGTGTTTGATCAAAAGTACATCAAATAATTCATGGGTTGATTTTGTGTTCACACTGTACACATTTATTTGCCATATTTGTTTAATCAAACTACACCGAAATACTATCAAACACACAAAGGGGAAAATATATTTGACTTGTGGTCACATTTATGGTAATATTTGTTCTAAATAATTATTAAATAAAGCTGCAAAACAACTTTAATTTCTTTCATCAATAAAAAAGACATTTCTAGAAAGTAAAATATTACCAGATTTTGCTTTACATTTGAAAGAATTATGAAATTTCAGTACTTTTATTTAAGCGTCAAATATTTTATGTTTCTAGTTTGAACACAAAATATTTTTGCACTGCAAACAAGAAAACAGCTGAATTTGGTCAAACAAATTTATTTGCCAATATGAAAACATTCTTGTAATGTGACTAATGTGTGACCACTAAACAGCAAATATTTTCCTGCATTTTGGGTATTTTTTTATTTGATCTTGCAATTCATTTGCAAGATCAAACAGCGTCAAATAACAGCTGTTGCATCATGTGTTATCGCAAAAGTAGTGTTGCTATATCTTAAATTAAAAATCGCTAAATAATGAAAACAAATCGCGAAAAGAACACAAGCTTGAACAATTTAATAATATAATTATTAAATGTTTATTTTTTAAATTATATTACTATCACAATTCATAATTGAAATTGAATGGAAATGTAATCATGTTTTATACTTGAAAAATATTTGAAATATTAAATATTTTTCAAACAAAAAACATATGGCTTGAATTTATGTTTCCTTTTTACTGGAGAATGCTATTGAAATAAAGTGTAATACAACTGTAATTCAATTGCTTGACTATAACTCAAGGCTTGAATTACACTTGCAATCAACATGAATTCCAGTAAAAATGCTTATTGGTTTTTTAATACATATTATTAATCGAACACGACTTTTTCCAAACTTTTCTCATTCAGAATAAGAACATGTTCACAAATATTGTTAAATTTTATGGAAATGTTTACATTTTTAACATAATTTTTTAATTAATTCCAATTCAATCGCATTATCTATTTATGCATGTATAAAAAATTTTCTTTGATTTTAAATTCAATCTGTATAAAATTTCAGTTAATATTCCATATGTACATATGAGCAATTTTAAATTTTGAAAATAGACAAACTCCATGTATAAATAAAAAATAATCAAACATCAGACTATGTTAAACGTATAAAAATATAAATCGCATAAAATTGCCAAAATCGCAACATAGACTTCATGTCTTCAATTATTTTTTCTCCCAGTATGTCATCCTAGGCTGAATGACTTTTATGTGAAGAAGAAGACGTCATTTATTGATGCAATTATTTAGTGAAAATAATTTAAATAACAAATATTCAAGAAATATTGAATATGTATTTATGTTTAAAAAAAAAAAGTGAATTTGTGTCTTTAATTTAGTACGAAAAATATTTAAATAATCTCCTCTTATTTTTCCGCCATGCTGAGCAAATAATTTTCTGTTTTTTTCTATTTGATCAAACAATTATTTTATGAAAGTGTTTTATATAGTGTGACCACACGGCAAATATATTTACTGATTCTTTTTCGCAGCAGTTTGGTCAAACAAAAAGTGAAAAATTAAATTCAATATATGATAACAAAATTCAATAAATCTCTAATAAAATGATTACTTTACAATTCGAAATAAGTGCTTTAACCTTAAAAATATTTGCAAGATTAAATTATATATTTTTTAGGTATTTATGTAGCTAGTGGTCACACTTTGTTCACATTAAGAAAATATTTTGTTTGCCGACAAATAATTTTGTTTGACTAAAATCATCTGTTTTGTTGTTTGCTCTAAATTTTATTTGTGGTCAGATTCAGGCAATGAAATATTTGACGATAAACGTCAAATATTAGCTGTGTGTGACCGTACCTTAACAATTCAACAAATTGAATAACAGAATAATAAAAGTAAATAAATTTCAATTTCATGTACAAACATTTTACTTTAATAAACCACCATGTCTGCACTGAAATTATTCTATTGATATCAATGTTTATTGAAATGAAATGAATTCGGTAAAATGTGATAAAAAGGATTTATGACGTCAACAGTAGATAATACGGTTATTGAGAACGTGTTCTACATTTGTAATGTTCAATTCGTACATGATAATTAAATATTGGAATTCGAACATGTTGGCATATTTGAAATAATAAGATAAAACACATGTTGAATGTGATTGTAGACAGAAGTAAATTATTTAATATTTCAACAGTAAATGTTAAAGTTGTTACCGTTAGACTTTAAAGTACTCTATATGACTAGGCTATGACTAGGCTATGACTAGACTATGACTAGACTATGACTAGACTATGACTAGACTATGACTAGACTATGACTAGACTATGACTAGACTATGACTAGACTATGACTAGACTATGACTAGACTATGACTAGACTATGACTAGACTATGACTAGACTATGACTAGACTATGACTAGACTATGACTAGACTATGACTAGACTATGACTAGACTATGACTAGACTATGACTAGACTATGACTAGACTATGACTAGACTATGACTAGACTATGACTAGACTATGACTAGACTATGACTAGACTATGACTAGACTATGACTAGACTATGACTAGACTATGACTAGACTATGACTAGACTATGACTAGACTATGACTAGACTATGACTAGACTATGACTAGACTATGACTAGACTATGACTAGACTATGACTAGACTATGACTAGACTATGACTAGACTATGACTAGACTATGACTAGACTATGACTAGACTATGACTAGACTATGACTAGACTATGACTAGACTATGACTAGACTATGACTAGACTATGACTAGACTATGACTAGACTATGACTAGACTATGACTAGACTATGACTAGACTATGACTAGACTATGACTAGACTATGACTAGACTATGACTAGACTATGACTAGACTATGACTAGACTATGACTAGACTATGACTAGACTATGACTAGACTATGACTAGACTATGACTAGACTATGACTAGACTATGACTAGACTATGACTAGACTATGACTAGACTATGACTAGACTATGACTAGACTATGACTAGACTATGACTAGACTATGACTAGACTATGACTAGACTATGACTAGACTATGACTAGACTATGACTAGACTATGACTAGACTATGACTAGACTATGACTAGACTATGACTAGACTATGACTAGACTATGACTAGACTATGACTAGACTATGACTAGACTATGACTAGACTATGACTAGACTATGACTAGACTATGACTAGACTATGACTAGACTATGACTAGACTATGACTAGACTATGACTAGACTATGACTAGACTATGACTAGACTATGACTAGACTATGACTAGACTATGACTAGACTATGACTAGACTATGACTAGACTATGACTAGACTATGACTAGACTATGACTAGACTATGACTAGACTATGACTAGACTATGACTAGACTATGACTAGACTATGACTAGACTATGACTAGACTATGACTAGACTATGACTAGACTATGACTAGACTATGACTAGACTATGACTAGACTATGACTAGACTATGACTAGACTATGACTAGACTATGACTAGACTATGACTAGACTATGACTAGACTATGACTAGACTATGACTAGACTATGACTAGACTATGACTAGACTATGACTAGACTATGACTAGACTATGACTAGACTATGACTAGACTATGACTAGACTATGACTAGACTATGACTAGACTATGACTAGACTATGACTAGACTATGACTAGACTATGACTAGACTATGACTAGACTATGACTAGACTATGACTAGACTATGACTAGACTATGACTAGACTATGACTAGACTATGACTAGACTATGACTAGACTATGACTAGACTATGACTAGACTATGACTAGACTATGACTAGACTATGACTAGACTATGACTAGACTATGACTAGACTATGACTAGACTATGACTAGACTATGACTAGACTATGACTAGACTATGACTAGACTATGACTAGACTATGACTAGACTATGACTAGACTATGACTAGACTATACTATGACTAGACTATACTATGACTAGACTATACTATGACTAGACTATACTATGACTAGACTATACTATGACTAGACTATACTATGACTAGACTATACTATGACTAGACTATACTATGACTAGACTATACTATGACTAGACTATACTATGACTAGACTATACTATGACTAGACTATACTATGACTAGACTATACTATGACTAGACTATACTATGACTAGACTATACTATGACTAGACTATACTATGACTAGACTATGACTATACTATGACTAGACTATGACTAGACTATGACTAGACTATGACTAGACTATGACTAGACTATGACTAGACTAGACTATGACTAGACTATACTATGACTAGACTATACTATGACTAGACTATGACTATGACTAGACTAGACTATGACTAGACTATGACTAGACTATGACTAGACTATGACTAGACTATGACTAGACTATGACTAGACTATGACTAGACTATGACTAGACTATGACTAGACTATGACTAGACTATGACTAGACTATGACTAGACTATGACTAGACTATGACTAGACTATGACTAGACTATGACTAGACTATGACTAGACTATGACTAGACTATGACTAGACTATGACTAGACTATGACTAGACTATGACTAGACTATGACTAGACTATGACTAGACTATGACTAGACTATGACTAGACTATGACTAGACTATGACTAGACTATGACTAGACTATGACTAGACTATGACTAGACTATGACTAGACTATGACTAGACTATGACTAGACTATGACTAGACTATGACTAGACTATGACTAGACTATGACTAGACTATGACTAGACTATGACTAGACTATGACTAGACTATGACTAGACTATGACTAGACTATGACTAGACTATGACTAGACTATGACTAGACTATGACTAGACTATGACTAGACTATGACTAGACTATGACTAGACTATGACTAGACTATGACTAGACTATGACTAGACTATGACTAGACTATGACTAGACTATGACTAGACTATGACTAGACTATGACTAGACTATGACTAGACTATGACTAGACTATGACTAGACTATGACTAGACTATGACTAGACTATGACTAGACTATGACTAGACTATGACTAGACTATGACTAGACTATGACTAGACTATGACTAGACTATGACTAGACTATGACTAGACTATGACTAGACTATGACTAGACTATGACTAGACTATGACTAGACTATGACTAGACTATGACTAGACTATGACTAGACTATGACTAGACTATGACTAGACTATGACTAGACTATGACTAGACTATGACTAGACTATGACTAGACTATGACTAGACTATGACTAGACTATGACTAGACTATGACTAGACTATGACTAGACTATGACTAGACTATGACTAGACTATGACTAGACTATGACTAGACTATGACTAGACTATGACTAGACTATGACTAGACTATGACTAGACTATGACTAGACTATGACTAGACTATGACTAGACTATGACTAGACTATGACTAGACTATGACTAGACTATGACTAGACTATGACTAGACTATGACTAGACTATGACTAGACTATGACTAGACTATGACTAGACTATGACTAGACTATGACTAGACTATGACTAGACTATGACTAGACTATGACTAGACTATGACTAGACTATGACTAGACTATGACTAGACTATGACTAGACTATGACTAGACTATGACTAGACTATGACTAGACTATGACTAGACTATGACTAGACTATGACTAGACTATGACTAGACTATGACTAGACTATGACTAGACTATGACTAGACTATGACTAGACTATGACTAGACTATGACTAGACTATGACTAGACTATGACTAGACTATGACTAGACTATGACTAGACTATGACTAGACTATGACTAGACTATGACTAGACTATGACTAGACTATGACTAGACTATGACTAGACTATGACTAGACTATGACTAGACTATGACTAGACTATGACTAGACTATGACTAGACTATGACTAGACTATGACTAGACTATGACTAGACTATGACTAGACTATGACTAGACTATGACTAGACTATGACTAGACTATGACTAGACTATGACTAGACTATGACTAGACTATGACTAGACTATGACTAGACTATGACTAGACTATGACTAGACTATGACTAGACTATGACTAGACTATGACTAGACTATGACTAGACTATGACTAGACTATGACTAGACTATGACTAGACTATGACTAGACTATGACTAGACTATGACTAGACTATGACTAGACTATGACTAGACTATGACTAGACTATGACTAGACTATGACTAGACTATGACTAGACTATGACTAGACTATGACTAGACTATGACTAGACTATGACTAGACTATGACTAGACTATGACTAGACTATGACTAGACTATGACTAGACTATGACTAGACTATGACTAGACTATGACTAGACTATGACTAGACTATGACTAGACTATGACTAGACTATGACTAGACTATGACTAGACTATGACTAGACTATGACTAGACTATGACTAGACTATGACTAGACTATGACTAGACTATGACTAGACTATGACTAGACTATGACTAGACTATGACTAGACTATGACTAGACTATGACTAGACTATGACTAGACTATGACTAGACTATGACTAGACTATGACTAGACTATGACTAGACTATGACTAGACTATGACTAGACTATGACTAGACTATGACTAGACTATGACTAGACTATGACTAGACTATGACTAGACTATGACTAGACTATGACTAGACTATGACTAGACTATGACTAGACTATGACTAGACTATGACTAGACTATGACTAGACTATGACTAGACTATGACTAGACTATGACTAGACTATGACTAGACTATGACTAGACTATGACTAGACTATGACTAGACTATGACTAGACTATGACTAGACTATGACTAGACTATGACTAGACTATGACTAGACTATGACTAGACTATGACTAGACTATGACTAGACTATGACTAGACTATGACTAGACTATGACTAGACTATGACTAGACTATGACTAGACTATGACTAGACTATGACTAGACTATGACTAGACTATGACTAGACTATGACTAGACTATGACTAGACTATGACTAGACTATGACTAGACTATGACTAGACTATGACTAGACTATGACTAGACTATGACTAGACTATGACTAGACTATGACTAGACTATGACTAGACTATGACTAGACTATGACTAGACTATGACTAGACTATGACTAGACTATGACTAGACTATGACTAGACTATGACTAGACTATGACTAGACTATGACTAGACTATGACTAGACTATGACTAGACTATGACTAGACTATGACTAGACTATGACTAGACTATGACTAGACTATGACTAGACTATGACTAGACTATGACTAGACTATGACTAGACTATGACTAGACTATGACTAGACTATGACTAGACTATGACTAGACTATGACTAGACTATGACTAGACTATGACTAGACTATGACTAGACTATGACTAGACTATGACTAGACTATGACTAGACTATGACTAGACTATGACTAGACTATGACTAGACTATGACTAGACTATGACTAGACTATGACTAGACTATGACTAGACTATGACTAGACTATGACTAGACTATGACTAGACTATGACTAGACTATGACTAGACTATGACTAGACTATGACTAGACTATGACTAGACTATGACTAGACTATGACTAGACTATGACTAGACTATGACTAGACTATGACTAGACTATGACTAGACTATGACTAGACTATGACTAGACTATGACTAGACTATGACTAGACTATGACTAGACTATGACTAGACTATGACTAGACTATGACTAGACTATGACTAGACTATGACTAGACTATGACTAGACTATGACTAGACTATGACTAGACTATGACTCTAGACTATGACTAGACTATGACTAGACTATGACTAGACTATGACTAGACTATGACTAGACTATGACTAGACGACTATGACTAGACTATGACTAGACTATGACTAGACTATGACTAGACTATGACTAGACTATGACTAGACTATGACTAGACTATGACTAGACTATGACTAGACTATGACTAGACTATGACTAGACTATGACTAGACTATGACTAGACTATGACTAGACTATGACTAGACTATGACTAGACTATGACTAGACTATGACTAGACTATGACTAGACTATGACTAGACTATGACTAGACTATGACTAGACTATGACTAGACTATGACTAGACTATGACTAGACTATGACTAGACTATGACTAGACTATGACTAGACTATGACTAGACTATGACTAGACTATGACTAGACTATGACTAGACTATGACTAGACTATGACTAGACTATGACTAGACTATGACTAGACTATGACTAGACTATGACTAGACTATGACTAGACTATGACTAGACTATGACTAGACTATGACTAGACTATGACTAGACTATGACTAGACTATGACTAGACTATGACTAGACTATGACTAGACTATGACTAGACTATGACTAGACTATGACTAGACTATGACTAGACTATGACTAGACTATGACTAGACTATGACTAGACTATGACTAGACTATGACTAGACTATGACTAGACTATGACTAGACTATGACTAGACTATGACTAGACTATGACTAGACTATGACTAGACTATGACTAGACTATGACTAGACTATGACTAGACTATGACTAGACTATGACTAGACTATGACTAGACTATGACTAGACTATGACTAGACTATGACTAGACTATGACTAGACTAAGTATGCCTACAAACTTCATAGTGTTTGTAATTCCAATATTGATAAAAATATAGTAGTTGAAAGTGAAATTGTTTGATCATGGATTTTTATCATAAAATACAAAAACTACAAGTGAATTAGTTAATTCAAATAATAAAAATGACAGCAGGTGTGAATTAAATAAATTGCATTTATATATAAATAAATACCACAATTATATTCTAAAATCAACTCAAATACAGATAAAAATATAATGTTAATAAATAATGTCCAAAAAAATATTTATAAATATATTTATTGCGTTTAATTTGCCGTAAAATTTTAATACAAACAAAATGAACACAACAGCTGCTGATGTATTGTTTGGAAACCATGTTCTCTCTCCGACAAAATTATTTGTTTTTCTTTAATGTCCTTTTTTAAATAAAATTACCAATTTCCGCTTATGCTAATATTGAAAAGAAAAAATTGGCTTTCAAATACAGCATCAGTTTTTGAAAATAATTTTCGTAAACAACAATAATCATCATAATAATATTTACAAATAAATAATTCAAAAGATAAACAGAATTTATGAAAAAACATTAAAAAAATACAAAATATTTTTGGGGTAAAAATGGCAATGAAAATTATATTTTGCTGCCACCCCCACCCTCTATATTCTACATTTTCATATATTACATTTTCGTATGCGACTTATTAATCCTGCCACCAACACGTGCTGTTTTCGAAACAAAACGTGGTTTTCAATAAATTTGAAAATACAGAAATATTTAAGGGATTTTTCTTAGCTTTTTTATTAGTTGTTTTTTTAAAGAAAAATGCCACAAAATCCTATTAAAATGTGTTTGAGTTTATTTGCATTTGTGTGTCGTTAGATTAGCAGCATCACAAATTGGATTTGTTAAATGAAATTGTAAATTGTTGGCTTTTTTAGGAACTTAAATAATGGTGGTAAGGAATGTTTGAGCAGCTAAGCTGTTATTCTTTTGACATTTGAAATGTCAGGAGCAACGGGATATTATTTGAAATTTTAAATACATATTGAACCAGCATGCGTTCGAAAAATATCACTAACCATGATATTAAAAGGTAATTAATATGTGAAATTATATACAAGGAAACACTACTCCTGTCTCTTAGAGCTATAATGGTAAAACTATCAATATAGCACCAATGTTATTTACATTTCAAAGACATCAAATCGGACTAAGTAGTTCATAACCTTTCAAATCGATTGAAATTAAAATGTTTGATTGTCAAAATGCCGAGAGTAGATTTTTGCTTCCAAAAAATTATTTATAATCAAATATATTTTATTCAAAATCTTCTAATGCGAATATTAGGCAATATTCAGGAAATATTCAAAACTCATGTTTCGGAAACCCAGATTGCTCGTCCGTCTGGGTTCGCAATTATATTTACCTGTAAACGTGTGCTACAATTTTAAACATCACTGCTTTCACATTTCATAGCAATAGGAAATATCATAAACAAATAATAACCAAATAACAAAAGACATTTTCCTTTGAATTTTTTATGTATATTTTCCATAAATTTTTAAGGAAATTGCTGATATTAAACAAAGCGGGGGAGTGGGTTGTTAATATGCCTTACGGTCAGATTTGAATTCAGTATAATAAGAAAACAGTTGAAAAAACTGAAAAGAACATAATACGAATATGGTATTGTGCTAAACTTAAATTGTACGTTATAACTGGATTATTGCAATTAGCCCTTCAAATTCTGCCTTTTATTTCTGTTTAGTGGAAATTTTCTATTCTATGCACACTTAGGAAATAAGCTGAATTGAAATGCAATAGGTAGAATTTATAGAAAACAAATATAAAAAGGGAAAAACAAGAAAAAATTTTAAAAGAAATTATGGTAAAAAATAAATAGTATCCAAGTCATCATAAAAACATGAAAATCTAAAAAACGTTGTTCATACGAGTCTTAAAAGGAAACTGAAAAAAGAAAACGAATGAAAGCATTGGTATGGGATAATTTTGTTTACTTTTTTTTAACAATACTTATGTTGAATTTATAGCTGATTTTCGTGTCTTGGCAGTGGGTGGTCGTCATCAACATCTACACAATAGTTGCAAATGTAACTGCAAAGTACATACTATTACTTTTCTACACATATAAAAAATATGTAAAGAAAATATCGTCATAGTCATAGCCTAGTCATAGTCTAGTCTAGTCATAGTCTAGTCTAGTCATAGTCTAGTCATAGTCTAGTCATAGTCTAGTCATAGTCTAGTCATAGTCTAGTCATAGTCTAGTCATAGTCTAGTCATAGTCTAGTCATAGTCTAGTCATAGTCTAGTCATAGTCTAGTCATAGTCTAGTCATAGTCTAGTCATAGTCTAGTCATAGTCTAGTCATAGTCTAGTCATAGTCTAGTCATAGTCTAGTCATAGTCATAGTCTAGTCATAGTCTAGTCATAGTCTAGTCATAGTCTAGTCATAGTCTAGTCATAGTCTAGTCATAGTCTAGTCATAGTCTAGTCATAGTCTAGTCATAGTCTAGTCATAGTCTAGTCATAGTCTAGTCATAGTCTAGTCATAGTCTAGTCATAGTCATAGTCTAGTCATAGTCTAGTCATAGTCTAGTCATAGTCTAGTCATAGTCTAGTCATAGTCTAGTCATAGTCTAGTCATAGTCTAGTCATAGTCTAGTCATAGTCTAGTCATAGTCTAGTCATAGTCTAGTCATAGTCTAGTCATAGTCTAGTCATAGTCTAGTCATAGTCTAGTCATAGTCTAGTCATAGTCTAGTCATAGTCTAGTCATAGTCTAGTCATAGTCTAGTCATAGTCTAGTCATAGTCTAGTCATAGTCTAGTCATAGTCTAGTCATAGTCTAGTCATAGTCTAGTCATAGTCTAGTCATAGTCTAGTCATAGTCTAGTCATAGTCTAGTCATAGTCTAGTCATAGTCTAGTCATAGTCTAGTCATAGTCTAGTCATAGTCTAGTCATAGTCTAGTCATAGTCTAGTCATAGTCTAGTCATAGTCTAGTCATAGTCTAGTCATAGTCTAGTCATAGTCTAGTCATAGTCTAGTCATAGTCTAGTCATAGTCTAGTCATAGTCTAGTCATAGTCTAGTCATAGTCTAGTCATAGTCTAGTCATAGTCTAGTCATAGTCTAGTCATAGTCTAGTCATAGTCTAGTCATAGTCTAGTCATAGTCTAGTCATAGTCTAGTCATAGTCTAGTCATAGTCTAGTCATAGTCTAGTCATAGTCTAGTCATAGTCTAGTCATAGTCTAGTCATAGTCTAGTCATAGTCTAGTCATAGTCTAGTCATAGTCTAGTCATAGTCTAGTCATAGTCTAGTCATAGTCTAGTCATAGTCTAGTCATAGTCTAGTCATAGTCTAGTCATAGTCTAGTCATAGTCTAGTCATAGTCTAGTCATAGTCTAGTCATAGTCTAGTCATAGTCTAGTCATAGTCTAGTCATAGTCTAGTCATAGTCTAGTCATAGTCTAGTCATAGTCTAGTCATAGTCTAGTCATAGTCTAGTCATAGTCTAGTCATAGTCTAGTCATAGTCTAGTCATAGTCTAGTCATAGTCTAGTCATAGTCTAGTCATAGTCTAGTCATAGTCTAGTCATAGTCTAGTCATAGTCTAGTCATAGTCTAGTCATAGTCTAGTCATAGTCTAGTCATAGTCTAGTCATAGTCTAGTCATAGTCTAGTCATAGTCTAGTCATAGTCTAGTCATAGTCTAGTCATAGTCTAGTCATAGTCTAGTCATAGTCTAGTCATAGTCTAGTCATAGTCTAGTCATAGTCTAGTCATAGTCTAGTCATAGTCTAGTCATAGTCTAGTCATAGTCTAGTCATAGTCTAGTCATAGTCTAGTCATAGTCTAGTCATAGTCTAGTCATAGTCTAGTCATAGTCTAGTCATAGTCTAGTCATAGTCTAGTCATAGTCTAGTCATAGTCTAGTCATAGTCTAGTCATAGTCTAGTCATAGTCTAGTCATAGTCTAGTCATAGTCTAGTCATAGTCTAGTCATAGTCTAGTCATAGTCTAGTCATAGTCTAGTCATAGTCTAGTCATAGTCTAGTCATAGTCTAGTCATAGTCTAGTCATAGTCTAGTCATAGTCTAGTCATAGTCTAGTCATAGTCTAGTCATAGTCTAGTCATAGTCTAGTCATAGTCTAGTCATAGTCTAGTCATAGTCTAGTCATAGTCTAGTCATAGTCTAGTCATAGTCTAGTCATAGTCTAGTCATAGTCTAGTCATAGTCTAGTCATAGTCTAGTCATAGTCTAGTCATAGTCTAGTCATAGTCTAGTCATAGTCTAGTCATAGTCTAGTCATAGTCTAGTCATAGTCTAGTCATAGTCTAGTCATAGTCTAGTCATAGTCTAGTCATAGTCTAGTCATAGTCTAGTCATAGTCTAGTCATAGTCTAGTCATAGTCTAGTCATAGTCTAGTCATAGTCTAGTCATAGTCTAGTCATAGTCTAGTCATAGTCTAGTCATAGTCTAGTCATAGTCTAGTCATAGTCTAGTCATAGTCTAGTCATAGTCTAGTCATAGTCTAGTCATAGTCTAGTCATAGTCTAGTCATAGTCTAGTCATAGTCTAGTCATAGTCTAGTCATAGTCTAGTCATAGTCTAGTCATAGTCTAGTCATAGTCTAGTCATAGTCTAGTCATAGTCTAGTCATAGTCTAGTCATAGTCTAGTCATAGTCTAGTCATAGTCTAGTCATAGTCTACCAATTATCATTTTTTTCTTTGAGTGTATTATTTCCGTAGTCACCATAATCTTTCATGGTCCTCAGTAAAGTCATTGTATTGTACTCGTCTTTCATTCCATGTTTAATGTTTCTTTTTGGTAGGTTTTATATTCGGCTTTTCTGTGTTTTTTGTTCCCTTGTTCTTCACAAGGATACAATGATTTTCTTCTTTGTATTTATAAGCATTTTAATGTTTTGTATTGCAGAGTTTGTTTTTATTTTTTTTGTTGTTTTGCCCGAAATATGAAAAATTATGTAAATTTTTCCAATAACTGTATTTTAATGCATTTAAGAACTCATTTTTCATAATATTCATGTTGATTTTCTTTCGCTTAGTTTGTTGTAAGTATTCTAATGTAAATTTTTGTTTTGGTAAAATCAGTATTGGAAGGTTTTTTTATATTTAAAAGGTTTTGTGTTTTTTGTGGTAATAAAGTCATTAAATTAAAATGTACTTTTTGCTTTAGAGTTTGAGGTTTTGTTGTCATACTTAGTGGAAATTTGAAAGTAAATGTATGTACCAAATTATTTTAAAAACATGATAATAGAAGAAGCTGTTATTTTAAATTGGCTTTCTGAAATCTATCGAGTGGAGTCAATACCAGAATACACTGACATTTCTGAATGTCCGATATTTCCAGTTATAAGCCTCTATAGAGATTTTATACGTTTCACTTAAATAGTTTCCCTGAATACTTATGGATACATTGTGCAACATTAATGTCATGACCATTTAACTTTGAATTAATTATATTCAAATTTCAAGTGCGTGTTAAAACCATTTCAAAGCTAATTTATGTTTGAATAATTTTTTGAAAAAAAAGCTCATGCTAAAATCTGCATACGTAATAACAACCATCAGCCAAAGCCAGATTCAGATACAGAAATGCTAATCCATATCGAAGCATACAACTGATTTTGTTGTATGCATTTTGTATTTAAACAAAATAACAGACATTAAATATAATAATTTAAAATTTACGCCATTTAAAATGACTTTAAAATAACCGATTAAATCATTATTCACAAAACACAAATAATAATATTTATGTAGAAAAAATCACAAACACACAAAAACGTAAACATTTGCCAAGTTAAATGGGGTTTAAGAGGCATGAAACTAAGTTCGATTGCGTGTAGACTGCGGCTAAAGATGACCATTAAAACTAAAACTAAACACAGCAGAAAAAATCAAATACAATTCACAGATACACCAAGAAACAAAAAAAGTTAGAGAATTGATTTCAAAGATTCTTTCAGTCGACATTTAACATGAGTTTTACGTGTTTCGACAACATTAATTTGTAGTTAAAGGAATCAGAAGTATGATGCTGCAACATGTTTGTTGCACAGTTTCTCGTCATCCACTTTGTTTGCAAACCATGCGTTGCAACACTTTTATGTGTATATAAGCTTAAAGTTTGCAATTTTTGTTTGTTTATTTTCTTTAAGAAAATAAAAATTGTTTGTAACCTGTCAACATTGTGATGATTTAGAACCCATCATAAAAAATATCGTAACAATAACAACAATAAGACTAAAATATAGTTCTTTTTTACGTACGAGATGCGTAATAGTGAACAAAGTTTAGCAATATAATGTGACCAACTCTTTTTTATGGTTTGTAGAATTAGAAAAACTTCCAAATTGGTTTTACTTTTTGTTAAATGATGAATATTTTTTCTGTAAGTAATGTATGAGAATTGTTTGGAAAGAGCAACACTCTTCTTTTGATGGTTTGGCCACCATTTGAAATTTGGATGGTTTAAAGCAGTCGTCTTCCAAAGTAAATATTATCATTGGATATCAGTAAATGCTGTAATTAGAGATGTATATGTTGGCTACGCTTTGAAATAGGATAAGAACAGGTTGGGAGAATAAGGGCCGTTCTCTCTCACGTACTACCTGATCCTGCAATCATTAGGGATCGCAACGACACAGTGGCCAACAGCCAATATATTGATAATTGTGGTTGCTAATTTGATTTTGGAGACTTGCAGACCTAGTGCTTCTAAAATAGCGAGCATTCAATGTGTCTACAGCAGATAGTTTAAATAGTCCGATCACAAGCCTTTAAGAATCTGGTTAGGAACTTGAAACGGAAGTCTTGGAGACCTTCTGAAGGATCCTTAGATACAAGTCGTATGGATAGGATATATTCATCTTTGCCTGTAATACAAAATTTTTTTCAGAAATTTTGTGGGAGATGCACTACTAGCAGTAAGCAAAGCCCAATCTTCCTCTCTAAGAAGAACATACAGCAGAACTCTCATATGATCACATGGAGATTAAAGTTTCCACAAAAACGAATAGACTAAATTGGCGCATGAAGAGCTTTGATCCGTAGAAATATCCAATTGGCGGGAAGGAACGCCTAAAGGACCTAGTATTCCTCTCTCAGAAAGGAATACTGCTGAATTCTCCGGCAATCATAAGGAAGGAAATGTTAACACAAATTACTGAAAAGGCCTTGGATAGCCTTAATGCATACAAATCGCCGTAGCGAGGACATGATTATACCCTGGTTGACTCGGATATATTCTGCCTGACTTGAATGGAGATCTCTCAAAAGAAAGCTACGACCATAACTTCGCCCAAATGAACTTTGATGTATAGAGATAAATAAAACATATGGTTACTTGTGGATGGTTTGAAAACCACTTGAGTATGGAAATTAGCAAGTTTTGGTCCTTGTATCCAGTAACTCTCCAACAAAGTGAATAATGTTAAAAGGCTTGTTTGTTTAAGTATCATATTAACTCCATAACACTTTAGTTGATTTATCATAGAGCACCCTGAAAACTTTATACTTATGTACATGTTGCCATATGAGCGTTAAGGAAATCCCAAGACTTCGAAAATTAGTCAGGAGATTTCGGCAAAATCCAAACTTATCATCGTTATTGGGGAATTACAATTCCGACATTCTTTAAATATTATAGTCTCCGGACAATATAGGGCAATGACGATCCTGCTAGAAGATTCGGGTTAACTGCTGTAGTAGTTGTCATACTGAGAAAAAGGATGATACGATTTATTATATTCCCTGTTGTATTAGTATGAGATCTAAATAAGTAGCAGGTATAATTTTTTCTATTCAATTTTACATTACATCTATCCCTTCTGTTTAATTCTTCTTTTCTTTTTAGGCAACACCAGGATGACCAATTAAATAGATCCAATTTTGTGTATTGGATAAAAAATCATTTTAGTTTTAACCATAGTATCCTTTGAGCTCTATACACTTTGTCTAACGTTTGTTCAATTTTTGTATCCCTTCCAAAAATTAAGATCTGTCTTAAAAATAGGTATTTTTTGTGAGATGATTTCATCGTTGGAGTCAAATCCCTTTCCGCAGAGACAATGCTTCAGGTTTGGAAAGAAGAAATAGGAACTCATTGCTAAATCTGGAGAATTGGGTGGAAGAGGAAGCAATTCATAGCCTAATTCATGGATTTTTGTAATGAAAACAGCACAAGTATTCGCCAGATTGTGAACAAACGCTGCAGCCATTTTGCGGAAAGCTTTCTTATACCGTTTGGAAAGAAGAAATAGGAACTCGTTGCTAAATCTGGAGAATTGGGTGGAAGAGGAAGCAATTCATAGCCTAATTCATAGATTTTTGTAATGAAAACAGCACAAGTATGCACCCGATTGTGAACAAACGCTGCAGCCATTTTGCCGAAAGCTTTCTTATACCGAAGTAATCATTCAAAATTGGAAGCATTAAACCATATGCGATTCCTATGGCTTTTACAATCTTTCAATCTCCGATCGGCCAACAACATATTTTTTGTTTTGCTTGGACTAGCACTCAGGGGATGACCCCTACTCATGCAATGCATTGTGTAGGAACTAGGAAAATAGGTTATGGAAAGAAGGATAGAGGGAATAGTGTTTGTGGACATTTGATTTGAATTTTCCTACAATAAAAGAGATAGGAAATACTTCGACGGCTAAAGAACGAATTTTCTCTGTAGTGTGTTGTGCGATCCACTGACCAATAGACCACGAATGGATGAGACCCCGCTGATGGACGCGTATTTCGTAAGAAACTATGGGTATCGGGAACAAGTTCCCTAATTTCATTAGAACACATTCCATTGTAGTATCGATAGATACAGAATCCATAGTGTTGGATACCCTATTGCCTCCGATAAGCACATTCGCCCTCTCCTGTACGCGGTCGAGTAACTCCAAAATATACTTCGAAGCTCCTGCTCATACATGTAGTTGGGTCGGATATAAGTTGTGTAAATAATAAGGAGATCAGATGAATTGAAGTATTTCTTACACCGTCTTAAAAAACCGAAGCACTTCAATGCATCTGCCAACACTTTAAAAATGTATTTTGTCCAGCAAACTTCACACCGAATTCTCATGCCCAGAACATTGAGAGCTTCTGATTCCTTAATATTTACACCACCCATAAAAACAAATAAAGCAACATGATCTGTCGTGCGTTTGTACACAGAGAAAATAGATTCGTAAAAGCAACCGAATTTGTTGCCAATCGAATGATTCGGTTGCAAACATAAAATTTTTCGGTTCTATCAACAGAAAGTCAGATGATAAAGATGAAATTCGGTTGCTATCACGAATCTGTTTTCTCTGTGTGTGTTAACATTGAGTCTTATGTGCATTCTAATTCACAGATTATCACAAGATCTTGGTTAAGTGTATCAAACATGTTTTGCCTCATTGCCTAATCTCCGAAAGGCATACAGTTGCATGAATATGAAAGACAAATGTTGCTGTCATCTGCAAAAGAATAGATAGGGTTTGAAGTTTGACTGAGAAGGTTATTTAGAAAAATAAGGAATAGCAGTAGTAGTAGGAGAAAGAACGAAGCCTTGTGATAGGTACACTTGAATTAATCTTGAACTCGTTTAATGAGATCTCATTTACAACAACTCGTATAGTGCGATCTCTGAGAACGCTCGATATAAATCGAGAGGAGAATTACCGACACCAAAAGTAATAAATTTCGATAAGAGCGCACAATGCCACACCCTATCGAATGCCTTAGAATGGAACGAAACCATTTTTCCGATAGGAAGGCAAGCAAGTTCCCCGTAGAGCGTCTTCTACAAAGGCCGTACTGCCAGTCGCTAAGTAACTTGTTCGATTCGAAATATTTCGAGATGGTGGTTAACCATACTCTCCATAACTCTGGAAAGTGCAGACTTAATTGCTATTGGGAGAGAATGTTCAGGGTTGTTAGCCTCTACCTTTTTTGCAATTGGCGTTACATTAGCAACCCTCCAACATATAGGAAATTCTCCGGCACGGCATAATATGATGAAAAGGTTTAATAGAGAACGTGAGGTCGTGAATTTTTTTCAATTGTTTCGGGTTTAGAGACCTCAACTCGTTATCCCGAACTTTTGGCATCTTCTGTGCTTATACGACCACAACGAAAGTCGTACCATAGAAATTGATGGTTCACAGTTTCCATAGTTTAACTTTGGTTTAAGTGTTATTTTTTCCTTAAAAATAATACTTAATGAGTAGACAAAATTCATTTTTTGTAATTTTTTCTCCTCAAGTCTGCTATCAATGGCTATCAAACACAGACTAAATGAAGAAGCTTGTTCAAATTTTGACAGGAGTCTATTGACAGATGACTGTTGACAGGAGCAGTGTTGCCCTTACAGTTAAGAGCCGGGAATTTCAAACAGTCGCGAAGTTATTGACCCACCCTCGCATTATATGTTTTGTAACCTAGTATAATAGAATTAGATGAATTTTGAACCAAATTCACACAGAATTCATTGGGATTCAGTCGGATACTCTCATCAGTCAGGCTTGTTTGGCATTTTGTTGGGCAGTTGAGTAGTTTAATACTCGATTTCCTCAGGCAATGAAGTATACAGGATTGGTTTAATACTAACTAAATAATACAAAACTAGCAACGGAAGTTGAATGCCGAAACCGAAGTCACAGTGCTGCAGTGTCGAATCTAGCAACTGAAGTTGTAGTGCCGAAACTTAAAACCGAAATATAGGAAGAAACCTTTTTTTTTACTTTTTTTAGAATAACTTTGAGGGACTCCTAATTTTTCAATAACAATATTTTGCAAAGTTGTAGCTACGGTAAATCTGAATAACTCTTGTGAACATATCAATGCAATCCGAACATATCTAGGCATTCTAAATAGCTGTCAAATATCACTTTGTAGCTTAAAAATTTTAGTTTTTTACTATTTTTTGACTCTAAAACTAAATTTTTTTGTTAAAAATGTATGTTCGAGTGTATACTTCTCTATTGTGCTGGAATAACGAAGAATGGGCAAATCATTATCCGTATGATCCGGGCGCATCACTTTATCCAATCTTGATCACGCAAGACCGGCTTGATGCAAGATATGAAAAAAACATTAACATTTTTGAAAGTGGGCAAGTTTTGTGGAGCCTCT
The DNA here is from genome assembly GCF_958450345.1 of Calliphora vicina. Taxonomy (NCBI): domain Eukaryota; kingdom Metazoa; phylum Arthropoda; class Insecta; order Diptera; family Calliphoridae; genus Calliphora; species Calliphora vicina. The sequence goes on along the minus strand of NC_088781.1, from coordinate 56,261,600 downwards.
GAAGAGCTTTTTATATAAGTTTTTGATATCGGTGGAAACCTTATGACTTGGAGATTGACATTTTGGTGAAATGATTTTGTGTTTTTTCGGATGTATTACCTTAAAAACTAACAATATTATAAAATGGTGATTTTCCATCAAGACAAATAAAAACTTTGAATTAATGTAAAATTTGAACAGTTACAGACATCACAATAAAATTTAGAAGTAATATAGATATAATTGTTCTTAAGTCAATGGCATCACTAATGTTGCCATTCTTTGTTTTCAAACATCGAAATTCCTAAAACGGGGAAAATGTGTTCCAAAAACTGAGTTTTTTTTTTAGAAAATAGCGACGTTATTAACAGGATCGGTGCTTTGAGTTTTTAGAATTTTTTACTCGAGCCTAAAATTTCGTTTCATAATTGGCCAAGTTTGGATATCGCTGGAGGGTACAATATCCGCTTAAGTTAGTCAAATTTTACTTTATACATTTTTGCATTAAGTTCTGTTTGCAGATCATAAAAAAATGTATATAGCCATGAAGAAAATTAGTTTCTTATAAAAGAAAAACTATGGGGACTTTTTTGGGAAAAAACTTAAAAAACAAACGCATACAATGTTGAAATATATAAAAAGATGCTTCAACTTTGGATGCGTGTAACTTTTTATAGGGACGAAATAATTGTTATCAGGTTGGTTTTATTTTCTTTAGAATTTTATCGCAAATATACGTCATATATAAAAAACTAATTTCGACCTTTCGTAGGCCCATCATATATAAAATCCAAAAAAAAAGATCGAGCAAAATTTAAAAAAAAAATTAAACTTAAATATCTCTTCAACTAAAACATATAACCTACAGATAAAAGCATATGTTTTGTAGACCTTCTCAAGGATTGTCTATATTTTAAATTTCAGCACATTCGGATCATAAATGTCTTTTTGGCGATTTTTTTTTAAATGTGTGACATTGAGGGTCCACTCACTGATCCCCATTCCGAACACTTCAGCCGAGTAAATAATACAGCACAACATAGAAGTGTGGACTTGAACATACTATTTTAACAAAAAATCTTTGTTTTAGCGTAAAAAAATAGTAAAAACGAAAATTGTTAAGGTACAAAGTGATCTTTATGTGCTATTTAGAGTGACTAGACACGTTCAGAATGCATTGATATATTCTCAAGAGCTGTTCAACTTTACCGTAGCTACAACTTTGCTAAATATTGTTAGTGAAAAATTAAGAGAGCCTGAAGGTTATTCGAAAAAAAGTAAAAAAAAAATTTTTCTTCCTATATTTTTTCAACAAAAGTGCACGAAAAAGCCATATTTTGGAAAAAAAATTATAACAAAATTTATTTGGCGGACTCTTAGCTATATTATTGCCATATGAAGTTAAGCCGTATCACAAAGTCTGAATTAGCTGTTAACCAAAAACTGATGACACCTTTTTTAGAGGCCCCACTGATTTTCAGAAATTTTGGGGGCCCATAAAAAAAAATCGGTCACCAAAATGGACAAACTGAGTATATGGTTTTACTACCCTTTGGTAGTAGAGTCGAACATATATAGTCATGATCGTCTGTTTTTTTCACTGTTGCACTGTGTTATCAATGAAGTTTGGCAAATATGAGCATATCGTAAGTAATAATCTCCAATGGACATTGCAGTGGTTTTTGATCATTGCTTTATATTGTTTACAACCGAATTTTGTATAGACCGATTCCAAGAAATTATCGAATGTAACAAGATGGCTTTATTACATTAGTTAACAAAAAAAAATGCAGATAGCAGCTTTTGCTTCATACCAATTGTTTATGATGGATCTTTCCGGAGTTGAAAACTAGATTTGATGGATCACGATTAACAAATGAAATATAAATGACTTGTTTATTCATCCTTCGCAAATTTTATATCTCCAAATCGTTATTATTCTTAAGGCGGTATATTTTTTTGATTAAATATTGCAATAAACATTGATTTTTACTGATATGAGCGGCTAATTTGTTGGCACAAACCAAAAGCCATACAGTAGCCAACAAATCTTTAACACAAATATAAAAAAACCTAAAGGTAACAATAAGAAATCACTAATATAAAAGAAAATTTAATTTCTGTTTGTGGTTTAAATGCTGCGCGCTTCCTTCCTCTTAACTTTAACTCAAATCAATTGTCGGCAAACATAAACTCAGGACAAAGTCACCAAAAAGTCGTTAATGAAACCGAAACCCATTCTCGACCACAAGATGCTTTTGTTGTAGCTGGATGCTGCTGCGTTTTGTTGCATCATTGCTGTTTCTTCACTGATTATATATGCGGTTAAAAGGTGACATTCTCCCTTTCTTCCATACGTCCCTCATTCACATTCAAGTTTATGGTTTGTGTGGTGGAAATGTTTAAACAAAAAAACTCTAAATGCTGACAATTTTGTTATTGTTTCTGGCTCAATTTTGAACTTGTTTTGTTTTTACACATTGTGTGCGGCCTTTTTAACACTTTCATTATTTAAGTGGATCTAAATCATTTTTAAGATTCCATTAACTGTTTTAGTTCTTTGGAAGTCCTTTTGCAATAAGCAGCATTTTGTTTTTTTTTTGTACTTCAAAATTTATGTTTTCAATATATTGTTGCAAAATCACTTTGTTGTTTAGCGAAGGTGTTGCTTTAAGTGCGGGCAATTAAATGTTGCAACAACAAGTGAATAAAACTGCCACACAAGACAACAAAGACACAAATAAAACAACATCAAAGGTGTTTAGTGGACCGCTTTGTAATTAAAATTAATAAACTAGAGTTTAAACTTGTTCGCTATTGAAGTTTTATTTATTTATTCATAAATTTAAGAATGTTTGAACTCGTAGGCATTTATTTATGTATATTTGAATGTAAATAGGCTAAGGTAATATTAGTTATGAATAGTAAATGTTAAAATTACTTACACTGTTTAACTAAAACTAAAGTTCAAAGTCTATTAAAATAAATTTGGCTGAGTCTACTATTTGGGCCAGTATTTACTTTGATTTAATAGCAATAGAAATTCAAGGTTTTTTTGTAGTTCGCCAAATATTTTTTTAAAAACGTTTATCCCTGAATCACCATTAAACAGCTAGGTCTACATATAAACATCTTCAATCCTAGTTTCCTCTTCAATATCATGTTGCCCATTGATTCTCACAAGAATTTCGCCAGTATTTTACAATGTTTATGCATCGAGTCTTAATTTGCTCCTTATTGTCCTGTGTTCAAAGTCATGTCAAGGTGTATATTCTCGCAACCGAGAATATGTAGAGAAATAGAGATCAATGCCTAATTTATATATCTTATTTTTATACCCACCATCAAAAATAATGGGGTTGATTCTAAGACGATATTCCGGTTGATTCTAAGACGATATAGCTTTGTCCGTCCGTCTGTCGGTCTGTATGTCTGTTGTTAAGGTTTGTCTGATATTGAAAATGGGAAATATCAGTCCGGAATACTATTTGAGCAGTCATAAATATGTTGATTATGCGGCAATACTGATAACATTTATTAGTACAATAGATTAATGTCATATCTATTTACACCAAAGAATAACATTTGAGGAGCCGCAGAACAAAAGGTACTTTTTCGATTTTTTTTGTATTTTTATAATATTTGGGTTGAAATCTTCTACAAAAATGCTATTTCCCAAAATTTTCAAAAAAGTACCTTTTGTTCTGCGGCTCCTCATTTATACAAATCAACATCAAAATGTTATTGTAATCAAGCAAACTTGAAAACACTTACACTTTCCTACTTTTAGCCTATTAAACATTGATAACATGAAACCATCAGCAATTTTAACTCATCCTTCAGTTAAAATAATTGATTTTACTTTTTATGTTTTCTTCAGCAACTTCGTTATTGAAAAATTAGGAGACCTTGGAAGTTATTCTAAAAAAAAGTAAAAAAAAAATGTTTCTTCCTATATTTTTTCAACAAAAGTGCACGAAAAAGCTATTGTTTGGAAAACAATTTTAACAAAATTTATTTGGCGGACCCTTAGCTATATTATTGCCATATAAAGTTAAGCCGTATCACAAACTCTGAACTGGCTGTTAACCAAAAACTGATGAAACCTTTTTTAGAGGCCCCACTGATTATCAGAAACTTTGGGGGCCCATAAAAAAAAAATCGGTCACCAAAATGGACAAACTGAGTATAGGCTTTTACTACCCTTTGGTAGTAGAGTCGAACCTATACTGTCATGATCCTGTGTTTTTCCAAAAGTCTTCATTTGTTGCATAGTGTAATCAATACATTTTTTTGGGTACTCGATACTACTCAATACTTTTAGAAGGGTTGAATGTTTTCACATAAAATATACTTCAATAAAATGAATATATGGCCTAAACAAATTTAAACAAAAATATGCACTTATAAAGGGTGCTCAGTAAGACTGCACTTTTTATTACAAAAATTTGGAAAATTATGCTGAAAACGCTCGCAAATTTCGAAGGATTTTTAGTCGATAAAGTGCACCTAATGTGTCAACCATTCGAAGACTGGTCACAAATTTGAAGAAACTGGTTTGATTATGAACCGTAAGACTCAACGTATTGATCAGTCTCTTCATAACATGGCTGCTGTAAACGAGAGTGTCACCTAAACCCGAAAACATCATTTCGTAATCGTTCTTAACAACTCCAAATTTCACGAAGCACTATGGAGCGAATTTTGACAAAATATCTCCACCTTCAAGGAGCGCAACCAGAAAATTCATACAATGGTTAATGGAGTGAAATCGTCATTTTTTTTAAAAAAAAGTCATCTTCTATGATGAAGCGCATTTCCATTTCAATGGCTTCGTGAATACCCAAAATTTTTAATTCTGTGGCTCAGAAAACCCTCAAGCAATCCATGCGAAACAAATGCACCCTAGCAACCGCCTGGTGAGGATTTTGGTCAGGCCTTACTTTTTTAGTGATAACACCGAAATTGCTGTGACTGTGAACGGCAATCATTACAGGAAAATGATAACGGAGTTCTTGATCATGCGATTTAACGCCGTGCGATTTTTTTCTTTGGCTTTTTGTGAAATCTCGAGTTTATGAAAATAAACCAGAAACAATTCCTGAGCTTAAATCCAAGATCCAACGCGTCATCTGTTAGAGACAGCAACATCTCTGTAAAAAAGTCATGAAAAATTAGATTACTTAATGCTCAAAAATGACACAAGAGTTCTCAGCAGGAATAAATCATTTAATTATACTAAGAATTAAATACTTAGGGCCATTATAACAACTTGCCTTTAAGTTCCCAATAGTAAAAGTTAACTTTAAGGGTACCTTTTTTCTATAGCTTAAAGTTAACTTTTACTACGGCAATTTGTAATAATGACCCTTAAAGTTTTAAATTATAAATATTTTTTTCGGAATACGATGTAGATATTAATTTTAATATATTGGGATTTATACTTGTTTAGAGACTCCATCATGCTTTTAAAATTTAATCAATCGAAAGAATTCAATTTTATGTATATCAAACAAATAACTAAAAATTTGTGAAAATGAGCGAATTCACTTAATTGTGAATAAATTCGAAAACAATCCATTGATTTTTATGATTTGTTGCTATTATATGTGGCTTTGCAATAAAAAATCTAAACAATTTCTGCCGTTTTAGATTTGTCTATATTAATCTAGATATAAGTCAAACATCGAGGTTGTCCTGGTATTTTCCTTATACATATCTCAGCCATTTGTGGAACGATTTTCTCGATTTTAAATAGCAACCGCGCCGGTAGAATTCCGGACTTCGACTTCGCTATCTATAACGATTCGCTATCATGGCGAATGGTATAAAAATCTCTCCATAGAAATGAAAAATTTTACCATTTTTGTACTTAGGTAGCCATGATGCATCAAATCTATATAGTGGTTATTCCAACCTTTTTATACCCTACACCACCATAGTGGGGAGGGTATTATGCGTTTGTGCAGATGTTTGTAACGCCCAAAAATATTGGTCTAACACCCACCTTAAGGTATACCGATCGACTTAGAATCACATTCTGAGTCGATTAAACGATGTCCGTCCGTCCGTCTGGTTGGCTTGGATTTTGCGCAGAGTCCAGGTCGCAATTTTGAAGATATTTCCATCAAATTTGGTACATATAATATTTTCGGCCCAAGGACGAAGGGTATTGAAACTGGATGAAATCGGTCCATTATTTCACCTAGCCCCCATACAAATGTCCTCTCGAAATTGGACTTTATCGGTCATAAATGTTTAATTTATATATGTATCTACACAAATTTCGCTCCAAATAAGTTTCATATATACAAAATTCATGTCACCAAATTTTGTTACGATCGGTCCATAATTAGTCATAGCTCCCACATAGACCCGCTTCCGAAAATCACTTAAACGGGCATAAATCTCCTAAAAATGTTGGTATATACTAGGGTATTCAATTAATCGGGTTTCTGGTTTAATCGGTTAATCGAGCAAATAATTAATCGAGGTTTAGATTTATCGGTTAATAATCGGTTAATTTAAAATTATTCGATTAACCGAATAATTTATATTTTCATTTCAAATTGAAAATACAACAACGAATTTTGTATACAAAAACATAAAAAATGGCAAATAAGGTATTTGAAATCATTTTTGTAAACATATCGCCTATTTGCTGCAACAACATCATTACTCAAAATCCGTGCTGAGTAATACAAAATATGCGCTGTTCTATAATTTTTCATATAGTTTTATCAGTTTTCAAAAAAATAAATTATTTTTTGTGTGAGGGTGTTTTTTTGTTGTAAACATTGTAAAAATTCATGTTTTCTCGTATATTTGATAAGTAAAAATTTGGGTTAAATACAGGTTAGAAAGATATTAAAATCTCCTATTTAAATTTCTGAAATCGCATGACTTGTTGAAAATTTATTTAAGAAATAGTAAAATGTCATAAAATATTCAAAGATGTTTTTCTCGAAACTACTTTTTTTGAATTATGACGTTGTTGCAGGAAATGAGCGATGTGTGAGTTTTTTATAGTTTTAGTGAGATCTTCTGTAATAATCTTTTACAAAAAGAATATAATTTAAGCGATTTTGTTCTTTAGATTTAATAAAACTTTTCTTGGAAAAAACTCTCTCGCTGATTGTATATTTTGGAGAATATCAAGAATATTCCTTTTTGGATTGTTTTTGATATTGATTAATTTAATAGTTTGTTCAGTTATGATAAGAGACTCATTTCAAAAAAAAGTTTCTTCTATACATGTAAATACAAACAAAGTTTCAAATACATGTAAATTAAATATGTCAATTGTTATACATACCCACTAAACATGTTTATTGGATGTTCAAAAAATATCTAATTTTAATTTGAAATTTGTATTTGAATTGAAATGGAAAAATAAATACAAAAAAAAATTTAAAGTGCAAAAAAAAAGGAATTTCGGTTAATCGACACAAATTAATCGGTTTATTTGTTATTTGAAAATCGGCAATTTCAAATTATTCGAACAGTTAACCGTCCAAAATTAATCGGTTAATCGATTGAATACCCTAGTATATACACAAAATTCAACATAAATAACTTTCATTAAGACATAAATCACACGACCTAATTTCATGGTGATCGGTCCATAATTGGTCATTGCTCCCATAAAAGGCCCACTTCCGAAAATCACTCAAAAATTAAATTATTGAAATTTTAAAAGAAAAATGTTTTTGCTCTTTTACTTAGTGTAGGGTATTATATGGTCGGGCTTGACCGACCATACTTTCCTACTTGTTTTTGCTTATTAAAGTGAGGTAATGTTAGATGAACCTTATTATTTAAGGACTAAGACTTCCAAGGAATGATATTCGAGATAACAATGCCAGCTACATAGTCTGACTGGTTTAAGGGCAAGTAAATTTTTTAGGATTATTTAGTGGTAATTCACAATACACCAAATATTTAAATAAAAAAAATAATATAATATAAAAAATTCATGAAAAATTAGTAATAAAACGGATTTGATACATAATACCCGTTGTTTGGCAAGAAGTTAATACCAAAAAAAAATTGTAAACATTAACTTATGAGCTGTACTTAAGAAAATAAATTAGAACAAAAAAATTATAAAAGTAAGATTTGAAAGCGCTTTTTATATACATATATTTGTTTACAACAAACTGTTGACAAAATTCATGTCAAACATGTAAAATTTTAATCTCGGCTAGACATATTTGTGTGGCTATTTCAAATTGCCTTTTTTAAAAACATGTTTATTATTCCAAAAAATAAAAAAAATTAGAAAACATGCAAACCTATACTGTAAAGCAATTTCAAAAACAAATAAATAATTTTGTGCTCTTTAAAATAGGCAATATAAACCAAGCCTTTTCATTAGCCCACAAGTATGCAATGCTGTTTGTTTTCCTTGCTCAACAAATAAACTTTTCTTTGCATATTTATTATGAAAAAGTGAATGACCTCATTTCTCATGTTGAGTGTAGAAAACAGAAAGAAAAGTCATATTCATTACAACCAAATGCAAAACAAATAAACTCAAATGAATAAATGCATCTCTTCGTTTTGATAAGACACCATTTAAGTAAACAAACTGACTCACTCTGACTGACTGAATGGCTGGCTGACAAAAGGGTCTATCTATGTATTCTACCAAGCAGCCAGCTCTGCTTGTATGCTGATGGTGTTAAAGTGTCAACGTCAGCACTTGTCAATATAAAAGGAAATCAACTCAAAAGAATGTAAAGTGTACAAATAGAAGCACGAAGAATAAAGAAAAACAAAAAAGAAAAAAAACAAGTAAGAGTGCTATATTCGGCTGTGCCGAATCTTATATACCCTTCACCAAATTATACTTGAAAATTTTAAATATTTTTAGGTAAACAAAATTAAAATTTTTTTCCAGTTGTTTTTTGAATTTTTTGGAAAAAAAATTTTTTCGATTGTTATTTTAAATTTTTTTTTTTTAAATTTAAAAAAAAATTTTTTTTTTAAATTTTAAAAAAAAAAATTTTAAATTTTAAAAAATTTTTTTTTTTAAATTTTAAATTTTTTTTTTAAAATTTTTTTTTGTTTTTAAAATTTTTTTTTTTTAAAAAAAATTCGGGTTCAAAATTTTTTTCCCGATTTTGACCCATTGTAGGTCCAACTTACTATGGTCTTATATACGTCGTTGCAAATGTCTTTGAAATATCTATCATTAGATATCCATATTGTCTATTAATGTCTTAGTAATCCAGATATAGGTAAAAAATAGGTCAAAAATAGAGGTTGTCTTGGTTTTTTCCTCATATCTCAGCCATTTGTGGACCGATTTTGCTGATTTTAAATAGCAAAATTCTCGAAAGCATGTCTGACAGAATTATTGAAGATTTGGATCCCGAAGATATCTGGGGTCTTCAGAAAACTGATTTCAACAGACAGACAGACAGACGGACAGACAGACAGACAGACAGACAGACAGACAGACAGACAGACAGACAGACAGACAGACAGACAGACAGACAGACAGACAGACAGACAGACAGACAGACAGACAGACAGACAGACAGACAGACAGACAGACAGACAGACAGACAGACAGACAGACAGACAGACAGACAGACAGACGGACATGGCTTAATCGACTCCGCTATCTATAAGGATCCAGAATATATATACTTTATAGGGTCGGAAATGAAAAATGTAGAAATTACAAACGGAATGACAAACTTATATATACCCTTCTCACGAAGGTGAAGGGTATAAAAACTGAAATGTAATGAAACGAAACGAACTCAAAGAGACATCTAGAAGATGATGAAACAGAAGAAAAAACAAACAAAATTTAAATGCAAAATTCTGAAAAATGAATTACAGCAGAAGAAATCAAAATGTCGAGAAAAAAACAAATGTATGGAAATTATGAGAGAGTTCGTAGTAATAAGGCAAGGGCGAATTCCTTTAATGCGCTTCAGTTAAGAAATCAGATAAAAATCCTATTTTCAACAGAAAATCGTTAGCTATAGCAGCAAATCGTTCTGAGCCCATAGCAATAAAGTACGATCGTATCAACAATGCCATCCCTTGTATGAAAAATACGGGGAAAATTTTGGAAACTTGAATTTTTTCCACACAATTTCAATTAATATGTGGAGCATTATTAACAACCTTCAGATTTGCTTATATGTTACAAACACTTGGTCATACTAAAATTCCTAGAAACTCTTGTCGCAACAAAAACGATGAGCTGTGAAAATTGCCAACAACTTAGGTCACCTACCTTCGCTTTCAACACAACAAAACCAGGATGCCTTAAGCCTTTTGAAAAAGTTTCCAGTTTTTTGTGTCGTTGAAACAATTTGCAACACCTGAGAGCTTAATAAACATTGTGATTGTGTAAAAAATAAACAAAATTCAAATGTACGAGCATGTGGAATTTAGATTCACTGCAAAATAAAAAATTGGAATAAAAAGAAGAAATAAGAACGCTCAACTAAACTCATTTGAATTGCATTTCATCTGTAAAACACACGATGTGCTTTGGCAGGATAAAGAAAAGGAAGATGACAGCAAAAAAAAAAATTAAACGAAAATACAAACGAAATACGCAAATAAACAAATATTATACAGGATTCGCTTTTTTGTTGTTCAACTTCAGAGCACAACACACAACACAAAATGCAAAACAAACTGTTATAAGGATTCTTCTTGGTTTCTGTGAGAGCTGAAGAAGTGCATTCGCTATAACGCTCATGAATATTCATATCTATTTATTCATATTTGCGTGTCAAGTGAACAAAACTGAATGCATATTTTTTTGCTTATTCGTTTTGTTCTTTATGCTTGCATTACATATATTTTTTTATATTTTTCTTTGAATTAAAACAAATTCCTTAAATATTTAATAAAATACAACAACAGCTATGTTTGGTGTTAACACAAATTAATAAAGTCTTGTTTAAAGGAATAAAATGAATATTTGAATCTTTACTATTCTGAATTCGATATCTTTTACACATAGACTGATTCGGAAACACAAAAAGAAAACAATTTTAAAATTTTTGTATGAAAAACACTCAAAAATTATTTAAAAACTGAGTGATTTTCACACAAAAATTTTAATGCCCCAATTCTGTTAGACGATTTAGGACGAATTTTCTTCCATAGAGAAACATAGAGCGGAAACTAGAAAAAACTCAAACAAAAAAATTACTCAAAATAATCACACATACGAGTGTTGTTTTTCTTTTCACATTGTTTTTTCTACTAATACATTCTCACCACTTAGGTTTCTGACAACTGAGTTAGGTCTTTGACAGGAGAGTTTCCGATCTATGTTTATTCTCTATGTTTTCTTCTTTTCATGTTTGAGTTATAAGTTTAGAATTCTATAAAACAATAATGGTTGTTGTCTAGGATTATGGCATTTAATAACGTAAAAAAAACAGACGAATACAATTTTGTAGTCTTCTAGAGTAGTATGAGTAGTTTTTCTTCGATAATTTTTAAGTTTCAGATATTCTTTATTTATCTTAAAATATTGGCCAATATATGGCTATTAAGCAAATATTTTTGCACTAATTCATTGTATAATACAATTATAATGCAATTTATTAAAAAAATTTCCGTCATGTACAATTTTATAATATTTATGAACATGTTCTTATTCTGAATGAAAAAGTTTGGGAAAAAAAGTCATGTTCGATTAGTAATATTTATTACAAAATTCATTCCAATTATGAATTTCTTTTTTAATGTAAATGGGTATTTAAATACCCAATAGACTTTAATGAGTTCCAAATATAACAAATTTTTCCATATCAAAAAAGTTATTTTTTTCGTAAACAAAAAGCGAATTTGTATTTTTTTATTTTTAAAATTAATATTATAAATTATTTAGCCTTTAAAATTATAGATTTATCTGTAGCTGCTCCATTGTGGTAGTGCTGGATGCATGGAGCTGGGTGCGAATTCACCTGGCACTTCAAACATCCATATTCGGTTTTACCACCGCACTGTGGACAACGATGACGAGTGGATAGATTTTTGATTAAATGATCAATGCGATCATACCTAAGCCCCATATGTGCCCCGGAAGTCAGCATTTTCCCGGGATTTTGATGATTTGATTTCGACTCACATACCTCTACTCGGAAATCAAATTGCGACATTTGCGACTTTTTCTCATATTTACGACAAATGTAGCTTCCATGCATTTACCATAGCTGCATCGAAAGCATTTGTTAACAATGGCTAATACCACATCTTTCCCGAACCCGAATGCGATATTTTCATACAAAGCTTTATATGAGGTCGCCGTATCATCAAAAGCACCTTATAAAACTGGTATCTTTGTCGCCTAGACCATTTTGGTGTGTTCCCTTATCGATTTTAGGTCGATTTGAACCCATACTAGAGCTCCTTGCTGACGTATGGCCAACGTTAATAGAGGTTGAGGTCACTGGTACATCCTCTTTTTCACTTGACCGCATTCCTCATTCCAATTTCGCGTGCAACAATTGCACATTGTCATCTAATTTCTCCATATCATCAGGTAGTATTATATTGATATCAACAGTTGTTCGCCAAAATTTTCTTCTCCATCAGAGCAATTTTCAATAATGTCTTGTATTCGACAGTATTAAGGATTTTCTGACGACGAATCATTTTTATACCCTTCAGCTTCGTGAGAAGGGTATATATAAGTTTGTCATTCCGTTTGTAATTTCTACATTTTTCATTTCCGACCCTATAAAGTATATATATTCTGGATCCTTATAGATAGCGGAGTCGATTAAGCCATGTCCGTCTGTCTGTCTGTCTGTCTGTCTGTCCGTCTGTCTGTTGAAATCAATTTTCTGAAGGCCCCAGATATCTCCGGGATCCAAATCTTCAACAATTCTGTCAGACATACTTTCGAGAATTTTGCTATTTAAAATCAGCAAAATCCGTCCATAAATAACGGAGATATGAGCAAAAATCCGAGACAACCTCTGAAAATTTCATCAAAAAACACAATGTATTGCATGCTTTGACAAAAAAACAACAAAACGTATGGTTGGATGTGCAAGCTTTGCGTATTTTGTTTTTTTTTTGTGTTTTGTTTCTTTTGGCGTTGTTGTTGTTTTTTATACAACTAAACGTTTGTTTGGTTGTGTGTTGGTTTTTTTGACAAAAAAGCAACAAAACGTATGTTTTTGGATGTGCATGCTTTGCGTATTTTGTTTTTTTTTTGTGTTTTGTTTCTTTTGGCGTTGTTGTTGTTTTTTATACAACTAAACGTTTGTTTGGTTGTGTGTTGGTTTTTTTGACAAAACAGCAACAAATCGTATGTTTGGATGTGCATGTTTTGCGTATTTTGTTTTTCTTTTGTGTTTTGTTTCTTTTGGCGTTGTTGTTTTTTAAACAATTAAACGTATGTTTGGATGTGTGTTGGTTTCATTGGCTTGCGTATTTTGTTTTTGTTTTTTCTTTTGGTGTTTTGTTTCGTTTGGCGTTGTTGTTTTTTGTGTTCTTGATAAATTTAGGATGCTGTACGCTGAAAGTGGGCAATGTACATACATATATACTAATTATAAAAAATAATAATGCATCCACAACAAAGGTGAAGGGTATATAAGATTCGGCATAGCCGAATATAGCACTCTTACTTGTTTATAATCAAATTAAAGAAACAGGTTACATTTTATCTCTAATCTAGTACGAAACTGTAGTAGGCGTAAAACCCACGATAAAGGCGAATATAACAAATATTCCAATTTTTCACTTTTTATAGTTATATTGTTTAAAATTTTGCTCAGAGATACCTTTACACTTTTCTTTACTAATATAAATATTGAAAAAAATATTTATACCTGTTGGGTATTTAAATACACATGTCCTATCTCGGGTATGTAAGGAGGTAAAATTTTTTTTAATTATGACATTGTTGCAGAAAATGAGCGATGTGTGAGTTTTTTAGGGTTTTAGTGAGATCTTCTGAAATAATCTTTTATAAAAAGAAATTAATTTAAACGATTTTTTCTTTAGATTTAATAAAAGTTTTCTTGGAATATGTTGGAGATTGTATATGTTGGAGAAATCAAAAGCATGATAAAGAATATTCCTTTTCGGATTGTTTTAGATTTTGGTTAATTTAATAGTTTCGTTTAGTTATGATAAAACAAATTTCAAAAAAAAGTTTCGTCTATACATGTAAATACAAACAAAGTTTCAAATACATGTGAGTTAAATATGCCAGTTGTTATACATACTCACTAATCATGTTTATTGGATGTTCAAAAAATATCTAATTTTAATTTGAAATTTGTATTTGAATTGAAACGGAAAAATAAATACAAACAATTTTTTAAAGTGCAAAAAAAAAAGAAATTTCGGTTAATCGGTTAATCGACACAAATTAATCGGTTTATTTGTTATTTGAAAATCGGCAATTTCAAATTATTCGAACAGTTAACCGTCCAAAATTAATCGGTTAACCGATTAACGGTTAATCGATTGAATACCCTACTGTCTACGCTCTCTTAGAGCGGGACAGTCACATTGGAGTTGTCAGTCTTGATTGATACAAGGCTGTCCACTTAGATATCAACTAAAGGGTCTTTCACTAAGCGCTTCCTTTCTTTAAATTAAAAAAAAATAAATTGTGTCTGAGATGTCATTGAAATTTGTTATTCAAATAAAAAGGCCTATCGATTGTGCAGATATCCATCGGTAATTTTTCATTCCGCATAAATCTGCCTGAATTTTCCGATGGCTTGGGTTATATTGGCTTTGAAGGTCGCTGTGGGTTGTGGAATTCACTACCCGATTCCCGGGCTTTTTAGTCGGGATTCCCGGGAATTAAAAACTAACGAAACTACAAAGAAAACAAGTTAGAACTCCATTTTTTTTAAGTGAAACGTTTTTTTACAGTTTTTCTTTTATATCTCGGCAATAATAGACCGCTTATTATTATTCAGGGTTATTCCTGTTATCACTTTCACCATTCACCTTATTTTTGAAAGCATAATTACAACAATAATATCTAATTTTCTCAGCATTTCTAATTATAAATGTTTAATGATCTTTTTAACCTTAATTATATAATTTTCGAAATCTTATTTTATCTTCTATTGTTGTAATTATGCTTAATTGATGATTATTTATTTTTTTATTAAATGAACATTTAAAAAAGCATATGGAAAACTGCACGATCTAGAAATAAAGTTGAATAAATTTCAATGCCAAGACTGACCGGTGGGAATTATTCCAGAAAACACTAGTAGAACAAAGGCCCCTACTTTTGATGGCGGCACACTATTTGGTATTGTCAAGTATAGAATTGATTTTGGACATTTTGGTAACAATGACTGCTTTATAATGAGTGTGTTTTGCAGATGTTGTATTATTGAATCCAATAATTTTTAAATTTTCGAGATCAACATAAATTTTATCTCTTAACTATTCAGTTAAATGTATTGAATTCATTCCTTTTACTAAAAGGCTTAAGAATTTTTTTAAATTCATTTTGAAAATGATTAAAATCTAAATAAAACGGAATGAAGAAAAAAAACATTTAACTCAATTTGTAGTAGATTTAAATCAACAAAAATTTAATCATTCAAAGTTTGAATAAATTCTGTTTTTAATTAACTTCAAAATTAATTCAATTTAAATGAAGCTTTTGAAGGAAGCTAAAGAATTAGATATTGGGAATGGATGTATGAAATGAAAGGCTGACAGTTTTTAATTACGGATTAAGATTTTAGTGAATTAAGCTCAAATTAAATTGATTAATACGAAGCTCTATATATAATGATTAATTGATTAATACGAAGCTCTATTAAAATAGTGCTTATTTTATTTTAAAAAATTTAAATATTTTTAGGTGAACAAAAATTTTTTTTCAGTTTTTTCATTTTTTGGATAAAAAATTTTTTCGAATTGTTATTTTAAATTTAAAAAAAAAAAATTTCTGTTTTTAAATTTTTTTTTTGGTGAAAAGCCATCTATTTTTCAATTTTGAATTTTAAACAAAGGAAGTAAAAACCTGTAACACAACAGCGAAAAATAAGTAAGACAAAATTTGTTTTTGATAAACTCAAAATATGCTATTAAACAGTAAATATGCTCTTAAAACAAATATATGCAAAAATATGTATTTAAGGGTAAAATATGCAAAAATATGCACTAACAAATCGATGCCAAAATTCTTAAATAGTTCTGAAACGTGTAAATATCTTATCCATGTGCTCATTAGACTCACCAGAAAAAACATGCATTTGCATATTTTGGTTTCCCTGATTATAACACTAAGTTTTTATATGAAATGTTGCTATAATATTCATAGTTTACAGTATTACTATATATTTCGGGAATAGCCGGGTACCCGGGAATGTAGAGACAAATTTTACCGATTCCCGGGAATCAAAAAAGGTCGGGAAATTAAAAACCCTAATTGTGGCTTATTCGCATAGAACTACGACTACTTAAGAAAATCCCACAAAAAAGTCGAACGGGGTCAAATGGCACGATCTCGGTGGCTAGTTCACACTCACAGCCAATTCGACAGATATAGCTCCAACAATATGACCGCAATCAACTTTCAAATTCAGGAATTCCTTATTGGATGACCCTTGAATTGCAAAATTATAATATTCCAGATAAAGTTAATCGTTTTCTTCACAGCTAATATATTAAAGTTTTTTTTAATACTGCATGCACTAGACAATTTTGTGATTAATATTTTGTATTGAAGTTGGAAAAATATTAAGGCCCTAATTTTGTAAATCACGTCACAAAGTGATATTTATATGGAAAGCAAAAACAAAATTTCAAAAATTTGTTTTTGTTTTATATACAAATTCTTAACAGAACAAATGCACCAAAATTCAAGCGTTGATTTGCCTTTCATAATTTGAAAATTTTGTGTATAAAACAAAAACAAATTTTTAAAATTTTTGAAATTTTGTTTTTGCTTTCCATATAAATATCACTTTGGTGAAGTGATTTACAAAATTAGGGCCTAAATATTTCTTCAAATATTTAAATTATTTGGTCTACCCATACTCAAACTAGAATAAATGGTACTACATTTCAGCATGTTTCCCATATAGTTCCCTATTCTCAGGTCTATTCTTAGATGCCTTCACATTGTTGAAGGCTATAACATACTCCAACCTGTCCAGGTTTTCCTCCGACAACGTCATGTAAAGCTGCTTCCACCGACTTTCCCTTAAGATATCCTTGTGTGTGAGAATATTCCTTATATGGACTTAGGAGGTCCTTTAAAAATGTAAGTCTATGATAAGAATGAGTTAATTAAATTTTCTGTTTAATTTAACAGAATAATAAATTAATGGTTCATCTTAATGATTTAAGTTTTACATTTTTAACTTAGAAAGATGGACAAAGAGCAACATTGACTTTGAATTAAACAATGATCAAGTATTAAGTATATTGATGAATATTACTAAATTTTGTTAGATGAATATTACTAAATTTTGCATACGAAACTACAAATATGAAAATGTCCAATGATTCCTATGAGTAGTGTTTACCAAAATCGGAAGATAACTTTTTCCTGGAATGAACCATATTTTATTTAAAAGATCTGCAGTTTTTTTTTCAATATCCTAAAATCATTATTTGCGTTTCATCGTTCACTCTTGACAATACAATGAAGAATACTTAAAGTACTCTTTTTTTTGGTTATTTAGTATTTAAAATATAAATAGTTACTTATATAGTCCTTACGAATATTCAATTAATACTAACTTTCCAAATCATGATTGCTGATTCAACATAATTTGTTTAATTAACTTTAACAAATGTTTCTTTCAATTAAATTCTTGTAAATTTGTTATTTTAAAAATACATTTGTCATTTTGTTTAGAGATATTTGCATGAGCACATCCATCCATCTGCCTTAACCATAATCCCTTTACTCTGCACAGACAAAGAAAAACATTTATTTTCTTAAAACTAATTCAATCAAAGTCTCTAGTGACTTTTACTTCCTGTAAGTAAAATTGTGTATAGATGTTTGTACTCCTTGACTTGAACCCCTTTCCGCATTACTTTGGCAAGAAAAACAAAAAACATCTTAAGAAATTAATTACCAATGTAACGCTTCCTTTCGATTTGTCGTAAACAATTAATAAATACTTTGTTGCTTTCGGTTGGAAGCATAAGTTTTACTCGTACATAAATACAGTGGAAAATAAAATTGTTTAAAAAATAAAAGTTAATTTTAAGAAATGTATTGTATTTTATAAAAATTGTTAAAATTATTAAGTGAAAGTTTTCCCTGCAGAATATTAATTTCTTGGAATTTTCTTTTTTTTCCTAACAATTTTTGTTTGCTACTGCTTGATTTCTACAAATTCATTTACTTCTGCAGCATTTTATGGAACTTTATTATTTTTTTTGTTTAATTTTGCTTATTTGGCATAATCAAAGTTATAGTCGTAGCATTAAAAAGCCAGTGTATTTTATTTTTTAACCTTCTCAACCCTTATTGGTATTTAAAGTTTAAATATTGAGTACTTGGGGGTATAATCCATAATAAATACATTTTCAATGCTTAAGAAAACTTATGCTTTTGCCTTTTTCAGTCAGTTGGTTTCTTTATTACAAAATTTGTTTTACAGTCGGTACGAGTGAGTGAGTACTTTTTGCCAAACCGTAAAAAGTTCGCCAAAAAGTTCAAGAAACCTGTTAAGATTTTATATTTTTCGTTAGTCAAGTTGAAATTTAAATTATAGTATTACTTGCTTAAATAAAGTAAAATTGATTTAAGCTGCAGAAGGGCATTGCTGGGGCGGATTGTAGAGGATTTAGGTTTGAAAACCGCAAAGTAACACAGGTTATTAGAAAAGTTAATGATTGAACAATTACAAACAATGAACAATGAAAGAAACTAAAATACTTGAGTAAATAGTTTAGGTTTTTAATGTTGCAGAGTTCGCACAAAGAAAAAGTTTTAGTGAATGAGATTAGAAAGTATTTATTACTTAATGTCAAAGTATAAAGAAAACTATTATATATGATAATTTTTCAATAGGATGGTGACCCAATGCACACGTCAAAAATCGTAAAGAATGGTGTTCCTAGAAAAATTTCTTGTTAATGCAGTTATCAGCTTAATGTCTTGAGTTCAATTCTATTGAGCATTTTTAGTGAATCGTGAATTGGCGGTTGAAACAATACCGATTAACTCCTACCAATTTGTACGAGCTTTAACAGCGGATTGAGCACGAGAGAGAGAGTATTCCAAAAAAAGTTAATGAAAAATTTATAGAAAATATGCTAATGCGTGTAAAATTTTATTTACATTTCATGCAATTCTTCCCAAAAGTTATTGTGGGTGCGAGTTATTTTAGTACATGCGAGTTATTTTAGTTTTGTCTGTTTTTTATTTAGAACTGGATGTTTATTGTTTTGAATTGTAATTGATTTTGTTACATATTAGACATAAAATAAATGACAGAAAAAATTTTTGGATTTGCTTTATTAGTTTTATTTTTATTCCATAAGAAGATGGATGTTTATTGTTTTGAATTGTAATTGATTTTGTTACATATTAGACATCTACCGATTTATTACTGAGAATGACTCTAACTCCCGAACTTATCCTATTCACATAACGAGCATAATCGAAAATGTAAATGGCACTGCACTGTATTAAATAATGGACTGAAGAGAAATGTCGTTTATGCATAAAACGTTCAAAATTATTATCTGTCGAGAATACAATGATGGAGTTTGGTATTGCCAATGTTCAATTGTAGGAACAGGTTGATCAACGACACTATTTCCAATCAAGTGTCACAATGGCCCTAGTCCTACAAGCACCATCCTAGTAGAGTCAACTTCAACCACGAATTGAAAGCCTTAAGGTAGGGTCACACATGGCAAATATTTACTCTCATGACGTGTTTACTCTTACAAGTGATTTGTAAGATCAAACAGCAGCAAATAAAATCAAACTAAATGTTTTGTTTTGAATCATCCTAGGTAAAATATGTTTTTGAAATAAATAAATAAATAAATTAAAATATATTTTATTTAGTGGTTACGTCTTTTTCGTCAAATATTTTGTCATGTGTGACCCTACCTTTAGTGATTCTAAGAGATACCGAGATCTCAAGTTCAGCAGAGAATATTCTAGAAATAGTATAAACTAATCCCGGTTGGCATGTTAATAGTAAAGAATTTGGTGAAATTCGTTTAAGCAAGTGAATCACTCAGTTAATGAGTATATTTCATAAGACTATCCAATATTGATTCCTCAAAGTTGATAGTTTCCTTATCAGCGACCTTCATAAATAAAGTTTGGCATCCATCGATCCATTCAGAAACGTGGTACTTCCTTCACGTAATTTATTATTGGCAATGCGTCCATATCCTTCAACTTCTCACCACATCATCTGAAAATAGCATCCAAGCATATCCCACATCGAATTTTCATTTGATAATATCTAAGATACTTATATCTTGTAATAATTCATACATCCTCAATTCATGTTTACTCATGCCTTGTATTCTCTTCAATGTCCAGTTGAATTCGAATTACTACAAGGATTTAAATTTTATACATCTCGGACGGAATTTGTCCCATATCTTCTTGAATACAAAATCAATGCCGAGCTATATATCCTCACAACAGATGTCACAAGATTCGCTCGGGCAAGTGCTGATTTATCCACAGTTTCATTGCCTGTTTCAGTAGTATCACTTGAATAATATATACTTATGATTGAAAAAAGCTGTATTTGTTTCTCAGTCTAAGTTATGTTTAATTACCAACTTCTCGCAGAAAAATCCACTTGTTTTACCACTTCCTTTCTTTACACCGCCTCACAGTGGTATGAGAAAAAAAAGAGGGAAATAAATCTGTAACTTCTAAACGCTTAGTCCGATTTGAATGAAATTTCACACACACAAAGAGGAAGTGTTGTCGAGTTTAAGTCTTGAATTTGGACCTCATGAGCGCACCAGGAGCGGGGCCAGGGGTCCCCAAATTAGGACACCTCGGGTATGTTAAATTTTAAAAATTATTCTATTTCTTCGTTTGTGTTCCGATTTGTGTTCCAAAAAAATTACATATATGGAATCTTCTCGTCGAGCTCTACATAAAACCTCGTCGTAGATATCAATTATCTCTTATAGCTTAGGAGATATTCGCATTTGAAAATTAAATTTTCAACATTTTTACCCACCCTATTCCAGTTTTTTGATGACCGCGGTTCCATTAATTCAAATGCTTGTAACTTTGGACTCAGTCATGGTTTTTAAACAATTCTTCCTTTATTTGATATATACATCTGTTGTTAATCCTATAAAAGAAAAATGGAGAAAATTGGTAAATATTTGGAACCGCGGTCATCAAAAAACTGGAGTAGGGTGGGTGAAAATGTTGAAAATTTATGTTTAATATAAATCGGAACACAAACGAAAAAATAGTATAATTTTTGAAATTGACCATACCCGAGGTGTCCTACTTTGGGGATCCTTGGCCCAGCTCCTGGTGGGCCAAGGGTCAGATTTATTTCCCTCTTTTTTTTTCTCATACCACTGTGCGACGTAGACCACATTTTTAAGTGATATTTTCAAAGCAAAAGTGAGTGTTGGCATTGTGCAGATCATTTTATTTCAACCTGAATTGAATCCCAAAAGCATATTGGGTAATTTTCAACCTCCCTCGAATTGCTAGACTTATCTCCAAACCGTTCAACATTATTTTTGATGTACACATTTACAAGTTACTTGCGGAGTACATCCCATCGTGTCACTGGCAAGATATTCTATTATCTGTATATATTTTAGGAAGGAGAGATATGACCTTGTATACATTGTCCACGACCAGACAACTGCGACCCAAAGCCTTGTTAGATACGTATAATGCACATAACTCCTTGCTCGTTCTACTCTAAGCGTTAAGTCTTCAAAAAAAAGAAAAGTCCAATATTACATCAAGATATTTGACATTTTTTGTGGCCCGAAATTCAGAATCTTATATCTTCCATTCGATTTGAACATTTCTACATTGAAAATGACAGGAAAAATTTCAGCGGGAAGTTTGTTTCACATACGTACAGTACGGCTGTAGTGTGTGCGATGTATTCCTGAAAAAAAAACGTGTATTACTTAAAAATCAGCGGATATCAGAACCAAGTTCCCTAATTGCATCAGAAAACATTCCATTGTAGTACAGATAGAACAGTCAAACGCAGCCCGTTTATTCGCCCTCACCTGTACGCGGTAGAGAAGCTCCAAACTAGACTTTGAAGCACTAGCACCATACATGAGAATTCTATTTCATTTTCGGTCGGATATAGGTGGTATAAATAGTGAGGAGATCACATGGAGTGAAGTAATTCCTACACCGTTTCAGAAATTCGAGACACTTGAAGGCTTTTTCGACACTTGAAAAATGTGTTTAGAACTGCGGATATCACATTGTATTCTCATGACCAGAACATCAAATACAGATGAAGCGATTTGGTCTGTCGTTCGATTCTGTGTCAACATGCAACATTTAGTCTTACAAGCGTTGAAAGCGACCCTATTCGCTCGACCCCATTCAGAGATTTTCAGAAGGTCCCGGATAAGGGAATCCTTGATGTTTTGCCTCATTACCCCAATCTCCGACAGGCTTGGTCTGTAACTGAATGAATATGAATGGCAAATGTTGCTGTCATCTGCAAAAGAATAGATAGGTTTGGGAGTTTGTCGTAGAAGGTTGTTCAGAAAAATAAGGAATAGAGTAGGAGAACGTACGGAGCCTTGTTTTACCCATGAATTTATCTTTAACTCGTTTGATGCGATCTCTGAGAAAGCTCGATATAAATCGAGAGAATTTAATACAGACACCTAAAGCAATAAGTTTTAATAAAAGTGCACAATGCCACACTCTATCGATGTCCTTGGAAATATCTAGAGCCACCACTTACCTTTCGCCAAAACGATGAATGGTACGACACCATTTTTCCGATAGGAATGTCTCCCGTAGAGCGACCAGAGTGGCAGTCGTTAAGTAAATTGTTGGACTCCAAATATTTAAACAGATAACTTTGGAAAGTGAAGAACAAATTGCTATTGGACGGTAATTTTCAAGGTTATTAGCCTCTCCCTTTTTAGGAATTGGCATAACATTAGCAACCTACAGGAAATACGCCGGCACAGTATGAATTGCTGAAAATGTTAACTAATGGACGAGCTAACGTCAAATAGCACTATTTCAAAACCAACTCTAGTATGCCATCTGGCACAGGAGACTTATTCACGTTGAGATATGATAAAAGCCATTTGAAAGTACGAGCTCGAAATAATTTATTTGGCATAGTCACCAATACTCTTTTGAGTTCGAGCAGTGGTTGATCACTTTCCAGAAAGAGAGAATTACTTGCGAATAATTCAGCTTTACCCTTCTAACGAATGACTAAAGGTTTTTACTACCCCGGGGAGCAATAGGAACTTTAGTAAGAAGACGATGCTTTTTCGCGCCATAGTACTTTGACATATGAAGATCTCGCCTTTTTGCGTAGCGAATAAGTTTCTGCGTTTTGGTAATTGCGTCATGTTCTGAATTCTTCTTCTCTGGATGTGATTGCTGTTTTGCACGTCTGATTAAACCATCGAAGATTTCTTTGATGGAATGAAGGTCTTCATTCCCAACATAATTACTTTCTCAATAATTTTTGCCATGGCATTGACGTTATTGTCTATGAAACAAAGTTTCTAATTAAAATGCCGAAATAATTGAGATCAGCCCAAATAGCCTGTCTGTTTGTGAAACATTATTAAGTTGTGAGAGCGATAAGATGGCGGTACAATGATCTAAAATACCGAGAGGTGAGAAAAAGGTCAATAGTGTTATATTGGTGCACTTTAACACATGAAATGTGTGTTGGTTCATTCACTGTGCGCAGCCAATAGCTCAACATATTGGCCTTCTGTAGTCGTGTGCCCAGAGTAGCGAAGACAAGTGGTGTTGTTCCACTGCTCGGACAAGTCTCAAGAATCTTCAGTATGGAATTGGAAAGGGCATCGAAGCCTGATAGTGTAATAGCCCTTCCCGCATTTGGATTTCTGTAAAGAAACCCGAAGTGCAAATAGTGTTCCCTGATTTTGAATTTAACTCAGAGACAGTTAAATTCTGCATCATATGTCCGTCAGGATTGCTGGCACTGGTACACAACTTCATTGCGTATGTTCATTGCAATGCCCCAGGTATATGAAAATCCTGTGGATCATCATTCTCAGATACCTGAGTTTCACATAAGGCTAAAACATCCGGCCGTTGAAGACAAACGCGAGTAAACCCTGAGAAAAAATTCTTCAACCCACGTATGTTACAAAAATCGATTTTGAAGCAACTTGTCATTACAAAAGAAGGAAATTCCAAATCTGTTATCCAATTTTATAGTACAAATTCCAGAAATTTCATTGAAGGCATTTTTCACCATCTACAATCGCTTAATAATCGGATGGGGAAACAACTGATGAATATTTCGAGTTTGGGCATCTTTTGTTCATAGGGGTATGAGACCTCACAACTTGGACTTAGTTCATAGTTTGGTTGATTTGAAAATAGCGTTACTAATGGCAAATTGAATTTATTGATATCTGTGATTACGAAACACTGTCTTTTGTCAACTCATATTACGAATACAATTATTGCTTTTAATGACTACCCAGTCTTGGCAGAAGAGAAAACCACAGTATTTGGGACTTATTTTTACCTAGCTTGCATGATCTATCGTTTTTTTGATTTCAGGCTGATATATCCTTCTGTTAGCGAATCCGGATAATGAGGAATATCTGGAAGGCGGCTGTCCTTGGAACCTACTCTAACCAAGAGGATAATAATATTTTCTCTATATGCTCATTTAAAGAGCAGAGTTTTATCATTAATAAGAAATGGATCTTATCATAAGATTTTCATTTGAATGACTTTGATTTCTGTGGCATCTTCCAAAAGCGGCTATGGCAAGTTTTTCTTACATTTTGGCCATATTTTTATGTAAATGAAATTCGTTTTGCGATGAATGCATTTATAATTTAAAAGCCATTAAAACGGGTGGAGTTATATGCTAAATAACTGCAGCAACAACTAAAAAACAACAAGAACAACCAACAAATATCAAAAACAGTTTAACAGCGATGACGATGAAGACAAACGCTGTGTTTGTCTGTAAACAAATTTTGGCTGCAGTTGATGCTGGGGTAGCAGACATTAAGGATGATGGTTGATTGTTTTTGATCCATTAAAAGTTACAAAAAAAAATGGAAAAGAAATAAAACCAGACGGAAAATGGCGTGTTTTTAGAGAACAACACTGCAGCAGCCTGTTTAAGACAGAATTTCTTACGTCTGTCTGGCAAAATAACGAATGTGTTTTTGAATTCAAAAATCTCAGTGTAAGAAATTCAAAAATATTGTACGAGTATGAAAAATGTTCGTAAAAAGCCTTAAGGCGAACTATTTTTGTGGTGTTTTTTTCTTGCAACATTTTTTTTATAATAATATTATTGTTGTTGTTGTTGCTGTTGTTAATATTATTAGTATTCTGAAGTTAGTATATGCATAATAAAATGGTAGCAAGCTGATCGTGTCCAAAGGGTGGGCAACCAGTTGCTGCCAACAAAACGCTGCTGGTTGAAGCTACTCCAAACTCCTTAAGCTGCCACATCTTGTAAACCAAGATTTACAATGAAATTGAGTTGAGTGGAAGAAACGAAAAAAAACACTAAAGCCAGTAGAATTGTAACAAAAAATTTAAAAAAAAAAAAACGAAAACTAAATTCAGTAGTTGAGAAAAAATTGATTAAAATAACATTTTAAAGATGTGTCTAGGCTGGTTGTATGGGTTTGATGATGATGGTTGGTTATATAGTTGGCTGACTGGCTGGTTGTCTAAACTGGTTGATTGGTTGCAAGTTTGAGTGGCTTTTCTTTGGCTTCATACTCGTTTACAAGTAGTTTTGGTGAGTCTGTTCCGTTTTGCTGTTTTCTAATTTGCTGGCAATTAAAGTCAATTACTTGTAGAAAATTATAAATTCCAGAGCAACAATTTTTGTTTTTGTTACTGCTGCTGTTTTTGCAGCAATTGTGTCTGTTTTAATAAATTACCTAGACAACGACAAACATCACAATTATCATTTTTATATTCATCTTCACCATAATTTGAATGATGGTTATCAGAGAGTTTTTCAAAATACTTATTTATTAATGTTTTTAAATAAAATTAAAAGTAGAATACATTTTTATTATTTTGTTGCATATAATAATTACGATCAAGAATATATGTATTTTGAATGGGTGGTTAGAAGAAATGTGGGAAATGTGGAATAGAATAATGTAACAAATAAAAAATTGAAAACTGGAATAAATCGGGAATCAGGCTCTGCATATCTTACGGATCTAAATAATTCGTTTGGTATTATAATTCATATATGGCTGAGATATTATCAGAACAGACCACATCGATTTTTTTGGAATGTTTTTGGATAATTCTCTGATTCTAACTATGTTCTGTACATAGACAACAAATATATCAAATGAAATGCATTTCAAATGCATCTCTATGGCAATTTTATAAATCAAACTTTAGTTTTCAGCAACCTTTTTGTTGTTCTTAGTAATTTTACTTTATAAGGACGGTCGTATTTTCTCAAGAGATGATTCAGATCACAATACCCAAAACAACAATTAATTCCTAGAGACAAATTGTATAGGTTAAAAGAGGAAGATCCTCATGACACATTCGTAGAGTTAAAAGAAATATTTTTAATACAAAGATAAATTAAATAAGGAGATCCTCAGGACGATTTTCTGTTATCACTTCTGTCTGACGGCTACATATCCTCCCTGAGTCTTAGGCCACTTATAGCCACTCAGTTTCGTTTAATATATGCTTCAGTTGACAACTCAACAACATGAATAGATGATAAAGAACTATCATAAAGATTGAAATTCATTCGTAGAGTTTAGAGACAGTTAGAATAAACAAGGATATCCTCAAGACAGTGATAACCTGTTGTCGCTCTGGTTTTAAAACTGCCTCTCTAATTTCCCTTCTTGATTCCCCTCCATGAATGGAAGAATTTTTAAGCAGGGGACTACACAATTAAAATTACGGATAACCTATGCAAATTGTAATCTTAGCTAAATCTTTAACTTCTTCCCTAGCTGAAACAGCAGTCAATGATTTCATTATATACAGTTTATTTTCATTTCAATACAGTTTATTATTTGAACAAATAAAGTGAAGCTTAATTGTGAAATTGTAATCATGTCACTACCGGGATTTTTTTGTTTCTTCCCGTTTTCCTATTCAAATTCAATGGGAAAAAACTCCCGGGTAATTTTTTATTCATAACTGGGCTGATAGTAATTCCGTCTTGATGTCCATGCAAAAACAATTTATAGTCTTAAATGTTACAAGAACCATTTTCATTCGTTAGGATTTTTAGGGCGGACAAGTGATGAAGTTTCAAGCATATTAGGTAACAATTTACATACATATACCACTTTCCCACTGTCTTAAACGTTCACTACACACTTTACACACAATATTTGGAAACCACGGCTTATTCAGGGCCTTAATTGAAATACGTGTTCTCACTAAAGCTAGGCTTATAGGTTTTCCACCACAAAAGTAACAATACACATTTAGGTCATTGCGACAACAAAAGAAGAAATCGAGACTGACCTTG
This sequence comes from Calliphora vicina, assembly GCF_958450345.1. Classification (NCBI taxonomy): domain Eukaryota; kingdom Metazoa; phylum Arthropoda; class Insecta; order Diptera; family Calliphoridae; genus Calliphora; species Calliphora vicina. The sequence goes on along the minus strand of NC_088781.1, from coordinate 56,233,938 downwards.
GGTGGTATATCCTTAATATCGTGCAGATTAAATCCTGTACAAATTTGCTAGACTGATGGCTTTAGATGACATCATCAGGATAGGAGCGGTAGGCTGAAAACCTGTCGTATCTGAATTTATTTTAATCCCTGAATATCTATAAGAAATAAAGCAAAGACGCTATTTAAACACTGTAGACTTGCCCAGGCAGGTGAAATGCTTGCATGTTATCGATTGTATTTTATAGGCTTCAGTGAAGTTAGATGGAAACAAAGTGGAAAGATAGGTACGACAAATGTCCACATAATGTACTGGATTGTTATGACTCGTGTGGATGATATACATCAATATGGTGTGGGTATTTTGAACAATAGATTCCGCCAGGCAATTCTTGAATACAAGTTCGTAAATTAACGCATAATGTTGATGGAAGGAATATAGCTATCGTACAGTGTTACGCGCCGACAGAGGATGCAACAAGTGATGCAAAGTAATGCTTTTTATGACTTCCTTACTAACACAATTGGAACAACAATGAGAAACCATATGAAAGTGCTTATGGGAGACTTTAATGCCAAAGTTGGTTTCGAAAATACCGACCTCCAGCACATCATAGGAGTACATGACATGGGCAAAGTGAATAATAACGGTGAAAGATTTGTTGAGCTCTGTGGTGTTAGTGAATTTAAGATTGGCGGAACGCTTTTCCCACAAAAACATTGTCATAAGGTAACTTGGAGATTACCGGATAACGAAATTGAGAATCAAAGAACCCTCATACATATATGTTAGTGTTAAATGGAGTAATTGCCTAAGTGATATTCGCAACAGACGAGGTTCTGACATAGGTTCGCACATCATCTACTAGGGGAACAGGAACAGTAAATTCCATCGGGTTAAATACAACACAGCTACACTGAAGTCAGCACATCAACGGAACAGATTTGTGCAACTACAGAAGATGAAGCTTATGGAACCATCCGCAATGAATACGATTGAACAAAACTGGACAAGCATTAAATCTACTGTTTTAGAAGCCTGAATAGAAGGACTTTGTGGAAGCCGAAACAAGAAGGTGGAATTTATAACGCAACGAACTTGATAGATTATATATGAACGTGCAAAGTTTAGGAATAATATTAATTCTACTCGAAGTATTAGTGATAGAAAACTAATTCAAATGGAATGGATGGTGAGAGAGAGCATATGGGCAATTTTGTGAGAGAAGCTGCAAAACGATGCTGCCTTAAAAACCTTTAAGGACAACTACTTACCAACACAGATGACCAACTGAAAAGATGGAAACAATATTTTATGAGTTTATTAAACGTCCAACGCGACGTTTGAAATTGTTGAAGCCATTAAAGCTCTCAAGAATGGGAAGTCAGAGGGTGTGGAAAACATTGCAGCGTTAAAAGTACATCCTGGGTTATTCTCAACTATATTACACCCCCTCTCGAATAAATGAGGAATGCGGAATGTTTGCCTAATGATTGGTGGCAGGTATCATAGTAAAACTGCCCAAAAAGGGGGATGCAACTGACTGCAACAATTGGAGGGGCATTATCATGAAAATCATCCTGGATAATAGATCATCCTAGATAATAGATTGCGACCTGAACAAGCCAGTTTTCGAGGCAACAGATCCTGTGTTGATCATATTCACATGTTTAGGATAATTATTGAGCAAGTAGTTGAGATGCGCTCTTTGTTATATTTACTGTTTATAGATTACGAGAAAGCATTTTGGTGTGTCAGAAAAGATCATTTACATTATACGTAGTAGTTACAATGGATCCAAATGTTCAATACTACATGAAGGCCAAATATTAGAACCGTTGAATACAATATCTGTAGTACGTAAAGGTTGCTTTTTTTCACCTCTACTGTTCCAGATCATTATAGATGCAGTTTCCAAGTGTGCTAACAAATCCTGAGGTATCGTGTGGAATCCAACCAGACCAAACGACCGCCTTGAGTCATTAGACTACGATGATGGTAAATGTAAACTTTCCAATAAGCTACGTGACCTGCAGATACGGTTGACCTTAGAATAAATGTATCAAAGACAAATGAGATCCGCATTAACTCTAGATACTTCAACAAAAATATGTTCAACGTGTTGAAGATTTCCAATATTTGGGCCGTGTGGTAACTGAGGATGGTGGTACAACTAGAGATGTAGGAAGCCGGATAAGAAAGCCAATTGGAGCTTTCAGATTTGAAACTCGAATATATAGCGTAAACACCAAAATCGAAATATTCAAATCAAGCGTCTTAGCTGTATTACTTTATGTATGCGAAATTTGTTCTTCATCAAACTTTGTTTCTTTATTTGTTGACCTGTGTAATTTCTTACTTCCTTTTATTACATTTTTTAATAACTAAATTAATAAACATTCCATTTGTTAATTAACATTTAAATTATTTACTTCATAATGATGATATTTCATTAACTTCTATTTTATTTCATAAATTTTTGAGTACATTTCAAGTTTCTTTTGTTTCATTTTAATTAATTTGGGCTTAAAACGAAATATTTGTAAAATTTTATTCTTCATTGGGATGATTTTTTGTTAGTAGTTTTGTAAATTAGTTGATTTGTTATTCACATTTGAAAAATATATAAGAAATTTGTAATTTATTTGGTCCACTATAAAACCATCCATTTAAATCGCCGGAGGGCAGGTCCAATCAAAGGGACTTGGAATCAGCTTAAACGAAATTTGTTTACTACAGCTGTGACATTTATTTGTTCTTTTTACATTCCATATTTTTATCGACACATTCACCAACAAACACATTTATAGCAATCTTTCTTAACAGCTTACCAAACATAAAAATCCTCCAAAAAATGATTGATTGTCTGACTTCTAAAAAATCTAAAACACCCTAAAACGAAATCATCAAAAATTATTTCTTTCATAAAAGTATCACAGCAGAGCTCAAGTATCACAGATGTCTACAACAAATAAATATCAAGAAGAAAAGAAACCAAAAAAAGTAATTTTTGTCACGCGTTTTTCGTTTTTCTTTATTCATTTTTGTCATATTAAAATAAAACGTAACTTTTGCTTAAACAGACATTTTTTGTAATCAGTTCCGCCAAAAAAGTACAAAAAAAACAACTTTAACTTCTTAACATTTGCCTGGATTTCCAAAGTAGATATACTCGTACTTGCATGAATGTATGAATGAATGAATTGCTGGCTGGCTGACTGGCTGGATGGGTACTTTAGCCATCACTTTGGGAGGGGACAGTTCTTAAGTTTTAGTTCATGTTGCTTAAATTTGTTAGATGTTGTCGGCATTGTTTCAACTTAGTACAATTCGTTTAAGTAACAAAAAAAGAGAGAAAATTGCTTGCGACTTCGGTTGCTGTTTCTGGTTCATTTTGCGTGCACTGATGATGACAGCCATGTCACGCGTGTGATTGACAAGGATTTATTGATGTTTCTTTTTTAATGTCGATGAGATTTTCTATGCACTATATTAGTATGTAGTTTGTGATTTAAATATGAAAGTTATAAGGTCATTAAATAAGTAATAATATGTTCAAATTACTTATTTAGAGAATATATATAAATTAGTTTAAAGTGTAATTGCAACGATTCCCGATTTTTGAACTGATTGCAAGTATATTTTCATGGCTAAAAGGTTTCCGATAATTTAATAACTAAATTGATGTAAGATAGTATAACGGGAGTAGCCGGCTCTGCGAAAACTTTTTGTTCATGGCTGCAACGGCAAAAATATCTTGCTAAAGTGCTTGGTCTATCTAATTTCATGCAATACAGTAGCTAGTCAATCAGCATAGCCCCGAAGCAATTACCGACAAGAACATTGTCCACCCTAGATACAAAGTCCCTCACTTCCAGTATCCAAGGAAACCATCAGACAACTACCACTGTATCAAGCCCCTATCGAGACCGCATCGTTGACTACCTCCTGTGTTAAGTGGAAACAGTGATATATTTGGTTGTTTGAAATTTTTCACTAGCGTCATTTAACAAACAATTTCTTTTTATGTGTTCCCTGAAGAGGACTCACCAATAACAAGTCAAGACATGTCCTGGAGCTACTGGACTCTGGTCAGCTGTGAGTAGAAAACTCCTCCAATTTCAGTCCCTTTGAAGCCTTAGGTTTTGGTAGTACCTCTTAAACTAGGACTACTGTAACATCAATGTTCGGGAAATCATGTCGCGCCTGGAAGAATTACGTCGACAATGAAATATTTAATATTCTTGGGGTGTTGTTGGTACGACAAAAAGACGTGATCTGATGAAATATTCCCCAAATATTATCTATTGATCAGAAATATTTGATATTGAAAATGGGCTAAATCGGCCCAATAGATCCAGAGTTATGGACCAAAATGTGAGACAACCTCCAACATTTTTGATATCTTTCAAAAAAGTTTTGCTATTTTCTTTAAATTATTGCAAATAATATCATGAAATTTTGAAAACATTTTTCTTTTGAAAATGGCAAATATTGGTCCATAATCCTCATACAAATTTCTTCCCGGAGTATGGCACTTTGGCACATAAATACCTATATAATAGCAGTATCCATACGTAATTCAGCAAACATAAGTTATATGTAAAAAGAAATCACAAAACTAAATTTTGTTTGGGTCGGTCCGTATTTAAACATTGTCCCCATATATAGTCCACTTCCTAAAACTACAAAAATAAGCATAAAGCTCTTACGAATATCGTTATCAGGTTGGAACTCGACACAAATAATTCCATAAAGTACACGAGTAATAAGTCCGTGACTTTTATAATTTCTCGCCTCTTAACTGAAATGGTAACACTGCCCCTGTCTACAGACATCTGGCAGTTGACTCCTGTAAAAAATTGAACAAGCTGCGTCATTTAGTTTATGTTTGACAGCCATTGATAGCAGACTATCGCGTGACTTGAGGAGAAAATAGAAAAAAGTGAATTTCGTGTGCTCACTACGAAAAAACATCACTCAATGCTAAGCTTAATAAATAATATGGAAACCCTGCACCATCAATTTCAATGGTAAAAAAGTGGTTGAATTTCGTTGTGGCCGTACAATCACTGAAGATTTCTAACGTTTTCGACGCCCAGTTGAGTTCTCTACACCAGACACAACTGAAATTCCCGATTCACGTTTCGTAACCGTGGAGCCACCACAACACTCCAGAGACCAAACAGCAGTAAAAACAGTGGGGTTCATGACGACGGTTTTGTTGGATGCACGCGGTATTATCAATGATCATCTTCTAAAGCGTTAAAACAATCAATGGCGAATATTATGCCAACTTATTGGGTCGATATAATGATTTGAAAAAACGACAAAATGTAATTTTTCTCCAGGACAATGCAAGGACATGTGCAGTTTTCATGTTAAAAATCCGTGAATTTGGTTACGAATTGCTCCCTCATCCATCATGTTCTCCGGATTTAGCCCCGAGTGACTATTTCTAGTTTCCAAACCTCAAGAAATGTTTCGGAGATGAAATTATTTCACTAACAAATACCTATTTTGATGACCTCAACAAATCATATTTTTAGGAAGGCGTAAAAAAATTGGAAAAGGTAAAGAGCTAAAGGGAGACTATGTTGAAAAATAAAATAATTTTTTTATCCAAAATCCTGTGTTTCATTCCAAAAATCAAGGACTTCTCGTATATAGAAATCGTAGTACCAAATTTTCTTAAGATCAGTCCATAGTTGGTCATAGCTCCCACAATTCAAACCAACGTTTTACACAAATAATCAATATGATAAAATTAAATTGCTAGATTGTGTGTATATGAGTCTATATTTGATCATATTAGGTCCGCTTTCAAAAATCACTTAAATATGCATTAATCTCTTATAAATATAACAACCAGTTTCTAAATCGACCTCAATATTCGTCCCGTCTAATTTTATGAAGATCGGTCCATAATTGGTCATATGTAACATATAAGGGTCACTTCCAAAAAACATAATAACATAAATAAAAATCTTGTAAATATCGATATCGACTACTATTGGGTTTTGTGACGACTGATCAATAATTTGCCATTGCTCTCATATAAGATAAATAGATATCAGCGCACAAAATTGGATCGGTTCACTTCCAAAAATCACTTAAATATGCTTAGATATTATAATCAGTAATTAATAATTCTCATGAATACAAGAATCGTCGCACTTAATTTTATAAAGATCGGACCATAATTGGTCATAGCTCCCAAATAAGGTCCACATTCGAGAAATATATCGATATTGATGAACAAAATTTAACACCAATCTGTTATCTCATTAGCGATCCATCCAGAAGTGTGAAATTTATCACAGATATTTTCTAGTAATAGAAAAACCAACCAAGTCGGCAGAACCAGATAAATGTTTTTATACAAAATTGGTGGATATTAGGGCGGGTCGATTTAAAAATCGCCCAAGTGAAAAGGAAAATCGTACTCTAGCGATTAAAATAAGAAACTTTCCCAAGGAACCATAAATACCTCTAAAATTAATTCTGATGTTCCTTATTTTGACCCAAAGGTTCCTTGGGCAAAGTTTTTTTATTTTTATCCCTAGAATACGATTTTTTTGCGTCCCTACAAAATGGACCTGCCCTAGTGGATATATAAGATTTGGCACAGCCGAATCGAACACTCTTACTTGTTTGTGATCGGAGATTAAATTTTGATTGTCAAATAGAATGTCGGGTGCACTTTTGTACAGTAAGTACATGAATTTTGAATCGTGACCTCAAACCTAATAAATATTTAAATATAAAAGTAACTGCTATATAACCATTGGATTGATAATATTGTATTTATTATTCGCCTCTCTAATGTGTCCAGAATCGTCTTGCTCGCAACTCCTAGTTGGCAGTTTTATGCAACTCTTAGTAGAATATTCACGGTCTTAGAATATCGCTTAAATTTCGTAGTTTGACACCGAGAAGACTCTGAGTCCAGAGGATGGAGCAACAGGATTAATGCGTTCTGGTCCATAGATGGTCATATCTCTAGTGATACCGCATGCCAAATTTACCACTACCATCCAAACCTACTTCACTAAACAATAAATTTATGGACTCATCCTCAAATTATTTGGAGTTGTTACAATAACTAAAATCAGACGAAAGATTCATACGCTATTTATATAGGAAACGAAGGTGTTCCGGTCAAATGGCACATACCAGGTACTTTCATATGCCAGTTACTTTTAGGATCACAGGAAATATAGTGACTTCAACAGAAACGCGAATTTGATTAAAATAATGCTTTGTGGTTGATTCAACAGATTCCAAAATAATTATTATATCGTATTAAACTCTTCTGCGCCAAAGTTTTGTAGAGTCTTTGTTGACACAAGAGCCTGAAGACTATTTTAAAAATATTTAAGGTCATTTGAAATGGTATTAAGATGAAGTTTCTTTAGTTTCTTTATCCTGATCTAACTTTATGAATTAAATTTAGTTTAACCCAAAAGTAAAACTGCAAAACATTTTAAATAAAATATATGTATGTATATTTAAGTAGCATTATGAAACAAAATTAAATACAATAATAAATAACAATGTATTAAGGCAAAAGATTTGATTATTCTTAATAAACATGTTTACTGCTTTTATATACGTACGTGGTGCCATGTATCAGTTGGTATTCAATAATCATTAATCCAATATTAAGTTTCAGAATTTTTGGAAAAGTAACTGGATGTCCGATAGTCTAAACGATACACAGTGGGAGAAATGGCCAATCTAGTGGCGCTTTAAGGAAATTTTAAATTTTAGAATTCTGCTAATTTTTTTTATTTTTTTGGTAACTAAGAAACCAACGGATTTTTGTTTTTTTTGTTTTGTTCTGCTCTCGATATTCGCCCACCTGTGCGCTTTCAAACTTGTCATATGTTTTAGCAAGTGCATTAATACTTTTCGCGCTTTTTTAAAGTGAAAGTTTGTTTACAGAACAAAATCATTACCCAGTAACACGAAGTCTGGTTATATGTTAACTAATAGTTAAACTGACAGTTTTCATACAAAAATAATTTTAACCGACCGTATAACTACTAGTTAACACCTAACCAGGCTTCGTGTTAATGGGGGTTAGTGTTTAAAATTTAAACTTTAAATTGAAATTATTAGGTATGTATTAAATAAAAAAATATGTTTGTGATTTGTGCTTATATGTTTTTGTTCTTAAATGTGGTAAACAAATGACCTGTGTAAAATAGTGTTTTATTATATGTAACTTAAACTTCTGTGAAATAAAAGTTGGGAGTATTCGACGAATTCCGCTCCAATGTTTAGTTTATTTGTTTCTATGTTCTGTTTTCTATGTCCATGTGAAAAATTAGCTGCACCTTTTTGCAACTTTATGATTTTTTACGTCTTTTAGATGCAATGTCAGAGTCTAAACGCACCCTTTTTTAATTTGGCACTCTGAACCAGTACTAGCAAAAAAGTTTTTGGCGGTGGAAAATCATGTTTTTTCTAATGTTATTGATCCATCAAAATATAACGAAGAGCAATGTCAACAAATTCGTCAACAATTAAGAAATTTTGTTAATAAACTGCGGTACAAGTGGACAACTAGTCACAGAATCATGACAAAATTCGCAGATCGAAATAAAGAATGGTTAGAAGGAGATCTTATTTTTCCAGAACCAGCCATTGATCGTCGTAAATATACAAATTTTTCAGAGAGCTCAACTAAAACTCAAACAAAAAAGGTTTCTTCTATTGTTGATAAGACGCCAACAGAAGAGTTAGGCCCTAATTTTGTAAATCACGTCACCAAAGTGATATTTATATGGAAAGCAAAAACAAAATTTCAAAAATTTGAAAAATTTGTTTTTGTTTTATATACAAAATTTTCAAATTGTGATAGGCAAAGAATTTGTATATAAAACAAAAACAAATTTTTAAAATTTTTGAAATTTTGTTTTTGCTTTCCATATAAATATCACTTTGGTGACGTGATTTACAAAATTAGGGCCTTAATGTTAGCAACGCGCATTAGTCTTTTCAAATCTGGAAAAAGGAATGCTTCACAAGTTGTTTCGAAATTGAGCTCAGAACCTACAATAGCTTCAAAAATGATTAAAACTGTAAATGCTGAGCCAAAAGCACCTATTCCATATACACCTGAAAAAATACACTCAAAAAAAACATATAAATTAATATAATGGTGCCAAAGAGCGAAATTGTAACATTTATCCAAGCTACGATGTTTTAGCTAAAACTAAAACTTAAAAAGAGTGCTACTCCAATGACATACGCGTAACTGAACGTTCAGCAGAAATAAATTTACAGTCTCTTATTAACCATACTGTTGGAAGTATATTACAGGGTTTTCCAGCAGCATTTGAGGACCTCGTAGTTGAATGCAATAACAATGATTGCATAAAAGCCATTTATAAATGGGGTTGTGATGGAAGCAGTGGTCACTCTACTTACAGGCAATGCTTTAATGTTCCCGAAACTGGAACTATTGATCAGCATTTATTTGCTGTATGTATTGTACCTTTGCTAATAAAAAATGGATCATCAATACTATGGGAAAATAATCGACCTTCTTCAACTAGGTTCTGCAGACCTATTAAACTAATTTTTGAAAAAGAGTCAGCAGACTTAGTTCGGGATGAGGTTGAAAATGTTAAGAGGCAAATTGCTCAAATTTTACCTACAACATTAAATCATTTGAAAATACAACATGATATACAAATATGTATATACAATGGTATACAGTAAACACAGAAGCTTTTCGCATATATGCTTTGGAAACTGCAAATATATTTGTAAGTGAATACCCCTGGTTCTACATGCCTCCATCCGTTCATAAAATATTATTGCATGGCGCAGATATTATTAAAAATGTTTCGTTACCAATAGGAATAATGTCAGAAGAAAGACTTGCGGCAAGAAATAAAGATTTCCATAGCTATAGGCTTAACCACACACGAAAAACCTCAAGACTACACACTATGGAGGACTTAATACATGCATTGTTGGTTTCTTCAGACCCTTTTATGACATCTAAATCTAAAAGTACCTCAAGGTACTCAAAAAAACATATTGAAATAGATGATGAGGTCAAGCAACTTCTTTTAAATGAGTATGAGTTACCAGACACCCACATTTCGGAAAGCTCTGACTCAGAATAATTTTCCAAATAGTTTCTTCTAGAACATGAGCAAATATAAAGTAGGATCTTATTATTTAAAAAATATTCCATAATTTACATCAAGAATTTGTTACTTTAATTTTTTTAATTAGAAAAATAAAAAAAACAGTAAAAAAAATAAAATTACAAAAATAAAACACAACTGCTTTGTTTAAAAAAATACTATACTTAAAATTAGCTATTTTTTTAAGTTACATATTAACAAAGCAATGCGAAATTAGCAATTTCTTCCACAGACCACAATAAATCAATAAAAAAAAATTAAAAAAAACATTTTAAATGAAAAAAGAAGAAATAATAATTACAAAAAAATCATCATAGTAGAATTTAGCATTGTCACATTATTCTTATTTTACTTCTCATGAATTTCTGATTTTAAGTACTGAATGTAGGGTAAAATTCCAAAAAATAAATAAATATAATATATAATACCTAAAATATAATTTTGTTTAAAAAAAAGTTTTAAAATCGAATGTAATTTTAAACATACATACAACTATTAATATATTAATTGTCGATGATGAATGATACTGAATTAATGGCGCACACTGTACTGAAGCGGCTATAATTTCACTGAACATTTGTAATAGATCAGATCAGTAATTATAAATATATAATTAAAGCGCCACCAGATTGGCCATTTCTCCCACTGTGTGATAGTGTGATGAACTACACTATGCGACAAAAAATAATACCTGGAAAGTGATACAATTTTTCTGGAAGATGCTTTTTGCTGAAGAAATGCACACAAATTTTGTCAAAATACTTAAATAATATATACCATTGGAAAGGCCACAGTTTCTTCTTTTCAAATCCGTTGAGAATTAGCTTAGTTAATGGCTTATAAGTGCTTAAAGGTATGAATAATCGGTTTTTTACCCGTAACTCAAGATTTTGGATTTGTTTTGCAAATTTCAAAAACATATTAATATTGTATTCGATTTTGCCTATCAGAAAAATAGTATTACTTTCCAATTATTTCTACTTTAGTTTTTTTTGTCTCATAGTGCTATCCTGCCAGAGATTCTGATTTTTTTTGGTAAAAACATTAAGGATTTTATGCTGCTAAAATTAATTAAGTTTTATAAGGAGTATCATCTGGATTTCTATGCAATCAAGTCAATTAGTAGGGAAGTAAAATTCCTCAAATTTCATTTATGACTTGAGCTTTGTATTATAAAGAAGCTCAAATAATCTTAATGACTTTTAACTAATTAACAATTAGATCACGTTTGTGGCAACAACAAAACCTAGAATATTTATATGCAAATTTTCTGTTCAGTCTCAATCACATATAATTTGTGATAATTTACCTACGCACATCCCGTATATATGGAATATGTGCATAAATGTGTAGTATATCATCGTTATAATTCCTATAAAAAAAAACAAAAAAATTATTAAAATTGTACATCACAAAAACATTTTGCATAAATTTAAATTCAACTTGAATTATGTTGATTTTACTGGTGGTTTGCTTGCTGGTTGCTTGCTGCACACATTCGTTGAAGGCTGCTGCTAATGTTATGAAGTAAAATGGTATTACCGATCATTTGATCTCTATCAATTTGTGTTGTGTAGTTGTATTTCCTCGAGTGAAACCTGAAAGACATGAAATGAAACTGATGTTAATGACGAAGAGGATCTCTTTTTGAAATAATGTTTATAAGATTTCTATATTGCAGTCGTAGTCATCTGCCATGATGATTGTATGAAATGTATAATGTTTCTGTTTTTTTTTTTGTTGTTCTCCTTTTTAGACTCCTTGAGGGCTTAGCATACTTTGTTTGGTTGCTTTATTCCTTTATGGAGCAAGTTCAATGGAACGCTTATCTTCAGCAATACGAACTGAAATTTACAGAAAAAGTAATGTATTTATGTTTGTCTGATTTTCCATTTGTTCAATGTTGAATTTAGCATGGCGGAACAGGACAGACGTACTTCATTAATTCATACACCAAAATAAAAAAAACAACAGTGCACATACATCTGTATAAATTTGAAGTTGGAGGCTAAAAATATTTAAAGAAACAACCAAAAAGTAACATAAAACACTTTGAGGAATGAAATAAAGAAGAAACGATTATGAAAATTGCATTTTTCTGGTTTTCAGTTTCATTACAAATGCAAAAATCTTTTTTGTTTTTTTTTATATTTTATCCACCTTTTGATGGCTGCGCGCGGCCATAATGCATAAATATTGTTGCAACAACTAATGTTGCTGTTACTGCTGTAGGTTGTTGCTGTTGTTACTTTTTGATATCTTTGAATATGCATCTGATATTGCGTATTCACAAGTGCTTTTAATAAAAAAGCTTCTGCAATTTTATTGATTGCCCTCCAATGATTTTTCTTGTGTTTCTGTAAATTTTTATATTTTTAAATCGATCATGTGTAGGGTTGCAACATACTTAAGGAAAATTAAATGAGAGGGGACGTGCTCGAGCGGAGTATTAAGGAGTTTTGTTCTGTATATTGTATCCTTGGGTACGCTTACATTTGATGACAAGATACATTTAAGTCATAAGAACTCACAAAAAAATATCGCCGACTTGTCTGCAAAAAGCCCTAATTGTAAAAACTTAATTGACCATTTAACAGCCTATTGATCATCTATTTAATTACCAATATATTCTAAAATATCTCTACTGATTAAGAAATTATGTCATATTGACAGAGTAGTTCTTTCTGGGATGTCATCTAAACTACAACAACTTCCAGTTGGAGTCTGACCAAAGACATGTCAGAGAGGACCTTCGTATTATTAAGAAGAAAATAAGGAGTATATGCAAGTGCCATTGGATCGGAGCTAGTAATTTTAAACGATCAATTCCACGATCGCAGGAGATCGTGCTCAACTCACATAGCAGACTCAGAAAAGAAACTGCATCGGAAAACAAGAGTAGTTTTCTAAAACATTCGTAATTGCTATTGGTCTCGCATATACCTTGACATCCTCAATTTATTCCCAGATTGCGGTCAGGGTTCTCATGATACTCCGCGCATCTTTAACTACCCAGCCATACGCAAGATCCATTGGATAGGAGCTAGTAATTTTAAACGATTAATTCCGCGATCGCATGATTCCTACGAATATCGTACTTTGAGGATGCTCAACTCACATGGCTTACTCAGAAAATAACCTACATCGCATTCACCTTGACGACCTCAATTTATTTCCTGCTTACGGTCAGGGTCCTTGTGATACTCTGCGCATATTTAATTGCCCAAGTTTCGGACAACCAAAGGCTGTTCAAAGGTGCTTGACCTTGAAATCAAACCTGCAACTCCCAGACTAACAAACTAGGACATTATTCTGTTCAAAAAGAGTCACGGATAAAAAAAATCTGGTTAAAAATTAACACAAATTTTCTGGTGAAACAGATCAGCGTCTCTGGCGGGATTCGAACCTGCAACACAAAGACAAAAAAGAAGACCATATTAAAACAAGTAAGAAAGTCCATCAAGCCCGACCATATAATATCCTATACTATGTAAAAGAGCAAAAACATTTTTCTTTCAAAATTTCAATAATTTATATTTTTGAGTGATTTTCGGAAGTGGGCCTTATATGGGGGCTATGACCAATTACGGACTGATCACCATGAAATTAAGTCGTGTGATTTATGTCTATATGAAAGCTTACTATGTTGAATTTTGTGAGTATACCAACATTTATAAGCGATTTATGCACGTTAAAGTGATTTTCAGAAGCGTGTCTATATGGGAGCTATGACTAATTATGGACCGATCGTAACAAAATTTGGTGACATGAATTTTGTATATATAAATTTTGTGTAGATACATATATAAATTAAACATTTATGACCGATAAAGTCCAATTACGGGAGGACATTTGTATGGGGGCTAGGTGAAATAATGGACGGATTTCAGCCAGTTTCAATAGGCTTCTTCCTTGGGCCGAAAAAATTACATGTACCAAATTTTATGGAAATATCTTCAAAATTGCGACCTGTACTCTGCGCACAAGGTTTACATGGACAGCCAGCCATACGGACGGACGGACGGACGGACATCGTTTGATCGACTCAGAAAGTGATTCTAAGTCGATCGGTATACTTTAAGGTGGGTGTGACTAATATTTTTGGGCGTTACAAACATCTGCACAAACGCATTATACCCTCCCCACTATTCTTCGATCAGAGAAAACAGATTCGTGATAGCAACCGAATTTGTTGCCAATCGAATGATTCTATCTTAGTGACCGAATTTTACAGTTGGGACTACAATATTTTGTAAGGGGTAACTAAAGTTTGGTTGCCTCAACTGAAATTCTGCTTTATCAACTGACTTTCTGTTGTTAGATCTGAAAAATTCTTTGTGTGCAACCGAATCATTCCATTGGCAGTAATTTCGGTTGCTATCACGAATCTGTTTTCTCTGTGTGGTGGTTTAGGGTATAAAAATTATAGAAAGAAGAAAAACACTGATCGAAGACATTCAACATTTTGGAAGCTGAATAAGGAAACCAAATTTCTATGTCAACTTTACCATTCTCGAGCTTTATAGATCGTCTTAGTTGCATTACAGTTATTTAAGCTGTGTTTTAAATTTTTATCAAAACTTTGCACTTTTCCCTTCATATTTCTTAACATTTTTGCCAGTTTTCACAGATTTGCCAAATTCTTGGCAACCACTTACATTAAAAACGAAAAACATGTAAATCGATCGTCATTCATTTTATTATTTATTTGTGGTATAAAACGCATTTTTGTGGCAAACAACACTAAATAAAACTCACTAAAAACAAAGTAAAAAAAAAACTGAGCAACAATTGTGTACAGCAGCCATTATGGTTTACGGCTTAAAGCAATTTATTGTAGTTGCTACTTTTTGGAATTTATATATCATGTACTCACAACAGCCAAGTCGATCAATGGATGGATGGATGGATCGATTCGATGTTGCAACACATATGAATAAATAAAAGTAACATGATCAAGAAATCAAAAACAGAAAAAAAATACTAAAAAAACATAAAACCATTTCAAAATCCATCAAAGTAACAAAAAAGAGCTAAAACATTTTGTTCATTTTACATAAATACCATCAAGTTGTACGGTTACGCCCATT
Source organism: Calliphora vicina (assembly GCF_958450345.1). Lineage (NCBI taxonomy): Eukaryota > Metazoa > Arthropoda > Insecta > Diptera > Calliphoridae > Calliphora > Calliphora vicina. The sequence goes on along the minus strand of NC_088781.1, from coordinate 56,218,700 downwards.
AATACTGCATACATTTCAATGTTGCACATACTGACTGCTACAATATTGGATACGTTCAGTATGGAAAGAAATGAAATACATACTACATCTGACTCTGTATTCGTTTGGTTATAAACAACTCATAGAATGGCAATTTTTGATTTGCTTATGATCACTGACTGTCTGTTTTTCAACTGGTTTATTTCACGGACTTTGACTTAGACGAGTGGAGTTGAAATGATTGTGAGCAAGTTGCCTAGTAGGCAATTTCATCATTTCTCAAAACATGACTGCAATCAATCTGATTTCCTTAACATGTATACTCATGCAGAGTTTAAAAGAGTGGTTTCATGAGAAAATAAATCCTTAGGTAACCGGAAATGGAGAATATTATCATATACATATAACTGCTGGAAAATCATATTTCTTATGATTTATAATTTCTGTTTCATTATTTTCAGTTGGATTGATCCAAAATCAACTACATAAATTCTGTTTCGATAAAAATTTAAGGGTGTTAAGAAAAGCGATTCTTTTGCAAACAATTCAACTCGTTCAAAATAAAGAAAACATTGTAAATGTTTGTGTCTTAAATTTATATATACACGTACAATCCATAAAACTCATGAACTTATTTCAAACTCATTTCCAGTACTACCGAAAATGATCGATACAATAATTCGTGTGCCATATTATTAGTCATTATCTAAATGGATTTAGGTAACTGACAGATTTGCCTCGAAGTACTTTAACGAAAGTTTAATTAAAAATTATTAATGCAATAGGCAAAATCACGAGACTAGCAATTGAGTTCATGGACCCGTGGTGGTATTATCCAGAGCGTAAGAACATAGTGTCCAGTTAACAATCTTGTTAGTATCCTGAGGTTACCCATATCGAGCAAAATATGCATTAGGGATACATATTGTCTAAATAGTCAACCCATTATTTGCCAGAGTGCACCGATAGTCAGTACAATATTAACTTTTTGCATTTTCATTGCCCTAGTGATAAAAACGCAAATAAAGCAACAGACAATATCCATTGAAGACCTAGCAGTGAATTGTTCCAGCTCTTCCAGCATATCAAGGAGGCTTAGGTCAGTATGGGCTTTATAATGACCTCAAATGACCCTTATATCATTCTTGGTTTGAGACCCTTTGTCCTACCAGACAGCTGTTGACAGGCATAACCATAACTATTTCAGAACATATCATACCTCAGAGAACTTAATTACCACAACTCACAGTGGATTAGAAACTTTTTTTAAATAATTCCGCATCTTGGGAACTATTGGAGATATTGTTACAAAATTTTACATGGTTTGAGCTGAGGTGTTTTCGAGTTGATTTACGTTTGTTCAGCTTTCTAATGGGGGCCTCAATGTTGGTCACATCAGGTCTCAATTTTTTAAAAAAAATCCACCGAAGCATGTAAAGTAAAATTTGGATCACTTAAGCGGACATAACACACCCCAAACCTATCCAAACTTGGCCAATTTAAAAAAATTTCGGTTTGAGTAAAAAATTTAAATAGGCAAAGCACCGATACAAGAAAATGCTCCATATTTGAATAACCCTATATGTTTTATAAATACTTACAAAGCTTTTTTTTTGGCAATTTTTTTTAAAAAAAATTGAGCCCCGAGGTGACCACTTTTAGGGGCTACGCCCTGGCCCCATTAGCGCTAGGAAGCTGAATTATCAAAAATCAACTCATAACCACTTCAGCTAACCCCGTGTAAAATTTCGTAATAACATCTTTAATAGTTCCCGAGATACCGAATTATTTCCAAAAAAAAAAACGGTTCTAAACTACTGTGTACAGTTCAAAGTCGTCTTAATAAGTTTCACAGATTTATCTCTTGAAAATGAAAAATGAATTGTCTTGGTTCATTGGATTGTCAGCCCTCTTTCATGACAACATTTGGAGTCTTGGTTCAGATCCTTCAGCATCCTTTTCAAAGCCGTTATTTTGTCAAAATTGGACACATATACAACCAGATCGTAAGTCTAATTGTGGAAACTCAAATCATTAAAATATTTTAACTTTAAAGTCTCCCATATGGCTTTTGATACATAACATAGACTATAGGTAATGACCTTGGTTATCGAGTACCAATTTACCAACCAAAGTTTTATCAATAGGACCAAATATTAATTTTGGTTAATATGTATGATCTAAACTGTGATAGGTGCATCGAAAGGTGCTACAAGTCCCGAAATGGCGGCAACTGTTAGTTTTGTTTCGATACTTAAAAGTTGAGAGATACAAATGTTACACGTTCTCATTGAAATATACGGAATAATCTCTCTCCTGAATACCATTTAGATTTCGATTTTCGTTCGAAATTTATTATTTTCATCTGAGCAAATAAGTAAAAACCAAAAAAAGGGTCACTGATGAGCCATTCCATCGACTCAATGCTACATATAAAGCCAGAGGAGTCATCGAGTATAATTTTATAGAGAACGCTGAAAATAACATGGCTGGCTACAGTGATTGGTGAGCTGTGTAGAACCAAAGTTCAGGGCAGGTGGATACAATATCTGTCAATTGATAACAAACCTAGTCACTTTAGTTATTTAAAATGATTCGTTTGTGCGTAGCTGCCTGTTTCGTTAGCTATGGTAAGTCGGATTTCACATCTCCATATTTCTTTCGTTGTGTCTCGGGTTTCTTTGGATGCAACGTATTCAGGAAATATCTCAAATGAAATATCAAATAGAAGTGTACACACAGAAAAAGGATTGGTTGGAAAATGGTTACAACTATGAAAATTTAGTAGAATAAATCAATATTGTGTTGTAGTCATTGAAAATTTATAAATTCAACAGATTATCTTTATTTATAAGTGAAAAATCATAATTATAATAGAATATAGGTTCCTATAATTGTATTATTAGTTAGCATAATCAATTTGCGTCTGGTAAACATTAAATTAAGGAATTCGGCAGAGAGGACTGAAGTTTTCAGTTACAATAACCAGTAAATTCGGTCATAAAAAAAAACAAATTCGGTGATTACAACCGACAAATAATGATTATAAAAACTATAAACTTTGTTTGACAGTTTTCGAAAAATAAATAATAAATTAATTAGAAATTAAACAAAAATTTTGTACACACACACTTAAAAGTAAAATATTAATTAAAATAAATAAAAGTTATCACAACAGAGCAGAGTAACACTCGGTCTTAGGACGGTAAGTAACCCATTCGTGGTTAATTTATGAAATATGAATTTCACTTTTTTCACTGCATTTTTTTACAGAAGATTTTATAGACTAACACAAAATTGACCAATTTTTGACCTGGGGTAAGGTAGACTTAATCGCACTCCTTCTTGTAAATAATAAATCATGCAGTTTGAAATTCTTCATTAAAGCAGATCGTTATACATACTTCCAAGTGTTTCTTCATATTTTATTTTAATGAATGTTAGTTAAATGTCTGACTAGTTCTCAATAGATGAACGAACGATTAACGGTAAGGAAGTTCTGAATTTGCTATATTTCAACCTTATTGTTACAATAATTCACTTATTTAATGATTTAATTATTTTGTAAATTCTCTTTAGCATTATCATCAATTATTTCTTTCGTAAAGATCAGTATCGTTATTATACGTCCCGATTTGTCGTCAAGCCTCAATGTTGATACGTGGTATAAACTGTATTATTTGGTAATATGTGTACCGGTATCCATGTAGCTTTTGAAAATATATATTTTGTTCAAGTAAATCAAATTTATCTGAATTACGACATAAAGATAAATTTGAACGTCTTTTCATCTCACAGGAATAATAAATTATTGTATATAATTACTTATATTAATGTATGTTACAGAAATTGCAATAAATAAATTATAACATATATTTAGTAATAATAAAAAATATATTGTTTTTCATTGGGCCATTCTAATGTAAGTATATAAAAATTGCTGGTTATTCCAACCGAATTATTTTTTAAATAACAGTTGTGAATATCATATAAACAGTAGTCAGAATCGAATTATGTGATAGTACACGCAACCGACAAAATTCGATTGGCGCCAAATTCGGTTGTGAATACGAATCTGTTTTCTCTGTGTAATTACTTATCGCTTTAAAATCCACTCCAAATCGATTGAAGAGTCACCAATAATGGTAATGCTCTATTGACCAATATCATCTTTGAAAAGTAATGAAAATAAACTTTATGATTCAAAGAACCATTTAAAACAAATATAAAATTATATACAGATTTTATGTCGCTAAATCAAAATAATATCGTGTTAGTTATTGAGTACCATTTTATATGAAATCTCATTCTCGAGGAGGGAACTTTCTAAAAAAGAATTTGTATTTATAGGTCACTATCATACACTCCACTTGGGTGTTGAATCCAACAATATGTGCAGAAAAAGTGAAGACGAGAATATGGAGAAGAACATTGGGAATTTCTTAGCTAAGTCTAAGCTAAAATGTTTGTTGGATTTTTATTCTAGAGATTATTATGGTTTTGATTCTAAACTTATCTATTGAATAATTGCGATCTATAAGTATTATTATTATTAAAATACTCTTTGACAGTTCTGCTTACAATTCTTCATGAAGACAGACAGAACGACATACAATCAATACGATTTATTCGATTTTAGTATTTGATGACGATGTTATAGATGGGATACTTTTGTTCCCATCAGCTAAATCAATAAATTACGTGACAGGCATACGAATGCGAATAACAGCAGAGAGAGAGAACCAAACAACCAAACTAAACTCTCGCCATAAGTTAGCGTTTTCAGTTTTATTCGTTTTCACAATTCATACATCGTACATAATAAAATTGATTTTTAAATTAAACAGAAAAACACAAAAAAGGATCTTGTAGGCTGAATAGATTGCCAATGATGATCATCATCATATTTTTGAAAGAAATAAAACAGTCAAGTTCATCTTGTTTTATTTATTTTTTAAGGAAGGAAGACCTGTTCCACCATTATGAAGTGATTTTTTTATTTTATTTAATTTTTTTTCTCTATTGATTTTCTGTATATCAAATATTTTATGCAGTTGTTCAAGCTTTTTGCTGTGCAACTTGATTGATTCAATCAAAATACATATTTATGTATGAATTTATTATTATTATTTCTGGTAGATCTGCTAAACGTTGAACAACAGCATCTTTAAATTACTTTACTAAGTTTCCATTTTTAACAATTTCTTGTGAGTTGTTTTTTTGTTTTGTTTATGGTTTAAATTACTTTTTTTATTTACTTGAAAATTGCCTGGCAATCAATTCGAATGGGTGGAGTTGTATTTTGAACGGTTTGAATTCAACATCTTGAGGTGGAGACACAACACAGACTTTAATAATTTTTGTTGGTTTTTTTCTTTCTTTCATCGTTTTCTTGGTGTCTTTTGACCACTATTTATTGAGATTTCTGTAGGCTGACAAATCAAATTCTTTTGGTTGTGGAGCGTTTTTTTTTTGTATTTTTTGATGAAGTCAATCAACCATCTCGGAAAAAAAACATTTCTCATGCCCGTATTTATTTGATAAATTGTTTTTAATTTGAATTTTTCCAGTTCTGTCATAAATTAAAGTGGAACATTTTAGGGGAGTGGTGATTTAAGTAACTTTCAGTATTTGCAGGTACAAATTTGTAAATATTTGAAAGGAAATGTAAGTAGCAAAGTATAGCAAGTAGTCCAACTCTTTGACAGCAGTACCTAACTCTATACATGTGTTAGTGAAAAAGTACCTAAGTCTAAATATGTGTTAGTAACAAAAATGTATATGTGTTGGTGCCTTTTGAATTTTCACCAGACACACAGAGTTCTAAAAAAATATTTAAATTTCAATTTATTTAAATTTTGTTCTATTTTCAATACCAAAAATTGAAACTCTGTTCTATATTTTAAAACCTACCACAAACAAAATAAAACGTCAAAATTAATAAAAAAATATTTTTTAGTTTGTGCGAAATGGACGTGCTTCGGAAAAGAAAAAGTGCTAAATGTGTTGAAAAAAATTATAAAATAATGTGAGTTATTGAATTTATGTGTATTAAACTATATTTATTCGACAATTTATAGTTAAAATTTCGAGACTTTTGATGTGTATAATTCTCTCACAAGGGTGTTGAATTTACACAGTACCCGTATATGTGAGAGAGTAATTTTAAAAAATAGAGAGTTGGACTACTTGGTATACTTTGGTAAGTAGACTGAATGTAAATTGTCAATTTAGATTCATGATTAATAAAATATAAATTGGGGCTCATGATCAAAAGGTGGTCTGTCTACTCTGGATCTGAAATTTAAAAACTATTTTCGGACCGATCAAATCAGATGTTCTGTATATGAAACCATTTCTAGTCTACAATTTTGAATCATTCATTCATTTCATTGTTGTGATAGATTTGAAATTTTCCTAACTAAATCAACTTGTCTTTCTCACAGTTTCCAAAACTATATATGTTTTAAGGCAATTTTATTTAGCTGCAAGTTGCCATTGGCAAATATTTGTGTATTTAATTTTATAAAAATAACACTCCGTTAATAGAGTCGGCACAAGACCAGCTGTAATTGATATTTTTCCTTTTAAGAAACACACAACCCATTTCCATTTTTTAGGAAACAAACCAAAACTCTTTCCTTAGAATTTCTCCAAAGTAAAAAAAACCTGTCTTTACAAAACAGAAATCATTTAAAAGAAAAAATACAAACAAAAGGAAAAGTAACCAAATGACACGTGACCATTTTAATTAAAACAAGTAAGAGTGCTATATTCGGCTGTGCCGAATCTTATATACCCTTCACCAAATTATACTTAAATTTTAAATATTTTTAGGTAAACAAAATTTAATTTTTTTTAGTGAAAAAATTTATTTAAAATTTTTTTTTTTTTTAAATTAAAATTTTTTTTTTTTAAATTTAAATTTTTTTTTAAATTTTAAAAATTTTTTTTTGGTTTTTTAAATTTTTTTTTTTTTGAAAAAAAAATTCGGGTTCAAAATTTTTTTTCCCGATTTTGACCCATTGTAGGTCCAACTTAATATGGTCTTATATACGTCGTTGCAAATGTCTTTGAAATATCTATCATTAGATATCCATATTGTCTATATTAATGTCTTAGTAATCCAGATATAGGTCAAAAATTGGTCAAAAATCGAGGTTGTCTTGGTTTTTTCCTCATATCTCAGCCATTTGTGGACCGATTTTGCTGATTTTAAATAGCAAAATTCTCGAAAGCATGTCTGACAGAATTATTGAAGATTTGGATCCCGAAGATATCTGGGGTCTTCAGAAAACTGATTTCAACAGACAGACAGACAGACAGACGGACAGACAGACAGACAGACAGACAGACGGACATGGCTTAATCGACTCCGCTATCTATAAGGATCCAGAATATATATACTTTATAGGGTCGGAAATGAAAAATGTAGAAATTACAAACGGAATGACAAACTTATATATACCCTTCTCACGAAGCTGAAGGGTATAATAAATAATAAAATAATAAACAATGGCAATTGCCATTGCCATTGCTACAGCAAACAAATGAAGAATGGCAAACAAAATATTAAAACTACAAATATTAAATTCTAAAAACTTTTTACCTTACACATCCAAACCCAACCATAAACAGATTTAGACGAAATGCATAAATACATTTTCCACAATAAAACATTAAATTATTATAATGGATTTTTGATTTTTCTATTTAACAAACAAAACAACAATAGCAATGTATACATTTCACATACAGTGCGTAACAAACCAACACGACAACCAAAGAGTATGACGGCATCAAAAATAAAAGGGGTGCAATATTTAACAGACACCCCTTGGATTGACTGAAATTTGAATGAATGATAGAGTCCCCCCCCTGTATGAATGTTGTTCATGCCATTTGCGTTATAGATATTTATGCATGGGCAACATCCAGCCATAGCACGTTTGTTTATCTACAAACAGCCTTGAGCTGTCATTTCAACAAATCAACACTATGGAATAATTATTTGGAATTGTATGGAATAGTAATAAACTCTTTTTTCCCTTTTAACCATTAAATTTGTAATGTAATTACAATATATTGGGTACTCCTAATATATTTGCATTCACTCAGATCAGTTGATCAAGTTAGAATTACTTTCTGAGTCGATTAAACGATGCACAGTGGTATGAGAATAAAAAAAGATGGAAATAAATCTGTAACTTCTAAACCCTTACGCCGATTTGAATGAAATTTCACATGCGCAAAGAGGTAGTGTAGTCGAATTTAAGTTTTGAATTTGGATCTCATAGGCCCACCAGGACCAGGGGTTCCCAAAGTAGGACACCTCGGGTATGTTCAATTTTTAAAATGATCCTATTTCTTCGTTTGTGTTACGATTTAAAAAAACTTGCGCATTTAGAATCTCCTCATCGAGCACTACATAAAACCTCGTCGTAGCTATCAATTATCTCTTATAGCTTACTAGATATTCGCATTTGAAAATTTAATTTTCAACATTTTTACCCACCCTACTCCAGTTTTTTGATGACCGCGGTTCCAAATATTCCCAGATTTTATCCATTTTTCTTTTGTAGAATTAACAATAGATCTATATATCAAATAGAAAGAAGTGTTTAAAAATCATTGCTGAGTCCAAAATTATACTCATTTGAATTTAAAAAAATTAAAAAAGGCGATTTTTCGCAATTTTTTTGGGAAAAAAATACTTTTATTCTTTTTAAGTTATCTAAAAAATTTCTAAAAAGATGTATAATGAATTTGTACTTTTTGAAAAGCTAACTTTACGCCAAATATTTTGAATGAAAAAAACGTTTATAATTTTTCATACCGACGGGATCCATTAAAAAAATGCCTATTTTTTATGTAAAATTCAACTTTAGGGAAAAAATTCTCAAATCGCATACTCGCTATCAAAATATGGTAACCTATTTTTGATGGCCCAATAAGTTCTTAATTATTTTGTAAAGGGTTCCGATAACCCCGCCCCTGGTATGGATATTATAGCCAAAAAACGAAAAAATCCCATTTTTGGGATTTTTCAAGATTTTTTTGGGAATTGCGGGATACTTGATTACAAATTTCAAAATTTGTTTTTATTTTTCCATTTTAAATGGAAATGTGAAATTTCATTAAAAAACATTCATAAATAAAAATTTTATTTCAATTTAAAAAATGTGTATCTATGCAAAATTCAATAAAAAGCATTTTTTGTCATATTTTTAAAAAAAGTATTCCATGAATTTTTTAATTGTCAAAAGTTATATACATTTTTGAAAAGTAGACAAAATCCTCTATCCATTGATATATAACATGTCTACCTTATGTTTTTTACGTGTCAAATAAATTAGGGAAAACTAAACAACTCGCTGAGAATTTACCTAACATAGAAATAGAAAAGCATGTTGCCTACATAACAACATTTTTATGAATAAAATAACTTAAAATATTTTAATATTTTTTAAAAAGGTCTAAATAAGGATAGTTTTGAAATTAATAATATCTTAAAATATACTATTAAGATTTCCCTAGGTCTTTCGGAGTTTAACTTATTAAAAAATCAAAATTGTAGTTTAGTGGTTTGTTTGTTTTTTATACTTTCAATAGAATGCAATTAATCACAAACAATAAATTCCGGTGATTAAAAGAAAAGTCTTTTAATTAATTTTTGTATTGAATTTTTTAATTAGATTAAAAATAAATAAATATCGGAAAACAGCACAGCTAATATTCAAAAAATTCAAAAATGGGACCTATGAAAAAATAATAAAAATGTTGACCATTTGTAAACATTTTTTCCAGTGACTATATTTGTATGTGAGTTTGTGACTAAATATATTATTTCTGTAATATTCAAAATAGTTAATTAAATTTAACTAATAATTTTTTAAATTCAGACGTAAAAAAATTAACTGCGATATGGTAGCCAAACCTTTTAGTGAAGATTGTATATTTATGAATTCTCCAATTTAAATTTTTTTGTCTATATATGCAGTTTTTTTTAATATCAGAGACAGTTTTACTCCGAATTCACTAAGACTATTTTGTTTAGAAAATGCTATTTGCGATTCCAGAAACAATTATTAGTTAAATTTAATTAACTATTTTGAATATTACAGAAATAATATATTTAGTCACAAACTCACATACAAATATAGTCACTGGAAAAAATGTTTACAAATGGTCAACATTTTTATTATTTTTTCATAGGTCCCATTTTTGAATTTTTTGAATATTAGCTGTGCTGTTTTCCGATATTTATTTATTTTTAATCTAATTAAAAAATTCAATACAAAAATTAATTAAAAGACTTTTCTTTTAATCACCGGAATTTATTGTTTGTGATTAATTGCATTCTATTGAAAGTATAAAAAACAAACAAACCACTAAACTACAATTTTGATTTTTTTATTTGATTGAAATTATTTTTACAACTCACAAAAAATATTATTTTTATAGTTCTATTCACTTTAAGAACCTTTTCCGGAAACCTTCCACTAGGGTTTTTATGAAGCTTTCTGTCACTTTGTTCGAACAGGTAGTCCACCTCCGTCTAAAATCTACCACACTTTTGGAGACCTTTTTGCGCTCTTTAATTCTCTGTTAACAACAGCCCAATATATCCTCACTGGGTTTCATTCTAAAACTCAGCTGTTTTCATTATATACTATTTTGGATTAAAATTCAAAACTAATTCCAAAATAGTTTATTCGTGAAACCTGAAAAGAATTATGAGACTTTTTTAATAATTAAATGTGTATATGATTTTCATAAAATTTCACAATTAACTCTTATATTAAGAATTCTCTCATACAAAAAAATAAAACTTTGACCCTCTGTAAAAAAACTCAGACCAGCTGGACTATATATTTATTCTACAAAAATTATCTACTCAACTTTCAGAATTATAGGGTCTCTATTCTGTTCCAATCAAAAAGTCTTAATTTGTTGGATTGTGTAATTATTCACATGTACTATTGCTACGAGAACCTAAACCCCTTAACACTAACAATATGAAATTATTGAGTTTTACATTTTCCTCGTACAAGTTTGCAAATAAAGAAAATAAACTATCTATCTACTAGTTTCCAATTTGAATAACTTCAACATACTTGCATGAACAAAATCCACATAAGTATTTGCCTACATACATGCAACATCTTAATCAAACTCTCTCTTAAATGAAAAGTCAAAAGTCTTAGAAATGCTGAAGTAAGTTTATGGTAAAGTGAATCCTTAGACCTATAAAAGTATCCTTGCCTTTCGTCTACTGTCTTACAGCTCTAGGGATTGTTTTAAAGGATTTTCTCAACCAAAACGAAATGTATATGTATTCAAATCAGTATCTTATTCTTTTAGCAATTTTTGTTATTTTTCATTTATGTCTTTAATATTCTTTTCTACTCAAGTAAGAAATATTTGTAAATCCTTTTATTGAAATGTTATATTCCCCTTACAAACTTACAAGGAGCATTAGAAGAAAACAAATGTGAAAACATCATGTGGTTGGTTGTGCCTTCAATCGTCTACTTCGAATAGAATTTGCTAAATATCCTTAGGGGTCAAAATAGAAAGAAATGTTATAATCTTTGTTGTTAAACATACACACACTCATATTTAGCTTAGGTTTTGTCTAAATAAATATTTCTTGGAAAAAATAACTTAGGCAATCATATGTAAGTATTATTACTAAATTGTTAACTATCAAGGGCTTCCATTTCAGTAATATTTTATTTTTTTATTTAAAGGAAAATAAAATAAAAACTAAACCTAGAATTAACATAAACGGAAAGTATTTATAGATGATTTATGGCGTATTTATTTCCTCTCTAATTGGTGGATTTAGTTTAGTTATTTTTAAAAGTTTTAAAGTTTGGTAGTTTATTTTGAAATACAGCTTAGTTAATTCTTACATGGTTTCCAACCAAGGAATGAAATATTTTTTAAACCAAATATTGTTAAGGGTCTTTAAACTTAAAGTTTAATTGAAGAATTGAAAATTTTATTGACTTTTAAACTCCAGCACTTTTTAACCACGTAAATCAGAGACTTTTTGAATTTCCCGCCTCTTAACTGTCAAGAAGCATCTCTCAGTTGACTACTGTCAAAATTTAAACAAGCTTTATCATTTAGTTTGTGGTTCTCATTCATTGATAGCAGACTATCGTGTGAGTTAAGGAGAAAATAAAAAAAGTTAATTTCGTGTGCTCATTAAGCATTATTTTTTTCTGAAGGCGAAGCTTGGTTGGAAATACTTTGGAAACTCTGTGCTATCAATTTCAATGGTCATGGAAGATGCCGAACATTTTGGACTCCCAGTTGAGATGTCTACACCCGAAACCATTTCAAAAATTTACGATGGGTTGTTGGCCGATTGGAAATTGAAAGTGCAAGGGATTGTGAAAGCCATAGGCATCTCACATGGCTCTGTGGTTTCAATTTTGAATTATCACTTGGGTATGAGAAAGCATTCCTCACAATCGACAACGTTTACTCACAATCGACAACAAATCGTGTGACAACTACGCAGGAATTTCTGTCGATTTTCAACTGTAATATGGAAGTGTTTTTGCCTTCAATGTTTTGACTCCAACGTTGAAATTATCTCACAAACAAACACCTATTTTGATGACCTCAACAAATCTTATTTTTTTGGAAGGGATAAAAAAAGTTGGAGAAACATTGAACAAAGTATACGGGTCTCAAAGGAAACTATGTTGAAAAATAAAATGATTTTTTATACAAAAACCTGTGTTTCATTCAAAAAGTCATGGACTTATTGACCCTTACAGTAGTTAACCTTTTTAAAGTCTGGCCACAATTCTGTTACGACTGAGTATCATTTAATGTTAATCCGTTCAGACTTGGCCCATTTATTTTCAATTTATTTTGATTCTGAATATTGCTAAGATTGTCAATATTTTATATTCACTGTCTTATACTCCGAAGCATAGAGAATTATACATAGAGACGAGACACTCCGAATTGTCAAACAAAAATACAACAAATAATATTTCTGATACAACAATAAAATACATTGCAAGCATATATTTTGTTGTTGCAAGAAATAGGTTTTTGACAACAGACTTAGGTTTTTGACAATTCCGTCTCGTCTCTATTTTACCCTATGCTCCGAAGGTTTATTCGTATATTTTGAATTACATAAAATATTAAATTTTCAAAGTACACATTATGAAAATTACAAAACTACTTTATTAATCAGGACATGCTTAATTTATTATAGAAAAAATTTATTGAATTTCATCATAATTCATAAATACAGAAATATCCTGTTTTTTGCAGCTGTCACAAATACATTTACAAAAAGATATCCTTCAACTAATAACATCACTTTGAGGAATAATACAAACTACTCGGTGACATGAAATTTATAGCACAAAATTATTATAACCCACAAGAAACTGTAATAGTTCTACAAGTGACTAATGATTTTTTTTGAAGCGTTAAGAACTGGTTCTGGAATGAGTTTTTTAATCAATAGTCAATTTGGGCACCAGAGTTCTCTGTTTTGGTATTTTTGAAAAGTTTTTTTTAGGAATTGTGGGATTCTCAATAACACTGCACAAAATTCTTTTTCACTTTTGCATTTTCATTTAAAATATCTATATAAGTGTAAAATTTCATTAAAAACGATTCATAAACAAATCTTGTATTTTATTTTTTATTTCCACTAGTCTATTAACCTTTATGTCAACGGTAACATACCTGGGTATGTTTTTGCATTTTCAAAATGCTGTATCTCTGAATTGGATCGACTTGAAATTTCTTGATATCCTAGCCAAAACTGTTGTCCGCAATTGTCCCAAGTTTGGTTAGGATAGGATCACCTTTTTGGAAGATAAAGCCCATTTACAAAGTTGTACCCTTACTTCAACAGCATACATACATGGATATCCATAGTAAAACGCATGCAATGATAAAATTGAAAAGAATAGTATTTTTTCAACGTTTTTACCCACCCTACTCCACATTTTTGATAACAGCGGGACCAAATATATCCCGATTTTCGAATATATTTGAATATATTTGAATTTAAAAAAAATTAAAAAGGCGATTTTACGCTAGTTTTTGGAAAAAAAGTATTTTTTATTTTTAAGTTATCTAAAAAATTTCAAAGAACATGTATTAGGAATTTTTACTTTATGAAAAGCTAATTTTACACTAAATATTTTAAATGAAAATAAATTTAAAAATTTTTGATACGGAGGGGACCAGGTCCATTCAAATAACGCATATTTTTTATGTAAAATTCAAGTTTAGAGCAAAAATTCTCAAATCGCGTAGTTGTTATCAAAATAAAGTAACCTAGTTTAGATGGCCAAATATGGTTTTAATTATGTAAAGGGTTCCGATAACCCCGGAACCCTTTACACTTAAAATTTCATTAAAAACTATTAATAAATAAAAAATTAATTTTATTTTAAAAAAATTGTATCTTTGCAAAAACTCAATAAAAAGCATTTTTTCGTGCCTACAGAACCACTTTTTTCAAAAAACAATGACTAAATGTAAGGGTAAAACTGGTTATCATAAAATTTTTGAACATTTTGTCTATTTCTAAGAAAATAAAAAAAAAATACAGATATTCCAACAAACGAGTTAGATATTAACATTTTTATGCTAACGGCATGACATTCACCATACAAAACGTATGAACATACCCAGGTATGTTGCTGTTGACGTGTGTAAAGCAGTTCTGCTGTTGACATAAAGGTTAATGGCTTCAAAATACATAACTCACTGTAATTACCTTACCTTTGTACTGTTCGCAGATGTTTGGTAATGCAGTAGTCGGCAATGCAGTGCTTAAAAATATATTACAAAACGATTATGTAAATTTTCTGTTTATTGTTGATTTTGAATCCATTAATGAGACTAGTGAAAATATAAGATATAAATTTGTTGGTAATTGAAAAAAATTATATTGGAAAAAAATCGGGACATATTTCAATCTGCTATTAACAAAAGTTCTGACAAAGGTAGGTAACAAATCTGAAATTTTAATTTTCGAATGTGAATATTTTGTAAACTATAACCCAGGAAAAATTTTGTGAATTTTTGTAATGACAACTAGTTATTTCATGCATTCTTTTGTAAGGAGTGGTGGTTACCCAGCACATTATTTTATTTACTAGAATAAGTACTTATTTTTATACAGGCTGGTAATGAACTTTTGCATTTAGCACAGCTATCTAGTGTGTTTGACTGGAAAACGGGAGGTTAGTGGTTCGCCACCTGTCAAAGCCATTCATTTTTTTGTTCATATCATATTCATTTATATGTTGATGTTAAAACTATTGTTAACTTCCAATAAAATAACTCGTACATGGAGCAGTGAGTTAGCAGCTTGACTATCAAACACAAGCAAATAATGTGACTGTTCGATTCCCACACAAGGCAATATTTTTTGTGTTTTTTTTTAGCTACATATTCTTGTTGTGAATTTACTAATTATTTCTCAACTGATTGTATGTACATTTGTTAGCTTGACCCCTGAATTTTTTAAAAATCTCGAACAACGGTAAGTAGTGTTTCAGTCAAATAATAAGTAGTTATCGCTTTGCTCCAATTATACTTGCTGGCTTACTAGGTAAGTAAAGTTTTTGCTGGGAAGATATAAAATATAGTTGTAGCAATGTAGCTCTCTTCTCATAGATTTTACATTTATAAAAATCTTTTAAATCGGATCGTGTTTAAAATTTTGTATCATTTTCAATTTTGCTTATACCCGAGATACCCCACTTCCGGGCCTTTACACTCCGCTCCATTGTAGTGTTTAAAATACAAAACTTAAACTTGGCTACATCTCCTAGTGGAGAATTTTATTAAAATCGAACCATCGGTTTAGAAGTTGAAGATTTATTTTCACATTTTTTCATTTCCCACACTGTGCTATGGTGGTATAGGGTATAACTAAATGGTTTTTTGTATGGAAAAAAAGCGATGGTGTTAAATATAATAAAATATTAAGAACAGATCGATTTCGAGTCTCGCAAAATTTGGCTGTTTAGCCAATTTAACAGTTTTTAAGATTATTTGAAACTATTTTAAATTTTTTGGTGGAAAAGGTATTCAAGAAAAAGATCTAACTAACCTTTCTTTTAAGAAAAAAGGGCCCATTTTGAAAAAAAGTCAAAAAAGTTTTTGATTTTGAAAAAGAAATGTAAACAATTTTGTATTTTTTTAATTTTTTTTTTTCGAAAGTTTGAAGAAATAGCTATCTAAACTATTTGGGACACATTTTGCTAAAAACAATAGGTAATAAGTTACATGGATGAGAAAAAACACATGTTTGGCCAAAATGTAAATTTTTGACCAAACTCTATAATTCAGAGAGTTCTTGACCGATCTCGTTAAAAAATTGTGTCTGCATTACTCTCCAATAAAACTAACCTGGTGCAATTTTAATCACGATCGGAAGACATTGATTTCAAAATTTGTTTCCTGATTTTAGGATTTGCAAATACCGATATTTGTAGGGACATTTGTATGGAGGTTACATTAAAAACATTACCGATCCTCATAATAAAATGTGATAAGTTTTAATAAATTAGCTAAAAAATATCGAGCTATACTTTGATCACAGCTGTTAGTGCCTTTTTTTTGCTTTGTGTACATAAAAAGCAACTCTTATATAATACGATTTGCTAGTTTTTTAAATTTCTAAAAATGAAGAGAGCCATTCGAGTAACAAATTTTAACAAATATGAATAGGATCATCTAAACATGAATTTTGATGAAATCATCTGACATTAAGAGAAAATACGGATTAAAATTTGTTAGTCGTATGGCTCTCTTCATTTTTAAGAATTTTAAAAAAACAAGCAAGTTGTATTTGATCAGGGGCCGAATTACTGCATTCAATATCGAGTAAATTCGATCGTAATTTTCTGATTTGAGATTACGGCATTCGATATCGAGCATGAAATTTAGTACATTTTGTTATAATTACGATATCGAAATCATTTTTCGATACGATAGTTCATTCGATCACGAGTGCGGTAATTCGGCCCCAGGTTTGCTTTTTGTGTACACAAAGCAAAAAAAAGGTACTAACAGCAGTTATCATCTTACTTCATACGAATCATGTAAAAGCAGCAGACTTTCATCACATTTTTTTTTTGGCTTACGTAGCGTCCAAAGGCACTTTTGTATGTTATGTCAAGCATGTTTGATGGAAATGACATGTATTGGCAATGTTTGGTATAACACTAGCCGATGTTTTAAACAATTCAGAATTTGTAGGCCTTTACTCCGTTGGATATTTATTATTAATTCGAATTATGATAATAACAAATATCACAAATATGTACAAATACTTGGTGAATTAACAAGGTTTACTATCATGTCATATTGTCATAATGTCCTAATATTTGAAAATGTTGTTATTGCCTTTCAAAGAAAAAATTTCCTAAAATAATACTACTCTGTATGCTATGTTTATTGTGTTATCGTTACCAACCAGCAGATACCTGTGCCGAACGCCTAAGAGTCGGTAAAGCCGAGCCGGCGAGTCGTGAAATATTAGGACATTATGACAATATGATCGATAGGAGAACTTGTGAATTGACCAATTATCTGTTTGTAGTCGTTGTACTAATACAATACTATAATTTTTGTCTACCCGAGTCGAAAAAATTATTAAACCTTTATATAACTTTATTTATGTAACATAAAATATTTGTCACACTGTCATCATTACTGTAAAATGTAGCAACGAAAAAAGAAAACTTCGAAAGAAAAAAAATCAATGGATTGTTGCAAAGATATGAAGATGAGAACCGTTAATAACATAACTTTACTGACAACTGTGATGTAATGTGATGACAAGGACTGACTGACGATTAGCTCAAGAAAATAAAAGAGTCATTAATCATGTCACAACAACTCAATGACTAAGTGACTGACTTTTTCACTCACTGGCTGTACAACTTCAAATGGTTTTTGAGACACGTTAGATACTTGGAATATTATACTTACAAATAAAAAAACATTTTGAGACAAACATAAATAACTAGCCGCACATGTTACGAAGAAATGACAAAGGATATTTGTATGTTTTTTAAAACGCATAGAAATCAATAATTGTATGAAACATTATCAATTTGCAAGTATATTTGTGATATATTAAAGCTTTAGCTTGAATTTAATTAAAGGAAGTTTTTGGAAGATATATTCCCATGAGCTCTCTGGAATGTCAAGTATTAATTATGCTTATACATATATTGCACTTTACTTTAATTCCAAATATGTAAAAAAGGACTTCTTGGAACCATGTAATTCTACTTACTTCAATGCTTTGGAAACATAATTTTATTGAGTTATTTCATGATACATCAACCTATTATTAAAATCACAAAACATCACTTTACAAATTATACATAAAAGTACATACAAAGACAATATAAATAATTTGTTTTACAACTTTCTTTCAAAAGAAAACAAAAATTTAATTGTCATTTGATATGAATACTTTTAACCACCACCACAATTCCCACTCCCAGCTTCAACAACTAGTACCATTTGTTAGGGGAATAATACTCGTACAAGATAAAAATCTGAAAATTACATACGAGTACATATGTGAAATATTCATACATCCTTTGCTGTGTCCTTAACCTAAAACCTACTCCTTTATTAAGCCTTTTACGGTTTGACATCCTGCATTTAATGTCAACTCTTTTCTATTTATTCCGACTGTCTTTCCGTCTGTCTGTCTGTCTGGCTGCGTGTGTTAATTTCATTTGTTTTTCATTACAGCCCGAAAACTCGCTAAGGAATTTTTTTCAGCACATCCTTTTCCCAGTGTTACAAATATTTGATGTCTGTTTTGGTGAATACATTTTGGCTGTGGCTTTCATGTTCATATGTGGGAGTTACAAATGTAATTTCGATCAAATGGAATGTTTTAATTAATTTATATTGTACGCTTTTAGAGATTGTTAACTTTTTTTTTGTTTTTTGTAACCAAATTATCTATGTATTTAATGTGATTTAGCATATGAATTTAGGAAAGTTTGTTAATGTAATTTTAATTTAATAACATTCAATAACATACCGCTCTCAAATCAATGCTAAAGTTATTATCGAAACCAATGTACATATTATTTCAAAATCAGCTTTTTACAATTTCAAAGGATTTACAAATCATAGGCTTGCATGACAATCCTTTGTTTGAAATAACATATGATTTCAGTTTGATTTCCAAAATAAGTTTTTTTGTTGCTTGGTACATACTTTTCCTCTCCTTATGGTACTTAACAGTTCTACAATCTGAGTTTGTATTTAACTTCTAAAATCTTCTTTAGTATCCCTCTAGTTGAAATCAATTGTTTAAATTGTTTTAATCCTTTTAAATGCACTTACAAATGCATTTTGTAATGGGATGCAGTAATAAAGTTTAGTCTATACATGCAAAATAAAATTGTTTATACATACGTACTTACATATGAATTTGTAATGCAATGTACTAGTCAAATTACAAATAGACTTTTCTAAAGTTGGAAAATCAATTAAACATTTTCATATAAAATACACAGAAAGAAATTAGAACAGAAAAAGTAATACTCATACCAAACAAAAATTCTCCTAAATAACAGGTCCATTAAAAAACGTATATCAACTAGGGTATTCATTCGACTAATGATCGTTCTATTAATCGAATAATTTCTTAGGAATAATTATTCGAACAATTTAAAAATGGCCATTTTCGAAAAACGAATAATTCGAACAATTTTATGTAGAATAATCGAATAAAACGAATTAATGTAATTTATTAAATTGCTTAAAATTTTTTATAATTCCAAATTTAAATAAGTAATAATGACTCACAAATTGTATTGTTCATGAAATTCGACAAATAACTAAAGACGGAGGGACTTTCGATCACTGTAGTTGAGTGTTCCGATAGATCCTTCTCTAAATATATAAATATTACTGCTAGAAGTTACAATTCTAAAAACAAATCTTTAAAAATTTTTAACTTAGGACTTGAGCCAATGAAAATAAAAAGTACGGAATATAATATTTGTTATTTAGCTGGCGAAATATTAGAAGAATCGCAATTAATAATCAAAATTTTAACATAAATTAAAGTGGAGTTGAATGTAATGGAGAATAGGATTTTGAAACGGTCGTCGAAAGTGATATTGAGGATGACATTTATAATTATTACAGTGAAATAGATGAAGGCCATGGTCTTAAAATATATGTATATAAGTGATGTTATTAACCGCGTACGGAAGTGTTGCAAAATATTTAATAAATCGAATGATAAACACAAATATTGCAAACTAACGTTTTGTTGCAAGAAAAGCATGGAGTTTGTCTTATACATGATTTTGAACATCGTTTTACATCTTTGTCTAATATGGTAATAAACTTTTTGCGTATTTGTAAATGCGTCAATCATGCACTACATTATTTCAAATTAGCCACGTTCACTGACAATGATATCAAACTTTGGACAGATTCCCTTTATTGTGTAATTCCCCAAGACCACTTTATTAAGCAAAGATTCGGCAACGTTGATAGTGCTTGATGTATAGTACAATTTGTTATAAATTATTTATAAATAGTGAATAATTAATTTACTAAAGATTTAGTTACTCAATTTAAAACCCGAATTAATGAACGACATAAAAAAGTTCTTAAAACGTTTATATTGTATTTGAAAGCATAGCTCCAAAACGGAAACTATAGGGTTTGCTAGTCAATTGTTTTATAGATTGTTCGGGAATTAATCTGATCAGAATATTTCTGAAGAAAATTTAATGTTGGACTTTGTTTTCGAATGCTTTTTAACATTATCAATACATGATTTGTTAATTTTAACGTTATTTTTTTGTTTTTCTTTAACAAAAAATATTATAAAACCTACATCAAAACTTCATTCTTTACTTTTTTAAAAAAAAAATTATATTATTCGAATAATTCGATTAATTTTAAACGTGTGATCGAATTATTCGAACATGTTAAAATCTCTTATTCGAATTATTCGATATTAACCATAGCGATGTTAATATAGCCAACATCACCACAACATACAGTTTTATAAATTTTAGATGTAGTCACAATATCATCTTCCTTGTTTGTTTACCCGGAAACATAATTTACAATACGATTTAAAATTTACTGCATTCAGCGGATGAATGAGATTTCTTCTATATCAATTCCTTTAAGAGAGTATATGAATGTAGTTTTTGTAAGCCCAATCTTACATATAAGCTATGATAAATTACTCTATGCTGCTCTGAAAATATGCAGGAATTCTCTATTCTTTTTGAATAAAGTCCATAGAGTTCGGAAATACTTAGATGTTTTCTTGGTCAATTCGTTTTTTTTAGAAAATGTTGTGAAATAACGATATTCTTAAAGGTACAACTTCAAACAATCCCTCTAAATTGAGTGAAATGTACAATGTAATACTAAGTGCCAAACGTAAATCCTGGCAGGTTTTCTGCGAACAGGTGGATAGCGTAAACGACGCACATTGATATAGAAAACAAAAATAGAGCGAAATAAATATGTAATTTATAAACGGTAAGTCCGATTAGAATCATATTTCACATGCATAAAGAAGAAGTGCTGTCCAGTTTAAATTTTGAACGTGGACCTCATGGGCGCATCAGGGGCGCGACCAAGGGTCCTCAAAATAGGACACCTCGGGTATGTCACATTTTTAAAACGATAATCTTTCTTCGTTCGTGTTCCGATTTCAAAAAAAATTACACATATATAATCTACTCGTCGAGCACTACAAAAAAAACCTCGTTGCTATCTCTTATAGCTTAGGAGCTATTCGCATTTGAAAATTAAATTTTCAACATTTTTCCCATCCTACTCCAGTTGTTTGATAACAGCGGATCCAAAATATTTTCCGATTTTCTCCAATATTCCTTTATTGGAGTAGCAACTAGGGTTGCCAGCCGGGCGGGACTTAGCTGGATTGTCCAGCTTTTTTGATGCCTGTCCAGTTTCAATCTAAAATTTAATTTGTTCAGCTAAATAGAAATTTTCGACAATAATATCTAAATTATTTATTACTTCAAATTTATTTACTAGATACTAATTAGTACACAGTAATAACTTATGAAAAAATTTTATGTATTTTTTGAAAAAAGGAAAAAATAAATGTCAAAAAGTTTTATGGGAATACGTGTCATATCATTTCTGATAATGATGTCAATAAAGAAGAAAAATGTGAAAGTGAAGGATTATCAGAAGCATTTTTATATCTTATGCAAAACAAAGGAATTTTATACAAATATTTTAGCTCTTGAGAGAATGCTGTTGTAGAGTTTTAGAGTTGCACGATATAATAACCGTACTTTCAAATATCTGAAGAAATAGATAAACTATACATAGTATACCGATACTGCAGCCTTCGTGAAATTTATAAACAAATGTCAAAAGATTTGTCAAATTATATGGTCCTATGTTTTTACCAAAGGTGAAAGGAATGAATTCGAGAATTTATGAAAAGTTATATGTTTCGTATTTTCAATACCAGTGAAAGAGTTTTTACCATTTTAAACAGTCTTTATACTAAAGAAAGAAATCCATTGTCATTCGACCTGATTAGAGCTGAAATATTAATTCGAACAAATTTATAGGAATCTTGTACAGATTTTCAAAAATTGTTTACAATTGGCCAAAATCCGTAAGCTCAAAAACGAAATAAAGTTACAATGTTTTTAGTTCATATTTAATTTTAATTCTTGCATAAGGCTCTAACTCGTGTTTTTTGATGTCGCGATTTTTTTGGCTAATTATAATATATGAACATTTATCGAAATAAACGAAAATCTGGACTTACAAAAATAAAACACGAGTTAGGTCTTTTTTATGTACATGAGGGACTGAACCAAACAAATTTAAGTTTAGTTTAATTTTAAGGAATGAATGAAAAAAAATTTTAAAAAGGCGATTTTTTGGTACTTTTTTAGACAAATGATCTATCCATTGATATATAATAGTCTGAATTATGTTTTTACGTGATAAATTAATTAATTAAAACAACACAAACGAAGAAATATTATCGTTTTAAAAATGTAACATACCCGAGGTGTCCTACTTTGAGGACCCTTGGTCGCGCCATTGGTGCAAGTTCGAAACTTGGCAACACTTCTTATTTATGCACGTCAAATTTCATTCAAATCAACATGAATGGATTGATGCTCAAACTCTACCAAATCATCCAAATTTAATTTTAAAAACAGTCATTCACGCAACTTATTTTATCGGAAATTTGTGTGGCTTATTTTTGGCTTATTAATCAAAATTGCTGGTGGCATCATCGGTCCTTATTTCTTCAAATTTTATTCGGAGCTCGCGTTACGACCAATGATGATCGTTACCGCACCATGATCACTGATTTTTTGTTTGAAAATATAGATGACTTTGAACCAGGCGAGATGTTGTTTCAACAGGGTGGAGCTATGTACCATATGGCGGCCACAACCATCAATTTATTGAAATCAAAATTTCGCGATAACTTGATTTCGTGAAATGGATCTATCAATTGGACTTCAAGGTCGTGCGATTTGATTCTTTCCTGTGGAGGCATGAGAAGTCAGTCCAAAAGCATAAACGTCATTCTGGTGGAAAACCCTGCAGCGAATTATCGTAACACTGTTAAAGAGACAATACCAAACAGCACAATATGGTTTCAATTAGGCATTCCATTCTGATAAGGTAGATCCATTCTGACTGCTCTAGAGGAATTTTTAAACCATATTGAAAGATCATTTGATCTAGGCATTGATATATAAGAAGCTTCAATAACTTTATGAACTCGAGTATTATTGATTTGGAAATTTGATCAGAACCAGAGCATAACTGATTCGGAAGCATATGGATGAATTGCGAGGCATATGGCACAAAAATAAAATACAGGTTATGAAAGTGAATCCCGCAAACGCGATATTGATCAACATTTTATGTGAAAGGGCAAAATAAGTCTTCAGCTTATTTTATAACAAGACTAAGGAGGGAGTACTAAATGTCAAATTCTGAATGAACTATGTACATATACCTAGGAGTAATACTCGATTAGAGACTAAATACACTGGGAGGTCCATATTGATAGCAGAGTAGAAAAGCAAATAGAATCTGGGATTTTTGAAATGGACCAATAGGCTAAAAATTAACTATAACTACACTACTACTATGATTCTAAAGTATGACAGTAGGGTGGACATCCTTAGATATGAAGATTACAGAGACTGTGCTGTATAAGTATCTGTGGTGTAATGAAGGTCACAACGACAAAAGCTATGAGAATATTTTATCAATACTACCGATCGAAATATAGGTGTAATATGAAGCAGTTCCTGCTGCAACTAGATTGATGATAATGGAAGATTGACTAATAAATGACAAAGACAGAAGAATGGGATGAAGTAGTGAATGTGAAAAATATGAAGTTTAAAAATAATTGACCAAACGGAATGGGCTACTACAAACTAAGCCGAAATATGGGTAAATACTTTTGCATACCAGATCACTCCAACTCGTACATATATTTGATATTCGCCTGTCCGTCTATCCGGGCCTTGATTGAAAAAGAGTTTCCAAAGCTCTTAGATAACCGCCAAAATATTTATTTTATTTAGAAAAAAGACCTGTTCATGGCAATTTTAAGATTTTTCTAATTAATATATTACAACTCTGGTCATATGGCTTCCAACTGTATGAACTTTACATTCGACTTATGAACAGTAACATTGTGAAATTGAAATTGTGAAAAGTGTTGAGTGGTTCTACGGGAGCTGTCAGAGTTTTTTCCAAGGGTCTTTCTAAGTTTGTATCTAACCCAAATTGAAACCAAAAATATTAAAATTTCTCTCTGTGTAATTAATCATTGAAATCATTCAATTATAACAAGACTTTACCATTTCAATTAGGAATTTAAAGCATTTCAATTAAGCCACCCAACACAAAAACAAATTGCTATTGTTCTATGAAGAGAAAACCAAAACTCATACTTGCCTGCCTAAATACACTTACTTTCCACAAATCATAGACCGACCGGCACTGACAAATCACTTATTGGACTTCTACAAATGCATTAAGAAATTTAACTTGTTGAATCTGCTGCCAAATACTTTATTCATCCCACTCACTGTCATTCATGTCTTTTGCTCACAAAACTGAACAATTTGATATGCTGCAATTGTTTTGTGACTTGTGGAACCTGCAAAATAAATGTTTGTATTTCCAAACACGAGTATTAGAGCAAACCCTTTGCATTTCCTTTCACTACTTTTCTTTTCTCTTCATTGCTGCTGGGTGCTGGTTGCATTGGCCAACCACTTTGACATATTTTGGGCATTTCTAGTTAAACTCTGGACAGCAGCAGGCAGGAGTTTTGAATATTTGATTATGGACTTGACAGTAGGTTTTCTTCATCTTTGAATTCAGTTGCAAAAGCAGTTCATTGCTGACGATGAGTGTTTGTTGTGTGTTCAAGTGTTATTGGAGTTTGAGAATCCTTTTGTATTATTATACTGTTTGTAAGAGAGTGTTTCGTCCTGATATCATTAGGAACTTAAGTGAAGGCGTGTGCGGTATGAGATTTGACCCTATTGTTTAAAATCTATTGTCGAACAATAGAGTGCGAAATATTCCTTTAAGGTTTGATAAAATCATAAATTTTTAAATAGACATTTCAATTTCTAAGGCTAAAATAACTTAACTGACCTTTCGCAACCGGTTCACTGTAGAAATTTTTGTTATGAATGTTCGTTATGTGGCCTTAAGATGAACCTTTGTTTCGAAATTAACACTTGTTTTTCAAACATTGTTCAGTTCGCAATTTAAAGTAGACATATTGAGTTGATGTTGCTTTTTTTCCAGCTCACACTCCAAATCTCTTATTAGCTTTAATGCACCACATAATTCACTTGGCTTGCTACAACATTTCAGATATTTTGCCACATGCGTCGTGAGTCTTCTTCGCAACTCATTCTAATCTCGTGTGTTGGTGTTGCTGTGCCACTTTGCGGCTTGACACTTTGATATTCATTCAACTTCTTTTTCTTTTTTAGTTGTTGGTGATTTTCGATTTTATTGTCTTATATCAGGTTTGGTGAGTTTTAATGTCTTTAAATACGTTTTGTTTGACAGTCGTTCAGTGGATTTATTTGTTCATTTCCCCTGTATGTATATAATTTGTTCAACATACCCACTTTGAATGTTTTGCATTCTTTGTCATGTATTTGTATCTTGAAAACACTTTAAGTTGAGTTTTAGTGATGTGGTACTGGATTTCGAATGTTTTTATTCGAGTTAAAAGATCATTTGTGTAATTGAATGAATTCAGGTCGTGTAAGTCAAGAAATTGAATGTAATATAATTATATTAATTTTTCACTACACAAATTTGTTGGAAATAAATCTAGAATTTCAGAAATGCTAGAAAACAGGGATACCCTGTTTTAGGTTTTAGAACAAATTGGCAAAATGTTAGTTAAAGTTTGATCGACATGTTTTGATACCCACTACCAAAAATATGTGGGTGTATATTTAGTATCTGATTCCGTTTGTAACATATCGAAATATTGATCGTAAAACCAAAAAAGATATATATTCCGGTCCGCATAAAATTCTAAGACGATGTAGCAATGTTCGTCCGTCTGACTGTTGTAGGCACGATAGGCCTTTGAGAGAAGGATGTAGGGGTAGGTGAAATATTAACCAAATATTCTGTGCTGTTCAGGCATGTTTGTTTGTTGAACCAGAGTTATGGACCAAAATGTGAGACAAACTCCAAAAGGAGTTGCTATTTTTATAAAATTTTTTGGTATCTTCTGTACTGTACATGATTTCTTCCAGTTGCCATAAACATTTCTTCCCGGAATATGGCTCTAAGGTATACAAATTGTTATTAGTAGTAGTCTCCGTACAAAATTCAGCAGATATAAATTCTATCTAAAGCGTGATCCATTTTAAGGTTCCCTACTTTTTTAAAGAAAACAAGTAAGAGTGCTATATTCGGCTGTGCCGAATCTTATATACCCTTCCAAAATTATACTTGTTGTTTTTTAATTTTTTGGAAAAAAATTTTGTCGATTGTTATTTTAATTTTTTTTTTTTAAATTTTAAAATTTTTTTTTGGTTTTTTCCATCTTACTATGGTCTTATATACGCCGTTGCAAATGTCTTTGAAATATCTATCATTAGATATCCATATTGTCTTAGTAATCCAGACATAGGTCAAAAATAGGTCAAAAATCGAGGTTGTCTTGGTTTTTTCCTCATATCTCAGCCATTTGTGGACCGATTTTGCTGAATAACAAAATTCTCGAAAGCATATCTGACAGAATTATTGAAGATTTGGATCCCGAAGATATCTGGGGTCTTCAGAAAATTGATTTCAACAGACAGACAGACGGATATGGCTTAATCGACTCCGCTATCTATAAGGATCCAGAATATATATACTTTATAGGGTCGGAAATGAAAAATGTAGAAATTACAAACGGAATGACAAACTTAAATGTATATACCCTTCTCACGAAGGTGAAGGGTATAAAAACACATAAAATTCAAATTTAATGGGGAATGTTTATTATTATTTGAAAGAACATTCTTTGGCATTTATTTTTTGAAGATTATGTCTTTCAAATGTTGGCCGTTGCTACGTCGCAGATGGTCCATCCGTTGAGTCCAATTTTCGATGACTCGTTCGAGCATTTCGACTGGTAACTGCCGAATGACACGCGTGATGTTTACCTCCAAAGCCTGTCCGCACTTTACACTTTACATATTCCCACAGGAAAAAGACTAAAAGTGTGATATCACACGATCTTGGTGACCAATCGACCGGCCCAAAACGTGAAATTATATGCTCACCAAAGTGTTCTCTCAATAAATCCATTGATTGATGCGATGTGTGGGAAGTGGCGCCGTCTTGCTGAAACCAAATGTCATCGAGATCACGAGCTTCAATTTCAGGCATCAAATATTCGGTTATCATGGCACGATAACGGTCGCCATTGACGAATCGACTCTCCACTGTCTTCGTGTACACTCTCAGCTATGGCAGCTATAATTTCTTCACAGCGTGCTGGACGTCGTCTATTAGGTCGAATATTATCCAATAATGAATGCTGGGTCTCAAAGTGGGTGATGGTGTTGCGAATAGTATTCTCAGTAGGCCGATTATATTGACCATAAGTTGAGCGAAGTGCACGAAACACATTCCTCACAGAACGTGAATTTTCGTAATAAAGTTGAACGATTTGTAAACGTTGTCAAAAAAAGGCTATTGAAAAAAGTATCTCTACTTGAATCACCCATTATATAGTGCACTTCCGAAAATCACTTAAACACGCATAAATCTCTTACAAATTTCGCTATGAGATTCAATATTAAATATTAAAATTCTTAAATATTGTGGAAATTCATGACACATTAAAATATTGGTGTATTACTCGATATTTATAAATTTATCCACTTTTTCCGGAAATCCTCCCATTAAAGATTTTATAGTAGCTTCCGTTACCTTTTTGAATGAGGTGGTCTACTTACGATTAAAATCGGACATGTCCTTGGATACCTTTCCTGTGTTCTTTAATTAATTTTTACAAGAGTCCAATACCTTTCCACAGGCCGAAGTTATAGACAGTTGGGTGAATTTGCATCCATTACACGGTGGTAAATTCCGGCCAAAAATGATTTTTTTTTGCTTACATTTTTATACAATTTTAAGTAGGTTTTGCCTTTTTCTTTAAAGTTGTTTTTTGCAAATTAGCACATTCTTTTAAAAAAAAAGTTAGCAGTTAACCATTCCACGAGTACCACGGCCGTGGTACAAACTTGACATTATTGTTTGAATACTACTCAACACAGCATTAGCTTTTGCTCTACGTACAAAAAATAAGAGTATTTAACGAAAAAGTGGTTAGACATCTTTTGCCTTACCAATATCTGATAGACCTTTTTTCTTCGTGATCCAGATTTCCTTTCATTGCTCAAGTCTTCCTTCCGGTGCTCTTCGAACAACTCTCCAAACACTTCTTTCAGAAAACCAGCTAGTAAATTTAAATGCCTTGATTCTTTTGTGCGCAGAGCCAATGCTAATATTGGGTTGAAGTCGTCTAAAGTTCAGAAAGTTCCAGATCACAATGCTGTAAAGAACTTAGTACCAAACCAAAGAGCGAAAAAATTTAGGTCAAATTTTATAAAAAAACAAGTAAGAAAGTATCGTTGGTCAAGCCCGACCATATAATACCCTACAGTATGTAAATGAGCAAAATCATTTTTTATTTAAAATTTCAATAATTTATTTTCGTGAATGATTTTCGGAAGAGTGCATTATATGGGAGCTATGACCAATTATGGACTGATCATCAGAAAATTAGGTCATGTTATTTATGTCTATATGAAAATTATTCGTGTTGAATTGTATGTGTATACCAACACAGATTTTGCTAGTTATGACTAATTATAATTAGTAGAGTGACCAGATCTCATATGGGGGGAAAAATTTCGGAATCTTGTTCGAAATTTGATCTCGTTTAAACGACGTTAACCCGATCGTCGCTCAAAGTTTTGAGATGCATTACAGGGTAAAAAATTAAAGTTTTTGTAAAAATTTTGCAATTAAAAAATTACTTTTGCCACTTAATTTAATAGAATAGAAATGTGTACGTAATTGTCGTTCTAATGAGATATAAAAAACAGAAATTGGTCTAAAAATTTTAAAGTTATTAAAAATTCCCCAGCCATTAACGTGTCTCAGGCCACTAGAACATGAAATGTAGGAATAAAATTAACATAGTTTAAGAAATATTAAAATAACAGCTCATTTTTACTTAAAATATATCCATAGTTACTTGTATATGAGTTTTTGTCGTCTTACGATACCGTTAACTTATTCGCAGGAATGGTCAAAAAAAAAATTTTCCTAACTGCAGTTTCAAAACTGAAAACATTTTCAAATTTCTAAAAATTTTGTTAAACAAATTTCAGAATTTTTTGATCATCTCATTGGGATTTATTGAGAATATAATAGGGAATCAAAATATGAAAAAAGTATGACAATACCTCCTATAGTTTATTCGTACCTGCGATTTAAATTTTGAGTTTTTCGAGAAAACTAATTTTTGGGCCATATTTGTTCAAATGAGCACTATTTCCTTACTGTTACGAATTTTAAGTAAAACCTATTCAGAAAATTATAGTCCAGATAATTCTAAATATACTATGAAAGCTTTACTAAAAGTGTAACACTTTAAACCTTAAATCGTGAAGGTCAAAAATCAAATTTTTCGATATTAGGAATTTCTAATTTAAAGATAGCGAAATGTTATTTATTTTTGGCCCGATTTTGATAAAACTTAAGAAAAATATAACTAGACTTTAGTATTTGTAATAACAGAACAAAAAAAGAAATTAACCCTTAATGGCAATTGGGGTTAAAATAACACTCAAATTTTAAAATTACGAAAAATTCAGTTAATATGAATGGTGCTAACTTTAATGTGTTTTATAATTAAATAAACTAACTAATAATGGCCCTATTATTACAACTTGCCTTTATAGTTAAAGGTAACTTTAAGCAATAGAAAAAGGTTCCCTTAAAGTTAACTTTAACTATAACGGCAAGTTGTAATAATGGCCCTTAGTCATTCAAGTTATTTTTTAAATTTAATTCATTAAAATCGGCCCAAAAATAAATAACATTTCGCTATCTTTAAATTAGAAATTCGAAATATCAAAAATTTGACCTTCACGATTTAACGTATTCCAATTTTAGTAAAACTTTCAGACTATATTTAGAATTATCGGGAGTATAATCTTCTGAATAGGTTTTACTTAAAAATCATAACAGTAAGGAATTTGCGAATAGGTTAACGGTATCCTACGACGACAATTACATACACATTTCTATTCTTTCAAATGCAAAAATTTTTACAAAAACTAAAAAAATTTAATTTTTATATCCTACACCACCATAGTGGGGAGGGTATAATGCGTTTGTGCAGATGTTTATAACGCCCAAAAATATTGGTCTAACACCCACCTTAAAGTATACCGATTGACTTAGAATCACTTTCGATCGAATTTGGTACATATAATTTTTTCGGCCCAAGGACGAAGCCTATTGAATCTGGATGAAATCGGTCCATTATTTCACCTAACCCCCATACCCCATAAATTGGACTTTATCGGTCATACATTTTTAATTTATGTATGTATCTACACAAATTTCGCTCCAAATAAGTTTCATATATACAAAATTCATGTCACCAAATTTTGTTACGATCGGTCATAGCTCCCATATAGATTCGTTTCCGAAAATCACTTAAACGTGCATAAAACTCCTAAAAATGTTGGTATATACACAAAATTCAACAGAAATAACTTTCATTAAGACACGACCTAATTTCATGGTAATTGGTCCATAATTGGTCATAGCTCCCATATAAGGCCCACTTCCGAAAATCACTCAAAAATATAAATTATTGAAATTTTAAAAGTAAGAACATACTTTCTTACTTGTTTTTGAATAATATTTGTATTAAATATAAGCTTAATACCAATATTTACAAGTAATGCATCTGCAAGTGATTTTCTGTAGAAGGAAGGTCTTGTAGATCGATCCTCAAGAAAATCATGATGAACAGAGTTAAAGCTATTTTCTGGAAGAATATGCTAGAATGTAAACTAAGTAAATTAATGAAGCTACGACTATTTTAAGCAATGTGGTTTGTGCTTGACTTCGTAATACAAATGTTATTTGCTGATAGAACAAAATATACCAAACAGTCAAAAGGTGATGAGAGTGAATATCAGCTTTTTTTAAGTCCATAGTTAATATGTTTCGAACATTGGCGTAGATAGGGGGGTGCTGGGGTGGGCAAAACCACCCCAGACTCGCATCTGCCCACCCCAGATACAAATTTGGAAAATCGCAGAAAGATTTTTTTGGATTTGTAGATTGTTCCGTTTGGAGATTCCTGTGCCCTAGAACATTAATCATGGGGTTTTTGGCATCCAAAAAGTTAAAAAATATTCCAATGCCAATCGTACAACGGAGCACATGTAATGTTTGGTTTTTACAAGCTAAAATAAAGGAGTCAAATCCGCAAACCTTTTTGGTTAATTTTTTATCCGACAGGCTAAACTTAGTTATTGTGGATTCGTATTCACACATATCATCAGCGCAAACATTCAGCTATGCGTAGAATATAACAATGGTTACATAGTGCAATGCTTCAGGAATGATTTTCAAATTTAGCAGTTTTTTTTCAATTCAATTCTTTATTTATAAAATTATTTGTACAAAGGCGTATATATATATGTATACAAAATTATAAAAATATTTTATAATTTTTATTTAAATTAGCAGTTTTAAATGTTAAAAATGAAGTAGTTATGTTAGCAAACTGAATTTTTGTGATATTTTAGTTTTGTTTTAATAAAAAATTATTTTTTTTATAAAAAAGGGTACTTTCCCACCCCAGAATAATAGTCTAGCTACGCTTATGGTTTCGAACCAGTTGCTCAATTAAATTGACGACGAAAGTGGCCATGGAACACTTTCTGATGTAGGACTTTGGTTTGTTTTAAATGGTTTTTAAATTATCATACCATTTTTAAATACTTGTAAAACTTACGAAAAACATGTTTAACTAATGATTTTAAAGGAACATTTATACTAAATATTTTCAAAAATGTTTGTTGCAAATTATTCAAACGTCTATGTATTCATTAAGTCAGTGTTATTTCCAAGAAATTACATTTAAACTGATCTATTTTAAATGAAAAGCATAAAATTAGGCACGAAATTGCGTGAGATTTTTTTTGTTTTGTTTTATTTTCAGTTTTGCTTAGACAGCTTGTTATAAAATTATTATTTATGTTCTTTATTAAAATGCTCTTAACTTCTTTCCAGTAGAAGACTACATTCAGCAACAAGAAAATACAAATTATTATTTAATTTATGCTGAAAATATACATTTAGTTCCGATGTTTATTGTGTCTGCCACAACGTCATAAATCATCTTTGAAAATTGCAATTTTACTCTGAATGTCAGAATATGTTTCATTATTTTCATAAATTATAGTTTAAGTAGTTTTATTATTGTTTAAAAAAAATTTATTTTTCTTTAAATTTAACTGCAGCAAAATGGTACATCAGCGTAATAAGGTTGCGTTAAGTTGTTAATAAATGTGTTTTAATTAAATATGAATGAGTTAATTACACAATTTCTGGGTAACTGGAAAATGCATTAATATTTATTAAAATCCAATTATTACTCACTTGTAAGTGAGCAGGAAACGTTTTCAGTCACTTCATAACTTTTAAAGAACATGGAGGTTTTCTTTTTTAAACTATGTAGAATTTATAGTTTTTAAAGAACACAAATATAAAGTTAAGCGCCCCTAAACATCTAAATCATACAAACTCATCGCAGGCAATGAAGAAAGTCTTATGGGTTTTATGCCTGGGTTACCCTACGACACACAGTGGGATCAATTGCTAAAGGTGCTAATAAATCTGAATCTTCTAAACTTCTAGTCACATCTGAAAATTCACTTAAAAAAGCAGACTTCCGAGTCATTAACCCTATTTTTTTTGTTATTCTTTTACACTCTGCTAATGAAAATCAAATTCAAAATTGAGCATATCCAACATTATGTCAAAATATTTGTTTAAAAATAAAATCACTACAAAAACCGAAACAACTCTTTAAAAAACATTAAACCGCGTGACAAAATCAAAGTAGATTCAATTAAAACTTCCACAAATGTCGTAAACATGACTTTGATCCCTTTTTTTTTTGCTCGATTCTGAGCCAGTAGAATGAGTTAAAACAAAAACAAAAAAGAGTCAACGACAGGAGTTTCTAAAGTACTATTCATGTTCAACTGAATGAATACCCAATAAGCATTTTTACTGGAATTCAAGTTGAATGCAAGTGTAATTCAAGCCTTTAATTATAGTCAAGCAATTGAATTACAGTTGTATTACACTTTATTTCAATAGCATTCTCCAGTAAAAGGGAAGCATAAATTCAAGCCATATGTTTTTTGTTTGAAAAATATTTAATTTTTCAAATATTTTTCAAGTTTAAAACATAATTACATTTGCATTCAAGTCAAATTCCAGCAAAGTGTTCAAGTGCTTGAATTTTTGGGGCTTTGGTGCTTACTGGGTAAGTTTTTAAATTTGTGTGGTTGGTAGTTGTGTGAGTCGTCGTAGTTTTGGTAGAGAAAATGTTTTATTTTTTTTCATCACTTCTTATCTGTTTTGCAATCCATTAAAATTGCACATCGTTTACACCAAAAATCAATTCGCGCAAGCATTTAACCATACAACTGCTGCCGCTGCTCCTGCTGATGATGCTGCATCACTTTGTTTCCATCGTACGAACATGTCCATTCCGCTCGCTCGCTCGTTCATTTCGTTTTCGATGTTGTATTGCAGCCTCATAGCAAATGTGGTGCTCCCTTGGTTTTGTATTTGTATTTTTTTTTTGAAGTCAATGTGTGTATTTTTCTCCTGGAAAGCTACTAAGGCAGCATTTTGCTGCCTAATGACGGGCTGGTGTGATGGACTCGACAACTTTTCAATGGTTGGAGGCTGCTTGGTAAATGACTGAACTACGTAAGTTTCTCTTGTTATTGTAGTTGTTTGCTGTTTATAGAGGTACGAGAGTATCACATGACATGAAAGACAAGACTTATTTTCTCTATGCTTTTTGCATTTCGCAATTTGTAAACATTTCAAATTCATCAATGATGGCCATAAATTTAATTTCAAATCCATATATGGTTGGAATTTATTTCTTTTTCTATGCTTTTTTATTTTGTTTAATTGTACACTCATAAAAACTATGCAGTAAATGAAGGGGAACCAATGAAACGTATTGTTGAGAATAAAATGAAAAAGGGTTTACGGTTGATGATCCAATCATCAGGCAAGTCTGGAAGCTTTACTGGACATAGCTCCCCTGTAAGAGTTGCAAGAGTTGGATGTACATTTTTTGGAGATTCCGCATGAGGACATAGTTCTCTTTGATATCTATATCAAATTTAGTACACGATCGTATTTCAGAGCTTTAATGAGCATATCTTTCACATTTGATTGATTATGTTAGGTGGCCAAGAGGGAAAATATACAGGCCTGTCACAGAATTCCATTCCGATCGAAAGTGGAATTAATTCAGCTTCTTCAGAAAAAGTAAAACGAAAATTTCTTTCGGAATGAAACCACTTTCAGTTTTTAAAGTTTTCTTTGTATTTATTTGTTTTTCTAAAAATTTTAATCAATTTCTGTATCAAAAACTTCGCTTTTGTTTTAATATTAAAAACGTTGTCAAATTACAATCAGAAATCGAAATCGATCGGAATAAAAACTACGGAACAAAATGTGTGACCGGCCTTATAAAGTTCTATTGTCGGGATCTCCATTTAAAAATTTAGTCGTATCTCCAACAGAAGATTCATGTCATACATTCTTATATATTCGTTATGGATACATCCCATAAGTTCTTAATTTCCGCAAAGTATGCAAGGTGCAAATTCAATTCAATGTTACCAATGACTGCAATTATCCTTCTCAATACTCATCTTCCCTAATTCAGGAACTTATATATTTTATCCTTGTCTTGATCTTGATTTTATATATAGGCCATTCCATGAGTCAATTTTTGATTCCAGATAGATTTAGCATTGTTTAGGGTGACTGTATCCATAGTAGAAGCAATCCTGTAAAGCTTTCAGCTTTTTCGTTGCTTATGATTCCATAGTGATTTGAAACCCTAATGATCTTTAGGTTCCCATATGTTAAGGAGGTATTTATTTCTTTCCAATATTCTAGTTCTATTCTGGATTTTACATCTGTAATGCTCGGACAGAAACTTTGCTCTTGGTCAACTTCCTCAGACTATTAATACCTTCGGTGTTTGCAGCAACTGCGGAAAGACCGCATTGACGCTAGGAAACCGATAGGAATTGCAATATCCTTGGCTCTCAACATAAAACCTTAAACCCCTTTTGTCATTAGATTTTGAGTCTGAATATGCATGTTAGTTCCTGGATTGTGTGATGTGAGCATTTCTAACTCCAATCGAATGACCGACCTTCACATTTATGACAGCGAAATATTAGATTTAGATTTGGTGGCAGTATTTAAGGTTATTTCAATCGCAATTCGTCTTTATCAACTGACTTTCTGTAGCAAGAACCATAAGAAACATTCGATTGACAGCAAATTCGGTTCACAATAAATTTACATATTTAAGATGTCATCCTGCCATCCTACAAATTTCCATACTGATGATGCCTCATGATAAGATGTTCCATATTTGTTGTTATCCGGATATATGGTCGTCTTCCACACATTATCGATTGCTATTAATCCAGTAGAATTTAAAATGCACTGAGAAAACAGTTTCTTTATGACAAACCGATGATTCAGTCTTCATGACGAAAGTTTCCAGAAATTCGAATCTGTTTTCTATCTTTGGTACGAATTTATAAAATTATTTCTCCTGTATTGCCTTCTGATATGTAAGCAATAGGTCATTGTCAGGTTAATTAGCGCCGAATGCACTTCTGCAATATTACCATTTTCGCTTGTAATTTTCTACTCTAGTTTCAATATGGTCCTTCCAATATACATCGATATTTGAAATTTCCTTACTGTAATATTGCTTGTAAACAGCAAAGTACCAGTATTGTCTTGGTTAAATATTTCGAGAAGTCTTTTAGATCGTTTGCATAGGATATCAGTATCTTCATTATCTGTATAACGGATCATGTATCCTTCTGAGGAAATAATTCTATTTAAGCTACCTTGTCGTGTCATATAAAAGATGAGGTAAATACTTTAATGAAAGTGACTTCAATATCATTAAAGATGGTACATTTTTTTTTACATTTCAGCTCATTGTCTGGAAAGAATACACACAACAAATTTTGAAAAATCGTTCGAAATTAGTATAAAAACGATAAATTTCTGATGCCGAATTCAGTCATTTGGAATAATCCAATTTCTCTTTTAATAGAAAACTCAAACTTCAATACAGAAATATTAACGAGATCCGAAGAATATATGATGCAGATGTCATTTTTCTATATTCCACGAAGCATGCCCTATTTCATGCATCAACAAAAGTATTTGTATGAGATAGTCATGGACAGCCCTCCGATCGGACATCGCACAGTGGTATGAGAATAAAAAAAGAGGGAAATAAATCTGTAACTTCTAAACACTTACGCCGATTTGAATGAAATTTCACATGCGCAAAGAAGAAGTGTAGTCGAGTTTAAGTTTTGAATTTGGCCTCATGGCCCCACCAGGAGCGGGAGCAAGGGTTCCCAAAGTAGGAACCTCGGGTATGTTCAATTTTTAAAATTATCCTATTTCTTCGTTTGTGTTCCGATTTATGAATTTATATGTTAGGTAAATTCTCAGCGACTTGTTAAGTTTTCTCTAATTTATTTGACACGTAAAAAACATAAGGTAGACTTTTGACAATTAAAAAATTCATGGAATACATTTTTGAAAAATATGACAAAAAATGCTTTTTATTGAATTTTGCATAGATACAAATTTTTCAAATTGAAATAAAATATTTATTTATGAATAGTTTTTAATGAAATTTCACAGTTGTGTAGATTTTTCTATTTAAAATGGAAAAATAAAAACAAATTTTGATATTTGTTATCAAGTATCCCGCAATTCCCAAAAAAATCTTGAAAAATTTCGTTTTTTGGCTATAATATCCATAATAGGGGCGGGGTTATCGGAACCCTTTACAAGATAATTAAGAACTTATTGAGCCATCTAAAATAGGTTACTATGTTTTGATATCGAGTACACGATTTGAGAATTTTTGCCCTAAAGTTGAATTTTACATAAAAAATAGGCATTTTTTGAATGGACCTGATCCCGTCGATATCAAAAATTATAAATTTTTTTTCATTTAGAATATTTGGCGTAAAGTTAGCTTTTCAAAAAGTACAAATTCATTATACATCCTCTTAGAAATTTTTTAGATAACTTAAAAAGAATAAAAGTACTTTTTTCCAAAAAAATTGTGAAAAATCGCCTTTTTTAATTTTTTTATATACAAATGCATGTAACTTTGGACTCAGTCATGGTTTTTAAACACTTTGATATATAGATCTATTGTTAATCCTATAAAAGAAAAATATATAAAATCGGCGAATATTTGGAACCGCGGTCACAAAAAAACTGGAGTAGGGTGGGTAAAAATGTTGAAAATTAAATTTTCAAATGCGAATGTCTCCTAAGCTGTAAGAGATAATTGATAGCTACGATGAGATTTTGTATGTGTAATTTTTTTTAAATCGGAACACAAACGAAGAAATAGGATCATTTTAAAAATTGAACATACCCGAGGTGTCCTACTTTGGGAACCCCTGGTCCCGCTCCTGGTAGGGTCATGAGGTCCAAATTCAAAACTTAAACTCGACTACACTTCCGCTTTGCGCATGTGAAATTTCATTCATTTCATTCATTCTCATACCACTGTGCATCGTTAGTGACTATCTCACCGTAATATCTGGAATAGCTGGTTATGTTCCTTTATTTATTAGGAGTAACGGTTGGTGCAGAGGATAACTCCTTACAAGAGTGTGATAACATTGTCATTCAGTCTTTCTTTTCGTGGATTTAATTAAGCTACATCTACTAAAGACTGCCTGTTTTAACTAGCAGCAATGCTTACATACTACAAAATTTAATAATCTTGACCGGAAACAAAGAAGACATTAGCTAACTGGTTTAAAATTTATTAAAATATATACAATTTAGAATTTAAAATTTTGTTGATTTTGCCTTAAATCAATTAAATATTTGAAATAAAATGCTTCATATTTTTTCGAGTGTGTTGAAAATCTTGAATATTCACTCAGTCGTACATGGATATTTAAAATATTAAGCTAAAATCCACATATCTGTCTGTCCATCCCTTTACTAGCCAATCGATTGTTTTTGCATGGATGTGTTTTGTATTATATGGAAGTAAGTATCCATGAGCATTCATTTGGCCTGTCTGTTTGTTGTTTCATTTAGCGAGATAAAAACTAATTCGTAGTTGTAGCTAAAAGGAGTTCTGAGGCATTGCAATGCTGTTATCAAAAAGTCAGTTAGTAAATTAAAGCAATTTGCAGCAATCAATTTATAAAAACATTTCTTTCGTTTCGATTTCGTTGCTTTGCATTTTTTGTGTTAGTGCCAAAAGTAACGAGTGCATTTGTTAGAAGGTTTATTATATCCGATTAAAACCATTTTCTGTACTCATATATTAAGCCCTTAAGGAGAGTTAAATTATGTGATGGAAATCGATTGATTTGAAATCCCTATTAAATTTCGATCCAATAAAAGTATAATTTTTGAATGGGTTCCATCCAAAATACAGCCCATATAACAAGTACACAGAGAAAACTGATTCGTGGTAGCAACCGAATTTGTTGCCAATCGAATGGTTCTACCTTCACGAAGAGAAAAAATATAATTGGGCATAGTTACTGTAACCATTTAAATAGTGTTACAAGTTTTTTAACTATATTATAGTCACGGTAACCATTTACATGATTGTGGTAAACATAATATGGCTAATTTATGATTCACATGATTGTATCAACCATATATATGGTTACAGTAAACAAATATATGTTTGTGGCAACCATATTTATGATGAATAATTTTATCATTATATGTTGTTCTCAGATTATGATAAGCTTTAGCCGTTCATCATATGAATGATTAGTCCTTCATCATATGAATGGTTGTCACAAACATATATTTGTTTACTGTAACCATATATATGGTTGATACAATCATGTGAATCATGTGAATCATAAATCATATTATGGTTACCACAATCATGTAAATGGTTACTGTGACTATAATATAGTTAAAAAACTTGTAACACTTTTTAAATTTTTATAGTAACCATGCCCAATTATATTTTTTCTCTGCGTGTTAGTGACCGAATTTTACAATTCTCGCTTAGAAGGGGTAACAAAAGTTTGGTTGCTTCAACCGAAATTCTTCTTTATCAACTGCTTTCTGTTGATAGAACCGAAAAATTGTATGTGTACAACCGAATCATTCGATTGGCAAAAAATTCGGGTGATACTGCGAATCTGTTTTCTCTGTGTAACAAATAATGCAAGAAAAAAATTGATTTCGGATCAGCTTATATACATTGCGTCCGCGAGAAACGATTCCCAAAAGGATAGAAGAGATACAGTAGTGCTATTGAAATGAATACGGTACTCAGAGCACGAGATAGGGAATCTGTTCTAAAAGGTTTGAAAGATTGAAGTAAGATTGCAGTAATCCTGGTAAGAGCTTAAAACGTCCAGAAGCCTACTTGTGATTTAAGATTGGAATTACCTTGCTAATGTTTTAGTTTCTTATAGTTCCTCCACAAATTTGTGGAGGAACTATCCCCTTGACCGCTGAACACCTGTCTACATTAGGGAGTTCGGAACTTCGGGTCGTTCCAAGTTGGAGCATAGAGCCACTACTTCAGGCTTAATTGTTGATTATTAAAAGGAATAATTATTGGTTTTCAAATCTCTACCCACAGCCGGTGTGCAATAAGGTCACAGGTCCCTAACTAATGTGGACACTACGGCACCGATAGCCCAGGGTCTATGCTTCCGGTCGGGGACAAATTGTCAATTTGGACAATGATGAACCGGTCTTATAAAAGGGGTTTCCACTAACTGCGGGTTGATTTTGACAGTCTTTTTCGTGCATTTTGTTTATAATTCAGTCATTGATGTCAAATCACTATGAGAATTTACACGATTAGAAGTAAATGCGTTCAAATTAAAAAACTTTAGTTTTATCGTCATCATCATCTGTATAATTTCAACAGGTGGCATTGCATACACAAAAATGACTGTTCGTAAGACAATCGTCGTCAACGACATGACCTTCAGATCAACGATAACTAATATCTTTTAGTCAAAATGGAACTATTGTACATTAGGGTGGTCCTTAATGAACGACAGTTGGCTTTTTGCAAGTCTCACCCCCAGTTTGGTGAACATTGGTAAAAAAAATCATCACTCTGAAGTTTTGAGATGAATCTACAAGGGGAAAAAATAAAATTTTTTCAGTTTTTGTAAAAATTTTGCCACTAAAAATCACTTTTGCAATTTAATTTAAAAAAATAGAGTTGTGTACATAATTGTCGTTCTAATGAGACACACAAAACAGAAATTGGTCCAAAAATATTAAAGTTATTAAAAATTCCCCAGGTCATTAACATGTCTCAGGCAACTAGAACAAGAAATGTAGGAACACAATTAACATATTTTGATAAATATTAAAATAAAAGCTCATTTTTACTTAAAATATATCTATATTTCCTTGTATGAGTTTTTGTCTTCGTAGGATACCGTTAACCTATTCGCGGGTATGACCAAAAAAATTAAATTTTTTTAACGGCAGTTTCAAAACTCCATTTTCAAATTTTTAAAAATTTTGTTAATCAAATTTCAGAAGTTTATGATCATCTCATTGGGTTTTATTGGGAATATAATAGAGAATAAAAATATGACAATACCTCCTATAGTTTTTCCGTACCTGCGATTGAAATTTTGCGATTTTCGAGAAAACAAAATTTTTGGCCATATTTTGGCGAGTGAGCCCCATTTTCTTGCTGTTATGAATTTTAAGTAAAACCTATTCAGAATATTATAGTCCAGATAATTTTAAATATATTCTGAAAGTTTTACTAAAATTCACTTAAATCGTGAAGGTCAAATTTTTCAATATTTGGAATTTTTAATTTAATGATAGCGAAATCTTATTTATTTTTGGGTCGATTTTGATGAAACTTAAGAAAAATATAACATAAAGTCTAGTATTTATAATAACAGCACAACAATTTAAATTAACCCTTTTTAAAATCTCGAAAAATACAGTCAGTATGAATGGTGCTACCTTTAATGTTTTTTATAACTAAATAAACTGAATCATTCAAGTTCAACTCTACTACTTTTTATGATTCAATTAATTTCTTCATCACCTATACTATCATTCTCTTCATTTCTCAACTGATACTCATCTTAGAGACAAATTATTTCAACTACATCAACTAATATATATCCTCCGTTACCTACATTTAAATATGCTCTTGGAAAAAAGTAAAGCGTGTGGCGTTTTTTTTACACAAAAAATGTCAATTAAAATATTTGTAAATATTTTCATAAGCATTCATCCAGTCAGTCAGCCAAGTGGCCTTCTGAATCATACTCTCTTGCTCATCATCAAATTCATTTATATTCATGTATTTTAATTATTATTCTTTTTGGTGAAAAATGTACACCTTTTTTAACAGAAAACTTTAATAGAAAGAGAGTATGTTAAGTTCGTGGCATTCGAAGAATAAAAGTTGAATTTTAATATTGTCATACAGATTTTTGAATCGAACTTCATTTGCAAAACGATATTTATGATGATTTAAACAAAAATTCACTTTATCAATAGTTCTTTCGCTATTTCTCTAAATCTTTATACAGAGTATATCAATGTGAATTTTGTGAATTTTTTTATATGAATACCCTGTAGTCAAAAAACTAGGAAAAAATTCTATAAGGTTTGTATATGTTTTACAAACTTTTTTAATTAATTAACTCTTGACATTGTTGGCAGCATCAACGACCAACAAATTTGGTGTCCTTTTTCTGCGACGCATGTCGGTGATGTTTTTTGTATATTTCTTTTGTCGCTTGAATTTGGTGAGAATTTCGATGAAAATTCTTTTTAAAAAAAATATGAATAAATGAATGATTATTATGTACATTTCATACTAAAAAAATTGTAAGGTTTTTATCTGGGAAATATTATATTATAATTAAAAATGTTTTATCAGGTTAACTGCAACATAAAGGACGAGTTTAACATATATATTTTAATTTTCTTGAAATTCGACATGTTTGTACGTCTTTTATTTCAACAAAAAAATCAAATACTCACATTTCAACCCAGAAATTATAATTTGATTTATCAAAACCCCATGATGATATGTTGGGGATAGAACGGTCTATGCTTATCCAGAACACGGTGCTTCCTGATCACAGTAGTTCCATATCAACTCTACTTTTCAGCGCCAGAATATTTTCGGCATCTGCTCTAGGCAGTGACCATGTATCCTACGCCATCAGGATTGATGAAATCTTTATAAATTTTATTTAAAGTTGTCAAATACTAATAGATCATACACATACCTCAGTAAAATATTCGACTACTCATGTAGACTCTATCACTCCACGAAGATGAATGATGGAGCAGCGTAATTGACCCCTGACTGTCCAATTGTGACTAATAATACTTAGTAACCCATAACCTAGGCGTTCCCATTTCGGAATTTG
Organism: Calliphora vicina; assembly: GCF_958450345.1. Lineage (NCBI taxonomy): Eukaryota > Metazoa > Arthropoda > Insecta > Diptera > Calliphoridae > Calliphora > Calliphora vicina. The sequence goes on along the minus strand of NC_088781.1, from coordinate 56,175,312 downwards.
TGAATACTCTCTCAAAATTTCAAAATTTTCGTCTGGTTTATTGGCGGAAATTGTAGTCCATGAAATTACCGCATTCGATATCGAGTAAAATTTATCGTAATCTTCTCATTTGAGATTATGGCATACGATATCGTACAAGAAATTTAATACATTTTATTAAAATATCGATATCGAAGTTATTTTTCGATACCATTGCTCATTCGATCACGAATGCGGTAATTCGGTCACAGGATAACAGGGTTGCATTTAAATTTTCATATTCCTCGTATCCGATCTTAAATGGTTCTCTAATGCATTCTGTCGGATTTATATTGAGCACCCAGAATAGATAAGGTGCTGTTTTTACACAATCTTCCAGTCTCGGACACATTACAGCTTTTTATCTCAACTGAAGTTGCAGACGCCATCAATGCAGCCATACTATCCAAGGATAAAACAGACGGAATATCTATTCTGATGTTGAAACTTCTTGGCCAGCGGGGAGTTGAGTACCAGAAAACTGTTTTTAGTCAGTGAGGAGCCAGATAATATCATGTTCCTGGAACAGGGTAGAGTCATCCCAATCCTTAAATCAGAGATGGCTCGCAAATTATCTGAGTGGCCGCCAGCCATTCGTAGAGTTTAGAGACAAACTCTCACCACCCCGTAAAGTTAAAAATGGAGTTCCTATGACTATTTGAAGAAATAGTCAAATTCTTCACTGCACGTAACCTGAAGCTACCACCAGCGAAGTCTTCGGCAACACTCTGCCACACCTGAAAGAAGTAGGTAAATCTTAACGTCTTAGCCGATGGTTCCCAAATTCGGACTGAGTACTACTCAACAATTTTAGGGGCCATAGCACTACAATCAATCACAAATTACAAAGTAGAATCAAGGTTCTCAAAGCGCAAGCCGGCACCTCATCGGGAATGGATACAGAAAGATTGTTGGCTAATGTGGTGCGAGCTGAAGTCCTCAAAAAAGACCCTGATGTCCAGACGGAAGACAGTTGGGCAACTGAGTATATGTGTAATGTAGACATTATAGAGCTCTCACTTCGTTTCTCTCAATCTGACCACAATACCTTGGAAATCATTTGGGGAGAAAGAGATCTGTCATAAAGAAGTGACCACTTAAAATCCGTACGCACTGTAGTAATCATAACAACGCCCCTGTTATCAAAAAAGAAAAAGATTTACATACCGTTATTCTACAGTAAATTGCAAGTGTTTAGTTTTAAAAAGTGTAGACACAATGGAAAAAGAAGCTAGAGAAAAAATTGTGCACAAATATATTGAAAATCCGACTTTGTCGGGTTATAAATAGCCAAAATCTGATTTTCGGCAGATATCAGATCAAAAATTTTACGTCTCGGCAGCTCGAGGTTGTGTGGCCTTTAAATATGAATACGTAAAATTTAACAAAAATATTAATTTTGCAGGCAATCCGCAGCTGCGGTTTGAAGAGTTAATCTTCTCAGACATGTTTTTAAAGAATTTTCAGAATAATATTGATGTTATACCAAATTACCCAAATCTTCGTCCAAACGAGATATATTGGGCCATTGTTAAACGTAAATTGAAAAAGAGTGGAGGTACAGTAAATAACCAGAATTTATTGAGAAAAAAGTGGAATAAATATGCTGGAATAACGGTAGAAGTGGGAAGAAAATTTGTGCGGCTATTAATAGGAGTTATAAAATGTTAACATACGTTGTTTCATTTAAAAGTTATGGTCTCTTTAATCCGTCCCGATTTTAAGTGGCCACTTCTTTACTGACACCATCCTTTCTTCCTTTTACCTTTCTTCACCCAAGTATATGTATATTTTTTGTAAAAATTAAAAAAAATGCGTAAAATCAAGAAGATAAGTTCAATGTTAGGAAGTGGAATTTTTAGGATATGGAGCGACTGCATTGATTGAAATAGTCGATTTTGGAGATGTAGTTTATCTTGATGTCCGTCTTAGTGGTCGGATTTGAAACCTATTTCTTTAAGAACATTTAATATATTAAAAGTGTAATAAACTTCTTATATATTGCGCAGTCTGATAACAAATATAACCTCCTTGGTTATGGCGTGCAGGCTACTGAACATTTCTCAAAAAAAAATATTTTTCGACTTACGACCATTTATACAGCTAGCTGAACATGTTTTTTGTTCTAAAAACCAGGAATTTTTTTCAAGCAGGCCACACTAAACATTTTTTAATTAATTTTGTGATCAGTTGAGTACTTAATTCTTGAGTACTTAACCATTTCAATTAGTTTTTTTTAAACTTGTGAAGTATAAAAACTAAAATAAATATATAATTTTATTGTTAACAATTCAATAATCAAACATAACGTAATAAACATAAATGTTCATTAAATTTATTGCTAAATAGGCCCTTATTTTTTTAACCGATTACGAAAAAAATGCCAAGTAAATTAACAGAGCAACAGATGGTTAACAATCTCATGGAAAGCGATATTGAAAATATTTCTGATGATGAGGAAAATGAGGTGAAACAAAATTGTTCGGCTTTTGAAGAGGAAATAGTGGAAGAGAAGAGTCATTACCACCCGAAGTTTTGCCTCAAGCACAAGTGAAGCAGCTAAAATGACTTTTAGTTTAGCATGTTTCTATGCATTACAAATGATCGGTAGTGCCTCATGGAGTTCCATTCCTAATCAATCAATTTTCATCCAGGAGTATAATTATTTTCATGAATTTAAAAAGAAAAATGTATAAACAAATAAGTTTATTTATTGCATTTGGTTACGAATGTCCAGCTGGCTGCGTCTCAGAATCCATTGGTTCTTTATATCCTTCTACAAATTGTTTATTCTATTGTTTCTTCCAGAAGAAAAGAATATTTTTGAAGACTTGCTTGGTTTTTCCTTGGGACTGAGGAGGTTAACATAAATTTAAAAATCCGGAACAAATCAAGATCCCCGTAACAGTTTATATTTTCATAATTTTTTTTATGTTAATATTCACATTTTCTGTATTGCCGGCCTTCGGCCGTGTGAAGGGAATTTTAACTCTGGGGTGTATCGAACACCGGCTTTGCTAAAATCACTTTTTCTGTATATCAAAATTTTCTGAAGTACTGTCATATAAAATCAAAAAGGAATTTTTGGTTCACAATATTAATAAACTGTACCATATTATATATCATATTAAAGGTATTGTGAAGCACTATTTAATGATACCCATAACGATCAGTTTGTTTTCCAAATATATTAGAAATGTACTATTATATGTATTGACTTTAAATTCATATAACTCTTAAACTAAGAGAAAGCAGGCAAAAATATTAACGTTTTTGTGCTTCTAATTATGAGAGCTATCAACACCAAAGAAATTATAAAAATGCAAGCTGTTTCGCTGATCTTAATTTATACCAAAAATCCTTCTGTAATGTCAAAACTGTTACACACAAATGTCATGTTAGACAAATCTAAACGATTTAAACGTTTAAATAAAAATCGTATAAATATACATTGTTAAGGAATTAAAAGCAACACAAATAGAACAAATGATATTATCTTAAATGGGATAAAATCAACAAATGTCAAACAATGATTTTAAAACGATTTTTGTCAAATGAATAAAACATGTTGTAAAACAGGGAAACTCTCGTACACTGACAGATGAACCCGCATAATTTGTAAAATAAACTAAGAGGGAACAAGAAAGGAAGGAAGAAAGGTAACAACCCTACGCCCAAATCATGTCTGTTATTTGGATTTCTATTACATTTCGAAAAGTTATTTATATTTTATTAAAATCATATAAAATTGTTTTGTGTATGCAAGTTTAAATAACTTTTCCATTTATTATAATTTTTCTTATTTTTAATATTTGAAGACAGGGAAGATTGGAGTTGTTGTAACAAATGAAAATAAAAACAGCAAAATTAGATTTGACATGTTGCACATTTGGAGATAAGAAAAGTTGGTATTACAAATAACAAACGGGATACTGTTGTATTTTCAACACTTTTTCACCCTTAGCCAAGATAAAATTTGGGAATTTTTTTATTTCGTTTAAAAGCCAGGGGGAATATTTGTGAAATTGAATTGGGTAAGAGTAGACTTTCGGAAGCACTACACTAAATAAGAATAAATACATTTTGTAGGGAATTGTTTAAGAAAATGTTGGCAATGGAGCAACAGGATAAAAAAGAAATTAATTTTGAAGACTTAAATGTTGTGGATTATTAAATCTAAGACATTTTTTACAGCATTTAATAGTTCAAATTGCTTCATCAATCTAAATAGTATTCCAGAAATCTTCATCAATCAAAAATAGATTCTTAAGTTATCGGTAGAACAGCTTTCAGAAAATTAATCATTCTGATTGGGAAAATAGAAGTTCATATAGAAATAATTGTAGCAGTAGGGTGTATTTCAACATTTGAAATTGCTAAAAGTGAAACCACTGTAAATACCAAGATTTACTGCTGTTTAAAGTTGTAAAATACTGTGTAATGTGAACATGTACGAGTATTACAGTATTATCATACATTTTTTTCTACTAAATTTTTAGGACAGGAGAACTTTTTACAAATGAAACTAAAAAAAAAACCAAACACAAAATGTTCCTCGAAAATTGAAAAAAAAACAGAAGATAAATTGTTTTACTTCATGATTTACAAACTTTTTTTATATATTCCTTTGCATCTTCCCAGACATTTGTTTGTGAAACATCAAAAGTGAGGAAAACCAAGTAAATGGCCTTATAAAAAATCATCATCATCAGTAGCAACATGTTGTATTATAGAAATGTTTGTAGTTGAAAACAAAAAAAAATATATGCCTGTTCTTTTGGAAACAAACATTAATATTGTATTTTGATTTGTATTTCATTTGTTTAATAAAACATTTATTTTTTCTTTTTCAATTTATGTTCTTTCATAATCTTATCTAAAAGTTTTTTTTTACGTAAATGTTATTTGCCGGTTTTCTTCCTTGTTCACTACAGTTTAAGGGGTTTATTTTTCTCATTGCGTGTCAATTTTAATATAAATTACATATTTTCTTTTATTTTTATTATTTTATAAGAATTTTTTGTTTTCTTTTATGAAATATGAGTTTTAAGTTATTGTTTTATGGGAAACCAAATGAACAATGTTTAGGAAATTTATTGGAATTTATGTTCTTTTTTCGAGGATACTGTTTAGGGGGGCTATTTTCGTTTAATATTAGTTTGTTTATATTTTGGAAAATTTTCTAATCTAAAAAAGAAACACTTTGATTTTTTTTTAACTTTGGAATAGGACAAGTGTTTTTTCCATGCAAACAAATAAGTTTATTATGATCATATTATAATATGCAAGATATTTGCTTGCTCCTTAAGGGCACTGCTACACGTTCAGTATATACTGACCCAGATATTTATTGAACGTGTAGCATGCAGTATTGATTGATCCCGATCCAAATCGCAGAATAACCTAATTTTGGTGATCCATTATAATGGATCGCGATCCAAATATCATAATATATATTGAATGTGTAGCAGTGCCCTAATGGATGCTGAAATCCGTCATGCAGTGGATTTTATCAGCTATCATAAACTGGATCTGAAATGTAAATATGTAAAGATCTTCCGTATTGCTCGGAAATAAAAAATAGGTTGGCTACCGTTACCCCTAACTAGGGTTTTTATCCCGGGAATTCCCAGTACAAATTTCCCGGGAATTTTTCTAATTTTTCACTACCCGATTCCCGGGATTTTTAGTCGGGAATCCCGGGAATTAAAAACTGACGAAAATACATAGAAAACAAGTTAGAACTCTGTTTTTTCAGCAAAAAACAGTGAAAAGTTTTTTGCTTATATCTTGGCAATAATAGACCGCTTATTATTATTATTATTTATCTGGAGTTTTTCGTATGAAAATTTAAAAAGAGAATTCATTATTTATACATAGAATTTATTTCTTATTGAATCATTCTAATTTCTTAAATTTCTTCTTCGAATTAAATGATTAAATTTTTCTTCAATTAAAATCTAGTACAAAAAGGCTTAAAACAATTTTTTCAAATAATTTGGTAAATGATTTGATTTGAATAAATTCTGTTATTAATTAACTTTAAAATTAATTCAGTTTAAACAAAGGCTTTGGAATGAATCTAAAAAATTAAATATTAGGAAGGGATTTATGGAATGAAAGGTGACAATTTTTAATTACTGATTAAGATTTTAGTGAATTAAGCTCAAATTTTATTAATTAATTCGAAGATCTGATATTTAATAATTATAACACTAAGTTTTTATATGAAATTTGGCTATAATATTCCTAATTTACAGTATCATTATATATTTCGGGAATAGCCGGGTACCCGGAAATATAGAAAAAAAATTTCAGATTCCCGGGAATCAAAAAAGGTCGGGAAATTTAAAACCCTACCCCTAACATTTCAGTTTAACTACCATTACCACTAATTTACCGTTACCGAAATATCTGGAATTACTGTTACCGCTAAAATATCGTTACCGATATTCTATAAATGGTTTGAAATTTATAGAATATCGGTAATAAAAACACAGAGCTGTAAATGAATCATTCATTTTTGAACTAGTTAGCAAACATTCACACAAAAAAATTAATTGAATGAAATTTAAGTCAATTCAAATGAATTTGGTAAAAATGAATTGCAATTAGTTTACAATTTAAATGAATTTGTAGAATTCGTTTCTAATTCAAATGAATTTGCAATTAATTTCCAATTCATTTGAATTGATTTTGAATTAATTCAAATGAATTGGAAAAAAAATTAGCAATTCATTTCCAACTCATTTGAATTATAAGCATCACCGTCGTTGTGTTATTCAACTAATTTTTTATGTAAAAGACAGCAAGCGTTACATACATTGTTACATAGTACATTGTTATTAGCAAAAAGTTAGTCGTTGGGTGGTCGTGGAACTCAAAATTTCAAAAATTATTAATTGCTTCTTGAATATTAAAAGTGGTTTGTCGTTCAGCGTATTTCAAAAAATCAGTTCTTCTTGAAGAAACTAACTCCAAACAACATGTTTTCTTTGATCAGGCGCGGATCCAGGATAAGGCTTTTCAATGTTTGTACTGAATATTTTCATTTTGGTAGGAGAAATTTTTCATTCCCCCTAGAGATCTGCTCTTGAATTTTATTGATTGCAACTCATTTTTGATTTCATTCATATGAATTGCTAATTCTTTTTTCTAACTCATTTGAATTAATTCAAAATCAATTCAAATGAATTGGAAATTAATTGCAATTCACTTTCACAAATTCATTTAAATTAGAAACGAATTCTACAAATTCATTTAAATTGGAAACAAATTGCAATTCATTTTTACCAAATTCATTTGAATGGACTTAAATTTCATTCAATTCATTTTTTTGTGTGAATGATTCGCGAATTAATTCAAAAATTAATGACTCATTTACAGCCCTGTGTTTTTATTACCGATATTCTATAAATTTCAAACTATTTATAGAATATCGGTAACGATATAGAAATTCATTTGAATTGGAAACGAATTGCAACTCATTTTTACAAATTCATTTAAATTGGAAATGCATTTCAATTCATTTCTGCCTAATTCGTTTGAATTGATTCAAATTTCATTCAATTAATTTTTTTTTTTGTAAAATGAATTAATTCAAAATTTGGTTAATTCATAATGAATTAAAATCGAAAAAGAATGATTAATTTACAGCTCTGTAAAAATACAAATCGTTGATTTCAGTAATTGAGTTTATTGAAATTTACAGTGTCTAAAATGTAATACCAAATTTGTCAACTTATTTTTGATTTTTGTGAATTTTCTAAACAATTTTAGTAAGGATGAAATTACCGTTTCCAGTAAACTAGCGCTACCGAAATAAGTTACCGCTAAATCACCGTTACCGCAATAGTCAAAATTAGCGCTACCGTTACATATTTTCCATTTTGAATCGGTAGCCAACTTTGATAAAAATTGAGCTAAACTCAATGAAGTATGGCAAAGTTTCTGGTTCGGTACCTGTAGAAATTTTAAAATATAATAGGAAATAAAAATGTGAAAAATGTATGACAATACCTCCTATAGTTTTTCCGTACCTGCGATTTAAATTTTGGGATTTTCTGGAAAAAATAATTTTTTGACCAGATTTTGGCGAATGATAACAATTTCCTTACTGTTAAGAATTTTATGTAAAACCTATACAGAATCATATAGGCCAGATAATTCTAAATATGCTCGGAAAGTTTTATTAAAATCGGACAACATTAACTCTTAAATCGTGAAGGTCAATAGGTAAATTTTGCAATATTTGGAATTTCTAAATGAAAGATAGCGAAATATTATAAATTTTTGAGTCCATTGGTACTAATTAATGTCTAAAATTTACAATAACAGTACAAAAATGGAAATTAACCCTTAAGAGCACTATATTTTCAAACAAAAAATTATTGATCATGGTACGGTAACGATCTACATTGGCCGATACGCGAACCGGCTTCACTTTTGAAGAAATAAGGTCGGATGATGGCGCTAGCATGTAAACCGCACAAAACTGTGTATTTTTCTGGATATAATGGGGTATGTTGTATTTTGTAGATTGGTCTCCATATGTGGCAATTTTAAACTAGTCAACTAAAAGTTACGCGAATCTATGACTGATTTTCAAAGTAAATTTGGATGATTTGGTAACGTTGTTCAAGTGACAATCAAATCATGATGATTTACAAGTGTATACTGATCAAAAAGTGAGCGCAGTACACAGTGGGGCAGAATCAAAATTTTTTGGAAATAAATCTGGCATTTCTAAATGGCTCATCCGATCGGGATAAAATTAGACATGGGCGAGTTTAACTAATTAAAATGATCCAGGGGAGGCGCTATGGGGGCTCAAAGTTGGGTACCTTCTACATGTAAAATTTTTAAACACGTGCAATTTTTTTGTTTCCTAACCGATATAAAATTTTATATTTTTGGAAAGCACTCGGCTAGGTCTTGAAAAAACATGCTTGCGTGTGCTATTTATCTCTTATAATTTCCGAGTTATAGGCATTTCAAAATTGAAATTTTAAAAGTTTTGCCATACATGGATCCGCTTTTTTAAAAATATAGGTCGGATTTTTGGACAGAATGGACTCGAATTTTTTTGTTGGTTAAACAACTAAATTATTAATAACTTACAAAAGATTTCAGAGCATGGATGGATGCTGTATCGTCCTTTGATTCCAGTCCTCCATTATTCCAAAGAACATGAATAAGCGGTTTCTTCTTCCTTTGTCATAACATTTGTAAATACTAAGGAAATGGTTGCAAGTCCATAGAACAACTTCCCATGTATCCTCCAAAATTGCTACAGGGATTCAATGTCTATTATAATTGTGCCCTTTCTGGAAGCATCTACATAATTATTTCCAGTTGGTTTGGCAGGAAAAACGTCATTATGACGCTACCATTTAGAACATCTCTCTGACAGCTTATTGGTTAGTCATATAGAAAGGTCTCTAATCAATAGTATGTCCCAAAATTCACGATCAAGATTTCTGTTGCCAACAAAAACAGTTTAACATTTTAGGGTCAGCAAAAATAGATTGATCCAGCATTTATTTTATTTAGCGGAAAGCTATATGCGAAAGTATATGCGAAATTAGTCTACTCTAGTTACCCTACATGTGACCAATATTTTAAAAATTTAACCCTCTAATAGGCAAGGCTGCTTTTAGGCGGGTATGTTAAATGTACGTAATGCTGCTTTATTTGGTTATTTTTCCCGTTATAATGGTATATATATGTAAAGAGACAAATAATTTACTTAAAGGGGGGTCAGACGGCATGTATTGCTTGTGTTTTGTGCCATGTATTGGGACATTTTTCCATATGTAAACATATACATACCGTGTGATCCACATGAAACTTTGTGTATGTAAAATACATGTGTATTACTCGTGACATTTTTGGCAATTAGAGCATGTTCTATTTTCGTGTGTATAACAGTGTTGTATTTTCAAATACAACACTGTGTGAGTGCAAAATAAAAACAAAACAAAAGCGAGTAAAGAAAAATCATAATAAAAAAAGTTTCATTGCATTAAATATATTTATTGTGATTTAAAAATGTTTTAAATAAATATATTGTTAAAAACAATAAACATATAAACTTATAGAGGTTATGTCACATGCAATTACATATGTACGTTTGAACGTGGAAATTATGAATCCTATGTATAATGTGAATTATGACATACACATGGAATTCCATATGTATCGAATACATGTCCCAATACACAAGCAATACATGCCGTCTGACCCCCCTATTATTGTGATAAGCAAGAACGTGCACTTGTCCTTTGTTTATTTTATTCCAACGTATTTCTTTTTTTTTCAAACAATAACCTGGTATATTATTTTACCTCGAAATATAATTGGCCGGTTAAAGGGTTAATAAGCGGTTAAAATGTTATATATAAACGAAACTGCACATTTCAACACTATTCGTATATAATCCAAACCATAGCATATTTAAAAATGTTATTAGAGTAAACTAAAACATTTTATGGTATATTAAAATTGCTATCGAATTCATTAATATAAAATGAGTTCATTAAAAATACGGCAGATTATATAAACTATCAATATTTTGAAGAAAATAGTGAGTTCCTTTTACAAAAATCTTGGTACCAATTGACACTATTATACCAATAATATAACGCAAATTACACAATGTTTTGCAAACAATAATAACCAAACAATAGAAATTTATCGTATAATACAATAAAAGCTTTTTATACTAGCTAGTGTGATCACATACAAACCAAATATGACATTTAATGAAACCAATATTTACTCTTATAAAACTAACAACAATAACAGGACGAACAACAACAAAAAACATGAACAATAAACAATAGAAAAATATTGCAAGAGAGCAGCACAATTCATTTTGACAGACAAGAAAAATAGAACAAGATTTAACATGACTTGACTAAAATAAAAATTGGCTTAGAAAACATAAAACTACACCCTCACACATATGTGTTTCATACAAGGACTAACAGTTAGATTCAGAATGAGAAGAAAAGCTTTTTTGTTTAGTTTTTCCTTGTTTTCTCAAATTCTGTGAATTCTAACACGCGATATGCTTTTAGTCCTTCGTGTTTGCATTTGTGTTTGTGTCAGTGGCAGAGCGATAGTGTTTTGTTTGTCCCTTCGTTCGTTTATTTGTGTGTTTGTTTACTTGTATTGTTTATAAACGAATAAATATCAAGTCAGACAAGAACTTATAAAAATAAACAATAATATTTCTTATATTTCACAACAAAACTCTAGAAAAAACAATAAAAAATTTGGACTAAAACTATATTTATACACCCATATGATTTACTGATAATATTTTTATGAACATTAGATGGGTCCTAATATTTGATTTTTTTCATTTTCGATGCTCCCAATGTCTAATTTCTCCTCAATCTAAAAACCAAATGCTGAATATTTTAGCAAAATCGGATAACGCACATTTCATTTGAAGTTTCGAGTGTAGGGTCGAATACTATAATAACTTCATCATTCCTACGACACACAGTGGGATCAATCGTAAAAAAATGGTAATAAATCTGAATCTTCTAAACTAGTGCTCCGATTTTAATATCATGTATGAACGAAACGTAGACGAATACAAAGTGGTGTCAAAGTTGGCCACATCGGGCTAGCAAAATTTTGTACAGTTTTAAATTTGTACAAATATAGGCAGATTTCAATAAATAAATCTTTTTTGTAAAGCAATTGAGATGGTAAATTCCGGTGGCGGAATGACCCGTGATCACTTGACCAAGAGCTGGCAATTCAGCAGACAACAATCATTTGCTTTCGGCGTGGAGCTTCATCTTCCGGCAATGCTGTTCCATATATTTTTGGTCTAAGGCGGAATTAAACAAAACTCCCTACCATTGTTTTGCAAGGTGTGCCAGAACCGCTTGCCCCATATGTCTACTCAGCTTAAGTTCAATGTTTGTTTGAGGTATTGCCATTTAAGAAACTGCTATGTCCGAACCACGATAGGGAATGTTCGACAAGGTATGTTGCACCATTCTGTCATATTAGACAACATACCCCGTCTTTGACATCGTCAACATCATCGTCGTACGAGACCCCACCATCCTCACTAACGCAAACACAACAGCAGCCACAACAACACTATCAGCAACAATGTCCCTCACAGCTGATCCCTCAGATTCCGTTTCCCAGACCTAATGTCATCACCATCTTGCAGTTCAACTACAAAATATGATAGATAACTATATTCATCAAGCTCAACAACATCGCCAAATTAGGAGATACGGAGTTAGAGATCTATAATATCTATGTGCCGCCAGGTACCCACCAGACTATCGTCCCGACATAAGGGTCACCCTACTCCCTACCGAACTTTGTAATAATGTGGAATATCAGAATGTGCACAGAGAATGACGAACCCTCAGATGTCCAAAGTGGTGAGAGGGTTTTCAGTGAAATTGTCACAACAGCAGCTACTAACTTTATACTAACGAATTCCTATTGTACGTGCTCATTTCACAGCTGAGTGGGCTCAACGTGACAACATCCGCAGTACCGACCCTAGCATCCCACGGATTGCATTAGTGAACATGGAAATCAGCAGGTAGAGGACAAACGGAAATATTGGACGGATCATTTAAAAAACTTGAATGTAGGAGTTAGCATGTTGATGTTTACAGTCAGATTTCGCTTTAACCAACAAAGAAGGATGATAGGGTCGGTATTCAGTATGCCGGCAACATCATTTCCGACTCTAAACAGTGTGCGCGAGAGAGATAAGATGAAACGAAGCATTTATAGTCACTGACGAACTACAACTTTTCTCGCAAAACAAAGTTGCAGAAGTCGTCAAAATCTATGCCTTCCAAGGCTTTTGGGCCAGATTGAATATCGATACTGATGCTAAAAAAGCTTGATGATATGGGAGCCGGGTTTGTGATGAAGATGTTAAACACTTCCGTTAAGAACCTAATTATACCCAATGTACGGAAAATGGATCGAGTGAACCCCCTTTGTAAAACTTGGGAAAAACTCGAGGCAGTGTGTTTCGTATCCCCATATTATCTTCACTCGCGAAAAGCACTATTTCTTCCCCACTCTGGCACGACACCTCACAGTAGCTCATCATAACTAGATGTATCGTAGGCCTTCGATCAATTATAGCACGCGCTCCGAGAATATCTTGCAAATTCTCCCTGCCAAACAACCTGAACAAACAAATCGTGAACTTCTTGAGTGGACGACATTCATTTTGGAGTTTAGCGACAAGTTATCAAAACACTCTCTGTATACTTAATGAACCTCCACATGGTGTGGAAGAGATTTCGTACACGGATGACTGTAGGATTATGGTGATGGACCACAATATTGATTACTTCTGCGGTTTGGTGAACAGATATCTCAAGGATATCAATGATATATTCAGTGCGGGTAACCACCTAGACAAAGTAAGGTGGTAAAGTAAGATTGGATCTGAACATTGAAGTCGATGGCGCTAGAAAATTGTCTTCCAAATTTGGGTGTAACGTTTGACTGCCTGCAATGTCACATAGATTAGAAGTAGAAGCATTCAAAGTACTCGCTGGCAACTCTTAGGGAATATACAACGAAAATTTGTTGGCTACATAGAAAACGGTTGGCCAGTCAGTGGTAAATTATGCGGCTCCATCACTGAGAGATACCCAGTGAAGTATTATTCAAAGATGCCAAAATGCAACCCACAGGACCGTTACGGGACGCCTACAGATGTTGTCGGAACACCATCTTCAACTTCCAGATAATGGATTTAAAGCCCCCTAAAGCATGCCAACAAAGATCTTCGCTTATACAAAAATTATATAAGTGGATACGTACTAATCACTCGTTGTAAATAGCAGGTCATCACCGCCTAGTGCAGAAATAAAACAAAAACTGCCGGTGAAAACAAGAATAGTTCTGTGGCAACTGAAATCTGAATGGAACTGCAGGCACAATGCCTACATCTTGGCCTTGATCTTAACGTTGAAGAATTCTAACTGAAATTATGATTGTATTATAAAATATAATATGCAAACAGAGAAAACAAATTCGTGATATCAACCGAATTTGTAAAATTGTAGGCTTAAAACGATGGCGATATGAAAAAAATTAAATCAGCCGATTTTTTTATTATTTACTAAAAAACCTTAAAAATAAAAGTTGAGAAAAAGCCAAAAAACTTAAATTTGGGCACCTCGAAAATGATTGTGGAAAATTTTTTTCCTCATGCCAAAAGCTATCGAAAAATCGATGGCACAATATCGTAGAATTTTTTTCCTTACAAATCGGTTCATCCTAATATATACACAATGCAAACATTCTATACATCTAAAGACCATGTAATGGCAGACCATGTTTAGAATGTTTGGAACACAAATGATGATTGTCCTTTTGGTTAAAGTATGAGTTATTTTGCTTGCTCCTTGCATAGAAAGAAACTAAGAAAATCAATACACCTAATGCACTTTGTACGCCACTATAATTTTTTGAAATCACAGTTACATCTAACACCTTTGAAAACTTGTACTTCAACATGTTTTTACGCCAGTCTTTGCTTGATTTTTAATAGTAGTCCATAATTTTCTTATGAATCGAAACTATTCATTCTCGTTATATGAGGTTTCGGTGTTTTTTATAACATTTCATACCGTTCGCCAAGAAAATCTCTAATATTTGTTGATTTTAATGTTGTCTTAGATAAATACTCTTACAAGTGTTATTACTTGGCTAAGAATTCATACAAGCTCTCATGTAAGCTCAGTTAGTTGGTAGTAAAAATTGTTCAAATATAGAAAAACCAAATAGATGACAACATATTAAGGATTCTTTATTTCGTTTTGTTCTGCTGTTGTATTTTTGTTTGTATTTTTAGTTGATGTCATGTGTTTATGATTTATGACGCTTAATAACACTCTTATTAAATTACACATGTCAGAATTGGTATCGTAAATAGAATAAATAATCAAATTTCCAAAGTAAAATATTCCATTGGATTTTTTTTAAGAAAGGAGATTTTCAAATCAAATTGCTACTTGATTTTTATATTTATAGTTTTTAGCAAAGTATACCAAGTAGTCCAACCATAGGGTAACATAGAGACGTGACATAATTGTCAGAAACCTAAGTCTGTTGTCAAAAACCTATCTCTGGCAACAACAAAATACATGTTAGTCATTGTATTTTGTTTTTGTATCAGACATATGATTTGTTGTATTTTTGTTTGACAAATCGGAGTGTCTCGTCTCTATATATAATTCTCTATGAGTCCAACTCTCTATTTTTTAAAATTACTCTCTCACATATACGGTACCATAGTAGAAAAATAGAAGGTAGTTTCATTCTCTCTTTATTTTTTAAAATTCTACGTCTGACATGCTTAAGGATTTTGACGTTTTCGTTAAAATAGTAATACCATATTAATTAAAAATTTTCCCATATATTCTTTGAAGTTTGTGAAAAAATTAATACATAATTTTCATTAATTTGAAAAATATTAAAAAAAATATAAAAAATATTTACTATCAAATTGGGATCAAAGGTAAGATTTTCATTTTCAAATATTTCAAAGCTAATTTGTGACCATTATTTTAAGATTTAACAAACATGAGTTGCATTTTCCCCAACTGCGAAAATACCAAATATTTTTGCAAAAATTCAAATGTAAATTTTTTTAAAGTCCCTACATTACCTAACAAACGACAGCAGTGGCTGGATGTATGTAAAACTTGCGAAGAAAATCTGCCAAAAGAGCCAATGGTGTGCTCGGACCATTTCCTTAAAAGCAATATTTCAGTTAATACATTAACTTCCAACACAACATACTTAATACATTTTTATTTAAATACTAAATTATAAATTACAAATTTTTTGTAAAAAATTTCTCTAAAATAAAAATCATTTTTAGGAATGTGGCAACGCTTTTTATAATGCTCACAAAATAAGGAAACTTCAAAAAACCTTATTTGAAAAAAAAAATTTTGATTGAAACTACCTTCTATATTTTTATCATGTATAATTCTATATGAGTCCAACTCTCTATTTTTTAACATTATTCTCTCTCATATACGGTACTGAGTAAATTCAACACCCTTGTGAGAGAATCATACACATCAAAAGTCTCGAAATTTTAACTAACACATGTATAGAGTTAGGTACTGCTGTCAAAGTGTTGGACTACTTATTATACTTTGGTTTTTAGTTTATTTAAATACACCAATAAGCTCAATAGAATTATTAACTTAATTTCGGATCAAAGAAAAATATTTTATAGTTGCTCGGTGAAATATGTAAACATATCCGCAATCTCAATTGTTTTATATCATCATTACTAGTAACTGGGGATCAAAAAACTTGAACAACAACTCTATTCAATCGCTTTTCGAAATCCATAATATTTGGTATGATTTTACATTCATATACCCAGCGAATGAATGACAACCTGTCTCTTTTTCGATGAAATGATGCCTACAGCCCAACATCTCCAGCCTAACATAGGCACACGTAGTGGATTCATTTGCAACGGGTCTTCCAAAAGGGATTTTCAAAATTTGTCAGTTGATAGCGGCCATATCTTTGAATTGTCAGTCATTTATTCACGCTTCGCCCGTTTTAATGATGCCCACAGGGGTGCGGCCACTGATTCCTAAAGTATGACACCTCGGATATGTTCAATTTTTAAAACGATTCTATTTCTTCGTCTCTGTTCAATAGATGGAATACTTTTTTTTAAAAATATAACAAAAAATGATTTTCATTGAGTTTTTGCAAAGATACAAATTTTTAAAATTGAAATAAAATTTTTATTTATGAATACTTTTTAATGAAATTTTACCGTTATATAGACTGTTCTATTGAAAACAAATTCCCCAAAAAGTGTTGCAAAATCCCAAAAATGGGATTTTTTAGTTTTTTGGCTATAATATCCATACCAGGGGCGGGGTTATCGGAACCCTTTACAAAATAATAATATTGGGCCATCTAAAATTAGTTATTATATTTTGATATCGACTATGCGATTTGGGAATTTTTGCCCTAAATTTGAATTTTACATAAAAAATAGGCGTTTTTTGGATAGACCTGGTCTGTATCAAAAATATTCAAAGTTTTTTTATTTAAAATACTTGGCATAAAGCTAGCTTTTCAAAAAGTATAAATTCCTAATACATCTTCTTAGACAGTTTTTAGTTTTTTTACAAAAACTAGCGAAAAATCGCATTCCTGGTCGAACTCTTGGTGGGTTCATGTGGTCAAAATTCAAAACTTAATTTCGAAAACAATGCGCATGTAAAATTTAATTTAAATTGGACTAAGGGTTTAGAAGTTACAGCTTTATTTAACTCTTTTTTTCTATACCACTGTGCATGAGTATTAGGGTAATATTTTCGCGTGTTGCTAAATAATATTTCGTAGTTATCAATTAATTCTATATTTATGATCAAACTATATGATGATGTATTCTTTTAAAAAGCTAGAATAAAACATTGAACAAAAGGTAACCTGTATTTAAGGTACACATTTGCTTTAAACATTTTATTTTACATCACCAAAAACTAAATACCTTTGAAATAGTTTATTATTACAGCAAAAACGAATTAACAAAAATAACACCTTTGTAATTGGTTTTTGCGAACAAATAAAATGCCAAACAAATTTCTCAAACAACTAAAATGTTCCCTTTTTAAGTTGAGTTGAGCAAAACCGATTTTCTCTATGGTGTTTACTTATAAAGGATTTTAGGTAAATTGTAATTATTTTTATACAAAAAAAATAGTTTTTATATTAACAAAATACCTGTAAATAAAAAAAATAAAAGTGAAAATTAAACAAAGAGCCAGAGTGAAGTAAACATGAAATAAGAATTTTCTTCTATAAGAGTATAAAATGACACCTTTTTGCATTTTGCTGTTTAAAATTGTGTACAGCAATGTCACTCATTTGTAGTTGAAGCACTTAGAGAAATAATAGTTTAATATTCATGTTTATACACTTCACCATCAGTGGCAAGGTTATATATAAGTTTGTCATTCCGGTTGTAATTTCTACATTTTTCATTTGCGACCTTATAAAGTAATAGATAGCCATGGCCGTCTGCATATTGAAATCAACTTTCCGTAGTCCCCAAATAACTTACATACATATATGATTCATTCATCAATATATCCGCTAAAGTCCCGGTTCAGGTTGCTATTTAAAATCGAGAAAATCGACCCACAAATGGCTGAGATATAAGCAAAAACTACGACTATCTCGCATTTTTTTAACCTATTTTTCATATACATATATCTGGATTACTAAGTCACTAATATAGACCTTTCCATTCGGACCTAAAATGGGTCAAAATCGGGGGGTAAAACTTAACTCCATTTTTTATTATAGATAATCCGGTCCACAGTTAGTGAAAATTGTTCAGTGTATTTAAGTTTTGGAACCCAATCTGAACTCTTTCTCTATCTTTACTCATACGTTGTGGAGCAAAGTAAGAAGCCATTATTTTTAGATTTATGCAAGTGTTACTGAAAATCCTTTTTATTTAGTTTTTATTATTTTCTATATGTTTTTATAAGCAGTTAAGAAAAAAATGTAATTATTGAAAAATATTTAATGACAACAACTTACAACAAATTATTGCTGCAAAAAACTAAAAGAGCACAAGTGTGTGTGTAAACGACAGTGTCAAAATTCAAAATATATTTGTATGTAGAATGTATAATGTGTACATTATATCCTTAACAAGGACAACATGCAATTTTAAGCAGAACTTAAGGAACACCAAAACTGAAAACTAAAATATATGCAGTTCGAATGGTAAATGCACACTTCATGTGCTATAGAACTTTAAATCTAAGATTTTTTAAATCATATCTAAGAGTGTGCATTGAAATAAGTGTCACATACAAAAATATTTTTCTAGTCATTATTTCTACATTTATGAATCATTTATCTTACAGAGTTATCGTTGCTAAATTTTCATTTTAGAACACATAAACAATGACAAACTGAATATACTTATTTTAAAATTTAATAGGAACTTCAAAAAATTAAATGACTAAAAAAGCTTTTGTTTATCCTTTTCGGTTGCCCATCTATGTATACTACACTTTATTTGAACATTTGCGACATGTGTTAAGACCTACGTAATAACTATTATGTATATTGCCATTGTCGTACTGTTTGAGACAAATAACACTATGCGACCTGACCCAGCGAAACGCCGGGACAAGTATAACTTTTTTTTACCGATCTAACATCTCTCATTGGGCAGAACCCCCGCCGATCATTGACCCTACTATTTGTCGAATAGTGTAATTTAAAAATGATTTTTTGATTGAGCTGGTCATACGCGAACAATCCCAATACCATCGAGAAATTTTAATTTTACCCTATTCGGAAATTTATTATTTTCCCAGATAGTGTTCGAGTTAATAAAAATAGAACTGAAATAGAAAAATATAATAGCAAATTGCGCCAACAAAATTCCTACAAAGCGGCTTCTTCTTTTGAGCCGCTTTGAAGGAATTCTATTGGCACTATTTTCTATTATATTTTTATACCCTCCACCACCATGGACTGTAACATGGAGAAATATTTATCTGAGTCCCAACTAAGTATATATTTTATTGTTCCTTGTGATATTCTAAGTCGATTGAGCCACGTCCGTCTGTATGTACGTATGTGTAAAACATTTTCACGTTTAAAATACACTAAGTAGTTTGGTATTGAAAATCCAAAAAATTGATTTTTATATTTCTAGATCTATTATTAAAAACAAAGGCTAAAAGTAACATTCTGAATTCTAACTCACTTATTTTCATGATTCTATGTTCATTATTATAAGTTATTTAAAAAACATAAAGAAAAAGTATCATACACTCCCCCCTACCATATTCTATTTCATATTTCTAGGACCATTATTATAGAAAATCTTTATTGAAGACTAGATATTTCTAGGACCATTATTATAGAAAATCTTTATTAAAGACTAGATACTTTGATTTGAGTTTTTGAAAGTAACAAAGAAATTTGCACCAATAGCTTTTCATGCTGAAGTAATGATTTTTTTGTCAAACAAAACGCAATAGATGTGCAAAGAAAAAAATTATGAATAAAATTTAAATACAATTATTTTTATCTCTCTCGAATGAAACCCCATCACAATTAATGTTATATTTTGTATCAAATTTAGAAATCTCTGTTTGATACCGCTCTTATGAGGTCGTACCTCAAATCATATGGCTAAAATAATAAGTTTTTCTTAAATTTAATGCAAAAAGTAGCGGTCATTCTGTATCAAATTTTATTAAAATGTCTGTGTTTGGAACATGCTCAGTCATGATACTCTCAGAAGCCTTTGTATGTTCACATTTCAAAACATTCTAGTTTGCTCATGCTTGATGTTTTTGAGTACAATAATATCGATTATAAATAACATTTTACCATCCGAAAACGAATGTTGACATATGTCTCAAGATTATATTAAAGCTTTTCATATTTAAGACAAACGGTTCTGGTCATTTCTATTCTGTATTTAAATTCCTTATCCGCCGACTAGTCTTCAGTTATCCAAGCACCTTAGTATTTAAATTTATTGACTCGTTCAATTGTTGTATTTTAATTATTAATTGAGCATTAAGATACGTTGTATTGTATCGGCTTACTATCATCATCTTGGTTTCCTTAGGGTCTGATTCAGAAACACGAGAGGAAAATAATTCTCTAATTTATGTATGAAAAACACTCGAAAATTATTTAAAAGCAGTGATTGTTTCTGATGTGTGCTGTTTGGTCCCAGTACATGTTTTTATACCCTTCATATTCGTGAGAAGGGTATATAAAGTTTGTCATTCCGTTTGTAATTTCCACAATATAATTTTCCGATCCTATAAAGTATATATATTCTGGATCCTTATATATAGCGGAGTCGATTAAGCCATGTTCGTCTGTCTGTTGAAATCAACTTTCCGATGCCCCCAAATAAACTACATACACGATTCATACATCAATATCTCCGGAATTCTTCCGGCTCGGTTGCTATTTAAAATCGAGAAAATCGGTCCACAAATGGCTGAGATATAAGGAAAAACCAGGACAACCTCGATGTTTTACCTATTTTATACCTATATCTGGATTACTAAGTCGTTAATATAGACCAATCCAACTCCAATATGGAGTTGGACCTCGGACCTTTGGTCAAAATCGGAAAAAATATTTTTTAACCCGAATTTTATTTTTTTCAGCAAAAGTTTTTTTTTTCGCTAAATATTAAAAAAAAATCAATATTTTAAAAAAAATGCGAAATAAAATTTTTTTACAAAAAATTAAAAAACAACTTTGTAAAAAAAAATTTTTGTTTACCTAAAAATATTTAAAATCTTTTTTTTAAGTATAATTTGGTAAAGGGTATATAAGATTTCGCACAGCTGAATATAACTCTCTTACATATTTATACAGCGAATGTCTTTTTTGGTCAATATCATTTCGTTGCAATATTTCAAGAAGTTTGTCATGTATAACCTTGCCAAATGCTTTTTTCATCGTCAACAAATCATAAAAATATGCCGTACGTACAGCCATACAATTTTGTATGCAAAACAAAGCTTCTCGGGTAGCAGTTCCTGCTTTGAAACTAAATTGCTTTCTACCAATATACATTTCTGATGATCTTTACCTTTTAATTTCTGTCGAATTTGACTAACAATTTCTTTATAAACGTATGTAAGGCATTTAAGAATTCAATAGTACCGAATGTAAAATCCCAACAACTTTTTGCAATACATATTTTGTTTTATAATCGTACATCAAACTACTAGTTGGCACAACTCACACCTCTTGGTAAACTGAGCTGTACTTTTTTTCCGGTCCACAATTTCCCTTGTTTGTTATTTATGTTGTTGTAATTACTATTTAGATTATTTGTTGGGTTTGCTTCCCGTAAACCTCTGTACCCTTTCCTTTACTTTACTATAGATATTACAACAAGATTAGTTGTTCTATTTTTTTCTATTTTATCATTTAATTATAAAGCATCCTCTTCATTTAATGAATTCGCCACTTTTTCTATCATCTTTTGGATGTTTACTCCTTTCATTTTGTCTCCATATTTTTTTATTTTTTTTTTTGGGAAATTTAATTATTTATTGATATTAAATGTTGTCTAGTGCAAAATGAGACAAGTACACAAACACACAGATATACATACAGATATATGTATATGGAGTGAAATTTACATTTTTGCTTGACAGAGTGGTGGCAAGGATGTAAAGATAGTTTTAATTATATTTTGTTTTAATAAAAAAATATATTCAATTTTCGTTTACGTTCATGTATGTGTGAGTGTTTATTTTTTTGTTTTTTTTTGGATTTAGAAATTCATCAAATTTACACATTTTAAGCTGATAAAAAGGATTTTTGTTTCTGTTCGAAGTGTGATGAACAAATTGTTGTCATGTCGTTGCTGCAGGAAGAGCTTTGGGATTTAAAATCTCTAAGGTAATTTTAGTTGTTGATTTATTTAAGGATTTGTGATTGAATTGTAATTGTATTAGGAGATGTTAGAAAACTTTTAGCTAATTTAATAGTAAATATTTACGAGCATAGTAGTACCATGAACAAATTAAACAGACAAATTGAAAATAGTATATTTGATACAAACATTTTTATATAAAACATATTTTATAACCCTCTTTAAATGCAGCACAAAATACTTTGTATTCTGAAAGAAATAAAAAATTAAAAATACTTGTGTCTGCCAATTATTGTATACCATTTTTAATTGAAAATGGGAACATTTAACATGATTTTGATGAAATTCCAAATAATATTGAAAATTTTATTTCAAATTGCGAAAATTTCAAATAAAATTGAGAATTTTGAGAAAATTTCAATATGAAATTGAGAAAAATGGAAATGAAACTCAGAATTTGTATTTGAAAAAACTTGATATTTGTTAGTGTTTGTCTTCATTCAAATTAAATGCTTTACAATATTTTTGTTTTGAAAACAATTAGTTGACAAATTGTATTTAATTTTAATAATTTTTATTTATTTTTTTATTTGCGCTTTTGGCAGATAACAAATAATGCCTACGGTACCAATAGCACCTACGTGATTCATGCTGGAGCAACAGGAAGCAGATATTGAAAGCACTGATGAGATCCACGACGAAACCAAATATGTATTCTACTACGAAATACATAAATAGACCACACTCCAGAAGTAAATATCAAGATGAAATTTAACACGTATAAATTTCATATAAAAAGTTACTCTACCATTTTCTATCAATTCACATATGTTGGTGTTCTGTGAATTTAATCCTCATGATTTACGCTTGGAAATTTGTAAATTAACAAAACAATTAATAATTCTGTATTTCCGAATTTAATTTGGCAATGTTTTGTATATAAAAACCAAAGTCAAGTACTTTGTAAAGGTATTTATAGACGGCAATACTGAGTATTAACACTTTTCAAATTTAAAATATTATTGAAATCAGTCGGTATTTCAAAAAATAGTTTCGAAAAAACATTTATTGTTTACACGATAGTATTACAAATATTTTATTTCTTTGTTGATTGATATTTTTTCTGAAAATTTTATTTTTATTTTATATTTTCTTGACATTTTTATTTGCCTTATTTGTTTTTATAAATACATACCCGATACATATGAAAATAAAAAGTTTTTTGAATTGTTTTAAACAAATTTTCAATACCGACCGTTAATCAAAAAAAATCATTTGTATTTTTTGAAAATCTAATACAAATTTTGTTTAGACGATGAAATTGTATTATGATACTTGAGTTTTTGACAAATATCAATATTCAGTATTGCCGTCTATAAATACCTTAAAGAAATTATTCAAAAATTTGGGAACAACAAAGAATTATATTACTTAATTCCACTTAGAAAACTGTTTCCGAAATAAATTATCGTTTTAATTTTGCTGAAAATGCTAATAGCAGAATTAATTCTGCATTTACAGAACATGGACGATTACTTGCCCTAATTATATAAGGATCAGTTAAAAATTTAGCTTAGAATCCAGATCCATATGTAAGTGTGTTGCAATGAAATTAATTATAAGGAAATATTTCAATAGCTCATGTAGGCCATAGTCGGGCAATGCGTTCTTATTATTTTATTAATTTTCTATTTTTCTTCATTGCTAATCAACAAATTAGTCCGATACTCGTTTAATCATGAATTGCTACGCGAAAAAGTATATGATTCCGATGCATTGAGGCAATCGGTTCAAATAATTGTACCTCTGTTGAATCAGCAACAAAAATAAGCGTACGATACTCTCATGAAAGTTTGAACGCTCTTGGTGGAACCAGAAATACTGTTTTGATGGAGTTGATGTGGTTTTATCTGCCGAACTGCTCATTCAGCACTAAAATTTTAATTGAATTTACGAATTAATGAAACTCCAACATGCAATATTTCCAAGGACTCTGAAATGGCAAAAGTTTTAGAGCAGAGCAAATTGATCTCATGGTATAAATATACGATGGCGCATACGAAAAAAATAGCAAAATCCCTGTTGATATTTCAACTGATTACAATAACTTTCCTGTTAATTTTTGCCAGTTAACCGAGTCAAGGACCGAACTCATCCCTAAGATGGAAAAATTGAAAACTCATCTGTTTCAAAAACGAAGGCAGTTTTGTGTGAGGTTAGAATAAAAAAAAAATTTACAAAAGTTTGAGCTCGACCAGTTAAATTGTCGTGACGTACGATAACTGTTCATGATAACAACATTGGGGCAAAATGGATAGAAAAAGGCTTGTAACTACTTAGGAGTCACCCCTAAGGCGGTAAAATGTATGAGCAACCCCCATTATTTGTACATCCCTAATATTTCTCTAGAAATAACTTATCCTCTATCTCCACCTTCCAACTTCAGGGGGTCCCCATACAAAAAAAAACTGAATTTTCACGAACATTTTCCAAAATTTAAAAATAAAATAAATACAATTATTCCAATAAACATAATTACTACTGCTATATTAAATTGCTTTTTTAAAAATTCGGATATTTTTTCCGATAATCACCGAAAACTTGAATCAAATATTACTTCTCCTCTTCGTTTCTGCACAATATTTTATTTGCACACCTCTTTCTGCGGTGTCGTTAAGAACGTGAATTTTCTCGACAATTTTCAATGCTTGCTGATAATAATCGCGTTTTGGCCACGTTTCCAGTGGATCTCATATAAATTCATGCGGCAAATTGAAGCGTTGAAAAAAGTTTCTAGTTTTCGCAGTTCAAGTGCTATTAAAGGTTAATTTCCATTTTTGTACTTATAAATACTAGACTTCATGTTATATTTTTCCTAAGTTTCATCAAAATCGTCGCAAAAATATATAACATTTCGCTATCTTTTCATGAGAAATTCATAATATTGAAAAATTTGTCCTTCACGATTGGCTATATTTAGGACTATAATATTCTGAATAGGTTTTACTTATGTAAAATTCATAACAGTACTGAAATTGAGCTCATTCGCCAATATTCTACAAATATATAAAATTATCAGAAATAAAACATAAATTTAAAATTTATTTTTATTACAATTCAACTGCCTCTACGTGTACATAATATTCCAGCTGCTCAAAAAAATACCACAATTTAATTTTAATATTTCAAATATTCAAATAATAATAATAATTTCCCTAATACTAATGTTTTCTTTTGTTTTATTTTTTTTCTCGTCTTTTTGTTCTATTATCACATTAATTTTAATTAGACCAAAGCAACCATTGAACATGAACAAAGCGTTAAGACCTTAAGAAAAAATAACCATAAAATTGTACAGAAAAGCCCTTAAAATGTAATAAAAGTAATCACTTAAAAATTTTATGGCATTGATGGTCTTAATCCAATTGTACATTTTAAACATAAGTATAAATTTTTGAATAGAAACAAAAAGTCCTTGTTACAAATAGAAGATGCCCACGAAATAAAATCCATGAAAAAAGCAAGAAAACCGTTAATGCAATAACATTAACGTCAAAATGCCAGGGCTAGTGTCAAAACATTTCGCAAATCTAATGAGCCTCGACGAGCATTAAGAAAAAAACGAAAATATTTTACATAAATTTAAAGAAAAATGGTGGAAAATATAGTTATAATAAGAGCTGAATTTACACTTTAAGAAATTTTATACAGAAAATAAAATTAGGAAGACAAATATTGAAGTTTACCAAGTTATTTAATTGTTCAAAATATCAATTATTATTGGGTGCAGAATTTTTTTAAATTTTAACTTTTATTTCGCGACATTTGTACATTTGAAATTTATTCAAAGTATTGAAAACTAGCTACGAACTTTTCCCATAGTTTATAGATTCCGAGTCAAAATAACTGCATATCTTTTGAGGCCAATAACGAATCAAGCCAATATTAGATACTTATTCCAAGTGAAGCGTATTTCAGAGAGAGCGTTCTGAATTGATGGAAAAAAATAGTCTGACGGGGCACGGTCTGAACTTTAAAGAGGATGAGGCAAAACTTCCCAACTACTTCATTCTAAATAGTTTTTAACACGTATTGCAACATGTGGTCGAGCGTTTAGTGATCCTAGGTGGACAAATTGGGGAACCTTTCATGACAAAGTTCGTACTGGGATGTGACAGTCAAATGTACGTTAACTGTTACCATCCGATTTGGAATAGGCTGTGAATAAGTTCACTCATTTACTCAAAGTGAGCTACGAACTATCCTGCCCAATGAAATTTCCAGGCAGGCGTAAACAGCCTAAATGATGGACCAAGGAACTTCGCGTTCAAAGGTCGATGATTCGGAAATTTTTTAATAGGGCAAAGCTCACTAGATTTCATGGTGACTGGAGTAACTATAAGGTGTGCTTCAATAAGGATAAGGAGACCTTAAGAGAGCGAAACGTAATTAAGATAGCGAAACGTAAACATATTGTGAATCCATTGATAGCGTCAATGAGTAGTCCTGGTTTCGGCGAATTTTATCCAAAGCCAGTAAGATCATAGGTTATATTCAAAGAGAGGACAACTCATGGACAGAATCCAGCTCGAAGACACTCTCTTTTCTTATGGAAACGCAATTTCTGGTTGTGTAGGTACAGGTACTAGGGATGACGTCCAGGAGGTTATTATGCCTGAGTGTATTAATCAGGACTCTAGACAAATTGAGGAAATATAGTAGTCACTAGGAATAAACTAGCCTGGGCGGTTAACACACTATGTAACATCCCGAATACAGCAATATTTCTTTTGGCGGATATCTTCAAGAGTTTTCACTGCATTAGATATCTGCCTAGAGGCTGGATGGAGGATAAGGTAGTCTTCATAGCTAAGGATGGTAAGGCCAGCCACTCGATACCAAAGGATTTCAGACCTATTAGCCTATCGTCTTTTCTTCTGAAGACATTAGAACGACTGATAGATATACATCTATGGAGCAATATAGATACTCACCTCATTAGCAACGATCAACATGCCTACCTTAAGGGTAAGTCTGTTGAGAGTGATCTTCATGAAGTGGTGGGTTGTATAGAGCACAGTTTGAAGCATATGGCATATACTTTAGCTACGTTTTTGGACATAGAAGAAGCCTTTAATAACATAACGATAGAGGCAATTAGGGATTTGTAAGTGAAAGTTAGGGTTAACGATATCCTAGTGAGTTGGATAGTCTTAATGCTGGAAAACAGGATTATCAACTCAACCGTAGGAGATGATAGGGTCAGAAGACGGGTTACCAGGGGCACACCAACAAGTGGAGTTCTTTCTTCTCTTTTGTGGTTACTGGCGGTAAACTCTATTCTCAAAATCATTGAGTCTAAAGGATGACGTGGTGATTCCGATTAAAGGAAAGTTTCACTCGACTATCAGAGACATCATGCAGGAAGTTCTTGGCGATCTCTCGTGCTGGGGTTGGGTGTAAACCCTCAAAAACAGAATTGGTGCTATTCAGAGCTTCAATTTGCCGAAACTAGACGGCGTTTAGCTGAGTTTATCAAGGAGAGCCAAGTATTTAGGAAGCTTCCTTGACAACAAAATTGTCATGGAAAAGAGATACTCAGAAGAGAGAGCTATAAAGCCTACTATACATGCAGGAACTCTATTGGAAAATATTAGGGTTTACGACCAAGTATGGTTAACTGGATCGAACTGGCCAGACATGGTTCTGATTTAGATCATGATACTAGGGTAAAACCTCCTATATGTCACTACATCACGTTAATATTTGAAAGATTCCTTGACTCCACAAACCAATTCTGGAGCAGTAGGACGGATTGCAAAGTGCCCAGGGCCTTTTGGCCAAAACTGAATACAAATGCAACCAAAACACTTATTGAGTTGGATAGGTGTAGACTCAGGATGTAGAGGAGCTAGAGACAGTAGAGTATATTATGTGCAACTGCCCCAGACTTTATTTCAGATTTCTAAATGAACTCGGTAATGTTATTGGCTGTGAACTGAGTAATATACTAGGTTAATGCCCGTAACTTCAACAAATAGATATCTACGGTGTAAAATACCCAACAGATAAATTTTCCTAAAAGGTAACTTGACATTAATTTCAAATCAATATCTACGGGTATCTACCAAATATTTTTACTCCATAAGTAACTAAGCCCTGATAGATATCTATTTGTTGAAATTACGGGCATTAATCAGGGGAATAGGTTTGATATTTAAAGGACAATTTTTTTCTTTTTCCTTTACTATGCAGATGTGGATTCATCGTCTTCACATTCTTTCATCACTATATATGACTCTTGAATGGAATCGCAATGGACCTTACGGTCTCCGAGTGGAGGTGCATATAATAAAATTCATGAAATTTGTTAAGAATTTACATGAAATTTTACATAGGCATAGTAGAGGATTATGCGAGGACCCCATAGATCCCGTCATTCACATTTGGTTAAGTTAAAAGCTGTACAAAGTTTTCCTAACCCGAGGTGGGAAAATTTTACAACCTGTATCTCACCTTGTATTTGTGTGACCGCCCCACAATTTTCATTTTCTTAAAGCATATCTCCTCCTCTACCATTCGTTCCTGTATAGTTTTGCAATCGGACCAGTAGTATAGAGGACACAGATATATTACCACTTTTTAGGAAGTGACAAATTTATTTGCAAAGTATTTAGATGATGTCTCACTGTGTGATGGTCGTGATATTTGCAATGTGCATCAAATGGTTCTGAGTACAAGAATACCTTCTCAAAGGTATTACTGTACTCCTGACTTATATAAAATGACTTCTGTAATTCTCCCGAAATGTTTCCAATTTATTAAGAATGCTACCAAATAATGATATGCCAAATATGTTTCAAATTTTAATTTTGCTTTTAAAATTTCTTTGAGTGTACAAATAATAGAAAATCCTTAAAAAACCATAAAATACAACATTGACAATCCGCTCTGCCATGTAACGGTAATTTTTACACAAATGTTAAAAGATTTCTGCTATTACCTCTCCAACCGCTGAAAAACAGAAATACAAAAGTTTTAGATCAAAATCCTGAAGATACATTAAGACGAAAGAAATTAAAATTAAGCAACTAAAAGAGACTTCAAATGGTTGTTCAAGAAACAAACGACCCTTCGTCATGGTGTGAAATTAGGAATTAAACGAACTTAATAAAAGGGACTAGAGTAGATAAAAAAACAACAAGAAATAGAAGGAGAGGAAAAGGAAAAGGAATACAAAGGGACACTATTACATTTACTATTGCTGTCTGATATTTAGTATAATTCCCTTTTTTTGGAGAAATATTTCAAGAATTTGAATAAGTTTTTGTTGCTGAAATTCGCTAAGGGGAGTTGCTAAGGTCATGTTGTAAATGTTTGTCTGTTTCTTTGTTTGTCTGTCTTATAACTCAATATGATTTTTACTTTGGAAACAAGGCTGTGTTTTTTGTTGTTGATAACCACTACTTAGTCAGTGATTTCTGTTGTTTAGTCCTTTAAATTTTTGTTTTTTTTTTTTAATTTTATCCACTGTTTTCTCTTTTGTACAATTGTCATCTCCATAGTCATCGTCATTATTATACTCCCCCTTCCTTTTATACGTTTAGCTCTGTTTTTTAGTTAATTTCCATGTAAATTAAGTAATAAAATGTTATTTAATGTTTCAATTAACGCTTTAGTTAGGTTTTTGTTTTCCGTTTCCTTTTGTATTATGTATTTGTGTATATGTTTGTGTTCCCTTTCCTTATTTTTAATTTGCTTGTAATTTAAATGTGTTTTATGTTGCCTTCTAATTCCTTTTTATCAATTTTAGTTGCTTTTGTCCTGTGATTTCTGACTCCTTTTCATTAATTTTCTTTTACTGTATTGTTTTGTTGTTTTGTTTATTTGTTGCTTAATTTGCACAATTTTCATTAAGTTGTTTCTTTCATTTAGGAATTTTATTTTATTAACTGCTACAACAGTGTTTATGTGTCACACACTAAAATGTTGATTAAATCAGTAAGAGTTGTAATAAATGTTAATTATGTTTTTGAGACAGCAATGATTTCATTGAGTTCATTATAAATGGAAGAATACTTTTTAAAAATAAAAATTTAATATGAAAAGACTGTAGCCACAATGTTAATTAGCAATTCTAATTAAATTTGTTAACAGAATGTGATACCAAAAATACAGAAGAATAAAGTTATGAAGATGAAAATAAATAATTGCTTTGTTCCAATAAGGTAACTAGTCTACAAAAATCTCAAATAGATCGTACAATATATATTTCCAAGCATCAATGTCTTATTACATGGAGTGTAGGATATTCGCAATGACGATGAAAAACTTTCCACAATTCCGGTTAATGTGATAACTAATAACTGTTAAAGAAGATCGAAATATTTATTCGAAGTTATTCTATATCCGATAGTAGAGTATCCAAGACTTGTTGGTTAACCGGCTTTCGGATTTTATAATTTTTAAAAACTCAATCGGTTTCGGTTTTTTCAAAACCCGTTTTTATAACCATCCCACTAATCGACCAAATAGTTGTTATAGGCAAAGACCTAAGCTTTCTTTTGAGCAAATGAAAAAAAATAACAAAAAAGGGCCCAATTTGAAGCAAAAGGCAAAAAAAAGTGTTTTATTTTGAAAAAAAATTTCAAAATTTGTATGTCTTGCGGAGGGCACACTTAGAAAGGTGACTGCATCACTACAACAATACAAAAACAACAGGTACTTTGTTTTTGTTAAAAAGTAGGTGAACTGTCAAAGTTGCCTGTTGTTGTTTTTGCTTTTGGGTTTGTTGTATTTTTCGCCACAACAACCACAAGTGAATTGACATTTCAAACTGAATAAAAATCAGCTGTTTCATCGCAGTCACCTTTTTAAGTGTGCCCTGGTCTTGAGTTAGAAAACATTTATTTTGATAGATATCCCACTCAGCGACATAATAGGAAAATACTTAAGTGAAATACTATTTTATGTCTTGAATTACAAAATATGTATTTGTTTTAAAGATATCCCACTAATCGAATCAAAAGGTCTTAAAGGAAAAGACCTAAGCTTTCTTTTGAGCAAAATAAAATTTTGAACTGATGTTCCAGGCTAATGAAACAATAAGTATTCGCGCTTATCCGTTGCTACTGTTTTCAGCTCATTCCACGATTTATTGACCTTTGCTGCTCCAATGTCAAGTTTGATTAGGAAGGCCTTTCCTGCCCTGTTTTATTTCTAGTCATGTTGGTCTGAGGTCTTCGAAGTTCCTGATAACGGCTTCGTCCCATATGAGCAATTCCATATCATCGTACGTAACATTTGTACGCCTATATAGTGGAATAGATTTTACAAAAATAAGAGCATCTGGAAAATAATATAATATATTTTAAAATAATAAAAAGTTCTTTCGAAATATTGTTGTCCAAAATATTGAGCGAAATAAGGGTATATCGTACGTGACACAAAACGGAATTCGAAATGACTTCACACATGTAGAAATATGCAAAAATTTTCGAATCCTGGAAGGCGTTATGTTTTCTTATAATTTCTTGCACTAAACGAAATATTTTTCCTTTACAATCCTTTATATTTAAATAAAAACAATCTTTGGAAAATTTAATAATAAATAAAATGTAATATCGTAAGTGACAGATTTTTCTCTTATAATAAAACAATATATATTCTGTAAATATATGTAGCAATATATCAAAAAAAAAAAGTTTTTTCCAACTTAAAGATATTTATACCAAATTAATTCTATTCAATGGGCGGTACATTCGGCTATCTCAAACGGACAATGTTTTTAATATGCGGATACTTAGCTGGAGTAAAAAACTATCGTATAAGATAAAAAATTTATCAGTACTCTGAAAAAAAATTACTGTATGAATTATGTGAAAATGGAAACATCACAACTTTATATTTCAAATGGCACAAAAACTGCAGAAGAGTTTTGCTCGAAATTTTCCACACTGGCCGAGAACTTCAATATCTAAAATTCCTCCGAGCCGCTTAACGATAGAATGTTTTGTTCGGACATAAAATTAAAAAATCTAAAAAAAAACTGAAAAAATGCAAAATTCTTAGTTTTTTTTACATCTCGCTATAGATATCTCAGAAACTAAGCATTGCATTGGTAAGCGCCTCGGAGGAATTTTAGACTTTGAAGTTCTTGCCCAGTGTGCAAAGTTTCTAGCAAAACGCTTCAGCCATTTTTGTGCCATTTTAAAAACAAGCGAACCTATTTGTGGCATTTTTCGATTTTTCATATGGTGAACCGATCTTGATGTATGATAGCAATGTGAATAGATCATATCAATTGAAAAATCTGAGGACCATTGGCGTTATGTATGCCGTTCTTGTATTTATCCACCAGATCTCTGATCCTACCAACCTAATATACCCCCGTAATGTCAGAAAATTAAGGCTCGCTAGAAATCACTAAACTTTTGCTAACCTTAGAGAAAAACATTAGTCTTCTCGAGACGAAAACATTGATATATCATACATTAAGATCTGACTGAAAATGACAAAGATATAACGAAAAATAAACAATCAGGGTCAAATTCGTTTCATACCACATATATGCTAATTCGGAACTTAGTTTTAACCGCAATTTTAGCCTAAAACATGCCAATTAAATTAAAAAAATAAAAATAGTCAGTTTAAACTATAATTATGCCAATAAAATATTGTAATAACCCAGCAAAAACATTACTTACCTAGTAAGCCAGCAAGTATAATTGGAGCAAAGCGATAACTACTTATTATTTGACTGAAACACTACTTACCGTTGTTCGAGATTTTTAAAAAATTCAGGGGTCAAGCTTACAAATGTACTTACAATCAGTTGAGAAATAAGTAGTAAATTCACAACAAGAATATCTGTGGACATTTGACAAAACGGCTTCTTTCTAAAACGTCAACTTTTCAGGAGAGCGAAAAAACTGTAAAAACTACTAACAAAAGTTCTTGTTTAGAAAATCAAAGAATTGTTATATATAAACATTATAGACAAATATCCAATAAACAAGTAGCGCTTTTTCTTTTGTTTGAAAGAGCAATAGTTTTCTTTAAAACAGCAACAACAAATTTTAAGCTTTTTTGTCAAATGTATTTTTAGCAAACAAATTAGCTTGTATCATATAAGTCGTTTTGTCAAAATTGTTTTAATTAAATTAGAGTCGGCTTATGTAAAAACAAGTGGTTTTGTGAAACTGAAATATAAAAAAACAGTCGAAAGAAGTTGATTTGACAAAACATATTTCGGTATTATTAAAAAAATTATTCAACTTTTTCGGTACAATATCCAAATAATTAATCAAATATAAATATGTTTCTTTAAAAACAGTAAATATTTGATTAGGTTGAATTTTAATATAAAAATTAAATTTTAAATAAAATAATAATATTCTTATTATAAGAAGAAAACAGTAAAAAAATCATATTTTGCGATTTACTTTGTGAAACTTTATCGAGTTTCTTCTTCGTCAAGATCCAGATAGATTTTAAACGATCTTTATGCTTTAAAAAATGTGTAGATGGGTATTTATCAGTGGCAGCTATCCATCAAATCGCGGTTTTTGTTATGTGATACGACTAATGGAGACATGTAACTTCGACCAATTGTGGAATCGGCATCTTTAGACGACGAGGGTGGATCTAGCCTATCCTGGGTCTAGTAATGATTTGTACTGCAAAACTCCAGGTTTACTTTACTCGTACCGCATCCATCGAACCTATTTTCACTCAAATTTTTTCACCTAAAAAATATATATGTATGTAAGTAGTAAAAAATTAATATATAATGTAGCCTATAAATAAAATTATCTTTATAAATACCTGAAATGTTGCATTTCCTCCATGTGTATTCATCAGACCAATAACATCTAAAAAATAGTTTTGGTTTAATTCGTGAACGATTTGTAGCTGTTATTAAATTTACCCAGTCGTGTGTACGGTATATTGAAAAGGATGAATTTTTCTTAATTTTTTTCAATTTGCTCATGCACTGTGTAAAACTCAAGATGCGTATGACCCACAGCTAGAAATGTATGATCAATCCATTCACATGATCGAAATTTTTGGCAATCAAAGTATTTCCATCACTTGAACCATATATTTTTCCATTTTATGTCTTTGGTCGAAAACAAAGACATATTTACGTGTTCTTTTTTCACTTTATTGGTCATAGCCTTAAATTTTTTTACTTCATTCATTTACACGAATTTTAATTTATTTTTATTTATTCTAGTATTAAGTAGCATTTCCATTTTTAAAAGCACTTATGTTAAGATAAGACTTAACTTTTTTAAATTTTCGTTTTTGTAAAAGAACCTCTGTCTATACAAGACGTTTTGTCAAAACGAAAATTCGCGATCAACTGATTTAAAAATCTACTTGTCTCAGACAAGTGATAGGTTTTTCAATCTTTGCTTTCGACAAAACGACTTCTTTCGAAAGAAGCTGTTTTATCAAAAAATAATTGTTTAAAATGTGCTAAAACTAAATAGAGATAGGCTGTTTTGTCAAAAGGCAGTTACTAGTTTTTTTAAAATGTTTTGAATTCTATGAGAGAAGTTGTTTTGTCAAATTGAAATTGGGGAAAAACCTGAAAGAGGTCGTTTTTTCGATTGCGTATCTTATGTTCAAAAAGTCATAGAAATACGGCGATAAGACCAAAAGAAGCACATTCAAATTTAATATTTACTACAAAAATCCTGTAAAATTGTCTTATCTCGAGAGAAGTCGTTTTGTCAAATGTCCACAGATATGTAGCTAAAAAAAAACACAAAAAATATTGCCTTGTGGGAATCGAACAGTCACATTATTTGCTTGTGTTTGATAGTCAAGCTGCTAACTCACTGCTCCATGTCCGAGTTATTTTATTGTAAGTTAACAATAGTTTTAACATCAACATATAAATGAATGTGATATGAACAAAAAAATGAATGGCTTTGGCAGGTGGCGAACCACTAACCTCCCATTTTCCAGTCAAACACACTAGATAGTTGAGCTAAATGCAAAAGTTCATTACCAACCTGCATAAAAATAATTACTTATTCTAGTAAATAAAATAATGTGCTGGGTAACCACCACTCCTTACAAAAGAATGCATGAAATAACTAGTTGTCATTACAAAAATTCACAAAATTTTTACTGGGAAGCTCTAAATACTTACACATAGTAATATTTTAGTGTTTTCTCCTATTCAAATCAAGGAGTTTTTGGGTTTTCTGTCGTGGTAGTCATTCTCGTGGAATTGCCCATATACATTCATTGCTAATAATATTTGACCAAAATATAATATTCTGCAGAGGCTGCGGTTGATTAACACTTGTAGAACATAAAGATCGCTGCGATTTGCATTCACATACACATTTCGATGCTGGGTCAGTCAGAATTTATCTCATTCTCATTCCAGATAATATCGGAAAAATGGTTCATCATCATATTACGAGGATATTGGATATGGTCATTAGACTCTAATGTGTATGCTATGCACCTCTAATTTAGAGTGACAATCAGTTATATGGAAAAAAATTTTTAAGAGTGCCGGGTGGAATATTGTGACACTGGGCCTAAAAGTTAAGTGCTGAAAATTTGAGGCAAATCGGACAACGATTTCTGGACGCGCATCGAGGTCAAAGTTCAGATATATGCTAAATTTTACTATTTATATGGAATAGATAGGTGAAACTCATTAACTTTCTGCATTGTTTTCTAGAAATATGTGCATCTATATATATAAAAGAGTAGAGTAACTTCGGGTATTGTGGACTATGCGTCTAATGTGGACCAGTGTCTTTTTTCAGAAACTATTGAAGATATGATAAAACTGATTTGTCGTACATTTTACAATTTGTTTGAAACGACAATTGCACATTTGCTTTCATGAGTTATTGATATGTTGACTTTTTATTCTTGTATTGAAATTAATGCGCCTGCTCAACATTTTTTTCGGCTCAAGTAAGAAACAAAATTTGGTACAGTTACTTGGTAGAATTTAATGTTTGGTTGTTTTATATAGTTAAAGTGCACACGTAGTTTTGCATATATTTGGTAAGAATTTAAGCACATTTAGATAATTAGGTAAAAATAAACTTTTTACCACTGCAACTCAAGTTCGTGTAATGTGGACCACTTAAATTACTTGATTATGTACTACTGGTCCATATTACCCGACAATAACTATGTACTTTGTAAGCAATCTATCTAAGCCAAGAACACGACTTTTTAGTTTGTATTAATAAAAATATATTGAAATTAAATTTTTTAATCATTCATGATTAGCTGGTTCATGAATTTTATGTATTAAATACTAGTCCACATTACCCTCATATAGTGGTCCATATTACCCTCCAATTTTTTTAATGCTGATTTTTGGGTTCCCTACAATATTTTCACATAAATTTTTTATCCTTTAACGGAAAAAATTTTCAACTGCAAAAACCATTAGAGAATACATTAGCTAATTTATTGCTTCACAACTCTTTTAATATCCATATATATTGTGGCCAAAATTTAGAAAAATCAAAACGGTAGTCCACATTACCCGAAGTTACTCTAACGTTACTGACTGACTGACTGATTCATCATCGCACAGCCCAAATGGCTGAAGCTAGAATCATGAAATTTTAACTGTGGGTTCCTCCCTCCCCAAAAACGATCCGATAAGAAGCGATTTTTGGAAATTCGAACTTTTAGGGGGTAAAAAAAGGTAAAAACGGGTAAATTCGGTAACCGTATATCTTCAAAACTAATAAAGATACAAAAAAACTTAAAATTGCATGTTACTTCATCTAAAAAATAAACTGACAGGTGTTTCGTACTTTTTCGAAATTCGAACATTTTAGGGGAGAAAACGGGTAAAAACTGTATTTTGGTACTTTTTTGGCACCCTATGTATCTTTTAAACCAATACACATATAAACAAATTTTAAATCGCATTCTTTACTTATCAAAAAATAAAAAATACAAGTTTGGTACTTTTTGGAAATTCGAATCCTTAAGGGATAAAAATTGTGTTTATTTTTGGTACTTTTTCATAAAATATGTTTTTCTATAATTTGACATAGACATACGAATATTTTATTATGAGCTCCCACCACGTTACAGAAATTTATTTGAATAAAATTTTACCACCTCAATGGGGATAAAAAAGTTACCAAAAAGGGGATAAAATCGGGAAAATACATTATATTTGAAATTATTAAGCCAATTTTGATAATTTTTTAACGTTGGTTCCTGGATTCATACAAAAATTAACTAACAGGTTGTTATTTGGAACTCGAGTACAAAGGTGTATATTGGGCCAAATCCAGGTAAACAGTTTGGTACTTTTTTAAAACATATTTATTCTTGGGCACATTAACACAGATTTTAATATTTTGAGACATGCCTGTAGCATAAACAATTTTGGAAAAATGGAATATATTTAAATTTCAAACTTGAGGGGTGTTCAAGGAAGAAAATAGAAATTGGTACTTTTCTCCTAATGGTATCTTTTTAATATTTTAAATTATTTCAGTTATCGACATTAAAGTTAGCTGATATGCATCTTAGTGAAGTTAGTGTTAGGAATAGGTGATAATATTTAGGTACCAAAATTTGTGAACTGAACTATAAGTACTTTTTTGTTCTTCTAATGGTACTTTTTTGAAATTTCTTAACAAAGGACTTAGAAACATGAAATTAAACATATATGGTCCTAAGTGAATGAGAATTCTAGGGGGAGAATTTTTGGTACTTTTTCTTTATTGGAATGGTACTTTTTATAATTTCTTCACCAATGAACCTAGAAACATGAAATAAAGCTTATATATAAACCGAGTGAGTGGGAAACCACAAGTGTGGGTTTTTTGGTACTTTTTCTATATTCTAATGGTACTTTTTTGAATTTTTTATAACATGAAATTAAGCATATATGGTCCTAGGTAAGTGAAAATTCTAGGGGGAGACTTTTTCTGACCCCTCCCATTTTGGGCCCTCTAATCTAATTCCGTCTATATTCAGCTAAGGTTCACATGTACACTATTTTGTATATGTGTTAGTAACATCTTTAAACGCTTATAACTCCTAAAAAACTGAACCGATTTAAATAAATATATTCTGCAGTTCTGTGAAAAAATCCCTTTAAAATGATATATTTCTTGCCAAAATTTAATGTATAATGTGAGCGTAAAAGGGGTCTAAAGAAATCGACTTGCCTATTAATATTATGATTTATTTTTAGAACTTCGTAGACAAAGTAGCGAAATAAATGTAAAATAATTGTAACCTAGTATTACAGAATAAATTAAACAAATTGTTTATTTCCAAATTTAACTAAACACTGGTAAAACAAAGTTTAAACTACACCACCATTAATATGTAAATGTAAAACCATTACTCTCACAGTAATTTAAATGTCAACAATTGCACACGAATGTCACACCTTTATTGGGATGGTTTTGACAAAATAAATACAATTTCCCAAAATAATAATAAAACAATAATGACAAAGAAAACATTTATTTAGTCAATGGCAAATGATGACAAAAACGAAAGTGTAAATGTGTATAAAAGACACAATACATTGTTTTTGAAGCATACATTTGGGCAAAAATTTTAATTTTTTCTGCTGTCGACTTGTGTAGGTTAAAAGTTTGTTAATTTTTTCATGAAAACAATATTTGTGGAATGAATATTGTGAGAATTTTTAACGCATCAACACTTTTTTTCAACAAAAAATAAAAACTGTTATAAAAAATGTATATTTTTTTATTGTATTATTGTTAAAACGCGTGTCGTTGTGAAACGCAATTTTATTCTTGGCAATTGTTTGTTTTTTTAT
This sequence comes from Calliphora vicina, assembly GCF_958450345.1. Lineage (NCBI taxonomy): Eukaryota > Metazoa > Arthropoda > Insecta > Diptera > Calliphoridae > Calliphora > Calliphora vicina. Next base: position 56,136,013 of record NC_088781.1, on the reverse strand, counting down.
TATTAAAAAAATACATGTGTATGTTTTTTTTATTAAAAATAACATGTGTATGCGTGATGTCTACTATCAACACATTTATCCATCCATCCAGCCTGCAGCCACTGTTGGTAGACATTAATTATATTGATGATGAGTGAGAAAAAAAAGCAGAATAATATAATCAACCCCCCTGTATACGATGACATGTGACTAAAGTAGACAAAATATTGTTTCTTTAAATATGAATGTTTTTTCAAAGTTTGTTTATTTTTCTCTAAACGCATTCCGAAATAAAAGTTCTCGCTTAAAGCCTTTAATTATACTACAATATTTTATTTTTCAAAACACTTAAAAATGTTAATTCATTTCTTTAAAAAAACTGTCATATTTTTTGTAGTCAACTGTCATTTATTACAAATATTTGTTTTTCTTTTGTCAGCACAAAAACGTTGACTTTTTACCGCATTTAATGTTTAATATTCAAATTTTAGAAATATTTAACTAAAGCAAGCATGTTTGTCTGACAATGAAGTAGCTGGAATTTTATATGAGTACTTTGAGGATATACATATGATGAGTTCATGTACTATAAATCTACATACATATGTATCTACTGGAATTGAATAAATTACCCCCGTATTCATATAATTTGTACTTGATATGAAAAAATCCAATAATAGATTTTTTTGCGAAAGAAATAAATACATAAGTAAATGTAAAGTTTCATTCATATTCATATTCGAACAGTGGGGCTATAAAAAGCATTTTAGTTTTTATTCATAACTCCAATTAAAATTGTTTATTTTACTGTAACATGGTTAGGCATGTTTACTTCAGCTATACAGTGATCATTGTAACAATATATAGTTGTCGTACACAAATTATTGTTATTTTAATTTAATTTCAACAACAGTGTAATCAAGATTGGGGCTTATTACGTTACCCAATCTTGATCACTCAAGACCGACTTGATGCAATATATGAAACAACGTTAACTTTTTTGACAGAGGGCAAGGTTTGTGAAGCTTCTGCAGAGTAAATATAAGCTTTTTATACAAGTATTTGAAATTGGTGAAAATCTTAAGAATTGAACATTAATATTTTAGAGAAACGAAATAATTTTGTAATTTATTCGGAAATTTTCTACTTTAAACAGTAAAAAATCTATACTATGGTAATCTTCCATCAAGAAAAATATGAAATTTGAATTAATGTTAACGGAAAATTTTAACGGATAAAGATATCATAACGAAATTTGGAACTAATATAGATCTAAATGTCCTTAAGTCAATGGCATTACATTTTTTGTTTCAAACATGATACAACCATTAGAAGGTAGAATCACTAGGGAGAGAGTTTAAAATGCTATGCCTTGTTACGTCAAATAATAGAAAAACAAAAAACAGAAATACGAATAATAACAAATGAAAATTGAGAAATATTTTCTTTATATTTGAAATACGAAAAAAACACGCATGTTTCTTCTTATATTTTGAAATTGAATTTAAATTATTTTTCAATTTATGTATGTAGTTAATTTTTGATTTTTGATGTTTTATTTCAATTGTACTTTTATTTTTTATTTTATATTAGTCTGACAATTCCTAGCATGAATAATTGAGAACATATTTTATAGTGATTCTACCTTTTATTGTTATATTATGTGTTTCAAATACCGAATTTCCTAAAAATGTTTTTCGAAAAGTGCTTACTTTGACGTTATTTACAATGTCATAGTAAAAAAGCTTTGTATGTATTTTAACAACATATAGATCTATACAAATATTAGACTTTTTCGAGTATCGGTGCCTTGAGTTTTTACAATGTTTTACTCAAACCTACATTTTTTTCAAAATTGGCCAAATTTGGATAGTGCAATGTCCGCTTAGGTGAGTCAAATTTTACTGTATACCTTTTGCATTAAGTTCTCTTTCCAGATCATATAGCAATTGTATATAGTCCCGAAGAAAATTTGATTCTATGAAAGAAAAAATATAGGTACCTTATTGGAAAAAAAACTTAAAAAATACCCGCATCCAAAGTTGAAACATATAAAAAGATGTTTTAACTTTAGATGCATGTAACTTTTTATAGGGTTGAGATAACTGTAATCAAGTTTTTTTTTTATTTTCTTCAAAATTTTATCGCAAATATACGTGATATTTGAAAAAAAATTGAACCCTCCCTAGGCCCGTAGGAACAAAATTAAACCTTAATCATCTTGATAACCATTACATGTTAGCGTATTTTTTGTAGACCTTCGCAAGGACTATCTATATTTTAAATTTCTGCTCATTCGGATGATAAATGGATTTTTGGCGATTTTTTTTTTTTAATGTGAGACTTTGAGGGTCCTCCCACTGATCCCCATTCCGCCTACAAAGCTGAACAACTGTAAATCAACTCGAAAATACGTAAATAATACAGCGCAACATAGAAGTATGGGTTTGATCATACCTTTTTAACAAAAAATCTTTGTTTTCGCTTAAAAAATAGTAAAAAACAAACATTGTTAACCTTCGCTTTCATGAAGACAGTTTTTTACGTGAACTCATGGTATCTACCTGGGTAGATAATGACTTTATGCATTCAATTTGTGTTAGAATTTTTATTTATATACTAATTTGTTGTATCAAAATATCTAATACATATTATAAGAAGTAATTTTACAGCCATCTATGCATCGCGATTCGTATATTTCGGGTAAAAAACTGTCTGAAGTCATCCAATTTTACAATAAAACTAAAGGAGGCGTTGATTAGGGAAAAACATGTGTCTCAATATCCAACCAAAAGAGCAAAAATACGTTGGCCTGTGGAGATTTTTTCAATTCATTGGATTCTTCAGCCCTAGCAGCTTAAAGTATATGACAAAAACAACACACAAAGTACGGAAATATATTACTCTAGACGTAGATTACTCTTGAACTCCTTGGGTACAAATCTTTGCATCGCACAAATAAATCTCTAGCCGAAAATACGATGGTGTTTTTTAACAAGACAGCATTGAATGTATTTAAGATAAGCTTTTGAATAATTTTTGATGATAGTATAAAGTAAAGCTAGTTAAGTAACAAAACCAATATAAATTATAAATTTGAATGTATCTTCCACGGTATACAAAAAATATAAAATATAAAAAAACTTCTTTTTTTTTATTTGTTTGTTTTCTAAAAATTCGGCAAATTTTGATAACTGAGCTGAAAGAAATTTCAAAGTTGATAAAAACTGTGTAAGTTATTAACAACTGAATATCCAAATATCTACCTCGGTAGATACTATGAAAGCGAAGGTTAAGGTACAAATTGATGTTTGTAAGCTATTTAGAGACTCGTTCAGATTGCATTGATATGTTTACAAGAGTTGTTCAGCTTTACCGTAGCTCCAACTTTGCTAAATAATGTTGGTGGACTCTTAGCTATATTATTACCATACATAGCACAGTGGGTCAATCGAAATTTTTTGGAAATAAATCTGGCATTTCTAAACGGCTGGTCTGATCGGAATAAAATTTTACGAGGGCGTAGCCTAGTTTTAATTTATTAAAATAGACCCTACAATTGCTCCAGGGGCGGCGCAATGTGAGCTCAAAGTAGGGTACCTTCGACATAAAAAATTGTTTAAGAACATATAACAAATTTATGGTTTTCTGTAAGGTATCTTTGTGGAAAACATTTTGGTATAAAAAATATGTCGGCTTTACACCCTTCGGAAATTTACCTATTTTTAATAACTTAAACTCGAATAATCATTGGCTACGCTCATGTCAAATTTTATTCCGATTGGGCAAGCCATTTAGAAATGCCAGATTCATTTCCAAAAAATTTCGATAGTTAACGATAAAAACTGATGACACCTTTTTTTGAGGGCCCACTGATTTTCAGAATCTTTGGAGGTCCTTAAAGAAATTGGTCACCAAAATCGCCAAACTGAGTAAGCGTTTTATTACCGTGTGTTTTTTCAAAAGTCTACATTTATGCACATTGTATTTTAATTGGAAATTTAGCATATTGAAATTAAAATCAATTAAAATTAAATTTTGTATTCCTAAAAATAACTTTTAATGATAATACTATTACTTCGATTCATAATATGACTTCATTGGATCATAATATAATTTGATTGAGTCATAATATGATAACTTTGAGTCATATTATGATCGCTTTGGATCATAACATTATTACATCAGAACATAATATGGTCATATATGACAATGGTATTGCGACTAGTTATATTTGATCATAATACTAATACTAATGATCGTAATACTAATAATGGTCATAATGTGTTTGGACTACAATCATAAATCATATCATAATATGTTGCTCTATGATTATGTTTACAACAACCATGTTTTTTCTCTGCGTGTATGTGATGGAAATCGATTTCGAAAAGGAAAGTAAATGTACTTATTGTTTTCGATTTGTAAATTGTTTAGGCCATATAGAATAGACATAGAGCGGAAACTCTCCTGTCAAAGACCTAACTCAGTTGTCAGAAACCTAAGTGGTGGGAATGTATTAGTAGAAAAAACTATATGGAAACAAAAACAACACACGTATGTGTGATTATTTTGAGTAATTTTTATGTTTGAGTTTTTTTCTAGTTTCCGCTCTATGTTTCTCTATGATTTATGTGCTGTTTTGCTATATCGAACGAGTACTTTGAGTGGAAATTTAGCATGTGTTTTGTTATTGTAACAAAAACAAAATACATGTAAAACGTCCACTCAAAGCACTCGTTCGCTATAGAAAAACAGCACAGCACGGTGGTCAATTCCGGCCAAAAATCCATAACTTCTTTATTTCTTCATAAAAATTTTGGAAAATTAGTATTTGTATTAAGAATAACATAACCATCCGATCGATGAATATTTCGATGTTCAAGTACAGGGTTTGGTCAAAAAAGCATGGACGTTCTAAAAGTATCAAAAAATTACATGTAAGCGGCTGAAATTTATTCCAAAAATAAAGAATAAAATATGTGATCGGAAAAAAATCGGTCATTCAAATTTCGGATTACATATACAGGGTTTGTCCAAACAATCATGGACGTTTTAAAAGCATCGAAAAAATTAGGTTATTCATGTAAATGCCTGAAATTTAGTCCAAAAATGAAGAATAGCATAAGTGATTGAAAAAAATGGTCGCACAAATTTCGGAATACATATACAGGGTTTGGCCAAACAAACGTGGACGTTTTGAAATTATCGAAAAAGTTAGGTTATTCATATAAAATTTGAAATTTGGTGTACATTTAAGAAAAACACACTTGATCCATCGGAAAAAATATTATAAATTGCATATAGGAGTTGGCCAAATAAACATTGACGTTATAAAAGTATCGAAAAAAGTATGTGATTTTTGTAAATGCCTTCAATTAGGTTTATAATTAAAAATAACATAAATGAACCATTGCAAAAATTTCGACATACAAATACATGGTTTGGCCAAAAACATTTGTAAAATATGTAGGCACTGAAATATTAGAATGGCAGATAATTGCAGCTGAAATTTATAGTACTTACTCTTGATACTTTACAGTATTAGATGTAATTTACACTTAACCTCTAATAGTCCCATTTAATTTGTTCTGGCCTTTCAAACTTTTTTTTAATTTAGTTTCTATAGATTTTAAACTAGTTCCAAATCATTTCACTATTATATAAAAATAACACACAAAAACTCCTTAATAACTACATAGAATGGTTAACTGCTAACTTTTTTATAAAAGCATGTGCTAATTTGCAAAAAAAAACTTTAAAGAAAAAAGCACAGGCTACTTCAATTCAAAAGTAAAAATATCACATTTTCCGAATATTAAAATGACAAGAAAAACCTTTGACTTTACAGCTCTATAAATAACCATATAGTTACTTTATAGCCAAAATAATTATGATACTGTATATTCTGAAGTGTTAAGAACAATTTACCATCAAAATTTTATAAAAATTAAAAAACAAAAAAAATGTTTGGCCGAAATTTATCACCATGCATTGGGCTTAATTTTGATACTTTTGAATGAATTTGAATTTTGCTACGCGATTAATAAGGCTTTCCGAAATTGTATGAAGATTGATGAAGGACCACATCTGAACGATATTTTGGGCACAGAAAAAACTGCATTAGAATACTTCTTCAACAGATTTCCGTAATGTACGGACCCCAACAAAACAGAATTGCTATATGAGAACTTCTGCATATTTTCTTCTTTCACTTTTGTATCACTGTGTAATAGAATTAATTGATGATCCATTAGATCTTACTTTAGAAAAAGTATATTAACGATTACGATATGATGATTTAGACATGTTACAGATTTTATGCTCTACAGCTCAGCCAAGAAAACTCTGATGAAAATCTATTTTCACTGGTAAAAAGATCATTGAGCTTGAGACCATAGCGCCGAACGATATAACAGCGGATTTCATGCTAGATTAATGCTGTTTAAATAAGCAACGGGCGGTACTGAAGTAATTTGGAATAACCTGACATATTGATCCATGTATTTTGCTATCCACTGTGTTCGAGAATAATAACTTTACCGAAAGTAGTTGCTTTCACTAGGTTTTCGAAGAATCTAGGATAGCCATGTTACTACTACGCAGGACGATTAGAGCTCGCAACTATTATTCTTCTCAAATATTTCCAATTTTTTGCAATGACGACTTCTTTGGGTTTAGAGAGAACGAATTTCATCTAAAATTGCTACATGTTAAACTAATATTTAAAAATTTAAAATAAAATGCCACCATATAACTTTTTTACATATTATTTCACTGTAACCCCTCAAACAAAGACATTCGTATTCGCAATTGTCTGCATACATATACATTTTCACACACATCCCCACATATGTTTAATGACAATAAATTTTCGCATTATCTTCATGTGTGTGAATATTGGCAATATTTTAAGGATTTTAAGTATCAGATCATAAAATACTCATAAGGGGATTCACAAATGCCATTTTTTTCTCGTTGCTTCCTTTATTTACAGTTGTGAGTATTTTCTCTTTGTATTCCAAATGTAATGAATGGCAGAGACAGAAACCGACCGCACTTATCATCATCTTATGATTATGACTTTAAAGAAAAGAAATTCATACACTCGTACTTTTCAACAGGATTTTAGATTTTTTTGTTATACAAGAATTTTATTAACAAAAAAAGTAGCAAATAATAACGATAGAAAAACACACACAGCCACACACACAAAAGTCACATTGAATGGTTGAACAATTTAAAACAGGAAATGCCTCTTACGCACGCAATTCCAGTGAAAAATATGACAGGGAAAGATACGTTTATACAGATATCCTGTTCATCATTTATTAGAGGCATGGATCAGAAAATGAAAATGCAAAATTTATACTTACATATATAAAAAAAACCAATGAATGAGAAAGAAAGAAAGTTTTAGATATATGCAAGTGAAACTATAGATGAGTTAGGATAAAAACGTATCATATTAAGTCTTCAAGTTAATCATAAAACTGTTATATGTAGTTTTGCGGAAAAACTTTACACTAGTCTACAAGGGATGGTAAATATTACGTCCTTGAATTAATATTCCTATAATTAAATACCAGCAGCATTTTATTCCATTGTAGACTCCAAAATATTCTGGTTCCAATATCCTTGATAATTGTATTCAAATGCGGCACATTTTAAATTTTTCATATGCCCGAGGTAATCTACATTGGGGATCTTGGTCTCCATCCATTTGGTGTTTAAAATTAAAATTCCCCCAGACTCAAGTACACTTCCCATATAGCTATTCTAAACTACTGGTCCGATTGCAAAGTATATGTGCTCCAGTATGATTCGCTTGTACCTTATAATATACAAATTTATTACCATTTTTTTCGAATGTGCTCAATGTGCAACATACAGTATGGGAATTCCAAAATAAGTGGACAAAAATCTGTATTTTCTTAATGGATAGTCCGATTTTAATAAAGTTTCCCATGGCTATAGAGGAAGTGTAGTTGAATCTAGGTCTTGAATTTTAACTTTAATGGGACCGCAATGTAGATTGCCTCAGGTATATGAAAAATTTAAAATGATATCAAATTTGAAAGATTTGAACGATTTTGATATTTATGGAATCTGGAAACCATTGCTATATATACATTTTATCTCTTATATTTAACGATATATTCGCATTTGAAAAGTAACAATTAAGAGTGTTATATTCATTCGGTTGTATGTACTTGGTAATTAAGTATTAAATTTTAGTTATACAGAAAATAAAAAAAGTAAATAATGTATTTATTAGAGCAATGCCTCCAATTCTTGGTTTTCAAACTTGTTTGGCAGACCTGGGCGATCTTTGTCTTCCGTGTCAAAATCATCACTTTTGAACCGAACAAACCATATCTGGCACGTTGAAACCAATGGAACACATTATCTATAAGATGAGCTTAGACTTGTGCTTTAGCGGCACTCTTTTTTTCAAATTAAAAAAGTAAAGTAAAACTTCCCGCATATGACGATTCGACATTTTCGAAGCCAACTAAGTGAAAATAGATGATAGATACGTACGCTTCAAAATTACATATAAGTTATTAAAAACAAACCCGCGTACGAAAGATACGCCATCTATTGTACATTTCGCCTTGTTAAGTCATACACCCAATACAATTTTATCCAAAATTTCTTTACAACTGTACAATGTCAAAAATTTAAATTTTCCAAAAAATTAGTTTTCTTTTTTTTTCAGAAAATCTTCCTACAAATCTTAATTCTTAAAAATTTAATACATTTTTGAAAACAAGACGCAATATTAAAATTATTATTTACCTGTAAAATGAAGGAAAAAGTCTAACTGAAATCAATGATATTGTAAAAAGACCACGCTCAAAAAACCGGCACAATGGCAAATAAACCAAGAAATCAGCGTCCAAGAAAACTAGACCACCACTTAGAGAGAAGAATTGTACGATTTGTAGAAGGTAATCCAAAAATTAGCGCATGTGTAATTGCGGAAAACTTGAAAACTAGTGATGAATTAACGGTAAACCCCCAAACTATTGAGCATATTGATAAAAATTTTTTTTAATCGAATTTTTTTTAGCGATGAAACTAAATTTAATATTTTTGGTTCTAATGGAAGAAAAATGAAATGGAAAAAGCCAAATACTGAAATGGATCCGAAGCATTTGACGCTAACCATAAAGCATGGAGGAGGTAACGTAATTGGTTGGAGTTGCATGGCTTCATCTGGGTTGGGGAATCTTATTTTTATTGAAAAGACGATGGATAAATATGCATACCATAATATATTAAAAGAAAACTTAAAACAAAGTGATGCAAAAATTATGATTGGGACGTTTGTATTGCTTCCAATAAGACAACGATCCCAAACACAAATGTTCCTAAGCAATTAAATCGACCAGCTGAGTCACCTGATATCAACCCAATTAAGTATCTATGGAATCACTTGGAAATAAATATTCGGCAGCACAATATATCGAGTAAAGATCAGCCGTAAAAGCCGTTATAATGGAAGAGTGGTATAAAATAGATTTCCTAACAACAACAAAGCTGATCCATTCCATGTACTGCCATTTAAATGCTGCAATTGCTCAGAAAGGAGGACCTACCACTTATTAAATGCAATTAATTTTAATATTGGGGTTTCTTGCCTTAAAACGGTCAACTGTACGGAGACTTTTTTGGTGATACTTTTAGTACAATTATTGAATTTATGTAAATTTTTAAGTTGTTAATGAAAATGTTTTTTTTATGTTGATTTCTAGTTTATAAAATTTTTTATAAAATTAATTAAAAAAAATTTTAAATATGTATTGAAAAGTGACCATAAATTGCTAGTTTATATTACAAGTATTTCTGTACGGAGACTTAATTGATTCGTTGTTCTCAAATTCAATTGAGAACAAACATTTGAGGGCCCCCTCCTTGGTGTTTAAAGTCCAAATTCAAAACCTTAACTCAAATGCACCTCCTCTATAGGTTCAGAAATGACAAATTTATATCCATTTTCTGTGTTTTTGGAATTCCTCCACTGCTGATGCAATTGATTAAGTTAAATCATCATCCCAAAATATGAAAGAACAATATAAAACTCGGCAAAAGTGAAGGCCGGACATTTACGAAATATTTATTCGTATCACCAAAGTTTCATATCGAACAAAATTTTCCCCGAAAAATTTCCTTTACCTCGTATCATATCCAACAAAAGTTTACATGCTTAAGACATCATGTCACCTTGTGTAATTTCCAGCTGAAAAGAAAAAAGCTAAATAAACCAACGACCAACTTTTCCTCTTGATGATATACATTTATTGTCAAGGCTTCTTCGATTTATTCTTAAATTTCTTTCATAGATTCGCATATGCTTTACCATGCCACTGAATCTAATCTTTATTGTGTCATGCTTCAATATTTTTTTATGTTTTTGAATTTTTGAATTATTGAAATGGTTTTTTACCCAAAAATCCAATAATGACTGTAAAACATTTAAACTCCCACCCACCCTTTCTGCTTTTCTCTGCCATTGTCATCAGGATTTGTTTAAAATCACTTTTTTAAACATATGATTTGTTATGTATGGAAAAGCGTGTGTGCGTGTAGCTTATGATACTGTTAAAAAAAAGAATTTATTTTTCTTTTTTTTTCACCGATTATTATCTTTAATACCAGAAGTCATAATTTTTATGTATAAAAACTAATAAATATTGCTGATTTTTTGCTTTTTTGCTGTTTTTATTTGTTTGCCACATATGATAAGCCTGCAAATTTATTGAAAAACTTGAGATTTTTATGGTTTTTAATTGAAGAACATTTTGGTTCAAAAAGGTGGTAGTTTAAAACAGGATGTGAACGAAAAAAAAAATTGTAAAATAAATTCTCTGTATTTATGTGCATTTGAAGGTGGTTATATTTCCATTTTTTACAATATACTACAGATGAGTGTTTTATGAAATAAATTCATATTTAAATGTTTACACATGCGATTTATGACCAATTGCTTTGATCTTAAGTGTTTCATGGTTTTTGTGTGCAAATTCTTCTTTTGTGTCTAGATTAATTTATAAAGATATGGCAGCTCGCAAACACTTTTAATAGCAATAAAATGTGATTATGTTTTTATCCTTGTATCCACAACATTAGGTGGAGATATAAGTATTTTATCTATTTTGGGAAGCTTTTGATGTATTAATCTTTTATTTATACATACATGTGTATATTTATACTTTAGGATGAGTCCTTTTTTCCAAAATATCAAAATACCAAAAATAATGGTCAAGTGGAAATAATGTCGCAATTATTCTGCAACATAGCATTCTGACAATTAGTAAGATGTGTTAATACTTTGAAAGTCTAAAGTGCTTGGGCCAAAGATCGAGCTGTTCGCACTTTGACGTAAGTGTAAGTGGGCCAAAATTATCATTCATATAAGTCGCTGCTTTGATTTTGGGGCTATACCATTAGTCCAAGCTCGTTTATATCTACGGGCACTATTCTTTACTTTGCGATCTAGATTTGAGTATTGCGGTTGTAATAGTGCTTTCCTAATAAGCACACATAAGATTAAAATTCAAGTGGTTGAATTTTAACTGGAATTCAATTTGAATTTCAATTCAGTTTTCAAGTATTTTTCAAGTAAAACAATGTTTGATAATGTTTGAAAATTTGTTTCAAACTTTTTTTTATTATCAAGATAATAAAATTTAAATTCGAAAAAATAATAGTAAAATCAAAACTAGACTCTAAAAAAATTGTTGCATTGTTTACTAAACATAGGTACGGAATATAACCACTCAATACAGCAGTCAACAGTTCCATAAAATGTGAGAAGTACATCCACAGATCACAAATATAATCAAGACAACAATAATCCTGGAAACATCATTGACAATGCAAATTTTGAAAGAAAAGAGGAACTGAAAAACTAATTAGCTCAATTATATTGATGCTCCAAATCTGTATTTATAATTGAATTGTAATATTTCATGTTAATTTATGTAAAAAAATGTAATATAAATAAAACCTAAAACTAATTATTTTGTTCGACTTGTATTGAACTATAATTCAAGGGTTGAATTAAACTATATTTCAAAGCTTAAATTCAAGTATTTTTCGATTTGTATTTCATTGTACCTCAAGGCTGGAATTCAACTGTATTAACACTATAATGTTTGACTTGAATTCAAGTTTCCTTTTCACTGGAGAATGCTATTGAAATAAAGTGTAACCCAAGTGTATTTCAACCCTTGAAGTTTGAATGTATGACTTGAATTAAACTTGTTTTACACTTGAATTCCAGCAAAAATGCTTATTGGGTTAGCGCTGCGTGTTTTAGCTGAGCTGATTATGCTCCAAATGTTCCGAAGCAGCATCTGTAAATATGTGTTTAATCCCAATAAGCATTTTCGCTGGAATTCAAGTGTAAAACAAGTTTAATTCCAGTCATACATTCACATTTCAAGGGTTGAAATACACTTGTAGTACGCTTTAATTCAATAGCATTCTCCAGTGAAAAGGAAACTGGAATTCAAGTCGAACATTCCAGTGTTTATACAGTTGAGTTCAAGTCTTGAATTAAAATTCAATTCAAGTAGGAATAATACTTGAATTCAAGCTTTAAAATACAGTTTAATTCAATACTATAATTATTGTTTAATTCAAGTCGAAAAAATAATCGGATTCAAGCTTTGATTTATTTATTTTACTAATTAATTAATCTCAAATTTTTTTTGGATTCTATTTATTTTGCAAAAAAAACATGTTTTATATATTATTAAAATACAAATCAATTAAAAACAATCAGCTCATTGTAAGATCTTGGAGATGCATTCTGAAGTTTTATTACTTTCGATTTCCTCTGGAAATCTAAAACAAAATATTTAACAGTTTCATCTACTGACGAGTCTTTCATTTTTGGGAAATTGGCGATGGATTCTGTGTGATAAGGAAGGAATTTGTTATACACTCCATATTGCTTTTTCGCATTTTACTTACTGATGTTTGATGTGATAGAAAAATTGTTTAATCTTTCTTAATAATTTTTTAATTGTTTCTTAATAATTTTTTTAATTTGATGAATTTTTGTTATTTGTTTGACAAAAAAGAATATGAAATATGTATTTCAAAAATAATGTTTGACTTGAAAAATAATTGAAAAATGGACTGGAATTCAAATTGAATTCAAATTTAATTTCCAACACTTGAAATTAAATTTTTGAGTGCTTGTTGGGATAGTACTCAAGTCATTTCCATCATTGTTGGATGTTGAAAACAATGATTTGTTCAGCATATGTAAGTAATTGAATGTGGCCGAGGAGATTCTAAGTCTACTTACATCAGTCGCAGATCCAAGGCAAAAAAAATATCACCGCGGCTGGAGTATGTAATATCCTCTTTCAATGGATTGTCAAATACTTCAAAGGGTGCATATCATCAGGCCATCTCAATTCACTTAAATCCATAAACTCTTTGCACAACTATACTAGGCGCGAGAGTTCCATTAACGTTCTAATATTCCGTGTTTCAAATCTTGTCCATGTTTTCTTGCTAAAGGTCCTCATCAATAGATCAGATCGTTTTCTTTCCTTTGTTTCTACACAGAGAAAACAGATTCGTGATAGCAACCGTATTTGTTGGCAATCGAATGATTCGGTTGCATACATAGAATTTTTCAGTTCTAACAACAGAAAGTCAGTTGATAAAGAAGAATTTCAGTTGAGGCAACTAAACTTTAGTTACCCCTTACAAAATATTGTAGTAACAACTGTAAAATTCGGTCACTAAAATAGAATCATTCGATTGGCAACAAATTCGGTTGCTATCACGAATCTGTTTTGTCTGTGTATTTCAGTAATCAGTTAACTTTAAGATGAAGTAGTTGCTTAGTCTTCCGCATGCGATCCTGGTGCAGTAGCTGCCAGTGTAGCAGACTTATGTGGAATTCTTCAAAAGCTTTGGTCATCATCATCATCATAACTTGAAGTCTAGCCATTAAGGGTACCGGCTATAAACTAAGTTTCAGAGACACCTCGTACTTACCTAAGCAGTCATATTAATTTCTAGACAATTTAGGTTAAATGATAATAAAACCTGACAAACACTGTGTATAAACTTTTAATTATTAGGTGTACGACTTAAAAATGCGGGAATTTTTTTTAATAGCTTAGCTTTTATTTTATAACATTTGTACAATATAAATTTATTCAAAGTATTGGAAATTTTTAGCTATGAACTTTTCCAATCTTTCTGCCAACATATGGATTCCGAGCCAAAAGAACTGATCATCTTTTGAGGCCAAGAACGAATCAAGCCAATATCCGATACTCTGTTCTGAAGTAAAGCGTATCCCAGATAGAGCGTTCAGCATCAAATAGTTGGATGGGTCACGGTCTGGACTTTAAAGCGGGTGAGACAAAACTCCCCAACCACTTCATTCTAATAGTTTTTAGCAGGTATTGCAACATGTGGTCGATTGTTGCCATGATGGAATATTTCGGTTTCATGTCTGGCCGCAAATTCTGGGCGTTTTTCGGCCAAAGCTCCCTTCAAACGAATCAGTTGCATTCGGTACAGGTTCACTGTGATAATCTGGTCAGATTTCGGCAATGAATCCTGCTGTTCGCAAACGTCTTGAAATTGCTGCTTGATTTTTACAACAGTCTACATGTAGTAACTCCTCCAAATCTTGGTCTTCATATTTTTTTTCTGGACTGTGCGAGCTTTGTCTTCCGTCACCACTTCGGTCTAAATCGCACAAACCATCTCTCACACGTTAAAACCAATGAAATACATTCACCATAATCTTTTGTGAGCAATCAATGTGCTTCAGTGAAATAAATTCACCATAAGCTTCGGTGAGCAATCGCTGTGCTTCAGCCGTACATTTTTCAAATTAAATGCATACTTTTTAACAGGTATTTCAACATGTGACCTTCGCTGTCATGATGGAATATTCCTAATTCATGCCTGGTCGCATAATCTTGGCGTTTTTCGGTCAATTATCGCTTCAAACGAATCAGTAGCGTTCGGTACATGTTCCCTGAAATGGTCTAGTCAGATTTTAGCAACTCATAATAGACAGGGAAGTACCTTAACGCCATGGATATTTGGTTTTGGTTTCAATTTGGCTAGTTGGCCGGGCTGCACATACGATATCTTACGATTCGGGTTATCGTAATGGATCCATTTTTCATCGCAAGAAATGATTTTTTTATTCAACTAATCAGCAAGTATTACTCTCGTTTTGTATTCTTAGATTTGAAATTCCCATAATATACTGGAATTGCAGAATAGGAATTGAGTTATTTGGAATCGGCGAAAAACCTATCAAAATGGGAAATATTTTGTTTATTTGCTAAAAGAAACTTAAATTTTTATTTTTCATTCCCCTCTTGAATTTGATTGATTGTAACTCATTTTTGATTTTATTCATTCAAATTCCAATTCATTTGAATGAATTCAAAATCAATTCACATCAAACGAATTTGGAAATGAATTGCAATTTACTTTAACAAATTCATTTGAATTGAAAACGAATTGCAATTAATTTTACAGATTCATTTGAATTGAAAACGAATTGCAATTCCTTTTTACAAATTCATTTAAAGTGAATTGATTTTGCCTAATTCGTTTGAATTGATTCAAATTTCATTCAATTCTATTTTGTTTTGAAAAGTATTAATTCAAAATTTAGCTAAATGTACGAAATCTGGCTGTAATTATCCTATCTGAGTAGGGCTTCGCTTAGAAAGCAATAAGCCTAAGCCTGATGCTTAGGTTTGAGGGTTTGCCATAAAAGATAAGATGAAGTCCGTATGGTGTTATTTGTTCTCCCGCATCAGGCCGATTCATAAACTCTTTGCACAACTGAACTAGGCGCTATGGTTAACGTTCTAACATTCCATGTTTTCGTGATAAAGGTCGTCATCAAGAGATCTGATCGTTTTCTTTTTTTGGATTTCAGTAATTAAGATGAAGTTGCCGATCCTGATGCTGAGACTGCAAGTTGTCACCAGCCATTCTTGGTGGAGTTTTTCAATGAGTATGATCATCTCCATCCTTCTTCTTCTTGAGACGGTTACTTGAAGTCTAGCCATTACCTAAGAAGTCATATTATTTTTTTTTTGACAATATAGGTTAGATAATAATTAAAACGGTGAATCACCGTATATAAACTTCTAGTATACTTCAAATTAATTTCGGCGCAATTGTTCTTAATGTATTTCTTTTATTCAATTCATTTTTTAAATTTCATCATAAAATACCTAAAAACTGTTGGCCAGAAAAAATTTTACTTTTAAATTTCAATAAATCCTCTTTAAACATTAAAAATTTTAACTTGCCTTCTTCTTTTTAAACAAAAACCTCAGCCGCTATTTAAAAATCAACTGTAAATTCTCTGTAATGAACTGTTGGTCACAAGTGTAAATCCTATTACTACGAATTGAAACAAAAGTAATAATATTCCTTTATTCAACCAAAAAAAAAAAAAATTTAAAACAAAAAAAAACATGAAACCATAATAAAAATTATTTTGTAAAAAAAGCGAAAATAAAACGAGCCATAACTAATTTGTTTAAATGTATTTAAAAGAATAAAACATAAGACAACAGCAGGTTGTCTTCAGCATTTAAAAACATAAAAATGAAATTAAGATGAAATAAGAAAAAAAAGCACAGAATCATCATCATTCTTGTCAGTTTCATCCCTCATGCTGGAAAATAGTAAGATGAAAATACCTTTGACTCAACTCCCTTACCTTTTAGACTTATCAGTACTGCGCTTCTACCTCGACTTTCTCAGACTAATGACAGCTTATTAGCATTTTTAGTACATAACGTTGGTCCAAATAATAATGGCAGCCAACGTATGCTGCTGCTGATGCCTTCGCTGCTTTATGGAGTTTTTCCATCTAGGGGTCGTTTATAATTTTCAATGGTCTGTTATTGCAACAGTCTGGCCATGGTTTTACGCGTGTCTTTAGGAAATATTTGTGATGACTTGTATGTTTTATGAGTTTTTTTAAGGTAAAACTGTCTTGTAGAAAACAAAAACTTTTAAATCCTATTTTGGCCACAAAAATTAATGGTATTTTCAAATAGCAGACATATTAAAGTTTACTTTATTTGATACACCTTCATCAGTATTTATTTATAATGTATTTTGATTCGAGTTTCGTGTCTTGTATAAAAATATATTTTTGCTTTTTTATTAGAGATAAATGGAAAGCAAAAGCAATTATGGTTTAAAACTTTATGTGCTGCTTTTCTATAGCGAACGAGTGCTTTGAGTGGACGTTTTACATGTATTTTGTTTTTGTTTTTCCACTCAAAGTACTCGTTCGCTATAGAAAAACAGCACATTAATAAAATTATTAAATGATCGAGATATTCGAAAGTATTGGATATTGAAAACATACCAGAATTCCGTTACTCGCAACTGATCTGGTTGATACAGGCAAACATTTTTTTATTGTAAATTTTTTTAATCACCCTAAATTTTAAGCTATTTTTTGATAAAATAATATTTTTACTGCAATTTTTTTGTATTACTCTTTTAAATACATTGCATTTTATATTGTTTTTATGTTTTCGAAATAAAAAGTGAAGAAATTATTTTCAAACGCGCCCTTTTTTATTGATATCAATTTGATCCACTGCGACTAGTATCGATTGAAAATAATTGCGACTAACGGAGGGTTAATGATTTATTAACACAAATGGAAATAAAGCTCTAAAAACATGTTTACTGCTCAAAGAATATGCTGTAAAACCCGAAAAATATGCCATTTGTAAAATGATAAGTGAGCTATTCGGACAAAGTTTGAAGAATCTTGTAATTATTGTTCTCAAGATATTTAGAAATAACTGTTTACTATGTTTGATAGGTGACTCACTCCCTGTTCCGATCCCTCCCATTTTTGATTAAACCTCATGCACTGATAAGAAACTGAATCATGTAAAGTTTCAGTTATTTTTCATAAATGCCACACCCACTAATCCAATCCCGCCCATATATAGTTCTTCAGATATTCGAAATAAACAATTTGCATTGTATGGGAGGTGCCACGCCCACTAATCCAGTAACGAAAATGTCCAGCCAAACTATATGGAATGATAAGGGCAACATTTTAAATCTTCTCTAGATATTCGAAAATAACTATTTACTTTGTAGGGGAAGTGCCATACCACCTGACCCTCCCCATTTTTGGTTAAACTTCATGTACTGATAAGATGAAGAAAAACCGGTTTTCTAAAACAGACGACTTTCTGAATGCTGTAATTTTCATGATACCGATTTCTCTACTTATTACGTTTAAAAACTACTAAAAGTTTATACTTTAGTTCAATCATTAAACCATTAAATTTTGCAATCACATTAAATACTAAATATTTCTAAAATTATTTCTATGAAATCATGTACAATTACAATTAATTCAATTAAATTTGACCATAAACTATGAATTATTTTATGCATTTTTGAACCTAAAATTAACGTAAACAATTAAAAATGCTTGAATGCATTTAATTGGACTTAATTGAAAAACAAATACCTGCGTAATATACACTCACACACACTTGACTTTTTACACACCCACTTAAGTAGTAAATATTTATGTGAATATACCCAGCTAGCATTTTCGATTGTAGAAGAATTATTCGCGATCGGAGCTGGCGATTAGATTAATCGTCCACGATATCGTATTCCGATCGCGCTAGTTCAGTACAACGAGAGAAACTGTGTCCTGACGGCGGCTCTTTTATATGACTCGTCTACGATGCCCCCAAATGAATCGTGTAAGACTCATTTATTCCTACTTCAAACGAGCTTTGAATAAATCGCTGTAATGAATCTTCTACGATGCGCCAAAAATAATCGTGTAAGACTCTTTAAGACCCACTTTAAAAGAGTCTTGAAACAATCGCCAAAAATACCTTTAATTGATCATAACAGTGGGTACTAAATAAATAGATAGTTTTTTTTTGTGTTTTACATTCTTTAATAATAAATAGAAATATGTATAGTTAAATATATAAAAAAATTGAACTATATTATTATTAAATTATACTATGTTCAGTCACCTTTTAAAGTCGGTCACCAGCATGCACAAAGTGTTGATGCAATACTTTATTCATTCCCTGCATCGTCCGCTTTGAGGAATTTCGAATGACACAAAAGGAAAGACAATATTAGAATACTGTAAGAGCATGTCATAAAATCCACTTACTTGTTATAATATGTTTTATATTAAAGTGTTGAATGCTGGGCTTATTGTTTGTTCCCCGCCAGCTTAACTTTGAAGCCACCTCGTCGCTCAGGATTTTGTTTATGACATTCCTAATAAATGATTTGGAGCCGTCGCCACCAACTTTACCAATAATGTATTTCTGTAAAGAAAGATATATGTAGATTGATAGATAAATATAGATGCAGTTGTTGGAATAGATAAATACATGTATAAACATATAGACATACCAATTGGACAACAATATCCTCGTTCTGTAGTACTTGTTCTTGCAATTATTCTAACTATTTTAAAGTTGTTAGAGGTAAAGAATTAGTGCCTTATTTTAATGTCTTCAGAAAAATTGCATTTTAGCTGGCGCATCTCATTTCTTAGGTTTACCACTTCCTCTGTTAACCTGCCAATTTGCTGCTTTTCAGCACGCATTTCCTGTTTGCAAACATCTTATTTGTACCATCTGAAAGAAATAATGAAAATACAAATTATATATTATAAATAAACCGATAACTTCGTTTCTAATGTCATCATACCAGTCGCGTTATCTGCTTCTACATATTCAAATGGGACATCATCACAATTCGATAATGTTTCCCTGACTTTAACTATTTTTTTTGGAAGAGCTGCAATCGATTTCATTGTGAGCAGATTTCATGCTTCTCGCATGATTCTTAATCTTATTGCTTTAGCCGATAGCATTATAAATATATTTTAATTATTGATTTGTTATATTTAACTGATTTTAAATGTATAAATAAAGTGTATTTTTATTATTACTTCTAAAATAGTCTGGACGATTAGAAAAGGACTCGCAAAATAATCGCCATCATCAAATAATCCTTCAAATGCTAGCTGGGTACCCTGCCAACAATTACTATCCAAAAAGTGTCCCAAACGTATCATCTTGAAGTTGAAATTCATCGAATATCATATCGCTTTCTTATCGTTATAGTGTCTCCGTGCGGGAAAAAACGTTCCACGCATATGATACACACAAGTTTATACATTTTAGTGTATTATTATTATTATTATATCTAAATTTATACCTAAAAAGTGTCCTGAGAGAAGATAATGTTTCCAATTCTGCTTCTTGCATTAATATGGAAATATTTTATTGAATTCCAGTTATGAAAACATTATGCATATACTTATTTACACTAAAAATAATAAAATAATGATATAACTTAATTAACTTAATATAACTTTAATTAAAAACAAGTAAGAGTGCTATATTCGGCTATGCCGAATCTTATATACCCTTCACCTATGTTGTGGATGCATTATTATTTTTTATAATTAGTATATATGTATGTACATTGCCCACTTTCAGCGTACAGCATCCTAAATTTATCAAGAACACAAAAAACAACAACAACGCCAAACGAAACAAAACACCAAAAGAAAAAACAAAAACAAAATACGCAATACGTTTAATTGTATAAAAAAACAACAACAACGCCAAAAGAAACAAAACACAAAAAAAAAACAAAATACGCAAAGCTTGCACATCCAAACATACGTTTTGTTGTTTTTTTGTCTAAAAAACCAACACACAACCAAACAAACGTTTAGTTGTATAAAAAACAACAACAACGCCAAAAGAACAAAACACAAAAAAAAACAAAATACGCAAAGCTTGCACATCCAACCATACGTTTTGTTGCTTTTTTTGTCAAAGCATGCAATACATTGTGTTTTTTGATGAAATTTTCAGAGGTTGTCTCGGATTTTTGCTCATATCTCCGTTATTTATGGACGGATTTTGCTTATTTTAAATAGCAAAATTCTCGAAAGTATGTCTGACAGAATTGTTGAAGATTTGGATCCCGGAGATATCTGGGGCCTTCAGAAAATTGATTTCAACAGACAGACAGACAGACGGGCAGACAGACAGACAGACAGACAGACAGACAGACAGACAGACAGACAGACAGACAGACAGACAGACAGACAGACAGACAGACAGACAGACAGACAGACAGACAGACAGACAGACAGACAGACAGACAGACAGACAGACAGACAGACAGACAGACAGACAGACAGACAGACAGACAGACAGACAGACAGACAGACAGACAGACAGACAGACAGACAGACAGACAGACAGACAGACAGACAGACAGACAGACAGACAGACAGACAGACAGACAGACAGACAGACAGACAGACAGACAGACAGACAGACAGACAGACAGACAGACAGACAGACAGACAGACAGACAGACAGACAGACAGACAGACAGACAGACAGACAGACAGACAGACAGACAGACATGGCTTAATCGACTCCGCTATCTATAAGGATCCAGAATATATATACTTTATAGGGTCGGAAATTAAAAAATGTAGAAATTACAAACGGAATGACAAACTTATATATACCCTTCTCACGAAGCTGAAGGGTATAATTAGAATATAAAAAATTATATAAATTAAGTTACACTAATTAATTGGAATACGTATTTACCTTTTTATACCCTTCACCATGAGTGGCAAGTTTGTCATTCCGTTTGTAATTTCTACATTTTTCATTTGCGACCCCACAAAGTATATATGTATGTATATTCTGAATCGTTATAGATAGCGGAGTCGATATAGCCATGTCCGTCTGTCCGTCTGTGTGTTGAAATCAACTTTCTGAAGCCCAAATAACTTACATACACGGATGATACATCAATATCTCCGAAATTCTTCCGGCTCGGCTGCTATTTAAAATCGAGAAAATCGGTCCACAAATGGCTGTGATATAAGGAAAAAACTAGGACAACCTCGAGTTTTGACTTATTTTTGACCCATATCTGGATTACTAAATCATTAATATAGACAATATGGATATCTAATGATAGATATTTCAAAGACCTGTGCAACGTAGTATTTTGGACCTACAATGGGAAAAAATCGGAAAAAATATTTTTTAACCCGATTTTTTTTTTCACTAAATATTAAAAAAATAAAATTTAAAAATTAAAAAAAAATTTTAAAAAACTATTTCGAAAAAACAACTGGAAGAAAAATTAAATTTTGTTTACCTAAAAATATTTAAAATTTTTATTTTAATGTATATTTTGGTGAAGTGTATATAAAATTCGGCACAGCTGAATATAGCCCTCTTACTTGTTTTAATTTCACTAGTTATTGCATTAAATCTATACTTTTGTAAAAAAAGATTATTTATTCACACACTTTAAAACAAACACTTCAATTACAAATATAATTTAAATTAATAATTAATTAATTAATTAATAAAACTTTATTTATCACTTATTATTTAATATTTAATATAGTTAAAAACACACACTTTTTATTTAACACAACCGATGATTTTAAAATTCATAAATATACTCAGTATGTTCTTCTTCTTACTTTTAAAATGTAAACAGTAAAAAGTCGATACTAATGTAATTTGTTATTGTAAAATTTGTTACTAACCAAAAATTATATTCTTTTGTATACTAAAGTGGATCGTTTTTGTATCATAATGTATTTTTTAATATTGTCTATTAAGTTAATTTTTAGTTAATTTTTTGTATATAACTAAAATGTACTTTAAGATGGGCATAATTCGATAGTAATGTAATTTGTTTTTGTAAAATGTTTTTTATATGCTGAATAACATTTTTGCGACACAAAAGAGACACATTTTAGTATACATACATATTCAAAAAATAGCTTCCAATTGCTGGCTGGGTATTTATGTATTTCATGGCCTGTTTTTCAAAATGTTGTCCTAATATTTGATGGAAAACAAAACGTTACTAAACACATTAAAAATTTATAAAGTTGAAAGTTAATTAAAAGTATGCAAAATCAATAAATAATTATTACTAATACACATGCACATTATTACTAATATACACAACAATATCCTTACTAGGACGGCCCATAATTTGCAATTTTTAGATTTCCGGTTTTGTGAATATCGGCCCATATTTGATCATAGCCCACTTAGGTTCACTTCCGATCAATAACGCATAAATCTATTATAATTATCGTAATCAGTTTGAAATTCAACATCTATTATCCACATTTAAGCTAGGTACTCTGTTCAAAATTTCGTGCGAAATGCTGTCAAAATACATATAAAATATTTGGAATGAAATATATGCGAAATAATTTCGCACAAGCAGTACTCTGTTTTTATTGTGGAAAACATTTGAAATACATCTGTCAACCTTATTTTTTCACAAGAAATAACATACGCAGCACTTCTTTCGCACGAAATTTAAACCAACAGCTAGCTGTCAGACACCATGTAAAATTGTTCGCATGAAAAAACCATAATTTTTCGCAAATATGAACAGAGTACTAGGCTTTACACAAAAATCTTCGTACTTAATTTTATGAAGATCGGCTCATAACGGTCATAACTCTCATTTAAGGACAACTTCCGAAAAATACATTAACCAAATGTATATACACTAGAGTGCTCCAAAAAAATAAAATGGCGAATTTTGACCGTCCCCCCTCTAGAATGGTTCTATGTATTGTAAAAACTCGTTGTGAAAAATATTAGGATGATATAATTAACTGGTACCGCAACGACGCTGAAGTTTTGAGGTGCATTTACAAGGGGAAAAAATGAAATTTTTTCAGTTTTTGTAAAAATTTTGGCATTAAATAATTACTTTTGCAATTTAATTTAAAAGAATCGAAATGTACACGTAATTGTCGTTATAATAAGATATAAAAGACAAAAATTGGTTAAAAAATGTTAAAGTTATTAAAAAATCGTCAGGCCATTAACGTGTCTCAGGCCACTTGAACAAGAAATGTAGAAACAAAATTAATATATTTTGATAAATATTATAATAAAAGTACATTTTTACTTAAAATATATCCATATTTA
Source organism: Calliphora vicina (assembly GCF_958450345.1). Taxonomy (NCBI): domain Eukaryota; kingdom Metazoa; phylum Arthropoda; class Insecta; order Diptera; family Calliphoridae; genus Calliphora; species Calliphora vicina. Next base: position 56,111,951 of record NC_088781.1, on the reverse strand, counting down.
CTTGTATATGAGTTTTTGTCTTCGTTGGATACCGTTAACCTATTCGGAGGTATGACCAAACAAATTTAATTTTTTTAAAGGCAGTTTCAAAACTCCAATTTCAAATTTTTAAAAATTTTGTTAAACAAATTTCAACATTTTTTGATCATCACATTGGGATTTATTGAGAACATAATAGGTAATAAAAATATGAAAAAAGTATGAAAATACCTCCTATAGTTTTTCCGTACCTGCGATTTAAATTTTGAGATTTTCAAGAAAAACTATTTTTTTGGCCATATTTTTACGAATGAGCCGAATTTCTTTACTGTTATGATTTTTAAGCAAAAGCTATTCAGAATATTATATTCCAGGTAATTTTAAATGTAGTCTGAAAGTTTTACTAAAATCGGAAAACGTTAACCCTTAAATCGTGAAGGTCAAAAGTCAAATTTTTCAATATTTGGAATTTCTCATGGAAAGATAGCAAAATGTTATATATTTTTGGACCGATTTTGATGAAACTTAAGAAAAATATAACACATAGTCTAGTATTTACAAAAATTGCAGACAAATTATAATTAACCCTTAATAGCACTTGGGGTTAAAATTAACCTCAACTTTTAAAATCACGAAAAACACAGTCAATATGAATGGTGCTAACTTTAATGTTTTTCAGAATTAAATAAACTGAATCATTCGAGTTATTTTTTAAATCTAATAAATCAAAAGTGCACTAAAGGGTTAAAATCAATTTTATTATTCAAAAATCCTCAATAAAATATTAAATACGTTATTAAAGCAAAATTAAGGTATAAATAATATATTTTGTCCTTTGAAAAATGTGTAGTCAAAATTGAAAAAAAATGTGAACATTTTTCAAAGTGGCTTAGTAGTACTATTTTCTAATACACAATACAATATTTTAAAGTTTGTTTCCTATAAAAAACAATTTTTGATCAGCACTATTGAAATTGACAATTTTTTTTATGGTTTTAGAAGTTTGGGGTCATTTTAACCCCAAGTGCTATTAAGGGTTAATATTAATTTTTCTGCTGTTTTTGTAAATACTAGACTTTGTGTTATATTTTTCTTAAGTTTCATCAAAATCGGCCCAAAAATAAATAACATTTTGCTATCTTTCCATGAGAAATTCCAAATATTGAAAAATTTGACTTTTGACCTTCACGATTTAAGGGTTAACGTTTTCCGGTTTTAGTAAAACTTTCAGACTACATTTAAAATTACCTGGAATATAATATTCTGAATAGCTTTTGCTTAAAAATCATAAGAGTAAAGAAATTCGGCTCATTCGTAAAAATATGGCCAAAAAAATAGTTTTTCTTGAAAATCTCAAAATTTAAATCGCAGGTACGGAAAAACTATAGGAGGTATTTTCATACTTTTTTCATATTTTTATTCCCTATTATGTTCTCAATAAATCCCAATGTGATGATCAAAAAATTTTGAAATTTGTTCAACAAAATTTTTAAAAATTTGAAATTGGAGTTTTGAAACTGTCTTTAAAAAAATTAAATTAAACGAAGACAAATACTCATATACAAGTAAATATGGATATACTTTAAGTAAAAATGTACTTTTATTATAATATTTATCAAAATATGTTAATTTTGTTTCTACATTTCTTGTTCTAGTGGCCTGAAACACGTTAATGGCCTGGCGATTTTTTAATAACTTTAAAATTGTTTAACCAATTTTTGTCTTTTATGTCTTATTAGAACGACAATTACGTGTACATTTCGATTATTTTAAATTAAATTGCAAAACTAATTATTTAATGCCAAACCAGTTAGCGTTATCCTATTATCCTAATATTTTACACAACGAGTTTCTACAATACATAGAACCATTCTAGAGGAGGGGGCCTGTACCTAGAAATTTTTTTCGTCCATACAATCTTGGAGCACTCTAATATACACACAACCTCAAAGTGAGTAAACGCCCGAATTTTTTGATTTTTTTAGGATCATTGAAGTCTGACTTAAATCTTTTTTTGTCACTCAATCTCCAACAAACCGAAACATTAAAATTTTAATCGATGAATAAATTTTAGGATTTTCATTATCTTAAAAAAAATCAAATATTTGAGCCTCACTTTTGAGGCTCACTGTATATATCGATATCAAAGTAAAATTTTACACAGATCAAGTGTATTTTGCAAAAATTATACTATTGGATTTTGTGATAAGATCCACTTCTCAGAATAAATTTATAACGATAGCGCATCGAAAATTCAAATGCAAATTAAAGATCACCCTAATGCTCACATATATACACGAAATTGCGTGTACGTATATGCGCTGCAACTAATTTTAAATACATTAATGCAAACAAAGAAATGCATTTATTAAAAAATTAATTATTTCGTAATACTCGTACACTAGTTTTGATTATCGAAAAATAACGTTAGACGGTGGAAAGCAACCATTAGCTTTGTACGTTATGTACGAGACACACAATGAAAACAGTGATATTTTAACAAGTAAAAACTTTATATTCTGATACATATGTGGAAACATGATGACCCATTTTCGTAAATATAAAATCGAACAGAGTGTGACTGAAGCTATCAATCAAAGCCTTTGTTCGAATATATAAGGATTTATAACATAATGTCAACTAAATCGTCGGTTCAAACTCACCTAAGTCTCCAATTAGTACCGACAATATTCTGATATGACATTTGGTCTGACATTGTACAGTGTAAGATCTAGCCATTCTAGTGAAACAAAATTAAATATCTTGGAAAGAATATGAAAAAAATTAAGACTTATGAATTTTGGCACAATGTGTTACTAGGCCAATATGTACCATTGCACAGTGGTTTAGAAACTTTTTTTTTTGGAAATAATTCGGTATCTCAGGAACTATTGGAGATATTATTACAAAATTTCACATGGTTAGAGCTGAGGTGTTTTTGAGTTGAATTACATTTGTTCAGCTTCCTAGGGATAATACGGGCCAGTTTGGTCACCTGGGGTCTCAAAATTTTTAAAAAAATCCCCAAAAATTCATTTATGATCCGAATGAGCTGAAATTTAAAATATAAATAGTCCTTGAGAAGATCTACAAAAAATACGCTTACATATGTAGATTATCTCCTTCAGTTGAAGAGATATTTAGGTCTATTTTTTTTTTTTTTAATTTTGCTCGATTTTTTTTTGTTTTTTAGATATGGCGGCCCTACGGAGGGTCGAATTTATGAAAAAACGTACAAATTTGTCAAAGCGGGCAAGGTTTGTGGAACTTCTGAGGAGTAAATAAAGGCTTTTTATATAAGTATTTGATACTGTTGAAAAAAATTATGACCTGAGGATTGATATTTTAGTAAAATTAAATAATTTTATAAAATTTTGGGACTTCATTTACCTTAAAAACTAAAAAAACTTTCATATGGTGATTTTCCACGAATAAAAATATAAAATTTGATTTAATGTAAAATTTTAACGGTTAAAGATATCATAACAAAATTGGGAACTAATTTAGATCCAAATGTCCTTAAATTAATGACATTATAATTTTTGACATTTTTTATTTTCAAATACCGAAATTCCTAAAACGGGGAAAATGTGTTCCAAAAACTGAGTTTTTTTAGAAAAGTGCCTACTGTGACGCTATTTACCGTGTGATAGTAAAACAACTTTCTAAGTATTTAAACAACATATAGGGTTATACAAATACGGAACTTTTTGGAGGATCGGTGCTTTGCCTTTTTAGAATTTTTTACTGAAACCTAAATATTTTTTTTAAAATTGTCCAAGTTTGGATAGGTCTGGGGGATACTGTGTCCGCTTAAGTGAGCCCAATTTTACTCTACATGCTTTTACATTAAGTTTTCTTTCCGGAACATATAAAAATTGTATATAGTACCAAAAGAAAATTTGTTTCTACAAAAGAAAAAATATAGGGACTTTTTTAGGAAAAATCGTAAAAAATTAGGCCCATTTTACATGTTCCAACTTTGGATGCGTGTAACTTTTTACACGGACGAGATAACTGTTACCAAGTTTTTTTTATTTTATTTAGAATTTTATTTCCAATATAGCTGATATTTTGAAAAAAAAAATTCGACCCTCCGTAGGGCCGCCATATCTAAAAAACAAAAAAAAAATCGAGAAAAATTAAAAAAAAAATAAATAAACCTAAATATCTCTTCAACTGAAGGAGATAACCTACACATGTAAGCATATTTTTTGTAGATCTTCTCAAGGACTATTTATATTTTAAATTTCAGCTCATTCGGATCATAAATGAATTTTTGGGGATTTTTTTAAAAATTTTGAGACCCGAGGTTACAAACTTTGAGGGGGCACAAACTGGCCCGTATTACCCCTAGGAAGCTAAACGAATGTAGTTCAACTCAAAAACACCTCAGCTCTAACCATGTGAAATTTTGTAATAATATCTCCAATAGTTCCCGTGATACCGAATTATTTCCAAAAAAAAAGTTTCTAAACCACTGTGCATTGTCAAAAAAATGGGCGAAATTGGACCACTGCCACGCCCACCTACCATACAACTGCAAAAATTTAGATCTGATATTATTCGCGTTGGATAATCAAAAATTAAAAAAGCGGCGAGTTTGTTAAGAATAAATGGCGAAATTTCAATGTTTGTGCTTAATCAGGCAAAAAAATCACGTTTTGTTCGGTTTACCGCATTCCACCTTAGCTTAAATCTAATACACACATTTTTTACAAAAAATTTTTACTTGCTCATAATCAATATCAGAGTTAGAACTACTTACTACTGCTTATTTTTCCACTAATATCCTTTTCGGGTGTTTTAAGCAATTTCGTGGTATGTGGTCTTATCACTCATTATTTGTTTTTTTTTTTCATCGGCAAATTTCGGCAGATATTTTATATGGTAGGTACGTCAGACGATCATTTAAAAACAATTTCGTGATATAGCCTTATATAGAAAAGAATTTAACGATTATAGAATTTTTTTTTCCTAACTTAACGAAAATAGTAATTTTTTAAGTGAAATATTACTAAAAGAATTCTCTGTGTTCTAAAAATAAGTTCTGATGATGTGAACAGCGAATACGTTGAGCTTCAAAACAAAAAAAGAATCGTTAAAAAATTTCATTCTAATAAAAAGTTACACTCTTTTAAAAATGAGCAATTTCATGTAACTGTTTTTTTTTGATTTCAATTCACTCAAAAATAAAAGTTTAAAGCATAGAGAATAGACATAGAGCGGAAACTCTCCTGTCAAAGACCTAACTCAGTTTTCAAAAACCTAAGTGGTGAGAATGTATTAGTAGAAAAAGCTATGTGAAAACACTCGTATGTGTGATTATTTTGAGTAATTTTTTTGTTTGAGTTTTGTTCTACTTTGTTCTACTTTTGTTCTACTTTGTTCTACCGTTATATTGTTATTGTTGACAAATTAGGCAAAGTTTTTACTTTTTCTTTCATATTTGATAAAAATATTTGCTCAAATTGAAACTCAAAAAAACGACTTTTATCCAGCTAGATTAGCAAAATCTTACACTGTGCATTGGCTGCTCTCCTTCGAAGTAAGCACAGTATTGTCAGATTAGGGGAGTTTTCATCAAAAAACATGTAAACAACTAAGTAAATGAGCAAAAACATTTTTTTTAAATTTCAATAATTTATATTCGTGATTGATTTCCGGAAGAGGGTCTTATATGGGAGCTATGACCAATCATGGACCGATCACCATGAAATTAGGTCGTGTGATTTATGTCTATATGAAAGTCATTTGTGATGATTTTCGAAAACGGTTCTATGACTAATTATGTAATAAAATTTGGTGACATTAATTCCGTATATAAGGAGTGAGATCGAAAAATTCTTAACATACATATATGTTTATAAAAAAGAAACCACTAAACTTACAGCTTTAATTTTTTTTTTATTTGATTGAAATTATTATTACAATTTACAAAAAAAATTATTTTTATAGTTTTAATCACAGTGATGAAATTTTGAACCTTTTTCGGAAACCCTTCCATTAACGTTTTTATAGTGCTTTCTGTCACTTTGCTCGAACATGTAGTCCATCTCCGTTTAAAATCTACCACACTTTTGGACACCTTTTTTGTACTCTTCAATTCTCTTTTAACAAGAGCCCAATATCTCTCCACTGGCCTTAGCTCCGGGCAGTTTGGAGGATTTGCCTCTCTTGGTACAAATACCACATTATTGTTCTTGTACCACTCAAGGGCTTGTTTGCCATAGTGACAGGATGCCAAGTCAGGCCAAAAATAAGTGGACACATTATGAAGTCTTATGAATGGAAGCAGCCTTTTTTGTAAACATTCCTTGATGTAAATTTCGGTATTTATAGAGCCCGTTGTAACAAATGAGTGGCTTCTTTTGCCGCAACTGCATATTGCTTGCCATACCAAGAACTTTCTGGGAAATTTTGTCTGCTTTTGGGTCCTAAACTTTTCTTCAACATTCCCTCGAGCATCAGCAACATAAAATTTTTGACCTGGAAGTTGCGAAAAATCTGCCAGAACATACGTTTCGTCATCCATTATGCAGCAAGAATATTTTTTTATAAAACTTGACTTCAATTTCCGTGCTCTGTTTTTGGCCTCTAAATTTTTAGTAGCGTTCCTGTCAGGAACTTTTTGAGCCTTGTATGTTTTTAAACCTGCATTAGCTTTAACTTTTCGTACCAAATAGTCCGAGCACTGAGCTAACCGGGCTGCTTTCCTACCGGATGTGTTGGGAGCTCTTTTGAAAATGCGTTCTATTTTTTTGGCTTTAGAAACATCATGTGGACCATTCCTTCTACCTGAACCAGGTTTTCTATCAACTGACAAGTTCTCCCGGTACTGTTTAATAACATTGGAAACAGTTTGACGGCAGACCTTTGTATGCTTGGCCAACTTTTTGTAAGACCAAGTTGGGTTTTGTTGAAAATATTTAATAATTTCAGTACGCACTTTTTTCTGGTCACTCATTTTAATCAGATTAACAAAAAAATTAATATAATTGACATTACACATAATAACTGACATGTTTTTCAAAGGTAACTTGATCAAAAAAAAATTCAAATAATACTTGGGTTAAAAAATGTAATGAAAAACGTGTGTTAAGAATTTTTCGATCTCACTCCTTATAAAACTTATTTGTAGCAAAATTTGTGTAGATGCCTATATGCATTAAACATTTCTCACTACTGATAAAGGCCAATTTCGGGAGGACATTTGTATGGGGGCTAGGTGAAACAATGCCAGTTTCAATAGACTTAGTCCTTGGACCCCACCCCACCATGGTGATGTAGGGTACAAAAATTATATATACCGTATATGTCCAGGATCTATATTCAAACAGACTGGAATGAAGATTTATCTAAATAAATCTTTCTCAATATAATAAAAATAATTACTGAAGTTTAGCTCTTAGTTGAGTACCATTTGTTACTTTAATATATTTATTACTAATAAGTATTTTTGCAGTATTGTGTAATTTCCAGTTTCATGCCAGCTGATTTTATCGCAACTAACATAATTAACTTTTTATTGGCTGTATGACTTAAAAACTGCGGGATTTATAATAGATGGCGTATTTTTTCAACGCTATTTTTATTTTTAACATTATAGTGTAAACAACAATTTTTTTTCTTCGAAAATTTCGAATTTTGTACAAAAAATCCCGCTGAAGCTCACCTATATCTGACTAAAGCTTATGGTGAATGTGTTCCATCGGTTTCAACGTACAAGAGATGGTTTGTTCGGTTCAGAAGTGGTGATTTTGACACGAAAGTCTAAGATCACCCAGGCCAACTAAAATAGTTTGAAGACCATGAATTGGACAAGTGCTTGCAAATTCATTGGTAGCTACTTAAGTAGCAATTTCAAAATGTTTGCGTGCAGCAGGATTCATTCAAAAGCAGGGCAATTGGGTACCATACGAATTAAAGCCGAGGTACCTTGAAAGACGATTTTGTATGTCCGAAATGATGCTTGAACGCTATAAAAGAAAATTATTTTTGCACCGAATCATTACTTGCGATCCATTACAATAACCCATATCGTATGTAAAGCGTATATCTAGGATACGCTTCACTTTGTAACAGATTATCTGATATTGGCTTCATTCGTTCTTTAAGTCAAAAGATGAGTAGTAGTTCTTTTGGCTCGAAATCCATATGTTGCCAGAAATATGGAAAAAGTTCATTCCTAACTTTGAATAAATTTATATTGTACAAATGTTTCAAAATAAAAGCTAGAAATTTTAAAAATCCCGACATACTGCAACCGGCAGTATGGCTTTCGTAAATAACTTCTCTCGATTTATATTGATGTTTCTTAGAGATCGTACTATTATAGATGGAATCTCATCAAACGAGTTCAAGATCAATTCAGGGGTACCGCAAGGCTCCGTCCTTTCTCGTCAAACTTCTAATCCTATCTACTCGTTTGCAGATGACAGGAACATTTGTCACTCATATTCATTCAATTATAGACCAATCCTGTCGGAGATTGGGACAATGGCGCAAAACATTAATAAGATACGCTTAACCAGTGTTGCCATAAATTTTTTGAAGAAAACTTTTTATTTCTAAAAAAAACAACTTTTTTTTCAACAAAAAAACTTTTTTTAACTACATACATACTAAAATTACAAAACCCAATCCGTACATATAATTAGACTGAGATAATTTATGTGAATTTAGTGGTGGAGACACTTCAGCTCCTAAATAAATCAATTACCATATTTAGTAAATGAATTTGGGAACATCATTTTGAAATAAATGGTTCAACTTATTGATATCATAAATTTACAATTTTCCAAAAAACTTTTTTTTAAAAAAATACAAATTTTTGCATCTCAAAAACCTTGCAAAAAAAGGGAAAACTTGACATATGGTAACGCTGCGCTTAACCAAGATCTTGTGACAATCTGTGCCTTGGTTTTCTAAAACGGTGCACGGTGGTAATTTTTTGGGCAAAAAGTCTACTTTTTTACAGTTATTTGTTAGAAACCTTATGATGCAATTCTGTAGAGAAATGTTTCATTAGTAGAAAACCATGATTTGTTTTCGAAAAAAGGCGAATACTATTATTTTTATGTGAGTTTTGAACGATAAAACTATTTTCAGAAAGGAACCTATATGTGGACTAGTTTCAAATATGAACCGATTTACTTCATACTTTGTTGTATTTAATTATTTAAGAATTTATGACTGATACAACGTTATTTTGGAAGGACTCTTATATGGGAGGTACCCCTAGGGACTATCCGATATGAACCATTTTTAATATTTAGCATTTCTATATGAAACTAGCCAAGTGTAGCAAATTTTATTATCATAGGAGCACTCCGTCTACTTTTTGCAAAAAAAAACAAGTAAGAAAGTATGGTCGGTCAAGCCCGACCATATAATACCCCACACTAAGTAAAAGAGCAAAAAAAATGTTTCTTCTAAAATTTCAATAATTTATATTTTTGAGTGATTTTCGGAAGTGGGGTTATATGGGGGCTATGACCAATTATGGACCGATCACCATGAAATTAGGTCGCGTGATTTATGTCTATATTAAAGTTAACTTTGTTGAATTTTGTGTGTTTACCAAAATTTTTAAGCGATTTATGCACGTTAAAGTGATTTTCGGAAGCGGTTCTATATGGGAGCTATGACAAATTATGGACCGATCGTAACAAAATTTGGTGACATGAATTTTGTGTATATAAAACTTATTTGGAGCAGAATTTGTGGAGATACATATATAAATTAAACATTTATGGGCGATAAAGTCCAATTTCGGGAGGACATTTGTATGGGGGCTAGGTGAAATAGTGGACCGATTTCAGCCAGTTTTAATAGGCTTGGTCCTTAAGCCGAAAAAATAATATGTACCAAATTTGATCGAAATATCTTCAAAATTGCGACCTATACTCTGCGCACAAGGTTTACATGGACAGCCAGCCAGCCAGCCAGCCAGCCGACCAGACGGACGGACGGACGGACGGACATCGCTTAATCGACTCAGAAAGTGATTCTAAGTCGATCGGTATACTTTAAGGTGGGTGTTAGACTAATATTTTTGGGCGTTACAAACATCTGCACAAACGCATAATACCCTCCCCACTATGGTGGTGTAGGGTATAATGAACCCATTCCACTGTGCGGTGTAGTAAATACTTCACTCCATCTGATCTCCTTACTATTTACACCGCTTATACCCAAAATGGAATACAACGTTTGGAGTTACTCGACCTCGTATAGGAGAGAGCTTATCGGTGACAGTAGGGTATCCAGCTCTATTGACTCACTAGTACAATGTGGTCTGTGTTTCACTGTTCTACTGATACTACAATGGTATATGCTCTGCTGAAACTAGGGAACTGGTTCCCGAAGCCCGTAGTTTTTTACGCAACACATGTTCTTTGGCAAGGGTTTATCAATTCGCTGTCGACTGGACAGTGGATCGCACAAAACATTACAGGGCAAATTCGTTTTTTAGCCGTACTTTCCGTATGTGAAATAAGCTTTTTTCTGAAGCCTTTCCTGTCACTTTCAATATAGGAAAAATCAAATGTTCACAAACACTAATCCTGCTATCCTCTCTCCCTTGACCACAATGCTTTGCATACTGAGTGCTGGTTCAAGAAAGAATAAAAATAAACTCTATCTGTGACCACAAATATTTTATACCAAAAAACTGTCAAATGTTGAATTGTTAATAACTTGGTAAATACTGCGATTTAAAGGAAAATAAGCTCAATGTGTGATGTCTCATATTTTATATCAAAAACTGATTTTTGGTGTAAAAAACTCATATATTTTAAATCGTTAATAACTTCGTAAATACAGCGATTTTAAGAAAAATAATCTCAATCTGCGATCACTCTTATTTTATGATTTGATCCAAATTGATTGATTTGGTGTTTAAACATATGTTTTATTTTTGATGTTTATGAAGATTATTGTAGAAACATTTTAGCACCTGGAATATTAGTTAAAATATGCAGATTTTGAGTTATGACCCTCTTGCCGCAATTGAGCGATAATACTTTAATACTACACAATTTAAATATGCAGTAAACATTTGTGACAATGCTATACAAATTTATTTCAATGACCGCAACCTTCAAAACAAATTTAAACCCCCCCGTTTTTAATAAACTTACACTTTTCGAAGCACAATAAAAAAAAACATGAAACATTTTAAACTCACAATTTAAACCAAAATGAAAACAAAAATTTAGACAGTGATGAAACAACAAAGAGACTCCAAAATATAAACTGGTTGACCAAAAAATGGGGACAGGATAATAAACACCAAAAAATAAAAAAAAAACATGTGAAACGTTGACCTTTAAAGGTGTCAAAACCACTTGTTTCACGCCCAACATACGGACACACACTCACGTGTGACAATATGTGGGTGACAAAAATAAACAGGACAACAACAGCAATATTTACAACAACACGTGACTAACAGGAGTTTGTTTGAAACACACACAACTAAATATTCTTTGATGTGAAAATTTAAAAGGAAAAAAATATGGAAACATTTTAAAATACTACATACTCCCAACACTGTGTTGTTTTATTGAATTAAACTCAAAGAGTGAAATTTGTTTTATTTTGTTTCAGATTTTTATAAAGCTTTTGCCAGTGTTTATTTTCGTTTTTTAAGTATTTTATAAATACTTTTTAATTAAAATTTTCTGAGTACATTTTTATACCAACCATTAAAAAGCTGAGGGTATATTCATTTTGTCATTCTGTTTGTAACATATCGAAATGAGGAACCTGAATATAAAATTATAAGACGAGCTAGCTATGTCCGCCTATATGTCTGTTACAGACACGATGAGGCGTAGAGGGCTTGAAACTTTCCCCGAATATTATCTGTTGCTCAGAAAAATCGTTCAAGTAGATTTAGAGTTATGGACCAAAATGTGTGACAAAGTGTTACTTTTCACAATTTGCTTGCTATTTTCTTTAAATATATTGCAGATAATGTGAAATTTACTACTAATATTTTCAAATAATAGAAAATATAAAACTAACTACATTCGGGTGAACCAGACAAATATTTTATACAAAATCCAAAACAACCAGTACCCTTATAATATTGGTAGTGGGTATATAAGATTCAGCACAGCCGAATATAACACTCTTAAATCTTTATTTTTTTCCTCATTGTGGAATATGATTTCTTGTATGTAATTTTCACATGCCCTGACAAAAAATTTGAAAACAAACAACAACCCTTTTCTTAATTTTTTTGCTAACACCATCATTGCCGACATCATCATCGTCATCTTGAACAGCACAAGACAAGACTATTTTGGTAATCAAATAATTCAGTTATAAGTAAAATGCACTGTGGACTATATTTTTTTTATATTACTGTAAAATAATAAAAGGAGTGAGATCGAAAAAATCTTAACATACATAAAGGATAATAAAAAAGAAGCCACTAAACCTACAGTTTTGTTTTTTTATTTGATTGTAATTATTATTACACCTTACAAAAAATATTATTTTTGTTGTTCTAATCAATAATGATGAATTTATGAACCTTTTCCGGAAACCCTTCCATTAAGGTTTTTATAGAGCTTTCTGTCACTTTTTTCGAATAGGCCAACTACGTTTAAAACTTTTGGACACCTTTTTTGTGCTCTTCAATTCTCTTTTAACAGTAGCCCAACGTCTCTCCACTGGCCTTAGCTCCTGGCAGTTTGAAGGATTTACCTCTCTTGGTACAAATATCACATTATTATTATTGTTCCATTCAAGACATTGTTTATCATAATGACAGGATTAGACCAAAAATACGTCTTATGGATGGAAGCATGCTCTTTTATAAATATTTCTTGATATAAATTTCGGTATTTATAAAGCCATTTTTAACAAATGTTTGGCTTCCTTTTTCGCAACTGCAATTGCAACATGCTTGCCATAAAAAAAACTTTTTGTGAACTTTTTTGCTTATGGGTCCTAAACTTTTCTACAACATTCCCTCTAGCAGCAGGTACGCAGGTACCAAATAGTACGATTACTGAGCTAACCGGACTGCATTCCTACAGGATGTGTTGGGAGCTCTTTTCAAAATGCTTTATATTTATTGGCTTTAGATACATCATGTAGACCATAACATTTGAATCAGTTTGACGGCTGATCCTTGGATGTTTGGTCAACTTTTTGTAGGACCGAGTTGGTTTTTGCTGGAAATATTTAATAATTGTAGTACACACTTTTTCCTCGTCACTCATTTTAATCAGACTAATAACAAATGAACATAATTGACATCAAACATAATAACTGACATATTTTACAAATGTAACTTTCCAAAAAAAAAAATACTTGGGTTAAAAGTTTTAAGAAAACACGTGTGTTAAGGTTTTTTCGATCTCAATCTTTAATATAAATGTAAAAAGTACAAAGTTACCGACATAGCTTCCGTAGGTTTATTTGAGCTGCTATAGGGTTGCAAGGTGGAGTAACCCACTTGAAATTCTTGAAGACCCATAAGTCTAATATACTTCCTCTTAAAGGCGTTCGAAAAGTTACTGGATCTACATTTGTAGGCATGAGTCAGTATATATTTAACCAAAGGCCCCTGATTAACTTACTCTTCAACTGCTTGACGAAAATATATAAAAGCCCTACCAAACGGGAACATTTTCATGTCTTGCCTTTCTAACATTTCTGGGAGTTTTTTCTTTGGTTACTACATGTTTGACGAAGGTAATGGCACGCTGGGCGATTTTGGATGCTGAAATACCTAAATGTCGCACTTGATTTAGACCAAGCCTGGTACCATTCACTTGAAGCCAAGTATCTTGAATTAAATTTGGAAATCTCAATGCATGGTTACGTTTCCCAAAAAAGTCGAAAAGAACGAATACTTAGTCGATAAAAGTCGAAAAGACCAATTCTTACCTATGGTCTACCTTTTTGGTGCAAAGTGGTACAAAGACTAATTTTTCATCCGAAATCAGGTACAGAGGCTGTCTGTTCATTAGTGTCTTCCCAGCAAAAAATGGCGCTTCCTCGGAAGCAGGTTTGTAAGGCAGAGAGCACTTGTATACTGCTACCACTTCGCATGAAAGATTACATGATTATTATATGGGATTCCTCGCGTAGATGCTCTGCATAAGGAATCCAAAATAAGCATATTTCACAGCTTTAAAATTAACCTGATTTCATCGAATTAAATATGTGCAAACAATTGTGCACATAGATTTTAGAGCTGCTGAGAATCAATAAACTCTTACAGACCCAGTGATTGCCTAACAAGAAGCGCTGATTTTTTCTAAGTTCTTCATCCCTATACGAATAGCTTAATGTATGCCTTCCAAAATCATTTTTGTAAGGCAATAATTTTAGGATGCAGTTAATGTAGCAGTAGAAGATGCAGTAATCATATTTATTGCTTCCAAATCCGAAATATTTTTTTCTGGGTTATTGATGTCTATATTAAATACGAATAATTAAAGCATTATCATTTAGGATATGACGAAACTTGTCAGGCGAAACTTGCAGTGGCGGAGGCATATTCTCACGAAAAAGTTGAGACAAATCCTTTATGATTAACATAACAACAATGGAGGACTGGACGTGTCGAAAACTGCTATGGAAACTGATTCAGGAATATTCTTGAATAACATTGAACTTTCAATATCTCAAAGATACCTACATATTAAGGCGGGTCGATTTATCGGGACGCAAAAAAATCGCCCAAGTGATAAGACAATTTTTAAGAGAATTTGACTAAGCATATTTTCCAAATTTGTTTATTATGACATGTACGTCTTTTTGTGCTTTTCTTAATCCGCTACTTAAGCACGCTAAAACTATTCGTGTTAATCATTTCGCTCATGGCGAGCAAAAATTATGTTGGTTTAAACTTTAAAGTTTAAACTAAATCTTAAAAATAAAACAATGCTGATTCTTATAGGCGTATGATTAATATTATTTATTACCTACATCACATTTATCATACGCTCTATAAACAAAATTTATACACAATCCATACATCATTTAAAGTCCAAAAATGGTTATTTTTTAAATTTTTTATGGGGACACCCCCTATGGGGAGTGGGTCGGTCCTCCAAAGCTAGTGGGGGTCGGTCATACATTTAGACACCAATGGGACAAAGTGGGATTTTTCAAAATTTTTTTCTCATATTCCATAGAATTGGTTGTTTGAAAACATGACACATGGGTGATATTCATGTCAGACATGGATTAGGGGCGGATAGAAAACCGTATGGATCACTAACAGGATCTACATAAAAACACAGACATAAATTTTCTTATGCACTCTTTTCAGAATATATGGGAGGTTCCATATAAACAGAGTTCCCTAGAACTTCATGGTAGGCGATTTTTATTAATCTTATCGCCATTAAGTTCTCCGAATGAACTTGTTTTTTGGCGGGCGACTACTTTCTACTGTAAGCATATTATTACAAACTAACCCATTGTGCAGTAGATATTATTTTACTCACACTCATACCAACACAAATATAAATATGATGTTATACTTAATCATTTTTTTTGTAAAAACATAAAACAATGAGAGAGAGAGCAAAACATTTAAGTATGAAAAAAGAAAATAAAAAAACAACTAATATAAGAAAATCATAATAATAAACAACAACAGCATCAACAACAATAATAATTCGAAAGAAAACAACAAGAAATGGAAAAAGTAAAATCACAGCAACACCAATCTTATAAAAACACACATATACACAATCCTACACATTAAAACTGACACAAACACAACTAAATAAATAAAGAAATACCCATAAAATTAAAAAGAAAACAACCACGGAAATGAACAAACCAGCATACTTTTAGGCTGTGGTGGCATGAGGAAAAAAAGAGAAGGTGAGTTTTTATTACTGCAGCTATACAACAACAAAATAAGAAATTATGAAAATAATAATGGAAAAAGGATTAAGGCACAAACACATAATTTTCCCCTTTCCATGCTGCTCTTGTGCCATCGTCGTCGTCGTCATCATTACCATCATACAGACAAACATTCATAAACAGTTAAACTGGCAACAGACAAGAAAATTATTTTCTTTTTCTGGCGTTTTATTTTTTTGTTTTCTTCTTCAGTTAGTCTTCTTTGTAAGCAATTGGGAAATATAAAACCAACTCAATGTTTATGTGTGCAGGATAAAAAAAAGATGTTTGATACATAAACGCATATACCATAGAGAAATATACATAGAGCGGAAACTCTGCTGTCAAAGACCTAACTCAGTTGTCAAAAACCAAAATGGTGAGAATGTATTGGTAAATAAAATAATGTGAAAGCAAAAATAACACTCGTATGTGTGATTATTTTGAGAAAAATTTTGGTTTGAGTTTTTTTCTAGTTTTCGCTCTTATTGTTTCTCTATGGCATACACTTTCAGGCTAAATAAAAAAAATTTCCGTCGAAGAAACATATAAAAACACAATATTCATATAAGATTTTGTGGTTACGTTTCAAAGAATCTGTAATAGTAAAAAATTAAGTAATTACAGTGGTTACTGAAAAAAACGATTAAAACTAACTGCATAGGGTAACATGTCAAAAACCTAAGTCTGTTGTCAAAAACCTATCTCTCGCAACAACAAAATACATGCTAGTCAATGTATGTTGTTGTTGTATCAAACATATTTGTTGTTTTCATACAAATTTGTTCGAATCAGTTTTCTTTCGACATCGTGAAACAGGCCTTAATATTTTTAATTTAAAGTGTTTAAAGTAAAATATAAAATTTCTTAGACATTCGAATTTAGTTTATCCTCGCTTTAGCTTGTTTACTTTTTGAGTTACTGAATTTCCACAAACTTACTGAATTTCCACATAAGGAGGAAACAAAATTCCAAATTTGTTGAAATTTGGGTCATATGATAAAACGAAATTTGAAATTAGTTAAAATTTTTAAATTGGCTATGGTTGGGATTCTGTCGAGTTTCAAAGCTCAAATTTTAGGTATATAATAGAGTGTCCCTTTGAATTAAATTTTTGATAATGTTGAGACGGTACCCCCTGAAAACTTGTGTAATGACATAAAATACCACCAAAAAAATTGTTAGCTTGTTCTAAGAAGGGCAACCCGTGCCGACTTAGCGATTTAGTTTTGAGGTGCATTTACAAGGGGAAAAAATGCTTTTTTCAGTTTTTGTAAAAATTTTGCCATTAAGTAATTACTTTTGCAATTTGATTTAAAAGAATCGAAATGTGTACGTAATTGTCGTTCTAATAAGATATAAAAGACAAAAATTGGTTAAAAAATGTTAAAGTTATTAAAAAATCGCCAGGCCATTAACGTGTCTCAGGCCACTAGAACATGAAAGGTAGGAACAAAATTAACATATTTTGAGAAATATTAAAATAAAAGTTTATTTTTACTTAGAATATATCCATATTTACTTGTATATGAGTTTTTGTCTTCGTAGGATACCGCTAACCTATTCCCAGGTATGACCAAAAAAAATATTTTTTTTAACGGCAGTTTCAAAACTCCAATTTCAAATTTTTAAAAATTTTGTTAAAGAAATTTCAGAATTTTTTGATCATCACATGGGGATTTATGGAGAACATAATAGGGAATAAAAATATGAAAAAAATATGACAATACCTCCTATAGTTTTTCCGCACCAGCGAGTTAAATTTTGAGATTTTCTAGAAAAACTAATATTTTGGCCATATTTTGAGAATGAGCCGAATTTCCATACTGTTATGATTTTTAAGTAAAATCTATTCAGAATAATATATTCCAGGTAATTTAAAATATAGTCTGAAAGTTTTACTAAAATCGGAAAACTTTAACCCTTAAATCGTGAAGGTCAAATTTCAAATTTTTCAATATTTCAAATTTCTCATGGAAAGATAGCGAAATGTTATATATTTTTGGTCCGATTTTGATGAAACTTAAGCAAAATGTAACACAAAGCCTAGTATTTACAAAAACAATAGAAAAATTTAAATTAACCCATAATAGCACTTGGGATTAAAATGACCCCAAACTTCTAAAACCATTAAAAAATAGTCAATTTTAATAGCGCTGATGAAAATTTTATTTTTATAGGAAACAAACTTTTATGTATTGTGTTGTGTATTAGAAAATAATTTACGAAGCCATTTTGAAAAATGTTCACAATTTTCTTAAATTTTGACCACACATTTTTCAAACGGCAAAATATTGTATTTATACATGATTTTTGGTTTAATAACGTAATTAATATTTTATTGAGGATTTTTGAATAATAAAATTGATTTTAACCCTTTAGTGTACTTTTGATTTAATAGGTTTAAAAAATAACTTGAATGATTAATTTATTTAACTCTGAAAAACATTAAAGTTATCACCATTCATATTGAATGTGTTTTTCGTGATTTTAAAAGTTGAGTGTCTTTTTAACCCCAAGTGCTATTAAGGTTTAATTTTAATTTTTGTGCTATTATTATAAATACTAGACATCATGTTATATTTTTCTTAAGTTTCATCAATATCGGCCCAAAAATATTTAACATTCCGCTATTTTTCCATGAGAAATTCCAAATATTGAAAAATTTGACCTTTGACCTTCTCGATTTAAGGGTTAACGTTTTCCGATTTTAGTAAAACTTTCAGATTATATTTAAAGTTACCGGAAATATAATCTTCTGAATAGCTCTTGCTTAAAAATCATAACAGTAAAGAAATTCGGCTCATTCGCCAAAATATGGCCTAAAAAATAGTTTTTCTCGAAAATCTCAAAATTTAAATCGCAGGTACGGAAAAATTATTGGAGGTATTGTGATATTTTTTTCATATTTTTATTCCCTATTATGTTGTCAATAAATCCCCATGTGATGATCAAAAAATTCTGAAATTTGTTTAACAAAATTTTCAAAAATTTGAAATTGGAGTTTTGAAACTGCCGTTACAAAAAAATATTTTTTTTTGGTTATACCTGGGAATAGGTTAGCGGTATCCCACGAAGACAAAAACTCATATACAAGTAAATATGGATATATTCTAAGTAAAAATAAACTTTTATTTTAATATTTCTCAAAATATGTTAATTTTGTTCCTACATTTCATGTTCTAGTGGCCTGAGACACGTTAATGGCCTGGCAATTTTTTAATAACTTTAACATTTTTTAACCAATTTTTGTCTTTTATATCTTATTAGAAGGACAATTACGTACACATTTCGATTCTTTTAAATCAAATTGCAAAAGTAATTATTTAATGGCAAAATTTTTACAAAAACTGAAAAAAATGCATTTTTTCCCCTTGTAAATGCACCTCAAAACTAAATCGCTAAGTCGGCACGGGTTGCCCTTCTTAGAACAAGCTAAAAATTTTTTTGGTGGTATTTTATGTCATTACACAGGTTTTCAGGGGGTACCGTCTCAACATTTCCAAAAATTTAATTCTAAGGGACACTCTAGTATATATGTAAATGAATAGTGTGAAGTTTTGAAATTGCAATTGTATATAACTTGTTTACTAAAAATTTCCTAATATTTCGACAAATAATCTAAAAACTTCAAATATATTTTTAGGCATATATTTACCTATCCTGGAAATTTAAAGCGATAGATTCTTTAAAATTATTTTTAAATTTTTTGTCATGTTTTGCTCTCTCATCGTTCACCGTCTAACAAACATACCTAAACAAGGGCGGCAAGCGTTTTTTAGTTGTGAACAATTCTCATGCCCATAAAATTTGTATGTAGCATACCGAAATAACGCGGCGGCAACGATTTGCAATTGGAAAATCCAATTTTGACAGCGCCTTTTAATAATGAAGAGTTAGTTGCAAAACACAACAAATTTAAACAAAGAAAGAAGGAGAAACAAATAAGCAATAAAAAATATATTTGTTATTAGAAAATGGAGGTATTTTCTTTTATATTTATTTTTTATTTTAGAATTTGACGTTGCGTTGCCGCTGTTGTTTAGGTATGGCATTTCAGCGTTAAAGCTAAGCGGAAAAAAACGTTCCGTCTTACGCTTTTGTTTAGATAGGCTTGTATATATACCTTTTTCTGCAATTCTTTTTTCGAAAGATATCTCTCATAGTTGTATATTTCTATAGATTCTCTTTGCCTTTTCACTCTCCTCCATGCCAATTTATTCAAGCGAATTCATTAATTATTTTATTCATTGGTCTCAATTTAAAAAGTTATGATTTTGCCTTGTGTAAATTCGCCTTACGCTCCAGAATTCTCCTTGATTATCTAAATTCAGAAAAGGTTTGGCGAATGTAATGCAACCTACTGATGGATGTATTTCATTAACCTCCAATGAGTTTTTCACACATTTCGTATTGAATAGATATTTTAAATTTTATATAGGATCTCTTGTAATAGAAATAAATTTTCCATTGACAGCAATAGCAAAATCATCAGCATATGCAACAACTTTAAAACAGGAATCCTCATGAGATTTTAGTATTGACTATGGCTGTATTTTTATTATATACAAGAGGTGAACTGAGAAATTGAATCCATTAACAAATCAGGTAATACAAGAACCACATACAAATTAAGGCAATCTGCTTGTTTTCAACCAAATTCCTAACCCAATAACACATTTCCCTCTTACCAATCGAACTCGATAATGTCACAATTAGTTTTTCTGGAAAATTAGGTTCAACGATTCATTAAAATTAAAGAATGCTATATTTCACTTGTTGAATATATTCTGATATTCAACAAGTGAAATGTTGCGCTGGTCTAATACAATCAGGTCTGGTGAATTAAAAAGCATAATATTTCAAAGAACTTAAATTTAGTTTGGCCACTTTACGAATTTTGATTCAGTGTCATAAAATATCAGAATCTGTCTGCTCAAGCTAAAAATTTGGCTAGTTCAAAATATAAGGAAAGATAGTGTCAAGTAGAATTTTCAAATACGTTGTTCTTGACGTAGTCCAGACAAAATTGAACGTTTTTAAGTATCTCAGTATGCAATATGTTGCGAAAATTAAATTCCACCGCCGCACAGTGGATTATATAAGGTGTATGCATCTCATAATTGATTTTTGCAAATGATTGAAATTAACCATAAAACAATTTAATGGCCATACGAATTTTTTTTCTTCAAGGTGGATTTTTATCACTTTTTCTATATTTTAGCACGGCTATATCTCGTATACCGTACGGAATTTCTCTTTTGTGGCTGAAGCAAAGTTGTAGATATTGAATAGTAGAAAAAAAGTACGGAACATATCTACCCGAAATAGATGCATCCAGTGCCTTAAAAATCGCCAAAATGCCCATTTTTTAACCAATTTTTCACCTTTTTTGCTCAATAACTGGATTACAAATCCAATGGACTGATCACCATGAAATTAGGTCGTGTGATTTGTGTCTATATAGAAGTTATTTATCATGAATTTTGTATGTATACAATAATTTTTTACAGATTTATGCACTTTAAAGTGATTTTCGGAAGCGTGTCATATATGTGAGCTATGACTAATTATGGACCGATCATAAACAAATTCGGTACATATAATTTGTTCGGCCCAAGAACAAAGACTGTTGAAATTGGCTGAAATCGGTTCATTATTTCACCTAGCCCCCATACAAATGTCCTCCCGAAATTGGACTTTATCGGTCGTAAATGTTTAATTTATATATGTATATACACAAATTTCGCTCCAAATAAGTTTTATATATAAAAAATTCATGTCAAAAAATTTTATTATGATCGGTCCATAATTATTCATAGCTCCCATATAAGACCCGCATCCGAAAATCACTTTAAAGTGAATAAATCTGTTAAAAATGATGGTATACATACAAAATTCATGATAAATAACTTTTATGTAGACACAAATCATACGACCTAATTTCATGGTGATCAGTCCATAATTGGATTTGTAATCCAGTTATTGAGCAAAAAAGGTGAAAAATTGGTAAAATATTTTAAAAAAAATGGGAATTTTTACGATTTTTAAGGCACTGGATGCACCTTTTTCGGGTAGGTATGTTCCGTACTTTTTTTCTACTATTCAATATCTACAACTTTGCTTCAGCCACAAAAGAGATATTCCGTACGGTATACGAGATATAACCGTACTAAAATATAGAAAAAGTGATAAAAATCCACCTTGAGGAAAAAAAATTCGTATGGCCATTAAATTAATACTTGACAAAACTAATGATGCAGAAGTTCTTATTTTTGGGGCTACTTTCACGTGCAATTGTCAGAATTTAGTCCCAAAGCAATGAACTGAAAAATGTTGTACTGTGTTATACAATATTCAAGGGCGTATTTTTAATATTTATAATTATTTTTTTAGGATTGTTATACCTTGTTGGAAAGTATGTCTTCTCCAGATTCTATCTTTGTAATGAGTTTTGTATATATTGTTAGCAGATTTGAAATTTATTCATTTAAAATATGTTATGTTTTTTGACTAGGATTTTAAATATTGGCGCCGTTTGCCGCCGATCTAGTTTTAACATACAATTAGATATTAACTTATTATCTAAAATATACTATGTCCAAATTAGCTGCCTTTTGGTGCCTATAAAAAAATGGCATGCAAAAATGTTGAGTAACTCAGAAATTTAAGAAAAAAATTATCAACTTTTTTTGATTTTAGTTGCTTTTCATACACAGAGAAAACAGATTCGTGATAACAACCGAAAGTTGTGGCTACCAAATTTTAGAAGGGTTAACAAAAGTTTGGTTGCTGCAAGCGAAATTCTTCTTTGTCAACTGACTCTCTGTTGATAGAACTGAAAAATTCTATGTGTGCAACCGAATCATTCGATTAGCAACAAATTCGGTTGCTACTACGAATCTGTTTTCTCTGTGTAGCTTATTTTGATATGATAGGTTATACAAATTTGTAATTTGTAAATCTGAAGAAAACTGTGTTTTTATCCGGATGGAAATTGTAAGAGTTATTCAACTTTTCATTAACACCTTTTATAGTATTTTCTCCCTCAGCGCATATGCATAAAAAAACAAAAAACTAAGTATTAAAAAAATGTTTATACAATTTTTAATTTACAAAGTAAATTTTTTCGAAAAAATTTAATAACTTTTGCAAACATAAACCGATTTTAACAAGTAATGTCTCAGTTTTGTCTATATAAAATTGTCTTTAAAACACTGTGCAAAAAAATAGGTTTTCATAGAAAAAATTAAAATAACTATTGTTGAATTTGAAAAATTACGAAAAAAAAAAGTGCTAAACTTTTTATAAATACTTACATAATTTATGAAATATTCAGACATTTATGAAAGGTTAATTTGATGCCTCTCCATAATTGTTTAAAATTTTGAAATTGGTCTAAAAATATGTGAGTTAGAGGGTACTATAGTACTACAGTGGAGTCGGGATAGAGTGAACTAATTAATGCAAGACCTGTTCACTTTATCCAATAAATGCACTTTATCGAGATTGAAAAAATTATAAAAAATTCATAAAATTTTATTTGAAAATGAACATTTTATTATATTTTTATAAAGGGACAAATAAATCATTAATGTTTGCTTGTTTTGTACATGTACTTTTGGCTTTTTGTACTGCTAAATCACAAAATTTGTAAAACTAAGATATTTTCATAATCTTTAGTATTGTTCTCAGCCCAGTCAATGGCTTTTTCAAAAATTTGAACAGCCTGACTTGCTGCTTTATACCCTTGAAGCCAGCCTGCGCTTGCATTGAAACCTCCTGATCGTGTAACTGCTCGTGTATTTTTTTATTTTGCCTTAAGCATTTCTCCACTGACCGGCAAATTTTTACATCGCTGCTTTAAAAGTCAATTATGGAGTATTTTTTAGACACTTTTATTGTGGCATAGAATTCCACTTTGTATTTTTTAATGCCACATATTGTGGACTTTGCTACACGAAATTTATTTGCTAGAACTGTAACTCCCACTCCATTGTCCATATCTTTAATTATTTCTTGCTAAACTTTTATAGAAAGAATTTGTCTTGGTTTATATAGCAATACAAATAGTAGAGTCAAAAAAGTCAAAAATCTCAGAAAAACCAAAACAAAAATAACGGTGTTGTATACAAAATGTGTGTAAAAAAATAATGAAACTTAGTTTAAGTGGTATAAAAATACTAATGAGAGTCAAAACTGCCTGTAGACAAAAAATTACAAATAAAAACTTTTGATTTTAAATTTTTTTGCAAAAAAAAAACTAAAGTTCACTCTATAGAGGTAGGCGATGTTCACTCTTTAGATTCTGCAATGTATAAAATTGTGTGTTCATACTATCCAGTAGTTCATATTATCAAGTGTTCACTCTAACCCGACTCCACTGTATTACTTTTATACAAAAACTCAAAAATGTATTTTTAACCGTTCATAACTTTTATTTAATAATTCGATTTTTATGATAACAAATACATATTAAAGCTTAAAGTTCCACCTATTCAACAAAAAAAAATCTTTCAAAAATCCTTATCCATTCAAATGTTACAGACTTTTTATCCGAAAATTACCAACATTTTCTACTGTGCGCCGAGAGGTTACGAGAGTTATTATATTTTTTCAAAAATAATGGCTCCATGGCGAACTTTTTACATATGTATCTTATATCCTCTAGTAATGTTCTCAGTCGTAGTTTATAGACCAATCTAGATCCTCACTAATTCTGACTACCTCTGAACCCCTCTTACTCCAAATATTCTTCTTCTTGGATCCCGCTCTGTCTTAGAACAAGAATCCATTGTCATCGCTTACTTTTATTCTCTTCTGATTCGGATTTAGTGTATAAATTTCTTTTAAATATCACTTCATTGAATGCTCCACAGTTTCATAAGTATTTTATTTTTGATTTTCTAAGAATAACAACAAAATCAACGTCTTTGGAAAAAGGGGTTGGTTTGGTTGTACATTGTCATTGGTGCCACATACTAAGGAATTTTTGCTAAAAAGAATTGGTAACAACATATTAAGTCTTGACGACATGCAGTCGTGTATAATTATGAAATTCTGGTGATGATGCTAGTTTTCAGTATTTAATTACAATTTTTTATTCTTCCTACATGCAAACGTTTCCAACCCCCCTCGTCCCCATAAAACATACTTTATACATTTACAAATATGTAAAAAAGAAATTATAACAACAACGACAACAAAACATTGACAATAAAATTAACATTATGTGGCAGATATAAGTATGTTGGAAAATGAAAATAGAAAAGAAAAGAAACTTTGAAAATTAAAATACAAACCGGATTGTCGCCTTGTTACCATCATCATGGTTTTTACCCCCAGCTACCCGAAGAGAAGAGAAGCATCTATGTTAAACCAACAAAAACACTTTAAGAAAATAATCATATTGTTGCTGTTGTTATGTTAAGATTTATCACCTTATGAGATTAATTTTAATTTTTCCATTTTCTTTTACCTTGTTCAATATAAATTTAGTCAAAATAATTTTGTTAATTCCTTGGGAGAAAAATATGTCTTTATTTCATATCTAGTCCCCTTCCTCCATATTCTGAGGTTGTAATTGTTTTTTATTCGCAGCCATATTTCATCTCTAGAGACATTATTGTCTTATACTACCAAGTTCTAGATAGAAAAAATAACTTTTTTTTAAGAAAATTTATTTCAATTTGAAGTTGTTAACAATTGTAAACGAGACATTTGTTGGGTGTTTGTTTCAGTGTTTTGCAATTAAGCAATTATTTTTTGTTTGCTGGTGTTTTGTTTCTCATTTGTGTTGCTCGTATTGTTGTTACAATAAAAATAATTTATTACTTTTAATGTTTTTATTTATTTTTATTGCTTTTAAAACATTTTGTTCATTTGTTCGTTTCGCCTGTGAGTTTCTTGCGGGATTATGTCTATTGTTTTGTATGCCCTACTTGTAGCATCTAGATGTTGTGACTGTTGGAGCAGAAAATCTTAAAATGAATTTTTAATCAAGACCATCAAGATTAACACAACAGACTTAAGCCCGTTTTCTCAATGTATCGACAAACTGTCTGTTACTAAATGTAGACATAAATTTATTAGGCCGATAAACTATCCGTTAACAATTTTAGTTTTCTCAATATACCGACAAAAGACATTATTTTCAGTTGGCAATACCTCTCAAAATAGATGTGAAAGTTGGGAACCCTGCCTTCAAGTCACAACATGTTTACATAAATCAGCTGTTTAATGTGGCCATCGACAGCCGGAATCTTTTGAAAAATTCATTATCCTGCAGGTCTGCTTGGTAATTAGGCCTGGCAGGATAAACTCTTTCAGCATTCACTTGAAACACATGTCCTTCGCGTTCATCCTCCATCAAATTAATGTTAATTCCTCTATTCAACTTTTTTTATATTTTTTTATACATATATATTATATATAATTCCTAATAAACTTTAAATCAATGTGCTGTAATTTTAACAGTTCGTCAAACATAGTAAAACCCAAAACCGAAGTAAGTAGCAGGATTCAACCAAAAGAAGGAAATTGAAACTGAGATACCTGGAAAGACAATTGTGTATGTCTGAAATGATGCTTGCACGCTATAAAAGAGTAAGAGATCGAACGTGAAGCCCGACCAACGAGCCGAGTGGCAAAAGGGTTCTATCCAATATGAGCTGCTGAAATCTAACCAGATTTCAAAAGTTAATACATTGAATAGCCTTCTAACTGTTGGCATATTTAGGGTCACAATCGCGTTTGTGCTCTGTAGGTTCCACCATAGGATTTTAGTCATTATTCTAGCTTCTGACATAATCATTAATTGGCCTTTGCTTTAGCTCATACTTAAACTTTGGAAAGAGTTTGCATTTTTCCATGCTGACGGCATCTATATATGATCACATCCTGAACAGCTTGTCTGTCTTATCGATTCCGACAGTGCGTGGAGTAAGAATTTATTTCATTCTTACATAGTAAAACATATCCAGATTTATCACTATTACTCCATAGGGATACAAAAAACGCTTGAACTCCGTAAAAATTTGAGTTGAATTCTCTTCAACTAATTAATTAATATTTACGTATACTATTTCCGATTTCGTTCTCATTGCACAACGGATGAACATGCTACACCTGTCTCTACTGAAGACATTTAAAATATTTTTATACCCTACACCACCATAGTGGGGAGGGTATAATGCGTTTGTTCAGATGTTTGTAACGCCCAAAAATATTAGTCTAACACCCACCTTAAAATATACCGATCGACTTAGAATCACTTTCTGAGACGATTAAACGATACACGCCCGTCCGTCCGTCTGTTCGGTTGATATTTCGATGAAATTTGGTACATATTATTATTTCGGCTCAAGGACCAAGCTGTCTCCTTGAAACTGGCTGAAATCGGTTCATTATTTCACCTAGCCCCCATACAAATGTTCTCCCGAAATTGGACTTTATCGGTCATAAATGTTTAATTTATATATGTATCTTCACAAATTCCGCTCCAAATATGTTTTATATACACAAAATTCATGTCACCAAATTTTATTACGATCGGTCCATAATAAGTCATAGCTCACATATAGACCCGCTTCCGAAAATCACTTTAACGTGCATAAATCGCTTAAAAATATTGGTATACTCACAAAATTCAACATAGTAAACTTTCATAGAGACATAAATTTCATGGTGATCGGTGCACAATTGGTCATAGCCCCCATATAAGGCCCACTTCCGAAAATCACTCAAAAATATAAATTATTAAAATTTTAAAAGAAAAATATTTTTGCTCTTTTACTTAGTGTAGGGTATTATATGGTCGGGCTTGACCGACCATGCTTCCTTACTTGTTTTTGTCTAGGGATGTACTCCATACTATTGAGACCTGAGATAGAAATGGTCATCATCGGTCTTCATAAATCCCTTAACCACTAAAATTTGCTACAAGACAGAATATGAAGGATTCAAAGACAAATATTCTCCACAAGGAGAAATATTGTATCGGAAAAAAGGTTCGGAATGTGTGGATATATCCTCCACATGTTTCAAAATTATTCTCCTTTGTAGGATTAAAGAGTTGATGTACTCGAAATGGTGGTGATGAGTATAAGGAGGAGATCATTAAACATACCACTAACCCGCGCTGTGAGGAAACGATATGTCTTAATAGTAACGTCTGTTTCGATAAATTGTCTAACAAATAAGACATTAAAATAGAACATGGTTTAACATACGGAGGGACTTTGATTGAACTGTATCCAAACATACGGACGGACGTACGTACATCGTTTAATATACTCAGAAAGTGATTCTGAGACGATCGGTATACTTTAAGGTGGGTGATAGACTAATATTTTTGGGCGTTACAAACATCTGCACAAACGCATAATACCCTCCTCACTTGGTGGTGCACAGTGGGGGATCTGAAAAAAAAAGAAATAAATCTGTAACTTCTAAACGAATAGCCCGATTTTAATAAAATTTCCCATAGCTATAGAGGAGGTGTCGATAAGTTTAAGTTTTGAATTTGGGCTTAAACAACCAAGGGGGGGCCGAGCCACAATGCCCCAAATTGGGGCACCTCGGGTATATCAAAAATTAAAAATGATGCCAAATTTTTGTTTGCGATCCGATTTGAAAGATTTTTATATATATGGTGTACTAGACGAGATCTACATATATTATCTCTTATAGTTTACGAGTTATTCGCATTTGAAAAGTAAAATTTTATTTTTTTTGCCTACCTTGGTCTGTCATTTTGCAAATAACGGATACAATTCTGTATCTTTTTTTGAATTAACAACAAATTTATTAATAATCTTAAGAAAGAATTGTTAAAAAATATCTACTGAGTCAAAAGTTATGTGCATTCAAACTTAAAAAAAATAAAAAAGTCGTTTTTTCGCCATTTTTTTCGAAAAAAGTACCTACATCAATTTTAAATTATACAGAAAATGAGTAAAAAATAAATAATGTGTTTAAATTTTTCTGAAAGACAACATTTCGGGAAATATTATAAAAGCAAAATAATATCAAAATTCGTATTATTGCGTGGTCCAGAGCCTACCGAAGTAGACCTATTTTTTATGTAAATTTCAACTTTAGACAACATATTCTAAAATCGCATAGCCGCTTTCAAAAAATTAAGACCAGTTTTGTATGTCCCAATCTGTTCTTCAATATCACGCAAAGGGATTTCATAGCCCCGAGCTTGGTACCTTTAATAGATCCAAAAATCAAAAAAATCCCAATTTTGGGATTTTTGGAAAGTTTTTTGGGAATTGTGGGATTGTCATTAACAATTCACAAATGTCTTTTTCACTTTTGGATTTGCATCAAACGTTTCTATATAAGTGTAAAATTTCATTAAAAACGATTCATAAACAAAACTTTTATTGCATTTTAAAATTTTAAATTTTCCAAAAATATCAGCTGTAATTTTTTATTCGCATATCTTTGAAAAAAGTCTTCAATAATTTTTTTAATTCTTAAAAATTTTGTACATTTTTGAAAAGATTACATAATTTCCTACACGCTGATATATAATATGTATATCTTTTCTTTTCGGGAAAGAATTGGATCCGTTATTAGCAAAATGACAGACCAAGGTAGGCAAAAAAAATAAAATTTTACTTTTCAAATGCGAATAACTCGTAAACTATAAGAGATAATATATGGCTAAAGCAATGTTTTTGTAGATCTCGTCTATTTTGGCATAAATTTGGCATCATTTTTAATTTTTGATATACCCGAGGTGCCCCACTTTGGGGCATTGTGGCTCGGCCCCCCCTTGGGCCGACACCTCCTCTATAGCCATGGGAAATTTTATTAAAATCGGGCTATTCGTTTAGAAGTTACAGATTTATTTCCACAAAAATTTGGCATCATTTTTAATTTTTGATATACCCGAGGTGCCCCACTTTGGGGCACCTCGTATTACAATTTAAGTGTTACAATTTAAGTGTTACAATACAGTATTACAATTTAAGTGTTTATGGATTGTGTTTTTTATGGGCTGAAAAAGACGGCAATCGATGTTGTAATGAAATTTGTACTGCAATGTACAAATATCTCCTTATTTTAGATGAACTTAAACTGTGAACGATTTAAGTTTGTATTGCGATAGCTGTGCCTGCAAAATCACAATAAAGCTATTTAGACAATAGCGAGAAAAATACTATTAACATTGATTTAAATACTTCTACGGTCCGTGGACCTCATCCAATGATATAAAAGCTCTTTGCAATAAAAATATGTTTTTATAACGAATATATTGCCCTAAAACATTCCCAAAATATTAAACGAAATATATGAAGAAGATGTTCCTTAATTTCCTAAGCACCTAATATATTATGTTAAATCTTTACTACGATTTATAAAAAATGTTTACTGTAAGAAAATATATTTTTTTGAAACTTAAGAAAATATTTTTTCTTTGTAAAGCATTTATCGTATGCGCCACAATTTGGTCTCAGCTGCCTGTAATAGAGACGGTAAAAATAACGTAAGCTCCAAAAAAAATTTTTTGCTCACAAAATTAACTTATCCCTCTAACCGGCCAATTTTATTTCGAGGTAAAATAATATACCAGGTTATTGTTTGAAAAAAAAGAAATACGTTGGAATAAAAACAAACAAAAGACAAATTCACGTTCTTGTTTATCACAATAAATAAATTGTTTGTCTCTTTACACATATTTACCGTTATAACGGGAAAAATAACCAAATAAAGCAGCATTACGCACATTTAACATACCCGCCTAAACGCAACCTTGTCAGTTAGAGGGTTAAAAATGCACTTATCGCATGTATGATACCATTCTACATTTTAATTTTCAAAGAAATCCTTCGCACAACTTAAAATAAAAACGAAAAAAAACTCTCCTATAAAATTTTATTTTTGGCGCTTACGTTATTTTCGCAGTTAGGGCTCGATATAAGAGAACTACATTATTCTCCAGTGAGATAATAATAA
This sequence comes from Calliphora vicina, assembly GCF_958450345.1. Lineage (NCBI taxonomy): Eukaryota > Metazoa > Arthropoda > Insecta > Diptera > Calliphoridae > Calliphora > Calliphora vicina. The sequence goes on along the minus strand of NC_088781.1, from coordinate 56,081,111 downwards.
ATCGTAAGTAATGATTGGGTGCAAAAGGGATTTTCTTTTATTGCGTTCAACCATCATTTCGGACATGCAAAATCGTCTTTCAAGGTATCTCGGCTTCAATTCGTATTCAATTTCACTGATTTCGGATGAATCCAGCTGGTCTCATATGGTAAGAAATTGCTGTTTGAGTAGCTCTTAATGATTTTGCAAGCTCTTGTTGAGTTTTGCAGCAATCTTCATGGAATAATTCTTGTGCTTCAAGCTTTTTTTAGCTGGCCTCGTCGAAATTAGTCTTCCATATCAAAATCACCACTTCTGAACCGCACAAACCATTGGAACCGATAAAACACATTCACCATGAGCTTTGAGGAATTGAAGCAAATTAAAGCAGTAATGCAAAACTTCCCGCATATGAGGAATGTACAATAACTAAGTGAGAATAAATGACAGATATGTACCCTTCAAAATGACATACTTACACGTTCAAAAGATACGCCATCTAATGTAAATCCCACATTTTTAAGTGGTTATCATTTATATCGTCTAATATCGGCTTTGTAACGATTTTTTGTGTATCCAAACTTTGGCCAAGGGCATTTAGTAAAGAGTTTTTGTATAGTCTACGAATATGACAAAGCAAAGGGGGTTTCCTGTGGTCTTTTGGAAAGAAACCCTTCGCTAATTAAAGCTTAGCATTATTTCCATTCAAAAATATTGTTTATTTTATAATGCGGCTGATTTACGATATTTTACGATATTTTGGAGTCTTGAAACCAAAATTTGGATACCAAACTCTGATTCCTTTTTTTTCCGTTTATTGAATGCAAAAACCTTATATTTAAACTACAATAAATAATAGTAGTGAATATTAACTTAGATATACAATGGTCCTTATTCGAACTCTCTAGTATTATTAATATAATAATGTTTGTTTTTACAAAAATGTATAAATTTATTTGAGTTTTACAAATCATATACATATATAATTGATAATGCAATGGAAAATAGTAAAAAAATATTGTTTTATTATTAAAGGAATTGTAATTGTCAAGGGGTAAAAAAGAGATTTTGTTAATTATTTGTTATCCACCAAAATATTTTGCTTTGAATTGTTTTTTTATACAGCCATAAACCTTTTGGAGAACTCTGGTTCCTAATATGTACTATTTTTACTGATAAAACTTATCTATATGTTCCTCTACATTCAAAGTAAAGATATTTAAAGTCGTCATGCTTATTTTTCATTAACTTTTAATAACCCCATCTTAATTTTGGTAATTTTTAAGATTCATACATACTTGTACTTCTTTTTGTTTTTGGTTTTAATTAAAAAGTTTTATGCAAAAGAAATTTAATACATTGCAGTTGGAGGTGTTTGCATGGTAACAAATATTCTTATAGCTACACATATGTAGGCTTTACTTTAAATGGTTAGATGAGCACCTTAAAGTATACAAAACATTTGCTGAATATTTTGTTATTTAAAGGTCATATGTATAATATGAAATTTGGAGAATAAATAGTTCATTTCAAGAGATGATTAATACAGCAATTATTTCTAATTATAGTTTACTTGCAGATTGCTCAATATGTAATTGTTTATTTGATCTTTTAAGACTTTTGCAAAAGCAAACAATGTTTAAGAATATAACATGCATATTAAAATAAAATTTATAAACGTACTCTTATATTCATGAAATTTTTCATTCTGGTGTGTAAAAAAAGATTCGTGACTTATTTGGTTGTGTAGTGTTATTAAACATGTAACAATTTAATTAAAATTTAATAAATTTATTCAAATACTGAAACTGAACAATTAGTTTATTTTAATTTTTCATAAACATTAACTGCAATTGAATTGCATGTGCAGAGCAGCAGTGTTCTACAATATTCATACATCCTTATAATCGTTAGTTGCCTGTCAGCATAACTGAACAAACTTTGATAATAATAATGCATTTTTGCAGAAATAAATGTATGGAAAGGTGCATTTTACGTTAAGTTAAGTGCGTCGCCATTCCTTTAGGCATTTGAAATGGTTTGGGAACTTTACAGGTTCAAAATGTTGTTCAAAACAAAACAAATGTCTGAATTGTGCAGTAAATTGCAGTAAATGTCCCATGTGCAATTAACGTCATCATTGGCATTGTCCTCATTATCATTGCTTATTGTTGGTGGAAATAAAAATATGTTCATCATACAAGTAACGAGTTCGAACAACAGACAAACTAAAGCACTCGAAATTCAATTTCAGTAATTAAAATAAACAACAATGTTTATACAATGACAGTAGTCATTGATAGTGCAGGGACGTATGTTAAAATTGCAGTAAGAGTGGGGGTTTAATTTTAATGTAGATAGAAGCTTTATGAACATTTTTGTCAGTATGAAGAAATATAGCCAATCTTCGAGTATTTACTTATTCCCACAACATAGTGTACATTCGAATAATGTTCGTTCGAATAATCGAAGAATTTAAAAATCACAATTTTCGAATATCGATTAAAAATATTCGCTTTAATTTCTATTTTTTTTATAATTTTCGAAGTCTAAATATTCTGTTTAGTGAATCTGCTTGCAAACTCCAAATAGAGAAATTCCACACGAGAAGGAATTTGCGCTCGATGACTTCAAAAATGTTGTACTGTGCTACAGTTAAAATGTCTTATTCGCTTTATTCAAACAAATCTCATAATTTGGATACCCTAGTCTACACTTTTATATGATCCCAGCAATTTTACAATCATACATATGTTCACTTTGCAATGCAATTGGTTACTTTGTACCTCCCCAGTAATCTAGCGAGAAGTCAATTGTCACTTTAGTGTCTCTAAGTAATCTAGGATGTGGGCACTTTTAACTTTTTTTTAGTGCACTTTATAAGTAGTTATTTTACCCACCAATTGTTTGTCTCTAAAGACACATTTCGAGTACCCTTTCATGCCACGCTCTTGTTGCAAATGTGGCTTTTTCATTAAATGAAGTGTGTTTAAACATGCAAAATATGTACGTATTCAAACTACTGAGTGCATACAAACGTATTCACTAAATGAGCATTTGATCTGTCAATTTATACAAAACACTCACTCATACATACATATTTGAAGTAACTGGCAATTTATGATTGTTATGCATTTATGTCCACACATATAATCATCATTAAGTATTGTCCACATTAAATATGTTATTTCAGTTTTGTTTATATTGCTGCAATACTGCTGCAACAACTACTACTGACTGACTCGTGCAACTACCACCGGCACCACAACACACTTCTTCAAATCTCTCTCCCTACAATAACTAACTAACCAACCAACCTTCATCCATCTACTATGTCCACAGAAATTGTGGTCTATAGAGAGATATCAAATGCAATTTGAATGGAATTGAATGAAATGCATCGAAATGAAATGAACATTTATATCGTATGTTTGTCATCATTTGTAAAACTGATGTTGGTAGGGTTTTTTTTGTCTACTTTTAGACATTTGACCACAAAAACCCAACTAACTGGCCACAAATGTCAAACCACAGAATAATAACACATAATTTTCCATACCTATCTCTGTGCAATTGTATGTTAAGGATAATATTTGGACAAATGCATAAAATAACATTGACATTGAAATGATGTTTGAGGAAATGACGCTATATAAAGAGAAATGCAGTACTGACTATGTGGGTAGTATTTAAAAGTTTAAAGATACAATTTTAAATTTCTAGTTTGAGCTTTCTAGTATTTAGGATAACATCAAACAACTTGTCTGGCAGACAAATAATAATATGCTTCAATTCAATGAACGATAGGTCATTAATATCTTATTAAATTCGAGCCATTACATTTAATGATTCAACTCTCTTCGCTTTGTTCTTATCTTGGTAGATCCAACATAAATTATGTTACTCAAAAGTAGTTATCTGCTCATAATTCCCCGTTTTGTCACTCTTTGTCGTCGAATTATATAAGCCGTATTTTCAGGTGTGGTTACAGTTGCCCAGTTATTCTGTAACCTTATATTATGTTCCACTTGCGTTTCTTCATTTCTGTTGATTAGTTTTGGTCCACAATCTGACATTCGTGATAACCAGGGTAACCGGAAATATGCTATAAAAAAGCGTTTTAAGCGCTTTAAATATGCAGTAAAAACTTTAAAATATGCTCTTAAAATTTAAAAATTATGCTCTTAAAAAACAAACTTTAACATAATTGTTAACCTAAAAATATACTTTTATTTAAAAATTCAATACAATTCATTTCTAAAAAGGTAAAGTAACATAAAATAAATAAAAATAACAAAAACTAAAACAAGTATAACAATAGGAATTTAAGTTATGAAAAGGCCTCGAAAGGTATTTTTTGATGATATCTATATATATAAAAATGAAATGGTACATGTATGTACTGTCATCACGTGAGAACGGCTGGAGCGATTTGGCTGATTTTTTTTATTCGATTCGAAATTTTCAGGAGATGGTTTGTAAAGAAAAAAAATTCAAAAATTCCGGGTAAATCTCGGAAATTCTTTTTTTTGTGAGTCCAGTCAACTGTAATAAAAAAGCTCCCTAAAGTATGCAGTACAAATTTAGATATTTTATTTGCAAATAATAAGAACAGGCTGGTGTGCGTGGGTTGGAGAAACTTGAAGAACTAACATTAGTTCTTCGCATTCTAACATTAGCCGCACATTGGTTGAAGTTCATACAACGAGCGGCTAAAAATAGAAGAAGTTGTCCAAGGACAATGAAACTCGGCACATAGGCATTTTTTGCTTGAATCAAGAAAAAATTGAAAAATCAAAATTATCAGCCCACTTTTACGCCCACCTCCCATACAAAGTGAAAATTAAATTTTGACTTACGGCATTGATTTTTAGTACATAGCATTTTTAAACACTCAGAATCATTTGTGTGAAATTTGAAAAATATCCGCCCACTTACCATACAACTTGTATTGAAAAAGTTTCATAACTCCTTTGATTTTTAATGCATCAACTCAATTTTCTCAAAAAATAAATATTATAATTGTAGAATGGGCTCCTGAAAATATATACCTAATCCGCCCACTTTTACGCCCATCTCCCATAGAAAAAACATGAATAAGTAGTTTAAGCATAGTCTTTTAATAATTTTTTAACATCATTATCGTACTCCAATTTTTTTATTTGCAGCTTTGAGCGAAATCTATTTATAAATGGGTCTGAAGACAATAAAAGATTATGCATTACGTCTTCATTAGTGGCTACACGTCCAATTCTTCGCGAATGATGTAATCTATAGGCTCTATAGTCTTTATTTCTCGCTTCCTGAGCTTCCTCGGATAGCATACCTGATACAAATAATCAATTAAAATGTAAAAAATTCAAATGAAATCATTGAATAAGGGCCTTTAGATACAGACTTGGTATACAAAATAATAAAATAACAAAACCCAGGAAAGGAAATAAATTTCTCCTTCCTACAACTAAAGAATTATGGCAACAACAACATGCATGAACGAAAATACATGTTTTATTACTTTATCACTATATCCCTTTATAGTTTTTACTGTTTTTTTTTGGAAAGGAGCAAGTAGGAGTAGCTGAATTTTTTTAGCTTTATCTGAGACTTCAAGCTGTAATTTGACATCTTTTGTTAAACAGCGCTCCACAGCGCTAAAAAGATGCAGTCCACTGAAGTTTATGAACATTAAAATTTTGATGTTGTTTATATTTTGTTCTACGAAATTTTTTATATGGCACTTTTTCCAACCTTTTTTAATGCAAATCTCATCTATGACAATTGTCATTTACGAAAATATACAACAAAGTTAAATGATAAGTTTACTGTGATTGTACTAAAAGATTGAATGTACAGTAAATTTGCATGCAATTTTAAACAAGCGAACATATATGAACTTCGATCGTGTCTGTCCAAACAAATAATAAATATATCAGCCTAATATTGCGGAATCATAATATTCAGATATCTGAAAAAAATACCAAAAAAATTATCCAAATCGGCGAACATGAAACAAATTAATTTCGGCCACTCTTCAACCAATGTGTGCCGGGGCGATCAACTAGTTTTATATAAATATAAAGTCACTTCTTCAATTAAGGTCATTATTGCAATAAATTACAAAATGTTGACTTAAATTTTCAAATAAAAATCGTTGTCAATCAATTGAAGTTATAGAAGCAAATTTAAATGATAATATTTCTTTAACACTTAGAACGGTTAAGTTTGAATTAGAACTAAAATTTGATATTTAGATGGCGCTATTATTAAAATAGAGCTTATTTTATATTTAAAAAAGCCATCTATTTTTCAATTTTGAATTTTAAACAAAGAATGTAAAACAACAGCGAAAAAAAGGTAAGACAAAATTTGTTTTTGATAAAGTCAAAATATGCTATTAAACAGTAAAATATGCTCTAAAACGCAAAAATATGACATAAATATGCTCTTAAAACAAATATATGCAAAAATATGTATTTAAGGGTAAAATATGCAAAAATATGCACTAACAAATCGATGCCAAAATTCTTAAATAGTTCTGAAACGAGTAAATATCTTATCCATTGACCCATTAGACTCACCAGAAAAAACATGCATTTGCATATTTTGGTTTCCCTGGTGATAACATTTGGCCAGAAGATACATATGATTCTGCGGAGGCATTGGTTCACAAAGACGAGAAAGTCTTCGATAGCTCCAGATGAATTTCAGCATACCAAATGAATGTCTGGCTTTTGTGACGCGCCTTTTAATGCTACCCAAGTAGCTGAAGAATAGTTGCTAGTTTCTGCGGCTTTGCTGTCATATCGTTGAAACTGAGTATACTAATACAAATATCGTCTGCGTAATCTAGGTCGCTTAAGTTTCCATGCAGACCCCATCTTATACCAATGCCATTCTGCATTGTTTTTTTTAGTCATAATGGTATCGAGAACAATGTTGAAAAGAAGTGGCGATAAGACACTCATTCATGCTGTATACTGCAAGTTGCATTATCATACATGCATTTAATAAGAGAAATGAGTTTCGCTAGAACACCTTTACATACTTATTAGCAAAGATATATTGGCGATCGCCATTCAACAGATTGCTCCGTTATGACCCTCAGACTATTAATATCGTTAATACAAGCTCTATGGGGCCAAAGCCAGCCTGTTCAATTCTAAGTGTTGATGTTACTACCTCAGATATACATTTGGGCGATCGTTGTCTTCCGTGTCATAATCACCACTTCTGAACCGCACAAACGTTGAAATCGATGAAACACATTCACCATAATCTTCGGTGAGAAATCATTGTGCTGCAGCGGCACTTTTTTCCAAATTAAAAAGTAAAGCAAAACTTCCCGCATATGACGCTTTGTTGGCACAAAATTCAACATTTTTTGTCCTGATCGAAACGTCATTTCGGTCAACGGTGAGAGTAACAGAACTTTATTGGTTCTTTCTAAAAAATAATTACACAGAGAAAACAGATTTGTAGTGACAACCGAATTTGGCGCCAATCGAATTTAGTCAGTTGCAAGTACTATCACACAATTCCATTGCGAGCACCGAAAAATTACTTTATTATTACTGAATATATGAAACACACAACTGTTTTTAAAATCTAATTCGGTGAATATGACTGAATCATCAGTATTATCAATTAAAATATTATTTGCTACACATATATTTGTGGATTGTATTTAAAGACAATTGAATTTAATCATTTTATTAGAAATACTACAAAATATAAGACTTAAAATATATTTATATATGTACATGAACAATAAAATGTATAAAACATAATTGCAATAAATTTGCATGCATTATTTTTTACGCTGATTGGGGTCTTGTTTCTTTATTTCTATTGACCATTTCGAACCAAATAATATTTTGGTTAGATTTATCTGCGGAAATCTGAGGTTTCAAAGCGCTACCAAAGCAGAAGTCATGGTACACAATTGAACTTTTTACATTGCACTAAATGGGCTTAGACTTTGCTACTGGACTTACACTTGCTTGCTAGTGAATGGACGAGATATGATTGATTGCTGTAAACATATCAAAAATAATAAAAAAAGTTCTAAAGCAGCCACAACATTTTAAGATATAATGTTTTAAAATGTATGAATACATACATATGTATGTATGCATGTAGTGGGGTATTAAAATTTATTTTACCTGGTCCATTCTCATGCATCGGTGTTAAACGCTATACGTTGTAATATTTTTCCAATTATAATTTTGTTAAAAATGGTTTACAATTTTTTTGCATTTTCTACTTACATATTTTGTTTGATAATATTTTTAAATGTCAAATTGTATACTACCAAATTTTATTTTTTGTCGGTTGTGATCATCGAATTTTTCTTATATCATAATCAAGGCGTATTAACAAGGTGAGTACGTCCCGGCAACAAATACAACAATGCAAAACAACAGGCAACTTGTTTTTGTTAAAATGTACGGTAAATGTCATAATTAATTAAAATATTACTATGTTATTTACAATAACAAATGTAAACATAAACAAAGTTTGACATATAGTGTACATAAAACCACAGCGAATTAAGAAACAGCTGATTTTATGCACTCACCTTGTTAATACACCTTGATCATAATCGAATTGTTTAGTATTTGTATTATATTGGGTGTAATAACAAATTTTCAAGTACAACCACTAATATTTGGTATTGAATCGTACAAATGCTAAACTAAATTCAGCTGTCTTTACCGCATTAATGAAATATTTTTATTAAATGCTCAAATCGGTTAACTTAACTAATTTCTCAGTTGTTAAAATCATAATACAATTGCAATCATGGTTATACAATTGCGAATATAGAAAAACTATTCATTTAATAGATTTTTAGTAACTACAATACAATTTTAGTTTACTTTACCATATATTTCTAATAGCAACCGATTTCCAACCGATCTGTTTTCTGTGTGTATTGATAAAAGTAGAATTTTCAGATGTAAATCCCAAACTATTTCGACGATTTTTGATTGCGTTGGAATTTTTGACATTATAGGAATTTTTGATTTTCATCATGTATATCAGTAGCGTCTTCACGATTTTTGTATAAATGTCCTTCGACGTTCTCTAATTAAGTCGAAGAGCGTCTTCGTTAAATATAGATTTCTGTCTCTTAGAGGAGAAAAACCTGAAAAATAATAAGCGAGACGCCATTCAACATACCCAGAGGCAAAAAATTTTTCGCCCATCCGATGACCGGTGATTATCCACAAGAGATTTGGGAAATTCAACTTATTAAATTTTCCGTTGTTTGAGGAACTAAAGATTTACTTTAAAAACAACCCACGTGGTTTTTTGGCACCATAGCCTGAGTCAATGTGCATGATGGATTCAATTGCCAAGTAAATGAAATGAAATGTAATGCACTTTTAAATAGGTATGTTTGTCCAACACCCCCAATTCCCCCACCCGTAAAGTATGCAATATATTGTTTATTTTTCTCTTATGAGTATTTCGCAATTGAGCTTTTAACTCATAGGGAGTTAGAGTATATTTATCTATTGAGACACTTAATTAAATTCAATTTTACTTGGGTGTTTATTAACTGTCTCTGGAAAAAAGATAAACTGACCATTTTATGGGTTCATAATGCACACACACACACAATTACATGTGTTTGTGTTGGGGGTAAGAGAAGAGAAGTTGGTTTTTGTTTTTGATTGAAATTTTAACCATTTGATTGCTCATTTTGTGTGGATTTTGGCAGTAGTAGGTTTCTTTGTGGGGTTTATGCCACACATCTAGTGTCTCTGTTAATGTTTGTTTAATTACGTATTGATGCTTATTTATGATTTAATTAAATGCTCTGTGATTTCATGCAATGCATACTTACCGTGCAAGTACAACAAACTTCAATATATTTAAGTGTTTATTTTGCATTACGTATTACGTAAGTAAGTGTAATTTAATGCAATATAATGTTTTATATTGTATGGAGAACTTTATTGATGTTGCTCTTAAATTTTAAAGGGATTTAATGAAAGAAAATGTATGTGTTAAGTTCTATAATTTATGGGTTTAATATTAAAGAAATACATTGGTGCATTTATAAAAGGTGTATTCATCTAATAAATGGCATTAACACCATTGTAAAAATACTGGTTAGGTCTTTTACAGAAATATTGTTATCTCCTTTTATTCTTAAAAGCAAAACTATTTCGTAAGTCTATTCAATAATGATAGGATTTTTTACATATCGAGCCCTTAGCGCCAAATTATCGTAAGCGACATTTTTAAAATTTTTGTTTTATTGCAGAAATTAAAATTTTATGGACCGACTGATGTTTTAGCGTTCTCAGAATATCAAAATTGTTAATAACATCAAAAATATAGGGGGTAAGATTTTATCGTAAGTCAATGTTTATATTTTACAGTAAACCAATTTTATCGTAAGCGACACACAGTGGTATAGAAAAAAAAGATGGAAATATATCTGTAACTTCTAAATGGTTTTATTGGTTTGAATGAAATTTCACGCGCGCAAAGAAGAAGTGTTGTCGAGTTTAAGTTTTGCACGTGGACCTCATGGGTCCACCAGGGGCGCGACCAAGGGCCCTCAAAGTAAGACACCTCGGGTATGTTACATTTTTAAAACGATATTATTTCTTGGTTTGAGTTTCGATTTCAAAAACCTTATACATGTAGAATCTTCTCATCGAGCACTACAAAAAACCTTGTCGAAGCTCTCAATTATCTATTATAGCTTAGGAGATATTCGCATTTGAAAATTAATTTTTCAACATTTTTTCCCACCCTACTCTAGTTTTTTGATAACAGCGTATCCAAATATTTCCCGATTTTCCCCAGTTTTCCTTTATTGGACTAACAACACATGTGTGTGTCAAATGGAAAAAGAACTGTTTAAAAATAATGACTGAACCCAAAGTTATATGCATTTGAATTTAAAAAATTTTTAAAAAGCAAATTTTCGCTATTTTTTGGGAAAAAAGAACTTTTTTTTCTTTTTAAGTTACTTTCTGAAAGCTTAGATCTCATAAAATATTCTAAAGGAAAACCAATTTCAAAATTGTTGTTACCGAGGGGACCAGGTCCTTTCAAAAAACACCTATTTTTTATGTAAAATAAAACTTTAGGGCAAAAATTCTCAAATCGCGTATCCGATATCAAAATATAGTAACCGGTTGTAGGTGGCTCAATATGTTTCTAATTATTTTGTAAAGGGTCCCGATAACCCCGACCCTGGTGTGGATATTATGGCCAAAAAAACTAAAAGTTACCATTTTTGGAATTTTTCAACACTTTTTTGGGAATTGCGGGATTGCTGATAATAAATTTCAAAATTCGTTTTTATTTTTCTATTTTAAATAGAAAAATCTACACAACTGTGAAATTTCATTAAAAACTATTTATAAATAAAAATTTAATTTCAATTCGAAAAATTTTTATCTATGCAAAAATTTAATAAAAAAACATTTTTTGTCATTTTTTCTATAAAGTATTCCATGAATTTTTAATTGTCAAAAGTTATAAATATTTGTGAAAAATAGACAAATAGCTTGAACGAAATTATATTATATCGCATCATAACATTTTTAATTCTATGTATAAATTTCAAAATAATCAAAAAAAACCTTCTCGTGTAAAATTTGTGTTTTGTCGCTTACGATAATTTGGCGCTAAGGGCTCGATATTGCCAGAAAAAAGTATTTTATAACAATTATGCAATTATATCACACATTTCACAGCACCCTCGCGTATGCAACAAATAAAACATATTGAAATCTACACTACTTTCACTAAGCCATTACAAATTAGCATATATTTAGGCAAACTAGCATCACGTAGACGTTTGCGTGCTCTTATTAAGTAAATAATTATAATAAATGACATTACAAACAGCTTTTTAAAGATACATTTTGTGTATTGTTTGTACTTCTTTTTTCGTTGTACATCATTTGTAAATACACCCCAAAATAAACACATTTTTTTCTTATAAAAGACAAAATAACAACGAAAAGAAACAAAAGTCAAGATAAATGATTGCAAATTTTATTGCTTCCGCCTCATGTTACTTTATTTTTTTTTTTAGTCTAACAAAAAACCACAATTTGTTTTTAAAATCGTAGGAAAAAACTTTGCATACTTATTTTTTTGGGAAGCAAGTATTTATCATATTTTTCCACCCAGCTGCAGACAACAAATTTACATTAAATATAATAAACCGTGAAAATGTACACGTTTTACCATTACTTACCATTTCATTTTTTTATTTTATTTTATGAATGCATTATGTTTATTTTCCTTTTTCAAGTTTGAAAAAAAAACGAAAAAATACAAATGATTTGAAATGTAAATGTAACTTTTCATGGCAGCATCTGTGTTTTTATTTGGGAGAAAAAATCCTATAATAATGATTATTTATCATTTTTGTGATTTTTTTAAATGCAGAAACTTTGGTCTGATATTCAAATAATAATTTCAGTTATATATTTAAAAGTAATTTGACTAAAATAAATGCGCAAATAAAGTAGTTCTTAAAATTTAAGGCTATTGTCTCTTCCAATGTGTAAAACATTTTTTTTGTACAGATTACTTTTGATTGGAAATTTATTCATAATGCAATATTTTTAATTCTTTTATAAGAATCGATAAATGTACAGTCCTTATATTGAACATCTTCGATTTTCGGTACTCTCATTTACTAAAATTATTCTCATCTATAAAACAAATTCTAAAAATGTGAGAAAAATCGGATTATGTTTTTGTTGTTGTAACAGCTTAAAATATACAATTTTCTAATCTGGGGGTTCTGAATTGAGGTCAAGGCCAATAAATTGGGCAACTTTAACGGGGTTGGTTCACAAATCCATTAGACTAAATGAAAAAGGATTGGCTGGGAAGTTGAATATTTCGGGGTATCATGGGGACCCTGACCACATGGTGGGCATACATTTTGCACGGTCTAGTAGGATTCTCAGTTGTGCCAGAACTACTCTTGTTTTTCGCGGCAGGTTTTTATGGGTGGTAGGCGACATCCAAGTACAACATTCAAGTGGTATCCTGGTGTCTCTAATTGCGATCCAATGTATCCTGCATATACTTTAGTATGTTTTCCTCATACACGGGAAGGATCTGAAATGTCTCGGTCGAAGATCCAGCTTTTCTGCAAGAACATTCGTCTCCTTGTGTATAGAGTGTTCCGAGGTAATATGTATGTAGCCTGTGACAGTCCTTAAGTCCTCAGGGGTATCACTAAGTGAAGGTGATATAATGCAGCAGCATAATGAACCAATCGTTCTTTCACATGTCCTCTTGTGAGATCTGCACAGGATATTCAGGCTCCTCATTGACAGGTTAAACATCGTTGTGAGGTACTCAACTCACTGCATGCCAGGGTATCTAAACATCAGCATGGATATTCCGTCTGGAACAATGGATTGGCTGAATTGATGGCATCGGCAACTTCGGTTGACATTATAAACTGTGGTATCTCCGAAACTGGAGGGTTGTGTAGTTTGTGAACAACACTTCGTTTCACCTTATCTCTCTCTGGGTACTCAATAAAAAGTTGGAAGAACTCATGCGAGCATCGTTGAGGATCGGATAACGTTTAGAGCACGGATGCCCACAGCTAAAACTGCAGTAGTATTGTTGAGCAAAAGAGAACTCCACTGAAAGAAAAGTTTGGTGAACTAAAAACAATATGTCAGGCTATATTTGTTAACAATAATGAAGTCAATAATCTTATCCGCGACATTTTACACAGGTCAATGGCAAAAAAAGGCTTCACTAATCACTATATAGATTTGATGCATCATAGTAACCATGATATCCTGTGTGGAGAAACATCTAAAAAAATTCACAATTATAGAAAAAAAAATAAAAATAAAACTTCTCCATAGAATTTAAAATTTGGACCATATTTGTACTACTGGAACCACAATACATCAAAATTGTGTAGTGGTTTAAAAAGCCTCTAAAATTTTTTCGATTTTTTTGCCCTGTGTTATCAGCTGATTAATTGAGAGTTCGATATTAATAATTTTTGACAAATTCGTATTAATAGAATACGTTTTGTTGCTTATTTTATTACATTGTTTTGATTAAATTAATTTCAGATCTAAAAAAAATTGTTCAGAAAAGTAAATGAAAAAAAACAAACAGCACTTCAATGCTTTTTTCAATTTGTTTTTCAGAAACAAATGTTATGGGCACCATTGTTTTCTGAAATGGTTGTCCGCGGCCGTCCAGATGTCTGTAGAAAAATTCCAGAACTCAGGGAAATATTAAGATTTAATACTGTATTCTAATTTATTTTCCAATTTGAATTTGACAACAAAACTTTGGTTGATGTATTACAAAGTTTTCCCTCTTGTTGGCTCTGAAGACCATTAAGATTATTTTTAAAATTTCAACTGAAAAAAACATTCTGAAGGATCCTTGTTGTAAGGACTTCAGCTAGCCGCATTAATTTGTATTTGCTTAGGTTATATTAAAAAACTCAACTTAATAATATAAGTCTTAGCATACAGAAATGACGCAAAGAAGCAGTAATGTAAGAAAGACTTTTGGGATTTTAATTTTGACTACAAAACTTATTGCTTTTAAGCCTCTTATTTCGAAAAAATTTCTGATAATGCACATATAATATCATTTTCAGAGATATTACAAGTGCATTGGAGTGCTCCAAAAAAATAAAATTGCGAATTTTGAATGGTTCTATGTATTGTAGAAACCATTGTGTAAAATATTAGGATGGTAGTATAACGTTAACTGGTGCCGCAACGACGCTAAAGTTTTGAGGTGCATTTACAAGGGGAAAAATGCATTTTTTTCAGTTTTTGTAAAAATGTTGGCATTAAATAATTACTTTTTCAATTTAATTTAAAAGCATCGAAATGTACACGTAATTGGCGTTATAATAAGATATAAAAGACAAACATTTATTAAAAATGTTAAAGTTATTAAAAAATCTAAAACATCGCCAGTCTATTAACGTGTCTCCGGCCACTAGAATAAGAAATGCAGAAACAAAATTAACATATTTTGATAAATATTATAATAAAAGTACATTTTTACTTAAAATATATCCATATTTACTTGTATATGAGTTTTTGCCTTCGTAGGATACCGTTAACCTATTCGCAGGTATTACCAAAAAAATTTAATTTTTTTAAATTTTGTTAAACAAATTTAACAATTTTTTGATCATCACATTGGGATTTATTGAGAACATAATAGGGAATAAAAGTATGAAAATACCTCCTATAGTTTTTTCGTACCTGCGCACAGTGGGTTGAATGGTACCCAAAGTGGCGATTAATTCATAGAAGCCGTAGTTTTAAAATATTATATTTTTTTATTGATGAGTTATTATAAGCACATAAAAACACAGCATTTTAGAAAAAAAAAAGGTTACAAAAAATTTTTTTTAGCCCTTTAAGCGCATTATTGATTTTTGGAAAAAAAACCTTTTTCTCACAATTTATGCTGTAACTTTGGAATGGAAAGCGATAAATTATTGAATAAAATTGGAAATTAAAGCATACTTAATATGCTATTAAAAAATTCATTGTATGTATTTATATTAGTATAAATTTAATTTAAAAAAGTCACAAAAGAGAATATTATAATTTTTTCGTAATGAATAATCATAAATACATAAAAACACAGCATTTAAAATAAAAAAAATTAAAAAAAAAATTAACCCGTTAGCGCATTGTTTTTTTGGAAAAAAAAGACCTTAGTTCACAATTTATGCTGTAACTTTGGAATGGAAAGCGATAAATTAATTTATTAAATTGGAAATAAAAACATACTTAATATTCTATTAAAAAATTCAAAACATAAATTTATTATATGTATTTATATTAGCATAAATTTAATTTAAAATCTAATTTTTGTTTTTCACAAAATTTTATAAATGTACATATTTTTTTAAAAAAAAAACACAAAAGACAATATTATAAATTTTTGTAATGAACAATCATAAATACATAAAAACACAACTTTAAAAAAAATGTAAGAAATAAATGTTTTAACCTATTTTGTATCAGAATATGTTTTTTAGCAAGAGGAGTTCTTTCGCTATAAATTAAATAAGTAAAAAACCTCAATAAACCCGCACGATTTTTTTCTGTATATAGCAGCTGAAAGTTCATATTTTAAGAGCATTTAATGGAATTTACCCGATCTCGCCCTGATTTTTTTTAAACTCAATCTATATATCGAAAAACCCCCAATAATGGAGAACTTTAAAAAAATCTTAAAAAATATTTTCAAAACATTTATCTAAACAAAAATTATTTATTTATGTTCTCAAATACCTGAAGTTGATGGTTCCATTTTAATATTTCTACTTTTAACAGATTTAACAAAAAATATAAGCTCTCGAAATATCACAATTTTCAATTTTAACCACAGCACGCAAAATTTGTAAAAATTATTTGACTTTGACCGCTCACTGCCAATAAAGTAACTTACTCACAACTCACAATTTTAGCAGTTTGTGATGTATTATTTAATGCACTTTAACCCAATACCAAACATGACTGAAACAGATAAAGTTCAGCTTTTGAATTAATCACCACCTTTGGTACATTTCAACCCTCTGTGCTGCGATTTAAATTTCGAGAAAAAATATTTTTTTTGGCCATATTTTGGCGAATGAGCCGAATTTCTTTACTGTTATGATTTTTAATCAAAAGCTATTCAGAATATTATATTCCAAGTAATTTTAAATATAGTCTGAAAGTTTTACCAAAATCGGAAAACGTTAACCCTGAAATCGTGAAGGTCAAATGTCAAATTTTTCAATATTTGGAATTTCTCATGGAAAGATAGCAAAATGTTATATATTTTTGGGCCGATTTTGATGAAACTTAAGAAAAATATAACACATAGTCTAGTATTTACAAAAACAGCAGAAAAATTAAAATTTTTAAAAATTACATTTTTTTGGTCATACCTGCGAATAGGTTAACGGTATCCTACGAACACAAACTCATATACAAGTAAATATGGATATATTTTAAGTAAAAATGTACTTTTATTTTAATATTTCTCAAAATATGTTAATTTTGTTTCTGCATTTCTTATTCTAGTGGACTGAGAATCGTTAATAGCCTGGCGATTTTTTAGATTTTTTAATAACTTTAACATTTTTTAACCAATTTTTGTCTTTTATATCTTATTATAACGCCAATTACGTGTACACTTCGATGCTTTTGAATTAAATTGCAAAAGTAGTTATTTAATGCCAAAATTTTTACAAAAACTGAAAAAAAATGCAATTTCCCCTTGTAAATGCACCTCAAAATTTCAGCGTCGTTGCGGCACCAGTTAACGTTATCCTATCATCCTAATATTTTACACAACGAGTTTCTACAAAACATAGAACCATTGTAGAGGGGCGGACGGCCTGTACCTAGAACATTTTTTCGTCCATACAATCTTGGAGCACTCTAATGTGCATTCTCACAATAGTGCAAACATTTCATGAAAACCTCTCCAGATTTTTATATAAATATTCCTTATAATATTCACAACTTAACATACATATAACCATCGCACATTACTAAGCCAAATCAATTTTATAATTGAAATACCTAAAAAAAGGATACAAAGTTTTTTCCAACAAAAAATATAAAAATATTTTAATATTTCCTCATATTCATCATAATTTATCATTTAAAAAAACGAAATGGTCAAGTGTATGTGAAATAACCTTTCTGTATCCTTCATCATAATCACCTCCTTTTTAGCACAACATTATCATCAATCAAATCTATTTTTTAACAATAAAAAATTTCAAATTATAAAAAACAAACACAAATGCACATATCTTTAACTTTTGTTTATAAAAACAAATACATTAAAAAAAAAAAAGTAAAATTAAAAACAATATTTATTTAATGAAAATATACAGTGAGCCTCAAAAGTGAGTAAACAGCAGCGAATTTTTTGATTTTTTAAGATCATGAAAATCATTATAGTCCGACTTAAATCTATATTTTTCACAACCAAAGATATTATTCAAGCCAATCTCTATCAAACCGAAACTTTAAAATTTTAATCATGGATAAATTTTAGAATTTTCATTATCTTAAAAAATATCCAATAATTTTTGGTGTATACTCACTTTTGCGGCTCACTGTATGTATTTCAAATTGTTCTGTTACCTTCACCACTTCCGTTAAACACAGCGGAAATTCAACAACACACACCCATATTTCGGTTTATTATCGTTTCTCCATTCCAAATGTAACAAACTCACTTTTCAAATGTTTTATATCGTCTCTGTCTTGTCATAATTGAATCCTTTTTTTCAACTTGATAAATTTATATTGATAAATGGACATTGTTTTTTTTTTGTTTTGTTTGCTCTCTTTGTGTGTTAGTTTGTTAATAGACCTTCAGTTTTATCTTAAACATTTTTTGCGAAATCAATCAATTTCGTAATTCAAGTGTCTGTACATGTCTGACTGACTTTCTGTCGCATGTAGGAATGTGTAATTTGTGCTAAAAGGGTTATTTTTTTTTGTTTGTGTTTAATCAATTTGTTGTTTTTGTGCATTTGTCTTTACTGTTTGAAATGTTAGAATAACAAAAACAAAATAAATAATTTAGGAATGGTTCCTTATGTGAGCAGTTTCATAATGACCAATTGGTAGGAGTAAGTGTCTATGCAAGTACATAAAATGCATAATTCAATTATTTCATATAAAAGTTTTATGTTTCAATGATTTCTGTTCAAAAG
The DNA here is from genome assembly GCF_958450345.1 of Calliphora vicina. NCBI lineage: Eukaryota > Metazoa > Arthropoda > Insecta > Diptera > Calliphoridae > Calliphora > Calliphora vicina. Next base: position 56,062,393 of record NC_088781.1, on the reverse strand, counting down.
TAAAGGGAGAGAGAGTTGTAAAACAAATAAGTATTTGTAGCATTGAAAATACCTTAAAGATTGTAATCAGGTCTTAGCCATTCAAGTTCTACTTCTCTTTTAAAAAAAAAAAAATTGTTATACATACGACCTTAATATATCGTATAAAAAATCCCTGAAGATTTTATTAAAATCAGGTGACGTTAGCGCTTGCACTACCAGAACTATAAATATTTCCGATTTTTCATTAAAATACATTCATATCTCACATATTTATTTGTGGATTTTGATGAAACTACAGCGAAATGTTTAACTAGATCTAAAAATGATAGCAGCTCTGAAAATATGAATATGAATGACCAGAAAGAAGAATGTTGGCCAATTCTGACCTCCATAAAATTATTAAAAACCCAATGTTCATCATTCAAACATTTAAATCAGACGGTGTTTTTAAGAGTTTTAGCAAAGCTTGTTCTTTTTTTCGATTAATATTTAAGTATCAGCCATTACGAAGTTTCCAATTTTTTTTATTGGCTTCCAAAGATTTTAAAAATCAGTGGTGCCTTAAAAAAGTTGTCACCAGTTTTTGCCCAACAGCAAATTCAGACTTGGTGGTATCGCTTAACTATAACCACGAAACAAATTTCATTTCATTCGTGTCCTTTTTTTTAAATAAATATATAGGAAGAAAAAATTTTTTTCACTTTTTTTAGAATAATAGCAAAAAGTGCAATATTTTTTAAGGACGGAGTTTTAAAGTGGCATTATTTTTAATCTAATTTAGATATTGACTTGATTAAGACCTTTTTAAGACCAAAAATTAATTCGGAATAAATGTGGATCAAATGTTCCTTATTAGCAATCCTATTAAAATTTTGATACAAATTTTAGTTTTAGAAGCTCAATAAATAAAATATTTATCTATCAACAAAACTCAAAGAAATTTCCAAAGTTTTTTAAATTTGTCATTCTAAATAACAAAGTGTAAAAGAACTTGTCAAAAGGTCAAAGAGAATACCATAATTCCTAAAAATTTAAGCGAAAATTCCAAAAATGGTATTTTTTACAATTTTGCCAATAGGGTCCACATTTCCCTTGGGGCTGGGAAAATACTTTGGGAATAAATAGGGAATACGTCAAGGCTTCCAAGGCTTCCAAGGCTGCTCTTCGTTTTATGATCCTAGCTTTGGGATTTTAGAACATGTGGCCCAAAGTTGAAATTTTGACAAAAAAATTGGTCAAATTACGAAGGGCGTAGGGGCGGCATATTCGAAAAATAGAACATGTTTTTTATACCAAAATGTTTCTTGTAAAGATACCTTATAGAAAAGCATAAAATTATTATATGTTCTTAAAGAAAGTTTTTTTTTAATAAAAAAAGAGTTAAGTCACCTTTTCACCCAAAAAACAGCAAAAATCGACTATTATTTGAATGTTCTAATTAAAAATAGTTTACTATTCAGATTTTTTGCATATTATTGGTAATTTAGTTGTCTAGCTAAAAAATAAATTCGAATCCATTCGGTCCATAAGTACTCCCTATATTTTTAAAAAAGCGGACCAAGGTATGGCAAAATTTTAAAATTTCAATTTAAACATGAATATAACTCGGAAATTATAAGAGATAAATTGCACACGCATGACCTAGCCGAGCGCTTTCCAAATATATAAAAATCTTTTAAATCGGATGGGAAACAAATAAAAATTTTACATATCGAAGGTACCCTATTTTGAGCTCCATATGTATGACCCATTTTAATAACGAATACTCATTGTCTATGGTCATTAGTGTGTCCCAAAAAAAGTTTTTTTTCTTATTTTCATGGGTGCTCAAGCATAATTTGAAAGCCTATAGGGTAGAGTATTTTTAAGATTTTTTTCCGATTTTTCGAAAGTGGTTTAGAGATCGCTCAAATCGGGTTTTTGCCAAAAATCGGTTTTGTCGGCCTTTTTATGAGTTTTATTCATAACTTTGTCAAGACCCACGATTTTCATTACTTTTGAAGAAACAGTTTATAAGAAAATGCTTTCATGATTTATTTTTGTGTGCAAACATTTTTAGTTTTTGTAAAGAATTGGCTCATTAAAGTGCCCTACATTACAATTTTTCGAAATTTTTCCATAAATTTTGTAAATAAGGCTTTATAACTTTTAAAATTTTTATGAAAATGAAAAAAACTAATAATGCAGTTTGAAAGACTAATTAATTCTTAATAATTTAGAGACAACAATTTTTGAATTTGCTTTTACCGTTCCTGAGTTATATAAAGCAAACGAATGCTTTTATGTACACAAAATGATTTTTATACCCTACACCACCATAGTGTAATCAAACTATAAGTCGCAATTTCAAAGAAAAAATTTGGTACAAGCTTTTCTATTGCCACATGGAAGAAGAATATTGAGTTTGGTTGGAAACCGTCCATTATTTCTACTAGCCCCCATACGATTGCCCTATCTAAAAATAGATAAGCTCTAATAAATATCTTAGTTATAAAGATATCTAAACCAAATTGAGCACAAATAAGTTTTATATAAGCTAAACTCGCGCCTACGAAATTTTGTGGCGATTGGTCCATAATTAGTCATAGCTCTCATATAAGGTCCACTTCCGCTTTTTTTGATAATTTTTTTAACGTTGGTTCCTGGATTCATACAAAAATAAATCAACAGGGTGTTATTAGGAACTCGAGTACCAAGGAGTATATTGGGTCAAATCCGGGTATACAGTTTGGTACTTTTTTTAAAACCTATTTATTCTTGGGCACATTAACACAGATTTTAATATTTTGAGACATGCCTGTAGCATAAACAATTTTGGCAAAATGGAATATTTTTAAATTTCAAACTTGAGGGGTGTTCATGGAAGAAAAGGGAAATTGGTACTTTTTTAACATTTTAAATTAATTCAGTTATCGACATTGAAGTTAGCAGATATGTATCTGAGTGAAGTTAGTGTTAGGAATAGGGGACAATATTTAGGTACCAAAATGTGTGAACTGAACTATAGGTACTTTTTTGTTCTTCTAATGGTACTTTTTGGAAATTTCTATAACAATGGACTTAGAAACATGAAAATAAACATATATGGTCCTAAGTAAGTGAGAATTCTAGGGGGAGACTTTGTGGTATTTTTTCTTTATTCGATTGGTACTTTTTGTAATTTCTTCACAAATGAACCTAGAAACATGAATTAAAGGTTATATGGACCAGAGTGAGTGGGAATCACCAAGTAGCTGCTTTTTGGTACTTTTTGTTTATTCTAATGGTACTTTTTTTAATTTTCTATAGCAATGGACTTAAAAACATGAAATTAAGCATATATGGTCCTAAGTGAGTTAGAATTCTAGGGGGCGACTTTTTGGTACTTGTTCTTTATTTGAATGGTACTTTTTGTAATTTCTTCACCAATGAACCTAGAATCATGAAATAAAGCTTATATGAACCCGAGTGACTGGAAAACTACAAGTGGGTGCTTTTTGGTACTTTTTCTATATTCTAATGGTACTTTTTTGAATTTTCTATAACAATGGACTTAGAAACACGAAATTAAACATATATGGTCATAAGTGAGTGAGAATTCGAGACCCCACCGAGCTGCTTCTGCAATTATTTATCATCAATAGCAATATAATATTGGACCACAACCTTAGATTTGATATGATATCTTGTACAAGGCTGTTATAAATTGTCTATATTGGCAATGGCAAAGTCATAGAAAAGGTCATAAGGCAGTCGTTTGTTGCGACAGAACGTGTTAAAATAGATAATATTGTCATCTTCTCTAATTTTCTAGTAAGATACCAATAAAGTTTTTTTTCAGTTTTTGGCTCATTATACATTGAGAGATTTTACTGTAGTAATGCCATTAATAATTAAATGAAAATTTCATTTAAAGGTCATAGCTTGCTCTTTCAGACAAAATTATTCTAATATCTATGACTTTGTCAAATGAAAACTGAAAATTCTCTTTGCCAAAACCTTACAACAATTACAAACCTACAAACTTACCATAAACAGCCACACAACAACCCATCAACTAAATTGGAAAAATCCACTTCTCAAGCAAAATAACAATAAAACCAAATAAATATTTTTCATTATAATAAGAAAATAAGTTCAAGCTACTTAAATATGCAATTGTAACAAAATAAATTGACAAATATAAAGTAAAAGTACTAACGACAAACACTCGTTTATGGGCGACAATATTTTGGAAGACGTTTCCACCAAATGAAATGTAAGAAACACGCGTACTCACTTCACACTCCCACACATAATGACAAAAACAGCGACAAACAATCCCACTGGGGACTCGAAATAAGAACATAAACTTTGTCAAAGGAAAGCACAGTAGGGATCAGTTAAAAGCCTGCGTTTCCAACAACTACATACATACACTTGTATTGTAATATTTATTAACATCGAACTACTTACATTGAGGACTCAGATGTAAATGGTAATGTTGTGAGCGGTAACAAACATAATAATTTCAATTTCAACCTGTTCATTTTAAGTCGTAAAAATTAAATATATTTGGGAAATAAGATTTTTTGAAAATTTCACTTTCATCATTGCTGACAGACAAAGGTAATGCAGAGTTGAGAAGGATTGTGATCGTTAAGTAATAAACAGTGGCATATTTTTAAATATTTAGTAAAATTTAACTACAATTGAAATTCAGAATTTTCCATTTGTATTTCAGAAATTTCCTAAAGAAATTCAGAATTTTCTGACTGTATTTCAGAATTTTCTAATTGTATTGTGGAAATTTCCAATTATAATTTAGAATTTTAAAATTGTATTTTAAAATTGTCTAATTATATTTCAGAAATTACCAATTCTATTTCAGAATTTTCTATTTGTGTTCCAATTAAACATTTCTGAAATATTGCACAATTGGAAATTTCGTAATTATAATTAGAATTTTCTGAAATATAAATGAAAAATTGTGAAATTTTTGAAATAAAATTTGAAACTTCTGGAATATAGCTGGAAATGGAGTTGTGTTTAAGATTGTGAAAAAAATGGTTTGATAGATTCCATCATATTGAACTTGGAAATCCATGTACATTCCAAAAAATGGAGAAAAACTTTCTATATTGAAAAACTATCATGAAATCTTTAAAACTTTAACCTGCTCTTTCCATATAGTGAATAAATTCCTTTCCACAACTTACAGACAAACAAACAAACAACATCATCATAATCATGGAGTGTAGACATTTGACAAGTACTTAAGTTTATACCGGGAATCATATTTAATTGTAAAAATTTTGCAAAGACATTGTCGCCAGTGTTACAGCGAAAAGCAGAAAAGTTATTTGGAAAAGTATCAATACGGAAGGCTAGAAAAGGTTACAACAATAATGCCGCAAGTGTGGCATTTCGAAATTTGAATGTATAAATGTCCTCTACTTGCCAGTCACCAAGTTGTTGAATGAGCACTTGTATGTGCGACGAAGAAGTGCGATATAAAAGAATAAATTTGGCGAAGAACTGAGTGAGTATGTGCGTGTGTTTTGGAGAAGGTAATTTTGTAAAAAGGTTCGTTTCATAATAATCAGTCGAATAAATTATGCACAAAATCATTTTCCATTGTCATAAAAGAAGTACTCGTTTGTTGTAATTTTTTGTTACTACTTTTAACTACGAACAGTATGTCAAGAAAGTATTACGACAAGGAAGTATACAATTTTAAAAAATATATTAGACTTAAGGTAAGGTTAAAAACATGAGCGACTTAGCTGATATCATTTATATAGGTCCCACTGTAAGAACTGGAAAAAGAGCAAAAAAAAGAGTGAAACAATGTATAATAAGTAAGACTATATAAGGCCAGTCAGTTGACTAATAAAACCTTTAAGAATTTTACCGTCCATCTGCGATAAACCCACGAGATAGTGCATAATGTATTGCGTCTATTCATGAAGTGCCATAGGATGTTCCTCTCCGTATTCTCCTCTTCCTCATAGTGACAACTAGTAATCATTGTATGCAATTCAACTTCCTTGCAATTCTTCAATATCTGATATATCTGCAATACAGTACAAAAGGGATCTGAGATTGAGTGTACTAACTGGAGGGGAGTATTTGAGTATGATGAACAAGGTGGTAGCGCATATAATCATAAGTTGACTCACCAGAACTCCGCCTGGAGCAAGATATCTTTCGACCACGAAAATCCTTTGTGGATCAAGTACATCTTATATCTCGTATTTATAGACTTTGAGATAACATTTGATAAGCTTGCTCATAACTCGATCTGGAAGGCACTTTACTGTAAAGGCACCCACCGAAACTAATCTCTCTTATTAGAAGCCTATTCAATGGCTCTACTTGGAAGCCATTGAGTGGAACCCACAAAGTAACAGAAGAAGATGAAGATGAAGACCCGCCCACACATGGAGAAGACAGTTGGATTCTGAAGTAGCAATCACAATGAAGTCCTGAAATGAAATCAAACTAATAGCTTGTAACATATTACAGTGGACGCGTAACAGATTACAGTGGACTCCGTGTGGAGTTATCAGTCTCCCATCGGACGCGTCCCAGGTGGCGGATAGGGGGAGCAATTGCCTAGTCTAGTGATACTGTTTTCTACAACATGTCTAACAAATGGTTTAAACTGCTTGATATGGCTAGGTTTCGTAAAACGGATTGTGATAGCCAACTATATAATACTGTGATACATTTTGAACAAATGGTCACAGTAGGATATAATTGGTGGTAGGACAATGCTATAACATTTTATATCAAATGGTCGCCTAGTGATAGTACTTTATTTATCTTTCTTGTTTTACAACCCGCGGACCAAAACTGTTCTTTCCTCTCTCTCTCCCTTTTTCTTTTCTCTCTCTTTCTTTTCCCCCACTTGTAAGGTTAACGTGGTTGGTAGCAGTGCCGAGAACCTGAATGGCTAATTAGTGGTTAAAGAAGATTAGTCGATAACAGCTCCCCTCCGGTGCTTATGACACGGGCCGGTTGTAATTTCTGTCTAGTGTATGTACGCCGTCACTGCATGGATGGTCCATCCCCTTACGTGCCTACTCGTGGGACCAAAAATGAGCCTTAATAACAACAACAACACAAACAACAACAACAACCCCCTGAAGAAAACCGATGATCTCGGATCTTCTTCAGAAGACGACATACTAGCCTCTAGTCAAGAGACTCTGGTCGTAATGTCAGACAGCGTGGGTGACCGTCACAGCACTCTACTGCCCTCCAAAAACTTGACAAATGCACCTCTTCAATCGGATGCCAAGGCTGGCGACCAATTGAAGAAGAAAAGAAAAAATTGGAAGAGTCAGAAAGACATCCTCAAATCCCGTTACCCCAAGGCGATATTCATTCTTGACAAGATTGACAAGAATGCTGCCAGCGGTGCCCCCCATGAACGTGATGAAGAAGATCGCGCCAACATTGGGCAATGGTGTTATAAATTGAAATACATGTTGAGTTTTTTTTCAAATGCCGTTTATTTGAATTTACCTATGGTAGGATACATAAAAAATATTTTGAGGATTGGAGCATAAGTGCACATTACCTTTGCTGCATTTACAGCTTGGAAACCCATTGTTGCATAGCCTACATCTACCCTTTATTCCCCATTCCTGCCAATTATTATAACCATCAAATAGTAGGGATTTTGCAGGCTCTGCAACATATGCTCTTTTATAGGGGTTTGATTCAGATCCCGTTGAAGGAGCTGTTGATGATAGGGCTGGTTATGACGGAGTCGATGGAGAAGGTACTGAAGTTCCTGAAATCATTGTGAAAAGGAGTGATAATGGACGACCTCTCTTGTTTGCGACAACTGTAGTTTTAATTGCATTCAAAAGCTCGGTAGCAACATCCAATTGAAATTTTATGAGCGACATATGCTTCAATTCGCCGTCTGTATGTGTAATGTTTCTGCGGTACAATATTACCACAATACACCAATGTTGCATATACGCAACACTACATTTACAAAATTATTACAAACTAAATAATATTTTCAAGACGGGTTTTTTTAAATTACTCTCTTAACTTTTATTGTTTAGTTGTTGAACTTGGTTTTTGGATGAATTAATTATTTTATGTTTTTTAACACTTTTTTTAAAACAACGGTTTTTTCAAAATGAGCGAAGTTGACAATCGCTCTCGGGAGAATAGCTACTAACTGAACACGTGCACAGCTGACTACCAACCAATTAGCTGTAAGCTTAAACAACACTTGAGGCTATATTTTGGCGAAAGGTTCAAAAAAAAATATTTAAAATAGCGGTACTTAGACGCTCATAAACACAATGTTGCATATACTCAACATTGGGCATGAGAGGGTTAAATATTGTTACCTTGGAACACTAATAATGAATCGTACTTAGAGGTCGCCCATAGGCGACTGAGAGAATAACTTGCCGAAGAAAACAAGAGTACTTCTGGAACAACATAGATTGGATGGGACAACTATTATATATTGTTCCCTCAAGGTTGGGTGTTTCATAAAAGAACAAGTTCAATTGAAAAATTCAGGCAAATGAAAGAGGTTAATTTCTTCATTAAAATGAGCAATTTAATAAAAAGACTTGTTCACTTAAGTATCTGTTCAGAACGAAAATGAACAATCAGTAAAAAGAACGCTTATGCCCAACTCTAGTCTTCATAACATTTTCCAACATATTGAACTACACAGCAATCCATACTTCAATTCGTAACCCGGTAGAAGTAGCTCCATACCTTGATCTTGACATCGATGATGACAACCCAGATTAGAAAATTGTAGAATTAGCTGTTACAACAATAATGACTAAAACAACAATAAACTAAAAGACCGATGTAGTGAAACAGACTTGAGTTTCTGTTGGTAATCGAACCTGCAACTCACAGACTAGAGCACTGCCAACAAGGATTTCTATATCTTTTGTTTAAAAAACATTTCAAACGCAAAATTAAAGAAATGCAAATTTCTATGTAGAAAATATTTGTGATAAATTTCTCCTTGTAAGATTCATGCATTTAAATGTTATTGGCTTCAAAATACAAAGTTTTGCATATAATTTTATCCAAAACTTTTTAACGATTCAAACTATTTTTGGACACTTAAGTTATCAACAACTATTTGTGGCCATTTTCTAGGTCTTCTCGTATGTGGCACATCTCAGATACATTTTGTTCGAAATCTTTTTTCTGACCCGATTTTGCCCATTTTCTACACCAAATATTTCTGATCAACAACAAATATTTTCGGCAAAACTTCACCACCTAAGTTCGTCCCTCTAGGCCTTATCGTTATAAAGTTACTCTCTTGAGTGGATTTTAGTAGGAGCAATGACTAATTATGAACTCATCGTCAAACTTTTGCTCCGGTATCGATATTTATAAGAAATATATTTTAGTTATTGCATTTTTCGGAAGTGGTAGTTTGATTTTTGCATACATATAACTAGGGGGCGGATTTATATGCAAATGCATTTTTTTCGGACGTCCAAATAAAATGTAGACTAATTATCTATCCGAATCGCACATTTTGCTGTAAAATGACATTGATTTGTGAGGGCATATTTTAGTTTATTTTCTTGATAATGCATATTTTGTTATATTTAACTTCAAAATGCATATTTATATGCATATTATCCAAGTTTTTAATAAAAAGATAATTTTTTTGTTGCCCATTGACGTGGACAAAAAGTTTTTTGTCGAGTTTGTTATAGAAATATCATTAAATCATCGATTACTTCTTTTGATATCGAGAAATGGGCATTAAGTCCTCTTCATTTCTTTATCAGCAAATGAAAATTATCATTTCAAAAAAGTTGATAGTCTTTTTTAAGTATCAAAAATTCATTAAGTATATAGAAAACATTCATATTTGTTTTCATTGAAATTTTTTGTAGATTTTGTAACTTTAAATTCAAAGTTACCGATCATGACATTCATTTCCCAGGAGTTTCAGGAGACTTTCCTGAACTACAGATTTTACCTATCATTTAGGGTGATAACTAGTTACATAACTCGCTACGTGACTAGCTACTTTAACACGTGCTTAGTGACAAATGCAGTACACAGTTAATGTTTGAAATAACTACACTTTAGATTACTTGGAGACACTTAAGTGACAATTGTAACTATTTGACTTTTATCTGCATTTAAAATAGCATATACGTTACAGTGTCCCTTAGAATTAAATTTTTTGAAATGTTGAAACGGTATCCGCTAACTTTCGTAATGACCTAAAATACCACCAAACTATTTTTTAGCTTGTTCTAAGAAGGGCAACACGTGCAGACTTTCGATTTAGTTTTGAGGTGTATTTACAAGGGGAAAAATGCATTTTTTCAGTTTTTTTTTAAAATTTGCCATTAAATAATTACTTTTGCAATTTAATTTAAAATAATCGAAATGTGTGCGTAATTGTCGTTCTAACAAGATACAAAACACAAAAACTGGTTAAAAAATGTTGAAGTTATTAAAAAATCGCCAGGCCATTAACGTGTCTCAGGCCACTAGAACAAGAAATTTGGGAACAAAATTAACATATTTTGAGAAATAGTAAAATAAAAGCTTATTTTTACTTAAACTATAGCCATATTTACTTGTATATGAGTTTTTATCTTTATAGGATACATTTAATCTAATCGCAGTACGACCAAAAAAAAATATTTTTTTAACGGCAGTTTCAAAACTTCAATTTTTAAAAATTTTGTTAAACAAATTTCAGAATTTTTTGATCATCACATGAAGATTTATTTACAAAATAATGGGGAATAAAAATGTGAAAAAAGTATGTCAATACCTCTTATAGTTTTTCCGTACCTGCGATATAAATTTTGCGATTTTCGGGAAAAACTAATTTATTGGCCATATTTTGGCGAATGAGCCCAATTTCCTTACTGTTATTAATTTTAAGTAAAATCTGTTCAGAATGTTATAGTCAAGGCAATTTTAAATATAGTCTGAAAGTTTTCCTAAAATCGGAAAACGTTAACCCTTAAATCGTGAAGGTCAAATGTCAAATTCTTCAATATTTGGAATTTCTAAAGGAAAGATAGCGAAATTATATATATTTTTGGGCCGATTTTGATGAAACTTAAGAAAAATATAACATGAAGTCTAGTATTTACAATAACAGCACAAAAATGGAAATAAACCCTTAATAGCACTTGGGGTCTAAATGGCCCTGAACTTTTAAAATCACGAAAAACACAGTCATTTTGACTCCAAGTGCTCTTAAGGTTGCCCTTCTTAGAACAAGGTAAACATTTTTTTGGTGGTATTTTAGGTCATTACGAAAGTTTTCAGCGGGTACCGTTTCAACATTTCAAAAAATTTAATTCTAAGGGACACTCTAATATACGTGTCAAATGACCGAAAATATATAAATTTGATTCAGCCACATTAGTTACAATGCTACCGTGATCCCAAATAAATCCCAATCTTGAAAAATGAAATAACTACCAAAGGGTAAAATGAAATTACTCCCAATAATAGGCGGTTTCATAATTTTAAAAATATTAGTCCCAAAAAAGCGAAATAACTCCCAATGAAATAAATCCCAATAGAAATGAAGTAATTCCCAATGCGAAGCAATTTATTTATGTAATCTAACTCCCAATGAAATAAAGAACTACAAAAGTGAAATTATTCTTCGCTTACCAAACATTTTTTGCATTTCGCGCCTATGGTGTAGCGCAAAGTTTTCCTCCTCTGGGGTGTATCAAAAAACGGGCTTCGCTCAGAAATTTTCTAGGCATTGCCGGCCTTTGGCCGTGCGCTAAGGTTTTCTCCTCTGGGGTGTATCAAAAACTGGCTTCGCTCAGAAAAGGTTTCTCCTCTGGGATATATCAAAAACTGGTTTCGCTCGGAAAGATTTCTTTCATTGCAGAAATGTTTTATAATATTTCAGAAAGCCGATTTTCATTTCGCATTAAGATATCGTTACGACCTGACAAAGGTAAAGGTAAAAATAATCTTTTTTGAGCTCGGCCAAAGGCCGGTAATGCAAAATAAATATTCTGAGCAAAGCCAGTTTTTAATATTTTGCTTTTGCAAAGTAGAAGCCAACAAAAATGAAATAACTCCCAACACAGTGAAATAACTCCTAATTCTCAAAATAAAATGAAATAAAACCCAACAAAAATTTCATTGGGAGTTGTTTCATTAGCAGTTATTGCATTATGAAATAACTCCCAGCTAAAAATTATGAAATAACTCCCTTTGCGTTAGGAGTTGTTTCATAATGAAATAATTCCCAAGTTGTATGAAAAATTTGTTGGGTGTTATTTCATTTTTTCGTGGGGAGTTATTTCACGGTACCGTTACAATTACTGTCTATAAGGAATACATTTACTACTTTCATAACAGCTGGGTAATTACGAGATGAAAATTAAGGTTGGTTGCTATTTTACAACACGATCAAAATATTGATGATTTTAAAAGGCAAGTCACAGATAGATGCTCTATAGATAACTTTTAACATACCATTAATATATCCATCGTTTTCTTAGAAGAACAATTATAATTTTAAAACTTTAACTGTTTAATTCCTGATATAATTTAAAGAGCCCTAACTGCTGGGAACACTGTTTTGTATTTTTTGAACATTCTGCGATCCATAGTTAATTATTTAAAGGATCAATATATATACTTTGTTAGGTGTCAGAAAAATATTTTTCACTGCTAACTACACACGGCATGACGAACTTATATATACCCTCATTCACCAAGATGTATTAACAAGGTGGCAGCGTAACTACAACAATACAAGAACAATAGTGGTTTTTCAAAAAGTTGTTATATGGGAATACAAAATTAATTTTTTTGTTAAGAATTAATGTGCTGAATTCCCAATAATTGATAAATTCACTGAAATTTATTGTTGGGGGATAAGCTAGTTCCTATGCGCATTTCACTGGTTGCTTAGGCCAGAACATCAGGAAACCTTTTCCCAAAAGGCTTTAGAAAAACTAAAGATATACAAATAAATGTATAGAGTGTTTTAACAATATTTTAATTCATTAACCATTGCACTAGAGTGAATGAGAATTACAGACACACTTTGTTTGTGTAAAACCGTTTAAACTGTCAAAAAAAAAAATTCACAAAAACGCACTTTTATAAATGAAATAGTGTTTTTTAACACTTTTAAATATTTTATGCACATAAAGCGGTGACAAATACTAATTTTTTTAAAAATAAAATAATCTTTTAATCTTATAACCAGGGAAACCGGAAATATGCTCTAAAAAAAGCGTTTTAGGCGCTTTAAATATGCAGTAAAAACTTTAAAATATGCTCTTAAAATTTAAAAAATATGCTCTTAAAAAAACAAACTTTTACATAATTTTTAACCAAAAAAAATTTACTTAAATTTTCAAATAAAAATCGTTGTCTATTGGATCTGAAAACATTTTTAAACATAGAAAATGTTCTTTCGACATCAACTGATATTACAGGAGCAAATTTAAAAGACAATATTTCTTTAACACTTAGAACGGTTAAGTTTGAATTAGAACTAAAATTTGATATTTAGATGGAGCTATTATTAAAATAGTGCTTATTTTATATTAAAACAAGTAAGAGAGCTATATTCGGCTGTGCCGAATCTTATTACCCTTCACCTAATTATACTTCAAAATAAAAAATTTAAATATTTTTAGGTGAACAAAAATTTTTTTTCAGTTTTTTAATTTTTTGGATAAAAAAATTTTTCGAATTGTTATTTTAAATTTTAAAAAAAAATTTCAGTTTTTTAAATTTTTTTTTGGTGAAAAGAAATCTATTTTTCAATTTTGAATTTTAAACAAAGGAAGTAAAAACCTGTAACACAACAGCGAAAAATAAATAGACAAAATTTGTTTTTGATAAACTCAAAATATGCTTTAAACAGTAAAATATGCTCTAAAAACGCAAAATATGACATAAATATGCTCTTAAAACAAATATATGCAAAAATATGTATTTAAGGGTAAAATATGCAAAAATATGCACTAACAAATCGATGCCAAAATTCTTAAATAGTTCTGAAACATGTAAATATCTTATCCTTGTGCTCATTAGACTCACCAGAAAAAACATGCAAACGTGCATATTTTGGTTTCCCTGCTTATAACAAATTTAAAAATGTTTGTAAACAAGCTTTTGACTTTTCACAAGTCAAAACACGAGTGGAACAAAAAATAGTCAGCTGGCGTGACGCTGCCACCTGGTTAAATATGCCTTGCATTCACCGCTTTTGGCGGATTGATTTTCAAATTACGCTAACAATTTTAGTCAGAGGACTCTCCTAACTTACTGTACGCATGCCAAAGGTATGCATTAGAGTAAGTGTGTTTGTGTCTGTGAACTGTAATTCTTTTTTGTCATTGTTGACATCAAAATCATCATCATTTCACATGATGTTCTTAAAAATACACCATCCAACACAACACATGCATACATTCATATTTACGTTTAAAAATTAGATCTCATTACATTTGCTCTTTCTACTGCTCTCCTTTTTTTGCAGTTATTCTGTTCTTATTATTGTTGTCATTGTTGTCGCTGTTGCGTTTTTGTGTGTTGTCAACACACAGTGGTACTTGAATTTTTAATAAATTCCTTTCAACGCTTCTTTTGTTTCATTATTATTTCACCTTTTGCGTATGTGTGTGTGTGTGTTCGTTTGTATTTTTCGTCCTGGTTGTTCCTGTTGTCTATAAAATTCATAATTTTATTACATCATGATGCATGCTTAAACTCAACTTTTATATTCCTGTGTGAATGTATGTATGTTCGTTAGGGTTGCACCGTTTCTATAGATATATTTTCAGCAAATGTATGTCCTTGAATAAAAAATTGTGTATGCTACGACTTTCTTGGAAACTCCCTTTAAAGCTGTTCAAAACTCCTTTCTTAAATACATAATGTTCCTTTGGAACTTTTAGAAACCTCAAAAAGGTCCTTTTTGACATTTGTGTCAGCTCACCAAGAGCTAGTGATGGGACAGAAAGAAAGAAACTTTAATTTTAGCTGTAAACAACGATCTTTTTTCAGAGTGCTTCCCTAATGTTCATACAGATGTTGTTGTCTATCTACTATGTACTTTTACTAATATTATATTACTACTCGTACTTTGTGTGTTACAGCTGTAAGTATTATTTACGCATATTAAAATTGTTCATTGTACATTATGCCGTTAGACATGTGTCTAACTGTCTGCCTGTGTGAATATATTTATTTCCTTGTGCCAGTGTATTTTTATTTTCATGTATTTTGTTATTGTTGAGAATGTACACCTGAGATTTTTTTGGAATATTTTTTTATTTAAAATTCTGCATAAAATATTAAAATTTTTCTTCAAAGTAATTACATTTATTTTTGACAGAAACTAAATGGATTAATAATTTTATTGAAATTAGATTTAACCATCATTAAATTATTACGGCAGCCAACTTGACAAAACTAATGATGCAGTTCTTATTCTTGGGGCTACTTTCACGTGCAATTGTCAGAATTGAGTCCCAAAGCAATGAACTGAAAAATGTTGTACTGTGTTATATTAAATAATTTTATTAATTCTAAACATATTTATTAATAATGCAAATAAAAAATTTTAAATAAATAAAATTATACAGTTTATTTAATTCGTTTTTAAATAATACATTTATAATTTCGAAAATATAATCAATTCATTTAATTATTACGGGGGATTTTGTTTGTCTTTTTTTTGACCGGTATTATTCTTGAACATTACCTCGTCCATCAGCCACATACAAATTTTGACCCGGAAGTTGTAAAATGTCTGCCAGCACATAAGTTTTATTCAGGTACAGTGAAATAGCTCCCAAATGAAATAACTCCCAATGATATAATTCCCATCAAAAATGAAATAATTCCCAAACTTGAAAAATAAAATAACTACCAAAGGGTAAAAATATTTGTCCCAAAAAAGCGAAATAACTCCCAATGAAATAAATCCCAATAGAAATGAAATCATTCCCAATTCGAAGCAATTTATTTATGTAATCTAAAAAAAAGGAACTAAAAAAGTGAAATTATTCTTCTGACTTACTCCCAACAAAAAATTATGAAATAACTCTCTATGAAATAAATCCCTATGGAAATATATAATTTTATTGAGTAAAATGGAAATTTTGTGATAAAATCTAAAGAAAAATCTTAAAAAAAATATTAAAAACCAATGAATAGCTGTTAAAAAAAGGAAATGGAAGCCCTTCCTTTAGAATAAAATATATTAAATCAAGAATATCATATACACAGAAAAAAGTTTCAACATAAATATTATGATTTGATTTCATTGAATTCAATTCATAACATTTATAAATAATTTCTTAAATAGTATGATTTTGTTCATATTTTATGTTTTCAAAAAAAATCTAGAAGGCTTGAAAAATATTATTTCAATTTCATTTTTATTTTTATGTTGTTCAAAAATGTTAGAAATTTTCCTTTGAAATTTTTTTATTTTTTATGATTTTCAGCTACAAAATGTGAAAATGTGCGCGAAATTCACTAAATTTTGTTAAAAGGATGAAATACTTTAATGTCTATTGATGTTTTATTATGATTAATTATATTTTTTAAGTTTCAGATGTTTATAATTCGTCTTAATACATATGTATATTGGCCAATATATGGCTATTATGCAAAAATTTTGAAATAATTCATCAGATTATACAATTATAATGCAATTTATTATAAAATAGCATACAATTTACGTAAAAAAAGCTAAAATTTCCGTCATGTACAATTTTATAATATTTACGAATATGTTCTTATTCTGAATGAAAATAGTTTGGGAAAAAAAAGTCAAGTTCGATTAATAATATTTATTACAAAATTCATTCCAATTATGAATTTCTTTTTTCTGTGTAGAATATCATAGAAAATGAATAGCATGAAAGTGGAACTGGCTCCATTAGAATAGCGTGAAAATGCAAACGGTTCTATAAGAATAGCATGAAAATGCAAACAGTTCCTTTAAAATAGAATGAAAAAATTAATAACTAGTTCATTAAGAATATAATGGAAATGAACCCATGCATATAGAATATCATGAAAAATATATAGTTATTTTCAGAATAACATAAAAACGGAACCAATAGCTTTAGAGTAGCATGAAAAATGAACCCATTCCCTTAAAAAAGCATGAAAAAGGAACCCGTTCCTTTAGAATGAAAAAAAAGGGCCTCAACAAAGTTTTTCCATTGTGATCTATCCTCCATTCCATTCAATCTTGGCTACGTATTCATTGGTGCGTCTGAGAAATTGGCTAATCCAATTTCATTTCTGCATATTTGGCAAAAATATCTGGAACAGTTTTCGTAACGACCAATTGAATACCTGCATGGATTGCAACTCGCTGTGGTTTTCACAGCCATACAACAGGACGGAACTCACGTTAGATGAAAAGAGGGGCTTGGTTCTCAGACGAATTTGTGGTTGGTTTACGTGGTAGTTCACTACGTGCGAACAATCAAATAGAGTCGAAGTTTTGATGTATATGTTCTGTCGAAGCAAGAACCGAATTTGTCGTGATTTCCATACTTTTTGCAGTGACCCGATTTGTAATATCTTCTAACGAGCCGCCTGATGCTGATATGACACTATCCAGATTTATACATGATTGGACGTCTTCAATATCTACACAGAAAAAACTATATTTCAATTCAAACATTTATCACATATTGAACTGGTTTCAATTATTTCATAATTGAATCAAGTATTCATGTGCTCAAAAACAAAAGAAAATATCAAAAAATTTGGTTTTTGAGCACATGAATACTTGATTCAATTATGAAATAATTGAAACCAGTTCTATATGTGACAAATATTTGAATTGAAACCGTTTAAGAAATAATTTTTTCTGTGTACGCTGTCTATTTGGAACTTTTGGGAGTTGTTTGCATAGAGAACATAGAGCGGAAACTCGAAAAAAACTCAAACAAAAAAATTACTCAAAAAAGTTACACATACGAGTGTTGTTTTTGTTTTCATATAGTTTTTTTTACTAATACATTCTCATCACTTAGGTTTTTGACAACTGAGTTTGGTCTTTGACAGGAGAGTTTCCGCTCTATGTGTTTTCTCTATGGTTGTTTGTATTTAAACGCAAGAACTTAGTCTTTGCTACGTTAAAATGTAAACCAGCATCACTTGCCGTGGACTGTATTTTTTATTTTCTTTGAGTGCCAACTATAAAATATTAGTTTTAAGAATTTTTTCAAATTAAACAGTTATGTTCTTTATTATTATTTTCTTTACTTTTTCATTAAAAAAATAATAAAATTGTATGACGTACAACAATTGTATTTTCAATATGAAAAATCATCATTTTACATACAAAAAAAATGTCGTATGTCTATTTGTGACATACGATGAAATGCATGCTGAATATCACGGTAGTTATAAGATTTGGGATAAAACTGATGATACCATTAGAAAGAGCTTGCGAACTATATTATGAACATGTAATAATCTCAAAATCGAAAAATTTCACTTACGACAGTCGTATTTTGACATTCGTATATGTTGTCAGAAGGATAGGTCATAGCTAACAATGGCCAATACATTGAATAAATTTATATTGTAAAAATGTTTCAAAATAAAAACTAAATCTTATAAAAGGATTGATTTTTGAAATGCCGAAATATAAATATAAAGGACATTTCCCAATTTTGTAGGTTCTTTTGCTAAAAAGACATGTAGATTTTGATAAAATCCTTTCAATCATGTACATTTTCACAATTTCCGAGATATCCAACTTTAGGGGGCTATAAAATACGAACCATATATGGTGCGGACCTGGTTTATACGCTATAAAATGCGCACTTAAGTGTAGAATTACGAATTGGAATTAGCAAGTAACGACTATAAAATTAAAATGTCTTCTTTTCACATTCAAATTTATTTTAGTTTGACGACATATTCAACTAAAGTTAAATGCTGAAAGAAGAAATAATTTTCTCTATCACAAAATGTTTGATCTTTCTGCTAAAACCACTTCCTCATCATTTTCCCGGCCATTGAGTAGGCTTATGGAAAAGGCACGCTTAACAGATTATCTAGAATATATTGGGATCTTTTTTACTTAACACTAGTTTATGGTTACCTTTGTTTTTTTTATTTTATTTCTTTTCGCTTAAACAATTTCATTTGAAACATCAACAGGATTCAATATTAAGGCTGCGAGAACGACAACTACAACATAAAGTGGCTTATCGCTGTTGAAATGTATTTGCACAGGCGATTGCCAAAAACCAATAAGCGTAAAATTAAAAGAAACCCAGTCGGAGAATAAACTGTAGTTAAATTTAAAGGTAACAAAAGGCAAAAAGAATCACAATACAATACAACACAATAAACAAGGATGCACAACATTATACCCAGATAAACAAGGATAATAAGGAGGGCATAACAAATTTTTATTCGAGTTGAAACAATAACTTTTACACTAACAACTGAAAGCAAATGGAATCGAAAAAATACATGCTAAGAAATCTAAAGAATTACTAGCAAAAACAAAAAAACAAGTGCAGATGGTATGGAAATTTTATGTAAATAAAATTGGAAATTATTAGACAGGCAGCGAAAGGGGAGGGGTGTGGATTTTTCCTGGCATATTGAACATTGATGACAATAAAAGTGTAAAACAAAAAATTTGTTTAAAACAACATAAACGATAACGAAACAATAATTGTTGTTCGTCTGAAATACAAAATCATCATCAAAACGCATTAAAAAAAGTGAAAATCAATTGGGGATAATCTTTTTGGTAAAAGTCGAATTCAGTTGATGCTACAGTATTATAGATCGTATGTTGCTTTATAACTTTTATGGTTCGCACTAAGGTAATTTAATGATTTTCCGATAAACCGATCAATTATCCAAAACAATGCTTTGTATCAGTAGGAAATTGAACTTCAACTCAGAATGAACTTCAAACATTTTAGTCTACAATTAGTTTTGGTTTTATATCATTAGGTTCACAGAGAAAACAGTTTCGTAGTAGCAAACGAATAAGTTGTCAATCGAATGATTCGGTTGTACACATGGAATTTTTCGATTCTATCAACAGCAAGTTAGTAGATAAAGAAGAATTTCGGTTGAAGCAACCAAACTTTAGAAGCAATCTGTTTTCTCTGTGGTTAAGTACAAGCAATATTCACATTATCATTATAATAGTTTATACTTCACATTGTAGGGCATCAGAAGCAAAAACATTCCCAACTATAACGACTTTTTGATTTGATGGAAAAGTGACGATTTTTCCCTTAACAGACATGATGAGATTTAATGTTTCTTTATTTTATTTTTTCAAAAGGTCTTAGATTTCATAGAAATACCAGCAGCAAGAGCAGAAATAAACACAGCTAAATAATAAGGGGAGGGGGTTGATTTGTCATCCACATCCATCCATAGTGGTGTTATGGTTGCTTAAAAAGTTAAACGTATTCGTACATATGCGTTAAAATCTTATTTATAAATATTATTTTTACTTTTTTATTCTTAGACAAATGGCAAACGCACTTAAAATGCTAATTTTTTTTTTTTGGAAATTTCAAAATTCGTTCTTCAGTGTAAACAAACAAATTCGCAAAAAAAAAATCAGCGAAACCGCGACATTAAGCATGAAATTTGTTTTCGTTTCATAATTTTCCAATTGAGCAGGGTGGAGAGCGAGCGATAGAGGGCCAGGCCAGACAGACAACTTTGACACGATTGACACACGCATTAGCATGCGAGTAAAGCGAATTTAGTAGATTTTTTCTTTATTTTTTTTTTAAATGTAAATCTTACAACAAGTGGAAAATTCATCAAATAATATGCGTTTGGGGAATTTGGAAAATGTTTTCGTTTTTTCTCTTTTACTGCTTCTTACTTACTGTCGGCATAATAATTGTATTGTGTATAAGAGGGTGTATAACGCAAAATTAAACAAAATAAATATGCAAATAAGATTTTGCAGTTAATAAAATTTACCCAAAATTTGGAAAAACATAATAAAATGTTTCTCTAAACCATTTCTGTGTCAGTTATTCAAATGGGTAGAGATACAATTGTGAGGAAATTATATGAGTAGAAGAGTCCAAAGGGAAATATTTAAAGATTTTGAGTTAATAAATGTTTGGTTTCGATTAGTTGAGAATTGAAAATAATGTTTAACAATATTTAATTGGATAAAAATATATCGTCACCTAAAATGCAAAATAACGTAACATCCCTTTTCATAAGTTTATAGGAGAAGCAAAAAACGATATAAAATGAAAACTACTTGAGATATTGAAACAAAATTTTCAAATCTGAATTACAATGACTCTAGAAATATACAGTGAGCCTCAAAAGTGTGTATACACCAAAAATTATTTAATTTTTTTTAAGATAATGAAAATCCTAAAATTTATCCATCGATTAAAATTTTAAAGTTTCGGTTTGTTTGAGATTGGGTTGAAGAATAGATTCGGTTGCGAAAAAAAGGATTTAAGTCGGACTATAATGATTTTCATGATATTAAAAAAATCAAAAAATTCGCTGGTGTTTACTCATTTTTGACGCTGTGTGTATTTTATGAAAAAAAAAATAATTTTTTCAAAGCACACTTTAAGATATGTGGCTTACGTTTTTTTGAATTGTTATTTTCTGAAACAAAAAAACGTATCATCAATAAAAATTTTTATGAAAAAATAAAAACTTAAATAAAAATATTTTTTTTTTATTTTAAATAAAAGCAGTTTATATATACATTTTTAATTTTATTATGTTTTTATTTCAATTACTAACAACTACTTTTTTAAACTAAAAAATGTTCTTCATTAAATTTTCATTAAGACTGCAAAATAGATTCAATTGAAAGGAATTTAATAAAAATAAAATAGGATACTACCAAAAATAAGGTAAAAACGATTTATTAATTAATTACTCAAAGCGTATACGTTATTTTGTTTAAGAAAATCATATACTTGATGATACTTTAGTTCCAATTTTGGTTATAACCTGGTTATTTTTGATAGTAAAAGTTTAAAATTTTATACACATATGTAATATGATGTAGTGAATTGTAATCAATAATAAAATCAATTTCGAATTTTTTGATGATACGTTGTTTTGCATTTTAGGTGACGATATGTACTACAATATTAGTAGTATAGGGTGGGCATCCTCTCAGATTCTTTACATGTTACCGTTATTTTACTTTATCTTTAAAAATATCATGATTTCCCAGTAATATTTAAGCATTGATCACGATTTGTAACTAATTTGAAAATATTATATTGTCAAGTTATTACCCGTGTTAAGTGATTTGGAGGTAATTTTCTTCAATATAGAGCGGATGATCCAAAACTAGTCCAATAAATGGATTTATTTAAAAAAAATTAAATGTAATATGCATTAAATGGATGTATATTAGATTACATATTGGAATGAAATATTCTACTTTGTAGTTCTAACCCCCGTATCACTGTGGTTCCAAATCAAAATCTAGGTGGACAAAATTATAAAAATCGGTATCTTCAGAATTAGGAAAAACTTAGTTTTTTCGGAAGCTGACAATCTGATCTCCTCCAATACAAATGGGTTTTTCAATTGGACATTTCGTTTTCTCGACAGAAGCGCCAGAAGTTCAAACACAGAAAAAACTATTTCTTAAACCGTTTCAATTCAAATATTTGTCACATATTATTTGAAAACACATTTTTGTTATTTTTTGTTTTTTCAATTACGAAAATTATCTATTCAATAATTTTTGTATTTGAAGTTCAACCAATAACGAAAATTATATATTCAAATATCAAAATTATCAAATTCAAAACTCAAAATTCAATAGAAAATATCAGAAAATTTTGTTTTTGAGCACATGAATACCTGATTGAATTATGAAATAATTGAAACCAGTACAATATGTGACAAATATTTGAATTGAAATTTTTGTTTTCTGTGAACAATTTTGAATCATATTTTCGTTAATTTTTTTTAATATTTTACTGCTTTACAAAATTACATATATCTCAATTATTTTACCATATAGAAATTCATACTTCAAACATAGATAAACATTGATATAGGCTTTTATTAAGTGTATATCTTATATTTATGGGCCTCTCCATTTTCCTGTTATAGTCCTTTAAAGTTTGGTCTCAAATATACTGATATTTTTTTCTCTAAAAATGTTATATAGCTTGCCAAAAAAAAGACCGTCGAAGACCGTCCAATGACTATATACATGATTTAAAGAAACTTCTGGGGAATGTAAACAAATTGTAGCCGCCAGCACCCGCCGAAATACTTTTTTTAATTTTTACGTACTGGATTTTTTAGAAATATCTTTTTATTATTGATTTTTATATATCTAGATCCTACTGTTACTTGAAATATATTAAATACAGATGTTTTTAAAAATTTAGTTTCAGAAACAGTGTTTAAAAAACTAGACTACAATTAGCAGTAGCAACGAAAAAACACAAGTAGTCTAGTTAAAAAATTAATAAAAACTCGGTGTCAATAATTACTACTACTACTGCTACCTTCACATTTTGGTAGCAGTAGTTGTAGTAGTACTAATAAAAGAAAAATTTAAAAGTAGCAGAGTAATTTATTTTCTATTGCTACCTTAAAAAAGAAAAAGTTTTGATGTTGCAGTCATTAGTTTTTTATTAATTCTGCTACTTTTAAAATTTAGTAGTAATAGAAGTAGCAGTTGAGGTAGTAGAAAAAGTAGCAGTTGAAGTAGCAGCTAAGTAGCAGTTGAGGTAGCAATAAAATAAGTCAAAAATAAAAATCTTCAGCCAAAAAATTATATTATGTGTTGTTGTTGTGAATGTATATTTGTGTATGTTGGTCGTGTTGTAAACAAAAGTTCGGCTTTTTTGTTATACACACAGAAAACACGATCTTTCTGTTAGCAACACGAACATCTGAGACGAATAAAATCGAATAATTCTTTCAAACTCTCTCAAAACAAAAACAACACACAGCGTTTAATTCTGTTAATTTTGGTGTTATGACTGAAGGTTTTTTTTTTGACTACTTTTATTGCTACCTTAACTGCTGCATCAGCTGCTACTTTAAAAATTAAAACTCGATATAGAGCAGTAGCAATGATTTGTATTTTTATGCTACTACTTCATTTACAATTCATGTTTTATTACTACTGCTCTGTTAAGAGTTTTATATTTTGAAGGTAGCAGTAGTTTTAAAAAAATGTAGCTACCGCTACATACACTTTTTTGAAGCAGTAGTTGTAGCAACAGTTAAAAATTTGTTAGTTATCGTAGCTTTTTAAACACTGTTCAGAAACACATAAAAATGTATTTTTTAAAATTTTTTTATTAATGATTTTTATATATCTAGACCCTACTGTAACTTAAAAAAAATGTATGTTGATCTTTAAAACATTTTTTTTGGAATCGGAGACACCAATTCTATATAAAAAGAGCGCCAAATTTTAAAAAAATTTGTACAATGTTTTAAAGCAAAATTTCACTACAAAATTTGATTTTAAAATGTTGTCTAAATTTAAAAATTGTTTATGAATACGGCCATAAATATTTAAGTTCTTATTTATAATCAAAATATTATTTTATATAAGGTTTATGAAACGAAATTTAAACATGTTAGAAACTATATATATATATACTCATAGTTAATATGAGTAAATCATTATTCCATTGTACATATATTGATTTTGTCAATCTATTGGTCATATAACCAAGAAGTATATACAATGTATATTATACATATATTCTGGGTACTCATAAGATTCTATGACGATCTAGCTATGTCCGTCTGTCTGTTGAAAACACGATAGGGCCCAAAGGAAAGGAGATCGCTTGCTGAACTTTTCTACAAATACTCCATTTTGATAATGGGCAATAACGGTCCATGATTTCACATATCCCCCATACAAATGTTTCCGGAATAAGATTTAAGCAGCCATAAATATGTTGATTATGCGGCATTCCTACTAAAATTTTGCACAAAGTAGTTCTAAGTACTCTAAAATTACACTGCAAAATATGGGGAATATTGGGGAACATTTGTCCCTAGTCCCCATACAAGGTCCCCCTCAGAAAATTACTTGAACATTCATAATTGTCGTATAATAAATAATACCGTGATGAAGTTTGTCGTAAACAAATTTTATATGAACCTAAATCTTTCTACCAACATTTGTTAGAATCGGTTCATAATTGACCCTACCTCCTATATAACCCCTTTATTAAAACAATATTTTATTATCAATAAATAATTCATATATAATGATATTAACATAAATTTCGTCATATGTAATTTAAAGTTTTAAGAAATGAATCACTATATAAAATTCTGAACTCTTTGAACACAAGGTTTGCATGAACAGCAGGCCAGCCAGATATCGTTTAATCGACTCAGAAAATATGTAAAAGTTTCATGGAAATTTTAAAATTTTTATCTGATAGATCCATACTTGGTGCGAAGTTAATAAAAGCTAAGCTAGTGTAATCTAAACATTGAGGTATCTGTAATTGTATTCCATTGTTGACTTCTAGCTTTGGAATTTTAAAACAAATCGATTAGTTCGAAATTTTGATATAAATTTGGTAAAATTTGGAAAGAGATTGGTCTTTGAATACAGGAATTTTTAATTTTATGGTCTTTTCTCTTTAAGATTTTATGAAAAGAACTATTTATAGCAGATTTACTGCAAGGACGTAAAGAAACTTAATATTTTTAAAACTGTTTATGGTTTTGAAATATAAGGAAGTTAATTTCATTGTAGAGTACCATTTATAGTTTTAATATTTAAGGATGTTTGCGGGTTTTTGTAAGGAATTGCAAAATTCTTCGCTGCACAAAGGGTTAACAATTTTTGTTAAATTTTAAAATAATAATTTGTTTTCAAATATTTTAAGAAATATTTAATGTTCATTCAATCCTAATGCAAAATATTAATCACAAAATTTTCTAGTTTATTTAGTATTTAAAAAAGGTAAAAACATTAGTTGTGATAAAAACTATTTTCATTAAATTGCAAATTGAGAATTGTGCAATTAATTCAAAATAAATTTGTATAATTTGGTAGTGTTGTTGAAGTGTCAATATATTCATGATGATCTGCTAAAATATACTGATCATAAATGTCAGAAGGTGAGTGCAGCATGACAGTTCGTTTGACAATTAACACTTTCATAAGTTCTATCGGGCTTAAAACACATCCTTTACAATGTGTTACGTTACTATTAATAGTGAAAGTAAGCAGAACTTAGAACTTTAACGTTTCAAAAAAGCCAGAAAGATATAAAAATAGTTTATTGTCATAATGTAAATCGGTCTATGATATATGCAGTACAAATAAAAGCAAAAGTCCGTTCTGAAAGAGAGAGACCGTAAAACATATCATATTTTGTCTGTATTTATAAGGCTACCAGAGAAACTTGACCCGTTTACAATTAGAAACACATTATGTGATAAATTGCCAAGGATACCCAGTATAAACCAATTCAATGTAAAAAAATATTAAAAACATATTTATTTTTATATATCTACAACAAAAAAGTAATAATTTTCATCCTAAAAACATCAATTCACTTTCCATTTATATCCTTATGATAAAAAACACAAATTTCTTAAATTCTTCATTATTCAAATGCATGATTCGTGTAGCAATATAAATTGTGCCGTTTAATATTCATAGATCTAAATCTCAATCAAAAAGGGGGACTAAACCAACAACTACTTACTCATTCTCTTATTATGAACAACTTTTAGAAAAAAATAATAGAAATGAAAAAATAAAATACTAAAAAACACACAAAGGATTTATAAATGTTACGTTTATATTGGACTGACTGACTGGCTGCTCGACTGCATCATTTATGGATTCGTGTTCATTTCATGCTTTTATTTTCATTTTCTCATCCATTTTAGTAGAAGATTTTTTAGTAGCTACTTTTTCTTTCTATCTTATTATTGGCTTTTGTCCGGACATCAATCGATTGATTTTGTTCCATTGCTGATGATACTGATGGTTTGTTGTTCATCTTGTGTTATTGATATAAAAGCTTTATCAGCAAAGTCGTCGTCTATTCCTTTATGGTTTTATTGTTTCCATTCAAACATACTACTTCTTTCTTTCTTACTTTCCCTTATTGTGGGTGGATTAGCTGGATATTATATTTTTTTATCATCGAATACAGGGATATAATTTTTTGTTGTTCCATAAATATACAATACATTGTTTGTAAATGGGTAGAAATGTTAAAATATATTTAAGGGGGGTTAGAGATTGCATTTTATTCATTGATGAAAGTATAGCAGAGAAAAAAATTATTGTATTTCATTGTTTTATTGATATGGAATTATTACGTAGTTATTTATACTGTGGATTATTGAAGAATTTAAGATATTTAAACGATTTGAATTGGGGGATATACAAACATCTATAAAATTTCCAAATATATTTCAAAGAAACTTTAGATGTTTTTTTTTATTATTAAATTTAATTAAAATTTTGGATTTATGGTTTGTAGTATTGCTTGTAACTTAAATCTGTTAATTTGTAAGAACAAATTTGGACAATCCATACATATTTATTATAAATCAATCCAAAACAAGTTAGAGCACTATTTTTGTCGGAAGTCTACCTTATATGGGAGCTATGACCAATTATGGGCCGATCTTCACAAAATTCAGTGCAGCGATTTTAGAATATATGGCCATTATTCACTTCATATTTTAACCTGATATAGATATTTGTAAGAGAGTTAATATGATTTTCGGAAGTGGACCATATTTGGAGATATGATCGAATGGGACCGATATTCACAAAATATAGTAGTGTGAGTTTTGAATATAAATTATCGATCTATGTAAAATTCCGTTTCGAAATCGATATTTATGAAGATTAAAAAAGTGGTATTCAGATATAACCAATTATGAACCGATCTTCACAAAATTCGGTACAGCGATTTTCATATATATGGGGATTATTTATATCGAATTTCAACATAGGTTTATATATATTCAAGTGATTTTCGGAAGTGAACTATGGGGGCTACGGTCAAATTTGGACCGATCCACAAAAAATTTGGTCTTGTTATTTGCTTTTGCACACAACTCATTGCTTAGGTTTGTCTGGTTACAGCTATTCTATAGGCATTTATATAATATATCTTCATATTTCGGGAAGACATTTGTATGGGGGTTGAAGAAATCATAGGATCGATTCTTACTATTTTCAGAATTTTTAGCTTTATTACACTATGCAAGAAATTTCGGGTCATCGCCGCCGGGGAAATGAAAGTTCATCATTAACTTAACAAAACTGCCAAAGGGTTTTAAAAAGTTAGCTCGAATTTAATTTTTATGGACTCTAGAAGTTGGGCCATTTTTGATTATTTTTTACATATGAGTGAAAAAACATATAAATATATAAAAATATTTAATGGACTGTAATTGTGCGTACTTATTGTTGCCTTGAATCCAATGTGGAACAAGTAAGAAAGTATGGTCGGTCAAGCCCGACCATATAATACCCTACACCAAGTAAATGAGTAAAAATATTTTTCTTTTAAAATATCAATAATTTATATTCGTGAGTGATTTTCGGAAGTGGGCCTTATATGGGAGCTATGACCAATTATGGACCGATCACCATAAAATTAGGTCGTGTGATTTATGTCTATATGAAAGTTATTTATGTTGAATTTCGTGTATATACCAACATTTTTAAGTGATTTAAGCACGTTAAAGTGATTTTCGGAAGCGGGTCTACATATATGGGAGCTATGACTATTATGGACCGATCGTAACAAAATTTGGTGACATGAATTTGGTATATATAAAACTTATTTGGAGCGAAATTTGTGTAGATACATATATAAATTAAAGATTTATGACCCATAAAGTCCAATTTCGAGGGGACATTTGTATGTGGGCTAGGTGAAATAATGGACCGATTTATCGAAATATCTTCAAAATTGCGACCTGTACTCTGCGCACAAGGTTTACATGGACAGCCAGCCAACCAGCTAGCCAGACGGACGGACGGACGGACGGACGAACATCGTTTAATCGACTCAGTAAGTGATTCTAAGTCGAATAATATTTTTGGGCGTTACACACATCTGCACAAACGCATAATACCCTCCCCACTATGGTGGTGTAAGGTATAAAAATATATATTTTTCCTTTATTTCCTTTATGGTGAGTGGTATAGGCGTGGTCAATTATAAATAAATTATCAATTTTGGATTAAAATGCAATTTATTTTCAGAATGTGATATGAATATTTAAAAAAAAAATAAATTTAGGAGATTTATACATGTTAAAGTGATTTTCGGAAGCGGGTTTATATAGGAGCTATGACTAATTATGGACCGATCGTAACAAAATTTGGTGACATGAATTTCGTATATATGAAACTTATTTGGAGTGAAATTTGTGTAGATACATAAACAAATTAAACATTTATGACCGATGAAGTCCAATTTCGGGATGACTTTTGTATAGGTGAAATAGTGTACCGATTACAGCCAGTTTCAATAGGCTTCGTCCTTGGCCGAACAAATTATATATACCAAATTTGATCGAAATATCTTCAAAATGGCGACCTATACTTTGCGCAAAAGGTTTACATAGACAGCCAACCATCGTTTAATCGTGATTCTAAGTCGATCAGTATACTTTAAGATTTATTTCTATAACGAACTCAGTGTTGACATATTGTTCACTGGAACCCATATAAATATTTTAAACTATATGGTTGGAAGTCTTTTGATGTTGATGGAATCTGTAAATTCTGGGTATCGTCACTCTCATCTTTCGAGGCCGAATCCATTTCTGCTTCACTCTCTAAATTAGCTCCGTTAACATCTTCATGGTCTATAAATAAGTTTTTACACCACCAACAAATTTCCGCTAGAACGGAGTCTGGCGACAAATATATGTATGTCATCAAAAAAATAAACAATTTTACCTTATTTCAAATGGAATAGCAATTTGGTAGTAGCGTTCACCTTGTTCGTCTGACTCATAGTGTAAACAATTATCAAACATTGCCCAACTTCAAGAGGCCATAAAAATTAAATTCGAGCTAACTTTTCAAAACCCTTTGGCAGTTGTGTTTACTTAATGGTCTACTTTCATTTCCCATTCGAATTGTTGAGGCGGGTTTTTCTTGGTGCATAGTGTTACAGGAATGACGAATGCAAAATTGTATGGTCTTGTTTGAAATTATCAGGAAACATATGCCGCAGCCCCAATCATGACGTTAAAATGATTCTACAACAATCGGCAGATTCAACAACATATCGATATTCACAATTCAATTAACGAAGAACCAAATTGATCACATTGTTGTTTACTGAAGGCATAATACCAGTGCGTTCTTTGTTGCATCAAAGGTTCGCACTCGTCCCAATTTAGCGAGAAACACAGGAACGATCTAACAGAGGAAGCTGGATATCAGAAATCTGTACGCACCACAGAATACTACCGCATATTCCACTCAACTAACCCAAATGCTACAAGAGAGCACTCCTTGTCCCGATGATATCGGAGCAGAATAACAACGTATAGCACACTCCATGGAAACTGCGGCCAAATCCGTGCCTCGGTTTCAAAAGCCTCCCCCAAAAACGAGTGGTACTACCAGGAGTGTGAGGAGAAACACCTCTCGCCAAACAGAAGGCATTGATATTGGTAGTTTCTACTGTAAAGATAAAAACGTAAACCTAGTGACAGATACTGAAAGTGTACTGAGGACATGGAAATAAAATTTGTCCATGCTGTTGGTATCTGATGATAGTAGCGACCAAGATACCCTTGAACCAATCATGACGGCGGTGTCGATCATGCCAAAAAGAGATTAAAAAAGCAATATCCGGCTGAACAACAGAAAAGGCGCAGATGCCGATGGTTTGCCCGCAGAACTGTTTAAAGACGGAAGGGACGAGTTGTTAAGGAGTATGCACCGACTTGTTAGAACCATTTGACTAAAAGATACATTCTATTTCTATCGAACGTACTATGGAACGATGGAAATCTAAACTCAGCGACATAATAGGACGCTACCAATGGCAGATCCTGGAGAAGACCAAAGAAAAACAAATCGAGTCCTATCCCCAGATCGTCGACTGCTCGATTTAAAGTCATATCTGAATTTGGTGTAACTGCAAAGCTAATCATTAATTAAACGAAGTTTTAGACCAGGTGATATCCTCTGATATATTCAACATTTTGTTGGAAAAAATCCTGCTTGATGCTGCAGTTATTTGAGCAGTCACAATCTACAAAAAAAAGATTATGCTACTCGCTTATGCCGATAATATTGATATCATGGAGCGGACTGTGCGATAGCTAACTGCAAAATTCTCCAGTATGGAAAAGGAGTCGGCGAAAGTGGCTCAAATGAATATAAAACAAACGAACAAGGATGCATCAAGACTGGATCAATATGTAAACGTTGGTGACTATAACTTCGATGTAGTGAATAACTTTATCTATCTCGATACCGCCTTAAACCAAACAAATAACATCAGTGTGGAGATAAAACGAAGAACTATTCCTTCCAATAGATGCTATTTCGGACTAAGCAAACAGTTTGGAAATAAAAGCCCTCTCTCGACGATCAAGAATTGCACTCTATGGAACGCTATTACCCGTGGTACTATATGAAGCGTGGGTTCTTACGCAAGCAGATGAAGCTGTTCTTGGGGTGTTTGAAGAAAATATTCTCCGGAAAATATATGGACTTCTATGCGTCGACATGGAAAAAGTAACGGAAAAAAGTTTCCGTATATATTATGATTCTTAAAATATATGTTTATACGATTTTTTAAGAAAGTCTCATTGCAAATACTAACTTTAAACACAAATACTTTTTCAAACCACATCAAAGTGACATTTTACCAAAAAAAGTAACTTCATAAAAAACCTTTTCAAAAACAACAAAACTAAACACCCCTTTCAAATTATTCCGAATTTTTTTCCAGCAACAAGTTTTTTTTACTGTTTTACACCACACTCCACTTAAGTGAACAAATAGAAAAATAAAAGGATTTCAATTGAATATGAAAACACAAGTTTAGAATGAAAAATGTCAACTGTTTTCATAAAAATAAAAGTATGGGAAAATTGCCAAGAAAAACAAAACAAAAATGAGGAAGAAAACAAAAAAAAAATACTCAAACTACGAGCACAGGGGGAGCTCAACAATAAAAACAACAACCAAAAAGTCAAAACCAAAAAATTTCAACCGGAAAATCTAAATCCTTACAACAAAACAAAAAACAAACAGGAATAAATATAAAGAGAAGTGTAAGCTGCTACTTGTCGCAAAGCCATAGTTTAACACTCTGGGAATTAAGGACGAATTGTGCAAGTGGGTGACTAAATGTTTGCACAGAATACTCGGATGAATAACTGTTTGTATGTTTATGTATGTATGGTGAGCTAAAGTTTTTTATAATTTATGGGGTGACTTTTTTTTCGTCATCCTTTGGCTTTTTTTCCACTCAAAAGGACTTTTGTTTTATGTTGTTCCCAAAGAAGAAGAAGAAAAAAAAAGAACAAGTGTTTACTTTTTGTTGTTGTCATGAGCTAAAGCCACTTAGATTCAAATTGCCTTTAGTTGACAACAATTGGCATTATATTTAGTCACTTACAAAAGTGCTAAATAAATGGGAAACTTTCAAGTAGAATAATGTTGCAAAAACCGTAGGAACACCATTTGACATTTGTCTGCATTTGAACACTAAATAGTTGTAAGTTATTCTTTAAAACAGGATAATAAGTATTAAATTATTACAAGTAATTTGTCATATCCTTTAAAAAAGGAAATATATAAATAAAAAGTTATGGAAATATACTATATTTTATTGCAATTGATCTTTATCTCTAGTAGGCACAAATCTATATAACTAGAAATCGTTAATATAAAACAAGTATATTCGTCTATGCCGAATCTTATATATCCACCACCAATACGGCCACCTATAGTTGTGCGTTTTGCATAAAACAGTTACATATCTATCTAGTTACACGATTTGATTAGTTTTATATTTTCTAAACCTAGAAATATATGTGACAAATTTCACATTGCTAGAGGATTTCCCGATCTGTTTTTCGGAAGTGGTCCCTATGCGTTTTTAAGTGATTTTATGGAGTGGACTATATCGAGCCCTAACCGCGAAAATAACGTAAGCGCCAAAAATCAAATTTTATAGAAGATAGTTTTTTTCATTTTTTTTTTTAAGTTTTGCGAAGGATTTCTTTGAAAATTAAAATGTAGGCTATTAATGGTATCATATATGCGATAAATGCATTTTTAAGTTAATTTTGTGAGCAACAAATTTGTTTTGGAGCTTACGTTATTTTTACCGTCTCTATTACAGGCAGCTGAGACTAAATTGTGGCGCATACGATAAATGCTTTACTAAGAAAAAATATTGTCATAAGTTTCGAAAAATATATTTTTTTAAAGTATGCAGTAAATTAAACATTTTTTATAAATCATAGTAAAGATTTAACATAATATAGTAGTAGGTAGTTAGGAAATTAAGGCACATCTTCTTCACATGTTTCGTTTAAAGCGTCTTTAATATTTTGGGAATGTTTTAGGCCAATATATTCGTTATGAAAACATTGAGGAATACTATTTTTATTGCAAAGAGCTTTTAGATCATTGAATTTATGTGACGAAAGTAATTAAATCAATGTAATCACGGTTGTATCAAATTGCAGACCGTATCGGGCTTAATTTTATTTTCTTTGAAAGAAGCAGATCAGAAAACATTTTCCAGTTTAGAAAATCATAGTGCTTTAACGATATACACTCATAACCGTAAGGGTTTGTTCTTGCACTTCGAATAACTGTAGGCCACTCACTAGGAGCCCATACAGTTCGGTTTCGAGTAAATGATTATATTATGCTGTGAATAGAAACAACAGGCATCATGGTTATACCTGGAAGTAAGTAATTTTAATACTTATTTCCAGGCATCTGAGTCGATTAAACGATGTCCGTCCGTTTGGCTGGCTGGCATTCCATGTAAAGCTTGTGCGCAGTGTACAGGTCACAATTTTGAAGATATTTCGATAAAATTTGGTACATATAATTTTTTCGGTCGAAGGACGGAGCCTATTCCATTATTTCACCTAGGCCCCATACAAATGTCCTCCCGAAATTGGACTTTATCGGTCATAAATGTTTAATTTATATGAATATATCTACAAATTTTGCTCCAAATAAGTTTTATATATACGGAATTCATGTCACCAAATTTTATTGTAATCGGCCCATAATTTGTTATAGCTCCCATATAAGACCCGCTTCCAAAAATCACTTTAACGTGCTTAAATCTCTTAAAAATGTTGGTATACACATAAAATTCAACATAAATAACTTTCATGTAAACATAAATCACACGACCTAATTTCATGGTAATCGGTCCATAATTGGTCATAGCTCCCATATAAGGCCCATTTCGAAAATCGCTCAAAAATATAAATTATTGAAATTTTAAAAGAAAATTATTTTGCTCTTTTTCTTAGTGTAGGGTATTATATGGTCGGGCTTGACCAACCATACTTTCTTACTTGTTTCTAGTGTTTATAAACCGGTTAACCGGTTAACCGAAAAACCGGTTTTTCTTCGAAATCTCGGTTTTTTGCAAACCGGTTAATTTAAAATGTTGATTTTCGGTTAACCGGTTTATCCGGTTTTTATCACTCGGTTAACCGGTTTTTAAAATTTAGGTTTAAAACTAAGAAATCTCATGGTTTTGTGCATTTTTTATATTTATTGTACAAACATTATTGGTCTGATTTGAAATCTAAACTGCTGATTTACAATATAAACCTATTTAGATTGATATTTTTAAGAATTACAATGATTCTAAATAGTAGAGGACGATGAGTTTACTTAAAAACTTTTTCAGAATAAATTGCACATAATGAAACTATTGAATGAAATTAAATTCCGCAGAATTCTAGAAGTTAAGCAAAATCTTAATAATGATTCATTATAAACTTAGTGGTGATTTTACCAAACGTCAAGTTGAATTTGATGTGCATACCTTCTTTCAATCAATTTGACTTCATTAGTGTGTTTTGTTCTTAAAATTTTATTTTATTATTAATTTCGTTAGCTTAGTGTACAAAGTCCTTTTCAGAAATAACAACGTTCCAAAATCCATAATTTGAAATATTTTTGAAATCTGATAATGGAGCTTTATTAATTATTTGGTGTGATTTATAATGACAAATAATCACAGCTAAGAAGAAATGCGTTTACATCTTATAGGTCCTTTTTTGGGACTTGCTACATTTTCTGTTCCATATCAGAAAAATTTAATGAATAAACCAATAATTAAAACAAGTATATTATATATTTAGTAACATATTTATACTCAATTCCATTTGACTGAGATAATAATTGTGAAATTTTTACAAAATAAAATGGACTTAGCACCTTTGTATATTTATAGTTATTTAATATTAACCATTCCTGACTAATAAAAACTAAAAATGTTAAAGCTGTATACACTTTATTGGACATTTTATGTTTTCTACATATATATGACGGTTAACCGGTTTAACCGGTTTTTTCGATGTCGGTTAACCGAAAAACCGGTTTTCTAAAAAAGCCCAATTTTCGGTTAACCGACAAACCGGTTTTTTAAAAAGTCGGTTTTTTATAAACACTACTTGTTTCACTATGAGGCATATTCAAATCTTTGAAGGTCGAAAATAGCACATAAAAACAAAAAAATTTCCGTCCTTTGTTTTTGTTCCTTCAAAAAAATTCTTAAACTTAAATTCTTCTGTTTGGATGCGACTGCTGACTAAATATTTTCCTTAATCACATTTAGTACATCCATCTTTTTGTATTTCAATTTCTTTTGATTTTCTCTGTAGTTCTTCGGCTACTCTTACTTTCATTTACTGCCCCTTTTCGCTTTTATGTCGCTTACATTATTTTTGAGGTAAAGCAAAAAGGTGAGTGTCGCTTACGATATAATTGAAATTGCGTTATCTCTGTATATATAAACACTTAATTTTCATTATTTCGGGTGTTGATGCGCACGACAATTTTCTATCGATTTTCATTAAAAAGTCAATTTTGAAAAAATGTCGCTTACGTTATTTTTGCGGTTAGGGCTCGATATGTTTTGAGGCTATTGCCAAATATGAACTGAACGAAACAAAATATCGTTATGTGATTTACTTTGGCATAGAATTTATACTGCTCTTCTCTAGGCATATATTTACCATGGAGAAGGAAAAGGGGAAAAAGGAAAACCTCGTCAAAAAAAAGGTTGGTCCTTTATAAGATCACTACTCTATATTAGCCAAATTCAAACCTAGACTTTCTAACGAGACTCACTCGATCAAAAATCGTCAATACAACAACAGCTATAACAATTAGATGTTTTTCAGCAAAAAGAACTTTCGAAAGAAAACAGTGGAACTGTTACAACAACAAAAACCACTAGACTGCTCTTAAATGAAGTGATCAATTGTCAATAATATCACTCTTTGATAATTTTGAAAGTATTATCCATAATACGACTCACAAAGAAATGTAGTTCGGTATTGGCAGTGGTAAGGAATATAACGAGAGTTGTATACGTATGAGGGCGAAGCATTTATTTAGAAAGTTTACGAAAGCATTACGAAAAAACATATATTTATTGTAAATAAGTTTATTTGCTCACAATAAACATAGGCCTGGAAATATATCTATTTCATTATTCAGAACTACAAATTTCCACATCCTTTTTAGGATCCAGATTGATCTTCACAATGATATGCTTGACCACAAAGCCCCGAATTATTCTATTAAACTTTATTTAACACTAATCTAGATCTTTCCATATGAGTACATAGCTAAGTGTATCGAAAATAATCTCATAGGCTACGAATAGAAGGTGTAATGGCTATATGCGCTTAAAATACTGTTCCACAATTATTATTAAATAATTGACATTATCAATTCAGGATGTGTCTGTATATGTGTTTTTGTATATAATCACGCTCAATAAAGTTACTCCTCGCTGATTGCTGCATTCGGTGAGATCACTTTTGGTTGGCTCTCATATCAGTAATATCACACTGTTCTGATATAATTATTAATATTCATTGTGTTGTCCATAACGATGATATCGACGTACAAAAAAAAATTAAGGAAACATTTTTCATATTAAATAAAAATTTAATATAAACCGTTTTTTTGGAAGACAAAAACCGAAACCGTTTAACCGAAAACACACTTTTTCGGTTAAACCGGTTTTTCAAATTTGCCTGTTTTTTTGGACACTAAAATGACTCCCCTCGATCCATAGCATCGATCATCGTCTAATTGTTGCAGTTTCGGGAACACTAAAGCATTGTCGGTAGGTAGAGTGGCCACAGCTAACATCACTTCCCAATTAGTGAAGTCGATTAATTGAATCCGTGTTTCGATATTGTTAACCTATTTACGGTTAAA
Organism: Calliphora vicina; assembly: GCF_958450345.1. Taxonomy (NCBI): domain Eukaryota; kingdom Metazoa; phylum Arthropoda; class Insecta; order Diptera; family Calliphoridae; genus Calliphora; species Calliphora vicina. The sequence goes on along the minus strand of NC_088781.1, from coordinate 56,024,961 downwards.
TATTATTGCACTCCATTTTGCATGACGATCCGAATAAGATCGTTGTTATTGTAAAGATTTTTACACAAAATTATTGATCATGGATCATCGAAGGCATAACTTCGAATTAATGAATTAAATTTGATCTTAATACTCAAATTAATTAATTCAGAATTATGAAATGTTGGCCATTCATTCCATAAATTCATTCCCAACATATAATTGCTTAGCTTCATTTAAAGGCTTTTATTCTAGTAGAATTTATCGTGGAATTCATTCAACCTTTAAATTACTTATTTTTATTAGTTCAAATCTACTACAAATTGCGTTAAAAATTTTTTTCTTCATTCAGTTTTGTTTTGCTTTTAATCATTTACAAAATGAATTGAAACAATTGACTTAAGCCTTTTTGTAATAGATTTTAATTGAATTGAATTTAATCATTCAATACATTTTTAAAGCTATTTTGTAATGGATTTGAATTCAAGAAAATTTTAATGGTTCAATAAGTAATTAATTCTATAAAGAATGAATTCTCAAAGGAATGAATTCAATTCATTTGAAGTACAAAAAAATTATTAATTTTGTTTCTCCATTACCCATCTTGGGAGCTTCTTCCCATGTAAGATTGCACTGTCCTAGTTCTTGGAGTATCGTACGTCGCTATGTATTCTTTGGCCGACTACGGATTGGTGAACCTTGAGGATTCCACTCTAGCGCCAAGCTTGTTGTACTGTCAGGATTCTTTGTGTATGGCCGATCCACCTTTTATTTGTGTTGGTATGGGTTCTTCGTTTTTAAGGTTCCAGAAATGGTTCTGAGATAAGATTTATTTTGATTTCGAAAATGGAATAAAGAACTAATTCTTTAGAACCTTAGATTAAAGAAGTTACACAATTCGCGTAAGATCTGAATATGCTGTCATTTATGTGTTGCCAACTGAAAAAACTGTTTGACAGTATAGGATTAGTAAAAATTGACAGTCACATTTCGGGCAAAATCATGCTATTGTCTGAAGCACTGTTCATCTAGATGGCTTTATTGATCGTCAAAATTGCCGCATTTTGGATTTCAGAGAACTCACATGTGACTATCGAAAAACAAATGCTTCCACAACGTGTTATAGTTTGGTACGTATTTTAGGATGGAAGGATCATTAGTTCATACTTTTTCTGAAATGTGGCTTGTCAAGCAGTGGCTGTTACAGTTCGTTATTGTGACCTGATAAAGAAGTTTTTTGTGCGTAAATAGGATAGTATTTATGAGGTCATCATGAGCTTTTAACAAGATCTCAATGAAAGCATTAATTTTCACCTTTAGACATTTCGGTGATCGAAACTGGCCTACTAGATCGTGTGTTCAGTAAAATATCATGGATAAATTCACACCGCAACAACATCTTCAAATTATTCATTTTGGTGGGCATCCGCATCCAGGACTTGTCAACTGGCCGCTTAAGGCCCGCCGCTTAGCCGCTCATTGCGTGGCTTCGGCCTAAATCTATTCTAAGTGTTTTATTTAAAATTAAAAAAAACACTCTAAATGAAGCACATGTACCTTAATCTGAACATATGCATATTAATTAATCGTATGGATTAATTAGTTCATCTCAGATAGGGATAGAGATCAAAATTTGTTACAATTTCACATTTTATTACGTTATTAGTTACACTGAAATTCCAATCCAATAATATTAAGACCTTTAATCTCTCGCCTTTGATATCAATGTCCTGTACAGTCCAGCCTTATTGAAATACCGAATTCTATTACTTTTGTTCCTCGTTATTCCTTCACAAATAAATGAATATTGTTTTCTATAGCACCACCACGCAGCATAAGTTCCTTATTTGATTTTCCATTCCGCTTGAACTCTTAAATTTATTTGTGCAAATAATATTTTTTTAATTTCAATTTCCTGTTTCCTTTCTTGTTTACTTAAGCCTTCGACATAAAATACAACAGCAGAAAAAAACTCAAACTTGAATAAAATTTACATTTGTAGGCAATTCCTTGCCATATTTGCAACAAACAAACCAAATTGTTCTTTAAAAAAAAAAAAAACAAAAAACAACCAAATTATTTTTTGCTTATCAGACATAAATGCTGAAAATTTAAATTTAAAACTGTTTATGACAGCGAAAATGTAAATTTCTATTTATTTTGTAACAATCATACGTGAATTGTTTTTCTTTTTTTTTTCATTCCGTCATCATCATCACACCATTAAACACATACATGCTTACGCGGCCAGAGGTCCTTTTTTCGCTGTTGTGACCGTTTGTTTATTTAAGTGTATGCGTGCATGTCAGTGTTTTGTGTGTGTAAGAGAGAGTGTGTATTTTACTGAAGGGTCTGCTTTTTCGCAATCAATAGAAGGGTGTCGAATTCATTTCACGCATCAACATTATTGCAAAAATATAACCAACAAAAAAACACTGTTTAAAGAAAACACTTAAACACACAAGTGGAATCATACTCACTCGGGCACTTTGAAACTGAAGTGTAATTTTAAAATAAAAGTAAAAATAAACTTTTTGTAATTTGATAGATGCATGAAATTTTAAGGTCCTAGTTTTGCATGAGTGTATGAATTATTTGCTTAGTAAAACACTATTTTGCAGAAGAAAATTATTTTTAGGAGTTGTGAATACATTTATTTATTGGTCATGTTGGAAATTTTGTGTATTCATTTTCCAACCAAGATTTTTAAATGCTTTAAATATGAAAAAACCCTCTAAATAACAAACATTCAAACTAATATTATAAATTTCGGCTATCTATTCCAAAGCGGACAGCAGTTGGAGTTGCTATCTCTTTTTTTAACGAAATTTACCATAGTTATTATGTATTGCTTGTGTTTATCAAATCATATACTTTTTTACTCCAAACCCATTCCGGGCCAAAAATATGACGTCTTGAAAATTGAGATATGTGATTTTGATCTCTAGTAAAAGCTAAATTTTATATTTTTATACGACATGCGAAATCATGGACCGATTTCAATCAAAATCAGTTGGGTTCATCCTTGGACCTAATTAATCATAAAATTGTCTAGTGAATTTAACGTTTTGAATTTGATCATTTTAAAAATTGAATATACAATTTTCGTTATTGGTTGAACTTTCATTAAAAAAGTTTTTGAAAATATGTACATTTTTTTTCAAATCAAAAAATTATCAAAATCAAAACTTAAAATTCAGTAGAAAATATTAGAACATATCTATCACTTATTCTCACTCAGTTATTGAGCATTATATCTAAAAAAAAATTTTTTTTTTTTCTTCGAAAAAGTCGAATTTTGTACCAACGAATCGTCACATGCGGTAAGTTTTACTTTACTTCTTTAATTTGAACAAGTAAGAAAGCATGTTCGGTCAAGCCCGACAATATTATACCCTACACTAAGTAAAAGAGCAAAAACATTTTTCTTTTAAAATTTCAATAATTTTTTTTTGAGTGATTTTCGGAAGTGGGGTTATATGGGAGCTATAACCAATCACCATGAAATTAGGTCGTGTGATTTATGTCTATATTTAAGTTAAGTATGTTGAATTTTGTGTGTATACCAATATTTTTAAGCGATTTATGCACGTCAAAGTGATTTTCGGAAGCGGTTCTATATGGGAGCTATGACTAATTATGGACCGATCGTAACAAAATTTGGTGACATGAATTTTGTATATATAAAACTTATTTGGAGCGCAATTTTTGGAGATACATATACAAATTAAACAATTATGACCTATAAAGTCCAATTTCGGAAGGACATTTGTATGGGGGCTAGGAGAAATAATGGAACGATTTCAGCCAGTTTCAATAGGCTTGGTTCTTGAGCCGAAAAAATAATATGTACCAAATTTGATCGAAATATCTTCAAAATTGCTACCTGTACTCTGCGCACAAGGTTTACATGGACAGCCAGCCAGCCGACCAGCCAGCCAGCCAGACGGACGGACATCGTTTAATCGACTCAGAAATTAATTCTATGTCGATCGGTATACTTTAAGGTGGGTGTTAGACTAATATTTTTGGACGTTACAAACATCTGCACAAACGCATTATACCCTCCCCACTATGGTGGTGTAGGGTATAAAAAGCACCACCAAAGCATACCTATTGCTGCCCAAAGCATATGGTGTGTTCCATCAGTTTCATCAGTGAGATGGTTTGTGCGGTTCGAAGTGGTGATTTTGACACGGAAGACAAAGATCGCATAGGCCAGCCAAAAAAGTTTGAAAACCAAGAATTGGAGACTTTACTCCATGGAGATTGTTGTGAAATTCAACAAGAGCTTGCAAAATTATTGGGAGCTGGGAGCTCCAGCAGCAATTTCAAAACGGATTCATCCAAAAGCAGAGAAATTGGGAACCATACGAATTGAAGCCGAGAGACCTTGAAAGACAATTTGCATGACCGAAATAATTCTTGAACTCTATAAAAGAAAATAATTTTTGCACCGAATCATTACTTGAGGTGAAAAATGGATCTATTGCGAAAACCCGAAGCTTAAGAGATCGTATGTGCAGTCCGGCCAACCAGCCGAATGGACACCAAAGGCAAATATCCATTTGGCTAAGGTAATTCTCTATATTTGGTGCTAGCAAAAGGGTCCTATCATAGGGTCGATGTCATAGCTAACAATGGCCATTTTTTTAAATAAATTTATATTGTACAAATGTTTAAAAATAAAAGCTAGAAATTAAAAAAAACTGCATTTTTAAGTCCTAATACAATAGGTCTGTTCATTTACTTTCCCAGTAAATACTTCCAACGAGAAAATAAAATTAAAATTTACAAAATTAATCTCTTAATTCTCAAAATTAGTAAAAAATAAATGAACACTTTTCCAGTAACAATTGTTTTATACACACAATTTTTTTATTTTATTCCTTTTAAAATGTATAAATACTCACATTTTCTTCAATTTTATTGAAAATTCTTTTTTTTACATTTTTCACCACAAAAATAAAATTGTAAATAAATAAACAAGAACACAAAACATATGAAATATAAGCTGCTAACTATTACGAGTTCAAAATAGAACTTGTAATAGTTTGCAACGAGAGAACTGTCTCTAAAATTTATACGCTCTTGATTTTTTCTCTACTTGCAAGTTTTTTGAGTTAGTTAATGCTTTTCCAGTAACAACAGTTACTAACTAGTAACAACTTTTAGTTATTGAACAGAGCTAATAAATGCGTATTTTTGCGAATACACAACCTCGTATAAAACTTTCAAAACATTTTAATTTTTTTTCAAATTTTGTTATACAAATTTTTGAGTATCTCATTAAGATGGCAATAAATACCTCTTATAGTTCTTCCGTAACTGCGACTTAAATTTTGTGGATTTCAGGAAAAACTAATTTGTTTGTCATATTTTGCGAATAAGCCCAATTTCAATACTGTTATATTTTTTAAAAGCTTTTCAGAATATTATAGTGCAGATAATTCTAAATATACGTCGAACGTTTTACTGAAATCTGAAAACGTTGACCCTTAAATCGTGAAGGTCAAAGGTCAAATTTTAAAATATTTGGGATTCCTAATAAAAAACTTAATGAAATATTATTAGGACCAATTTTTATCAAACTTGAGGTAAAAATATTCTAAAGTCCAAAATTCACTATAACAGCAGAAAAACCTAAATTAACCTTTAAACGCAACTGGCGCCAAATTAGCCCCAAACTTTTAAAACCATGAATAATTCTATAAACTTGTAATGTTTATATTTTCGTGGTATTAAAAGTTTTGATTCCACATGCGTTTAATAGTAGATTTCGGTTTTTCGGCTGTTATTGTAAATGAAGGACTTTAAGGTATATGTTTCTAAAGTTGTAAAAAAATCGACATATAAATATATAAGATTTTGCTATGTTTCCATTAGAAATTTAAAATAAAACGTTAATAAAACTTTCAAGATATATTCAGAATTATCTGGACTATAATATTCTGAAAAGGTTTTAATTAAAATTCATAACAACAAAGAAATTGGGCTTATTAGCAAAATATTAGATTTAAATTAGTTTTTCCCGAAAATTAGAGTTTTGAAACTGTCGTTAAAAAATTAAACTTTTTTGTAACGCTATCCTACGAAGACAGTAACCTAATGCATGAGTAAATACGGATATATTTAAGGTAAAAATACTCTCCTTATGTGGAACAAACTTCCTGCTGAAGTCTTTCCCTTCATTTTCAATATAGGAAGGTTCAATTCGAATAACCACAAACATTACACCCTCTTTCCTCCCTCCCATAACCTATTTTCCTAGATCCAACACAATGCTTTGCATGAGTAGAAGTCATCCCCCCTGAGTGCTGGTACAAGAAAAAACCGTTGGATAGAAATTAAAAATTATATGTTTTTTATTTACATTTGCTAACAAATGATTGATTATAAATAGTCCGTAATATATTAAAATTCGAAGACTAAAATATGTATGTATTTCTATCAAAACCTGTATCAAATATTCAAGGCATAACCAATTGCAAACTAAAATTCAAATCTCAAATTGAAAAAACCTTTTTCCTCAAAATGAATTACACAATTAAAACTAAATCTTATCTATTAATCGCTCATATTACATGTTCCTTTTTGAAACAAAGTTTTGCATTAAATACGAAATCTCCAATTACAAAATGATAAATGAAAGTCATTCAATTAGGGATTATGTTGAATAATAAACCCTGTTAAATTTGATTCAAACACAAATCATATCCACAGTCCATTAATGAGGGAGGATGATTTAATACACCGGTTTCTATGTTGATGTTTCTGTTAGACCTATACAAGCGAATTGAGGAAACGGAAACAACCCTTTTTTGTTGCGAATAAAATCAAAATCTATGACACGTGATAAATGACCGGTGTTAGCCAAATTAATTGATCAAATCCGAATGTCTGTCACATTTCGTAACACCAGCAAATAAATGGCAACAAAATGTTGGCCAGATTAAAAAGCAAAAGCAGAAAATTAAAACATTGATACATGAAATCTCGTATATGAAATACGATGGTTGTGCCATTGGGAAAACATAAAAATCGAAATTGCACACAACAATATTTAAATTACAAACAAAAAATTTAAAATTGTAGCCAAAAGGCAGTATAACTAGCAGGAAGGTATATTTGAAATTGTGTTTGGTTTTTTTTTAACAGGAAATGGCTGAAGGGAAGTGTTTTGTAGATTTGCATATGTCATGGAAGTGTCCAAATGGGTGTTTTATTGACTCTCTGCTATTTTATTTTTTTTAGAAGTAAAAGGAAGGACATACATATGCTCAAAGATTTGTTTTTATAAATGTTCGAACACCAATCGTATCTGTGTCATCCGTTATAGCTTACGGTTAAATGAAATTGATAGACAAGCAACATATGGCTGAAAGGACAGACAAATGCAGAAGCTTACAGATTATGTAACGGTACTTGTATTGATTTCCTTCCCTGTGCTAAATACACATATCACTCATGCAAACATACGTTTAGCCGTACGTGTTCAATATGGACATCCAATCACAAACGGAAATAGGAAACCACACAATTGTTGTTTAATCTTTATGAACAGTAGTGATCAAAATTTAAGGCTAATGTTTTATGTAGCTCAGGTATTGATGCTAACAATTACTTATTTCAGTGTATATACTGGTGTTATTCCCACACTTGGTTTAGATGGTTAAGATCTGGATAAACCAGCCTAAAGTTATGTTGGGGGATCCCCAAGTGGTGTTATCTTGAAACATATATTGTGCAATGAATAATTGTCAATGAATGGCTTGACAGCTTAAGATTAAAGTCTAGACTGCATCGACTACCGCAACTCGAGCATAGAATGTACGGATTGGTGGCATTTTTGGATATCGCTTCTTCGATTCATAGGGAGAGTCCTAATAAGTGTGAATGCACATAAGGGAACACTTTCGAGGTTTTTTTTAACAAAGACAAACCGTGAAGTCATTTGGATTGTATGTAAAAACACGTCGAGTCTTTGTTGGGAATAGAATATCATCTAGTCTATTTGACATCCTAATACCAGATCTATCCAGATGGATCCAAGTCTGCGGATGTAGTGGGTGGTATTTTTATCAGGCTGCAACTTCGAGTACATGCTATTGTATTTAATAGAGTAGATATTATGAGAATGGTTTTTGTTTTTAAAAACTTATATGTCATTTTGAATGAACATATCTGTCATATATTCTCACTTTGTTTTTTGTTCTGAAAATGTTAAATTTTGTGCCAACAAAACGTCATATGTGGGAAGTTTTACATTACTTCTTTCATTTGAAAAAAGTGCCGCTGAAGCACACCTATGTAGGAAATTATGTCCTCTTTTTAAAAATGTACAAAATTTTTAAGATTTCAAAAAATTATAGAAAACTTTTTTCAAAAATATGGGAATAAAAAATTGTTGCTGAATTTTTTCTGGAAAATTTTAATTTTTAAAATGCAATAAAAGTTTTTTTTATGAATAGTTTTTAATGAAATTTTACACAATCCAAATCCAAACGTGGAAAAGATGTTAGGGAATTGTTAATGACAATCCCAAAAAACTTTTCAAAAATTCCAAAATTGAGATTTTTTAGTTTTTTGGATCTATTGAAAGCTCAAAGCTCGGGGCTATGAAATCCCTTTGCAAATTATTGAAGAACATATTGGGACATATAAATCAGGTATTACTTTTTTGAATGCAGCTATGCGATTAGAGAAAATGTTGTCTAAATTTGAAATTTACTTAAAAAATACGTCTACTTCAGACTGTTCTGGACCACGCAATTAAAAGAATTTTGACATTAATTTACTTTTATTATATTCCCCAAAATGTCATCTTTCAGCAAAATAGAAACATATTATTTATGTTTTTCTTATTTTCTGTATAACTTAAAATTAATATAAGTACTTTTTTCGAAAAAAAAAATTGGTGGGGAGGGTATATTGGGTTAGTGCTGATGTTTGTAACGTATTAAAATATTGTCCCAATACCCACCTTAAAGTATACCAATCTGTTCATAATCACTTCCTGAGTCGATAAAACGATGTCCGTCCTTTTGTCCGTCCATGTAAACTTTGTAATGAAACTACAGATCGCAATTTCAAAGATAATTCGACGAAATTTCATACAAGCTTTTCTATTGTCGGGACGGAGCCTATTGAATTTGGTTAGAATCCGTCCATTATTTCTCCTAGCCCCCATACGATTGTCCTCTCTGAAAATAGTTAAGCTCTCATAAATATCTTATTTATACAGATATCCAACCCAGATTCATCACGAATAAGTTTTATATAAGCCGAACTCGCATCACCAAATTTTGTGATGGTCGGTCCATAATTAGTCATAGCTCCCATATAGGGCCCACTTCCGAAAATCACTTTATCGAGCATAAATATCTTAAAAATGTTGGTATTCAAATAATATTCAATACAAATAAGTTTCATATCAAAAGAAAACTGAATCATATACTATGTGTAGGGTATCATATGGTCGGACTTGACCGACTATAATTTCTTACTTGTTTTTCTTAACCCTCTAACCGTCCAATTTTATTTCGTGGTAAAAAAATATACCAGGTTTGAAAAAAATATATAAATACGTTGGAATAAAAACAAACAAAATACAATTGAACGTTCTTGTTTATCACAATAAGTAATTTGTTTGTCTCATTACTAGGGGGCGGATTTATATGCAAATGCATGTTTTTTCTCGAACTTCCAAATACAATGTAGACTAATTAACTATCCGAATCGCACATTTTGCTGCAAAATGGCATCGATTTGTTAGTGCATATTTTTGCATATTTTATTGATAATGCATATTTTGCTATATTTTACTTCAAAATGCATATTTTTATGCATATTATGCCAATTTTTAATAAAAATATAATTTTTTGTCGTTAATGGGCAATACATTGTTTCGACAAACATTTTTTTGTTGAATTTGTTATCGACTAACTTCGTTCGACATCGAAAAACTAGCATTAAGTTTTTCATTTCTCTATCAGTAATTGAAAATTATCATTTCAAAAAATTTTTCTTCAAAAAAGTTTAGTTTAACCGCTCCTGACAGTCATTTGCAAGCCGTTCTACGAGACTTTCGTAAACTAGTGATTTTGGATAACTTAGAGACAAATGCACTACACAATTAACGTTTAAAGTCCCTACACTATAGATTACATAGACACTTAAGTGACAGTTGTCTTTATGCTAGATTACATGCGATGTATAAAGTAACCAATTGACTTCTCTCTGCATTACAAATAGCTCGTCAAATGACCCAAAATATATAAATTGTAGTCAGCCAAGTGATCAGACATTATTAACAATTTCCGTCTATAAGGGATACATTTACTAATTGCTTAATTTCTGGGTTATTACGAGATAAAAATTAAGGTTGGATGCTACTTTACAGCACGATCAAAATATTGATGATTTTAAAAGGAAAGTCACAATATAGAACCTCTATGGCTTTAAACAAGTATTCATACCAAGATATTACATCGTTTTTTCAGAAGAAAAGTTATGTTAAAAATAGTTTTAGAACTTTAATTGTATAATTCCTGGTATAATTTAAAGAGTTCTAACTGCTGCCACAAAAATATAAGTGCATATTTTTTAAATTTTTAGGTCATATTTTGATTTTTTTGAAGCATATTTTAGGCGCATATTTTCCAATAATAAATGCATGAAAATCCGCCCCCTACTCATTACACATATTTACCGTTATAACGGGAATAATAAGCAAATAAAGCAGCATTACATACATTTAACATACCCCGCCTAAAAACAGCCTTGCCAGTTAGAGGGTTAAGCTTGAATGCACATAACTTCTGACTGATTTTTTTCCCACGATTATTAATAAATTTATTGTTAATTCAAAAAAAGATATTTCAAGAAAATCGGAAAATAATTGCATCCGTTATTAGCAAAAAAGCAGACCAAGGTAGATACAAAAAATAAAATTTTACTTTTAAAAAGCGAATAACTCGTAATCTATACGAGGTAATATATGGCCAAAGCAATGTTTTATGTAGATTCCATATTTATAAAAATCTTTCAAATCGGAGCAAACAAAAATTTTACATCACTTTTAATTTTTTTTGCAAGCAGGCTCGTCCCCCTTATATAAACTTATCAAGACCTCCTCTATAGACGTGCGAAATATTATTAAAATCGGGATATTCGTTTAAAAGTTACATATTTATTTCCACTTTTTCCAGATCCCCCACTGTGCTGCGATTTAGATTTTGACACGAAAGACTAAGATTGCCCAGGCCAGCCAGTTCTTCAGAAGTTTCGCCTCACCGACTACTATTTGTTTCGATCTATGCTGAAGTTTCTCTCTGGGATACGCTTCACTTCATAATCGGATACTTTGTTCTGAAGTGAAGCGTAAGCCAACATTTTTTTGGACACTAACCATGATCTATGGAGTCGTAGTAACAAAATATTAAAAGGAATGTGCTAGAATTCTGATTTACGCTTTATTACAAATCAAATTAATTGGACGAAATATTTAGTTTTGTGCAGACGAAGGAGCTGCGTTCTCGTTATGGAATTTCTACATTAAGTGGAGTTTGGAAGCATTGATGATGTGTTGCTCAAAATATCAATTAGGTACGAATTAGTGATTTTATCTATCGGGTCCTCACTGTATAAGTTAAGTGACTAGTTATTTAGAGACACTTAAGTCACAATTGACATCACTCTAGATTACCTGGATATAAAAAGTAACTAAATGACTGCTCCTTTGCATTACAATGAAGACATATGTAAGTGCCAAATGACCCAAAAATATATCATTTGAAGTCAGCCAAGTAATAAGACATTAGTAAAAATTATTCTTTAATAACTTTCTTGTGAAACTGCTGAGAAACGTATATTTTTTGCCCATCACTGTAAACGTGCATGGATGTGTGGGTGCCAAGATGGCAGGAGATGATTGCCAATGCAAAGATGTTGTGATGGTTGCGGGTGTTTGTGTTCAAAACCAGCAGGATGTGATTGCGGTTTTAACAGGATTTCTGGTATTCTCTAGATAGAGTAAATGCCAGAAATTATAAAATTGAAAACGGAATTGCAAATTAACACAAATCTATGCTTTCGCACATACATTATTGTTAAAATCCACAAAACACTCACAGACATTGATTTCATGTAAATAGACAAACATCCAAACATATTATGGGTATATGTATGTGATATAAAAATATATCCTTTCAATTGCTCTGCTACTACAACTCATGTTCAAAACAACCAAATGGAGTCTATTATTTGTTAAAAATCGTTTGCTCATGTCGACAAGGACCGTTTGTTTGTATTTGAAAGTTTAGTTATCTACAAATAGGTAGGTAGGTACTCATCTATTACTACTGTGTTGTACTGGCACTGGTACAATATTTACTCTGACAATCACTTGAGTTGGATTAATTGCATACGCAACAAATGATTAATTTTCGAACATTTTCAATTTGAGGATTAAAATTTTTGTTTGATGAGATGCAGATACAACTGCAAACATAGTTACCAGTACAGAGAACATGGTGATAGAAGTGTGTTTGATAATGGTTTCTCAATTACTTGACTGTTTTGGGTATGAATTTCTATGTACTCGTATATATGAGCATTTCAAATTACAGCATTTAGATTTAAATTTTCATACATACATATGTATATATGTTTTCATAAACATTTATCCATTGATTGTTTTGGAGTTGATAATATGATTTCTATTTTAAAAGGATTTGTGGTTATTAAATATAAAATTTGATTAGAAATGCATAACAATTAGGAACTCAATTAAAGTAGGAACTAATTGCATTAAATATAATTATAATAGCATTTGGAGAAGAAATGTTTAATAACAAATTTAAAGATTTAAAACCAAAATGGAAGATATTTAGAATATCATTTGAGGTTATGTACAAGGGTGTTATGTAATTCGTATTTCAATTCGGAAAAGAATATTCGAAATTGTCTACATTTATACATCGTTATTCGAAAGTGTTTTGGAAATTTGTTACGTCAGAACACCTTTTCATACTTTTGTTACGAAAAGCCAAATCTGATATTCCTAAAATTCAAACAAAAATCCCAACTTTTGTATTTTTTGGAGTTTTGCTCATAAAGTTCACATTTGGTCCAGTTCGGCTTGGTAAAATAATAATATGAATGATTTGGAATACATTATAGTATTTAGATCACTTAGCCCAAATTCAAAATTTCAATAAAAAATATATTCAATTCGGAAGTACCTAGCAAAAACCCCTATTAGTATATTTTAGACATTGTCTATTTTAAAGATATCCATGTTGGTATGCCTTTCCAAAAACTATAAAAACATTATAAGTTCCTTAACCCTCTAATGCTCAAGCATACCCAAGACACTAATCGCAAAAATGACAATAAATGCAAATATAACTGATTTTGCATTTCTGAGTACCCTGAGGCAAGCTTAAGCATTAGAGGGTTAAGAAACTTTTGTTTTTTGCCAAAAAAAAAATACAAAAAATTTAAGTTTTTTAAATATTCAAATTGAAAATCCATACTCAAACTGATTAATTTATAAAATAATGATAGTTCGAAGTCATATAGAAGATTCGGTAAAAACCATAGCAGAACAAGCAAGGTACAATTATTAGAAAGTACGTTCTCAATTATACATTCCCTATAACGTCAAACAAAAGAAAATTAGAAAAAAACAAAACGAAATGTCTAAGACAAAAAAAAATAATTAAACAAATTTTTGTGTATTTACTTTTTTTCCTAAAATATTCAATTCAAATTAAATATTTTCCAAATAAATATGTGTTAGTTTTAATATAACGTGCAAAACATTGAGAAAACAGAATAAAAAGTGATTAGAGTAAATGCGTTATTCGACGTTGTAGGGGTAAATATTGAAAACTCTCCCTAATAATTGTACCTGGTTGGTTTTACCATGGGTAAAAACTATAATGAATATATAGCTAAACTAAACACTTTCGTTCAAAAAAAAGAAGGTAGAAAAAATATATTTTCCAAAAAATATGGAATTATAAGCTGAATGGTACCGGATGCGTCAAAGGTTGCGAATAGTGTTACGTCCTACAGATATGCGGGGTAGCTGCTTTATGCAGTAGCGGACAATCAGCGGTTTCGAGAGTAGAGTCTCAGAGAGATAACGGGTTGCACCGGTCTCCACCTAAATTCTGAATGTCAGTGATACTCGAAATGACATGGCGACTCATTGGTACGTCTGTAAGCGGGCGTGCGTTTCTTGCAACAAGCGGCTCGCTATATAAATATGTTCGGATGTTCTCCGTGCCTGTCTGGTAGGCCCAATCCGCTAATCATCCGAAGGTTAATTGATTAATGGAACCGTAATGAATGAAGAAAGTTAAATACCACCGGATAAGTTGACGAACTTTGACATGAAAAAACAGAAACAAATAGGAATATGGAACGTAAGCATGCTTCTAAACACATCCCGATTGGAACATCTATGTAAGGAGTTTAAACATTATAAACTGTCTAATCGTACGGTACTCTGGAAGAAGGGCTGACGAAGATAGCGCAAGTGGTGTAGGGCTTTTACTCTCCAAGGAAACTCGTCGAGCACTTGTAAGTTGTAAACCATTCTCGGATAGAATAATAACTGCCACACTTTACACCAGAGCTAGAAGATTAACATGCGTCCAGTGCAACGCTCCTACTTTAACATCGGAAAGATCAATAAAGGATGCATTCTGTTGGCAAACTTGAAAGGGTTTTGGCTAATGTTAATCGCAGGGATATACTAGCGGTAATAGGCGATTTCAATGCGCAAGTTGGTGCTGAAAACTCCAGTATGGAGAGTACGATGGACGTACATGCCTTAGGGAGAATAACGAAAATGGCGAACTATTTACTGAAATGTGTACTACGAATTCTCTCGTCATTGGTGGCACACTATTTCCTCACAAGAGAATTCACAAGGTTACTTGGATTTCATCTGACCATGTGACCTCATCACCATCAGCGGGAAATGTCGGGGGTTTAATTTAGACATACGTAATAAGAGAGGGACCGAAATTGCCAGTGATCACCAATTAGTAATTGCCACACTACGAATGAAAGTCGCTCCCATAAGGAAGAACGTCAAGGATCAAATTCGATATATGTAAATAAACTAAAGATCCCGGCTTCAAAAAAACCGGTTTATATTAAATTTGTATTTAATGGAAATTTAGCATTTTTGAATTCTTTATGCAATTATTTTATATCTTTTACGAAATGTTGTCAAATGCTACAATTTTCTATAAAATAAATCAATATTTTTAAAAATGGTATCAAAGTTTTTCATAAATACGTTTGAATGAGCTTTAGAAAATATATTTCATTAAAACCGGTTAACCGTAGTACAAAAACTGGTTTGTCAAAAAACCGAAAAGTTAAAAAAGCCGAAACCGGTGGAGTTTATAAAGATGAAAAACCCGGTTGACCGGTTTCGGTTTTGGATACTCTAATTGGAAACCTCAATGCCAAACTATAATACTTCCCCTGAAGGAAAGCTGGTGGAAGAAAGGAAAGCAGCAAAGAGTGACATTAACACGGCTCGCTAGGATGACAAGTCAGGAGAAGCACTCTAATCTAATCTAGATCGACCTCTCAACAAAAGCACAAGACGCGATAAGAGACGATGGGCGGAAAATATTGATAAAGATGCACAAAAGGCTGCGGAAACATATCGGAGCTGAGATTTGTATGGAGCAAAGGCTCCTGTACTCGGTGGAAAGCCCTTAAAATATGATAATGGGGATCTAAAAACATCAAAGGATAAACATGGTAGCGCAACACACAAGAGAAAGCACTGTGCGACTGCCAGTCACATGAGGAAATCCAAAATATCACCATGGAATGTCCCTCTATTCCCGAAATATGTGAAGCTATTAAAGCATTGAAAAACAAAAAATCTTCCAAATTGCTGGTCGATTGAAAGGTGTAATCATAAAAATATCAAAAAAACTATACTTATCAGAACGTAGTAACTGAGGGGTATACTTTTTTACCCACATCAACAAGAAAAGCCTTTATGATCTCTCCGTCTTGTTCTCTCATCATACCGGCAATCTCTCCCGGTATGATGACAGAACAAGATAGTTTCCGCAGTGGAAAGTTCTGTATTTACCATGTCAACAGTATCTCTTTACTAAGCGAAGCCGGTTTTTGATATACCCCAGATGAGAAAAGAAATCTTTATTTATAAAAATTAAAGGTATTGAAACCACTTAAAGCCGTCCAAAATTGTTAAATTATTCCCATATAAAGAAAACCTTAACTCTCCTCCTTTAAAAAAAGCACTCATATTTAAAATACCCACAAACTTCTTCTAACCCCTTCCGAAGTTCTGGCAACATCTGACCAAACATAATAAACAAAATGTATAAATGGTAATAATAACATTAAACTTCATACCTTAATGAAATGTAATCAAATAATTTCAATAAAAACAATTTGCAATTTAACAGCAATTGCTTTTATATGGGTACTAATAGTCCATAAAATAAATGTAATGACTGCAATTGCAATAATGCTAGAGTAGGATTTACTGAAAACCAAAGTGCAATTGCAATTTAATTGAGTGCAAGCCTAAACGTAGACTATAAAATATGTTATTATAACTGCATATGAACATATGCAGTGACTTTTGTACAAATTGCACAGAGACACAACGAAATGGGAAAACGTAACTAAATTTATAAAAAAAGGAGGTATAGAGATTTCAGATTATGGGCAACGTATGATGTTTTTGTGGTATTTTAATTTACGATACAAAAAAATATGTATAGAAATTCATGAATATTTGAACAATTCGTTAAATGTTGCTGCAGTTAAAAGAAAAACAAAGGCAGAACTTTTGCACTTAGAGAAAATGATCAACCAATACTTTATACACCAAAGTTTCAATAGAAAAACCTATTATACATAAAATTTTCTATCGAAAAAACGTTCATGCAGAAAAGTTTCAATGGAAAAATCTTTATACACAAAAGTTTCTATATAAAAAAATTGTTGTACACGAAAAAGTCTAGAGAAAAAACTGTTAGATACCTTTGTTGTAGAAAAAAAATGTTATACAGAAAGTCTTTTATAGAAAAATACAGTTTAACATAAAATTCTGTATAGAACGTCACTTGTACACAAGATTTTGTGCCGGAAATCTGTTATACACAAACTTTTCTATAGAAAAAACTGTTATAAACAAACTTTTATGCATAATAGAGTTTTAAATTTGTCTCTTAATTGATTACTCAGGTCAATTTTTTTTCTAAAATTTTGAATTTTTTAAATGTTTCTACACGTAATTTATGATAACTCAAAAAGGGCTAGTCCGATATTATTGAAGTAAACTTAGAAAAGATCAAATATACATAGCCTTTAATCTGTTTATATATTTCGTTTTAATCGGCTCAGTAGTTTCGGAGTTATAATAACAAATTGAAGCAAAAAAAATATATTTTTTACGTGAAAATAGCAAATGTTTGTGTTTTAAAAAACTCATGAAAAATCGAAAACGGCAGAATTTTTTCAAGTTTATTACTTTTGCGCAAAGCCGCATATAATAGCAACAAAATGACATATCGAAGATAAAAATTTATTCAAAGTTAAGTGAATTCGCTCATTTTCACAAAATTTTACTCTTTTCTTTGATATACATATTTCCACATAAACATTGCATTTTATTCGGCTTATTTGCGAACAAATTCGAAAATAATCCATCGATTTTTGTGGTCGATATCTCATTTTGTTCCCATTATATGTAGCTTTGCGATAAAGCAATAAATCCAAACAATTTCTGCTGTTTTCGATTTTTCATGATTTTGGTAAAACAAAAAAATTTCCATAGAATTTAAATTTTGGACCATATTTGAACTACTGGAACCCCAAAACATACAAATTGTGTAGTTGCTTAAAAAGATTCTAAAATTTATTCGATTTTATTGCCCTGTGTTATTTTAAAATTTAAACCACTCTTAAATGCTCATATTATGACCAGCGCCGTATAGTATATGATTCATATTTTTAATCCCTCTAAAATTGAAAAAGAACAATATGCTAATTTTTATTTTGAAACTAGCTGAACCCGATCCGCGTTGCTGGCCTTTAGAAAACATTTGTTTTATATTGCATCTCGATCTCGATTTTAATATACAGTGTCGGAAAAGTCGGTAATCCAACCTTCAATGTTAATACATGTGGTGGCATTTCGGCTGGTTCCAATGAATTCAACAATTCAGTAGGACAATTGACGACTTGTTCTTCGTTCATTATTGTATCAATCGATTTGTATTTTATTGTTTCGCCAGACACTTTCAATTGTATTTGGTCATCGAGCTTGTTAACATCATAATTTTTTGATTAAAAGTAGATTTCATATGGAAATTTCTTCTCAAGATTCCGTGAAAATTTTATCAAAATCGGTCCAGCCATTTTTGAGTCCATACGGAATACATCCATTTTTATGAAATATATGGCATTAGCGGTATAATGTAACCGAATATTAAAAATCTGACTATACAGTGTTACCCGCTGGCCTATTCTAAAGATTCCCTGAAAATTTCATCAAAATCGGTCCAGCGGTTTTTTATATATATATATAGATGGCATTAGCGGTATAATGTAAAAAATTTGATTTTTCCACACCCCTCCGCCCGTAGACCGAAAATCAAAAATCTGACTTTAGAGTGTTACCCGTTAGAGTTTTAATGAAAATTTCATTAAAATCGGTCCAGCCGTTTTTGAGAACATACATCCATTTTTATATATATAGATGAAAAATATTTATATGAGAAAATTCGAAAATCTTCCTTACGAAAGCACCGAATGGACCTAATGTAGTATTTTAGGTGTCTAAAACCATATTCAGAAAATTTCCTTTCCAATGATACCAGTGGAGCTAATCGGTTGGATGGTTTCAGAGTCTATAAAGGACATAGGTAGAAACATTTTTTGTATTTGATATATATGGATTTCTAGTTGGTGTGGCACCCCCCATACAAAGTAAATAGTTATTAAGGAATATCTGAAGAACTATAATTGTGAAAGCCGAAAAACTTCACGGGATTTACTTCGGTACCATTGTGCATATATTGATTGAAAATGGGCATGGCACCAGCCATACAAAGTAAATAATTATTTTCGAATATCTGCAGAACTATAATTGTGATATTCTTAAAATTGTGAGCAAATAGCACCCTTTTTGTTTTACATAGGCCGGTATTGGATTAGTGGACGTGGCACCTCACATACAATGTAATTTTTTAATTTCGAATATCTAAAAAACTATCGTAAAAGTTTTAAACTTTGTGCGAATTAATTTCTTTTCACTATACGGAGCTTGGCTGAAAATGGGCGGGTTTGGATAAGTGGGTGTGGAACCTATCATAAAAAGTAAATATTTATTTGTGAATATCTGGAGAACCATAATTGAGAAAGTCTTCAAACTTTATACGAATCAATTTCTTATGAATATTTTGTGAACTATATGGGGTGACACATCCCATACAAAGTAAATAGTTAATTTCAAATATATGATTAACTATAACTGTAAATGAACTTAGCTGAAAATAGGCGGAATTGGATTAGTGACACCTCCCATAAAAAGTAATTAGATAGTTTCGAATATCCGGAGAACCATAATTGTACAGTATTTAAACTTTGCATGAATCAATTTCTTATTACTGTACGGAGTTTAGCTAAGCATTGTCTGTATCCGAATAGTGGGTGTGGCACCTCCCTCACAAATTACATAGTCAATTTTGAATATACGGATAAAAATTTGACTAAAAAATGTTTATTGAAGATATTATGGATTTCAATTCGACTTTTCTGTTTTTGTGGTAGGCTGCAGTTTCATCAAAATGTGTTACAAAAATATGAGTTATAAATATCCGAATAGTGGGTCTGTATCCGAATAGTGGGTGTGGCACCTCCCTTACAAATTACATAGTCAATTTTGAATATACGGATAAAAATTTGAATAAAAGATTTTTTATTGAAGATATTATGGATTTCAAATCGACTTTTCTGCTTTTGTGGTAGGCTTCAGTTTCATCAAAATGTTCTACAAAAATATGAGTTATAAATATATTTTTAAACAGAGAATTTTGTAAGCTTTAAGAAAAATATAAAATTTGTTTACCAGTAAATTTTCAGGTTTGTTATTTGTAAATATTTTAAGCAACATCCAAACTATTTCTGAGTGTATATATTGTAATTCCTATTTTTCTACATCTCCTTTTCTCCAACGAATTGAAGAACATTTATAAAAGTCTGATTATCATTGTCATCAACATCATCATCAGCATTGGTAGTATGACCAATAGCCACTACGACTATAGGCAAATATTGTGGCACCTTTTGCAAGTACGAGTGAGTACAACAATGGATGTTGAATGTTGCAGCAAGTGCATAATGGCTTATTGCATGTGCCACTTGGTCATGCAGTAAAATACATCTACAAACATTCATCCAAACATACAAAAACGAATACATATTCAAATATGTATGTCTGTAGTAGTATATTCTGTGGCATTTAATTAATTGTTCAATAAAATTAATAAACATTTAACCAGAGTGCAATGAAAAAGACAAGCTGTAAGTAAAACTAACATAAAAATTTTGAAGAGAAAACCTCCCAATTACAAAAAATAAAACAAAAGATGACGTTAGTGCTGATGATGATGACGATGGCGATGCCAACCGTAACCGAAAAAGAGTCATAAATGTAAAAGATGAACAAAAAAAAACAATATAAAATGAGGACTACTACTACATGCACTTGATGATGGGCTGCATACAACAGTTTACATACAACTCTGGCCGGCCACACATTTGGGCGATGAAATGCAATTGTGCAACATTTATGGGTTGTAAAATGTAACGACATTCTCATTTTTTTCTCTTGGTTTTCTTTTTTTCAGAAGAGGTTTCCTTGTTTTTTTGTGCTAGCTACTGTTGTTGGTTGGTTTATATATCCAGAGACCATAACATAAAATTCAAATTATATTTTTCATTAACTACCAACCATCTCATATAAATGCTTACCATGGCTGCATCGACAGCAGCATCATCATCATGCTTGGAAGGCCATTGTCATCTCTAGGCATATACACCTTCTACTGTATGTATTTAGTTAGTTCACATTTTAATAGGATGCCTCCGTTTGCCCAATGCAACAAAACCAGCCGTTGCACTTGCTGCACACAGCATTGCATGCAATTTTCATTGCATTTTTTTCACCCCAACCTCAAGAGTGGCAAAAATGTACCAACAAACAAACAAAATACATACATACGTAGAAATATAAAGAGAAACGAAAAAGTGGACAAAAACAAATTGTTTGTATTGCCACAAATTGTGTACATGGTTGTTGGGTAGAAAAAACATTTCATAAATGACTTCATAAATATCAATTTGAAAATAATAATTGTTGTAAACAGATTTTGCATATTTTCGGGCATTTCGTTGCATACTCTTAGGCTTGAGCAGAGGTATGGGAGAGAACAAATAGCTGCCTCTCTTCTCTCGTTACACGAAATATTTCGAAAATAGAAGAACATTTTATAATGGCATCGTTAAAATTTAAATGTTAATAAAAAAAATTCCAATATGAAATAATAACAATTTGTTTGTTGTCGTAAAAGCAATTTTAGGGTCAATATAGAAATTGTGATTCAGCACAAAATTGCCTAAAAATATGCATTGCTTAGTTGTTTACAGAATATTGTAAAAAGGCTGTAATGGAAATTAATAATTGCAATGCAATTCAAAATTTGTTTAAATATTTTGCTTAGAAGTGAGTTAGAAACTCGTGTAATTATTCAAGAGCTTCACGTTTGCTTTAGGAAATCATGGAGGAGAAATAGCTGTTTAATACAGCATGCTAGGATACATAAATGGTCATAATTTGATTCGAGAAAAATACTTTGATTTAATTAATTCATATAAATTTAGATCGCGATCTTAATAATACAGCTCAAAACTATTATTCTTAAAAATTTTAGGAATTATCACTAATGTAATATTGTCATGAGTTGTGGATCATTACCCTTGAATTAATGAAATTGTGCTAAGAACTATTGAAATCAACTGTTTCGTCCGACGCAATCCTTGACAATTGTACCACGCTCTATACATTGTCACACGTTCCTCCTTGTTAATTAAAAATGCTACTATTGCCAGTTTATACGATAAATGATTCCGTATCCAGTAAGTTCATTTCAATTGAAATTTGATAATGCAAGTCGAAGCCGTCCCAATCTAAATTAAAAGACACGAGATGATCGAAATATTAAGGACGCTAAGATCTGCTAAGATCTAAGAAAATGCCTGAAAGACATTGGGTAACTATTTATTAACACATTAATTCAGGTAGTAGGTCCTGTGATATTTTCGTTATGGCAGCTTCACATTTTGGATCTATCCGTGCACCAATTTCCTCTGAAAAACATTAAAAATACCACTTGGATTATCCTATGCTGGAAGTCAGGAATCTGAAAATGCTAATCCAGTCCAGGGTATCACTTTATATTGCTCCAGAGATTGATGTACACGGTTTCCGTTATGATACCTGGAAAGAAAGAAGTCTTGAGGAAACAATTCATCACAACTGATTAATTTGGGGTCTTAAAAAAAGCATTCCGTTGCAAGTATGAAAGTATCCAGCCTTCTGACGTGCGACATCGCAGATTCGCGAGTGGCAGAGAAGGTGCTGCATCATGTCATACTGTCCTGAATCATGACAACTTCTACAGAAGTCATTATGTTGGCTATTTAATCTCCCAAAAAAACTAGTCAACTGTGATCACTGAAACCTCATTCCGATGTGGATCGCGCGGAATGTTTATCAGTATCTTCGCTGGGATCTGATTCCATTCTTTGCGTAATAGTGTATAGATATCTTCCAAACACTGCCACGGAAATATTATACACAAGTCAGTCTAGTATTCCATAAATTCCACCTTCATCAGTAGTAAATTGTGGTTACACACATGGAAGAGAAGATATCCCTGCTGGACAGAAGTCTCTTTATGAAGGCAGTGGTGGCCTCAGTGCTGATCACTATATCGGCGGATAGTAGGTCGAGTCCAATCAACATTCTCAGATTAATAACAATTAGCTTCTTACTAGTTTTGGCATGGAAGGATAATGAACTAAAAGAGTCCTTTGGATTTCTTTGACCCATGACTCCGAACCATTTAATGCAGGCCTGTTATATCCGAGTAAGCCAGGGAATAACCAGAACCGTATTATGTTTCAGATCAGCCTGTGTAATACCGTCAGGACCATAGGATTTGAAAAGATCAATGCTACTCAGAGCCCACTTTAGGCTATCCTCATAAGTTGGAATAGAAATATCAGATAGTGAGAATCCAAAACCGAAAACGAAAACCGGCCAACCAGTTTTTTCATCTTTGTAAACTCCACCGGTTTCGGTTTTTTGACAAACCGGTTTTTGTATGACGGTTAACCGGTTTTAATGAAATATATTTTCTAAAGCTCGTTCAAACATATTTATGAAAAACTATGATACCATTTTTAAGAATATTGATTTATTTTATAGAAAATTGTATCATTTGACAACATTTCATAAAAGATATAAAATAACTGCATAATGAATTCAAAAATGTTAAATTTCCATTAAATTAAAATTTAGTATAAACCGGTTTTTTTAAAAGACAATAATCGAAACCGGTTTTTTCAAAAACACACTTTTTCGGTTAAACGGGAAATCGGTTTTTTTAATTTGCTGGTTTTTTGGACACTCTAATCAGATAGCTCATAGAGATGTCGCATCTGTTTCAAAATTAAATTAAAAACCAGGAAATACAGTTTGGACTTCGAGTTTCGGTGTAGAAGTCTGAATGTGCAAAAACATTCAACCCAAAGGAAATCGCATTAGAGGGCATCTACCTCCAGATCTTAAAAGGTATAAACGATCACAAAATATATCCGCAATTCAGAAGTCTATACAACAACCACCAACTTTGTTTCTTAGATAAAATGGTAAAAACTTTAATTATGCTGATATGGAAGCTTTTATTCAATTAGTTACATTAGACGAGTAACATTAAAGTCATACATTAAAAGAGTAAAGTAAAGTAAAGACAATACTAGTTATTTAATTTATTTATGAAAAGCATGACCAAATATTTGTTGGTTGATAAAGCCTTCTTGGTGAATTAGCAATCACTATCAGTATGAGTATGAGTATCTCTTATGACATATATTTATAGTCTTTCAAACACAATACAGCTCTCATTAAAAATCAATGTTCAAGTTTCTCAATCGCATAACCGGTATCCAACTCTATTTTAGTCATGGAACGTGTTCTTAATTTCTGGTCGGTTCTTTAGCTGAACTGTTCGTAAGTGGTATAAACATGCTGCAGATATCTTTACTTTCACTTATAATGTAAGAATATTTAAACCTTATATCCATAAACACTACCCACTCCATTATCACTTCCATACCTTATTTTCACAGAACTGCATTAGCTGGTGACTGGTTTAATGATAATACACTATTAGAAATATTTTAATAAAGAATATCTGTAAAAAATGGAATATGATGGCTACCAGTATATAAGTAGGCATTTACATTTTAAAGTCTAATCGGAACGAAAAAAGTTACAGAGCTAAATATTTAATTTGTTTAACAAAAAATAAAAGCTTTATTTACTGACGTTCTATGTCTGATAACAGACACTCGGTTATTAATATTAAAAGGAAAAATACAAATCCCTTAATCCTACTACTTCATTGTTTTGTTTGTTAATCCCCAAGATATGCTTTAGGTTTTATTTATTCTAAATCCCATTTTTTACTTTTCCTTAAGATCTTTAACATCATAAACAGATTTTAAAATTTAATGTCATCTTCAAAATACAAAAATAAAACAGGAACAACAACAAAGTAATCGTTTAAATTTTATTATTAATGAATGCTCAAAATGTTGATTTCTTTTTCAAGTTTCATTCAAGTGTTTAAATATTAAAATTGAAAATTGTAATTGTTTTCATTTATGGCTGACAACACTGACAAATTTTATCAAAATTTCCATTTATCTGTGTGTTTGTGTGGATGTATGTATATGAAATTATCAAATATGCCTTGTAGGCTAATTTTAATCTAATACTCATTTCGTTTACAGCAACACAACACAACCAGCCTAAAATGCCACAAATGTTTTTGTTTTATTTTTTTGTATCTATGTTATTTAAATATTCAAATGTAATATTTTCCGTTCTCATCTCTGTACGGGCCAAAAACAAAACATTTTAAAATTAAAATGAAAAGAAACAACAAAATAAATATCCTTATTTTAAACCAAACATACAAGTACGATTACCAACATTCAACGTTTGTATTTATTATGTATGAATTTCGGCAGAAGTTTTGTTTTTTCATTTCATCAGAGAGGGTGTTGCAAATGACACTTGACACAAACGTTTTGAAAGTAAATATAATTCGTCATCAAGGCGTCATCTTATGCCAGAGGCAATAAACGACAAAAGGATAATAATATTTAATAACAAAATGAGGGTGTTTTATTTAGCTCGAGTCGAATGTGTTGTATTATACCCTGCATATTTCATAAATGTTATCAATTTGTAGTGGGAAACACTAAGTAGAAGTTGGAAAATATATATTAGTACATTTTATATTTCAGCTGATCTGCTGGTTCAGGTGGTAGTCAATTTGATAGAGAAGATCTGGTATTAAACTACAAAATTCGTATTTCAATATTAATAACACTGTCCAACAGCATTTTTGGAACAGAATAGCGACCCTGTAATTCCGAAAGGGCATGTTGAGTAGAGCATTTTTGTAAAATAAACTTATAGTCCAGTTGGTCTGAATTTTTTTTTACAGTGGGTCAAAGTTTTAATTTTTTTGATCGAAGGGAGCATTATACTAACTGAGAAAAATGTTGTAAGCTAATGTATAAGAGAATTCTTATTGTCAGAGTTATATTGTGGAATTTTATGAGGATCATTTTTGTGGAAGATCTTAAACCCCTACCTTCCCTTTTTATGGGTCAATTTTCCATTTTTGTGGAAGATCTTAAACCCCTACCTTCCCTTTTTATGGGTCAATTTGACCCCTTTTTGAGAAAATCAAAAAAAGTCCTTTCAAAAAGAACATTTAAGGATTAAAATATTCTACGAAATTTTTTGCCGTCAAATTTCAGTGGGGGTCACCAAAGACACAAAAGATGTAAATAGAGCCCTTTACGCTTAATTAGCAAAATTACACGCTATATCGGGTCTCACATTTTTTAATAATATCTCCAAAAATCCGAGTTTGATCCGAATGAGCTGAAATTTAAAATATAAATAGACCTTAAGAAGGTCTACAAAAACATGAATACACATGTAAGTTATCTCTTTTAGTTCAAGAGATATTTAGGTTTATTTATTTATTCTTTTTAATTCCACTCGATCTGTTTTTGGTTTTTTAGATATGGCGGGCCTACGAAGGCTCGAAATTTTTTTTAAAATATTATCTATATTTGCTATAAAATTTCGAAAACAATAAAAATAACATGCTAACATTTATCTCATTCCTGTAAAAAGTTACACGCATCTAAAGTTGGACCATGAAAAAATTGCCATATTTTTTACGTTTTTTTGAGATAACTGTTTATAGATATTTTTATAGATAATATTTTAAAAAAAAATTTCGAACCTTCGTAGGCCCGCCATATCTAAAAAAACCAAAAACAGATCGATCAGAATTAAAAAAAATAAATAAATATCTCTTGAACTAAAAGAGATAACTTACATATGTATTCATGTTTTTTGTAGACCTTCTTAAGGTCTATTTATATTGTAAATATCAGCTCATTCGGATCATACTCGGATTTTTGGAGATATTATTAAAAAATGTGAGACCCGATATAGCGTGTAATTTTGCTAATTAAGTGTAAAGGGCTCTATTGACAAGTTTTGTGTCTTTGGTGTCCCCCAATGAAATTTTACGGTAAAAAGTTTCATAGAATATTTTAATCCTTAAATGTCCTTTTTGAAAGGAGTTTTTTCGATTTTCTCGAAAAAGGGGTCAATTTGACCCCTAAATATATGAGATAGGAGGTTAAGATCTTCCACAAAAATGATCCCACTAAAATTCCACAATATAACTCTGACAATAAGAATTCTCTCAGATATTAACTTACAACATTTTTTTCAGTTAGTATAATGCTACCTTCGATCAAAAAAATTAAAACTTTGACCCACTGTAAAAGAAAAATCAGACCAGCTGGACTATAAGTTTATTCTACAAATATGATCTACTCAAAATGCCTTTTCAGAATTATAGGGTTGCTGTTCTATTCCAATCAAAAAGTCTCAATTTGTTGGACAGTGTTATTAGAGCCCTAAGTCGTTCAATATTTTTCCAATAGGAACTTCCGAGATTTGACAGTTGACGGCAGCCATATTGTTGAAGCTACATTTGTCAAATTTGTTGTCATTCATTCAGTTTGTTTTGTAAGAAACGGATATGGCGTTAAACAACATGTGCAAATGATAAAATTCTTTTATTAAAATGGGTTTTCTGTTCGGCCAACGTTCCGCGCGCTTCACCCATTTTACGGTAAGGCCCATTTCGGGATGAATGGGAACTCAACAAACAAAATGGTCAAATGGTCATCAACGCTTCCTGAAAAATTCACTGTTTAATGAGTCTAGGTCTAGGTCGTTGATTACCAAATTGTTACATATTTAGTGACAAACTAAACATGACGCACTTTGCTTGATGGTCGTTAGTGTGCAGACACAGCAGTGATATATTTGAAATTTCCATTTAGTTTCATATAATTTCAAAAATAATAAATTGTTTAAAAGTGCATAAAATCGTTCTTTTAACAGAAAGTAATAATTTTTTATATGTATACAATATATTTTTTTATAAACTTAATTTAATTTTTGTTATTTTTTTACATTTCACTAACTTTTTCCTTTTATTATTTATTTTTTTCATTATTGTTCAACATACGGCATGGAATTGTTACGATGAACAAACGAACAAAAAAAACAAGACTAAATTGAAAAGTTCAAATTGAATTTGAATTCAATTTACATGCATACTTTTTCTACATGTAAGTGGTGTTTTATTTTTTTGTTACAGATTCAGTTCATGGAAAAAGAAAACAACAAGTTAAAATGTTCATGAGTTTAGAAATGAGTTGAGTACAAGTGTTCTAGATGTTCTTTAATCCCTCAAATGCGTTAATGTTACAAACATTTTATATGTTCATATTTCATACATGTATGACAACAGCAACAAAAAAAAAGTAGACAAACAAAAAAATTCTCTAAAGTACTTTCGAGTAAATTAAATTTGTAATATATTTTTTTCGTTTGCTTTTTTGTTAAAGCAAAAAATAGAGCTTTTAAAACCATTATGAATTATAAAATTCAATAAAGAAAAGTCTTAAGCATACCTTTGGTATAAAACATGTGCTTAAAGTAAAGCATACTTTAAGGATGGCATTTTAAAATTAATTGTTATTTAGTTATGTTTGTAAAATTTACAAAAAGTTTATATTAAACTGGAATAGGAGTAAGAATAAATAAATTATAAACCAAATATATGGCTAAATTATTAAAAAAATCTTAAAATTTATAAAATCGCAATTTTTGTATTTATTATTTTTTGCAAAAAATATATTTTCTATTTTATTGTTCAATTTCATGAAACGAGCATTACTCTTTAAATATTTTCTTTAATTCCTATCTTTACAATTGTACCTAAGTATTCAATGTACATAGTAAATTTTCATTTTATTAAGATCTAAATAGCGAATTTTCTAGATTGTTTCAACACTAGAGTACCTGGTTATAATAGCGAAGGATGCAATGTTTAATACAATAGAAAAGTCAACTGTTTTTTCAATTGCCAACAATTCGGCAGATGTGATGAAACCTTATAGGGTATGATCGGCAATTTTTTGCTTTATACTCGCACCATTAATTGCTTTAATACTCGCACCATTAAAATGAAAAACCAGTGCGTCTAATACCCACTGATCACCGCTTCTAGATTCTCACGAAATGTTCGTCATACAAATTGATATATGAGCATAGGAGTGAATACTTATTAGATAGTTCAAGTTTTAATTTTTGAAATTCAGCTATTTGATCGTAAGCTAAGAAGCATTCAAAATTTATTTCTGTTACAAATGCGACAATGGCCGAAATTTCAACCTGCGAAAAACTAAATCTGTCCGGAATCTAAAAGACATACAAAACTAACTTTTTGCCAAAGCCATCGCCACACCTTCTCTGGTCTTTGAGCCATCAGTGAAGACTTCAAATGGGCTTTCGTGAAGAGAATGTTCCATATCACTCTGTCCAGATCAACATGGAAATTTCTCTGTTGAAGAAAGTTTTGGGAGTTCAGTAGTCAATATTGTCCGTGATTTTGCCCAGGCTATATTGTTTAACACAAGCATTCCTTAAATGTAACTAGATGTAATTTGCTTCTCAATTACATAGTGATACAAAAGTAAACGAAAAAATATGCAGCAGTTCTCATCTAGCAGATTCTGTTTTGTTTAAGTCCATAAAGTACGGATATTCTTTTATTTTTTCTCGATCACTTCGTTTTAGTGAAATAAAGGTATTGTTAAAGGTACAATTCAAAACATCATATATATTTTCTTTTGAAACTAATTTTATTGTTTCTTTGGTTTGAATGATATGAGTTTTATATTTTATAAATAAAAAGTTTTGTGAAAGTCTCGCACTTTGTCCAACGTTTCTCCATTTTGTATCTCTTTCAAAAAATAAAAATTGTCGAGGTCATCAAAATATGTATTTGTTTGTGAGATGATTTCATCGTTCGACTTAAATCCCTTTTCGCCGAGACATTTCATCAGGTATGGAAACAAGAAATAGTCACTCGGGGCTAAATCCGGAGAATATTGTGAAAGAGGAAGCATTTCGTAGCCTATTTCATGGATGTTTGCCATGGAAACTGTACGTATGTGTACTAGAGTGTGAACAAACGCGACAGCCGTCTTGAGGAAAGTGATCATTCAAAATTTCGCATTTTCAATACCCTTTCGGCCATCACCATATCATGATTTTTTCAATTGTTTCGGGTGTAGAGACTTCAACTGGACATCCAGAACGTTCGGCATCTTCCGTGCTTGTACGGCAACAACGAAATTCAGTAAACCACTTTTTTACCATTGAAATTGATAGTTTCCATAGCACAAATTTCACTTTCTTCCATTTTCTCCTCAAATCACACGGTAGTCTGCTATCAATGGCTGTCAAACACAAACTAATAGACGCATCTTGTTCAAATTTTGACATGTGTCAACTGAAAGATGCTTGTTGACAGGACCAGTGTTGCCGTTTTAGTTGACCCACCCTCGTAGCTATATTCGGCTGTGCCAAACTATACTTTAAGATAAATTTTGAAAATACATATTTTTTGTCGAAAATTTTTTTTGCTGAAAAAAAGTTCTTTGAAATATCTGTCATTAGATATCCATATTGTATATATTAATGACTTAATAATCCAGTTATAAATCAAAAATAGGTCTAAAATCGAAGTATTCGTAGTTTTTTTCTGATAAATAACAACCCAACCGGGACTATAGCGGATATGAGGAGCCGCAGAACAAAAGGTACTTCATCATGTTCTTTCCATAATTTATTAAAAATTACTATCAATATGGTATTGTATGTAAATTAAAAAGAAAGTAACAGTTCAGTATAAGAACAAGAACATATGAATTGTTTATCTCACATCAAACCATTAAAAAACAATTTTGCTGACTTGATTGTTTCTAGAAGATTTCAATGCAAATATTATAAAAATACCAAATTTTGAAAAGATAAGAAAAAGTACCTTTTGTTCTGCGGCTCATATATTGATGTATTAATCATATACATAAGTTATTTGGTGGCTAAGAAAAGTTGATTTCAACATACAGAATTATAAATGTGAAAAAAAGGTATCTTTTTTTAATTATAATAAATTAATTTCAAAAAAAATTACTTATGATTCTATGAATTTGTAACTTTAACAATATATGAGAACCCCTGTATAATTTTGTTTCGGTGTTTCGGTTTCCTGTTTTAGAAATAATTTCAGCCGAAAAGTTCAAAATTTAGAGATTTTAAATCCAAATTATCAATTGCATTTAATTAACTGTGCAAAATACGAATTTCTGAAGATATATTTTCACGTTTTGAAACAATAGTATGTAGATCAGAGATTTAAAGGGAAGCAAAAAAGTGTATAATTCAACAAACTATCCCAAAACCGATAAACCCGATACGAATTTGTTCGGTATTTTGGAAACTCTAGTCTGGTCAACTAAATTGATCTGTTCTGCTGAACTCATACATTTGATGTTCGAAATTAAACACTGATCTTCCCACCCGTAGATCATACTTTTTTTTGGTTTTTATATTTATGTTAGAGATTTCATATATATAATACGAAAGTATAAGATTCCAATTTATTTTAAATTGTTTATATCTACGTATAAAGTTTAATATTGTTGCTTTATTCGTTTATTGTTCCTTGAAGGTATAAAGGACATATTCGTACATGCATGAACTACATACAAAAATATATGAATTTTATCTTTAACTTTTATCTTTCATTTCGCTGTTCATGTTTTCGTATACATTTGCTCAACTGGTCATCATCATAAAATACCAAAAACATACAAACAAATACAAAAAAACGCTGAACAACATGAAACTTTATTAGTAAAAAGAAATTGAAAAAAAAGAACGCCATCATAACATATTTTTCATTTTACAACCTTGTACGAGTACTTTCTTTCTGTTATACAAAAACGTTGCCAAATACACAAGTATTTTAACTTCATGTAATTTTCGTCGTACTCGCAACTCTGCAGATGATTTCAGGTAATTTTCATTTATGCGTTTAACAAACATTTGTTTTTATATTTGTTTAACAATGTGGAACGTGGTCGTGGACGTGATTCAAAATGTGGACTGATGACTGAAAGTACACTCGTACATCCAATGAATATGTATGTTTCGTAAAAATGGCGCTCTTTCAATTTTGTCACATTAAAACAAAAGTGTTGATATGCTGAAGTCTCAATATTATGATGATGATGATGTCGATGATGCTGTCGTTGTCCATGTTGCTGCTACTGCTGATGATGATGTTGACGATGTTTTTACATGTTTCATGTTGTTTATTGTTTCTGTATGTTTTTTGGGCAACTGCCATACAAAAATGCTGTTGTTGATAATCACAATGATGACTTCTTGTTGTTGTGCACAGTCAAATATGGATATGGCTTTTGATGTCCATATTCCAGGATATTGCCAACGTCAACAACATTTAACATAAAACGCGTTTTATAATGAAACTTGATTTTTATTGGAGTTGAGAGTAAGATGGTCCGTACAACATGTAAATGCTTGTAATGAAAAAATATATTAAACATTTAAGATTGAAATTGGCACAAGGAATTGCAGGAAATTGGCAGCTGCTTGTTAAACAGACAATTCTCTTAGACAGAAACAATCAGTTTTGTTAAAGAACGTTATTTTTATCCAAAGTCAAAATAAATTATATTTTCTAAATCAAATCCTGCACATAAAATTAAATATTAAAAATCCATTGCCTACGTTAAGGCGCAACTTTAGCCATATAACCACAGCATACATTTAGGTGTCTAAAATATTTAATTGTTTTCTTAATTTTATAAATAAATCTTTAAACAAAAATTCTCTCTACACCAATTCAACTTGAAATTAACAAAAACAAACTTGGCAAAGCGAACAGTAAAAAAAAACACCTGTGGGGTTCAAATATTGTCAATAAAAAGCCACCAGTCGACCTGCAAACAACAACAAAAGACATTGAAAACACAAAAACAAAGAAATAAAGAATTTTCCCAAAAACACGCAAAACAATTATTCTTAACGTATCTCAGCGGAAACATTAAAAACCAATTCAAGTTGATGACAAAAAAGCCAGTGACACAATAGAAATAACAAACAGAAATATATAGACTGACAAAAGCTCTTCCAACTTCGAACAAGAAAAAAAATAAAAGAACACCCTCAAGAGTACCAAGAGTGGGAAGGAGGGAGTGAGTAAATAAATACATGGAATTGTAACTTACACCTGGCCTAAGGTTATAAAAACATAAGACAATTTGAATATTATGTTTTTTCCCCCACAACAACAAAAGGAAGGTGGATCTATCAACGAAATACGAGGAACAAAACGTACCCACTTGAAAGACAATTAACTAAATAAACAATTGTTCAAGCAAATACTAGGCCAGAGATGCAAAAAAAAATATTTGAAATTAAGGAGCAGCGCTCTGCGAGACTGAGTGAAATGAAAACAACGCAAAATTTTGAAAACAAAACAATTGACATGAAAAATAATGTCACCCTTGGAGCTGCTACGAAAATTGTTAATGTCTGCGGTACCCTACATTGTGTTGAAGTACTTAAATATATATTGGGTGTATGAATTAAAAATGCAGGAATTTAGGTTTTATTTTGAAACATTTCTTAAATATAAATTCATTCAAAGTATTGGCCATTGTCAACTATGACCTTTTCCCATCTTTCTGGCTACATATGGATTCCATGCCAAAAGAACTGCTCATCTTTTGAGGCTAAGAACGAATCAAGCCAATATCGGATACTCTGTTCCAAAGTGAAGCATGAACGGGTACGGTCTGGTCTATAAAGCGGGTGAAGCAAAACTTCGTTACCACTTCATTCTAAATACTTTTAACAGGTATTGCAACATGTGACCGTGCGTTGTCATGATAGAATATTACGGTTTCATGTCAAGTCGCATATTCTGGGCGTTTTTCGGCAAATGCTCGCTTCAAACGATTCAGTGATGGTCTGGTCAGATTTCAGCAGCTCATTTGCTCCCACCAAATACAGAGAATTACCTTAGCATCATGGATATTTGGCTTTGGTGTCGATTCGACTGGTTGGCGGGGCTTTACATACGATCTCTTATGCATCGGGTTATCGTAATGGATCTATTTTTAATCGAAATTTATTTTATAGCGTTCAAGCATCATTTCGTACTTTCAAAATCGTATTTCAAGTTCTCTCGGCTTCAATTCGTATGGTACCAAATTTCCCTGCTTTTGGATGAATCCTGCTACTCGCAAACATTTGTAAATTGCTGTTTGAGTAGCTTCCAATTATTTTGCAAGCTCTTGTTGTGTTTTACAACAATCTTCAAGGTGTAACACCTCCAATTCTTGGTATTCAAACTATTTTGGCTGACCTGGGCGATCAGTGTCTGTGATGTCTTCAGTGTCAAAATCACCACTTCTCTCGCACGTTGAAACCTATGGAACACATTCACCATAAGCTTTCGTGAGCAATTAGTGTGCTTCAACAGCACTTTTTTCAAATTAAAAAAGTAAAGCAAAACATCCCGCATATGACGCTTTGTTTTAAAGGGTTAATTTAAATTTTTGTGTAATTTTCATCAAAATCAGCCAAAAAATTTTCATTTAGAAATTCCAAATAATGAAAAATTTGGCCTTCACGATTTAAGGTTTAACGTTTTCCAAATTTAACAAAATTTTCAGAGTATATTTAGAATTATCTGGACTTAATATTCTGAATAGGTTATATTTAAACTCATAACAGTAAGGAAATTGAGCTCATTCGCCAAAATATGACCAAATAAATTGTTTTTCTCTAAAATTGCAAAATTTAAATCCCAGGTACGGAAAAACTGTAGAAGATATTTTCATATTTTTTTCATATTTTTATTCCCTATTATATTCTTAATAAATCTCAGATGAGTTCATCAAAAAATTCTGAAATTTGTTTAACAAAATTTTTAAAAAATTTAAATTGGGAGTTTGAAACTGCATTTCAAAAAATTATTTTTTTTGGTCATATTTGCGAATAGGTTAGAGGTATCCTACGAAGCCAAAAACTCATATACAAGTAAATATGGATATATTTTAATTAAAAGTGAGCTTTTATTTTAATATTTCTCAAAATATGTTAATTTTGTTGCTGGCCTGGGAAATTTTTAATAAGTTTAACATTTTTTAACCAACTTCTGTTTTTTATGTCTCATTATATTCTCATTATTCTATTATTTTAAATTAAACTGCAAATGTAATTTTTAATGGCATAAAAAAAACATAAAACTGAAAAAATTGCATTTTTTCCCCTTGTAAATGCATCTCAAAACATTAGAGGGCTTGCATCGATTTACCGAAAATTTTTTCAGAATGATTTTTTTTTACCAATGTTCACCAAACTGAGGGTGAGACTGGACAAGATTCAACTTTTGTTTATTAAGGGCCACCTAATCTACAGTTCTAATTCTAACAAGTAGGAGAGCTATATTCCAATGTGCCGAATCTTATTTACCCTTCACCAAATTATACTTCAAAATATTTATATACTTTTTTTTTCTAAATTGTTTTTCAAAATTTTTTTTTTTGAAATTGTTTTTTTATTTTTTTTTTGTTTTTTTGAAAAAAGAATTTATGACAAAAAAAAAGCTCGGGTTAAAAAATATTTTTCCCGATTTTAACCCATTGTAGGTCCAACTTACTATTATAGCCTTATATACATCTTTGCAATGGACTTTTAAATATGTATCATTAGATATCCATATTGTCTATATTAATGATCCAGATATAGATAAAAATAGGCCAAAAATCGAGGTTGTCCCGGTTTTTTCCTTATATCTCAGCCATTTGTAGGCCGATTTTGTCGAATTACCGATATAAAGAAGTGGCCACTTAAAATCCGTACGGATTAAAGCGAGCATAACTTTTAAATGAAACAACCTATTTTAACATTTTATACATGAAATTAAAGGTAATTTATTAAGCTTTAAAATAAATATAACTGTAGGTTTATGTGTCTTTATTGCGAATAAATTATCTGGCTTTTCTTCTTATGCCTCCCATTAATAGCTGCACAACTTTTCTTCCAACTTCTACCGTCATCAAAATCTGGTTATTTACTGTACCTGCACTCTTTTTCAATTTACGTTTAACAATTGCCAAATATATCTAGATTGGACGAAGATTTGGGCAATTTGTTCAATTGATGTGTTTTGGTACATCATTATACCACTTTGAGCAATGACAACTTGTCATTGAGCAATGACAACTTGGCTGTAACTTTGTATCAGATGTGTGATGTCTTATAAATGACAGCAATCGTTTTTCCAAACTCTCTTTTTATATATAATTCTGAAAATTCTTTAAAAACATGTCTGAAAAGCTTGACTCTTCAAACCGCAGCTGCCGATTGCCTATCAAATTAATATTTTTGTTCAATTTTACGTATTTATATTTAAAGGCCACACAACCTCGAGCTGCCGAGACGTAAAAATTTTTACCTGATATCTGCCGAAAATCAGATTTTGGCTATATTTTAATCCGACAAAGTCGGATTTTCTAGATATTTGTGCACAATTTTATCTCTATCTTCATTTTCCATTGTGTCTACACTTTTTAAAACTAAACATAATGACTTGCAATTCATTGTAGAATAATGGTAGATTTGTTGTTAAAAACGTATATAAATCTTTTTCAATTTTGATAACTGGGGGCGTTGTTATGATTACTATAGTGCGTACGGATTTTAAGTGGCCACTTCTTTATGGCAGCTTGACCAATTATGGACCGATCGCCATGAAATTAGGTCATGTGATTTATGTATCCATTAAAGTTATTTGTGTTGAATTTTGTGTGTAAACCAACATTTTTAAGAGATTTATGCACGTTAAAGTGATTTTCGGAAGCGGTTTTATATGGGAGCTATGATTAATTATGGACCGATCGTCACAATTTAGTCTCATAGTGCCGTATGACAATTTAAAGTGTTTTGATCTAAACATTTTTCTTTTAGTAAATAAAAATTCGGTTATTTCCTGTTAAGTAGAGTAATAGCTCACTTAGTTCGGTAATGGGTTTAAGTTACCTTGGTGCTGTCAACTGTTTTTTGTGGGGTGCCATTAACGATCGATAATATACAGAAATGATATATGTAGATAATTAAGGCGAATATTGACCAAGAAAAAAATTAACAATTGAGCAGACATTAGAAACAGCTAGCTAATAGATCCTGTTCCGTAAATTATGCAAATATTTGTTTTCTCTGATAATGTCAAATTATAGAAAATAATTTTAATTATGTATAGTTTATTGAGCTTATGGTCAGATTTACACAATTTGTAATTTGTTTTTTTTTATTTCCAATCATTAAGGCGAATAATATTAAATGTTTAATTATTTAATTATCAAGCAAAAGATATATGTTTTTGATACATCTTTTAACATTGTCTAAGTGGCCGCCAATAAATTTAATGACCATATTCGATTACTTTTCACAATACTGAAAAATTATCATGTTTCAGTCTACTAATATGCCCAAATGAAAGAATCAATCTTGCGGATATCTACTCTCGATAGATCCGCCAGGTCACACTGAAAATAACTAGCAAATGTCGCAGACCTTTTTTCGGATAGAGTAGTTCCACCGGCTCATCATGCCACCCAGCCGCAAACTTGAATCCATTAATATATATTTCGAACATGTCATTTCAAGGAGACGCATCCTCTATCGAAGGTACATCTGTATCGTGCTCGATACAGAATCGATATTGAAAATATTGACCAAGATTTCATCTGTTTTATTAAACTTTAATAAAAAATCCGTAACATTTTCCTATTATTTTTGCAATCATGTTTGTTCCATTATTTTCTATTGAATTGAATTGAAATTTCAAAACGCTAGATCTAGATTAGTAGAGTACTAGGCCTTCGATCTTACCCAATTTTTGTTTTAATTTTCAAACAATAACTTGAAATTCATTTGTTGGTATATAATTGTAGCATATACGTAGGCGGATGTCAGCCAATTGTGAGCGCGGTTATGTTAAAAGCATTTCTTTACAACTTTTAAGGCAAACAAAAAACACACACAAACACAAAAAAGTTTTCATTTCAATGTTTGTTTTTCTACTTAAGGAAATTTTAAAAAAAAAAATTCTTATAATGTTGTTGTTTTCTTAGTTCTTGCAACATGTCAACACAGCATGTTGCTTAATTTTTCTTATTTTTGGAGCGTTTTCAGCCTAAAAGTTGTACAAGAAATAATAGAAGAAAATGGAAGGAGGCCTAAAAGTATGTTACAAAATCATGTTGACATTATTTTTAAACATTTATTATTTTGATCTTTGAGGAAGAAAAACAACAATTTTGAGTTTTTTTATAGCCAGTGTTAATGGTTTTGTATAATTTTCATTTAATTTTTCCGTTTTTTCTTGTATTTTGTTATTGTTCCCCGTAACTTTTGTGTTGTTTTATTGTATGCCTTAGGGCATAATTTTTAATACAGTTTTTTTTTCTCTGCAGTCTTTTTTCTCGATTGTGTATTATTTCAAGCTAAATTGTCACCAAGGGTGTCCCCATGTTGTTTGAGTGTTTTGTGATTTTTTTATTGCTGTTTGTTTTGTTTGTTTTTTATCTTTTTGTTAAATTTTTTGTATCAAATTGGTCAATTATATTTTGCTTTTGGGGATTTGAGTTGGCTTGCAGTCATTGCTAAAGTGTCAATTAATTGCATTTATTACAGTTTTATTGGAGAATGGAGTTTATAGTTGATTTTAAAGTTTTTTAAATTTTGAAATATTAAAAAAAAATTTTAAAATATTTATATTTCCCTTTGGACACAAATTTAATGAAAGTAATTCATTCGAACTTCTCTCAAATGTTTTCAACTCCACTGAGTTAATGGTGTCATTGATATTTTTATTTTCAATAATTTCTGTTTTCCAGCGAAATTCAATTAAAATAAATTACAAATCAATGCAGCTCTTACAAACGCCCTGCACACTTTTAGATTCAAAATAAAAACGCATAAAAACTAAATTTATTTAATTTTATAAATTGCTAAAATGCAATTTATAATGCAATTCTATTAATTTTATTAACATGTGTATGCTCACGAAATATGTTGACAATATTTTTTTTTATAAATAAATTTCATTTACAAAAGTATGTTTACCTTTGCAATATACATTCAAACATGTGTATAAAAATACAACACAACAAGTGTATATAATAGGTAAATATAAATTTACATTGAATATTGCAACAACAATAAAAAGTATTAAAACATATAAAATAATCGATATTGTTAACGTGGCATAGTCCACAATTACAATGAAAAAATATCAAATAATTTCACTTTATTCAGTTTTTTTTAGCAACACAATTTATGTAATAACATAAAAGAAAATAATAATGAACTAAATTGCAGTGACAACGAAAATTATATAAAATAACTATAATTTAATTAAATATGTTGAATTTTATTAAACAACCTCTGATACAATACAACGCTACACTACGTTATAATTTTTACAAAGACGCCTGAATGTAGGCAATAGTTTGCACGCCTAAATGGCTTCTAATGATTTTATGAATTTTGTATTGCACATTCGTACATACTTAAAATCCTTTAAGGCAATGGCAGTTCATTGACTTTTACTATTTTTATGATTATATGGTTTAAAATACCAGCTTTTTTTTTAATATGTACTTTAAGATGATAACGTTTGTATGGACTGCCAAATAGGATTCGATTGTTTTAAATAAAGGAAAAACGTTAGTATCATATTACAGACATTCAAAATACACAGCGAATGATATGAAACTAATTTTCAATTATTTGTAAGTTTGTTTGATTGTTAGTTTATTTGTTTGTTTGACAATCACGCCTAAACGTCTGTACCGATTTTATTGAAATTTTGAACATAGATAGGCTATCTCTTGGTACTTTTAGTTCTTAAACAATCAAGACTAAACGGCTTCGGTGCAGCTGA
Organism: Calliphora vicina; assembly: GCF_958450345.1. Lineage (NCBI taxonomy): Eukaryota > Metazoa > Arthropoda > Insecta > Diptera > Calliphoridae > Calliphora > Calliphora vicina. Next base: position 55,985,101 of record NC_088781.1, on the reverse strand, counting down.
TTGAAATTTGGAACATAGATATTCCCTTGCTTGGAATCAATAATGGTTGGTTGGTTGGTTTACGTGGTAGTTCACTACGTGCGAACAATCAAGTAGAGTCGAAGGGACCCCGTATTGATAAGACCACACCACTCGTCAGATGTAATGTAGTTTACATCGCAATGTAACTAAAATGTGCACAAAAAAGAAATAAAGAGTCGTGCTATCAATAATTGACTATATCTTTTTTCTTAACTTGGAACATAAAGAGACAAAAGCGGGCAAAATTGGTACCACTCATACAAAGTTAATAGTTATTTTCGAATATCTGCAGAACTATAATTGTAACTATCTTCAAACTTTATATGTATCAATTTTTTATCAGTACATGAAGTTTACCCAAAAATGGGACGGATAGGAATAAGGGGTAAATAGTTATTTCAAAATATCTTGAGAACTATAATTGCGAGATTCTTGAAACATTATCCGAATGGCTTTATTATCAGTTTATATTGTTTGGCAGAAAATGTTCGAGATTCGATTACTTTCACATCCCATTAAAAGTAAATAGTTAATTTAGAATGTATAGAGAAATATAACATCATCCAACAAAAATTGAAAAAAATCGAACCACATGATATACGTCTGAAACTATAAATTAAATGGAGAAAAACTGCGTTTTCAGTTTTTCATTTCGTGATCCTCTATCGTTTTTAAAGGACTTCAAAGTTTCAAAGAATATTTAAAAATACTTCTGCTGATCCAACAATGCCAAATTTGATGCCAATAAAACCTGTCAGGATCAAAAATGTTCATTAACATTTTTATCCTTTAATATCCTTTAAAATTGCCAATAAATTCCTTTTAAAATAATTGTGCGTTAAAGACCCAAATATTCTATACTACATGTCAAAATTTCATCCTTCATAAATATAAAGTTCAAATTAAAATATTAAAAAAATATTTATTTGTACACAAATAGTAGCGGGAGAGATATAATGTGTTAGGACTGATGTTTGTAACTTGCAAAAATATCGTCCTAACACCCATCTTCCTTCCGTCGGTCCGTTCATGTCCTTGTAATCAAACTACAAGTAGCAATTTTAAAGATAGTTCGACACAATTTGGCACAAACTTTTATATTGAGCCTATTGAATTTGGTTAGCATCGGTCCATTATTTCTCATAGCCCCCATACGATTGCCCTGTCTGAAAATAGTTAAGCTCTCACAAATATCTTAGTTATAACCAAACAAAATTCAGCACAACTAAGTTTTATACAAGCCGAACTCTCACGACCAAATTTTGTGACGACCGGTCAACAATGTTCCATAGCTCAAATATAAGAACCATTCACGAAAATTTCATAAATGTGCATAAATCTCCAAAATATGTCTGTATCCAAACACAATCCAACACAAATATGTTTCATATATATACGCAAAGCATCCCACCAAATTTTGTGACGATGGGTCCATAATTAGTCATAGCTCCTATATAAGGGCCACCGAAAATGTTGGTATTCAAATTAAATTTAACACAAATAAGTTTCATATCAATAGAAAAATCTTTATAATCATATACTCGGTGTTTTTTTACTGGTTTATTAAAAAGTATTCTTCGTAGCTTTTCACAAAGGTTTTTGTTATATTTTTTTCGAGTGAAATTTTAAAATAAAATATAAAAAATTAAAGGTCTGTTCATTTACTTTCCCAGTAAATACCATAGTAGAAAAATAGAAGGTAGTTTCATTCTCTCTTTATTTTTTAAAATTCTACGTCTGACATGCTTAAGGATTTTGACGTTTTCGTTAAAATAGTAATGCCATATCAATTTCAAATTTTCCCTTTGGGAATACATAATTTTCATTAATTTGAAAATTATTAAGAAAATAGAAAAAATATTTACCCAACAACAACAACAGTTTATGGATATATGTAAAGCTTGCGAAGAAGATTTGCCAAAGCAGCCAATGGTGTGCTCACAAGGTAACTTCAAAATACTATTTATTATGTAAACATATTTTGGGATATATATCACCGATTATTACCGATCATAATCCATTAACTATGCACACTGGAGTAGAATCGAAATTATTTGAAAATAAATCTCGTATTTCTAAACGGCGTACCCAAGGAATATTCGAGTTTAAGATTTGAAAATGAACGCCACAAATACTTCAATGGCGGCGCTATGGGACCCAAAGTAGGGCACCTTCGACATGTAAATTTGTTAAACGCGTGCCATTTTTTGTGTTCCATCCGATTTCAAAGACTTGTTATATTTTCTGAGAGTGCTCGGCTAGATCTTGAAACTACATTCTTCCGTGTGCTACTTGTCTCTTATAATTAAACCTCCATTTAAAAGATATAAAATATTTACATAGTAATAAAAAAAATGAAGAAAATGCATACATATAAAAATAGTCAACGTGTTTTAATAAGTAATCGAACGTTAGGAATTGAATCAATAACTCCCAACACAACATAATACATTTTTATTTAAATAATAAATTAAATTACACATTTTTTGTAAAAAAAATGCTCGAAAATCATAATAATTTTTTGGAGTGTGGCAACGCTTTTTATAATGCTCACAAAAAAAGGAAACTTCAAAAAACCTTATTTAAAAAAAAAAATTTTGATTGAAACTACCTTCTATATTTTTATCATGGTAAATACTTGCAACGAGAGAATAAAATCTAAATTTACAAAATTACTCTCTTAAATTCTCAAAAATAGTAAAAAGCATAGCAGAACAAGCAAGGTACAATTATTAGAAAGTACGTTCTCAATTATACATTCCCTATAACGTCAAACAAAAGAAAATTAGAAAAAAAACAAAACAAAATGTCTAAGACAAAAAAAAAATAATTAAACAAATTTTTGTGTATTTACTTTTTTTCCTAAAATATTCAATTCAAATTAAATTTTTTCCAAATAAACATGTGTTAGTTTTAATATAACGTGCAAAACATTGAGAAAACAAAATAAAAAATGATTAGAGTAAATGCGTTATTTGACGTTGTAGGGGTAAATATTGAAAACTCTCCCTAATAATTGTACCTGGTTGGTTCTACCATGGTAAAAAGTAAATGAACGATTTTCTAGTAACAATTATTTTATACACACAATTTTCTTATTTTAATCCTTTTAAAATGTATAAATACTCACATTTTCTTCAATTTTATTGAAAATTCTTTTTTTTTCACCACAAAAATAAAATTGTTAATAAATAAACAATAACAAAAAACATATGAAATATAAGCTGCTAACTATTACGAGTTCAAAATAGAACTTGTAATAGTTTGCAACGAGAGAACACTATCTAACATTTATACGCTAGTTTTTTGAGTTAATGAACGCTTTTCCAGTAACAATTGTTACTAACTAGTAACAACTTTTAGTTATTGAACAAAGCTTAAATAATGCAAATTTAAAATATTATTTAACACATAAGTAGTGAAGTTAGAAGGATACAATTTTGGCATGTGATATTCAATATTTGTATCTTCAACGTAATATTTTTTTTTAAAAAATTATTCGAAATCTAAAAGGATATTATAAGATACAAATTTTAAAGGGCTTTTTTGACATCTTTTCTGACTCCTCTTGATCATTTGACACCAAATTTAGCATAGTAGTGAAGTATTTTAAAACATTTTTTGAAAAATGTTCTCTTTTGAAATTTTTAATTCGTTTTAAAAGAAAACAGGATCACGAAATAAAAAACTGTGAACCAGACTTATATCATCTGGTTCGTGTCTAATATTTAGTGTCGTACGGTGTAATTGTGAAAATATTTAAACTTTTTACGAATCAATTTCTTATTACTTGGAATTGGATTAGTGGGCGTGACAACTCCCATACAAAGTAAATAGTAATTTCGAATATCTGGAGAACTATAACTATTAACGTCTTCAAACTTTACATGATTCAGTTTCGTATCAGTGCGTGAGATTTAATCAAAAAATGGGAGTGATCGAACAGGGGGTGAGTCACCATAGGTGACTCACAAAAAAATTGTTTTTAGATGTATCAGGAAAATAGCTGTTAAATTTTTAACTAGATTGAAATTTTGTTTTTTGGTTACTACAGAATATTTTATACAAAATGAGAATATTCTTTGTGGTAAATGATTTATTTATAATTATATTAAAAATATTTACATAGAAGCGCTACTGAGTGGCAAAAACCTAAACAACCAGTACCCTTATAATATTGGTAGTGAGTATATAAAGGTAAATAAAATACATTTCAATTCTTCTATTTATTTCAAAAACTTATTTTACTTAGGATGATTCAAAACAACAAATTTACGGCCATTCTCACAATGTACGATTAAAAGTTAACGTGAACTTTAACCGCACGTTAACTTTTAATCGTACATAGGAATTTCACAATGTACGATTAATTCTTAATTGACACTATTTAACAACAAAGTTGCTGTTAAATATAACTGAACAAATTTCGCCGGTTAGCATCTTAATTGTAAGAAATATAATAAAAGAACATGGAAAAACATTTAAATTTTTGTAATATTTATAATTTTTAAAAGTGTAAAGCGAAGAAAAGTAAATTTTGCACGGGGTGATCCATATACCACCCGGATATTGCACTTACAAACCAAACAACAAATGTGCACTTTTGCTTGTTGGTTTTCAGTAATTGTTGTTCAGTTTGTTCTGTAAATTTTACAGTTAGGTACCTTAATATTTTTGAATTTTATACGTTTTTTTTATTATACCACTAAGAAAACAGAAACTATTATTTTTTATGCCGTCTTTTAGACAATTTTTTATATTTTAATCTTTCATTACACTATTTTTCGTAAACAAATGTATGCATTATTGCCATACTTTCTACTGAATGCTTTGGTTAAGTAATCAAATGATGGTGAAACGTAAATCGGTAACCGTTGGTTAAATGGTCCCCGTTAAACAAACCGACAGTTAGTTAATTTTCCGGTTAAAATGAAATAATCGTACATTGTGAAAATAGCCGTTAGTTTTATTTTATTTGTTTTACTGTTTGATCTTACAAAACGCTTGTAAGAGGAAACACGTCAATCAAATTTGTGCTAAAAAAAGTGGTTACGCTTTTTTGAGCAAATATTTGCCATGTGTGACCTTACCTTAATGCATGGAACACATTGAAGACAGCAGGCTACCAACTGCAATCTGTCAAAATTAGAATACACACGTTTATATGAAGACGATTCTTTTGACGACAGCACAACTACACGACCACACGATTGCTTTTGCCGCTGTAGCCAAATTAAACTAATTTCTATTTCTGTCAACTACAAAGCAGAAATAGTGTTGCTAATATAATAAAAAATGTAAATCAAATGAGTGCTTAAAAAAAATATATTTTTTTACTTAATTAAGAGAAGTTTTTGATAACCATATTGATGTAAATTAATAACAGGTACATAATTAATTATAACCATATATATATGTTTACTCAAAATTATTGTTTAAATCTTAATTACTTTGGAATTTTGTACGGTTATTTTTTATTAAAGTGGCACCACTGAATTATAAATCAGCTGTTTACTTTGTAGATGTCGTCTTTAAAATAATTCAGTAGCTGCCACACGACTACAACTCCAGCCAGCAGAATTTGTGTTCGTGTAGTCGTGTAGCCTGCTGTCTTCAATGTGTTCAATGCATAAGTCTTGCAAATCATTGTATTTTGTTGTTGTGTCAGCCATATAATGTTGGAGAGAATAATTATTTTTACTCTCAGCTTCCTCTCAGTTGCGCTTCAAATTCAATACTATGCTCATTAAAGTCTGGAAATCACATTTTTTATAAGAACCTACGAAAAACATCGTTCAAAGTCAACCCGAAATGATTAATAAAGTGGTGTATATAAGCCAGTCTATGCCATGGTGTCCTGGTGTGAACTGATTGAAATTTTAAAAATCTGTGAATTGAAGTACGATTAGTATTATAAGTATGCCGAATTCAAGTTATCAATGTATTTTGGGGCTTCAGAAAGCTTTAAAAATGTCAAAAATCCAGGATTTGGGATTTGCTAATGGCGAAAAATATCGGGCATTTCGGGATTGGTAACCCTATAAGAATTCCACATAGAAACATGACTAGTTTTGTTATCGAATTAAACACTTATTCAAATTTAGCTATTACTTTATTTTTGATTAGTACCAAATGCATGTTTTAAGAGTTAATACTAAGTTTGCAGTTTAAGCCGCTTTTACTCAGTATTTTCATGACACCCTTGCTGAAAGATCTTAAAATTTCATCGAACTTGATGTTGTTAAAAGCTAACTCACCGAGGATAGATCGCTCTATCTTCGATAACTAAGTAAATTATTTTTTATATTTAATCTTAGTTTATAATCGTTTCGGTGAGTTCTTTAGTCTGTCAGTGACTGAGTTCCTGAACAATTCTAAACTAGAAACAAACCATAAATTCATACATCCCCAAAAGTAAACCCTAATTGCATTACAACACTTTAGCCTAAAAATATACTTTACATATTCAAAATAAATATTATTTTTTTTTTGTTTCATATTTATAAGCAAATTAAAATTTCATATTGTATAAATTAGTAGTAAATTATCAAACAAATTAAATATTTTTTGCCATGTTTTATTATTTCTATTAAGTTGAGCGTTAATTTATGAAATGAATATTTTTTTTCTGGACTTTTATTGTAAAAATTTAAAACCAATTTATATGCAAATGTGGCCACACACAATTCATCAATTGAAGTTGCCAAAAAAGTTGTGTAATTTATTTTATCTTTATTTGGTGGTTAGATTTGGTTAGATGCCCTAAACCTAATCCATATACACATCCGTGTATACAACAGCATCATGATGATGATCGAAATATGAAATGTTTTTTTTTTAATGTTGTTTTGAAATTTGTTTAACCCTTTCTCTTTGTAGTTTTGTTGTTGTAATATGGAAATGTATATTGGAAAAATATACACTTTATTCATTTTGTGTTTGTTGATTTTAATATTCCCATTTGAAAGTAAAGAACAAAAAAACTAGAAATTATGTATCGCACAAAAATCATATTTGCAGCTTCAACAAGTTGCAACAAAATTTCAATATCAAAGCAATTTTGTTTTTGTTTAAATACAACAGAATGAAATATGAAAAAGACAGGAAAAACTCATTTAAATTCAAATTAATAATAAAGAAGTTTTTACCAACCTATAATGTTGAATGTTTGAAAATATAACAACATTTTACATTGTACTGCTAGAATATTCAAAAAAAGATTTTCTGTTTTATATTTTGAGGAAAAATTTAATTTCCGTTTTTAATTATAGAAAGATACTAATGTGGTAGAGAATACGAGTTGCAAAGCTTGCAAATATAAACACATAAACATTTATTGCTTTCTTGTGTAAGTTAAATATGAACATTAGGATGATTTAGATCAAAGATAATTGATGTTTCTAGCATAAATTATAACGAATATGAAAAGGATAAGAAATGTCTGAAAATGCATATTTTATTCTTTGATTCGGCTCTAGATAGACCTTACACAAAATGTAGCTTCTCGGATGTTTACTTTTTAATGATAATTTCATTCAAATATTGGCCGGGACTACGGTGAATGTGATCCATTCGGAAAGTCCAATTTGCAGCCACTCTATCCATCAGTGCTAGAATGATTTTTGGAAGAGACAAACCTTGTCACAATATCTTAAAAATTGCGACCTGTCTATAGTTTGCTCTATTATAATTTGGCCGGAAACCTGCCTGTTCATCTCGCAGATTGTTCTCTATTTTAATATGAAGTCTTCCCTGTTATGACTGCCAGTGTCAAGCAGAATATTTCTTTTCGGTAACTTTACAATGATGTCAATGAATGATCATATTCGGTGAACACATACTGTTTAGACTCTAATCTATCTTTTCTTTTTCACTAGTCCAATTTATGGATTGAAAATCACCAACAAACAGAAAATTATAAAATCTTGCCGTTTTGTAATATATTTCTTTGCACTGCCTTGCCGACTACTGAATAACCAACTACCGGTGAACACTACAAGATGAAGCTAATTACTGTGACTTATGTATTTTAAAGCCATTAATGAGACTAGCGGAAAAGAAAAGATATACATATTATATTTCAACGTGTAGGAAATTATGTCCTCTTTTCAAAAATGTACAAAGTTTTTAAGAATTTAAAAAATTGTAGAAGACTTTTTTCAAAAATATGGGAATAAAAAATGGTAGCTGATTTTTTTGGAAAATTTTAATTTTTAAAAAGCTATAAAAGTTTTGGTATATGAATCGTTTTTAATGAGATTTTACACTTATCCAAATACAAAAGTGAATTGTTAATGACAATTCCACAATTCCCAAAAAAACTTTTAAAAAATCCCAAAATTGGGATTTTATTGATTTTTGGATCTATTGAAGGCACCGAGTTCGGGCTATGAAATGCCTTTGCACAGTATTGAAAAATATATTGGGACATACAAAACAGGTCTTAATTTTCTGAAAGCAGCAGAGAACATGTTTTCTGAGGTTGAAATTTACATAATAATACCTTACACCAAGTAAATGAGTAAAAATATTTTTCTTTTAAAATATCAATCATTTATATTCGTGAGTGATTTTCGGAAGTGGGCCTTATATGGGAGCTATGACAAATTATGGACCGATCACCATGAATTTAGGTCGTGTGATTTATGTCTATATGAAAGTTATTTGTGTTGAATTTTGTGTATATACCAAAATTTTTAAGTGATTTAAGGTACCGTGAAATACCTCCCAAATGAAATAACTCCCCACGAAAAAATGAAATAACACCCAACAAATTTTCCATACAACTTGGGACTTATTTCATTATGAAACAACTCCTAACGCGAGTTATTTCATAATGCAATAACTCCCAATGAAACAACTCCCAATGACATTTTTGTTGGGTTTTATTTCATTTTATTTTGGGAATTAGGAGTTATTTCACTGTATTGGGAGTTATTTAATTTTTGTTGGGTTCTACTTTGCAATAGCAGAACCCATAAATATTAAAAACTGGCTTCACTCAGAAAAGTTTTTTGCATTGTCGGCCTTCGGCCGGTCGCAAAGGTTTTCTCCTCTGGGGTGTTTCAAAAACCGGCTTCGCTCAGAAAAGATTATTTATACATCGTCGGCCTTTGTCAGGTTGCAACGATTACTTAATGTGGTGCGAAATGAAAATCGGTTTTCTGAAATATTATAAAACCTTTCTGCAATGAAAGAAATCTTTTTTGAGCGAAGCCAGATTTTTATACACCCCGGAGGAGAAAACCTTAGCGCACGGCCGAAGGGCGGCAATGCACAAAACTTTTGCAAAACAACTTTGCGCTACGCTATACGCCCGCCATGCAAAAATTGTTTGGTAGGTGAAGAATAATTTCACTTTTGTAGTTCCTTTTTTTAGATTGCATAAATAAATAGCTTCACATTGGGAATTATTTCATTTCTATTGGGAGTTATTTCGCTTTTTTGGGTCTAATATTTTTAAAATTATGAAACCGCCGATTATTGGGAGTAATTTCATTTTACCCTTTGGTAGTTATTTCATATTTCAAAGTTGGGAATTATTTCATTTTTGAAGGGAATTATTTCATTGGGAGTTATTTCATTTGGGAGCTATTTCACGGTACCGTGATTTAAGCACGTTAAAGTGATTTTCGGAAGCGGGTCTACATGGGAGCTATGACTAATTATGGACCGATCGTAACAAAATTTGGCGACATGAATTTTGTATATATACAACATATTTGGAGCGAAATTTGTGTAGATACATATATAAATTAAAGATTTATGACCCATAAAGTCCAATTTCAAGAGGACATTTGTATGGGGGCTAGGTGAAATAATTAACCGATTTCAGCCAGTTTCAATAATCTTGGGCCGAAAAAGTTATATGTACCAAATTTATCGAAATATCTTTAATATATCTTCTATACCTGTACTCTGGGCACAAGGTTTACATGGACAGCCAGCCAGACGGACGGACATCGTTTAATTGACTCAGAAAGTGATTCTAAGTCGATCGGTATACTTTAAGGTGGGTGGTAGACCAATGTTTTTGGGCGTTACAAACATCTGCACAAACGCATTATACCCTCCCCACTATAGTGGTGTGGGGTATAAAAATAGGTCTAATTCTGAAGGCTCTGGACCACACACTAATACGAATTTTGATATTACATTGCTTTTGTAATATTTCCGGAGATGTTATCATTCAGAAAAATATAAATTCATTATTTATCTTTTTCCTATTTTCTGTATAATTTAAAGTTAATATAAGTACTTTTATTGTAAAAAATGGCGAAAAAACGATTTTTTTATTTTTTTAGCTTTAAATACACATAACTTTTGAGTCAGTAAAGATTTTTAAACAGGGTTTTCTTACGATTATTAATAAATTTGCTGTTAATTCAAAAAAAAAGATACTTCAACAAAATCGGGAAAGAATTGGAACCGTTATTAGCAAAAAAGCAGACCAAGGTAGGAAAAAAACATAATATTTTACTTTTCAAATTCGAATAACTCGTAAACTATAAGATATAATATATGGCTAAAACAATGTTTTTCTCGTCTAGTAGATTCCGTATATATAAAAATCTTTTATATCGTATAGCAAACGATATCGTATAGCTGACACTCTTCTTTTCATTTCCCTGATAAATAAATTTCCTAAAATAATTGCACTATAAAATTATACATTTGTAGAGTATCAAAACAGTCCTAATATATCAACCAAATTTCCCTCACATAAACCATGTAATTATTCATATGTTAGTCGTATAAGTGAATGAATGAACATTTTATTTTCGTAAGTAGATTTAAACTTAAAATTAATGTTTTTTAACACCTTTTGAAAATTTAATGAGCTTCTTTCACAGCCATACAATAAAACACAAAGTAGATGTGAGCAGTTTCCCCCCTCCCCTATAATACCCCCTGCTCTGGTACACGTTTCTTCTAACAATGTTGATGCTCATTTAAATAACAATTTTTCTTTCTTTTTTAACAAAAAATTTAAATCCATATGTGTTTATATGTTTGTTTAAATGCGAATTGTTTTTCCGTCTGTCTGTTAATATATAATCAATAGGGTGGCACCTTTTGTAGCGATTTATGCAATTAAAATTAATGTTTAGTTTGTTTAAGGAGACCATTTCTCAAAATGTTTATCCTGGGTTCAGTATTTTTTGAGCTGGATCAATGAATATTTTTGGAGTAACACAATATTTTTAGATAGGGCATTGAAAACTATTTTGAAAGACATTTCACTCCGATATTTCTTGTTTCCTTCAAGAGAATTAAAAAAAAATATACATATATCTTCAAAAAGAACCCTTTTTATCCTTTAATCCATCTTACCAAATACTTAACCCCGGACAAATATTTTGAGAAATTCACGGCTTTTGTTTATTAAGGCCACCCTAATAAGCAAGTGTGTGAGCTTGTCCTTTTGTTTATTTTAAATGATAATAAAAGAAAAATCCCGAAGACTCGTCCTTAATCTCAGTTATTTTTCATAGTAACAAAAACTGCTAAACATTCATACATTCATATTCTTAGTTATCAGTGTGTAAATGTGGAAAATTTTTTACTCATTTAATCTTAATTAAAAACCGGTTTTTATAACCCAAAATCATCAAAATGTTTACCACCTATAAACTCAACCAACACTCACCATCACGTATGTTTTTGTTTCCGCTTCCTTTCTTAGCACATATTTATGTGTTTGTGTGACTGTGTGTCATATTTAACCTACATTTTCTATTATCAATTCTATTTGTGTTTATAAATCCTTTGCTTCACATTTATGAATATTCAAATTTCAGTTTCTTTGTAAAAATCTCATTATGAAAACTAAGAAAGAAAGAAACCCTTTCGTGTTTCATTTCATTTCCAGCTTCATGTTTGTTTCTTGTCCTTTAGATTTATGAGTTTACAAGTAGTTTTATTTTCATATGCAATTATATTTTATTAGATTTAATAATAATATCAACCCTTTTTGTCGTTCATTCATTCTTAAACTAAAGGATTCGTTTACTCTCTCTGGGGTATATATAAATATGATTTGTATACATGTGGTTGTAAATGTTTCCTTTCCTTTCGTATTTTATTGTATCAGTGTTTGTATTTTGTCCACTAAATCTATAAAAGTACACACTCACATACATAATAAACATTAACAATTTTCCACGCATTTGTGATTTTATATTTGATTTTGTATGTTTTCCTAGGAATAACCATGAAGCCTATTTCATGCATCATTTTACACCTTAAGGGAATTACTGATTTGTTTGTTTGTTGTGTATGTAAGAAATCTATTTGTCCCAGATCTATTTAATAAATTATTTAAAATAATTGATTAGTAATAAACATAAATAAACAAATGAATAAAAAAAAGCGTAGCAAATATCGAACCCTTAAATGGAAAAATAAAAATGAATTTTGAAATTTATTATCAGCAATCCCTCAATTCCCAAAAAAGTGTTAAAAAATTCCAAAAATGCTAATTTTTAGTTTTTTGGCTATAATATCCATACTAGGGTCGGGGTTATCGGGACCCTTTACAAAACAATTTTGATATCGGATACGCGATTTGAGAATTTTTGCCATAAAGTTTTATTTTACATAAAAATAGGTGTTTTTTGAAAGGACCTGGTCCCCTCGGTAACAACAATTTTGAAATTGATTTTCCTTTAAAATATTTTATCAAAACTTATCTTTCAGAAAGTAGAAATTCTTTATACATCCTCTTAGAAATTTTTTGCGATAACTTAAAAAGAAAAAAAGTTATTTTTCCCAAAAAAATAGCGAAAAATCGCTTTTTAAAATTTTTTTAAATTCAAATGCATATAACTTTGGGCTTAGTCATTATTTTTAAACAGTTCTTTTTCCATTTGACACATACATGTGTTGTTAGTCCAATAAAGGAAAACTGGAGAAAATCAGTATATATTTGGATACGCTGTTATCAAAAAACTGGAGTAGGATGGGTAATAAGGTTGAAAATTTAATTTTCAAATGCGAATATCTCCTAAGTTATAATAGATAATTGATAGCTATCTGTAGTGCTCGATGAGAAGATTCTACATGTATAATGTTTTTGAAATCGGAACTCAAAGCAATGAGGTCCACGTTCAAAACTTAAACTCGACAACACTACGTCTTTGCGCATGTCAAATTTCATTCAAACCAATCTAACCATTTAGAAGTTACAGATTTATTTCACTCTTTTTGTTCTATACCACTGTGTGTCGCTTACGATAAAATTTGTTTTCTGTAAAATATAAACATTGACTTACGATAAAATCTTACCCCCTATATTTTTGATGTTATTAACAATTTTGATATTCTGAGAACGCTAAATCCATAAAATTTTAATTTCTGCAATAAAACAAAAATTAAAAAAAATGTCGCTTACGATAATTTGGCGCTAAGGGCTCGATATGATGTGAAGTGTTGGAAATCATCTTAAAGGTTTAAGAATCTAGCAGTTAGATTTTCTATTTTAGTACACAGAGAAAACAGTTTTAATTGTGATAACCGAATTTAATAATGTACAAGAATGCAGTTGATGTTAACTAACTATTTATACACAGCGCCATTTTCCTTCCAGTAGATTCATGAAAGTTCTATTTCTACAATGATAAACTCAAAGCTTTTATTAATGTTGCATGTCCCAAAGCTATGTTAATAATATCCACAGATATCTTAACTGCTGTCAATCGGCCGGTAAACAACATTGTTTACAATTAGAAGTCTCCAGATATAGAAATGTTTAGGAACATGATACAACTTGACACCAGCCGTTAGCAACTGTTATATTTGAATTCAAATACAATTTTGTAACAATATATTCGAATCATGCGATTGGCTAAATCACAACGAATCTGTTTTCTCTGTGAATATGAATATCTACGATATATGTATACAAATGATTTGTCGTTTCTTTATAAAACGTTCTTTATTTAATACAGTACTTTTGGTTCAGAGAGATGTCAATTGAACTCCACTCATCTGTGATTAGAATCTGCCTGTTTCTACCCGAAACGGAAACAATTAGATTGAGAGAATTCGCTACTCCAAAGCCAACCTAAACCAATATGTCACTTGACCTCTACTAGTATATTCTTCAGTAATCTTTTTACATTTCTATCAGATGTACAAATAATATTCGGATGATTACAGCTACTGAAAACATTAGAAAGAAATTCTTCAGAACAACCAGTCATCATCGTGTCTGCTGAAACTATAAAAACGAAAGAGAGACTACCTAATAGTCTCTCTACAGGCCCGAAATTCCTGTCAGTCCACCAACCGGATTAAAACTAAGAGAGGTCAATTGAAATGTCTATTTACAAGCGATAGTAATCACTTAACAGCGATAGTTGTCAGTCTTGGGTATTTGTCCCCAAATAAAGGAATTTTGAAAAGCTTTTGGGCCAGAAAATTTCGTTTTTTAGAATAAAATATTTCGGGAATTTTATGGAAGTAAAATAATTAGGATAAGGTGGTTGTTATTATTGATAATAGTTTTAAATTACTAATAAGTGAACTACGTATTTTTAAAATGCTAAAAAACTTAATTGTGCTACAGGAATTCTTTTAAAGGAGCCTTTATAATGAGAAGTGCTTATCCAGCTACGAATTGCCCGGCGGAAGGCCGGCAATGCAAAAAACTATTCTGAGCGAGAGGAGAAAACCTTAGAATATGGCCGAAGGCCGGCTATGCAAAACAGCCAGTTTTTGATACACCCCAGAGGAGGAAAACTTTGCGATACGCCATAGGCCCGCAATGCAAAAAATGTTTGGTAAGCGAAGTTTTAGTTCTTTATTTCATTGGGAGTTAGATTACATAAATAAATTGATCGGATTGGGAATTATTTCATTTCTATTGGGATTTATTTCATTAGGAGTTATTTCCCTTTTTTGGGAATAATATGTTTAAAATTATGAAACCGCCGATTATTGGGAGTAATTTCATTTTAACCTTTGGTAGTTATTTCAATTTTCAAGTTTGGGAATTATTTCATTTTTGGCGGGAGTTATTTCATTAGGATTTATTTTATTTGGGAGTTATTTCACGGTATCGATAAAAACCACAAGTGATCATGTTTTTATAGGCCACTTTTGCTTTTCTACTATGGTTCCTTTATAGTTTTGTGCCAAGATGGATTTTAACTTTACATTTTTATCCAAGATATTAAAGAGCTCTTGCTCTTGAATTCAAAAGAAACATATTTAGAAACAAGGAAAGGGATAAATGTCTCTAAATACACTGAAGTATTTTTAGAAAACCTAGGCTTTCTCACTTTTTTAATATAAAATATTGCATACTTTAAGGCATTAACATAATTTCTATCTATTTTAAGGCACATTTATAGAATTTCATTATAGAAGAATAAACATACAAATTTCTTTCATACTTATTATAATTATAATACTTAGAAATTAAAAAAAGCAAAAACAAAGAAAGATAGCAACAAACAAAACGACCATATTTGAAACCATAATAATTTTAATGGAACGATTGTTAAACTTTATTGATTGTTTGGTTTAAAATATCCGCCCAGAGGAAAAGTAGAAACAAAAAAACTGAAAATTATACATACAAAAATACAAAAAAAGCTGTAATGAGGTTTTCAGTATCATATTCAATGAAATTAATTAACCCATAATGCGTAATAATATCTAAAAATAAGGCAGATGTAAGCAAAAAGAAATAAACTCTGTTTCAAACTGAAATATAGATCAAACAATGACATATCTTTTTAAACAATACGATCACGTTTCTAAAAATAGGAATCTTAATACAGATATTTTGAAAGTTTTTTACACTTTTAAGCTTTAAAAAATCAGTTCGTATCCAAATATTTGTCAAACTTATTTTAAATTTTAACGCTGCCCACAAAGGGTTAATTTAGCACATTCATGAGACCAAAAATTTGAAATAGAATTTCTGAAAACAACCACATACCATGAAACATGAGAAACAATATTGTACATTGAATACGAATAAGTAGACACTGTAGATGTAGACACTTTCAAAATTATGTTTGAACAATGTCAAAAATAATTACAAGGTCTTAAATGGTGAAAATTATGATTTTAATTGTTACTTTGCACAGAGAATAATATAAAAACCCAAATAGAAACAAAAGCCCATATAAATATACACAATATGGATGAAAAACACAGCCGACCCCAAAAAATATGAAGAGTAGGTTTGTTTTCTTATTTCTTAGTAGAATATCTTTCTACGACTGGTCTCTACTCTTCTTCTGTGCATACATTAAAGTTGTCATTATTATTAAAGTCTTCCTACACAGATACTTATTCATCCAACCATCCTGCAGCCAAGGAAAATCAATATTGATGATGTATGTGAATTTTGGCTAATATTAGCAGAATAAAGAAAATAACAATAAAAATATTTGATAATAAATCTTAAATATTTCTGGGGAGTGTGTGAGTAGTAAGTAACTTTATGAAGTTCATAAAAATCATGCAAGTGCATAAAACTAAATGAATGATTTGATATCGAGAACAAAATCATCAGTGTCAGTCATTCGTTGCCATCTTGGTTGTCGTGTGTTATTTTTATGCAGTCATAAATTATAACAAAAGTAATCAACACAAACAAATAAACCAATTTATATGAATGTGTGAAATAATAATTTTATTTTTATTATTTGATATTACAAGCGGAAATAATACGCATAAAACAAAATTATTATTGCTGGTCATTAAATGTACAGTGAGTGTCATTGTAATTAGAATTATTTTGAAAAGAACAGTATTTCTTTCATGTTTAAACTTGTTTGCAAATATTAAACTTCATTAAAGTTTATTTAATTTGTTGGACTAGGATCTTTATACCCTACACCACTATAGCGGGGAGGATATAATGCGTTTGTGAAGATGTTTGTAACGCCCAAAAATATTAGTCTAACACCCACCTTAAAGTATACCGATCGACTTATAATCACTTTCTGAGTCGATTAAACGATGTCCGTCCGTCTGGCTGGCTGTCCATGTCAACCTTGTGCGCAAAGTACAGGTCGCAATTTTGAAGGACCAAGCTTATTGAAACTAACTGAAATCTGTCCATTATTTCACCTACAAATCCTCCCGAAATTGGACTTTATCGGTCATAAATGTTTAATTTATATATGTATCTCCACAAATTCCGCTTCAAATAAGTTTTATATATACAACATTAATGTGTCCAAATTTTGTTACGATCGGTCCATAATTAGTCATAGCTCCCATATAGACCCGCTTCCGAAAATCACCTTAACGTGCTTAAATCTCTTAAAAATGTTGGTATACATACAAAATTCAACATAAATAACTTTCATACGAGCTTATTTCATGGTGATCGGTCCATAATTGGTCATAGCTCCCATATAAGGCCCACTTCCGAAAATCACTCACGAATATAAATTATTGATATTTTAAAAGAAACACGTTTTTGCTTATTTACTTAGTGTAGGGTATAATATAGTCGGTCTTGACCGACCATACTTTCTTACTTGTTTAATGTTGAAATTGGGGTTCCTTATCCGATAAATAAGAGAGGTTGTTAAAAATCGTATGTCTATCAACCAGACAGTCTTTCATATTTACAAACACCATTATGAATATATGTATCTCTTCTTCACAATCAGAGAAACATTTTCGTACGTCCCAAATAAAGTCAAGTTGGCAATATTGCCTTGCTATCCTGCTGACTGAAATTTGACTAGTCAATTCCACAGTTTTATATTGATTTCTAATCTAGGTTATAAACCATGATGTTTTCTTGGATGTTACAATATCGCGGAGTAATCCTAAAATGAGTCTTTACGACTTTTAAACAAGTTTGGTAAACAATTTAATCAATTGGAGTATTCACACGGTCTGCTATTTGTCATATTGTCATAATGTCCTAATCTATTATAATAGTTGTTGTTGTGTTTTAAAAAAAGTATTATTTTATGACAAAACAATTAACATACATATGTAGTTCAAATATTCTTATTAGTTTAGAACTTTTTTGTTTGAAATACAACAAAAATTTGTTTAAACTATTATAATATATTAGGACAATATGACCAAATGTAGACCGTGTTAATATCCCAAAAAACTCTTTAAATAAAATTGTGTTACTCGTAATATCCAGAACAAGAACAGAACAAGTTTATTTTTGCTAGTTTCGTGATCTGTTAGTGGTGTCATTTTACTACCTCCATGAACCGAAAAAACCGTAGTAGTCCATAAGGGCAGGGATCCTTCCATGCAGTGATGCAAGAAAGACTACATGGAACATGGAATAAATACATAGAACGAAAGGGGATAGAAATGTCAATGAAGAATATTAAACAAAATTACTCTCTTTTCACATGGCAATCAAGGTTGCCAACTCTTCAGCTCAGAAAATGGCTAGATTTTGAATTAAAAATGGCTAAAACCCAAAAATAACTGAATTAATAAATATTACATTTCATGCCTCCATTACCACGAAGTCTGGTTATGTGTTAACTAATAGCTATACTGACAGTTTTCAAAAATAATTTTTACCGACTTCATGTTAATGGGGTTTAGCAGATTAACCCACATTTTCTCAATCTCCGGTTATCGTTTTTCGTAACGATATACTTCCAATTAATAGAATTTTTGTATGAGAACTGTCAGTATATCGTCACGATAAAAAATAACCAGAGATTGAGAATTGACTTGACTTATCGCCATACATTTTTACTGTTGTTCCAATACAAACGAATTTGGTGATTCATACTGGGTCCCAAAATTAATGCATGATTTGAATTTGCAGCCATTTGTGCGGTAAAGTGTTGGTAACCAAAAAAGAAGAACAGTTCGGCATCTGACATTTTATGGTTCATAAAACTGGAGTATTACATTTTTCACAAACAATGAAACTAAAGCTACGTTTCCCATAAACCGTAATCGGCACCGCAAACGAAATTCCATACATTTGCACCGAAAAAAAGTTCGTTTCAGAAATCGGCAACGAAAATTGGGAACGAAACGGCACCGATCAGTAACGAAAAACCTGTCATTTGGGGCAGGAACGAAAACAACTTCAAGTAGGTTGTTTTCGGTGCTGTAGGAACGAAATTATTTTAATTATTTTTTTATTTCAAATTTAAAGAAAATCAAAATGAATAAAAAAAAATAATTTTCTTTATTGGAAGAAGAAAAAAAATAGATTTTGTTAAAAATAATGAAATTCTATTTAATTTCGTTTCTGTTTTATGGCGCAACACACCCATCTTTGTCCATCATCATTGTCATCAGGAGCTTTAGCATCCACAGCATCAGTATCATTATTAACATTATGGCAATTATAACATGTCAACGAAATTATCATGAACATTGCATGCCACATACACGAAAATAGCAAAAAGGACCTTTTTTCCACAAAAAAAAGAAATACAGAATTTGGAAGAAGAAAAAAAAGGTCAACGGAAATAATAAATGTTACAAACATTACGAAAATTATTATGATTATGAGAAAACATTAATAAACACAAAAGTGTATGAGTGTGAGAAGGATACATTACATTTTCTCATGTTTTTTTTACTTCAGATGACCAGGATTCTGGGACTACATAAATTATGAATGTTGTGTGTTTTCAAAGACTGACAGAATCTGTAAGTGTGCAAGTACCATAAATGAAAAGCTGTTGTAAACATTAAACGCTTGTCACACTCGAAATAAAGAAAATTTATTTTATTTGCCAAAGAAAGTTTTCGTACGTTCAATTGCAAGAAGTTAAATGAGAAAAGGAAGGAAATGGTCATTGGTCAAATAAATTGTGTATGAATTGTAATCTTCAAGTGTTATCTTTTTAGAAACAGACTTTTAGTAAGCGACCCAAGTTGACCAAACAAAAGTTTGGAAATTGTTAAAGTTAAAGAGTAAATAAATAAGTTACTTATTTTTGTTATTTTATTTCCAGGAAGTAAATATAAGATATTATTACTTGTGTTAGTTACTAACTAAAATTAAGTTTCACCAAATTATTGTATATTAACTACATATATGTTCTTACATAAACAACTGAGATTCCTTTTATTTTAAGAAACATTCAGTACAAATATTTACACCACTACAGTAATAGAAAACTAGTAAGGAAGTGTTATCGGTCATTATGATACCCTTAACCGAGTTTTCGTCGTCGTCCTTTCGAAGGAGTCTTACTAAATGCTACGGAATTGAATTTTATACCTTTAGTCAAAGATAATCGATGAATCATCTCATCGCCCTTTAATCCAACTTTACCATAATTATCTTAGTTCTCATCTAAATGTAATGTTAAAAAATCAGTCAAATCATATATCCTAAAAGTTATTGAGTTACTCATATGAGAACACAGTTTATATAAAATTAGCTTTAGTTGCAACTTAGAACAGATAGCTTTTTGCATCCAAATATAAACATTAAAATAAATGATATTCTTTAGAGATATTAGTAAACAACGAAAACATATCGATGATCATAGGTTCCTTCTAATTAAAAATGATGAGATAATGTATGATGAAGGAATCGCTTAGCCTTATTATCTCACCATGAAATATTGTTGTAAGATACGAAGAGTCAACCTGTGACCGTCGGTATTGTGTTCTGTATATATGGGTAGTCATTCTGTTCAAAGTGTTGAACATATACAATGCTATATACCTGAAATGAAAACCTGCTTTTACAGAGATCTCTCTCATGAGAAAACGTTATTGATTTTGAAGCAGCAAGAATTCTAATTGATCATTTTTGTTTCCATGTAGCTTCCAATACAGCTCTCAAAATATTGTAAGTGCTTCTGATATTACTGAAATGTTATATGATCGTCTGCTTCCAGGAAACACCATTTTAAAGTGGATTCTTTGACTAAAATATTATACGGAATTTGGAACAAATCGATTTTTATAAATGGACTGTTATTCTAACTATCATTTGCTGTTTTAACTAACTATTAAGTAGTTACTAACTGGTGACTATTAATTCTGATTTTACATCTACCGAAGTAGGATTGCGGTACTAATAATTCATCATGCTGTTTTGGAAAAAATAATAAAATCGTGTTAATCAAATTATATAAATATATTGGTCAAGTATAGTTTTGTTTTTTGCAAACACCCTCGTGAATGGAAATTTTCCCACAATTCGTCCATATTTTTCGGACTGCAACCCTACAGTTTCCTCTTGAGCTCTCCTTAAAGGTGTTCTATTGGGTTAAGGTACGGTGACTGTGAAGGCCATAAGTGGTACCCTGTTGACAGCAAACCAGTCTTTGTCAATTTTGAGGAGCGCATGGGTTAATTGTCCTGCTGAAACTCCCATCTCAAGGGCATCTCTTCCACAGCGAATGGAAGCATTATGCTTTGCAATATATTTGCGTAGTCATTTTGTTCTTAATCCAATATATTGGACCTCGGCTCTCGTGGGTATGATCCCCAATATTCGAGGTCCTATGTGATTTATGGGTATACCAGAGAATATCGAACTGGACTGGAAACATGTGGACTAGCAGGGCCATTTATTGCAGTTTTGGTATGACTATAACAACAAATGTTTTGACTAGAAACACACCGTAGAGAGGGGTTATTTCTCAACTTAAGTGGAATGCAGTCGTTTTCAGCATATGATGACAACATAAGTGTTCTAATGGAATTAACCCTTGGCTTTATATTATTAAGGTCCAGGGAAAGCGGTATAGGTACCGACTTTTTATTTTTTTATTTACAAGATTCGATGGTACGAAGCCAAAGACCTATGCTATGAAGAGCAGTAACACACCCTTCGATTCTGAGCAAGGTACAGATAATGGCATATCTGGTCCATGGCTACATGGGTTCCAATTCTCAGGACTGTCTGGATACAATGCTTTCGACTTTGAAGAGGTTATATAGGTGATCGATAAAGCAGTGAGATCAATACGAGAATTTAACTTCGAGACGTTGATATTAATATCTACGTGAACAGCATTGTATCAATCAAGGCTCTCAAATCCAACGTAATAAGATTCAAATGTATTATTTACTGAATTAACTTAGACCACACTTGGTCAAGTTTGTATAGTTTCCTGGATATGAGGACATTCGGGAAATTAAATCGGTGATGAATGCTCAACAAACGGGTCATTACCGACTTTAGTTGCGATACCGAATACAATTAATGAATGGTTGAAAAAGGAACTCAGGTGATCTACGATTATCACTGAACGAGAAAGAGATCACCTACCGAGTATAAACGTCAATTCTGAGCGACCGCACTAACGTAACTTTTCTAACATCCAAAACTAATATTCCACATCCACTAGTCGTCTCAAATCACTTTAGTCTTCATAAATAAACTATGTTATTATAGAACTTGTCATCATTTTATAGAAGATCCAATAAAATTTGACAACAAAGTCTTTTAAAATTTGTCATAATTGAGTCATGGTTTCATGTAGCTCCCTCACAATCGCCCTCTCGAATACCCCACACACAAATATGTTACAATCCATGTTAAACTCAGCACCAGATCTTGTGATCTTGTCTGTTTCAAATCCATAAAATAAAATTGAACAGTTTAAAGCATAATTTGCTTAAAAATGTCAGTATGGATATACAATTGCAGCAGTCCACTTTTTTTATTCTAATGAAGAATTTTCTTAAAATTACTTAATAAAAAATATACACAGATTTACACAAAATTCAAATACATTTATGTTTTAATCAATGCAATTTGAAAAATCATTTTAAAAAACAATATTATAAAGACCTAAATATTTGTTTACTTAAATCAAACTTCCCCCTGAAAATATACATTCACTCATTCATTCCAACAAATATGCAATCATATCACAAAAGTATGCAATAAAAAATATTTAAACGTTTGTTTAATATTCCCTTTTATGTATAATTTTCCAAATTCCTTTAATTTCATGCTAAATTAAAAATTGTAAAAATATGAACAAAAAAAATAAATAACAAATACAAATAACCTAATCGAATATCCACACATCATACACAAAACAAATAGAAAAAGTCTTCCATAAAAAAAATTTAAAGAAATTCCAGGCCATGAAAAGCAATACAACGAGAAAAAACATTAGAAGTTGATAGAAAAATACGAAAACAGAAAATTTCCAACTCATTGATTTTCATATTTTTTAAGCTTTATGACGATTACAACCATCAATATGGCAATGGGGGCAGAGAAGAAATAAAAAAAAGAACAAACAGGAGGTGGACTGTGAAAAAAGCTGGATTTGAGTGTCTACGGGAGATATGGAAAATATTAACGAAAATAGAAGAAATGCAGTATATCAAAAACAAAACAACAGCTACAAACAGAAATAACTCGCCTTAGGTTATGCTACAAATATTAAAATAAATAAACGCCTGAATGAATGCTACATACTTTTTAATATGGAAATAATACAATAGCTCGGAATAATAACAACGGAAGTATACTTTAAGGCGCGTTTATACAATTTCATTTTTATTTTTTCATATTCAAATAATAGCTACTTTTTTTCGCTAAACGAAAACAGAAATACAAACAACATTCATAAACAAATGAGCATCATAATCTTTCCCCACACAATATTCAACTCCCTTTCTTGACTACTTTACAGATTTAGCTGGTATGATATGACAAGCGTAGAGTATGGAAAGTATTTTATAATGGTTAGTTAGAGGGGGAAATTTTGGTTGAAAATGGCATAGAGAAATCAACAAATAGCTACAAAACCAAAATCGCTTAATGTTTATTGAAAAAACATAAAATTCGTTCTACCAGAATGAAAATATGCTTTTGATACAAATAAATATTTTTCTTCTTTTCACTATGAAAATGTTCTTGTTTGTTACTCGGCAAAGATTTAAAATGTAATAAAATGTATTCAGAGACAAACGATGATTATCATCCCCCCGATTGATTCCTATAACCAAACGCACACATGTGTATGTGTTTTAGAAAATACATATATCACCCCCTTAAAATATGCCACATATATTTTCTTTGCTTTTTTAAATTCTGTTTTAAATTTCAATTCTCATATATTGTCGCCCTTTTGTGAGTGCCTCGTTTATTCCCTTTGTGTAGTGGCATCCTTAACACGGAAATAATTTCATGGCTGTGTGATGTGTGTGAGTGTGTGGCAACATAAATGTTTGTATTTAACTTTATTATTAGCATACGCGTAACCTCCAAACTTAAAACTGTCTGTAGTATGTTGAATTGTGTATGCGAATGTGTGTAATTTTATTTTTATCTTTTTCCAACAAGGATGACAACAATTTCCATATGTTATTTTTGTTCGGTTTTTATTTAAAAGGAATCTGTGTATCTTAGATAAGTTTCTTACTTATTGTTCTGCTAAGAAAATGTTGCAATTCAATGATTTCGTTACAAAAATAAACCAAAGGAATGTTTAAGGGGCTCAGCAAATATCGGCTGAGCCATTTGTGAGATAGAAGCTGAATCCAATGTCTATCTAAAGGTAGGGTCACACATGGCAAATATTTGCTCAAAAAAGCGTGACCACTTTTTTTAGCACAAAATTATTTGACGTGTTTACTCTTACAAGTGTTTTGTAAGATCAAACAGCATCAAATAAAATAAAACCAATTTTTTTGTTTTGAATCATCTTAAGTAAAATAAGTTTTTCATATAAATAAAAGAATTCAAATATATTTTATTTAGTGGTTACGTCTTTTTCGTCAAATATTTGTCATGTGTGACCCTACCTTAAAAGAAACCTTAATATAAACACACTATTAATAGGTTGTTAAATCATTTGCATACTTGGATCCTAGGTGTCTTTTAATACCTTGAAAGAAAAGAAGATCTTCCGCTGTTGACAAAATATAATTCAATAGACTGTGACGAGCAAAAGTCGTAGGCACTTGTTTTTGCCTCACATTAGTTTTTATTTGTTATTATTCAAATTTGTCTAAACGTTAATTGTATTTAGTTTAAGTAACGCCACCTAGTAGTAAGTAGGGAAAACAAAACAAATATCAGTACACTTAATTTGCAACCATGGGACAGTAACACCGCTGTGTATTAACTATTGTGTATGTATGCATGGTTGATCTGCCCTATAAAAGGAGAGTATTTGTGAATAATCAGGCAGTCAGCCAGCAGCCGGCGAAGAGGTAAGATCTTATTTAGCTGTTTAGGGGTTATACCTCTTACAATTAAATAATATCTCAAACTCCGAGAATAGCGGTTATACCCACTCTCGTAGTTTGCCTTTTTTCTGGTGAGATTTACTAAAGGTTTTATTAGTCGGAGAAGGGGTTATACCTCTGCCACCTAATAAAACTGTGGTAATTGAGTATTGGTGGGATTCTGTGGTTATACCCGTGCTCAGCTTACTCAATCATCTTCCCACTCCGGTACTCCCTCTTGTTGACGCCCGTGGTGGTGCCGCGGTCAACGGAGAGAATCCCTGCGGCCTAAGACGTAGAGAGTATATACGGGAAGAGTGTACTACGGGAAGCCTTTCCCCGTCATCGCCGTACCTCCGTGAGAGTGTACTACGGGAAGCCTTTCCCCGTCATCGCCGTACCTCCGTGAAAGAGTACTACGGGAAGCCTTTCCCCGTCATCTCCGTACCTCCGTGAAAGAGTACTACGGGAAGCCTTTCCCCGTCATCGCCGTGCCCCCCCTCTTCGTAACAGTGTACTACGTCTGTCGGTGGCTAACGTCATAATAAAGTGTTGTGTTAGTGTATAAAATAAAGTACGATTTATAACGTTATAAGAAAAAGAAACTGGCTTTTTAATCCCCTGGCTTAAAATAAATTTTTGTAACGAACCCTGGGAGCCGCGAGCTCTACCCCAGCGTAAGGTGGAAAAACCTGTCGTTACAAGACATTGGGAGTGGTTTTAAGAAAAATTACAAGGTAAAGAGAGTAGAAAAAGTGGTCAAGAATCTTTGAATGATCAGAGACATTCAGGCTGACCCTTAAACGCATTCAACTTATCAAAGCCGGTCATAAATAAATCAGGAAGATCATTAAGGAACGTCGTAAAGTACGTACTCGCTTTACTTCCAATACAGAACACGTGAATAGAAGATAAATTTCATTCTCCTACTCTTAAGGAAGTCTAATGAAATCAAAGGAAATACCCAATCCGGATCGTAAGACTTTTGTAATATTTAATATTTTCTAAATTATATTTCATTTTCAAGTATCAACTGCATATAAATTTAAATGCAACTCTTTTCCATTTTTATGGGACTGGGCATGCCTAGAACTGCTATATTGATAATGCTGTGATTGATAAAAATCAACGAGATCTTCATCAACTTCTCGTTTCATAATAAAATATTTTAACAGTCAGTCTCAACTATATTCCGATAAGATAAGGGTAAAATTTGTTTTTATTCTCAAAAAAGTAGTCATTATAATGCGAAAGACTTTCCGCTGATAAGCTCATCATTTTTGTAAAGACTCAATAGGAAATATCATAGGTTTATTCCTGGCTTCCGAGCGGTCCCGATCGCTTATCGAATACTGAAATGCTTGATTTTGTAAAGACATAAATTCAAAGGGATATAGAATAGATAGGTGTTGAGAAATATATAGCAACTAGATAATATCCATGTTGGAAGGAGAGGAATTTAAAACATGTTGCTCATAAAACGCTCAAAAGTGGACGTAAACATTTCTTGCCTATCTCACTATCTCATGAGTGATTGAATCTACTCTTGCTAATTGTAATTTAACAGATTCTTGTTGAACTACACAATAATAGCGTTAAAGTTTTTACTTATGATTGATGTTTTATTAATTGTATCAAAACAGTTTATTTTTAGCGATATCATAAACCATTCTTAGGATATGCTCTGGACAAAGGTTCGAAAGATTTACATAATTTTAAATTCAATTTTCAAAATCAAATTAAATATATTTTCTTAGCAATTTTATTAAATCATTCAGCACGAATTAATTCGCTGTCGTAATTTCTTAGTACTCTAAAATTATTTTTTATCCCTTAAAAAAAAATAAGATTGGTCGAGATCATCAAAATAGGTATTTTTTGTGAGATGATTTCATCTATAGAGTCAAATCTCTTTCCGCCGAGAACAAGAGTCACTCGTGGCTAAATAGGCCAAAAGCGGGAAAATTTCGGAGTCTAATTTATGGATTTTTGCAATGGAAACTGCACATGTGTGTACCCTTTGTGCACCCAATTGTGAGCAAACGCAGCAGCCATATTTCGGAAAGCTTTCTCATACACATGTGATCATACAAAATTAAAAAAACTGAGCCATGTAAGATGCCTATGGCTTCCACAATCTTTAGCACTTTCAATCTCCGTTCTGCCAACACCATATAATTTTTTCAATTGTTTCGGCTGTAAAGACCTCAACTGGACATCCAGAACGTTCGACAACTACCGTGCTTGTACGGTCACAACGAAATTCAGTAAACCATTTTTTTCCATTGTAATTGATGGTGCAGGTATCCCATAATATTTGTCAAGTTTTTTCCACAAAAAATAATGCTTAATGAGCAGACGAAATTCACTATTTTCAAATTTCCGCTTAAGTCACGAGGTATTTAGTCTGCTATCAATCGCTGTCAAACACTAACTAATGACGCAGCTTGTTCAAATTTTGAGAGGAGTCAAGTGACAGGAGCATATCTAATCGGAACTAAGTCCCAACAACAAACATTGGATACTAAAGTGTTTATTCCAATGTAATTTCTATAATTCTCATCATAATTAGGTGGAGCGTATTTAACTCTCAAAAAATTATTAAAATGCGTTAAACGGGATTTTTTTCTATGAGCTTTTAAATCCAAAATCCTCAAATTATTTGTACTTTTTTCGCTATTAGTTCTATACTACAAACAAAGACTATCGGAAACTAGCTAAACTATTTATAGCAGTGAATAATATTAGTTTAGTTATCCTATAGTTTCTGTTAAATCGAGCTTGTGCCTAATTGATTTCAATATTAAAATTCCAACCCCTTGAAACAATTGTAACTTTTTAGTTTAGGTTTATAATCCCTTATTAGTTGTTGCAAATGTCATGATGACATGACAGAAATAATAAAAACTAAATTAAAATTTGCATATCACAAGAATAAGAAGTCATTATGACAACTGGTTACACTTGGGTATACTACATTAAGTGTATATAGATGATTACGAGTATTAGTGTTGTAAAAATGTATAATGAATACTGGGTATTTGCTTACATACATCAAGAAATGTATGACGATAATTTGCATGGAATATAAAACGTGGAGAAACATCTGAGTCCATTGATATAAACTACACAGTGGCTTATAAATAATACATATCGTCTCCTCAATAAAACAATAGTGTATAAGCATATAACTGATTATATATGTGGTCAAAATTTGGTGAAATTCTACTTCCACAAAGTGGGTCAAAAGATCAATTGAAATATTACTTTTGTTCTAGATGTCTACTAACACAAAAATTTTAAACTCAATTATTTCGAAATGGCATACAAATTATCCACTATTGTTTTATTAAGGGGACGATATGACGTTCTTTATAAGCGAAACCGTACTGAATAAAACTTAGTTATTTACAATTTTGATTTGCTCATCGCTTTAAACCAACTGAGTACTCGAATACTTAAATTTATTACAACTCAATTTGAATAAAAAAAAGAAACCAATTGTTAAAACTAACAAAATAATTATAGGATTTCAACACATCCATCAGAAGAAGTGAACTACTATGTTGATGTATGAGTTTATTTCGTATTCCTTTATTTCAAAATTAAATTGTTAAGTCATGTTTTACAAAATAGGAAAAGGAGCACTAAAAAATACAAACTAATTTAATTATAACTTCAATACAAATGGAATACCTACTACGAACTCTCATACATATGGACAATAACAATTTAACTTTCAGTCAAAACTTTTTCCACTGCTGGCTTTTGATAAATTAGCTTGTTTGACATGTCATGTTTGACAGCTTTAAAACAAAGTTGAACAAAAAAAAAAAGAAAAAAAAACAACACACACAGAAGAAGTTAAAGAATGTTATTGATATTAAATTAAATTGAAATGTTGGCCATTTATGGCTGGAGAAATGAAATGAAAAAAATAATAAGAAGAATAAAAAAACACTTCATCATTTTAAAATTTTGTAATTTAATTTGCCAACTCATCTTTTGGCAATTGAAACGGAAATAAATTGAAATATAAGCACTTAGTGGTGCTGGCAGCAAAAGGGGTTGGTTGGTTCATAATATAGACAAGAACTAAATAAGTGTATAATATAAATAAAACATCTTCTCTTGGAACTAAAAAAAAGTTAACTTGACAAGCTACTCGTTAACCATAATACCCTTACTTGGGAATATTTCAGTAGTTACATTTGTCTGTGGCCTGTCGTACAGTTTGTGGTTTCATCAATTGTGTAATTGAATTCAGCTGCTGTTCATTTGACCGCATAGAAAGAAAAAAAATATAACAATTTTCATTTATTGCTGTATTTCTGCTTCTGCATTTTCGATTTGGTAATCGTATGTTACCAGAAATTATATGGCTGTCGGCATTTTGTTATGTGTTTTTGGGCAGAGTTTGATATTGAAATTAAAATGAAATTGAAATTTTTCTTTGGAAATGTTTAAAGGAAGACATACATACAAACCTAAAATAATGTCCAAAGTACTTGTATATTTTTCCAAATTGCTTTCAAATTGAATTTCTGTTCCTTTTTTTTAGCAATATTCTGTTGATTTAGATTACAATATTTGATGGATTACCAATTGTATATGTGGATGGACATGATTCGTTCTATAAAAGTGTAAATTGCCTTAAGATAGGTTAACTTGTTTGCAGAATTAATTTAAATTGGAATTATTATACTTTTCATAGATATATCTGATTCAAACACTCTACAATGGGGCAGAATCAAAATATGTATTTCGAAGATAAATCGAGTTAATTTTTTTGGAAACGGAATGAAGCTTAGAAAGCTCCGAGTTCCACCATGGAGGGAAGCGTTTATTAGCCTTAGTGACAGGACAGGAAACTTCGAATGCTTCAACAACATTC
This sequence comes from Calliphora vicina, assembly GCF_958450345.1. NCBI lineage: Eukaryota > Metazoa > Arthropoda > Insecta > Diptera > Calliphoridae > Calliphora > Calliphora vicina. The sequence continues at coordinate 55,955,046 of NC_088781.1, read as the reverse complement.
TTAAGTTTGTATCTAAGGATCTGATTAAATTTGAAACAATCGGTCCTTCTTGGGTTCCTATTTAGCATTTTTACCGTTACTTATTGCATAGATAATGTTTTATGCTGACCCCATTACATCCGAGTCTGAAGCCTAGGGTTCTTGCACCAGGCCAATGTCCTCTTTGGCTAAGAGTACCCGAAGTGTATCTGTTTGGAGAACTTCATATCTGTAAGCAGAGAGTTTGCCGCTTCAATATTACCACTTCACCGCTCCCCATCCCTGTGTGCCGGAACACCTTCACCATTGCGTCCCTCACCCCGAAGAACAGCTTACAACCCGCCTTCTCAAGCTCGACAGACTCGGTGATAGCGAGAATTAGGCATGTGTGACCAACGCCTTGTTCTGTGCGGATGATTGACCAGACATTCATATGAATATTGGGATTTTGCAGCATTAAACACTGCAACTTCTTATGCGCATGGGTAGCCAAATTCATGCACGCGGTCTCATCGGAATTTCTTGAGCAGCGATCAGTTTAAGGCTTAAACCTGCACCACTGACCTTTGCTAAGAAAGTCCTTTGACTACTCTCCCAGGCATTTGAGCACCCTGTAGCCCCGATGAATCTCACGAGACTCAAAACTAGGTACCGTACTTGACGTATTAGCAAGCAAGTCTTCCATTAAAATAAGACCATCTTTTTCTGTTGCCAGATAGCAATCTTATTAAGAATGATTGATTTGAGGATAACTTTCTGACTCTCTTCTTTTTCGTTTTTCTCCAATTGATCGCCAACCTTGGCATCCGATTGAAGACGGTCATTTGTCAGTTTTTAGAGGGCAGTAGAGTATTGTGTCGGTCACTCACGCTGCCTGACAAATCAACAAAGTCTCTTGGCTGTAGGCTAGAAGATCGTCTTCTGATGACTACCCGAGATTACTTAGTGCATTGTTGTTGTTCACAATTTTAGTCCAATTTATAATTGGGGTCCTTCACAGTTGAACCCATTTTATGTGGGAGTTTACCGATTATTCCTAAAGAATGGAATCCCCCAACGGAATATATATATTTATATACACCCTAGTATATTCTTAATATGCCATTTACGATTTGGTAAAATTTTTAAAATACCCAGTTATGTGATTTTATTTTTCTTCAGGTTTGGAAACAAGAAATAGTCTCTTGGGTCTAAATCCGAAAAACTTTCTCATACCCAAGAGAACATTCAAAATTGAACACACTAAGTCAGGTGAGATATTTCTATGTCTTCTATCAATGGCTGTCAAACACAAACTAAAGCTTGTTCAAATTTTGACAGGAGTCAACTGACAGGAGCAGGGTTGTCCTTTCAGTTAATAGGTGGGGAAATCAAAAAGTTACGGAGTTATTGACCCGCCCTAAATTTTCAGAGCAACCAAATTAATCCCATCTTGAAATGTTTGTGTTTACATCCTGTCATTAGACATAAACAGATTAACAATATCCTGACAGAATCCGAACCGGTCGATATTCCTGTTTCCTAGCTTCAATATTACAAACAAATAAATCTAAAATACCCATTGGTAAATATGAAATTAGTCAACAAATCAAAAGTCAAAAAAACGTATAATAATTTATAAAAAAAATCTCTCGGCTCTTGTTATTAAATACACAAAACAAAAACAATAAATCCCCTCCCACCTTCAATACAGTATATGTGCATAGGTAGAAAACTAAAACTAGAGTGTGTACATTGACTACGGGTAAAATATTGACCAAACAAAAAGCTGTGAATTCGAAGTCCTTTTTGTGTTTCGTTGTTTTTTCGTTACAAATACCCTCTGAATGTATTGATGTTTTTGTAAAGTAAATGTAAATAATGAAAAACTACACAGACATATGTATATATTTTCATAAGTGAACTTTAAATGAAATGAGCGATTTTTACATTTTCATCGACGTAGCCAGGTCAAAAAGAGTGGCAGGACAAACAACAAAAAAAGCTGAATAAATTAACATGACCCCTCAGAATGTTCGAATATAAAAATTGATTGGTGGACAAAAACTACAAACAAATAATTACATACGTATAAAAAAATTAGACTACTACAAAGTTGAATTGAGAAACAAATTCAAACTGCAATTATTACTTATTAGTTATACTAGATCTTTTGGGAGAATGTTATTTCCTAAACACTTAGATCTCGATTTGTTGGTCTCAGCTAAATTTTGCATATTTGAACGGTCCATTATTTATTCACATTTTGCGTTAGAAGATAGATCCTCACAAAAAAATAGCTCCATACTAATTAGCGGTAAATGGAACTTAAATTTTGTATAACAAAAAAATAGATTTTTTTATTACTATCCCAGCAGTTTTAGGAGACTGTCTCGAACTAGTGATTATAACTATCATTTAGGGTTTCAACTAGTTACATAACTAGCTACGTGACTAGTTATTTTAACACGTGCATGTCCTAAGCAGGGATTCAATTGACCGTTTTGAATTACAATGAATCTGTCCGATAGCTAGTCCAAGACAGTTACTTTACTTAAAAGAAATTTCGTAGACAGTCAAGTGTCAATTAAGTGTCAATTGTCTTACCGCCAGATTGGATGTATAAAGTAACTAATTGTTTTCGCTCTTCACTACAAATACCACAAGCGTGTCGAATAACCCAAAATATATAAATTGGAGTCAGCCAAGTTATCAGACATAAGTAACAATTACTGTATATACGGGATACTTTGACTAACTGCTGGGTAGTAACTTCAGGACCAGCAGTATCTAATCAGTCTATCTTTTGTGGAACTTAATAAATAACTTGAACTTTGTTTTACTCCATATTGGTTGGTGCAGTCTAATACAAATTGGTTTTCATAGAAACGTTGTTACACTTATACATGTGTATTTTGGGTTTAAATCAAAACGTTTAAACGTCATTTAGTAAATGGACGTTTGTTTGTATTTTGACGTGATTGCTGTTACATTTCCGGCGGAAACCAGCAAACAATAACAGTAACTATAATAAAAACAAGAATCAGTTCGATGTTATTGTTGGTCAAAGTCGACCTTTAAACACACAACATTTTACTATTAGATAGAAAATCGCTTCGATAGAAAGAAGTATTCGTAAAAAACAATATTAAATAATCCTAAATCCTCAATAAGCGTCTAATAGAGAAAAGATGATCGATCTATGATCATTAATTTTTTTGGTCAAATATGTTTTTTTATATTTCAATTAAGCGTATAATTGTATTATTGATGATTTAATAACTCTGGCCATATGAAAAATTCAGAAGATCTTAAATCGTCCACATACATGATCATTAGAACAATTATTGTTGATTTTTTTAATTTCTTAAGTTTTTGTATAGGAATTTATTTTAAGTGATCAATGATCATAGATCGAACTGCTGTTATGGATTAGACGCATATTTACAAAGTTATTTACGATTTCACATTCTATTAGTTTTTGGAAAAAATATGAGGGATCACAGAAAAATCCTAAATACTCAAAAACGTTGTATTTAAGCGTATTATGAGCTCGACTTATGTTCATTAATTATTGTGGTCAAATATTGTTTAAAATTTAAAAATGTAAATCAAAAATATTGCAAATAAACGTCAAATCGCGAAAGTAATCTAAAATGGTCAATAACTCTGATCATACGAAATCTCACAACATCTTAAAACGTAACAATAACAAAAGTTGAGAAAAAAATCGACAGTAACTTTGTAAATTAGCTTTCAATTCAATACTAGGAGTTTGATCACTGATCACTTATGTTTTTCACCAAAAATTTTCTTTTATATGAAAAATAAAGTGGTCAAAAAGAGATCAATCTCTGATCCCATATATGGATTTTAATATATAAATCGCAAAAAATTGTAAATCAATCAAAATTCGTCAATAACTTTATAAATTGAGAAAAGAGCTCATTCTATGATCACCCATCATGTATAATGTCTCTATTGATAATCTTTTAAGATTTGCAGTATTGTGAATTGTACTACTTATTTAACTTGGATAATAAATATCAGATCCCCGATATATGAAAATTGTAAAGAAATTTACAAGAATACTAATATCTCAGCGTCAGTCTTTATTCAGTCGTCTGTCTCTGACTTAGCTGTTTACTTGTATGTTTTACATTTTTCATTATTTACATCAATTCAGTAATTCCGTATTGATCTATCAACATCTCAAGCTAATAATATCGCAGAGTTGCATGAAGTTAAGGGTAACTACAATAGTTTGGTTTTGCTACAATTTCATTTCACAGGATTCATGTTTTTTGTTTCATTTGCATCTTTTCTGTCAATAAAGCAAAAACTCTGATTTTCATTTACGCGGATCTAATATAGCTACATATATAGTACATCCATCTACAAATGAGCTTTATCAGCAAAATATTCAAATGAAGAAGGAACTTTTCAACACAGGTGTCCACACACCAAGAGACTCGAGGAGGAGAAATTTTCAAACGCCAAAATATATTTGACTGGTGAGAATTCAAAAACTAACCAAAATATTCTGTTAGTTGCGTGGGTAGGCTTAAAAATACTTCACAACACATTATTTTGTGAACAAAATACTTAAATATTCATCGTTAAATCGTCTTAATAACGATATTTACAAGAGTTTTATGGTTGTTATCGGAAGTGGATCTTATGTGGGAGCTATGACCAATTTTGCTCTGATCGTCACAAAATCCAGTAGTATGATTTTTGCATATATACAACTGATCTGGGCGATTTTGACCATTTGTAACACCAGAGTTTCCTGATAAACAAAGAATATTTAGGGAATTTTATCCTCCTCGATGATGAGACTGTGAATAGGGCTGCTGATTCTGTTGCTCCGGGTGATAACTCTGTTCCGTTAAATAGGGAAAGAATCCAATGGGCAATCAAAAGCTTCGACCCGTTTAAATCTCTTGGGCCGGATGGCATTATTCCAGCTGATCTTCAAAAGAACGAAGAAATACTTGTACCATGGCTCATTAGCATATACACAGCGTGTATTAGATGGACCTATATCCCTAAATTGTGGACGAGATGTAGAGTAGTCTTCATTCCTAAAGGTGGTAAGGCGACTCATACTAAACCTAAGGATTATAGGCCAATTAGTCTTGCATCCTTCTTGCTGAAAACCCTAGAAAGGGTGATTGACGTATATCTGAGAATGACCATTCCGTCGGAACTCATCTCTAAATCCCAACATGCCTACACCAAAGGCAGATCTGTGGAAACAGCTCTACATTCGCTAGTTGGCTCCATTGAAGAGTCGCTAATACATAAGGAGTATTCACTTGTTGCCTTTCTCGATATTGAAGGAGCTTTTAACAATGTCAGGCCCGATGCCATCATATCTGCGATGGATGAACTGGTAATTGATCTATGTATTCGCCGGCTAGTCGAAAAGATACTCGGTTACAGAGTCATTTGTGCTACTTTAGGCGGCATAAGTGTTTTAAAAGTGGCCAATCGTGGAACCCCGCAGGGGGTGTATTATCACCACTTCTGTGGAATTTGGCTATGTATACCCTGTTGATCAGGATGGACAACAATAGGATCAAGACAGTCGCATATGCTGACGATGTTGCAGTTTTTATATCTGGTAAATTTCTGGATACAATATCTAGTTGTATGGAATCAGCATTAAGTACACTGAGTGAGTGGAGTATTTCAAGTGGAATTGGTGTGAACCCACAAAAAACGGAATTGGTTCTCTTCACTAGGAGGTATAAGATCGATGACTTCAGACCACCTAGACTGAATGGAATCAGTCTTGAGATTAGAGATAATGCGAAGTATCTTGGCATCATTCTAGATAAAAGATTGTCCTGGAATTTGAATATTCAAAACAGTATTAACAAGGCTTATGTAGCCATCTACTCCTGTAAGAGGGCAATTGGTACAAACTGGGGTATTATGTCGAAGGGTATCAATTGGATCTTCAAAGCAGTTGTTAAACCCATCTTGTTCTATGGAGTGTTGGTGTGGTGGCACGCCTTGGATAATGCTACTCACCGGAAGCCTGTGGAACGAGTTCTCAGGACTATTGCGATACTGATTACAGGCGCTATAAGGACTACCCCCTCTAAGGCACTTTTTACTATCCTAAACTGGTTACCAGTTGATTTGATGGTGATACAAATGGCTCTCAACTCTGCTGTGAGACTAAATGCTGGATGTTCATGGTCTGGCAAAGATCATGGGCACTCTAAGATACTGAACTACTATGGGTACTTACATAGTAATGTCGATTATTGAATCGCAAAACCATTTTTCGATAGGCATTTCCATATAGATCGGGAATAGGGATTCATGGCAGCGCGGACTCTTACCCCTGATCATGTCATAAGGTATTTACTGATGGCTCAAAGCGGGGAAATAGGGTCGGTGGTGGTTTCTTTATTCAGAACAATGGGACTAAATCCTACTTCAGGCTACTTAACTTCTCTACGGCTCTTCAGGCGGAAGTTACGGCCATTAAACGTGCATCCAACTGGCTGAGGTTTTATCGAATATCTGGTGATATACATATGTATATTTACTGATAGCAATGCTGCCATTAACGGCATAGCGGGTGTCTTTACGGCATCTAGGTTAACCGAGGAATGCCGGTTATCCCTTAATGAGATAGCGAGACATTCTAGGATAACGCTTATATGGGTCCCTGGCCACGATGGAAATCAGGGTAGTTGTATACCTGACGAACTGGCCAAAATGGGTGCGATGATGGATGATGATGAGATCGACCCCTTTTCTGGTATCTTCCTTGTTAATTGCAAGATGGCTGTTCAGCGGATACTATATGAATCTGCAAAAAGCAGGTGTACCAATGAGTCTTCCTGTATTATAGCGAGGTCTACTTGGCCCGTATATGATGCCAGCAGGACGAATCTACTTATGGAATTTCGTCGTGAGCAAACAAGGCTAATTGTCTCCTTCATTACAGGACAGAGTATAATTGGGACGCATGCTAGGAGATTGGGCCTACGGTATAATGACTACTGTAGGAGCTGCCATAATGAAGAAGAGGATGAGACGGTGTCACTGCTATTCTGCCAATGCCCGGCTCTGATAAACCTGAGGGAACGTATCCTCGGAATACCATTCCTATCATGCTTAGATGAGTTATCAAGGATAAGTCTTAGACAAATCTAGTCTTTCATCAGAGAATCTGGTTGGTTTAGCATGGAAACAACTGACGTATAATTAATACCAAGATGTTTACCCCATGGGTATCACAACGGGATCAGTTTTGAATGGACCCAAGTGAGCTGCTTGAAGAGTGGCTACCCATGGAACCGAACCTAACTTATCCTCCTCGAGTTAAGGACGTACTCGAGGACCTATAGTACATTAGCTAGATCGTCTTAGAATTTTATAACGACCCTGAATACATATTTATATTCTGGTTCCACGACCAATAATTTCATAATCAATATACCCCATTATTTTTGGTGATGGGTATAACCAGCTTTGACATATGATATTAGTTTGTGTTAAAACTACTATAAAATTGCAAAGGCTTTTCAGATTGCCTTCATATGTAGTTGTTATTGTTATTAAGTCTTTGTTTTATTTGTTTGGGAGGTGTGTAAATGTTTGTTTAAAAACAAATTATACAATAATGGTCAGTCAGTCGGTCACTCAAACCGCCAGTCAAACATTCATTTAAATTCCTGCATTCAGTCACTTAGTATGTTTTTGTTAATACATATTTACATACAACTACATGTACACAAGCACATACATATATAAATAAATATACATGTATTAGTGTAAAACGAGTATGTATGTGTGTTATGTTAAATACACATAGATTTTCGTAGGCGTTTATTATTTGGAGGTGCGGTCATGCCTAAGGATGTGTTTATTTTGTATACCAACATGAGTTATTATAAGTGTGTATGTGTTTGTGAGCGTTTGCCAGTGTAAATTTACTTTTAATATGACTGTATGTTTGACTGACTGACCAACGATTGTTTGTTTATTTTTCCTGTATTTCGATTTTGATTGCGTTTCATATGCAAATGCAGTTTGACCATCATCTTCATCACCAACATCAAACCAACCAACTCATTGGTTGCTGTTCCTTTTCCATGTTAGTGTTTAAGTATGCGTGTTTGTGTTTATATTTGTGTTAAATGAAATTTCCATCAAACAATATTAAAACGTCAAATGGGCGGTCAATTTTCGATTCGGGGTTTATTTACCTAAAACAATAGCAAACATCAAATGTTACGAAATCATTTAAGTGTGAACATTAAAATTGCAATTAAAAAAAGGGATGTTGAAATATTAACAGTTATTTTCTTAATGCTGTGGTGTGAAAAATTCATTTATAGAAATGAAAATTATTGAAATTATAATTTGATATTAAGAATAATTCACATTTCTTGCATATATATTTCGATTTAAATGATAAATTAATACACTAATGCCCGTAACTTTAACAATTAGATATCTACGGTGTAAAATACCCAGCAGATAAATTTACCTAAAAGGTAACTTGACATTAATTTCAAATCTATATCTACGGGTAAAAATTACAAAATATTTTTACTCCATAAGTAACTAAGCACTGGGCATAAAGTTAATAACTTACCCCCTTATTCATAATAAATTTTTAATTTTATAAAAGCTTTATAAAACATAATTTCCATATAAAATTTGTTTTATAAACCTTTAATAAATTTTAAAATTGATTATGAATAAGGCCTTTAATCTTTCTAATAGGTTATGTAAGAATAATGCGCATTATTATGTCCGATATTAATTAACTCTTTATTGAGCATGAGCTGTGTTCAATGAACCATTCCCTGTGCTACCAATGAGTCATGAAATACCATTTCTTGCATATGTGTTCAAGGTGCGTACCAGTCCGATGGCATAATTGCACGTAGGTATCAACACCGGATAGAGATAATGCATATATCACCGCCATTGTGTGACTTAATGTAATTTGCTCAAGAGATCGGGCTATATAATCCCTGCCATACATAGCTCAACTAGTCAACAATATAAGAGCCACTTGCCCGAATGAATCAGAGCACACTCTGCTTAAGACCAGCGATCACACGCCTACGCACGCCAACCAATCCAACACCTAGTAGAATATGGTTGTATGAAATTTGTCATAAGTGTTCAAATATTAGACTTTTAACCAGTCCTCTACCCGCTTTGGATTTTAACTACAGCCACAGCGTGCTCACCGAAATGACCTAACCAATGATCCACACAGAACACAGTCCAGAACCCCGCTGTATTAGATGAAACTCTAGTCAGCTGCGAATTTAAATTAATAAGCTCTTAACAGGAATGAGCTCCTTGCACCTCGGAACACCGGGTTCGTTCCATAAGCTTCAAAGGTAACATCAAGGTGTGGATCTTCACGAAGATGTACAATCATGTCTCAAAAGGGAACATTGCTATATCAAGCTATCTTTACACTATCTGAGCTGAATGTTAGTAGATCAGTTTAAAATTTTTTAAATACACCAAAACCATGTTAGGTTAGTTTCTCAGGAAAGCGAGCAGCTTACTTGGGTCCAGGCAATAGGTCTCTTTGTGTTACGTGAAAATAAAGATTGAAAAGAGGGACAGATAGAAAGAGAAGGGGATAGTAAGATGTAATGAAGAAGAGTAGGAAGTAAAGATGAAGGAGGTTCGAAAAAGACAGGAGAGGAGATTATTAAGTGCCAGTCAATTGACGGATTAGGTCTTTCCATGGATATTCCCGTTAATGGCTTGATTAGCCAATTTCTGTTCATGATAAAGGCATTGATGAACTCTAGCATCATGTCTGAGTGCTCAGAAAGATTCTTTAAGGAACGATGTCCCAGAAACCTCAAGCGTAGATCTCCCAATGCCGGACAATGACAAAGAAGATGAAAAGTAGTCTCATCCTCCTCTTCATTTTGACAACTTCTACAAAAGTCCTTATAGGGCAGGACAAGTCTCCTCGCATGGTTGCCAAATATGCAATATCCGGTTATCACCGCCACTATATAACTAAATTGTGAGGATTAGTCGGGGCCATATCATTCGGTTCGCAACCCCATCTTGTCTTAGCGAGCTCATAGTAAAAGTCACTAATTTGTAGCTTGAAGTTAGATAACGGAATCCCGCATAGGAAGTCTATGTCTCCGTCAGGTAACATGGCGCTTTTTTTCCCCAAAGGATCAGCAATACAATTACCCGTAATATCTTCGTGTCCACGTATCCACATCGCCATCCTGTTTAAGGATGCACGGCATTCCTGGACTAAGTTAGATGTTGTGTACACACCTGTCAAAGAATTTATTGCGGCCTGATTGTCAGTATATAAACGAATATCCGAATGATCCTGTTAGCCGCCCTTTTAATGGCCGATATTTTAGCTTGAACAATGCTGCATTCATTTGCAATTCTAAAATATAGCCTAGTTTCGAATTCCTGCACAGACACCTACGCCAACTCGATCCCTTCCTAGAGCCATCCGTGTAGACTGAGAAACTTGCTGTGTTACGTAAAGGTCCGTCTATTTGTTATGTGTTATACGGAATTGAGAAACCGAAATTCCTCGATTGGAACGGCATAGAGATGCAGTAATCAGGTCAATATATTGACCACAGGTCAAGATTCTGCATAATTCCTATTAAACTGGAGTGGCAATTAGTGCATGTTTCCATGCACTAATTGCATTTAGCCTTAAGGCCGTAGAGAATGCCATTTTTATGTCATTCGATCCACAGGGATCCAGCTCTTATTGTATGATTAATTTTACGAACAAATACAATCGCTTCCAATTGTAAAATTAAATGAATGCTTGTTATAGTGTAATGTTACCTACAGTTTTCCGCAAAAGTTATGTGTTTACAAGACCCAATTTACCATATTAAAATATTCATTAATACGATTTTCTTGTAAGATAAGAGAGAAACCATACATTGACCACAGGCGTATCAGGAGAATCTACTTCTCTTCAGTGTAATGAAAAAAAAATTAGTTCCGTTTTCCTCGGATTTATGACAACAAGTACAAGGTAGTTCTGTAGAAAGATACATCGCTTTGAGTGCTGTCATTTGTTGGAATGACAATAAATTTGGTTAATTTAGTATTGAGAATATTCTTAAGAGAAAAATAATTATTTTCTTAGTCTGAAGTTTTTGCAGTTGTAACAGTTATAAAATGTTTTTTTTTTTTATTTGGAGTTTCCAATAGGGACTTTCGAACATTGACATTTGATAGCGTCCATATTGTTCTGTCAAATTTGCTGTCATTTATTCAGTTTGTTTTGCCAAATCACCAAGGGCGGATATAGCGTTCAACAAGATGTGCAAATTATAAAATTGTTTCTTCAAAATGGGTGTTCTTTCAGGACAACGTTGCAAGCGCTTCTCCCATTTTACGGTGTGGCCCATTTCGGGATACATGGTACGTCAACAAACAAAATTTACAAATTTAGACGATACCAATCCACATGAGATCCAAGTGTGCCTAATTCGTTCCGAAAAACTGACATTTGTGTTGTGTACAAATAGCCGAACAACTTCGTAATATGGAAGAGATAAATTCGTGCGCCTATGTTCTTAGAAAAGTGGGCATTTCAGTCTCTGATTCTAAGTAGCATTTCCCGTTCATCCTAAATAAAACTGAGAATGAGTTATTATTACAAGATATCCTAAAATCTTAGCTGACTAAAAAAAACTGACCCAGCTGACAAAAACCAAAAAATGTAACTCATTCCCATATTTATTATGTGTATATCATTTCAAAAAGCTTTTAATCCTACTGAAAAAAAATACAACATTTGTTTTGTAATCCCTGCCTTTACAAAACAAATGTCCTTTTAATATAAAAGTATTATAAAAAAACCACACAAAAATCTTTTAATTACATAAATTTTTAATAACTTTTAGCTCTAGATTTTTTTACAATTAAACAGCTAAATACCACGTTATTTTTTTCTACAAAAAAAAACACACAGAATTAATAACATAAAGCAGCTAATTAAGTTAAGAAAGGGGAATAAATACAAATCCCTTGAATAAGCACAACAAAAAAAATAGAAACATTTTGAAGTTAAAAATTCAAATTTATACACCAAAAATACCGCCTCAAATAACCAACAAAAAAATAATCTCCAAGGACATTAAATTATACTGTTTAGCACACAAACGAACATTCTAAAGGTGTCCTTTTTTCTAGCTTCTTGAGATTCTTTGAAACTTAATTGTGAAAGTAAATCTATCAACCCTTTTATAAAAATTCCTTGCCAAGAGGACATTTGAAAAAAAATTCATGAGGAAATATTTGATTTCATTTGAGTTGAATGTTTGTTTTGCATACAAAATAATGGTGTTTTATTTTAATTTCATTTTATGATTTAACTTTACACCTGCTCTAAAGGGCTCAACTTCAATTAAATCCTTTTTTTTGGTGTTTTTGTTACTTCTTTTACTTTTATTAGTTGAGTTACTTGAGTTTTTTACATTTCTCATTATTTTTTTGTCGGGGGGTTTAAGTTTATATTTCTATATTTTGTTACAAAACAAAATTTTAAGTTAAGTGTTGCACGAGTGGATTTTATGGAAAAGTAAAATCACAAAATTAAAACAAAAACAAATGGATTCTTGGGGAATTTGAAAATGAAAAGATGTGAACAGAGGTGGGAAAATATTATAGACATACACACTGAGTTAAATTATGGATCCTTATAAAATTCTAAGACTGTATGTTCATACAAACAAAATATTGTTACGAAATTGCACATCTAGACTGTTGAAAGCTCTAGAAATAAAACATTCCAGTTTTGTCCCTAAGATAATTCATGAAACTTCTAGAAGGTAGCATTGTATATATAAATAGTAACAGCAAGTTGCAGTCAGTGTATCATAAGCTCTATTAGATTTAACATCAACTGTCAAAAGGATTGTCCTTCAATTAAATGACTTAAGACAACCTTAAAAATCGACTAATTCTAACTTCTACTCTAATAAATTAAAGATAAAGTTCTAATCTAACAAAATATACCTTCTCAAATTGCCCACCCTCAAACAAAGTTTGGACATTACAGACCATAAATACACCATTCTTTGACTACAAACATACAGTGAGAAAGAAATCTTTGTCTGTAATCGGATAAGGTAATTGGAGGCTTTTGTCTAGACATTAAATGGACAAATTACTATTGTATTGTTTGAGTAGCAAGTGTGGGTGTGGTAACAGGTGGACATTTCCAGAAACATTTCAATAAAGTCAATATAAAACTAACTACAAGCATAAACTTTTGTTTGCACTCTTAAAAATACTGTTTTATTTAGCATATGGATGCGGTTACATAGAAATCGATTTAAATTTCAAAACATACACAAACACAAAGCAGCTAAACCCAAGAACATAATAAATACATAAATATGTATTGCATAGTTTCAGGCATTCATTCTATTCCTATTACAACAAATCAAATCTATACCACCAAGAAAGAACTTTTAGACCTTTTTTGTGTACAAATTTTCTTTCTCTTTCTTTTAGTAAATGTTTGTTGTAATCCAAAACTTATAAATGCAAAACATAATAAAGAAACTAAATATGAAACAACAACAACAATAAGAAGCAACAAAAAACCTTTTACTCAATCTCCTCCAGAGAAAAAAAACTTGACAAACTTTATATCCTTAAGACTTTTAGGGGTAGAGGGTAAAAGTGTAAGTTCGGTAGGGTTGTTAGTAACAAAAGTAAGGTTGTTTTGCTAGTTGAGTTTAGTTTAGTTATTATTGGTTAGAAAATTTTAAACCAACCGCATATTGCACTTTAATAACCATAAGTCATCAATGTTTTAGTAGCTTTAACAACGTATTGTTTTTACTGTTTTCAACCATGACGAGAATTTCACATATCGACCGAGTTCACTAGGCAGGAAACGGAAAAGACTCGACTGTATGTATAAACATTTACAAGATTTTTAAACTCAAAGAGAAATGTTGGTAAACTTTCAGTTTAGGTGCAGTTTGTAATTTCCACAATAATGAATACCCAATAGTATTCATCGTCAGCTTAGGAGTAAACATGCAAAGTACACTTCTAAGTAAAAATACACTTTTTGCTTAAAAACCATAAATTTCAATTATTTCGTTTTTTCTCCTTGTTCTACATACTGCAATCGTGCTTTATGAAAAGGCTTTGTATGGGAAGGGCCTTGTCCACTGTTCCGAGTTTGAAGACTTCTACAATTGAAGACTTCTACAATTAAATTTAAGTATCTTTTTTATTGAAATAACGGTATTCATAAAGTTTTAACTTCAAGGAAACTTAAGTAAGTTATTTTGCAACTGATTTTAAAATCGATTTTCTTGTTTTAAAGATAACATGTTTACCTTTTATGCATAGCTGGCAATGTTTTTTATTAGTTGATGATCGTCCTGACTTTAAACGAACATAACTACGCCATTGATCGTGAAAAACGTTAAGTATTTCCGAACTTCATGGACTCCAATAAAACACAATTGCTATGTAATAACCTCTACATATTTTTGATGAATCATAGTACAACTGTTAACCTTGCATAAGATTCTCCAAGACTGCGGATCCGATTACTTCTATTTGTATATGCAGAGTTTAAAGGATCTCACTGCTATATTGGGTGTATAACTAAAAAATCCAGAATTTTTTAAAAGTTTTAGCTTTTATTTTGAAACATTTTTACAAAATAAATTTATTTAAAAATTGGCGATTCTTATCTACAACCTTCTCCCAGAACTTTTGGCAACATACGGATTCCGAGCCAAAAAAAAACATCTCATCTTTTAAGGTCAAGAACGAATGGAGCCAATTTCGGATACTCTGTTCCAAAGTGAAGCATATACCAGAGAGAGCGTTCTGGATCGATCCAAGCAAATTGTATTCGGACAGGGCAAAGTCTGGATTATAAGTCGTTTAAGGTAAAACTTCCCAACCACTTCATTATAAATAGTTTTCTAGCAGGTATTGCATTATGTGATAGAGCGTTGTCATGATGGAACATTACGATTTCATATCCGGCCGCATATTCTAGGCGTTCTTCGGCAAATGCTTGCTTCAAATGAATCAGTTGCGTTTGGTGCAGGTTCCCTGTGATGGTCTGGTCAGATTTCAGTAGCTCATAATAGATAGGACCCTTTTGCCCCACCAAATACAGAGCATTACCTTAGGCTTTGGCTTTGGTGTCGATTCTGCTAGTTGGCAGGGCTTTCCATACGATATCTTCGGCTTCGGATTTTGTAATGGATTCATTTTTTATAGTATGTAATGATTCATTTCGGACATGCAAAATCGTCTTTCATGGACTCTCGACTTCTGTTCGTATGGTACAGAACGAACGAATGCTGCTGCTTACAAACGTTTTGAAATTGCTACTTGAGTAGCTCCCAATGATTTTGCAAGTACTTGTTGAGTTTTACAATATTCTTCATGGAATAATGCCTCCAATTATTGGCCGTCTAACATCATTGGCTGGTCTGGGCGATCTTTGTCTTCCGTGTCAAAATCACAACTTCTGAACCTCACATACCATCTCGCACGTTGAAACCAATAGAACACATTCACCAGAAGCTTTAGGATACTTGGTAATGCATGCGACGCAATTGTAACAGCGAGTTATAAATGGAAGGATCAGGGCCTTCAAAATCGGTCCTATTTTGTATGTAACTGTACAATTTGATTCATTCCATGCACCATTTGCATTCCATTTGCTGTCAACCTCCGAAAAAACTTTATAATTTTTACCATCAAAGTTACATTGAACCAAAATCCTGCACCCTTTGCCTGAATTAAGTTTTCTTGTTGGATCTGTTGTCATCTCGGAAACTGTTGCGTACTATCATCAAAGAGAGCGATGGGTTTGTGTTTTCGCATACATTGTAAAGGTGATCCAGCGAATCAATAGAATCAATAACCTACTGTCAGCAATAATCACCTAATAAGCCTTCTCGTGTACGCGGTCGAAAAGCTCCAAAAGCTTTGAAGCACTATCACATACATTGTATTACAATTTCGGTCGGATATAGGTGGTGTAAATAGTGAAGAGATCAGATGGAGTGAAGTAGTTACTACCGAGACACATAAATCAGTAAACAGAGACACTTTTTCGACACTTAAAAAATGTGTTTAGTCCAGCCTACTTAGAACTCTAAGAGCGCCTGGTTCCTCAATATTTACACCACCCACCCAGATGAACTGCCGTGATATGTCGTACATTTCTATGTCAGCATGTAACACTTAATATTGCGAGCGTTGAAAGCGACTCTATTTTCACGACCCCAGTCAGAGATTGTCTCAAGATCACGATTAAGCGAATCATTCATGTTTCCTCTCATTGCCCTAATCTCTATCAGGTGCGGTCTATAATTAAATGAATATGAATGGCAAATGTTGCTGTCATCTGCCAAATAAAAGATAGAGTTGGAAGTCTAACATAGAAGATCGCTTAGAAAAATAAAGAATAGAGTGGGAGAAAGAATGTAGGATTGCGGTACTCCTAAATTGATCTTCAACTCGTTTGATGAGATCTCCCCTACAATTTGAATAGTGCGATCTCTGAGAAAGCTCGATATAAATCGAAAGAAGTTATTATAGACACCAAAATCAATAAGTTTTGATAAAAGCACATCATGCTATCAAATGCCTTAGAAATATCTAGAGCCACAACTTTACTTTCGCCAAAATGGTAAAGGCTAGCAAGTCTCTCATAGAGCGTTCTCTACAAAGTCCATACTATTTAATATTTTATAAGACCTTCGAAAGCTGTTTGTAATGGCGCTCTAGGGGCGAGGAAACTGAATTGTAACTGGGATTTCATGGGAGGAGCCATACAAATATCATACAGTTCGAGTCTTCTTCATATCAGAATGACTTTCAAATGCACGAGAACAACATACAGAGATATGTTTGTGCTGCATCCTTTGGATAGCACAATTCAGATACTGAGAAGAACGTGTAGCAGAAAACAAGACTGGTTTTGACGCAGCTGAGGAAAAATAAACAGACTTAATTGGGGTATTCACACGGTCTGCTATTAGTCATATTGTCATAATGACCAAATATATAATAATAGTTATTGTTGTGTTTTAAAGAAAAAAAGTATAATTTTATGACATATCCATAAACATAGTTCAAATAGACTTATTAGTTTATAACTTTTTTGTTTGAAACACAACAAAAATTTGATTAAACTATATAATATATTAGGAAATTATGTCAATATGACCAAATAGTAGACCGTGTGAATACCCCAAATGTCTACTGGTATCGTATAGACAGTGGGGTTCCAAGAAATCCAAACTAATAAATTAAAAGTTTGTTAGACAACAAATCAAAGCAAAATCAAAGTTGCATCCTTTTCTTGAATAATTACAGCCTTATCTATTATATTATTTATACTACTATTATTTTCAGTTTGAAGTAATATATCGGTGTGAAATTATTTGGCTTTAATGCGGAATGTGTTTTAACAGAAAATCAGTGCAAATCCTTAAACTAACTTACATTTATTTCGAGTGTTTAATATAAAATTGCAATAGCTGTAACAGTAGTTGTTGTGGAATTATTAAAAGAAGATGTTGTTTGATTACAGAGTATGAGTTCATACAAAAGAGTTCTTGCCACTTGCTTTTGGGGAGCGCCAAGTGTTGCAAATAGTTTTCATATGCAAATAACCATTTAACCTTACACTCACTCGAACTCGTACTCGTACACCGACCAACCAATCTTATGGCCTTTTTTGCTCTGTTGTTGTTATTATTGTTACTTTTCTTTTTAGATTCCATTTTTTGGCCAGGTTTACTAGACACTTCCTTCATAACTGCCTGCTATGTTACACATATGTTGTTTGGAGTATTGAGCATAGAAGTCCTTTAGTATTTCTTGGTCATAGTTGTTGCATGCCATGTTTTGTGTTTTTCTTTTAGTTAGAATTTCATAATTAATGCAAAGCTTTGAATGTATGCAACACCTGTGGTTTGTATTAAACGACCTCAAGTATTAAACCACAAATATTTGGCCAAAAATACATTAAAATCGGTTGAGTGTATGAAGCAATGTATGTCTATATTTGTATGTTGAAATTCGGTAACAATAAAATATTAATTTTTAATAGTTTTTCCAAGAAAATTAAAATAGTTTTAGAAATATAACTTGAATGAAATCTTTAGAGAGGAAATATGATAAATGTATAAAATTATTTTGTTTAATATTTCAAGTATCTAGTGCTAATTTATTTTATATTGAAAATTAACTAAAATTTAATTTAAAATGTAAATATTTTTAATACATATTTTTGTTAACTTCTTACAAATAAAATATTAACATCCCGTCACATATTATTATGCTGAAAACATAGGAAAATTCTAACAGAAGACCTGATTCTAATGTGTTTAATATCACGGAAAAATATTGATGTTATTGATTTTCATTTTTCAATAGATTTTTGGTAATTTAACTAATATAGAAAACTATTGGGTATATGACTTAAAAATGAGGGATATATAAGGCGATTGAGGCAAAACTTCCTAACCACTTCTTTTTAAATAGTTTTTAACAGGCATTGCAACATTTCATGACGGAATATTACGGTTTAATGACTGGCCGCATATTCCGGAGGTTTTCAGTCAATGCTCGCTTCAAACGAATCAGTTGCGTTCTGTACATGTTCCATGGGATGGTCTGGTCATATTTCAGCAGCTCATATTAGATAGGACACTTTGGTTCCAACCAAATACCGTGGATTACCTTAGCGCCATGGATATTTGGCTTTGGTGTCGATTCGGCTGGATGGCCGGGCTACACATTCGATCTCTTACGCTTTGGGTTATCGTAATAGATCCACTTTTCATTGCAAGTAATGATTCGGTGCAAAAATGGGACTTTTATAGCGTTCAAGCAGTATTTCAGACATACATAATCGTCTTTCAATGTCTCTTAGCTTCAATTCGAATGGTACCCAATTTCCCTGCTTTTGGTTGAATCCTGCTGCTTTCAAACATTTTGAAATTGCTGGTTGAGTAGCTCCCAATGATTTTTAAAGTTGTTCTTGAGTTTGACAACAATCTTTTTTAGCTGGCATGGGCGATCTTTGTCTTCCATGTCAAAATCATCGCTTCTGAACCGCACAAATCATCTCTCGATCGTTGAAACCGTTGAAAAACTTTCACTGAGAAATCGGTGTGCTGCAGCTTTAGTTTACTGGACGTATATCACGAGTAACACGGACAATGTTAGCCTCCAAGTCGTCAATTATTGCTGGTTTATTTATCAGAATAAACCAGTGACTTCATGTGGCCCAACAGGAAATAAATCAATGATTGCGGTAGCGCACGTAGCATCATCCTGTTGAAACCACATCTCTCCGAATCAATTTCATCCATATTTTCAAACAAAAAATCATGGTAACGATCTCCACTGACCGAAACGCGAGCTCCGGCTTAATTTTTGAAGAAATAAGGTCCGATTATGCCCAGCGTGTAAACCACACCAAACGGTGCATTTTTCTGGATGTAAAGGAGTATGTGGTTGTTGTTGTAGCAGTATGAACAATTTTACAATATTTAATCTGAGGGTTCTGCAATATCAAGTCCAAGAAATTGTGCTACTTCTGATGGATGGGTCCCACTACTGGATGTAGTGAAGTAGTGCTGGCAGAACAGTTGAAAATGTGGAGGGTATCATGAGGACCTTGTCCACATGCTGGGCATAATTTGAGGACGGCACGGTCTATGCGGGATCAGAAGGCATTCAGCCTGTTGCTCCATCCTGATCTTAGTTGTGCCAGAACGAGTCTTGTTTTCCGCGGCAGAATCTTCTCGGCGTCTGCTATCGGTGGTGGGCGACCTCCAAGTACGACATTCATACGGTATCCTGCTACCGCGGAATTGATGGCGTCTCTATGAATGTCGTTCAAAGCTGTCATATACGAGCTGCGATCCAATGGATCCTGCACATACCTCTTTATGCTCTCCTCGTATTTTCTAAGGTCATGTCTGACATGCAACTGTGTGATGTTGAAGTTTGGATGACTCCTCCGGTGACATCCCAGAAAGAACTGTTGCGTCAGCATGTCGTTATGTTCCTTGACCGGTAGAACCTTAGTTTCCTTGTGAAGGTGGTGTTCGAATGTAATTTGGAGGCAGCCTGTGACGGTCATTAAGGCTGCATTTTGACAGCTTTGAATATTTCTCCACTCCAAAGCTCATCAAATTTGTGACCTGTCGCCAAGATGGTGCAGTCGTCCACATAGGTGATAACCTCGACACCCTTTGGGGCCACTGGGAGTTTAGAGAGGTAGAAGTTAAACAGGAGTGGCGACAGGACCCCGCCCTGAGGGACTCCTTATTTAACTCTACGGGGTTTTGAGCATTTGTCTCTAAACTCCACGAACGACTGCCTGCCACTCAGATAATTCACTATCCATCTCTTCATGTTGTTGGGCAATGTGGACTGCATGATGTCGTGGAAGATTGTGGCGTGACTGACTGTTTCGAAGACCTTCGACAGGTCAAGTGCTGGAGTATGTAGGGTCTGTTGGCGGATTGGTCTCACTCCATATTCGACAATTTAGTTTATTAACAAACCAGTTAAGCCATAAATGAGTCTCATCGCTGAAGAAAATTTTGCGATAAAACAGTCATCTATAAGTTGCGCGAATCGATGACTAATTATCAAAGCAAATTTGGATAATTTGGTAGCGTTCTTCAGACGTCATTCATGATGATTTTCCAAAGTATACTGATCATAAATGTCAAAAAGTGAACGCAGTATGACAGTTCGTTTGACAATTAACCCTTTCGTAAGTTTCATATAACCAAGATAGCCTATATAATCCTAGTTCTAAACCTAAACTCCACCATTTTCATTTATATACTTTTAGCTGGAAATAGCCACACCATTTCTAAATACTTTGGATACAAATGAAGCCGATTCTATACCCTCACACACTCCTACTCGCAACATTCTATTATAATATTTACCTATTGGTTATAAAATATTTAATAATTTGCTAATATTTCCATTTAGACAACAACCATCTTTGTGTGACCCTAGAAAAGCCAGCCAACATTAATAAAATAATTGGAATTTTCCATCAGACGACAAAAACAGCGCGATTTGAGTCCTCTGTATGAAAATAGTAAAAGTACGTGTGTTTCTTTTGAACGCGTCAAAATATTAAAATGATGACGATGACTAGAGCAAAATTATGCAAAAGGGTTGTAATTATATTGTATATTTATTTATTTATTATGAACGAGTAGGATATGGAAAAATGTTTCAAAGTTTACCCAGAACGCCACCAAATACAGAAGAGTGTAGAGGCAGGCAGTATAAAATATTACATTCTAATTATTAAGTTTTGTTTTTTTCTCTCTATTTGCGTTGTTGGTAAGGGAAAATGAAAATGAAAATATTTAATATAAACCTGTATGTGGCATTTGTTGAAAGGAGTAAATAAAATGTGAAACAGCAGAATTCTGTGGGAGAAAGATGGTTTATTTTTGATATGAATGTGTAACCTGGTATTTTGTGAAAATTTTTTAATTTGTTTACGACATTTACAACGGTTTCATTTCGTTTGGTTTCCTGTACTTTCATGCCCATTCCCGCTCTCATGCCACATACAGTAACAACGTCACCGCGGAATTTCAAAATGAGTTATTAACGTTTAAACATTCATTATGTAAATTTTTCTTAGACTCTCTTACATTATTAACATACATATGTACGTATATTTCATTTTATTTTACATTTCACGATTTGTATCTTTTTCCCTGTGATAATATCATCATCGTCGTATGTTTAAGGGCTGATTTTTAGTGTATCAGTTTATTTGTTGTTTTTTTTTTGTTGTTTGTTCTTAATATTCGAGAACTGTGTACTTTTTCATTAACCCCTTATTACGTTTCTGTGTGAGATTTGAAAGTGTGTATTATTTGATGAATAATACGAATTGTAATCATAGACATCTCTAGTTGAAAATCTTCATCAAATCTCAGACATCATGTCATTTATTATTTTGCCTGAGAAATTGTTGTTTAATTTTAAGCAAACTCACGCCTCAATAATAGAATCAAATAAACATATACTATTTGTAGTGTTGCTAATATGGCGATTTATTTATAAAAACGTGCATGTTTGTTTGCTTAATCTGACTAGGTATTGGTTAATTTGAATAATTAATGTTTTGACTGTCATTCCATTCAAATAAAGGAAACGTTAGATTCGTTATAGATGGTAGTCAGCGCAAACAACGCACCTTCCAGAGAATTTATCCTGATGAAGCACCTAAAGGTTTTCAAATTAATGTCTGACCTAAAAATCTAAATCCTATCTCTTCTTAATTCCTACAACTCCACAGAAACCGTTTGTAGTCAATGACAATGGAAACAAATCGTTTCCAGCACAATGAAACAGTGTCAGGTTATCTCTCCATTACAGAAACAGAGCTCCTAATCTAGAAAAATATCGCTCAAAATAGTATGCAGAAAAATTATAATTGTCAGGGTACCATGCAGCCAATTCTGGTTACCAATTCTAGGTTGGTAAATTCCAGCATACAGCTACGATATTCACTAATATAAAACTATAGTACAATGTCTAACATGCTCATGTTTCCCGCCATTGTCTTGTATATTGCTACACAAAACTGCATCAAATAAGTGTCCCAATAGCCGAACTTCCAATCCCACCTTTTTTAGAGCAATTGAACCGGTTTCGGATATGACGAAAATCAAGAACTCTCTAATTATGTTTTGCAAGGTACAATTTTCAGATCAGTCATTCATTGAAATGCTGGGATTCTGAAGCTTAGGTTAGGTTCTCAGACAGCCACATAGTGGAGACAGGAAACAGAGCAGCTCACTTGGGTCCAGGCAATAGGTCCCTTTGTGTTACCTGAAAATAAAGATAGAAAAATAGGGACAGATAGAAAAGAAAAGAGAAGGGGACAGTCAGATACAATGAAGAAGTAGAAGAAGTGAAGAGGAAGGAGGTCAGAAAACAGAGAGAGGAGAATGTTAAGCACCAGATAAGTGACAGATATTGGTTCTCTCCGTGAAGATTCCCGTGTTTGGCCTGATTTGGCCAATTGCTATTCCTGACAAAGGCATTTATGCACTCTAGCTTCATGACCGAATGCTCAGAAAGACTATTTAAGGAACAATGTCCCAGAAAACTTAAGCGTAGATCTCCTAATGCCAGAAAATGATAAAGGCAATGAAAAATGGTCTCATCCTCCTCTTTATTTTGACAACTTCTACAGAAGTCTTTATAGGACAGGCCATGTTTCCTCGAATTGTTGCCAATTTAAAGCTTCAGACATTAGAAAATCATCGCTGCCATTAATACCCATTTTTGGTAACCAATCCTAGCAAATCCTTCGATAAAACGTCCAAGAATCTGATTAAACTGTATCCCTTGTGAATCTTACTAGAATCGAAAAGAGATACCGGACTATTCCTGTTGCGATTACGTGATCCATAAAGAGCTCAGTAAATTTTGTGTCGATTGTGCCCCATTCCTTTACTAAAGGAGTAATTTAGAAGTCCCTTACGCATGCCAGAGCCACCAACAGGCTATCTTTAACTGCCTCGTGAAGAGTCTTCTTGTGGATGACACTGGACCAGGAGTTTTCTCCTTTTCGGAGATATGCCCCTTCATTCTGAGAGCTGTTACGTTTGGAGCTCAAAACCTTTTCAGTTGCTGCTGTCTGGGCAGTGCTGGTTCCTTAAACCTGAGGTACTCTCCTGGTATTTCGTGCAATCTTTCTTGTCGAGTTCGTGGGGTTAGCAGTATTCTGGATATCTTAACCAGAATAAATAGCGCTTTATGACTCTTGTTGCGGTAACCCTTCGATTGGTCCTCAGACTTGACGGCCAATTGTTGGGAAGTAGATGCGTTTATGTATGAGAACAGCGGGGTACTGTAACTGTCTCCATACTGGATATGTAAGTTTGTCCTCATTAAGCACGCAAGGCGATAGACGATCTATGCAGTGACGCCGTACATGTATTAGACGAAATTTTATAACCGGCAGTCAATAACCATTCACGTTCGCGGAACTTCCAACCAAATTAAACGTATAAGTCTGGGCAAGGCAGGAGTAAAAGAAATTTAAAATTAAGGAGGGAAAATATTTGGTCTCGAGGGTTTTTGAATTCATTATCTCGAAAGTTGATGGTGCATTACGGAATCCGCATCCACAGAGTTATAGATTCACTAAGTTATGTTTACAAATTGATTCTTCCTAGCTTGTTATTGTCTATGATTTACAAATTATTTTTCTCTTGACATATTTTGATCTCATTGTTGATTGTGGCGCATGATTTTTATGACCACGCTTTGAGTGCAAAGGTAAGAACGCAACTGATTATGAAGGCGAAGAAATGCTGACGATAAGACTTTCTTACAATAGCAATGTAGATAGTACTAAACAAAAAACGACTATAGGGCAATTTGGATGGCAAAGAATTTTGTAGCCCAAGTCCATGAATATTTTCCTACGCTGATATGATGACCAAAAGATCGTCAGAAAATAGCAATGCAAAGCATGGCAAGCATGCGTTATTATGAATAATTTGGCAAATGAAAAGAACTCTAAACTAAGTAGGAGAGATTCCAAAAAAGTTTGCTTTTGGTCCGGTATACTAAAGCCTTTTAATCTATTGTGGTAACAAGGAAGTAATTAAAGTCTATAATCCACTTCAACTCAATGCCAGATTAGTTAGATCATTATGCAAGATAGCAAAACCCATAAAGCTTTATCGAAGGGTTCAAATACAATGAAATCTCCATGAAAGTTTTTGTAGATTTTTTCAGATTGAAAATTAGTATGTTTGTTATGGAAGAGCAGGGAGATATGCATTCAGTATGAAAGTTTAGAGTTCGTAGAACATTTGTTACCCTCTATCTTTTTAAGTTTCATTCATTCTCCCCCAAAGAATATTAAATAATTCATTAAATACAAAATAAGAACATAAATTATTGTAATCACGTAGATCATTAAAGTATAGCGACATATTTGAGCGAGTCAATTACCAATTATAAACTCTTCAAGAAAGCATGAATTCGTCTACTCTGTAAATCTTAGTATTAAATACTCATATTTGGTAGTCAGCTGGAATTAAATTAAAGCAAAATGGAAAACTCCACATTAAAGTATCTAGTAACTCATTGCTACTATCTATATAAGCATGATTTCCAAAATAAAAATACTGGCTCTATGACTTCTCAAATCTAATAGGACAAGGAGATTCCAACAGTTATGTCAAAGAGAGATAACTGGTGACCGATAATTATATTCAAGCTATTAACAGGAATATTACATCCAACAAAAATCAGCCATTGCAGCTAATAAATTTTCTTCTAAACTACTAATCGGACTAATAGACCGAAAAATTTTATACCATAAGGAGAGATACTGCTTTTAACTTGTACAAATGTGTGCATTTTCTAAAAGCTTATGTTACCACTATAATTTTTCAATCTAACCAGTAGTTTCGAAAATACATTTATTACCATTTTTTCTTATCCACCCTAGGTACCTGTAAAATATCTGCAGATGGTGTTGTTAGAAAAGACAGGATACCCTCCATTTTATCATAGAATATCTTGTAATCGATTTACTTGTTTTTGGGTATCATTTCTTTCGAATCTAGAGGCATTGAATAGAATCGATCCATTTCAAATATTGAAATTTTCATAGATAACAAAACCCAAATGAAACAGTTTACAAATTGCTACGTAGAATGACTTTGGAAATTTTAAATATATTAATGCTTTGGTCCTGTGAAATACAAAACTAATGGGTACTCATTTCTCTAATAAAACCTATTCTAACAGTAGTTTTCAGTTAACCCAATAACAAACTATTTTCGTAAAATGCAGAACTATTGCAGAAGCTGCTTTATCAGTTTTCTCATCGCAACGTAGTGAAAGTCGGAAAACAACAGCCCTCAGGGATGACCCCTACTCATGCAAAACATTGTGTTGGAACTAGGAAAATAGGTTATGGGAGGGAGGAAAGAGAGAGTAGTGTTTGTGGACATTCGATTTGAAATTTCCGACGTTGAAAATGACAGGAAAGACTTGAGCGGGAAGTTTGTTCCACATACGGACAGTACGGCTAAAGAACGAATTTTTCCTGTAGTGTGTTATGAGGTCCACTGTCCAATCGACCACAAAGGGATGTGTTCTTGATGAAAAACGTGTATTACGTACAAATCTGCGGGTATCAGGAACAAGTTCCCTAATTTCATCAGAACACATTCCATTGTAGTAACGATAGAACAGTGAAACACAGCCCACATTGCGTCGGTGCTCCAGTGAATCAATAGAGTTGGATACCCTACTGTTACTCCTATACGCGGTCGAGAAGCTCCAAAATAGAATTTGAAGTCGGATATAGGTGGTGTAAATAGTGAGGAGATCAGATGGAGTGAAGTAATTCCTACACCGTTTCAGAAATCCGAGACACTTGAATGCTTCTTTCGACACTTGAAAATGTGTTTAGACCAACGGACATCACATTGTATTTTCATGCCGAGAACATCAAGAGCGTCTGATTCTACAATATTTACACAATCCATAAATACAGATGAAGCAACATAGTCTGTCGTTCGTTTTTGTGTCAACACTGAGTCTTGCGAGTATTGAAAGCGACACTATTCGTCTTATTTCCCCAATCTCCAACAGACTTGGTCTATAACTGAATGAATAAGAATGGCAAATGTTGCTGTCATCTGCAAAAGAATAGATAGGGTTGGAAGTTTGACGAAGAAGGTCGTTTAGAAAAATAAGAAATAGAGTAGGAGAAAGAACGGAGCCTTGCGGTACCCCTGACTTGATCTTGAACTCGTTTGATAATATTCCATCTATAACAACTCGTATAGTGCGATCTCTGAGAAAGCTCGATATAAATCGAGAGAAATTATTACCGACACCAAAAGCAATAAGTTTTGCTAAAAGCGCACCATGCCATACTCTATCAAGCTTTATCAACCGGTACAGTGATTGTTTGGTCATCCTTTAAAAGAGTCGGAATTGAGGAACTAGCATTATCCTTTACTCTTTTAATGAATGACCAAAAGCTTTTATTACCCCGTGTACGAAGGCGTTGCTCGTATAGAGCTTTTTCGCGCCTTAATTAGAAGTTCAGTATTAAGTGCGAACTGTTATTGTATTCCTGTGAGAATCTGTATTTACAATGATGCAAGACTGTTCGTACTTAATACTGATCTCCTCTAATATCCATTTTATCTATTTTAACATTAGGACATGACATTCAGATATCTTCTGTGCACACATTTCAGCCACAATTCTTTAGGGACTTTAAATACCAAGAAGACGGAGGCTACTAGAAGGCTTGAATTCCACATTTCCAAAGTTTACCATAACGTATTCACTTAATTTTGTGAACAATAGTTTCTGCATATGAGATCGTATGTGAAGCCCGGTCCGGAATCGACACCAAAGCTAAATATCCATGACGCTAAGGCAACACTCTGTTGCCTTAGCAAAATGGAGCAAAAATGAAGATATGAGCTGCTGAAATCTGGCCAGATCATGACAGGGAACCTGTACCGAACGCAACTGATTTGAAGCTAGCATTGGCCGAAAATTGCCTAGAAAATGCGGCCAGGCATGAAACCGTAATATTCCATCATGGCATTCCTTTTGGCAAGGAATCCCTATATTGCCCGAAAGGTGTGAAAAGGTCATAGATTGTACAAATGTTTCAAAATAAAAGCTAAAAATTTGATAAAATCCAGCATTTTTAAGTTCTCTATTACCCTAAAATTAACAACACTTTACATATGTAAGTATTATTTCTATTCCTTGGCATTGCCACAGTATTTTCCTTCCTTCCTTTTGTAAAAATTCCTGCTAAAAACAGAAGACTTACTTACTACACGCTCACACAAACAAACATTTATTGTTTTAAATAATTTCAACAAAATCCATCCAAATAAGGGAATGGGAACAACTGAGAGCCAAAGAAGCGAAGAAATGATAATGGTGGTGATGATGATGAACTTGTACACAGGGTTAAAACTAATGTTTGTCTTAATCTTTGATTTGTTTTTCAAATGTAAACGACAGGAATTAATTTAGATAAATGATTTTTGAAGAGGTTTTTATACTTCTTTTGGCAACACTTGTATTCCTGCTGTCTGTCAGAGTCGTCAGCAGTCAAGAGTTTCTAGCAAAGGATGATGAAATTTAAAGAAGCGTTTAGGCATGGCATGAAAATCGTCTTACTTAAGAAGTTTATTCCACTCTGGATGCTACAGAAATCATTATAAATTGTTTTAAGCCAAAACGAAAATAATTTCGTATTGAAATTTGATTTATTTGTTAATTTGTTTGTAATGAATTTTCTCAAACTACCCAAACACTCTATCTTTCTATCTATCTGTTGGCTTCCCCACTCCTTGATTTGTTGGAGTACTTTTTGTAATTTTAAGTATTTAATTGGCTGCATTTCTCAGCCAATTTTCCTTTGCATTGAATTTGGGTAATAAATGATTTTGAATTAGGAGTGAAGTGGAGAGAGAAAGAAGTTGTGGCAAAATGTTTTCTTTTGCACTTCATTTCACTGGGTAATTTTCTTAAGAAATTTAATTTAATTTGTTTAAAATGTAAGAAAAACACAACAACTGGTTTTATCTGGTATCTACGTTTTTTATTTGTTTTATTAAAAATGGTTGCTGTTTTGGAATGGCAGTGGGTATAAATTGTTTCCTTTTGCTGGTTTTGTCTGCTTTTAGCCTCTTAGCTGTTCTTTGAATTGTAAAAAAGACGTTAAAAGAAATAAACAATTGAATAATCATCATCTTTTTTTGTTGGGTGTGTATAGCCTTTGAAGTATTCATAAAGTTTGAATTTGTAATTAATTTCTAATTACTTTTCGTATTTACGAATAATTACTTTTTCTGTACATTACGAAATGAATTAAGTTATTGAATATTTTGTGTAATTATTAGATGTTAACCCCACACCTTACTAATTCTAATTCAGGGAGTGAAACACGGTTTTTTATAAAGAAAAAACTATTTATAAAAAATAGAATTTTAAAAAATATTAGCTGGTCTTTAGTTCCCACATCATTATTTTTTACCAAATTTGAATAAATATTTTTTTAGTCGTCATAATGTCTAGCTATAAATAGAATATTTTCTCTTAAATACATATATGTAATTAGAAAATAGTTTAAAAATAATTTTTTTATCACACAATAGATTTTCACTTAAGGTAGGTCGTTGAACTAATTCTAATTTTAGTTCCCAAAAAATTTTCTCAAATTCCCAACATCATCATCACCACCTCAGAGATCAGTAACCCAAACATTTGAAAATGAAATACACACAATTTGTTATTTAAATACAGTGGCGAGACCGAAATGTGGAAGAGATATAAGATATGACTGAATGATGCTACAATAAATAAATATATTCAAGTTCAAGTTCAAAAATGTTTTATGTAAAAATAAAGTATTTTAAAAGATTCAAATAACACATGTAAACAAATTTAAGTTGAATAATAATTTCTATGACATATTAGAATTATGAATGAAATCGGAAATATGTTTTTTTAACAATGAAAACATTTAGGGTGTTCACATAATACTGGTAGAGTACCTTTTTGGAAAAAAGCAACAGGAGAAAGTGTTAGCTGAATTTAAAGTTATCTGCATTCCGGAATTCTATTAAACAAGATCAAATAAAACAAGCTATTATATTGGATATATGACTTAAAAATGCGGGATTTTTTAAATTTTTAGTTTTTATTTTGAAACATTTGTTAAATATAAATTTATTCAAAGTATTGGCCATTGTTAGCTATGAACTTTTCCCATCTTTTTGGCAACATATGGATTCAGAGCAAAAAGAACTGTTCATATTTTGAGGCCAAGAACGAATCAAGCAAATATCGGATACTCTGTTACAAAGAGCGTTCTGCATCGATCGAAACAAATAGTAGTCGCACGGGGCAAGGTCCAGGCAGAACTTCCCAAACACTTCCTTCTAAATAGTTTTTAACAGGTATTTCAACATGTGGTCTAGCGTTGCCATGATGGAATATTGCGTTTACATGTCTGGCCGCATATTCTGGGCGTTATTCGCCCAATGCTAGCTTCAAACGAATCAGTTTCGGTGCAGGTTCCCTGTAATGGTGTGGACCGAATTCAGTAACTCATAGTAAATAGGACACTTTTGCCAAATATAGAGCATAACCTTAGCGTCATGGATATTTGGCTTTGGTGTCTATTCGGCTGGTTGGCCGGGCTTCACTTACGATTTTTTACGCTTCGGATATCATGATTTTCATTTCGAACACGCAAAATATTTCAATGTCTCTCAGCTTCAATTCGTATGGTAACCAATTTCCCTGCTTTTGGATGAATCCTGCTGCTTGCCAACGTTTTGAAATTGCTGATTGAGTAGCTCCCAATGATTTTGCAAGCTCTTGTTGAGTTTAAAAACAATCTTCATGGAGTAATGCCTCCAATCCTTGGTCTTCAAAATCACCACTTCTGAACCAGCTCAAATCATCACTCGCATTGGAGTAATTGTTGGTCTTCAAACTTTTTTGGCTGACCTGGGCGATCTTTGTCTTCCGTGTCAAAATCACCACTTCTAAACCAGCTCAAATCATCACTCGCGCGTTGAAACCGGTGCTTCGATGAGCAATTGGAATGCTTCAGCGGAATTTTTCACAAACTATAGATGTAAAGCTTCCCACATATGACGCTTTGTTGATAAAAAATTCGACAATTTGAAGCTAACAAATTTTAAATCTCGCATTTTTAAGTCATAGAAAAGATTTATGAGAAGAGGCTCATCAGAAAGGACCTTCATATCTAAGAGGATAATAAACAGTGGTATGTGGAGGATTCATCGTATCAACAATAGTTCATATTTGTATCAACAATAGTGTACTGCCCATGACATACAGACACAAGTGAGGCTATTTTTATCCTGCTTGTGGTCGACTAAAACAGAACTAGAGCAGGCATCTGAACACAACTAAACCTATGGAACGAACACGATTACCATCTCGTAGAATCTTAATATACGTTCCTTTACATCCAAGGAGGCTACATCGGCTACAAGGTGCTGTCTGCAACCTCCTACTATAAAGCAAACGCATGTATCTGAGAGTAAGCTCCTGCAACTATCAACTAGGCTAACAACAGCTCCTGAGCTACAAGTGTCATCCATAGATCGTAAATCAACCTGTGGGGAAAATGTATACGACATATGGATGCTTTTCGGGAAAAATATCTTGCGGACACTACTTGACGAACTCGCATGAAGTGAGAATGATTCTCTTGCTGCGTTCGATGGCGAAAAATGGTTAAAGTGTGTCAAGACCATCGGATGTGCCAACGAGGAGAACTCTGGCTAATGAAGTGGTTTATAACTTTTTTATTTTTGCAATTATTATTTTAAATACAAAATTATATCGTTATGGCCAATTTGTGCTTCTCACATACGTACTCTTTTTAACATATTTTCCATAGGTTAGGTTAACAGGCAGCCGCATGGTAGAGACAGGAAACAGTGCAGCTCACTTGAGTCCAAACATTAGGTACCTTTGTGTAACCTGACATTAGAAATAGAACTTTTCGCAAAATTTCGGGTGTAATAGCCAAGATTTAATTTTGAATGTTGATTTTTAGTTAGGGAATGGTTCTTGGATTGTTGACACACACTCTTTCTTCAAATATAATCAAAGAAAACTGTCAGGAGCTGTTAAATCCGGCGAACGTGGTGTTTGTGAGCGAAATAATGCGTTCCCCGAATATGTCCCTTACCAAAGCCATTGATTCAACTACACTACGTGCTGTGGCTCCATCTACTTGTTGAAACCACAAGTTTGGAGGATTTTCCGCAGCTGGCCTAATAAAATTTTCCAACATCGTCTGATATGGAACCACTTTGACAGAGATTGAAACATACACCTCACCAAACAGTACACTTAAGTGCTGCTCTTGGATTCTCCGTAGTCCAAATCCTACAGTTTTGTATTTAAGAGGAAATGGGCTTCATCGCTCATTATTAAATTGTGAACAAAATCTGGATTTTCTTCTACTTTTTCACGGAAACGAATGCCATAGTCAAGCCGTTCATGGTAGTCTGTCGTCTTTAATTCTTGCACAAGTTGAACTTTATATGGGAACAAGTCTAATGCACTCAAAATTCTCTGCAGTGACCGCCGTAATAGCCTAAGTTGTGTGAAACGTCTTCTTGCTGATGTTGTGGGACTATGCTGTACACTCTCCCGTACACGTTCAATATTATGAGCACTATTCACGGTAGGTGCTCTTCCGGCACCAGGAAGGGTCTTACAGACCCATGTTGATGAAAATTTCAAATCAAATGGTTTATTGCTGACGCTGCAGCTGCTATTCGCACAATAAAATGACGACGATATCAACACAATGGATTCTTCTTCGCAAAATGCTGAAAAACAAACAAAGAAAATATAATAGTTAAATATGATATGTATATAAATCGACCTCCTGGATCAAGTAACTTTTCGTACGATGCTGAGATTGTAGATTTCTCCTCTTATTCTGCTACGTTTTCAACTTTAAAGCATCATAATATGGAACTCGGTATAGAGGACTAGACGATCGAACGAGGAAGCTCGAGGAACATGAGAGAAGGCAAGGATATCAGAATCAAAATCGGTACATAATCCTTCCGATGCCGGCGTTCCTCGGTTGATCTCGACCACAGAAAAATACGATGAATCAAAGCGGCAGGTTAATGTAATCCTGACAGTAGTGAGATGTGTTTGCATCTTTTAAGTCCTATAAATCTTCAGGATGAGGTTGCATATTCCCAGCTTTTATCCATCAATCGGTATCAGCCATGGCTTATTAGGATCTTTAGTAGTAGCCTGGAAACAGGATACCTTCCATATGAAGGTATCCTGTCGGAAAAAGATAAACCTTTACAAAAAAAACTATTATATACCGAACAGTCTGTCATCGTTTGTACTGAAAACACTGGCTTTATATTGAGTCAAAGCTGATTAATTCTTATTCAATGCGATCGAGTTATTTGGCTATATATAAACCGGGAAAAGCGTCTTTTAATAACATTTATTAAAATCAACACAGATTCAACATGATCCCATTGCAGCACTCCGATAAGCAATCTCTGAGATAAATAATTTGTCAAACACTGTGAATTCCCCAAATACTAAATGCTATTCATTCACTCACTATTCTTTGAATATTTATTTATATACATTTGAATACAGCATTTATTTATGAATACTAAATTTAAAAATAATCTCATATCCATATCCAATACTTGTTTTGTATCATGAAACACACAAAATCTTTAAATTGTATAAAAAGCTGAGTATTTCCAATGGAACATCACAAATCCAATAAAGAGTGCAAGTAAGAAACATTAGGAACTCTTTTTCGAAATTTCCTTTACACAAAAAAAAAACACTTCCTCAACAAAATGAATCAAGCCTGTTTGTATCATAGAGCCAATCAAGTGCAGAGACACGATGCTGAACAGATAATTAAGGAATATTCTAATATTCTACAATGGCGTTCAGATGGCTCAGATGCTTTGCTGGATGTTGGTTCAGGTTCTGGAGATGTTTTAATGGATTTCATTTATACCATAATGCCGCCAAAGTTTAAGAGAATTGTGGGTTCGGATATTTCCCCAAAAATGATAAATTACGCCAAAAATGTTTACAACTTAAAGGAGAGATGTGATTTTAGAGTCTTGGATATTGGCACAGAGAGAGATATACCAAATGATATGAAGCAGCAATTTGATCATGTTACATCTTTCTATTGCTTACATTGGATACAAAATCAAAGGTAATTGTTGTTTGTTTAAATTAGTTTAAAATTATTGCATTACTTAGGAATGTACTTGTATTTTACAGACAAGCTTTGCAAAACATTTATAATCTCTTAAGAGTCGAAGGCGGTGACTGCCTTTTAGTATTTCTGGCTGCTAATCCGATTTTTGATGTCTACAAACTGCTAAGTAAATCTTCCAAATGGTCTAACTACATGAAGGATGTAGATCAATTCATATCACCCTTGCACTATTCCAACGATCCAAAACTGGAGTTCTCTGCCATGCTTAAGGCTGTGGGATTTTCAAATGTACATGTAGAGTTAAAGCATAAAGTATATGTCTATGAGGGACTAGAAATTCTTAAAGGTAAGATAATTTAAATAATAATTTTAAAATATATTAAATTTTAAGTTTCTTTCCTTAGACAACGTCAAAGCAGTTTGTCCCTTTTTGGATCGCATACCACTGTCTTTGCATGACAGCTTTATGGATGATTTTATTAACATTGTTACCAGTTTGGATCTTAGGCAGGATCATCATTCCAACGAATTAGACTACACATTTAATTCACCTTATAAGTTAGTGATTGCCTATGCCCAGAAGTCTCCCAGAAATGTCAGAGCCAGTATAAGTGATATGATTAGCCCTTCAAAAGTGGAAAAGGGTTTAAATTAGTTTAATATTATTTTGGTTTAAATTGTGATAGAAAATGTTATTATAGTTTTAGATAAAGTGGCAAATGAATAAATAAATGTGCTTAAATGATATTCAATTATGCTATGTGGTTTAATTTAGAGTACAGATCTGATTATTCGCAATGCAATGATGTACAATACGTCTCAACCTTCCTAAAGGGTTTAATTGCAGACACAAAGACACACATTGCAAAATCATTTATGTTAGACGGCTGATAGAAGCCCTACTTAAGAAGGCATATTAGAAGGTCATCCGTTGAAGGTCTGTAAGTAAACCTGCCTCGCAATGCCTCATAAAATGTGAATGAAATTGTTTAGAAGGTGAAGAAAAGTCCTTCTAGCTCATCTTCTGCAAGAAACGAGAGCGGAATGGGTATCAGATCTTACAAAATGTTATGTATTGGTCTGCACAAACATAAAGGTCATATTTTGATCAATAGCAGACTTCGTAAAACAGTTATATTTAGGCAATATTGTGTTTTTAGTGTATATTTTCTCTCTTTATAGTGCATATTATAAGCACATATTTTTAATTTTTTAGTGCATCTAAAATATAATACTGGTAAATTGAGAACAGCCGAATATCGCAAAATTTTCACGAAAATGTTTCGTCATTACAGTTTATGAAGATAGTGATGATTGTACTGGAGCGAATGATAAAACCCATTGATAAAATGTTGCTCCTTGAACCGGTTTCCAAGACATAGCACACTTAAGTATTAGCTACTAAAAAAATAAAAACAAAACTGATTAGATACCCCAACCATTAGATCGCCAAACGAAATCCACCCTTTTAAAACATTGTTAAAATCGAACTTTGAGTACACAAAACTAAATAAACAAAACGTTAAAAAGGCAACACTAACCCAACACCGTAGGAAAATAACTGTAATTTAACAAAATCCTCATAGTTTCCGCTTATATCATTCCTCTTACCAACACACGAGTATCATTCGTAAATAACAGGAGTATCTTTTATATCGTAAAAACAAAGTGATTTTAATGGATTCACACACAGTCATACGAGTATAAGTAGTCACTAACTATTTAAGAATGTGTATGCAATTACTTGTGTACTATAGAGTTTATGTAAAAAAGGGTTAGCCTTAGCTAAAATGTGGGGAAAAGTTTTTAGTATTCAAACCAGTCTAATATTGAAATAACGACTGTTCCGATTCTAATACACATACACACATGGTGAACACAAAAAATCGATGGCGGAATTTTGTTCGCCTGGACCCACAAAACGATTCTCCTTTCCAGATATTGGGATAGCCGAAATTTGAGCTTGATTAAATTACGCATAGTAGCGCACGTAGAACAAGTGAGGTTGCAAAAATCAAAAATTCCATGTGCCCTTAAAAAATATTGAACAAACCTTTTTTAAAGTAAATTGTCCAACGATTTCAGATATGCTACTCTTATTACAATCTGATTTTTGGTTCAGAAGATATAGCCCTTCAAAGTTGACTGATTTTTAGTTTTCAAAAAAAACAGACCATTTTTAGGTAATTTGGTCCGCTTTCAGATACAATATATCGAAAACTATATAAAGGATCGTCATTATTTTTGATTCTATTGATAGATATTTATTAGAAAAGAATAAACATGTATCTACCAACTATCCATTTTTTCAATGTTTCTTAACTTTGATGGAAAATAAAAAAAAACTATCAATTTCTATATTTGCCATATTTTCAAAATATGTTCTTTAATTATTCCTTTACCTAATGATAAAATTTCAATCCAAAAATTTCATTCCAAAAGTGACACATATAACCGTGAAAAACCAAATAAAACAAGGCGTATAACCATTTTCAAACACTCATATCATAGGCTGATCAATTGTCTATCAATGCCTTTTAAATTTTATCTTATTTGGTTCAAAAGTTATGATTTTTACAACGAAAAAACTTAAATGGCGCCACTGTGCGACTTTAACCAGTGCCGCTCGTCGCTCAAAGTTTTTACATGGGAAAAAAAATTCATATTTTTCAGAAACAGAAAGCGGACGCAAATCGCGTCCATTACAAGGACGTACTTTGCTTGCAGCGTTTTGAAGTTTCCTAAGGAATGCCCACGAAAGTGTAGTTTGTACGGTAAAGTTGTTCTGCCACCAAATATTGAGCCACCTGAGGCTCTTTTAAGTAACATTTCCGGCGCCACTCCGATTTCCAAAAATATCCGAATGTACAACTCATGCTTTCAAATGAC
Organism: Calliphora vicina; assembly: GCF_958450345.1. NCBI lineage: Eukaryota > Metazoa > Arthropoda > Insecta > Diptera > Calliphoridae > Calliphora > Calliphora vicina. The sequence goes on along the minus strand of NC_088781.1, from coordinate 55,918,307 downwards.
GTCCTTCGTCCACTTTTAAAGTTAAAGGCCAAATGTACCACAGAATTGGATCATTGCTACCGCTTCCCAATGATGATACCTTAAAATTTGTTTCACTGGAAATGAAGCTACAGAAGCCGAACGCTATTGACGAACATGCGTGTGCTTTTGTTGGACACCGGAAATGGAAAAATTCCAAATGCAAATGAATATTAAAGCCATTGTCGACAAGGTATTCCCAAGTCTTACAACCAACTACAAAAATTCGGATTGATTGTGGGAACGTGTAATGTTGGCACCAGAAAATGATTTTAACAAGCTCAATGAGCAAATTCATTTGAAACTGTCCGGCGAAACAATGACATACAAATCGATTGACACAGTAATGAACGAAGAACAAGCCATCAATTATCTTACTAAATTTTTGAATTCAGTCGGAATGCCAGCACATGTATTAACATTGAAGGTTGGATCACCGATAATGCTTCTCCGCAACTTAAACGCTCCAAAATTACACAACGGGACAAGATTGGCCATCAAAAAATGTTCACCAAATTTAATTGAGGCAACAATCATCGATGGCATATTCAAAGGCGAAGTCGTACTGATGATTTCCAACGACTTACCATTTGAATTTAAACGGCCCCAGTTCTCTTTTAATTTTGCCTTTCCTATAACCATTAACAAAGCACAAGGCCAATCATTGACTATTGCTGGCATACATTTGGAAAATTCATGTTTTTCACACGGTGGCTTGCTCCCGAGTTGGCACACCGAATAATTTATATATGTATCTTTACTTCAAACAAAAAACAAGAAAATTGTATATCCTCTGGCCTTAACATGAATTAATAAATATAATATCCCGTTTGCCTTAAATTCATTCGTTTCTTTTTTTTAAGGTCAACTTTGTCATATGACCACCTCATCGGCCATCATCTGGCTACAGATAATAAGTGTTTTCTAAGGGCCAGTAACGCGGACCGGGTTCAGCTAATTCATAATAAAATTCATTCAACCTTTGAATGGTTAAATTTTTGTTAATTCAAATCTTATTCAAATTTCTTCTCTCAATTTATTTTTGTTATTAATAATTTACAAAATGAATTGAAAAAAAAATAGTTTAAACTTTAAAGTCTATTCTATTCATTCAATAAATACAGACTTGAACAATTTAAGAAGGAATTATTTCTATAAAAATACGTTTGAATTACTAAGGAATGAAGTCAATGAATTAAGTTGTAATGAAATAAATATTTAAAGGAATGGAATAAGAAGAATGAATTCATTCTAATTCACACTATGATTGTACTGAAGCTGAAACGCATGAATTTTCATGATTAAAGAATGTTTTTGATTATTTCTTCATATCTTCATCCAATCCATTAAATAGGCTTTACTTATATATTTCAATTGATATTTATAGACTTTTCAGGAGTAGTCTGTTAAAATAAATCCCACATTAAACTAAGAAAATAATTTTGAAACCCCTATTAATAGCTCACACATACTTAAGCAGACACTTGAAAAATTATTTAAAGTTTATCTGTTTACTTTATTGTTGTTTGTTTTTTAAAAGAAAACTTTGCATATGTTTAAATAAAATTGAATTTGAATTGTAAATAACAACTACAACAGCAATAGCAAAAAAAACGGCAACAGTAAAGCCAGCCAAAACAAAGAAAGGGGTAATAAAATCTTAAAAACTTTTATCCAAACCAACCCAATACAACCAAATGAACAACAAGTTGTTAAAACAATGACGGAATAGACTCAACTGAAATCGCACGACTACTTACGGGTACCAACCTACATGAACTTGGGAACACAGAAAAGTGGAAATGAGTTTTTAATGTCCCAAAAGGGAATAACTAAGTATGTAAGTGCCAGTGTATTTTAAAATCAACAAAAGGAAAAGGATACAAACAATACATTGTATTGTATTGTTACACATAAAAAGCATAGCATACATTTAGGCAGCAGTCGAAGGGGTTGTGTGTGTGTATAAAGAAAGGGTTTTAATTGTAGGATTTAAAATACAAAGTAAACCAATGATTTGTTGTTATTGATTAAAACGGACATGTATTCTTAGTAGAAATTTGAATGCCACACAAACTCATTCCAAGGGCCTTTAGCCAAGGAATATAAAATACTAATAAGGATTTAAACATATGTGTGTGTACTTGTTTATAAGAAAGAGTGTGTGTTAGTAAACATCAACTAATCGTTAAAAACTTAAAAGACTTATTTGTTTTTCCAACTACGTATGTGTAAATGAGAATGTAATGGGATTTTTCTTTTCAAAATTCTACCCTCCACATACATATGAGTAATAGTTTAATAAAATCTTATTCTTAAGTTAATATCTATCGTTGTAAACACAAAACCATATATATCCTTCCTTATCCTGTTTTTTTTTAGTTCTGTTTCAGTTTCTTATGTTGCTTCTCTGTTGTTGCGTACTTTGCTAGTGATGAGTATTTAAAAGTTTTCTTTTGTATTTGATGAATATTTAATTAAGCATAAGAAGCCCTGCTCTGTTGTTTCTATTTATTGTTTTTTACTAAAAAAGCAAAAGATTGGGTTTTTTTAAACAAAACTTTAAACCTTGAAGAAAATAAATATTGAATTTATTTGTAACAAATGAAAAAAAAAAAACAAATAAAATCTTATGACGAAACTTCTGGCTGTAGCAAACTAAATATTTGAAATCTTTCTCGAATTAAGACTTAACACGAGATAGTAACAGGAATGGCCAACACCGGTTAAATGTAGGTGATATTTTTGTGCGCTTAAGGGAATGGTATTTTTCTAAAAGTGGAAAGTTCTCTGAAAGCTATCCACTTTAATATAGCCAGAAGTGATTCCTTTACTGAATTTCCCAAGCAGCTCACTACTTCCGCCCATTGATAAAATATTCCCTGGTAATATCGCCAAGATTACCCAATCTGACGAGAGCTAGAGTGACAAGGCGTTCGCTTTGCTGAGTAACCTGAATGGCACTTTAACACTGGTGCGTCTCGGCTAAAATCAGCCTGCAATCCGAAGACCCGAAACATCAGCGAAGAAATTCACGATAGGAGACATAACTACATCACAGAAGTCAAGGAAGGCTTAAACGTTGAACGTCCTATTACTGAATGGCCAAACATCCAAGCACATTTTGAGAATGCTGCCAGAGAGAGCATATTGGTTACAGAACACCACGGAAAAAGTAATGGATATCTGATGACACTTGGCATTTGATACAATCAAGAAGAGATTTTAAATCTAAACTTAATGCAGCCAGAATTTTAACGGAGAAAGTTGCGTTGTGAGAAGACTACAGCCGGCAAGACAAACAAGTGAAGCGAAGCGCTAAAGGAGACAAAAAACAATTTTACACAAAACTCGCACGCGATTCCCAAAAAGAAAAGAAGAGCACAGACCAAGATATCTTTATGATATCACCAAAAAGCTCACTGATAAAAACTTTGGAACCACAAAGCCTTTCAAGAACACCGAGGGAGTGTTAACAACATCCCGGTCGGCACAACTTGAAATATGGAGACAACACTACTCTAGCTTGCTGTCCAACCCACCCTTTGCTACTAAAAGCAAGTGTACTTGCCCTAGCCATAACGTAAGACAAGATATCCCAATTGAGGCTCCCGAATTTTTTACGCTGTCTCAGCTATAAAGGCAAATAAGGCCTGAAGCAGATAATTAACATTGCACCTGAAATGATCAAAGCGAACAACCAAACATAATCATCCTTCCTAAAACTACTGATCCAAACCTTCTGGTCTACTAACGAATTGGATCCCCAGCTCAAAGAAAGTATTATCGTAAACATTCCCAAAAACTGAGACATTACGGAATGTCAAAATTGGAGAGATACTTATAACCATTCTCAGCGTAGTAAACAAGATCATAGCACACATTATAAATAACGGAATATCCCAAGCTATTTGGCCAGAGGCAAGAGCAGCTAAGGCCATGACGGCTATGTATGTCTGCAACAGAGCCATAGGCACTAGATGGGGTTATAGACCCTGGAACATGAATTGGCTACTAAACCTATATTATTTTATGGGGTCTCTGTCTGGTGGAGAGCAATGCATAGGGCCTCTAATAGCATACTTTTTTAAAGGGTATTAAGACGAATGGCAATCCTGATAACAGGGGCATTGCGAACTACGGCGACGAAGTCACAGATATATGGTATCTAGAGAACGAAGCGGCAAAGGCTGGTCTAAGGATAAACACCGCCAAGAACTGGATGATGTAGCATCAATAGTCAATCAATATTAAGTCCAATATGGAAATCAACCGTCATCTCTTTCAACACCAAGATAAAGTTGTTCAACAGCTGTGTCAAATCCGCGTTCCTATATGCCAGCGAGACGTGGAACGCGACGAAGTCGCTTTTTACTCTACTTAATTCCAGTAGATCCAATGGCCAGGAAACTGGCACTAAACACGGCCTTTAGGCTCAACGCCTGCAACGCATGGAATTTTAGATCCTATGGACATGCCTGCGTAATAGGAAGCTTACAAAATCTTCCTGATCATATTGATTACTGCATCCCCAAAATCTCAATCCAATCCAGTATGAAGCCTGCTGATGGTCTCACCGTCGATGAAATGAGGCTATCAATCTATACGGATGAGGCTATCAATCTATACGGTGATTATATAAATTCCTGAATTCATAATAAGAATATCCTTTATACTCCCAAATGGATGCAGCATCCTTCAGGCCGAGATATCGGCCATAAGAAGAGCGGAAAATTGGTTCAGATATTACAGTGTATCTGATAGAGATATCCGTATATATACTTGCAGTAAATCCGCATTTAAATCCCTGGTAGGTGTTTATACAACATTGAACATGGTCCAGGAATGCCGGACATACTTAAATGAGATGGCGAGACATTCGACAGTTGTACTCACATGGGTACGTGGACACAGGGATAATGAGGGCAATTGTATTGCTGATGACTTGGCGGGAGAGGAGCCTTGATGTCGGACGACGAAATAGACTTCCTCTGCGGAATCCCGCTGTCTACCTGCAAGGAACTGATACATGACGCATATTACGAACTTGCCCAAGCAAGATGGGGTAATGAATCCACCTGTGCCACCACGAGGATGATATGGCCTGCGTTGGACTGTAAACTACTTCTGTAGAAGTTGTCAGAAGCAGGAAGAGACCATCCTACACTTCTTCTGGAACTATTCGGTACTGGGTGCTCTACGTGCCAGGCTTTAAGGTGGGCGATTCTTTAGTACCCTCTCCGGGTTATCTGTGAAGGAACTAAGGTGTATAGACGCCTTTATCAGGGAAAGCGGATGGTTGATAAGACCGGACATGCAAATTGTACCTATTAGGGATCCACCAACCCATGATGGTCTGCATTATTCGAATTCTTTGAGTTCTCAACCCCTCTCCTCTTTCTTTTCTCTTTTTATCTACACTCTACTATTGAAAATTTCATTATAACTTAATCTATAGATTTCCCTTTTCTTTAACTTATATTTCCCTTTTCCTTCTTTCTGTTCTCATTTTTCTTCTTCTATTGGACCCAGTTCACGTACGAGACGAAGGTTTTGGGCGGCTGCTTGAATACCATAGCATAAGCTATTTTGCCGGAACTTCGGCAAGAGCAGGCTGGGTTCCGTCCACAAAAGCCTTCGACTGATCACATCAATATCTCGCGGATGATTGCGGAACAATACAACGAGTGGCAGTCACCTTTGGATATGGTCTTTATCGACTTCGAAAAATCTTACGATATTCTTAAAGGTATTCCACCAAAACTTATAAAAGTTATCCAATCACTCTATAAGAATGTTTGTTGCCTAGCAGTGCATGACAATATCCTAAGCAATCGTTTCGAAGTTCTTACAGGAGTCAGCCAACGATGCGTATTATCGGCTTTGTTGTTCAACATTGAGCTTGATGCAACTCGAGCTAGCAGAGGAATTAGATTAAGCCTCAATGAACGCCTTGAATGTCATGAATATGCAGACGACATCGGCTTACTTAACATAGCCATCGCTATATGATATCAAAACTCAAGGCTCTAGAGAACGAAGCGGCAAAGGCTGGTCTAAGGATAAACACCGCCAAGAGCAAAAGCATTCGATCTAACACCATAAATACCAACATATTCCAAATACTCAATGTCGAACTGGATGATGTAGCATCAATAGTCAATCAAGCATTCGGCATGTTAAGTCCAATATGGAAATCAACCGTCATCTCTTTCAACAACAAGATAAAGTTGTTCAACAGCTGTGTCAAATCCGCGTTCCTATATGCTAGCGAGACGTGGAACGCGCTGCCACGTGACATAAATGCTGTCCAGGTATTTGCAAACCGATGTTTGCGAAGAATTATTCCGATATTCTGGCCTGCAACAATATCAAACGCAAATCTATGGAGCAGAACAAATCAACGGCCAATATATAAATACTCAATAGAAAATGGCGATACTTTACGCAGGCCCACAACAGACATAGCTAAATTCAGAATTTGCTAGACTCCCCAGGTAGTTAATCTTCAACTGCACGAATATTTGATAAAAATTTAAAAATTTATGGTTTTTATACCCTCCACCACCATAAGTGGTGAATGAGGGTATATATAAGTTTGTCATTCCGTGTGTAACATTGAGAAATATTCATATGAGACCTAACAAAGTATATATATATTATTGATCCTTATGAAATTCTAAATCGATTGAGCCATGTCCGTCTGTCTGTCCGTCTCTGTAAAACACGCTCACGTCCAAAATACGCAAAGAAACATAGTAGATTTGCAAGAAAAATGTTTATTACTGTCCTAAGCAGTTTCTTATTGAAAATCAGCGAAATCGGTACAGTGGAACCAAAGTTATGAATTAAAATGTGGGACAACCTCAAAAAAAAATTGATAATTTTCACATATTTTTGGATGTTTTTTGTAAATATATTGCAGCTAATATCATACAATTTTGCACTCGTTACTTTTATGATAAAAGGAGTAACTCTGGTGAAAATTATAAGAATCGGTCCATGATTTCTCCTAGCCCCCATACAAATTACTTCCCGAAATATGGTTCTATGGTCTATAAATGCCTACAGAATAGGAATATCCATATAAAATTCAGCAAAAATAAGTTTTGTGGTAAAAAAAAATTATATTACAAAATTTTTCGTCGATCGGCCATATTTGACCATAGCCCTCATATAAAGTACACTTCCGAAAATCTCTTAAATAAGCATAAATGTCTTATAAATGTCTTACAAATAATCCCCATATATACCAAAATCGCTGTACCTAATTCTATGAAGATCGGCCGATAATTGGTTATAGCTCCCATATAAGGACCACTTCCGAAAAACACAATAACCTACATAAATATCTAAACAATATCAATATCAAAACAAAATTTCACACACATCCGTAGTTTATATTTAGAAATCATACTACTGGATTTTGTGAATATCGGTCCATATTTGACCATAGCTCCCATATAAGGTCCACTTCCAAAAATCAGTTAAGTACTCATAAATCTCATATAAATACATTTATAATGCTAAAATTCGACAAAAATTATACTCATATATATAGACATCACTGTACCAAATTTTATGCAGATTGGCCGATAATTTTTCATAGCTCCCCTATAAGGCCCATTTCCAAAAAAAAAAATATTAACCTTAAAAAATATTAAAAACATATCGATATCAAAATGAAATTACGCACAGATCAGTAATTTGTAACCAGTAATCATACTTCTGGATTTTGTGAATATCGGTTCATATTTAACTACAGCTCCCATATAAGTTCCACTCCGGAAAATCTCATAAATTTCATACAAATATAGTTATCATGTTGAAATTCAAAAAAAAATTTATTCAATATATACAAAAATCGATGTACCAAAATTTATGATGATAGGCCCATAATTGGTCATAGCATCCATATAAGAACCACTTCAGGAAAACACATTAACCTGCACAAATATCCATAAAAATCTATACTGAACCAAAATTTTATACCGATCAGTAATTTATATCCAAGAATCGTACTACAAGATTTTTTAAATATTGGTCCATAATTTGGCCTAGCTCCCATATAATGTCCACTCTTGTTAATAGCGTTGTTTATATGAAATTCTACAAAAATAGCCCTTAAATACTTAGGATACATAATAGGTCATAGCATCCATATATTAAACCAAAATAGTACACAGATCAGTAATTTGTATTCAAAAATCATAATACTGAATTTTGTGAATATTGGTCCATAATTGGCCACAGCTCTCATATAAATACATAAAAATCATGTAAAAATATTTTATGACAATCGAATCATAATAGGTCATAGCTCCCACAACCAAATATTTTGAAATTTGTCTAAATATATTCGTATACCCTTTTTTATACCCTCCACCACCATAAGTGGTGAATGAGGGTATATATAAGTTTGTCATTCCGTGTGTAACATTGAGAAATATTCATCTGAGACTCAACAAAGTATATATATTATTGATCCTTATGAAATTCTAAGTCGATTGAGCCATGTCCGTCTGTCTGTCCGTCTGTCCGTCTTTGTAAAACACGCTCACGTTCAAAATACGCAAACAAACTTAGTAGAGTTGCAAGAAAAATGTTTAGTATTGTCCTAAGCAGTTTGGTATTGAAAATCAGCGAAATCGGTACAGTGGAACCAAAGTTATGAATGAAAATGTGGGACAACCTCAAAAAAAAATTGATAATTTTCACATATTTTTGGACATTTTTTGTAAATATATTGCAGCTAATATCATAAAATTTTGCACTCGTTACTTTTATGATAAACGGAGTAACTCTGGTGAAAATTATAAGAATCGGTCCATGATTTCTCCTAGCCCCCATACAAATTTTTTCTCGAAATATGGTTCTATGGTCTATAAATGCCTACAGAATAGGAATATCCACATAAAATTCAGCAAAAATAAGTTTCGTGGTAAAATAAATTATATTACAAAATTTTTCGTGGATCGGCCCATATTTGACCATGGCCCCCATATAAAGTACACTTCCGAAAATCTCTTAAATAAGCATAAATGTCTTATAAATATCGCTATCAAGTTGAAATTCGATATAAATAATCCCCATATATACCAAAATCGCTGTACCTAATTCTATGAAGATCGGCCGATAATTGGTTATAGCTCCCATATAAGGACCACTTCCGAAAAACACAATAACCTACATAAATATCTAAAAAATATCAATATCAAAACAAAATTTCACACAGATCCGTAATTTATATTTAGAAATCATAATATTGGATTTTGTGAATATCGGTCCATATTTGACCATAGCTCCCATATAAGGTCCATTTCCAAAAATCAGTTAAGTTCTCATAAATCTCTTATAAATACATTTATCATGCTAAAATTCGACAAAAATTATACTCATATATATAGATATCACTGTACCAAATTTTATGCAGATAATTGGTCATAGCTCCCCTATAAGGCCCATTTCCGAAAAAAGATATTAACCTTAAAAAGTATTAAAAACATATCGATATCAAAATGAAATTACGCACAGATCCAGTAATTTGAATCCAGTAATCATACTTCTGGATTTTGTGAATATCGGTCCATATTTAACCATAGCTCACATATATGGTCCACTCCGGAAAATCTCATAAATTTCATACAAATATAGTTATCAGGTTGAAATTCAAAACAAATTTATTCAATATATACAAAAATCGATGTACCAAAATTTATGATGATAGGCCCATAATTGGTCATAACCTCCATATAAGAACCACTTCAGGAAAACACATTAACCTGCACAAATATCCATAAAAATCTATACTGAACCAAAATTTTATACCGATCAGTAATTTATATACAAGAATCGTACTACAAGATTTTTTAAATATTGGTCCATAATTCGGCATAGCTCCCATATAAGGTCCACTCTTGTTAATAGCGTTGTTTATATGAAATTCTACAAAAATAGCCCTTAAATACTTAGGATACATAATAGGTCATAGCATCCATATATTAAACCAAAATAGTACACAGATCAGTAATTTGTATTCAAAAATCATAATACTGAATTTTGTGAATATTGGTCCATAATTGGCCACAGCTCTCATATAAATACATAAAAATCATGTAAAAATATTTTATGACAATCGAATCATAATAGGTCATAGCTCCCACAACCAAATATTTTGAAATTTGTCTAAATATATTCGTATACCCTTTTTTTATACTCTGCTTCTTCACTTAAGTTTAAAAGGGAAAAATGTTGATCCAAACGTATTAACTAATTATTAAGTATATAAATTGTTAAATTTCATACGTTCTAATAAGAATTTCAGTTATAAATTGCTGAATTATATACAATTGTTTGTACATTTGAAATAAAATATCTTCTGCGTAACTAGTCTTACTAACAATTGTTATATTATTTCAGTTGTTATACTATCATATTTAGGTGGGGGGTATTTAAGATTCGGCACGGCCGAATATAGTACTCTTACTTGTTTTTGCTGATGGTTCATTATAAAAGATCCGCTAAATTTCAAAATTGTAAAATTACCCAACATATTTGTTAAAGATATTTGATTGGAAAAGGTTTTTATCATCATTGTCGAATATCGAACGAAAAGATTTTAGCTGTAAGAAAAGATCCATACAATTGGACATTAATTTTAATGTGTTTTCCTTAATGATTATTCGAACAGCCTTCAAATTTTTATTACCAACGTCTTCAAATGAATTTTCCAGCATTCAAAGGTTTCACATTTCTGTTTACCAAAGTTGTTTATGCGGTTTAATAAGAAACTCAAAAGAAACTCAAAAGAACAACAAAAAGTAAAATTGTAAAAGAAAATAAATCCCTTTTCAAATAAACCAAAATCAATTAATGAGTTTAAAGATGGTTGGTGCCTGTTTTTGTTTCAATTTTTTTTCTCCTTCTGCTCTCAAAACCATATTGAATGGGCCACAAAATAATTAAATCTTTGGCAAAAGAAAGAATAACATCTATTTTGGGTAAATGTTTGAGAAGAGAGTGTGTGTGGGTGCATTACACCTGATAAACTAAGTAAAACACCTTCATCCCTTTTCTTTTGCCAGTAAAACCAACAACAAATTAAAAGAAATACATGTAAAAAAAGTAATTATCAAAGTAAATGAATTTTTCAAAACAAGTTTTTTTCATCTTTTTATCAAAAACACCAAAAAAGTTGTTTTTTTTTCTTCTGTTAAACTTAAATATCCAGGAAATTATAAAATAATATTTCGCGTGCTGCAACATCCATCCAAATTGAAGCACCACCCAGCAGTTCTGGGTGACAGTCCCGAACTGGTGATATTACCTACCTTTTATGATGACCACTAGTTACATAATTAGCTACGCGACTAGTTGTTTAACATGCGCAGGGGTTCAATTGATCCCACACAGATTACAAATAGCTAGTCTGTAGTAGTCAATGCATTGGATTGAATCTACGTAACTCGTCACTTGCTCAGCTACATAACAAGTTATTTTAACATGTACGGGTGCTAATTGACCTCAAATAGTCATTTAAAAAGACCTAAACATTCCAATAACCGATTGCTTGTAAACAAAATTTCCTCCGTCTACTCTTCAATAGATTACTTTTTAAAATGCAGTACAAAATACAAGTTTAAAGTGACTACACTCTAGATTACTTAGAGGCACTAAAGTGACGAAGTGACAAGCAGTACAAAATAAACAATTAAAGTGACTACACTCTAGATTACCTAGAGACACTGAAATAGCAATTGACTTCACTCTAGATTACCTGGGATGTTTAAAGTAACCAATTGACTTCTCTCTCTCAAATGTCCCAAAATATGTAAATAAAAGTCAGCCACGGGACAATTACTGTCTCCAGGGATGCATTGACTACTTGTAAATCTACTGGGCAACCACCCTACTTCCCTTTTGACTTTTTTCCATTTGTTTCGCGTACCATTTTTTTTCCATGTTATTGTTAGTTGGTTTTAATTTTTCCTTTATTTTTGGTGTGTTAAAAAATTAATTAAAAATATATTTTTTTGTTACTTTTTTTTCATAATTCTCCTTTTTGTTGTTGTTATATGTTTGTTATTTTGTTCATTATTTATAAACGTGGATAATGAGCCCCTAAGCTGATTTTCGCTTATACAAAATACGAGTGAGTTTTCATTCATTCACCAACCAATATTCGTTTAATCACAAAATGAACAAAAACAACAAAAGAAAATTACTTCAAACAGTGATGTACTCGTGTTGGGTTTCGAAACCACATAACAACAGCACTTTTCTTCTTTTTTTTTTTTTTGTTTTCTCCAATCAATTATTTTAAAAATTAAAAGAAAATAACGAAAAATTTATTAAATTAAAAGTGCACACAAAGATAAACAGATTTTTTTTCCAAAAGTTTTTTTTGCGTAATTAATCGAAATAATGAAAGAGATGTGATGTAAGTATATGGAAAATGTTTTCAAACGTTTTAACCAACATTTTTAATTGATATATTTGTTTTTTCAAGTCCACCATAACTGCACTGTTAACTTCGAGTGGACGAACAAAATTTACTCAAAATGCTACTCTGCCCAAGCTGATGGCGGATACGAGGCAGCCATTTGTAGTCGGTGTAATGAAGATCTTTGAAGCAAACATCCCAAACGTTCAAGAATGGTGGAATATTGGTAGAGGAACTTCAGAAAAACTGGCTTTATCGGTGAAAAATCACTTAAGAGACGTAATTGCTGATAAAGGACACCATATTCAATATTAAGGACATCATACATCATCATAATTTGCATTTTGTAAATACATATGCAAATTTATTTATAGGGTACGGACAATTTTTTGAGTTAATATTTTGAACTATTTTTAATTTTTTTGTTAAAAATAAATGTGAACCTATTTTTAATTTACTATTAATTGGCAGTTTTAATAATCACCAGTTGGACTTTTAAAAAACATTTACTTTATTCGAATCGGATAATTATTTTTCAAAATATAATCAAATATATTTTCAACTGTATGGGGTACGGACAATTGTTTGAGACAGTGTATGTCTAAAACTGCGAGATTTTTTAAAATGGTTAGCTTTTATTTTGAAACATTTGTACAATATACATTTTGGCAACATATGGATTCCGAGCCGAAAATACTGTTCATATTTTGATGGCAATAACGTATCAAGCTCTTTTCGGATACTCTGTTCTGAAGTGAAGCGTATCACAGAGAGAGCTTTCTGAATCGATCGAAACAAATAGAAGTCGGACGGGCAAGTTCTGGACTATAAGGCGGGTGTAGCAAAACTTCCCAACCACTTATTTCTAAATAGTTTTTAACAGGTATTGTAACATTTGGCCAAGCGTTGTCATGATGGAATATTATTGTTTCGTGTCTGGTCGCATATTCTGGGAGTTTTTCGGCCGATGCTCTCTTCAAACGCGTTCGATACAGGTTCCCTCTGATGGTCTGGCCAGATTTCAGCAGCTCATAATAGATAGGACCCTTTTGATCCCACAAAATACAAAGAATTACATTATCGCCATGGATATTTCGCTTTGGTGTCGATTCGACTGGTTGGCTGGGCATCACATACGTTCTCTTATGCTTCGGATTATCGTAATGAATCCATTTTTCACCGCAAGTAGTGATTCGGTGTAAAAATTATTTGCATTTATAGCGTTCAAACAGCATTTCAGACATACAAAATCTTCTTTCAAGGTCTCTCAGCTACGATTCGTATTTTACCCAATGTCACAGCTTTAGGGTGAATCCTGCTGCTCGCAAACGTTTTGAATTGCTGCTTGAGTAGCTCTCAATTATTTTGCAAGCTCTTGTTGAGTTTGACAACAATCTTCATTGAGTAATGCCTCCAATTCTTGGTCTTCAAACTTGTGTGACTGGTCTGGGAGATCTTTGTCTTCCGTGTCAAAATCACCACTTCTGAACCGAACATACCATCTCTTGCACGTTGAAAACGATGGAACACATTCACCATATACTTTGGTGAGCAATCGGTGTGCTTCAGCGGTAATTTTTTTTTAAATTAAAGAAGTAAAGCAAAACTTCCCGCATATGCCTCTTTGTTGGCATCAAATTCGACATTTTCAAAACAAAAAAAAAAATGTTGTTGCTTACACTGTAATATTCAAAAATTTTGTGAGAATAAATGACAGATATATACCCTTCAAAATGACATATAAGTTATTAAGAACAAAAACCGCGTTCAATAGATACTAGGGTATTCAATCGATTAACCGTTAATCGGTTAACCGATTAATTTTGGTCGGTTAACTGTTCGAATAATTCAAAATTGCCAATTTTCAAATAACGAATAAACCGATTAATTTGTGTCGGTTAACCGATTAACCGAAATTTATTTTTTTTTTGCACTTTAACATATTTTTGTTTGTTTTTAATTTTACATTTTAATTCAAATACAAATGTCAAAGTAAAATTACATATTTTTTCGAACATTCAAGAAATATGTTTAGTGAGTATAATAACTGATATATTTAATTTACATGTAATTGTCGGATGAGAACATGATAATAGACGAAACTGGAGACACTACTGAAACGAGTTTTTATCAGAACTTATCGAAATTATTAAAAGTATTTAAAATCTAAAAAGTCCAAAAAGGACTTCAATGGTATAATGGTGGATTTTATATGCTTAGAAAAAACTAAAAAAATAACTGACAAATTGAATATTCTATATCTTGTTTTACTTTCGATTTCTCCAATATCTACAATCAGCGTGGGAGTTTTTCCAAATCGAGTTTTATTAAAACTAAAGAAAATTATTTACTTTTTGGTTGAATGGTTATGTTTTGTTTATTTTTTATGTTTTTGTTCTTTTTATTAATAAAATACTTCAATTCACAAAATTCGTGATTTAGTTTCAGTTTAACATTTAAATAGAAATTATTCGGTTAATCGAATAATTTAAAATTAACCGATTAAATCTAAACCCCGATTAATTATTTGCTCGATTAACCGATTAAACCAGAAACCCGATTAATTGAATACCCTAATAGATACGCCATCTATCATACACCCAATATTTCTGTCATACACCAGATCGTGAAAGTCCACCTGGTTTATAAAATGCGGCAGCGCATCGCCCAACTCATTTCGTGTTGGTTAAAATTGCGAAATAATTTCCGATTGAGAGCCCGGCCTCTTCTAATGGATCTGGTTTTACTGAATCACATGAGTGGTAAGATATTTCTGCTCTATCTCTTTGCCTGGTGAATTGAGCACATTTCTCATTTTCGACGATTTATGAACGTCTGTCAAACTTCGACTCTTCTTTATCGCTGCCTAAATATTCACAATAGCTTGTCTAAAATGAACTTCGACTTAAAGTAATTTACTTTTATATTAAATTATACTTTATATGTATATCGTAAGTATATCATCATCTACTCGAGAACATTTCGTTTCCTGAACTATATATGTATATCACCCTCTGACTCCCATAGACTACCACTCTTCTTTGTCCTTTTACTTAAGGTAATTGTCTACAACTGCTAAATATATATGAGGAACCGCAGAATTCGTGCATTTCAAATTTTTGGGAAAATGAGATTTATTTATTTCGCTCCCTTAAAAAACTGCATGAACCTGGAAATGGTAACAAGTTTCTTACTTATCAATAGATACATCTAACTGCCATAAATCACCACATGAAATGTTAAGGATGTTTGATATAAAATTATGCGTTTTTTAACGATAATATTTTAAATTAATGTTTTTAATCCTGATCTAATATATAAACAAATTACACATTGAAATTAAATAAATTTTTTTTTTTCGTTTTGTACTAGTGTTACTTATTTGTTTCTAGAAGATTTCAACCCAAATATTATAAAAACCCAAATATGAAAAAATGCGAAAAAGTACGTTTTGTTCTGCGACTCATCATATAGCAATCGAAATATTTTTTGGCAATATCTTGTCGGTATTGGTCTTCACCTTGTATTTGGATTCCTACTTTAACATTTATGTTTACAATCCCCCAATAATAGGCGTCCTGTTAGGAACTTTTGATGTCCCTATGATTAATATGACTGTAATCAACCCTTATATACGATTTGTACTCTCTAACTACTAATACTCTCGGTACCTCTACGAACCATCTTACAAGTGACAGAGAAGAACTACCTCTTTTCTTCTCTGTCACTTGTAAGGTGGCACGATATTTTGGATTAATAGTGGAAACATTACAAAGCTTTTGTAATTCAGAGAGTTACAAAGCGTTTGGTTCCTTATCTTCAAATTAAGGAAGACTAAATGAACTGATATCTGATTTGAAAACTAGAACAGCTTACTATTTAGCCAAAGTATTCTAGAATACAATTTGATTTTAAACAAGTAAGAGAGCTATATTCGGCTGTGCTGAATCTTATATACCCTTCACCAAATTATACTTCAAAATAAAATTTTTTAATATTTTTAGGTAAACAAAATTTATTTTTTTGGAGTTTTTTTCATTTTTTGGACAAAAAATTTTATGAATTGTTTTTTTAAAATTTTTAAAAAAATTTTTTTTTTCGTTTTTTCAATTTGTCCGTCCTTTTACACATTTAAAATAACAAACTATCAAATACTAATTATTTTTATTTTTTTATTTTATTCATTCAGTTACAGAATCCTAGCCAATAGGCCGTAATCGGTTCCAATTAAACTACTCACAAAAATTAATTATTAATAATTAATTTTTGTGAGTAGTTAATTATTAATAATTAATAGTCATTTCAATAATAAGTTTAAACATGAAATCGTAAACATCGAATTGAATACTTATAATGGCTTCACCTGCCATACAAACTTTTGTTATTCATCGTTCAATTAAATTTATAATTAAATGTTAAACAAACTTCATAATCATCACTTTTTCTTGATAAAAACTAATTTTTCAATTAAAATACATTCCATAATTTGATTTTTTTACTTTATTTAAAAAATATTCAATTTAAACTTTTACAGAGCCGTTTTTGAAAGTTGTTTGGTTTTGTTAAATAAAAAACAGTGGGAAAGAAATTAAAAAATATGGAAAAGATTTTAGAACATTTGAAAGAAATATGACATGAAAGGAATATATAAGGAAATAAACGTTCAGATACAAAGTATTAAATGTTAAAAAAAGTAAAATATGAAAGAAATTGTTTAGGGTGCATAATATTTGTAAAATTCTGCTAATAATAAAGGTTCATTGTTACAAAGTATTTTAATACTGTTTAAAGAATTGAGGAAGGGGGATTCGCTTCCATTGAATTTTGAATTTCGCAATTAAATAGCTGTAGATCATCTATGCGACTTTAAATTAATAAGCGTTCAGCCGAGGCCCGTTTAACCCTAAAGCCCCGTTTTCGCTACATATTTACCTTTGGAGCATAACCCTCTAACCGGCCAATTTTATTTTGAACAAAAAAAAACCAGGTTATTGTTTGAAAAAAAAAGAAAAATCGTTGGATTAAAAAAAAACAAAAGACAAGTGCACGTTCATGTTTATCACAATAAGTAAATTGTTTGTCTCTTTACACATATTTACCGTTATAACGGGGAAAATAAGCAAACATACCCCGCGGTCTTGCCAGTTAGAGGGTTAACATCAAGGTGTGAGTTTTCACCAAGATATACCAACCATACTGGAAGGGGTACTGCTTAACTATAATCCAAAGTTTAGAAAAACTCCCAACAACGTTAACAAATGTTACTTTTCATCTACAACCAACCCACAGTGCACCGCCAATCACCAGAGCCCATTACGAGTACCAACGATTATGTCTTGACACTATAGAAAATCTATTAGAAAGCAATCATATGTAAAGAAATAAGCTTAAATGGGGAGCAAAATAACAACAACAACAAAATAAAAGAAACTTTAATTGAAAGGATAAAATTATTTTCAAGTTAACGTCAGCAAAAAATAAAATACGAAAAATACTAAGAGAAATTACTACTAGACAACAACCGAACACTAGGAGAAGACACCCAACACTACTTTTAAAATAACAACAAACTAACAATATTGTTACAGATACCACAGCAACAACAACAGCAACGTTTATAACAAAAATATAAACTAAATGTCATTAATTTCGAGGCAAAACAATATTGGAAAGTTTGTAATACTGGCTGAAGGAAGGAAGAAAGGGACGAATAAGGAATGAATATTACAGTACCAGTAAGAAAATGTTTTTCCTTATATACAGTTCATTGACTCAATTGGGAAAATAGAGACAGTTGGTTAATAAAATTTGAAAATTGATAGAACTTCATAGTAAATCACCAAGATACACATTTTATAAAGTCTTTAAAATGTTTCATAAATTCCGTTCTATAAATGAAAAATCAAAAAAATTAGCTCAAAATATGATCACAAAAATTTCATAGCAAAATTCGATTAGTATTGTGAAAATTACAATCATTCTCTAATCAAAAAAAGTCATAGACGTAAAATAGTGAATCCAACAGAGCTATAGAAGTCTGTTCTACGATTCTGCAGTAAGAAGTTTGGAGTTGGAAAGTAAAATCACTAGAGTGGATTTGAACGAACTACTGGAGCAAATTGGGCTACTAGATTTTAGATTTTTTGTACTCGGTATTGCTCAAGTCGAACTGAAATAATGGCGAAAAAGAAAATGTCAATGTCTTGCCTGCAACGCTTCCTAAGTGTATGTTTTAGACATTATTATACCCTACACCACCATAGAGGGGAGGGTATAATGCGCTTGTGCAGATGTTTGTAACGCCCAAAAATATTAGTCCAACACCCACCTTAAAGTATACCGATCAACTTAGAATCACTTTCTGAGACGATGTCCGTCTGGCTGGCTGGTTGTCTGTCCATGTAAACCTTGCGCGCAAAGTACAGGTCGCAATTTTGAAGTTATTTCGATAAAATTTGGTGCATATAATTTTTTCGGCCCAAGGATTGCCTTGCCTATTGAAATTGTCTGAAACCGGTTCATTATTCAGTACTTAATTTCATGGTGATCGGTCCATAATTGGTCATAGCTCCCATATAAGACCCACTTCTGAAAATCACTCACGAATATAAATTATTGATATTTTAAAGGAAAAATGTTTTTGCTCATTTAATCAGTGTAGGGTATTATAGTCGAACTTCTCTATTGTGAACTTCTATACAATGAAGCTCTCGCTGTTATGAATTGATTTTAAACAAACAACTTTTTCCGTTCCAATTTCATTGTTTTTGTCTCCATATAATGAATTTTTCAAACAATTTTCTGTTACGCATACTAATAACTCTGTGTACCGAGAAATATGCCACATATAATGAGGGGATTCCCAAAAGAGGAAAATAAGAACAAAAAAAAGAAGAAAGCCACATCAATAACAATTTCGACATCAGTTGCCGGTGTTCAGTGATCGGAAATGACGCAGCGAAGTAGCATTTCTCTTGAAAAAAATTATTAATTACACTAGTTTACAAGGTTTTTGTTCATGAAATGAAACATATGGGGATTTGTGTATTTGGTCTTCTAACTTCGGAAAAAATATTTAAAAAAATCCTGGACGTCAAACTTTTGAGATATTTATTAAAAACGAAACATATAAAAATGTAAATTAAATTAGCACAAAAAATTAAAATTGAAGTGTTTAGTGCTCTTTTTATAATTATTTTCATTTGTCTCCCTCACGACACTTCAACAGTAGTCTCGTAGCATATTCTGATCCCAAAAACCTTAATAATTCCTCTCGAAAAACTTCAAATCATGATGGAAACGCTCTCCATGGTCGTCACTTATGAGTCCGAGGTTTTCCGGGAAAAAATCCACATGAGAATGTAAAAAGGGAATTTTGAGGGATATATTTACACCCATCAGTTCAAAATTATGTAATAAATTCGCAACAATATCATTGTAATTTTGACTTTTCTTATTCCCCAAAAATTCTTGAACAACAAGTTTAACACATTGACTGCCAAGGCACTTTCAGCAAATAAGATGCTGGGGGCCACAGGATTTTCTTTGGAATTTTTTATGGGATACTGAGTTAGAAAAAATACTCAGTACAAGTTCTGAAAGTGATGAAGAATGTGAAGATTACAGTTTTGATGAGAAACTTCCAGACAACATCGAAAAAATTCTTAAAATCTAGCACTATTGTCTGACATTTCTAGAGAGAATAAAAGTCGTGTCGGACATATGTGTCCGACGTGGCGCAAACCGCATAGTGCAGTGTCACACATATGTGTCCGACGTGGCAGTCAATGTGTTAAAAGAATTCCATGCTGCATTTTCAACATCGGTTAATAGACACTCAAATTTGGTAAAGTGCTGACGCCAACGTAAGATATCGGGAGGAATGGATAGTGAACCGAGATTGATACAAAAATATGATCAAAATGACATCTTTAATGCCGATGAGACTGTTTTGTTTTTTAAATGTTTGCCAAACAAGACACTAACATTTAAAAATGAGAAATGCTTTGGTGGAAAACAGAGCAAAGAGAAAATAACTGTCCTAGTAGCAAGCAATATGACTGGTTTGGAGAAACTCAAACTGCTTGTTATAGGAAAGGCCAAAAATCCTAGATGTTTTAAAGGAATAAGATCTCTAGATGTAGATTATCAGTCCAACAAAAAGGCGTGGATGGCAGGTGACATTTTTACGAAGTGGCTTTTAGAGTTGGACAAAAAATTTGGTTCTCAGAAAAGGAAGGTTTTACTTTTTATTGATAATTGCACTGCGCATCCTAAGGAGGCAAAAGATAAACTGCAAAATATTGAGCTTGCGTATTTTCCTCCGAACATGACGTCCTTACTTCAACCAATGGACCAAGGCATCATCTACAACATAAAACAACTTTACAGAAAACGAATTTTGATGAACATATTGTCACAAATGGAGGAGAACGAACCTGTTTTGGCCATAGATTTGCTTCAAGCTATTCGAAATTTAAGCACAGTGTGGAATGCCTTTGTAAAACCAGAAACAATTGCGAATTGTTTCAGAAAGGCAGGATTTTCGAAAGATGGCGTGCGGACTCATTGGGATGACGACAACTTTCTTCCGTTAGCTGTATAATGAAGTTTCTATATAATAAAGTGATTTTCTGGTCCCGTCAAGATTCATTATAGGGAAGTTCGACTGTATATGGTCGGGCTTGGCCGACCATTCTTTCTTACTTGTTTTATTTGGCCATTTGAGAGCCTTATCCATCGTCTGTTGAATTACCCAAAATATATTCAGATTTCAAATACATTATTCAGTATTAGGCACGGATACATATTCAAGAAGCATATCATATGATTCCGGAAAATGTGTTTATAGCTTTCAAAATTATCAATGAATGTCAAGTGGCAGTTGGGGAGATAACAGGACATCATCACCACTGACCTTCACATTGCATCCTCTCTGACGAAAGGTATGCAATAGTCAGAGGTATCCAAATTTTTACGACAATGACATTCAGAATTGCTTGTTATTCAGATTCGCAAGGAACGTCAAGACCATTATAAAATATTGCTGATCCTATAGAAAAACTAAGTTCTAACATCCGGAAGGATATTTTGTGCAGCCTTTAACGAGAAACCAATGGTAACTTCCATATTGGTAGACCAAAACGCTAAGGGAACATAGCAGAGATTTCGAATAATAGGTTCCTTTTCCTTGTGACAAACAACTTTGACTGGAACAGGATTTACTTTGGAATATCCATAATAGATAGAAAAGAATGACTCAGATTGACTTTTATGGTTAGGTAGCCATCACAATATCAATTTATTGTACCTCCTTAGTTCGTTTAGAAATTAAATAAATCCATGAATGATGCCTGACAATCCCACATCACAAAAATTCTTGTGGTTTTTTAGCACTCTAAAGCGAAATTTTACTATGCTCTTTTGAAAATTCGGAGATGAAATATATCCATGATAATACCAGATCTTATTTTATACCATAATAAGGCCTTAAGCGAAGCCTGACTATCCGACATCACAATAATTCCTATTATTCTTCTCATCAAACACTCCCCAGCGAAAATAAATATGGCGTAAATTTTCGCCTAAAATATTGAGCAAAATTTTGCAATTGGAATGGCCTTTTGCAAATACCCGCACCAGTTACAGCATTCGTCTATTTTATCCTTCTGAGCACCATTTTTGAGAGGCCACTTCAATGACACAATGTCTGGGAAATCCACTGTTCTATATAAGGAGATCTGCCTCTTGTAAATGGCAGAAAGTTAAACATGGTCCGGTTGATTATTAGCCGTCTTTCCTTGCACTATTTTCAAGCTAGATCAAGAGCCTGCTGCATTATTTCCGATATCATTCTATCATCAAAACCTATTACAAATAAACCAGATTATCGACGCAACTATTTGTACGGAAACCCGAGTCATTAGTTTCTCCAGTAAACTATCGGTCTACAGTAGTGGCGAGAATACGTCAACTTATGGACAGGACCTTAAAGCTACTGGATGATACCTAAATTTCTATGATTTAAATGACCTTTCACCATCGGATCAGTATGACTCAGAGATCTGTGTCTTGCAAATGAAACAAGAATATTGTTGTTTGGGTTGATGGTTCACCCTCTTTCCTTGCACCATTTGAAAGTTAGATCAAGGGCCTACTACATTCTTGCCTATATCGTTTTCTCGTTAAAATCGGTCACTGATTTAACCATGTAGCGTGTTATCGCAGGCTTCCTGTATGTTAATAAATGCACTCAGAACTTTTTCAATTAACGTCTTCACCATATGGCTTATGACTCCATCATTGTCAGCATTTCCCGTGTCTAGTTTTGAATAACACAGGACTACAATGATTTTGGAGCCGACAAAACTAAATCTGATTTGAAGTATATTCGATACAATATAAATTTATTAGCTATGACCTTTTCCCATATTTCTGGAAACATGTGGATTCCGAACCAAAAGAGCTTCTCTTCTTTAGAGGGCAAGAACGAAACAAGCCAATTTCGGATACTCTGTTCCAAAGTGAAGCGTTCTGCATCGATCAAAACAAATAGTAGTCGGACGGGGCAAGGTCTCGACAATAAGGCGGGTAAGGCAAAACTTCTTAACTACTTCATTCTAATAGTTTTCATTATGGAATATTACGGTTTCATGTCTGGTAAATGCTCGCTTCAAACGAATCAGTTGCTTTCAGTACAGGTTCCAGTACACTAAATATATAGTGCCATGGATATTTGGCTTTGGTGTCGATTCGTCTGGTTGGCCAAGAATTGAAATTGAAATATGTTCATCCCAGCGACCTTGGTATCTTTCTTCCATCACTTCTAAATCTTGATGGAAACAGTCTCCTTATTCTTCACTAAACGATCCAAGATTTCAGGAAAACATGTCTAAATGACTTTACAGCGTTCTGAAATTTTAATTTTTCATAACATCAACAAAAGATTTCCAAGCCGTTGCTGTTTCATTGAATGTATGAAATCGTTGTCTTTCATTAAGTCTTATTTGTGGGCTGTAGTTAAACCTGGAAACTTTCCTAAAAGAAAGGCAAAACATTTTATCTAATCTAATTTTATCTAAAAATCCAAGAATATTTTATAATGGATATACCTTGAATTGTTGTCTTTTAAATTAGATTTTAATTTTTAAAATCCCTTGAAAGTAACAAAACTCAGTACCTTAAGGATCATCTCAGTACCTTAACCTCTGAAACATTAATAAAGCCCTGCAACAAAATCTCAAATAGTTTCAACTATTAAGATGATTAAAACCTCAAGAACGAAATAAATTTAGAAATGAAGTAACATTAAATGTCTGATAGAAGTTGATTCATAGGAGATGGTACATCGTCTGAGTTCAGTAAAGGCCTTTTAGCAGACAGTAAATCGGGATATGTCAATATACCTTTATTCATACCATGTAATTTAACAAAAAATAGGTACACCAAACTTCGTATTAAGCGGTATACGGCTTTCGCACTATCTTAAATGTTCACCACACACTTTATATACAATGTGTGGAATCCACGGATTATTCAGGCCCTTAATCTCCATCTTAAAGTACTTGAAATTCGTGTTTCACAGTAAGTGTCTTTTGGGTTTTCTAAACTTTTTGATCGTGCATTCACCACAAATGTGACAAAACACATTTCGGTCATTGTGACAACTTTTTCGCGATTAGTACATAACGTTTAAATCAATTTATTTATAGAATGAACATTTAAGGTTACGAAACGGGCACATGAATTTGCTTATGACAGTCAATATTGAAAAATTAATGCACACCTAATACAAAGCGGTATATCGGCACAAAAATAGTTTTCTCTATTTACTGACCTTGTAATAGCTATAGCTATATTGATTTGAGCCCATAGCCTTTCCAATTAACGTCTTAATATGATAAATAACAGTCACCGTTCATTTGCCACGTTTGGAAGCGGTGTATTGGATTCATCCACAGATAGATCTCCCTAATGTAACTGTCCAGTAGTTTTCCATTGTTTTTAAGAAAGCGATCCAAGGCAGACCCATCGTTAAGATTTTTGCAATTGTTTATATTGTTACGAAATTGTACTTGAATTCAAATATAACGATTTTAAGAGCTGATTTAAAAGTAGCATAATGCTTTCAAATAACAGTGCTGTAATAGCAAACTGTCTGTAACACATCTGTGGGCATTATTAAATAAAAGCTTTCAGTTGATTTGATCGTAAGTTGGCAACGCTGTATTCGAATTCGAATATTCAGTTAAAGAACATTGTAGAAAGTACACCACAGATGGCGTATGTATTAGTAAGATCTAGAATATTCGAATTTAGACAATTAGACAATCTAGAGTGCAGATGGCAGTGTTATAAATAGTGGCAGAGGTTGCAGTCGTGAGTCAGTTTATCAGAGACGCTTTTCGAATAAACATCAACTGAGTGCCTTAAAGTGTGTTGTGTTTTTCAAGTAAATTCGTGTACATTATAAATTGTGTCTGTATTTCTGCGAATTTACAAACGTGTATAAAAAACATTGAGTGACTATTTAATTCTGTTGTTGTACATTTGAATAAATAAAGAGTTGTTACCATTTTCAAACTACTAAACGGCTTTTATTTGCAATCAAAAGTATCCGGTTTATTTAAAGGAAATAAACCAAACGTTCTGAAAAGGTTAAAAATTCCCAAAACACAACATTTGCCTGATATTTTTAGTTACTTCCCAAATTTTACTTCAAAACCCCATATATTTGCTTTATAAATCTCATCGAAATATCCCACACACACAAACACATCCTTAAGACATTAATTGTCTTCTGAATAAGCGTTACCCCTGCTCTCTCCTTTCCCTCTTCCATTGTTTTATTGTCTAATAAAATATTTAATAGTCTCATTAACTTGTTTTTGGTGTGAAAATCCTTTATATTATGAAAATCTAAACTTTAACAGGATATAAACACATTCATATTGTGTTCATTCTCTATCAGTGGTTGTGTTTTCTTTTGTTAATTATTACCAACAACTACAAAGACAAGAAAAATAGTTTATTTAAGTTTTCCTCCCTTTCCAAGGGTTAGAGGACCAACAACAATTAACAGGATCTAGTTTTATTCGTTTGTTTGCACTTGAAACACAAACTATTAAATGTCATTTCACTATTCTCACAGTTAAATATATCTGTTGTTCTTTCCAACTTAAGTGTTAGAGAAATGGTGGTGGGAGTGAAATAACTGGAGTGTGTAGATAATTCCTAGATTCCTTCCTGCTGTCTTTTGATAGTTTTTTTTGTTTTGTTTATTAAATATTTATATTTTGCATAAATTAACTTGAATTTTATTGTGATTTTGTAAGAAAATATTTGGGACTTATTTTTTTTCATTCATATGAAAGTTGCATTAAATTTATTATAAATACACAGGGGTGCTGTTTTTCTTGAATTTTAAGAGATACAAAAAGTTGTAGATGTTTTTGTATATTAAATTCGTTTTTGGTTGTTAATTATGCTTGATCACGTTTTATTGTTGGGTTTTATTGGAGTTTTCCTTTTAAATAAATAAATATTTGGCAAATAAATAGTTTTTAATTGTATTCCATATTAATAAGTATAGCTATGTATGTAGTTTCCGATTTTTATCGTCAATAGTGGTAGAAAACCTGAAAATAAAATCGCATTAATACGTCTATAACACCAACGATATTCTTTCCCATGAAATTTCACATTCCTTGATCCTGAGAGTTGTGTCAGAACTCCCTAAAATACATCTGGATGCAACTAAGATACAATACTATATGAGTGGAACCCTGTAGGAAAATGTTCGAAAAGCTTTGCCAAAATAGGGGATGCTTCATCATAACATCATGAATTGAAAATAATTTTCTTCAGATAATGAGAAATCGAGAAATCATTTTATTTTTCACAACAAACTCTAAAACTGAAATCTTGTGGGTGATTATTAGTACTTTTTCTCTATTTGAATGGTACTTTCTTATAATTATGAACCTAGAAAGAATGAAATTAGACATATATAATCCGAAATTTATAGAATCTACAAAGGAAGACCAAAAACTTTTAGATTTTTCTACTAAGTACAATGAATTAATAAACATGAAACTGGGGACATGTTATCCTGAATGTGTAAGAATTCATAAAGGGTGACTAAATAGTACTTTTCTATTGGAACCTTTTGAATTTTCTTTAATAATGCTACTAGGAACACAAACACGAAGTGAGGCAAAAATTTTAACTAAATGCAGCATTTTATATTTGTCTCTGGTACGTTTTGAATTTTCTATTACGTGGAACCGAGAGACATGAAATTTGATGCATATAATTATAAATGGGAAGATTTTCATTTTCTTAATTGCACTTTTTGAATTTTCTATATTTATGAATCTGGAAACATGAACTTAGGTTCTGTAGCCTCCTCTTACTGCGATTACCTGGTTTCCCTGCCTTCAAAGAAAGTAAAAGAATTGACAGATGAGGGTCAACAAGGAGACGATTGTAATCCTGGAAAGTATTAACACAAATAATAGGGATGAGAAATTTATAGAATATGTTGTTATTAGCAATATTCAATAGTGGATATAAACCCATTTTCATTTCTGAGAACAGACGGGAGGTTCTCGATTTTACAATTTTAAAAACCCAGTTTCCGGTTTAACTGAAAAGGTGTGTTTTTGAAAAAACCGGCTTTGATTATTGTCTTTAAAAAAACCGGTTAAACGGTTTACATATATGTATTATATATATATATTAAATATATAATATATATATTAAATTTTTTTTAATATGAAAAAGTTCTCCTTTTTATTTGTGGACGCTAATATGAAATATCTTAAGAATTATATACTAAATCTTCGGAAATTTTGCATTTTTGATTCTTAAGGCTCTATTTTTATGAAATTATTTTATATATTTTACGAAATATTATCAAATTCTATAATTTTCAACAAAATAAATCAATGTTTTTGAAAATGGTATCAAAGTTTTCAAAAATATATTTGAATGAGCTTTGTCAAAAACCCGAAAAGTTAAAAAAAAACCGAAACCGGTGGAGTTTATAAAGATGAAAAAGCCGGTTGACTGGTTTTCGGTTTTGGATACTCTAGATTGGTCTCTCTAAGGAATTTGATTTTGATTATATAGTGGAATAGTTTGTTTCCGTGGTAGACCGAGGAGGAAAACCACATTTCCTGGAACTGGGACTTACTAACAGGCAAATGAGCGAGTAGACAACTCTTCAACAGGACAAAATTATCAGAGTAGATGTAAACTGAGTTTAAGCCACACCGAAGGACTTTAGACCAATAAGACAATCATATTTCCTTCTGAAAACATTGGAAAGGCTTATTGGCTAATATCTGGGTAAAAATATTGATTCAAATCAATAATTTCGGCATCAGCGTGCAAATATAGGAAATGAAGATTAAATGGTGCTATTCTAGATCTTCAACACATCAAGAACAGCACCATTTAATCTTTATTTCCTATATTTACAGTATTTTGGAGATATCACTATCTTTTGGTTATTTCAAACTAACAAGTCTTCTGGGATCATACTTAGCCATGTGATATCTTGGGTACAAGCGGAACAACTGCATCTTCATAGTCATAATTTGTAGCTTATTATGTTGATTATCCCTTACAATATAAGGGATATTATACAGGACTGTTTATTAAGACAATCTATTAAAATGGACTAGGATTCGCGGACATGTCATACATGCCTTCGCAACTCATTCTCTTTCCGAAGAAGTACAGTTTATCAGACTTCCGACCAATTTTTTGTACAACACAGTGATCAATCTTGGAAGAGACCCATAAGATTTGAGTTAGAGCAAATATTTTATAAAATGTAGCTTTAATCGATTAGCCTCAGTCCTAATTCCGTATATAGCTCAATATTGGCATAAATCGTAAATTATATTGACAGTATTTTGAGTTTTATAAGTAGAAATTCGATGGTATGAATTCAGCTTGAACTGCATCCCCTCATAACAAAAATGTTGAAAGAGCAACATTTGGCAATACATTTTAAAAAGTGTAAACTCTTGAAGAAGAGCAACATTAATATATATTTGGAAATTGAAATTACACAAAGCTATTAAAATTTATTTGGCTTTCCCAAATCACTATAAATAAAAGCTTTACTACAATATCAAAAATATTCCTATTGTATCAAAACATTAGCTCATTTTTTTATTAATATTAAAAACGCATAAAATATACTTAACTTACTATTAGAACAGCCAAGCATACTTATGTCTACATTACAGTAGTCGCCATAAAAATTCATACACAAGAAACATTTCTCTAAGGTTAAGTAAATATTATGTTTCTATTTATTATTATTTTTATTGAATTATAATGCATAACGAATGTTAAACATAAAAACTGGCTCGTTCTCGTTCAATAAAAGTCACACATAATTCTATTTTCAATCAGCGCCAGACGAAAATTGAGTGGCATAAAGGGGTTAAAAATAATACAGTTAAACTCCTGTAACAATATACACTCGTACGAGTAAATTTTCAATGTAATGTCATTTTGATGTAAATACACAAAAGTGCAAAAGCTCATTATTTGATCATATAAGACACACATACATATAATAAAAAATACTTTGTATTATAAATATATGTAACGTATTTACAAAAAATAAGTAATGATTTGATATGAAAAAGTCATACAAATATTGATATGACATTTATTTGTGTCTTTATGACAGCAAGATACAAAAAGAAAGGGTGAGGTAATGTGGGCTGTTGGGGTGGTTTATGGTTAAGTGTACAAATTTTTAAACCATTTGAGAAACCATGAAGTCAAACCGTAAAAATCCTTTATTTAGCATAGAAAATTGTCATGCGAAATAAATATACTACGTAAGCACTGTGGGACTGATTGAAAAGAAAATTTTTTTTGTTTAAATTTAGTTTTAACAGTGAAGCTGATTTAAATTTAAATTTTTAAGTTAGGTTTTCACTTATTTCAAATAAAATTTTAATCGTAAAAACCGAAGAATTTCAAAACCGCGGTTTCGGTTTTAAAAAATTTAAAACCGATCGGTTTCGGTTTTATTTCAGTTTTGTGATAATTTAGTATTATCAAGTGTTATAGAAACAAAATCAGTTGATAATATAGGAAATGCTATACAATTTAAAATTCCAAACTTGACGAGTGTTCAAGAGGATAAGGGAAAATTGATACATTTTATTTTAATGGTACTTTTTTAATATATTTAATTAGTTAGCTATTAAAGCTATTAAAGTTGGCTAATATGATTCTCAGTAAAGAAATAATCAAGAATAGGAGGCTCAATGGTATTGTGATACCAAAAAAGGAGTACTTTTTCGTTATTCAAAATGGTACTTTTTGAATTTTCTATAATATCGAAACAATTATCAGGAAATTACTTTAATTTCAAACTTGTGGAAAATTGGTACTTTATCTTCTAATTATACTTTTTATTATATTAAATTATCTTACTTATGTACTAATAGTTGGTTATAGTACTATTTCTTTAATGTAATAGTACTTTTGGAATATTTTATAATAATAAACCTAAAAATTAGACACACATGCTTCTGAATAAGTAAGAATTTGCAAAATGTGACTTTAGTGGTACATTTCTTTTGCATTTTCAATAATAATGGGCCCAGGATATATGAAATTAGGCAATCATGATGCTGAGTAGGAATACAAAATGTGGGTCTTTATGGTACTTTTTTTATTCTAATTCACATTATAGTGAATTCAATTTTAATTGTCAGGAAATACTCGAATGATCAATTTTTTTAAATGAGATTGTGTCATTCTTTATTAACAGGTTTCCTTGCAAATTGGATAAATCTTTAAACGAAAATGTTTGTTTTTTATTTCTAAATTTTGAATTTTTCTACTGAAAATAGATTAAAAGTAAAAACCGAAGAATAATTGTCGGTTTCGGTTAAAACCGAACACGAAACTCTACTTTATATAGTCCAATATTAACATCAGTCGTAGGTCTGTATATAGTATAATATTGGCCTCAGGCCTAGACCAGTATTAGCCTCAGCCATAGGTCTTTTCTACCCTCCACCACCTTAAGTGGTGAATGAAGGTATATATAAGTTTGTCATTCCGTGTGTAACATTGATAAATAATCATCTAAGACCCAACAAAGTATATATATTATTGATCCTTATGAAATTCTAAGTCGATTGAGACATGTCCGTCTGTCTGTCCGTATGACCGTCTGTGTAAAACACGCTCACATCCAAAATAGACAAACAAAATAGGTAGACTTGCAAAGTTGGTATTGAAAATCAGCGAAATCGTTACAGTAGAACCAAAGTTATGAATCAAAATTTGGGACAACCTCAAAAAAAATTGATAATTTTCACATATTTTTGGTCATTTGTGTAAATATATTGCAGGTAATACCATAAAATTTTGAACTCGTTACTTTTATGATAAAAGGAGTAACTCTTGTGAAAATTATAAGTTTCGGTCCATGATTTCTCCTATCCCCCATACAAATTTCTTCCCAAAATATGGTTTTATGGTCTATAAATGCCTACAGAATAGCAGTATCCATACAAAATTCAGCAAAAATAAGTTTCGTGCTAAAAGAAATCACAAGACTAAATTTCTTGTTGATCGGCCCATATTTGATCATAGCCCCCATATAAACATCACTTTCGAAAATCACTTAAATAAGCATAAATCTATATATATAAAATACAAAAAATGTTTCTACCTATGTCCGTTATAGACTCTGAGACCATACAACCGATTAGCTCCAAACTGGTATTATTGGAAAGGAAATTTTCTGAATATGGTTTTACACATCTAAAATACTACATTAGGTCCATTCGGTGCTTTCGTAAAGAAGATTTTCGAATTTTCTCATACAAACATTTTTCATCTACATATATATATGAAAATGGATGTATGTTCCGAATGAACTCAAAAACGGCTTGACCGATTTGAATGAAATTTTCAGGGAATCTTCAGAATAGCCTAGCGGGTAACACTCTAAAGTCAGATTTTTGATTTTCGGTCTGTTTGCATTATACCGCTAATGCCATTTAATATATAAAAAATCGTTGGACCGATTTTGATGAAATTTTCAGGGAATCTTCAAAATAGCCCAGCGGGTAACACTGTATAGTCAGATTTTTAATATTCGGTCTGTGGGCGGAGGGGCGTGTAAAAATCCAATTTTTACATTATACCGCTAATGCCATACATTTCATAAAAATGGATGTGTGTATGTATGTTCCGTATGGACTCAAAAATGCCTGGACCGATTTTGATAAAATTTTCACGGAATCTTCAGAAAAGCCAGCAACGCGGACCGGGTTCAGCTAGTTTTTAATAAAGTACAATATTAGGCTTAGTGCTAGGTCAGTATATATAGCCATTATTTTGAGACAGTATGTTACCGTTTCTCACCCACCGTTCAATATGTCAAAAGTGAATTGAGCATACGTAGATTTGTATGTACGTGAAGATAACAAACACATAATCCTTTTATGTCAAATGTTTGGCAATAATGATAATACCAAAGCTGATGATGGCGATGATGCTGTTGTTGAGATAATGCCCAAAGGAGTTGCAACACATACTATACGCATATTTTTTTATTGATACCCATTTATTTGTGCAAAAGAAAGCGAAAATATTGAAATGAAAAAGGGGTTCGTTCGTAAAATATTTAAATGGATTGTTTTTGTTGTTGCTATTTGTTTATTTTGCAGAAAACGTTGTTGATATGCCGAGTCAATATTTATTTTCTTCTTCTGTTTGCCTCCTTTGTTTACATACGATATTTTGACACTTGCACCCACTCATTCAACCATCAAATGACAAACACCCCTTTGGTTCGAAAAATTGTATTGAATTTTTTTACAATGACAAATATTATTCAACATTCAATCGCATTAAAATCTATCAATGACATATACATAGGAAAAAGTACTTCTTAAGTAGCTTGTTTTTTATTTCTTTGGCTGTTGAGAAAGAAATGTGTCCATTAGCTTTATTTTTTGTTTGTAGGAAGCAGGTATGTTTTTGATTTGAAGTTTAAACCCCAATTTTTTTATTTGTGAAATCTCTTATACTAAGATTTTCGCAAAATATAAAAGTATTTGAATTTTGAAAATACTAGAATTTCTTTCAGATTCCAAATTAAGAGAGTTTGTAGGAAAAACCCTGTGTTTTTCAATTTACATTTGGAATCCGTGTAAACATTAATAAATTGAAGAAAAACAACGTTGACTTATCTTGAACTCTTTCGTAAAATACTCAACTACTTGTTGAAGTGGACAATTAAAAAGAAAGAAATTTTCGGTTACAAAGTTACAAAAAAATATATAAAGTAAAACAGATTACCCGTCTATTATATTGTTTATTTATGTTTTTCTTAATTCCCATTAATTTCTGTGGTCAATTGCCTGTGGTAATTTTTATGGTTGCTCTCTGTCTCCATCTCTCAGTCTGACTTTGTGGGTATTGCTACATTTTAGTCCTTTATCTTAAACTCAACAGCCTTTTAAACAATATAATGTGTTTTTTTGTAAAAAAAACTCACATAAATCTTTAAGTTTGAGGACAACGAACTAGAAAAAAAGAAGAACAAAATTATGTTGAAACTAAATTTTATTTTTTTTAAGGTTATAAAATAATGCAAAAGTATGTATTAAATGAAACATAATCCCAAAGAAAAAAATCTGTAATAGTTTTAATAACTCACTGACATTTCATTAACACTTGCAGACATAAATATTAACTGTCATTAGACATTATATAGGTAGAATAATGTAAACAATAGAAATTACAACTGTTCTATTCTAGTAATTGAATTTTGTAATAAGGTGACCTGATGAAAAAATATCACATAAACAGAAAACAGATTTATTGCGGTTAAACCAATTTGTAGCTCGAAAAAATGCCTTCTCACTTCTGTCATTTATAAAGTTATGCAATTTATAGCAAAGTTATAAGTTTATTATACCCTTCACCATGAGTGACAAGGGTACATATAATTGAAATCAACTTTCAGAAGCACCAAAATAACTTTCATACATGATACATCAATATATCCGCTCTAGTCCAACCTGGGTTTCTATTTAAAATCGAGTAAATCCGTTCACAAATGGCTGTGATTTAAGCTGAATTCACCCATGAGTTTCTGAAACATTTTTTGTTCGGAACAATTTATTTTTATATGTAGTTTGAAGAATAGAGAATTAAAATAGAGACGAGACACTCCGAATTGTCAAACAAAAATACAACAAATCATATGTCTGATACAACAACAAAATACATTGACTAGCATGTATTTTGTTGTTGCGAGAGATAGGTTTTTGACAACAGACTTAGGTTTTTGACAATTACGTCTCGTCTCTATGTTACCCTATGGTTTGAAGTCTCTCTCAAAAATAGAACGTCAAACTACATATAAAAAAATGTTCCGAACAAAAAATGTTTCAGAAACTAATGGGTGAATTCAGCTCAATTATATCACTTATTTTTAACCAAAAATTTTTGTACGAACATTTGTTTCTTTTTCGCAAATTTCTTATTCGCCCTCTTACTTTAAAAAGTATTTATACACAATACAGTACCATAGTGGAGAGGGTATATTGGGTTAGTGCAGATGTTTGTAACGCCCAAACATAACCGAATGTGATTCTGAGTCGAGGGCTGGAATGGATTAGGATTAATGGTCGGCATATAGAGAACATGGAAAATGAATTATTTGGTGTATGACTTAAAAATGCGGCATATTTTCAAATTTTTAGCTTTTTTTTATTTTGAAACATTTGGACAATATAAATTTATTCAAAGTATTCGCCATTGTTAGCTATTACCTTTTCCCATTTTTCTAGCAACATATAGATTCCGAGCTAAAAGAATTGCTCATATTTTGAGCATACTCTGTTCCAGGTTCCCTGTGATGGGTCTGGTCAGATTTTAGCAGCTCATCATAGATAGGACCCTTTTACTCCCAACAAATGTGTTTGAGTGACCGGGCTTCACATACGATCACCTACGCTTCGGGTTACTGTAATGAATCCATTTTTCATCGTAATTATTCGGTGCAAACATGATGTTCTTTTATTTACTGGTCTGGGAGATCTTTGTCTTCCGTGTCAAAATCACCACTTCTGAACCGCACAATCCATCTCTCCCACGTGGAAACCGATGGAACACATAAACCATAAGCTTTGGTGACCAATCGGTGTGCTTCAGCGGAACTTTTTTTTTCAAATTAAAGAAGTAAAGCAAAACTTTCCGCATATGACTGCATTCATAACTGTTTAATCATGATCATTTCAAGCACTCTCAGATGAAATAGTTGTAGATTATATCTGCAGTTTCTCAATATAATAAAAAAAATTTCAAGTACCAAATAAATAATCACCCTTATCGTGGTTGGCGTAAACGTCTTACGCCGACGACAGTTTCGTACTAGATTAAAGATAAAATGCAAACTGTTTCTTTAATCTATTACGAAACTGTCGTAGGCGTAAGACATTTACGCCAACCACGTTAAGGGTGAATGTCTAAGTCTTTAACTTTTCTCCTGTGCAATAGTCCAAATAAATAATTTATATGTCTTTAATTCTTCTCCTTTGCAATAGTCAACATTTCTTACATTGTTTCCTATCTGCTAAAAAGTCATAATTTAAAGCGGGAACATTATTAAACAATTAATATTGTCAAACTTTAGAAATTTTGTAAAATTAACACAAATCCAATTTACGCTTCCCAAAAGAATCTCAATTATCTGGTCACCCCTGATGTTAACACTACGCAACAATTCATTACAGCCATACTAGTGGTGTGATATACTACTCGCACAGATTTCATACATATTGTGTGGTCATAAGTGTTGCATGAATCCTTAGACTGCGTGTTGTACCCCAAATATTCTAACAGATTTGATTTTCCCCCAAAAAAAATGCCAGAAAAAAAGAATTTAGTTAATTTAGTTTTTATTATTAAGGGGTGAGAAGAACCAACATATAATTTATGTGGTCAATTTAGTTAAAGACATAGAGCAAAGAAAAGATTTATTATGATATTGATATGAATATGCGTATGAACAAGTTCAAAATAATGTGAACACACGAAAACTAAAAATGGGAATATATACATATATATATATAGAGTGGCTTAACATGATATAATACACAACATGAGACATTTTTTGAAAGGATAAACAACTAGTCAAAATGCTGGAATCAGCTGTGCTGAATCTTTATACTTACAGGTCCATTTTAGCCATTAAGAAATGTATTTAATTCGAATAACTATATCTACAACAAGTAAGAGTATGTACTATATTCGGCCGTGCCGAATCTTAAATACCCTCCAATGGTATATACAATTTAATATTCATATTAAATGTTTGTTATCGGAAGTTAGCTCCTATTATGAGGATTGATAAAATGTTATTGAAATAAATATATGAACAAATATATGTAACAATTGTTAAACACAGAAAAAAGAAATTCATAATTGGAATGAATTTTGTAATAAATATTTTTAATCGAACATGACTTTTTTTGCCAAACTTTTTCATTCAGAATAAGAACATGTTCATAAATATTATAAAATTGTTCATGACGGAAATTTTAGTTTTTTTTCATAAATTTCATAATATTTTACAATAAATTGCATTATAATTGCATTATCTAATGAATTAATTTATAACTATTTGCATAATAGCCGTATATTGGCCAATATTTTAAGATGAATCAACAATATCTGAAACTTAAAAAACATCATTAAATATTGTTACGTTTTAACCTTTTCAAAACGTTTGTGTATTTTCTTTAAATAAACCGCATACTTTTGATTGCAAATAAAAGCCGTTTAGTAGTTTGAAAATTGTAACAACTCTTTATTTATTTAAAATGTACAACAACAGAATTAAATAGTCACTCAATGTCTTTTATACACGTTTATAAATTCGCAGAAATACAGACAAACTTTATAATGTACACGAATTCGCTTGAAAAAAACAGCACACTCAGTTGATGTTTATTCGAATAGCGTCTCTGATAAACTGACTAACGACTGCAAACTCTGGCACTATTTATAACACTGCCATCTGCACTCTAGATTACTCTTTAACTGTCTAGAGCTTTCTAATACATACGCCATCTGTGGTGTACTTTCTACAATGTTCTTTAACTGAATATTCGAATTCGAAGCTGTATAAGCAAACAGCTTTCATATTAACCTTAAGTGAAGAAATAGAGTATAAACAAGTTAGAGTACTATATTCGGCTATGCCAAATCTTAAATACCCGCCACCTTAACCCTCTATTAACCGCAACTGATCTACATAGTTGATACAGGCAAAACATTTTTTATTGTAATATTTTTTTAACACCCTAAATTTTAAGCTATTTTTTGATAAAAATATATTTTTAATGTAATTTAATTTTTATTACTTTTTTAAATACTTTGGCCCATAATCATAGTCAAACACTAAAGTCGGTTCTTTTTAAAAACAACTTTAAAATAAAAACCTGCTTTTTTATTAATTTGCAACCATAGTCAAAATTAGAGTATGTTTTAAATTGAACCGACTTTAACTGGGTGCCACCGCAAATGTAGAATATGTTTTCATACAATATACAACAAAAAACAGACAAGTGGCAACGCTGAACAGCTGACATACAAAATGAAAAAAAAAATCAAAAAAACGTAAACATCTAAAGAAAGAAAGTTGTTTGTTGTGGAAAAATGGAAAAGATAAGATTAATATCATAATTACGATATTTTATTTTATTGATAACTGTTCAATAATTGCAAAATCTCTACCAATATCTTGTAACATTTTTTACTTTGTGACGAACTTTTTTACTCGGCGAAGAACAGCTGATGCTGTTGTTAAACGAGTTAAAAACAACTTTAGCTAGTTTTATATTTAGAATCGACTTCAGCGTCAGAAGTATACTTTAACTTGTCTATGATAGACCTAAAGTCCATTCTTAAGTAAAGTCGAGTTTAATTCTCTTAAAATGTACTTTATTTTTGACTATGATTATGGGCCTTTGTATTTAATATTGTTTTTATGTTTTCGATATTGCTATAAATATGATACATTGCGACTAGCCTCGATTGAAAATGATTGCGACTACCGGAGGATTCATATGATGAAAATTATAGAAATTACATTGTTATAAACATATTCAGTGTTTGTTATTGGGACATTGCTCCGATTATGATGATTGGTAGAATGTTTTGATATTTTTACGAATTTGCATTAGCGATTTGAATTTAACGGTCTGTAGCAACTGCCAGCTACATTCACCGTATTTATAAACATTTCCATCAGTAAAAGCTTATACTTATTAACAATGTTGATAGCATGATGTTGTTTAGCATTGTTTATAAGTATGGCAACACTAACTGTTATGCTGCTAATATTAACTACGAAAACTATAGAATTCGAATATAGTAGTTGTCCGAAGATTATAAACATGTTAAGCTTTATTTGAAAGTAATTTCGTTGCGGAATTTAGGTTTTTTCAGTTTGTTCAATAACCTAAACCGTTTTTAAGTTACGCGAATATACATATGTTGTATATCTCGAAAATACAAGCTAAGCTAACCTAAAAATGATTGGCACCACTGAATTCAGCGTACCCGAATTAGTTTAACCCACCGGGTGCCCCGCTTGACAGTTTTTTCAACTAGCACAGTGTAATTAAAGACTTTTTGTTTTATAAAAACTTATTATGATAATGGGGAAAATTTATATTTTCCATAATCTTCTTCTAATATATAAAAATCTCTTGTCACAATGTTTGTGCTTGAACTCTTCTGAAACGGCTAAACCGATTTTTATGAAATTTTGTATGTATATTTGTTTTTAAAATTGTTTGCATTTTTTTTATTTGGCATTAAAAAATAACTATAACCCCAAATTTTCATCAACCGACTCTCACCTACCCATTTTTAGCCGACATTTCAGTGTTTTGTGTGAGCAATATACAAATATCAATATTTTTATGAAATTTTTTATATATTTTTGGTAGGTGCGAACGAGAATAGGTCGTAAAGTATATTTCATACCGCTAGGTCATTAGGATGTCCCCATCCACCCTTTTTTTTAAATATTTTTAGAGTAAATATTTTATTTGTATTTCTTTAATTTCGCATCAAATTCACTTAGAATAAATTCATTATTTTTTATTTAACAAACAAAATATTCACTAGAAATAATGGAACTAGAAATATGGCAGAACTATGTACATACGTTTGCCGGGTCAGCTAGTTTCAGTATAAAATAATAATTTTAATTTAGTAATAAATAAATATGGAACACTTTTATCGATGTTTGTTATATTGTTTATTTGTTAACTTGTATATAAATAAGTTAATTCATTTCGTACAATTAAAATTTAAACAAACACAGTTTGTTATTAATAAACAGTATTACCGGTAATACAGTAAGGTACTAAAACCGAATCTGTGTTATCAGCATAAACCTATCGGTATCTACCTAATTCAACAACCACCTACGAATAAATAAAAACTGCATATGTACTTTTTACGACGACAAAAATGTGTCATAACGGTATTTTTGTATACACCACGAATTATATTTATTCACCAACCGAGAAAAAAAACTTTTTTTCTTCCGCATGTCTGTGTTTTTTTGTTTGTTGTATGTGTCCTTTCTTCTTTGTCTCTATCTCTCTCCTCTTCTCACCACTGTCTGTCTGTCCTCTTTCAACCACTTGTAAAAACTGTAACTGTTGCCTACTTTCAGGATGACAAATTTGTTGCAATGAACTTGAAAAATTTCACATAACGGTGAAATTCTTAAATTATATTCACCACGACTTTTATATTCACCACGGTTTTTCACCACAACGAGAAATGTCCATATATGTGGTGAGTGTTTTTTTTTTTTGGATTCTTTTTTGTTGTGTTTTTTCTCTCTGCTTTCTTCTTTCTCTCTTTGCGTCCCCGTCATCACCCTCCCACTCATTCTACTGCTCTGTGCTGGCTGCGCTGTGCTCTCTCCACTCTTTCTACTTCTTTTCATAGAAAACCGGGTTCGTTTGACGATTTATCGTCATTTTGACGATTTTTTAAGTCAAATTTATTAAAATGACGATTGACGATTTTTAATTTTTCCCGCGAACAAAAATGACGATTTTTTAAAAGCAAAACATATGGTAACCTTTTTTCCTAAAATTCAAATTTTGTAAGTCCCCTTTTGCAATGTACAAATTGAAAGGCAGACAGCGTCCAATTTTATATTGAATTGGTTTCACAAATTTTAAAACATTTTGATTTTGGCGATAAACTTTTAGAAGGATTAACTCCATTGAACAAAAAAAAATATTCAATTTTACAATTGGCCAAACTTATTCCTAATTTATTAAATGAAAAAGAATATCAAGAACTTGATAATGAAGTTTTAGAATTACGTAATATGAAATTCACCGAACTCGAAACATTGGAAAAATGTTTCTAATTTAAAGAGAGTCAATAATGCAAAGGCCTTCCCAATTTTAACACAATTTGTTTCGAGTTTAATGGCACTACCACATTCGTCGGACAACGTTGAAAGAATTTTTAATACTGTAAATTTAAATAAAACAAAAATCAGAAATGCTTTGGATTCTTCAATATTACAAGGAATATTGTTTTCAAAAGATTATCTTAAGTTAAATAATTCTCAGTGTTTTAATATAGCAATTAAAAATGACTTATTAAAAAAATGTCACACAGAAATCTAACAGGGTAAAGTCACATAATACCAAAATTAAATTATTTTTTTTTTTTTTATTAAATAATAACTTTATTTGCATGTAAATAAAAAAAAATATTTAAAAAGTTAATAAAAAAATGTTTTTGGTATTTTTAACGTATTTTTGTCTTGACGATTTTTTTTTTGTAAATTGACGATTTCTCCAAAAAAAGTTGACAGCACTGGTGGCAAGGCATATTTAACCAGGTGGCAGCGTAACGCCAGCTGACTATTTTTTGCTCTACTCGTGTTTTGCCTTGTAAAATGTCAAAAGCTTGTTTACAAAAATTTTTAAATTTGTTATAAGTTAAAAAGATTATTCTATATTTAAAAAAGTGAGTATATTTGTCACCGCTTTATGTGTATAAAATATTTAAAAGTGTTAAAAAAAACTTTCATTTATAAAAGTGCGTTTTTGTGAATTTTTTTTGACACTTTACACGGTTTTGCACAAACAAAAATGAATATTGTTCTTGTATTGTTGTAGTTACGCTGCCACCTTGTTAATACATCTTGGTTCGTGGTATTTTGCAAACTTTAAAAAAACAAGAATTTGGGAAATTTTCGATCAATATAAAAAACTACTATTTTTTAGAACTACTCTACTAAACTAACTAGAAATACAAATAAATACAACTATGTATTAATTTAAAAGTGCTGCTAATTCAGCGATTTTTCAAGGTCCACGATTAATTTGGTAAGACGAAAATTAAAAGTTTTTATTTTAAATTTTCTTTATTGTTTTTTGATTTAGGCTGTCTGTCATCTGTCTGCCAGTATTATTATTATATTGTTACGTTTTAACCTTTTCAAAACGTCAGTTTATTTCCTTTAAATAAACCGGATACTTTTGATTGCAAATAAAA
This sequence comes from Calliphora vicina, assembly GCF_958450345.1. Lineage (NCBI taxonomy): Eukaryota > Metazoa > Arthropoda > Insecta > Diptera > Calliphoridae > Calliphora > Calliphora vicina. The sequence continues at coordinate 55,877,224 of NC_088781.1, read as the reverse complement.
GCCGTTTAGTAGTTTGAAAATGGTAACAACTCTTTATTTATTCAAATGTACAACAACAACAGAATTAAGTAGTCACTAGGGTATTCAATCGGTTAACCGTTAATCGGTTAACCGATTAATTTTTGTCGGTTAACTGTTCGAATAATTCAAAATTGGCGATTTTCAAATAACAAATAAACCGATTAATTTGTGTCGATTAACCGATTAACCGAAATTTATTATTTTTGCACTTTTTTGTATTTATTTTTCCATTTTAATTCAAATGTCAAAGTAAAATTACATATTTGTTCGAACATCCAAGAATCATGTTTAAGGTATTTATAGACGGCAATACTGAGTATTAATATTTGTCAAAAACTCAAGTATCATACTACAGTTTTATCGTCAAAACAAAATTTGATTAGATTTTCAAAAAATACAAATGATTTTTTTGATTTACTGTCGGTATTTAAAATTTGTTTAAAAAAGTTTTTATTTTCATATGTATCGGATATCGCAATTGATCAACAAGAGGGTATTAACTTTTTAAAATTTCACTTTTTGCAAGAAATCAATTACATAACAACATTAATATCTATCTACTGTAAAAGTTTCGACGTATTCCGATTACTCTTTCATCTCGAAAACCACATTTTAGACGATTTTGGTGATAATCTAGTGACTACTTTTATATCAACAAAAAGGTATTATTTTGAGTTAATACAAAAGTTGAAATAGAAATATCGTATATTTTTATAAAAAAAGGTATTATTTTGATTTGAGCCTTTATTCAAGTTAAAAATAATCAAATTGTTTTATTTAAATTTGGTTGTATTTTGAGTTGATACTGTTTTGTTGATAAAATTTGTTTTACTTTATGATTTTTTTCAAATGGAATTTGCTTACTATGATGTATTCGGATTTTCAAATTCTAAATATTTGTAATACTATCGTATAAACAAGAAATGTTTTTTCGAAACGATTTCTTGACATTCCGAACGATTTCAATAATAGTTTCAATTTGAAAAGTGTTAATACTCAGTATTGCCGTCTATAAATACCTTAATGAGTATAAAAACTGACATATTTAATTCACATGTATTTGTCGGTTGAGAACATGATAATAGACGAAACTGGAGACACTACGGAAATAAGTTTTTATCAGAAATTATCGAAATTAGTAAAAGTATTTTTAAAAAATCCAAAAAGAACTTCAATGGTATAATGGAGATTTTATATGCTTAGAAAAAAACTAAAAAAATAACTGAGATATTGGATATTCTTTACCATGCCTAACTTTCGATTTCACTAAAATCTACAAACAGCGAGAGAGTTTTTTCCAAGTCGAGTTTTATTAAAACTAAAGAAAATTAATTACTTTTTGGTTGAATTGCTATGTTTTGTCTATTTTGTATTTAAGTACAGAAAATTCGTGGATATATTTTCAGTTTAAAATTTAAATATAAATTATTCGGTTAATCGATTAATTTAAAATTAACCGATTATTAACCGATTAAATCTTAACCCCGATTAATTATTTGCTCGATTAACCGATTAAACCAGAAACTCGATTAATTGAATACCCTAGTAGTCACTCAATGTTTTTTATACACGTTTGTAAATTCGCAGAAATACAGACACAATTTATAATGTACACGAATTTACTTGAAACAAGTAAGAGAACTATATTCGGCTGTGCCGAATCTTATATACCCTCCACCAAATTATACTTAAAAATATTTTTATTTAAACAAAATTTTTATTTAAACAAAATTAAATTTTTTTTTTTAATGATTTAAAATATTTTTTTTTTTCAAATTGTTTTTAAAAAAAGTTTTTTCAAATTTTTTTTTAAAAATTTCTTTAATTATTTTTTTTTGGAAAAAGAATTTATGACAAAAAAAAATTTTTTGATGAAAAAATAATTCGGGTTAAAAAATATTTCATTCCGATTTTGACCCATTGTGTGTCCAACTTACTATGGTCTTATATACGTCGTTGCAAAGGTCTTTGAAATATCTATCATTAGGTATCCATATTGTCTATATTAATGACTTAGTAATCCAGATATAAGTCAAAAATCGAGGTTGTCCTAGTTTTTTCCTTATATCTCAGCCATTTGTGGACCGATTTTCTCGATTTTAAATAGCGACCGAGCCCGAAGAATTTCGGAGATATTGATGTATGAATCGTGTATGTAAGTTATTTGGGGGCTTCGGAAAGTTGATTTGAACACACAGAAGGACATGGCTATATCGATTCCGCTATCTATAACGATCCAGAATATATATACTTTATGGGGTCGCAAATGAAAAATGTGGAAATTACAAACGGAATGACAAACTTATATATACCCTTGCCACTCATGGTGAAGGGTATAAAAACACAGCACACTTTAAGGCACTCAGTTGATGTTTATTCGAAAAGCGTCTCTGATAAACTGACTAACGACTGCAACCTCTGCCACTATTTATAACACTTCGATCTGCACTCCAGATTGTTCTTTAACTGTCAAAATTCGAAAGATCATGGGTTAATGATATACAAGGTGACATTAATCAAACAGCTGATTATTTTTTTGCTTGAGTTTGTTTACAAGTTTAATCTTGTCAAAATGTTTTTTTGCTGTAGTTTGTATACATTATGTCAGTTGTTTTTGACACTATAAAAGTTATTTGTTTTTGTATTGTTGTATTTGTTGCCGTAATGCATACACCTTATAATCATTACGCCATGTTCTAGATCTTACTAATACATACGCCATCTGTAGTGTACTTTCTACAATGTTCTTTAACTGAATATTCGAATTCGAATACAGCGTAGCCAACTTACGATCAAATCATCTGAAAGCTTTTATTTAATAATGCCCACAGATATGTTACAGTTTGCTATTACAGCACTGTTATTTGAATGCATTATGCTACTTTTAAATCAGCCCTTAAAATCGTTATATTTGAATTCAAGTACAATTTCGTAACAATATAATAAATAGCTTTCAAAAAACATCTGGTGACTATCATAAAAATGCACCTAACAAATTAATTGTTTTCTTCTTTTCTCCTTTTTCTTCCTCTTCGCTCTGCTTATTGTGATACAGTGGCAACCACACACACTCCGTACAAAGCGGCAAAAATATAATCGTCAATTTGGCCACATTATGAAAAACATGTTTTTTGATTTACCAACACTACCACTTACTCCAGTTTTCAAAAAACATCTGGCATCATTCAACAGTAATGCAAATAAAATAAACGTCAGTGATTCTGGCCAATCAGAAAACGATACGTCTAGAAGAGAGCTGTTAATTTAAGAGAAACCAAACACTTTTGACAGTCTTTGAAGTAATAAAGTAAGATAAACAGCGGAAAAAATATATAAAAGGTATTTTTTTATAAAATTAAGAAAATAGTAAATAAAAACACTTTGCGGAAATAAGAAAAAGTTATTAAACTCTGCTTTGAAGAAAAATATTAACAAAAACTTAATTGTTCTTTCATCAACAGAAGGGTAAACAAAAAATTGTCAACGTCACCGGCTTTTTGCAGTTAATGTTCTTTTCTTCCATTTGTTCTGGAAACTTTGGATTAGTTAAAAATAAAAACTATAGTGCAGATTACAAAAATACAACAAAATGATAATAAAAGGTAATTAATCAAAATATATTGTAATTAACAACGTTTTTTGAAGTGCAATTATAATTTCTTCTTTTACAGCTGGTTTGTGTGTATTCCTCTCAGTATTGCTGCCTACGGCGTGGGCTTTTTATTCCCCCAGTGATGGTGTTACTGAATTAACACCAACCAACTTTGATAGACTAGTGGCGCAAGACGATGCCATTTGGGTGGTGGAGTTTTATGCCCCTTGGTGTGGACATTGCCAAAGTTTAGTGCCTGAATATAAAAAACTTGCCAAGGCCTTAAAAGGTATTGTTAAAGTAGGTTCTGTTAATGCCGATGAACACCAATCTTTGGGTGGCCAATTTGGTGTAAGAGGTTTCCCCACCATTAAAATCTTTGGCGCCAACAAACGTTCGCCCACAGATTACAATGGCCAACGTACAGCCAAAGCAATTGCGGAGGCGGCTTTAGCTGAGGCTAAGAAAAAAGTTCAAGCTGCTTTTGGCGGTGGTAGCAGCGGCGGCAGCAGCGGTGGTTCTTCAAGCGATGATGTCATCGAACTAACAGATGATAACTTCGATAAATTGGTACTACAATCTGAAGATGATTGGTTGGTGGAATTCTTTGCTCCTTGGTGTGGTCACTGTAAGAACTTGGCTCCCGAATGGTCCAAGGCTGCTGGTCAACTTAAAGGCAAAGTCAAATTGGGTGCTCTTGATGCTACAGTGCACCAAAGCAAGGCCGCTGAATATGGTGTCAGAGGCTATCCCACCATTAAATATTTCCCTGCTGGTAAGAAACGCTCCTCAGATGCTCAAGAATACGATGGTGGCCGCACCTCTTCCGATATTGTTACCTGGGCCTTGGACAAACACGCTGCCAATGTGGCTCCACCAGAGTTGGTGGAAATCATAGATGAATCCTCATTCGATAAAGCCTGCGAGGGTAAACCTCTGTGTATCATCTCTGTGCTGCCTCATATTCTTGACTGTGATGCCAAGTGCCGTAACAAATTCTTGAGCACACTACGTACACTGGGTGACAAATTCAAACAGAAACAATGGGGCTGGGGTTGGTCTGAAGCCACCGCTCAATCAGAATTGGAAGAATCATTGGAAATTGGAGGTTTTGGTTATCCTGCCATGGCTGTGGTCAATTTCAAGAAAATGAAATTCTCTGTACTTAAGGGATCCTTCTCGCAAGATGGTATTAATGAATTTTTACGTGACATTTCCTTTGGCCGCGGACAAACTGCTCCCGTTAAGGGCGCTAAGAAACCAAAGATGAACACTGTAGACGCCTGGGATGGTAAAGACGGTCAATTGCCGGCCGAAGAAGATATTGATCTATCTGACATTGATTTGGATGACGATGTCAAAGATGAATTGTAAATAAACCGCCACCAAAAACAATTTAAAATAACAACACTTCCTCTTCACAAACATACAAACATTTGTAATCTATCATTTAAGACTGCATCATTGAAATAATCATGTTGATATTCTTGGAAAAACTAAACAAAAATGCATTTGAAAATCTACTAAATACATTTATTCGTAAGACACTTTTTGATTTTCAACACGATTAATTATCCTGCTGTACCTTTCCTCTTTTTCTACTTTGTATACTTTATAAGATTATTTTATAAAATTATTTTAAAGATATATTTTTTATTTTTAAAACAATTTTAAGTTAAATAAATAATAATTTAGAAAAAATAAAAGATTTTGAGAGTAATTTTTATCAGTAAATTGAAACAAGAGCACAATAATCATTTAAAACTGGTATTTTTATGATTATTGTTTTGATTTATTTTGAGCAGTGATAAACGCCCCTTTTAATTAGTTTTTGTTTTGCTTTTTATAATTAAAAATAGACAAGCCAATTGCTTATCAGTAAAAAATTATTTATGGTTGTACATTGTACAAAAATGAACATACAATTCTTTCAATTACAAAATAAGATTTTATGATCGATAAGCACCAAAAATAATTTAGAACAACATCACAACAATTATTGGAACTATGATGTTGTACAAGCAATATTAATTACTTTCGAATATTCGTAAAATTAATAATTACACTGTGCTCGAAATTGACACTTTCTTTTCTGTCAAGAAGGGCACCCAGTGGCTTAAACTAATTCGGGTAATTTTCGAGATATACCGTTATTTCGAAAATGGAGGACGTTGCTCAACATACATATATTTGCGTAACTCAAAAACGGATTAGTTTCTTGAATAAATTGAAAAAACCGAAATTCGAAAATAATTTTTTAGAAAAATTTCGAAATTTTTGTTTTTAAAACGGCATTAAAAATTGGAAAATGCATATTCGCTCTTAATTTCTTTACACATACAGAAAACGAAGTTCCATAACTCGTAGTAATAACGTTATTAACAGCGTAGCTACATTTTCCAATTTTCATGAAAAAAATAATTTTTTCTTTGCCAAAAAAAATGTATATTTCTAAAACGACTGCGAAGTTAAAAACATGTTATGGGTAATTTTATTGCTCAATTTCGTTTTTATTCAGTTTATACAATAAACAAAACTGTTTTTGAATTACGCAAATATACATATGTTGTGCATCAGTGAATTCAGCGTATCCGAATTAGCATAGAGTAACATAGAGACGAGACGTAATTGTCAAAAACCTAAGTCTGTTGTCAAAAACCTAACTCTTGCAACAACAAAATACATGCTAGTCAATGTATTTTGTTATTGTATCAAACATATGATTTGTTGTATTTTTGTTTGACAAATCGGAGTGTCTCGTCTCTATGTATAATTCTCTATGCGAATTAGTTTAACCCACCGGTTGCCCCGCTTGACAGTTTTTTCAACTAGCAGTGTTATTGATGTGGCAAAAAATTGGTAAAAGAAAATAAACATGTAGAGAATTTAAAACTTATCGCGATTATAGATTTTTCTTTTTGAATTACATATTTATAAACTTCGAATGAATATTAAATTTCGGATTAGGCCAAAAATTGGGTTTCTATTAAAAAAACCTAAAATTATGGAATTTTAAATATAAATAATTGTATAGTACTACAAAATAAAATCAAGGACTCATATGATATTGTAAAATGCCTTTGAAACCATCAGTCCTGTCACAGAATTCAATTCCGATCGAAAGTGGAATTCATTCCGTATTTCGCTTCTTCAGAAAAAGTAAAACGAAAATTTCTTTCGGAATAAAACCACTTTCAGTTTTCAAAGTAGAATTGATATTTCAATGTAATTATTTGTTTTTCTAAAATGTTTAATCAATTTCTGTACCAAAAACTTACACAAAAAACGCTGTCAAATTAATATTAGAAATACAGAATTATTAAATATTTTTTGAATAAGTTACACGAAATCTGAAGTAGCTAAAACGAAATTGATCGGAATTAAAAGAGTGAGCAAAAAAACTTATACTTGTATTATACAACTTAAACCGTTCAATATAAAAGTGTTCTTTAATAATTTTTTACAAGTGCCCAACCTTTCCACATGCCGAAGCTCTGGTCATTTGGTTGGATTTGCCTCCCATGGTACAAAATTGACAATATTGTGTGAATACCACTCAATGGTCTATATAATATGAAGACACTATGTGCTGTTTTAAGAAAGGTAAATCCCATTTTTGTAGACACTCTGTAACATATATTTCTGTGTTTATCATGACTGATGTCACAAATGATTGGCTTCTTTTGCCACAACTGCAAATGGCTTGCACAAAAGAAACTTCATGGGGAATATTGTTTGTTTTTTTTTTGTCCGATATTGTTCTTGAATATTACCTCGTCCATCAGCCACATAAAAATGTTGACACGGAAGTTGTGAAAAGTCTGCCAGTACATAAGCTCCATCATCCATCACTCAACAGGTGTGTATTTTTTTATAAAATTTGTCCTTTATTTTTATTTTTTTACTTGTTTTTTTTTTTGACTCACTCTTTATGATACTTGAGTCATAGAGAAACATAGAGCGGAAACTAGAAAAAAATTCAAACATAAAAATTACTCAAAATAATCACACATACGAGTGTTGTTATTGTTTTCACATAGTTTTTTCTACTAATACATTCTCACCACTTAGGTTTCTGACAACTGAGTTCGGTCTTTGACAGGAGAGTTTCCGCTCTATGTCTATCCTCTGACTTGAGTTTTTAACAAAGTTTATATTCGATAATTATGACTGGTAAATTGATTACGATTATGGTCGAAAATCGATTTTCAGGGTTTAGAAACGAGTTTTTCCAGATCGAATTTACAATCCGATTTTTATACTGCCATCGATTTTAAACAACGATTAATCCAAATCTATATATGAAAAAAATGCGTGAAATGTTGACTTTCATAAATTTAACAATATTTACATATTGTGATTCTCCAGCTAAAAATGGAAAATAGGAGGACCTCATGTTTTTTAAAGAAATTTGTTCTATTTTTTCAAAATAGAGCGGAAACAAAAAAAAAACTAACAAAAGAATCACTTCAAATAATCACACATACGAGTATTTTATGTGCTGTTTTTCTATAGCGAACGAGTACTTTGAGTGGAAATTTAACATGTGTTTTGTTATTGTAACAAAAACAAAATACATGTAAAACGTCCACTCAAAGCGCTCGTTCACTATTGAAAAACAGCACATTAGTTTTCACATAGGTAAATTGTTACAACTTAGGTTTTTGACAACTGAGTTAGGTCTTTGACAGGAGAGTTTCCGATCTATGTGTATTTATCTATGGAAGAAATGTTTTCCATAAAAGTTTGCCATTACTTTTTATAAAAAATCGAAATGAAACATTCGAGATCTATACAGATGAAACTAAGGTAAGGGTGAGTTTAAAATTACCGGATCAATTAAGTCTCATACAGACTGGGATCTCAGCCATTAAAAGGAAGGTAGAGTGACTGGGGGAAAACGTTGAGAATATCCATTGTATTTATCAGCAACAAAAATCTAAACGAGATCTAGTTTGGTTCATGAAGCGTGGGTCTATTAATGAGATGATGAAACATTATAACCTGAAGTTATTCAGGCAACAAATGAGCGTTAAAGTTTCAACTTCAAAAATTTCAAAATTGTACTTTTAGAAAATCGATTGGGAAATGGCTGTGTGACGGTCGGATAAGTTTAGAAAAACTAATTTTTTCAACAAATTTTTATTTTTTTAAGTTGATCGTGAGGCAGTTAAATATATTTCTCTTATTTTAGGGAAAAAAGATACTGAAGTAGAACTCCAAAACATTACTAAGGCCTCTGATACACGGTTGTCAGATCTGACAACGTTGTAAAATCTGACAACCGTTTACACTTAGCTTATGTCATTAATATAGACAATATGGATATCAAATGATAGATATTTCAAAGTCCTTTGCATATAACGCCATAGTAAGTCGGAATGGGTCAAAATCGGGAAAAATATTATCTAACCCAATTATTTTGTTTTCACTGAAAACTTTTTTTCGTCATATAATTTTGTTCTCTAAAAAGTTAAAAAAATAAAAAAGAAATTTAAAAAAAATGTTTACCTAAAAATTTTTAAAATGTTTATTTTAAATTATAATTTAATGAAGAGTATATAGCTCTCTTACTCTTTTTTTAAATCAAATTACATTAATATAATCTGACATATACATATCGTCACCTAAAATGCAAAACAATGTATTATCAAAAAATTCGAAATTGATTTTATTATTGATTACGATTCACTACAGCATATTACATATGTATGTGTACAAAATTTTAAACTTTTACTATCAATAATAACCATGTTAAATATAATAAAAATTCAAATCAAATATCATGAAGTGCAGGATTTTCTTAGCTAAAATAACGTATACGTTTTGAGTAATTAATTAATAAATATCATTCTACGTTATTTTAGGTAGTTTCCTAATAATTTTTTTAATAAATTTGTTGCAATTGATTTTTAGCAGACATTATGAAAATTTAATGAAGTAACTTTTTTTGTTTAAATAAGTAAATAAAATAAAAAAAACATACAAAATATAAAAATATCTGCTTTTATTTAAAATAAAAAAAACATAATTTTATTTAAATTTTTATTTTTTCATACAAATTTATATTGATGATACGTTATTTTGGTTTTAGAAAACATCAATTCAAAAAAACGTAAGACACATAGCATAAAGTGTGCTTTATCGTTTTTTTTTTTTGTAAAATATACTTCTAGTGTCATTATAATTCAGATTTGAAAATTTTGTTTCAATATCTCAAGTAGTTTCCATTTTATATCGTTTTTTACTTCTCCTATAAACTTATGAAAAGTGATGTTAAGTTATTTTGCATTTTAGGTGACGATATCTATATAAATATGTTTAATCACACATTAATCAATATTTATTTTAATTAAAACACATTTTTATTATATTTTTTTTTTTAATTTTTACCAAAAAAGTATGTATGTATAAAAATGTAATTTATTTGTATTATGTATAAAAAATCTGGTAGATAAAAATTCTATAAAAAATTACAATTTATATATTATTTTTGTATATAAAATGTTTAGTGTATAAAAGGCTAGCTTAATATGTATATCTAAATAAACTTAATTACTAAGCTTAGAACATTTTTCATAATATTTGTAGATTTTGTTGCGCTTGTTTTGAAAAAAAAAATAAATTCTTGTAAAGAAATGCATTAATTCGTTTTTTTTTTTTTTGTTTCTATGTAATTTATATAAAATGCTTATGAATTTTAAAAAGAAGTATATAGAGCTAAAATTAGTTTTAAGTACATCTACAATAGATTTGTAATACAACCTACTTTATTATTAAAAAAAATGAGAAAAAAAATAGAGTAAATTATCATGATGTTCATTTGCTAGTTATTTTTACTATTTTCCAATATTTTGTTTACTTTTTGTATTCAATATTTCCAAACTTAGTTAAAATAGTAAAATCGAGCAAGCAAATGAACTAACCATATATTCGAATTAAAGTGATTGATTGGAATTGGTAGAGATTTTTTTCATGGATTGAGATTTGGAATTTATTGTTTGTAAATCTTAAAAGAAATTTAAAATCACTTTGAAGTGGAATCGAGTTTTTGAGAAAATGCTACTTTGTTTAATTCCCGGTTAGAAATTTTGTAATAATATTTATCACATTTGAAGTATTATAAATACCTAGGAAACTTTTCTAAAAATTGTTACATTTTATCATAAAAACCATTCACATGAAAATATGAATAATTTATACAAAAAATCAGTCTGCCTATTTGTGATTTTTTTTTTAGCCAGTTAATGTTGTAACAGAAACCCTAAATTCAAATTTTCCATTCAGACTTAAGAAATCTTAGTTCTTTTTCAAACAATTATAAATCTGTAACATTTCAGCAATTTCCTGTACGTCTGTCTGTCTAACTGCATAACTAACAAAATAAACCAAAAAGTGGAATGATGAAAATCACACAACATGAATCATTTTCAAAGAATTAAGACAAACACACTGGGGTAAACAATTTACATAAAAATTTACTAAAAACATTAACATGGATTGTGTGTGTTGTGTATAGTATTTTTATACCTGCTGATAACGAGATGAAGTAATAAAAGTAAGACAAAGAAGTAAAAATAAAGTATTTCTTTTTCGGTACAAACAAGAAATGATTGGCCAAACTGAAACTAAGCAAGACAAGAAAGAAACACACTGATTTAAACCACGTTTACATAAAAATAAAGTAAAAAAATATTATAGCAACAACAACAAAGACAAGGCAAAGAAATCAAAATGATGGCTTAAGGGAAAATTTAACAGAGAACATAGTTAGAGAGATTGAGACTGATTGTGATATTATGAAGGTACCTATAGTAAGGAAAGGTATTCTAGAGTAATAGAGGTATGCAACGCAAAATAAGATGATTAAATACAAAATTACATTTACCAGGAAAAACACAAATAAGGGCAGTACATACTACATATAGAGATTTCTAAACTAGAAAGGAAATCTATGTTTCTGTCATGTTTTTTGCTTTAAGTCTTTTAACATTGGGAAATCATTGATAAGTTTTACAAACAATTATGGCCACATTTATTGAAGAATGTGCTTGAGTTAAAACTGTGTTGTATTTTCTTCAGTTTGAGAATTTGGTTTATGTTTCTTCTCGTTTATGGAAAGTGTTTTCTAGGCATATAAGGAATATCAGCTTAAAACTACTTATTTATAAAAAAAAGATAGATGAAATTGCTGATTAAACTTACTTTTAAAATAAATTTCTTATTCTGAGCATTTTTATTTTACGCTTACTTATACTGCTTAACTTGCCCCCTCGTTTCCCTGGCTTCTGGCTCAAGCAACTTATTTAAAACTATGTACATCATTAATTTGTCCATGTTTTTGATCATCCGGATAGTTTTCTATTGATTGTATGGAACGTGAGGTGGCCGCTGTGATGGTGGATGAAACATCCATAAAGCGATATTTCTTTTCATCTCGACATAGGAATGGATAGCACATAATGCCATAGTAGAAGGCCAAACAACTAACAATCACCACAAATATGATGGCTATAATGCCAAAGGTTGAGAAGCCCGACTTTTTGTCTAAATATTCTTTGGGGGTAATGGCGGGTGCCTGTGTGGGTTGTTGTGGTTGCTGTTGTGAGCCATAGTAATTACGCTTTGAGCTGTAACCACTTGAACGGCCTCGTACACTGCCCGCCTGACAAAAACTTATGCTCAAGGTAACTGCAACAAAGACAGACATTATTATAAATTAAATACACACATATAAAGTCACGTAGCAGAATGTTACCTTTAAAACATATTTAATTTGTAAATGTAAAAAATATAATAAAAAACTCACCTATTAATAATGTTATCATTAATTTTTTCCACATTTTTGTTATTTCTATTACAAAATGATTCGTTCCAAATGCCAGAAACAATCTCAGCTTTAATTACAATCTTAACAATGCACTTGATTTCTTTTTTTAGTTCTCTTAAATATTTGATTTTGTTGTATGTTGTTTTTTCCTTTCGCCTCCTCCTGTTCGTATGTGTATCTTCGTCTACTTGTATTTCTTTTATGTTGAACTTGCAACAATGTTGGTTGCATTTACGAAATTGTCGCACAAAAAGGAATTTGTGTAATAATAAAAGGAACAAAGAGATGAACAAAATAAACATGGCGTAGATCAGCAGCCAGTGTTGTATTTTGAACAAATTAATCAACAGTGTTGCATAAACTGGGTTATTTAAATTTCAAACTTTTTAAATAATAACTTAATAAATTATGATATTTTATACATAAAGTTATAAAGATTTATAAATAAGAAGAAATGAAATCTAAGTTCCTCCAGGGGATTTCTCGAAAAATACTTTTTGTTTTATGCATCAAACTATATACAGTTGTTGACAATACAATGGAAACTTTTCCAATAATTTAATAAATATGTTAAATTCTTAAGAAATTTGTATTTATTAGTATTTCAGTAATATATTGATGGACTATATTCAATACCTTCTATCTTATATGTCGTTTACACCAGTTGTTTTGTCTTTATTCAGTTTTGGATTAAAATACCATTAACATTGCTTTAGTTTTTTAATACAAATAGAATCGCCGTTGTGGTTCTGTATGAACTTCAATTTCGAAGAAGAAAAAGATAGATTCCTAATTTCCCGGACTTTTTCCACTCCCGAGAAATATTAAAAAATCTGTTCAATCCCGGGAATATTTAAATACTAAATTGTGACAAAAACAAGTAATTTTTTTTTCAAATAATTGGTAAAAATACAGTATTGTGTATATTTTTCTTAACAGATTTAAGAGTTCTTTCTAAATTAAAACACGTACCTCATTGGACTGTAACCACTAGCCCTCCAGGTGTATTTGGGGTCATTGTCGTACTGGTAACTCAAAACTAGGGGCATATTTTCCCCAGAGTAGTGATCATTCATAATAAGTTTTATAATATGAATAGGACCCATTTAAATGTTTTTATAGTATTTTTCAGCATTAAAATCGTTTATTATTTGTTTAAAGTACTCATTTTCAAAATAAGTATTTTAAACATGATGTTTTCCATTGTTTTGCCAGTGCTAAGATGTATAACTACATTCTGCAAATGCTTAAAAACGCTGAATTTAAATTTGAATTAGAAAAATTCAAATATATTTAATAAATGGTCATATTCTTGAAAACTGAAATTACAAAATACAGTACGGGCTCGATTTGTGCAACTACCTATTATTGCAACTGACCGATTAGCGCAACAGCCTATTTTTTAACATTACAGTCTTTATAACTGCAACTTTTTTCAAAAAACAGGCGCGATAAGTGCAACTTTATTTTTTTTCATATGTAATATTATTTCGAAGTTATTCTATTATCTTCTATATTTATTCTGGTTGTTTTTTTTAATCAGAAGCGTAATTCAAAACTATTTGCCAAATCATAGGTACCTAAAAAAATACTTTCATGTCGACACTGCTCTCATAAAGAATTTTGGCTGTTTATTTACAGTTATTTTTTATTAAAATATTTTTTTATTTTTTCGAGTACATACATATATTATTTACACCATTTTTTTTACTTTGTTTTGTTTAATAAACGAATTAATTACTTTTTGCTAATTAAATTGCATATTTTTGTTAAAAAAAAGAATAAAAAATAATAACGTAACCTTTCGGTTGCACAAATCGAGCCCGTACTGTATAAGAATTCGAACGATTTGTTTTAATTTTTTTTATTCATTAGAAATATAATCCCAGCTTAAGTTACGTTTGTTTTAATTACAAAACAAATCATTTTAATTTATAATTTTACAGCTCTTTTTAAAATTAAAAAAATATATAAAAACAATATAGAAATTTATAAGTTCCTATTTCTTGCATTCATATAAAAACTACTTCAAAATATAACTCTGTGCAATACAACTCTAACAAATTTACGGAAAAGGAATAGCGAGAGGTGAATTTAGCAAGCCTCCTCATTATAATCACCACTAATCAAAGAACGAAAAGTAAAAGCAAAAGAAATACAAGAAAAACGAGCGTCAAACCGAAACGAAACGACGATAGGAAAAATTTTACCTACTACACATTTTAATTAAAATTAAATAAAACTACAGTAAATTAAAAGAAAAAACTTATGAAAAATAGCAAACATATAAAGATTACATAAGAATTTTACAAAAAACTCAAATAAGCTTAATTGCTATTGGAATTAAAGCTAAAAAAGAAAAAAAACTACAGTGACAAAGACCAAGCCAAAGGCAAGAAAAATTATACTTAAATGTGTGTGTTGAAAATTAAATCATTTTTTAAACAGCGAGACAAAAATAATTAAAGTTATATGCTGGCTTTTGAAAATAAAATTAGCTACGTTTCATTTAAACAACTATAGATAAAATTACGAAATTGAAAAACGTTTAAGATTTTTTGAGAAAAAACTATAGAAAAAAGACTAGGCATTAAATAAAAAAAACAAAGAGCAAGCAAAAGAAGTGATAAATTTAAAGAGAAAAGAGTATGAAGTAAAAAATAGACATCATTTATAAAAGTGTAATTATTTAAAATCAAATGTACATACATGCCTACAAAGTGCAAATAAATGTAACCAACCATTTTCTATAAAAATAACCAGAAATATTACAAAGAATACAAATTCAATTTATTTGTTTCTTCTTTGCTTTGCTCGTGAGTGTATATGCGAATCGTACGAATGTATTAAATTTATATACAACTATTTAAACAGCGGAACAACAACATCGGCAGAAAAACATCAATTGTGTGGGGACTTTCTTTTTGTTTGTTTGGATGTTTTTTTATACGAGTGTGTTGTTTTCCTTTTAACGAAATCAATGTATGAGAGTAGAGTGAGGCCCATAAGAAAATGTCACATTTGCCTTTGGATGCACGCGCCATTTTGCATTATTTAAATGAATTGGGCTACAGAAATATATCAGCCACACAACTCAAAGAATTTTTAAAAGGTAAGAAACAAAATAATGCATAAATTCTTACACGATTTATTGATAAACATAACATAAAAACATCTTCATATTTTGTGTTTAATTAACGACATAAATGTAGGAGAGTGAATGAGTTGCTGATTGTGCGACAGTGAGTGAAAGAGAGAGGTAGCTTAAATATGATTGTAAACAAAAACAGTTTTGTTTTTATTGTTTTGTTTATTTCATTCTTTACTTTTATAACCTCAATCATATTTTGCACATAAACTGTAAATATAAACGTACTTTAATTTAAAAACATTTTAACATCATATAATTTTTTATTTATTTATACATACTCGTGTCTGTTTTTTCCACAAAATGTATGTGCACCAAAAATAAAGCTGAATGTCTATAAAAACCTACAACTGTATGTATTATTCTATACATGCTAGTGTGATGAACAGAAAGAAATAAGCACTTTGTTAATATCCAACTGTATGTGGAATATATAAGCAAATGTTTTCAGCTATTGCTGCTGCAAGTAGTGTATATTGTAGTAAGGTTGAGCTAATGTTTGTCGTTTTGTCGATATTTTTTTTAATATCTGTATATAAAGCCGGCTGTTGTGTGTTTAGTATAGCAGTGTATAGTCAAGGTATATTTACAATCACACAAACAAATATTAAACTACTAAAACAACAACATGAGCACACAAGCAATTTTGTTTTCAGGTCCGTCTGTCGGTGTGTGATTGTCTGTCGGTTCGTTCATACGTCTGTCCGTCCGACCCTCTATACATACTAATATACGTCTATCTAAGCAACGAAACAAGCAAACAGCCAGCCAACCAACCAACCAACCGTCCTCAAAATAAGTAAAGCAACTACATACATATGTATGTACATAATTTTTGCTTCGTTTTTATTTTTCATTGTGTACTTCCACAACCTTACAAAAAAAATAAAATAAAACTGAAAAAATTTATGAAACACACATCGTTACTTCGCTAGATTGTGGAGTTTTTTCTTCTGTGTTTTTTAGTTCTTACTGCTCGTACTGGCGACGTCAACAAATTTCATTTTTTAAATTTTTTTCTGTGTTTTATTTAAAATAACACAGCCCCAGTAGCAGCCAAACGTATACGTGTATTCTCAGGTTTTATTCTTTCTAAATATTACTATTGTGGGTATTTTCCATTTTATCTCTATATTCGTTTCTCTTCTTTCCTTTTATTGCGAATTTCTTTTTGTTGTCGTTTGTTTTATTATTTTTCTTGACAGTGGTGTATTTTAATTTGAAATTGATATCATTTTATTTTATATGTTTTATAAATATTGAGTATGATTTTATACTTTTTTGTTCAATAAATTATTTTTTATACTTTTCTTTGTTCCGGTTTATTTTCTTAATTCTCTTTTATTTGTATTTTATTCAGTGCGCCAGTTTATTTAGTTTAATCAGTGTTGATAATTGTTTCAAAATAATTAGGTTAATACAACTCTGCATGTGGCGAGATAACAATGTGGCAAATCGAGCGTGTTTTTGGACAAAACAACTGTTTGTCCTTTCTATTGAAAGGCCCCTTTAGACGATTATATTTTAGGACGTACAACATTTTGGGGATAGTAAATTATAAAAGTGTGTTTTTATAGTATTAATATTGGCCTGTAATCATAGTCAAACACTAAAGTCGGTTCTTTTTAAAATAAAAATCTGCTTTTAATTATTTTGCAACTATGTATTGTCAAAATTAACACAAAGGGACCTATAGCTTATTTTCTTCAATCCGAGGCTGCCTGGAAACCTTATAGTCAAAATTAAAGTATATTTTAAATTGAACCGACTTTAACTGGGTACCACCTCAAATGTAGAAAATGTTTTCATACAATATGCAACTAAATATAGACAAGTGGCACCGCTGAACAGCTGACATAGAAAATTAAAAAAAGGTAAACAATAAAAGTAACCGGAACAACTAAAGAAAAAAATTGTGTGTGGTATAAAAATATGAAAAGATAAGATTAATATCATATTTAGGACATTTTGGTACTAATTTTATTGATAAATTTTCAATAATTGCAAAATCTCTGCCAATATCTTTTAACTTTAACATTTTTTAATTTTTGCCAAACTTTTTTACATGGCCAAGAACAGCTTATGCTGTTGTTAAACGAGTTAAAAACAGATTCAACTAGTTTTATATTTAGATTCGACTTCAACGCAGAGACCTGCGCCAAAAGGCTGTAAGCCGGCTGAGCCGAGCCGCCGATAAATTTTCAAAGCCGCCGCCGAATTTTTTTCGGCTTAAGTCGGCTTGAACATAGCCGCCGTTTATGATAAAAGTTCCATAGTAATTTCATAAAATTTTCAGAATTTCACTTTTTAAATTTTTAATTATGTATTTGGATTTGAGTATTTACTCTTTTTTGGAGTCAGCCGCCGCCGCCGTGAAACTTGTCTATGGTAGACCTAAAGTCCACTCTTAAGTAAAGACGACTTTATTTATAATTATTGTTTATTTCAATTATGTTTATATGAGATGTGTATAACTTCCTATGAAATGTGTCACAAACAAATGATTAAATGTACGTGTAACAAGGGTTTACAACTTAATTCATCAATGTATTTTTGATATTCTGAACTACATTTGGAGTTATAGCCAAAATTATATTATATTAAAATAGTAAAAAATACAAAATGACTTAAAAAGTTAGTTTAGGTCTCTACTCCGGCCTTTGGGTATGTATACGATTCTTTATTTTATGTCTTTTCGTTGACTCACTTTTTTCACGCCAGTTTGATAATTTCTAAAACTAGATCTTAACACAGCTTTTATATTTATTTCTTTCGCAGGATAGTGTTCAAAGAAAAAGAATATTTAGAAGTACAAAATTAATCCACAAAATTTTACCCCATACATTTACATTTATGGATTTTTTTTAATTCTATATTAAGATGAACAAAATGCAATACTGATGACTAACTAGAAATGAACTTTATAATAAAGAAAAATTCATATCTAAAGTAAAATAAGTATTGAAAATCAAAAATAAACACTTTTCTATGCACAATAATATTTTGCTGCTGCTAATATAAAAAAAAAACCAATACAAATGAAATGTTTATATACAGCATCCTCTAGAATCAACGCACATACGGCTAGGCTAGTAGTTTTTTGGTATTTTACTTTTTAACGTACAAATAAGATTATATAGTACGTATGAAAATACATAGAGTTTTGCTGGCAAGACTGAATGACGAAGTGACTGCCTACAACCAAATAAGACAGACTAACAGCCAGATATAAGATAGAGTATGGGCAACTATAGCATTATACTAGACGGTTAATGTACCTCCTCAAACTTCTTCATCATCTGTATCACTCTTTATCATGCTCATACTTGTACATACCCTTGTTAATTTTCAGCATTTTTTATTTTTGTATACAGTGGTTAAATGGGTGTATTATTATAACAACTTAATACTAAGAATTGAAGAAAAAATCGAATAAAATATATATAAATATCGTTAGTTGAAATGCAAAATCATGTAAATAACAAACAATTCTGAGAATTTAAAATATTGTATGGCAATGGAAAACATATACCAAAAATTATAAAAGATGAGTAAATCATCAAAAATATTTTTTTTTTTTTCGAAATGTTTGGTTTCTTCTCTATATCAACTTGGTTTTGCTTTTAAACTAATAATAGATATTTAGTTAAGCTTCTTTCTAAAATAATATAAATTAAAGAGTTTTCGTACATTTTAACGTTTTATAGATAATGTAGGATATAGTTTAAGCTTTTTTTATATCAGATATACTTTCAATAAACACTATCACTATTAAGGCTAATTAAAAAACATACATATCACAAATACTTAAATTTCTTTAACAAATCAAAATTTTGAATTTCACAAAAATCGCTATTTGACAAAAAAAAGTTAATACATATAACAAAACCACAGTTTTCACCACAACAAATTCTTTTTTTCATACATTTTTAATCACATGTATATGAAATAGGTTTCACATCTAATTATAATCTTATATTAAAACACTTCAGAGTTGTTTTTTTTTATATTTTACACATTTTACAATTTCTTTCCATTTATTTTAAAATCTATTAAAATTTTGCAATTATTTTGTTGTTCAGTTGGTTTTTATTTGTAATTATTTCACATCAACATTTGTTTAAATTTTCGCAATTCCGTTTTAAATTGTTGAGTTTATTTTTCGTTGTGTGCCTTTTCTGTCCTCCCTACCAACCGCCGGCGACAATTCATTCAATATTTTATGTATTTATTTCTATTTTAGTTTGCTTATCTAATCAAGTATGCATTTTGCAACATTCATGAATTTTATTTATTTATATGTATACATTTTTTTATTTAGGTATTTTTATGACCAGTTTTTTTACATGCATATTTATTAAACATTCCAAGTAGGAAAATTGTCATCTAACGGTATTATTTCAACTGCAAATGTTGTATGTATTAAGCTTTGTGGTTAGAGGTACGAAAATAAGTTAGAATTCTATCATTAAGATGAGATGGAAATAAATTATTGCTGGTGTTATTTGATATAAACGTTACTGTCCATTTATATGTTTTATTATTATTCAAATCCTATTTGTAAATTGTATTTATCATACATATGACCTGTTTCAATTATTGCCTCAATATTTCGTATACATTTTTCAATACAAACCAACAAAAAATGTTTAAGTGCAACCAAGTGAGTTATCCCATTATTCAGCCTACTTTGTTTTTTTTTTTAAGAAATTTTTTTTATTTCACATTGAACTCCTTCTTCAATTTAATATATAACCTGGTAACTAAAAATCGATAAATTTAATAACATAATAAAACCTTAAAAACAAATATGTATACAAATTAAAATACATATTTAGTATATGCATAGATACATATTCATTAGACTGATGCAATATTGTGTGGAGAGGAAGAATGTCATGAGGAGGTCTTTAACTACTCCAAAATTTTTTATTATGTATATTGCATAATAAATTTACAGTGAAATAATATTTGTAATTAGTAACATTTGTGGATATTTGATTTCATGTTATAACTCAGACTCAGGATCGCTCTGAAGATTTTCCAATACAAACAAGATAATAGTTCTTTAAAAACTAGTATTAGAATATTGAAGACATATTTTGTTAATTTTCCACACATATGTATGTGATCTGCCGAAATCTTACGCGAATGAATACATCATTAAGTAGACTTTGTAGACTCATTTTGTTAATTTTCCATACATATAGGATTTCCAGAAATCCAATGCACATTAAAGGATTCAGAATATAAATATATGTATGGTTAGAAATTGGATTTTTTTTACCGTATTTCGACTATATCTTCACCGATTTCACTAATATTTTTTAAAACATATTTCAGAACTATTTCTGAAAACTTTCTTTAATATTTACTTACGTCGTAAAATTCTAGGACTCAAAATATTTTTGAGAGCAGTCTAATGTACTTTCATATGCATGTACATACAGTATTGGCCATAACTAAAGCACCCCCTCAATGAATTTTTTTCATATGGTATTTTTTTGTATAAAATCAAAGTTTTAAATTCTATTATGTATTATTTTCATTTGTTAATATGTTTAGTATTGATAAACAAATACTTTCAAACTTAATCTTTCTATAAGAGGTAACTTAAAATTAAAAAATATTTTAAGGTAGAAAATGAAACGGACAAAACTAAAGCACCCCTTCAAGGATATACTATAAAAAAAAATTTTATTTAATTTTTTGTTGCAAATCCTTTGTTTTGGATGGCACAAGAACATCTCTTGGCATAGAAGATAATATGTTTTTATGACGTTTTTCGATATTCCTTCCCAGGCTATTTTAACGGCATGAAATAAATCGTGAAAATTTCCGATCCTTATTTCAACAATTTTCACGATTTATTTTCATATTAACAATGTGCCACAAGTTCTCAATAGGATTGAGATCGGGAGATTGACCAGGCCAATGAAGAACTTGAATCTTATTGCTGTGTAGCCAAGTCTTACAAACTTTGGAGGGGTGCTTAGGATCGTAATCCTGATGGAAGCTCCCTATTATTGGCATCTCTTCACTGGCATAAGGCAACATTACAGCTTTCAATACATCACGGTACATGAACCGATCCATAATCCCATAAATTTTATGATTTGGCCCAAATCCTTGATCAGAAAGGAACCCCAGACCATTACATTGCTTCCTCCATGTTTAATTGTTCCTTTGCAATACTTAGGATTCAGTTTTCCTCTTTTTGGTCTGCGTACACGCCTTATTCCAGCGGAACTTTTTAAGTTGTATTTGGATTCGGCAGGGAACAGTACTGTCTTTAATTTTTGGACACTCCAGTCGATGTGGGCTTTGGCAAATTTCAGTCTAGCTTTCTTGTTCTTAGCTGATAGAAATGTTTTTTTTTGCTGTTCGTCAGCTGAATAATCGGGCTTCTACTACTCTTCTACGGTTTGTTCTTTCGCTAACGCATAATCTTAAACTTGTTCGTACTTGAATAGTTGATGCTGTAGGATCTTTTTGTATTGCTCTTTTGATCAAGGAATCATAATATCGTGTTTTTTCGCGAACGACATCCAGAATGCACCGGAGATTTTCGACCAGTCTTAAAAAATTTTGAAACGAGCCTGGAAATAACTGATCTGTTAATTGAATATTTTTTACTAAATTCATGTAGTGATAAGCCCGTCTTCCAGTTCTCAATAACTTTAATTTTAAATTCACTGGAGTAATTTTTCCATGCCATTGTTTTTATTACAAGAATCTGTATAAAACTTAAATTTTGCACACTACGTCTTCCTATATTTTTATCTTTTGGAATTTTTAAGTCCATTCATTGTGATTCCCGATAATTCACATTGCAAATATGCAGTACCGAGTCAAATTTTTAAACATTTTATAAGAGGGTGCTTTTGTTTTGTCCGTTGCGTTTTGAGTTTTTGTATGATTTATCATTTTAAATTAATTTTTAATAAAATTATCTTTTACTAAATGAATATTAAATGAACATTAACAATATTAGTTAATAAAATATATACAAAATACATCCCAAAAAAACCGTTTTTATCAAAAAAATTATGATTTGAAAAAATCCATTGAGGGGGTGCTTTAGTTATGGCCAATACTGTATGTATTAGAGTGCTCCAAGATTGTATGGACGAAAAAAACTTTCTAGGTACAGGCCGTCCCCCCCTCTAGAATTGTTCTATGTATTGTAGAAACACGTTGTGTAAGATATTAGGATGATAGGATAACGTTAACTGGTGGCGCAACGACGCTGAAGTTTTGAGGTGCATTTACAAGGGGAAAATATGCAATTTTTTCAGTTTTTGTAAAAATTTTGCCATTAAATAATGACTTTTACAATTTAATTTAAAAGAATCGAAATGTGTACGTAATTGTCGTTATAATAAGATATAAAAGACAAAAATTGGTGAAAAAATGTTAAAGTTATTAAAAAATCGCCAGGCCATTAACGTGTCTCAGGCCACTAGAACAAGAAATTTATGAACAAAATTAACATATTTTGAGAAATATTAAAATAAAAGCTTATTTTTACTTAAAATATATCCATATTTACTTGTATATGAGTTTTTGTCCTCGTAGGATACCGTTAACCTATTCGCAGGTATGACCAAAAAAATTAAATTTTTTTAACGGCAGTTTCAAAACTCAATTATCAAATTTTTAAAAATTTTGTTAAACAAATTTCAGAATTTTTTGATCATCACATGGGGATTTATTGACAACATAATAGGGAATAATAATGTGAATAAAGTATGTCAATACCTCCTATAGTTTTTCCGTACCTGAGATATAAATTTTCCGATTTTCGAGAAAAACTAATTTTTTGGCCATATTTTGGGGAATGACCAGAATTTCCTTACTGTAATGATTTTTAAGTAAAAGCTATTCAGAATAATATAGTCCAGGTAATTTTAAATATAGTCTGAAAGTTTTACTAAAATCGGAAAACTTTAACCCTTAAATCGTGAAGGTCAAAAGTTAATTTTTTCAATATTTGGAATTTCTCATGGAAAGATAGCGAAATATTATATATTTTTGGGCCGATTTTGATGAAACTTACGAAAAATATAAAATGAAGTCTAGTATTCACAATAACAGTACAAAAATGGAAATTAACCCTTAAGAGTACTTGGGGTCAAAATTAATGTGTTTTTAAAAGTTGAGGGTCATTTGGGCCCCAAGTGCTATTAAGGGTTAATTTCCATTTTTGTACTGTTATTGTGAATACTAGACTTCATTTTATATTTTTCTTAAGTTTCATCAAAATCGGCCCAAAAATATATAATATTTCGCTATCTTTCCATGAGAAATTCCAAATATTGAAAAAATTGACCTTTGACCTTCACGATTTAAGGGTTAAAGTTTTCCGATTTTAGTAAAACTTTCAGACTATATTTAAAATTACCTGGACTATATTATTCTGAATAGCTTTTACTAAAAAATCATTACAGTAAGGAATTTCTTGTCATTCCCCAAAATATGGCCAAAAAATTAGTTTTTCTCGAAAATCGCAAAATTTATATCGCAGGTACGGAAAAACTATAGGAGGTATTGACATACTTTTTTCACATTTTTATTCCCTATTATGTTGTCAATAAATCCCCATGTGATGATCAAAAAATTCTGAAATTTGTTTAACAAAATTTTTAAAAATTTGAAAATTGAGTTTTGAAACTGCCGTTAAAAAAATTTAATTTTTTTGGTCATACCTGCGAATAGGTTAACGGTATCCTACGAGGACAAAAACTCATATACAAGTAAATATGGATATATTTTAAGTAAAAATAAGCTTTTATTTTAATATTTCTCAAAATATGTTAATTTTGTTCATAAATTTCTTGTTCTAGTGGCCTGAGACACGTTAATGGCCTGGCGATTTTTTAATAACTTTAAAATTTTTCACCAATTTTTGTCTTTTATATCTTATTATAACGACAATTACGTACACATTTCGATTCTTTTAAATTAAATTGTAAAAGTCATTATTTAATGGCAAAATTTTTACAAAAACTGAAAAAATTGCATATTTTCCCCTTGTAAATGCACCACAAAACTTCAGCGTCGTTGCGCCACCAGTTAGCGTTATCCTATCATCCTAATATTTTACATAATGTGTTTCTACAATACATAGAACAATTCTAGAGGGGGGGACGGTCGAAATTCGCAATTTTATTTTTTTGGAGCACTCTAGTATGTATATAGTTGTTTATTCCACCAACCATTAAAAACTATGTGTAAATAAAAATTGATATGTGGTAAATATACATCATACCTTTAATTCTACAACCAAATATAAATACATACAGTGGTTGATAATACAAAGGAAACTTTTCCAAATATTTAACTTTTCCATAATCCAGACAATCCTTAAAAAATTTAAATTTATTTAGTACCTACATATTAACAACAAACAATTAGAACATAATTAAATTACGAAAATAGAAAACAAAGTAAAAAGTAAACGTCAAAGGATTTGTACGAAAGTGAAAATAATCAAAAACAAAAACTTCACATGCCTTAAGGCGCTGCTTACAATTTTATTAAAACTCCTAAAAGTAAACATGAAATTTTTAAAAATTTTTCTTTTATTTACAACAAGACGAATTTACTGCGCTGCAAATTCGCCTTTATTTACAAATTTCTAATTTTTTACTTCGACTTTTTAATTTGAAAGTGAAAAAACAAAAGTTTTTCTAAATACGTTTTTAGTTTGCACTTTCGTACGAAATTGTTGTCTTGATAAGGTTTGATTTTTACAAAAAATGTTTGGACCTTTTAGTGACTCAGTATTTTATTGGATATCCTTTGTTTTTTATAACTGCCTCATAGCGGGGCTGCATTGAACCTATTAAATAATGCATCTTATAAAGCTACCATGGTAATGTAATTTTAAGTCCGTATTTTGCGATCTACAATAGGTTTTGAGATCTGGCGATTGGGTGTGTTTGTGTTCATTGTCGTGATAGATTCACCAACCTAGGGTTATATTTTCCTCAGAGATTTTTTTATTATTACTATGTATTTCAAAAAGTTATTGTGTGAAAAAAAATTATCACAAATAAATTATAATATAAATATTGAATTGATGGTAAATTTGAATTTATCTTTATAGTTTTTAAAAAATCTTCTATTGTATTGTCACTCACTGTATGTATGCATTTTAATACATAATACCGTATGTATTATGTAAATGCATTTTTAAACATTTATTAAAGATTATATAATAAATATATGTACATAAACAATACAAATGTATAATTTGCCAAATTTGTGTTTAAATACATTATTAGTAAATTTAGAAAGTTCTAAAGGTTACTACTGTCATCGTGTTAAATTAAAAATGAGCTTATTTGGCAACATTTGTTTAATTGTTATAGTTAAATGCAAATTTTCCATATCAATTGGATAATTTTTGAACAAACAATCAATCAATTTTTAAAATCTCTAGTTTTTACAAAATTTCCTTGGCTCAGACATATTTTTTTTTAAAGTTAATCATTACTAGGCCTTCATTACCACTAAAAATCGTTAAAATCACAACACATTTTTAAATCTGGCAACAGTGATGAATAAAGGTGAATTCTACAGTAGTTACCCCTCACAGAGTTGCATGTACATTTATGTTATCCTTTTGTACAGGATCAGTTGGTGTATTATCTATTATTTTGTTGGTGGTAACAAGGGATGATCTTGAACATCTGTCCTCTTTTGTTTTTTATGTTATTGTGTGTCCAGATTTTTTTTATGTTTGCTTCATTTAACATTTGCTCATCATGTCCTTTTTATTTAGACCTTATTCCATTTTATCATTGTAAAGGAATGTGTGTGATTTTTTTTTGGTTGTTTCAATCATTGTGCAATTTGTACTAACATTTTAAAATTAAGATTTCTTTGTAAAATTAATAAATAACAAATAAAATGTATAAGAACTTTGTAACTGATTTCGATTTTTTGTATTTTTTTGCTCTTCTCTTTTCCAAAAAACGTATGCGGCTTTTAAATAACATAAATATCAAATAATTGCGCCACTGTCATTGCAAAATAATATTAAAACGACAAAAATAAACATTACGTGTGTCCCTGTGTATGTACTATTATTATTCCATGTGAAAATATGAAACGAAATAGCCATATTGCGCTTAAAGGTATGCAACCACAATCGGAAATCAACAGTAAATGCAAATTTAAAAGTCAGCAACAGCAGCAGCAACAATTGCCAACAACACCTACTACAAGAAACACAACAACCAGAACAACAGCCTCTGCTTCAATTTTACAACAAACCCCAACAACAACAGCTACAGCAGCAGCCACTGCAATTGCATCTGAGGTTACAAAACGCAGTCCTGCTGTAAAAGTAGTTAAATGTAAGAAACCTTTGTGTCATTTTAAATTTTACTTGGATATACGTGATCATCAACTAACCAAACGCATAGAGGAACAAATCAAACTACTGGGGGGTTCGCTAGAGTTTTTTCTAACTCCCAGTGTTACACATTTTGTTACTGATAAACCAATAGCGCCGGCAAACAATAACAGCAACAACACAAACAACACCAGTTGTCCGGGTACGCCACAAACACCCCAAACACCACAGACTCCCCAGACGCCCTACTCGTTGGATTGTTTAGTGGACTCAGCGAAACAAAATAATGGACTTGCCAAGAAGCCCATTAGGAATTCAAGAGCTGATGCCATATTAAATAGAGCGCGTAGATTGAGCACTATTAACGTATCCACGCCCACCACCAGCCATTATCATCAGAGCAAGGGTTCGGCCATAGAACCGATCAGCTCTGTTACACCTCTAAAACATAAACATAGTTTGGCTAATAATGTTACTGGCACTCCACAGCTCCCATATGTTGTCTGGCAATGTGAAATCGCTTTAAGATTTTTCAAAAAAGTACAACACGAACTTAAAGATTATTTGGATCATTCAAGTAAACCGATTAGCAAGTCTTATGCCGTAGAACCTATAAGTCTTAAGGGTGGCTATATAAAATTTGAATCGCTAAAGCGTAACTATAGGCCGTACTATCATCTAATTAGGAAACCACAAGAGTGGCCTAAAATCCAATTGAGTCGAGAGGACGGTGCTTTTAGACTGTCGCCCAAGAAGGATTTGCCGCCCAAAGATATTGCGGAAACTGAACAAAATTGCCAAACTTTAGACGGCGCTGCGTTGCTCGACAATATGACACGTAAATCCCGTACAAAATCATCACAAAATCACCATAACAATTTGAAAAATAATAAAGACAACGATCTTATAAAGTCACCAGCCAACTCCCAAAAACAATCGGGCAAGTGCAAAAATCAAACTCCCCAACAGCAAAAAGATTCCAGCGATAAACAGTGTGGCGTTTGTGAAATATGTAAAATAGAGTATGATGCTCTAACGATACATCTGAAAACAAAAGATCATGAATATTTTGCCAAAAATTCACAGAATTTTATAGCTCTAGATTCGTTGATTCATTCCTCGGCCGATGTAAACAAGTTTTTGGATGAGAATAGAAAACTGGAAATAAAAACTGAACTGGAAGAAATGGAAGTTGATCACGACGGTCTGATGTGTATTGAACAAGACCCATTGGAAAATACTGATGATGAACATGAACATCAAAACGATGAAGATGACGAAGAAGAAGAAGAGGACGACGATGATGATGAATCAGAGAAATCCTCTTCGACTAACAAACGCAAGTCGGTTGAACCTAAGATGGTTTCTCCCACTTTAAGAGAAAAATCAAAGAGATCCACTAAAGGTAAACACTCCTCAGAGAAGTTTAAGAACTGTACACTTACTACTGCTGGAAAATCACCAAAGACTCCTAGTCCTCAGAAGCCTTTAGCTGCACTGGATGTTAAGACCCCCTTGGCGAGGAAAAAAGCATCTTCTACAGCTGCTATATCACCGCCCATACGTGCCATGTTGCCGCCTAACTCTTTGTACAAGGTGGTAGAAACCCATAACGAAGTGAATTGTACACCACCTCGGGGTAAAGGTTTAGCGGCTGGTTTACACGATGACTCCAAGGCCGTAGGTTCTCCCTCGTTAATAGTGAAATTCAAAAAAGTACGCACCACAGAACTGCAAGTATTAAATGGTGAGGCCGAAAACTTTATGTTTCCCAAAAAACGCAGTGATTCCAGCGATTTGCCCACTGATATAGATCGACAAACCACCTCCGATCGCATACAGCATACGCAGACGTCTCAGCAGATTTTATCATCATCATCCTCATCATCCGAAGAACAGGATAACGATGAGGATTTTGAAGTTAAACACAGTCAGCCTCAGGTACTACACAATGGTAAAAAGGCCATAATTAAGGGTAAGAGAAGATTGTCAAAAGTATGCTCCTCCTCGTCATCTAAATCGACGTTGGGAGGGGAATCTAAACAGTGCTTTCCAAAGACCCCCATCCAGCCAAATGAACAACTGAAAAGTGAAACAAAATCTACAACAGCAATAAGCGGAACAATGAAAAGAAAACCACTACCGTTGACACAAAATCACATAGCAAAAACACCGAATGTAACAGCGGTAGTGAGCGTTTCCAATAAAATCGTATTGCCAGAGGCTACCAGAAAAAGTAGTCGTACAGCAACTGCGATTGTAACAGCAGCCACCACAAGTACTCGCTTGTTACAAGCTGCTGTTGAGGCAGCTAAAAGCAAGCACAAATTGGAAATATCAACAAAATCGAAACTGCCACCACCTCCTCCTCCTGCTGCTCCTTCTAGGCATTATAAAACAGCTAAGAAACAAGAAATAAAGCAGGAACCGAAAGATGACTCTGAAGAAGAAGAGGAAGAGGATGATGAGGATGACGATGGCAATGATGAGTTGCATAGAAACACATCTAAGTCTAGACAATTGCGTTGTAGCCGTAGATCAGTTGTAAAAATGGAGGATAGGATGGGGGATTCAAATAAAAAGCCTCAAAAGTCTTTAAATTATAAGAAACTAATACAGGGTTTCGATATGGATGACTACGAAGATGATGATGACATTACCATTGATGGCGATGAGGACGACGACGAAAATGATGAAGATTTTATTGTACAAACACCCAAAGTGAAAACAAAATTATCAACGGTAACACCAAAAAAAACAGCAAATGCTTCTTCATCTGATGCAACACATACTGTAGCAATAAAATCTTCATCTAAGACTAGACTATCCATACAAACACCCACTCAGCTGAATTTGTCGGTGCGTGAAGAGCGTTTAGCTAGACGCCAAAGTCGTCTAATTACTCAATTGCAATTAGAACTACAAACTGGTTCGGAAGAGGAGCAAGTAAACGTGATAACTAAGCCGAAGGTTGTTGAGAAGAAACCCGAAAGGATTTCGATAGAAAAAGCTCCTATAACAACAAAAACAACTATAAAACCAGCAAAATCCGTCGAAACTCCTCCTAAGAAATCGGTCTTAAAAGTTACATCGCCAATAAAGCAAGAGTCTTCTTCGCCTTCGTCTCGCTATTTCGACTATACCAAAAGTGAACGCCTAAAAGCAATACGCTATGCCTTTGAACGTCTGCCAGATACGGATCTGTGGTACAGGGTCTACAAACGCCAGGACAATTGTGAAGAGAAATATTTTGAATATTTTGGATCAACCAAATACCGAAAACTGCCCTATGAATTGGGACCTATGCCATTTGAAACCACACTCTTGGATAACAACAAAAAGAAAATGTGCTGCAAACTTTGCCAGGATGGACAACAGAAAAAGGAAGGTGACAAGGCTCAAAAGATGCACGTGCGCAGAGATTTAAAATTAGATTTAAAAAAACAAATTAATGAGGCCCTCAACAACACAAACACTCCGGAATCTCAGGAAGATCATAACTGTACGTCATCTTCAGCGCACGAAAAACAACAGCTGCAACTTCAAGATCCAAACAATACCAGCCATGAACAAGACCAAGAACATTCCAAATCAAATTGCTCTTCTTCTAATAACGTGGAATCGAAGTCGTACGCTCACAAACACAAAAAAATGCACTTGTTGCAACGTTATCGTCAGGAATTGGAACAGCAGGAGCTAATGCAACGTCAGAAACTGGAAGATCAAGCGAAAGGTACACGAAATGATAGTCGAGTGCTAAGTGGCATTGGCGAAATTAAAACAGAAGTTGAAAGCACCCAAGATTGTTTGCCCTCAAGACATGACCGAGCGGGTTCTACCCACAGCAATGCCAGCAGCAGTGCCAGCAGTACAAACGCTAATGTGGAGCGTAAATGGAAGAAAATGGGTGCCAAACTGGCTAAACTGTCAATGCTAGCCAATTTGGAATTGCCGCCTAGAAAATCTCCAAGGGAACATGCCTCAACTTTGGCTTTAGTTAGTTGTATAATTAAACAGCGACAGGATTCGCTGAGTAAACCAAATTCGGAGACAGATGAGCCGCCCACAACACCCACAGAAACAGAATCCAAAATCTTAGCAATGGCAGCGGAACAACTAAGAGCTAGCGAGGTCGTAGAGAAAGAGCCTCCGAAAACACCGCCACCTTCGGCAAGAAATACGACAGAAGAATCTCCCGCTCCTATTATCATAAATTCTCCACGTACAAGATCACAAGCTGCTACGCCCATCGAGGAATTGCGTTTCGCCACCGAAATATCGGAGACGGTGAAACGCATGAGAAGGGGACGAAATAAATACGACTATTCGCCTCCATTTGTGCAAAGAACGATCGGAAGACCTCGTTCTGGACGTGGTCGTGGCAGAGGTGGATCAAATAGTGTAGTTAATTTGTTTAGTAGTGGACATAAAGCAACAACTACAGCAACAACGGCATCAAGTACCCTAACACGACAAAGGTCAAATACTCCAAACACCAATATACAACCTGCAACCACAAGCTCTGCCGTAACCAGAGGACGTCGAAGAAGAGGCCGACAAAAGGGTTATAATAATATAACCAAAAATCCTGTTAATGTTTTGGCTTCCATACGTAAGACTGGTTCTAAGAAGGGAGTACTAGAGTTCGATGTAGACAATGTAGCTATGGACGCTCTAAGAAAAGCTACCACGGATTATGTTAATCCTAAACTATTGGAATGGCAAATAGATAAGTTTCTCACACTTGCAAATAAGGACTATGAAAACGAATTGTTAACACCCGCGGTTAATCTCACAACGCCACCTGAAGAACACGAAGTGGAGGGCGTGAACGAGCCAAAGGAGGAGGAGGAAGTTGACGAGGACGAAGCAGCGGTAGCTGAGGAGCAAGAGTTGCTGGAAACTGTTAAAACTGATACTAATGATGCTGCTTTAAATCTAAACACCCCACCTGCCACTGACTACTTTTCAAGCGATTTCGATCTGTGTGATTTGATTAATCAAAGTACGGAACGTTTGCAGCATGAAGGCGATAATATGGGTCATCTTGATCGTAGAACAAAAAAATTCAGCATTTTCAATGCGATGCACATGAACAAATACTATCGCAAGCGTAAAAATCCCAAATGTAATCGCACGGGTTGGCCCAAGGTGATCAAAAAGAAAGCGGTAACGCGGCAACAGTCAATGCAAGATAAAATCTATTTCCTACAAAACGGCAACATACGAGAAGAATGTTGTAAGAAAAAAATCGGCATAAAGCAAGAAGTGATGGGCCATAATATGGCCCTAGATGAAGATGAAACTACACAGGAGCAGGACGCCAGGGAAAGTGGTGTGATAACGCCACCCGATTCTGAGAACGAGATGGAAGACAATGTAAAGCTGCCAAGAGAACAAAGCAAAACGTTTAACGAAAATGATGAAGAAAGTGTGCTAATGGAAGATGATTCCCAAATGGAGCTCAATGATGACTCACAAACGGCCAACGATGATGATGACGATGAAGATGATGAGGAAGATGACGACATGGAAGAGCCTGACAGGGTAATAGAAGAAGATAATGAAACATTGGCAGATTCTATAGAAGATGAAGAAGAGGAGGAAGAGGACCAGCAAAGAGAAACAAAGGCCGATTCAGATGAAGATGCTGATATTGAAGAGGCCGACGAAGATGAGCAGCATAATGGGAGAACAGATCAAGATCAACCCAAAAGCCTGGACTTTAGCAAAAAACACAATAAGAAATGTAAAAAAGTTATACCTAAAATCATTGAAAACGATGATGAAGATTCCTATGAGCCACAAGAAAAACGTTTACGTTGCGTACCAGAAAGTCCAGTGGAAAAAATGCGAAATCTATTAAATCCCAACAGCGCGCACACCTCCACTCCTATAACACCCTTTATGCGAGCCCTGCGCCGTACACCCCAACTCAATGGCAGCTTAGGAAGTTGCATTAGTCCCAGCGAAAAAGCCGGCGATAATTCCGATATTTTTACTGTTTCCTCAGATGGTTTAGATACCGATATGGATTTAAGCAATTCTCATTCCCAACTTCGAACCACACAAACAACACATGCCAGCATCGATGAAGATGAACATCACCACCAGCACCATCAACACTCCTCTTTGCATAATAACAGCAACAGCACCACCAACACCGTTACGCCAAAAAGAAAATTTGATATATCGAAATATGCACCTACCAATGCGGCCACCTGTGCGGCAGAGGCTGCCACAGCAGCTGTCAAATCATTGGCCATTTCTCAGTTTCTAAAGAAAGAAGTCCGTGTCACCTGCAGACGTTTGCGAGCACCATTTAGACGTTTTCGTTACCGTAGATAGGGTCAGGGTTATATTTTAATACCCATATTTGACTGAAAATAAATAAATAATTAACCAATAGTAGTTGTTACAAAAAAAAGTAAGAAGGCTCATTGAAAAATAATAATAAATTCCTAAAGAGCTTACATAAAATTACTAACAAAAAAAACCTTGTTGTACTGTATTCATATAGATTTTTTAACATACATTATATTTATTGTAATTTATTATAAAGTAAAAGCAAGTAAAAATAAATTATAAACTTTAAATTAGAATAAAATGTGTAAAAAGAACAAAAAACCAACAACAAAAACATAAACATAAATATAAATAAATAAACCAACAAAAATATTATTAATAAAACTTTATATTAAATTATTATAAGCCTCCTGAAAGTATACTATATTTCTTGTTTTGTTTCAAACTTAAGACATCCCTCCAGTTTTTAGTTTTCTTACTTTTGTTATTTTTTGTTTAATGTGTTTTCTCTTTAGAGTTTCGTTATTTGAATTCAGTTTTTTTTCCTTTTTTTAATTTGTTAAGAGTATTACGTTTTATACAACCTTCTACTTAATAAACCTGAAGTTGAAAACAACAAATCAGGCTAATTTTAAAACATAAATGAAATTCTGTTTTCTTTCTTCAGTATAAAAAATTTCTTAATTTTTTTTTTTTTTGTTTATTTTGTTTGTGTTCTTTAGTAAGTTTTTTTTCTATAAATATAAAAATAAATTTAAAAAATTAATTATTAATGTAATCTATAGTTAATGTATGTACTTTAAGTTAAAAACAAAATAATACACAACATTTTATAAAGAAAATCTTATCTTATGTAGCAGTAGCAAATTAAACAAATAATAATCATTTCATATATAATTTATACAGATTTTCATTTAAATATTTCAACTTATCTCTCTGAACAAATAAATGTCATCTTTTTTATTTTATTTTTCTTTAAAATACATGAATGTATCTTACATTTAACGTAATTTAATATGGAAATATAAATAAAAACAAACATAAAAATTATTATATTTAATATTATTATAAACATAATTGTAAAATTTCTTGTAATATTTTTAATGTAATAATCTTTAAAAAATAATAACAACAACAAATATGTGGTACATTTTTTTTTTGAAAGAAAATTAAAAACAACAGGATATACAATATAATAAGTAAAAGAAGTGAAAAAAAACTAAAAGAAAAATTATGATGATGTCGGTAAAATTGTAACAATTTTATGTTGCAATATTATTAATAAAAATAATGAAAAAAATCTTAATTTAAAAAAAAAAATATATAAAAGACTGTTTGTTTTTATTTCATAAAGGGAAATGAGGTATTTAAAATACGTTTAAGATATAGCAGATCCTTCCGAATTAATAATGTTGAAATGTTTGCCATTTTTTGAAGCAATAAAACCGATTTGAAAAAGTGATCTTCAAGCTTTTTAATTCTTAATTGGTCTTAAAATTTAAACTATATTTACGAAATTTTGTAAGGATACTGCTCTTCCATAGGTTTTATGTACCATACTCCTGGAAGAAATTTATATGAGGGCTTGGAGAAATTAATCACCGATTCTTAGCAAAAAAAAATTGAAAAATGTCAACTTTTTTGGAGGTTGTCGTATATTATGATCCATAACTCCGGTTTCACCAATATTGCCTTTTTTTAATACCAGCCATTTATGAACAACAAAGAACGAGGATATTCTGGATCCTACACTTTTTGGTTCTTCGACCAATATTTCGACATAGTTTTTTGAAATCATCATTCCATCTGTATGTCTTACTCAGTATAATTAGGTTATTTCCAATTATTATTCCCACCGCCATCATAATATAGTTCATATATTTCCCCCTTTATAAGTAAAAACACTACTCTTACATTGAAAGTATTTGGAATTGTTTTTGTCACCAACCTAAATAATAGTTGTCAGATCAAGGGCCGATGTTTGCCAAAGCTGTAAAAAATAAATAGTAAAAAATTAATATATACATACTTATGTTAATTAATATATAAAAATCCCTTTTGTCTCCTTTTTTCTTTGTAAATTTTCATTCAGATCTACGAAAATTAATTAAATATGAAGAACGTATGGGAGTCAATACTCAACAGAATGATTACTATGAAAGTCTGTTCAGAAGAACGACAGCCAGTTATAGAGCTAAAATCGATAAAGGAAATGTCAATAGAGTTACCACCAAAAGAAAATCCTTTGATGCTGACAAACCTGCAAGTAGCAGACAAGCAGCTGTTGAAAATCGAAAAATCCTTGGTGAAAGAAATCATGGAGAAACATCTACTTCTTCTCATGATGTTTTAGAAAGTAGTCATAAATCGCTAAAACAAACACGACCTAGCAATTCCAAAGCTAAAGAAACCAAAACCGATAAAGAATCTATTAAATCACTTATAGAAGATACCTTGACGCAAATTTTGCATGACAAATATTCCCAACCTTTAGGACAAAATGAAAATAAGAACACTCCAATTAAGGCTATTGTTGATCAAGTGCTTAAAGAGAAACTTTGCGATTTACGAAATCCCACAAGGGAAAGATTAAATTCCCCAGAGCCGGGATCATTAAGATCAATAATAGAAGACATTGTAACACAAGTTCTACAGGAAAAACTGTCAAGTCTAGAAAGGCAATCAGCAAAGTCTAAAGATCCTAATGACGGCGTGGAAAACTTAAATCAGGATTTACAACAAAAGTTAAACGTATCCAAGGAAAAAACTGTTATATTGCAACGTGAGCCTGTTACACATTACACAGCTAACAAATCATTGGATTCTCAAGTTTTGGTTCAGCAATTAATGGCCGTTGAAGATGCAGATAAAACATACAGCCAAAACCAAAAGCCTAGAAAATCCGGCAAAGAAACTCCTACTACACCACCTACCGCAGCTGGCAGTATAAAACGTTTACATAGATCTCCTAGAAAAAAACCAGAATGGCAAGATCCTCGCCCAAATGATAATATTTCTGATAAACCTCAAAGAGCCCTACGCACACGTAGTCCGGCAGCATCTTCCAGTGCACGTAGTGGCCGTAGTAAATGCAGTTCTAGTGTTTTGAGTAAGATTTTTGTTTGACACTAATATCCTTCCTTTCTAAATAAATTCTTGTTGTTTCTTTTTAAGTTCGTCGTTCAGTATCTCAAGGACGTAATAATAAGCCCAATTCCGATCCGGTGGCTTTGTATCAGTATTATAAAAATGAATGGGACCATTTTCGCAAACAAATTCCTGGAGAAACTGCTCATAATCGTTTGCGTTGGCAAGTACGTCAACGTTTATTGGATCCTGAATAAGTAGATTTAAGGCCTTATTCAGAATCAAATTTCAAACTTATCAAAGGTTTATAAAACTAATTTTGTATTGAGATTTTGTTTTATAAACCTTTTATAAATTTAAAAATTGATTATGAATATGGGAGTTAAAGCATTCCCTTATCATATTATTTTTTTTTTAAAACTACAGTTTATATTTTTTTACTTTTGCTAATAATTAAAATAAATACATATATTGAACTTTTTGCTGGGTTTTTTTTCTTGGACCTTGGGCACTCTACATAATATTTTCGATTACTGCATCGCAAAACTTTTTTCCATAGGTATTTCCATATTATCCCCGAACAGGGATTTATGGCATCGCGGACTCTTCCCCCTGACGATGTCATAAGGGTATATACTAGGGTACTCAAATTACTCGATTTTTCTCTTGGTCGAATAAAACGAATAATTCGAATAAGAGATTTTAACTTGTTCGAATAATTCGATCACATGTTTAAAATTAATCTTGTTATTCGATTTTTTTTGCAGGTTTTTTAATATTTACATACACTGTCCAACAATAACTTATAGTCCAGCTGGTCTGAATTTTTTTTTACAGTGGGTCAAAGTTTTCATTGTTTGATCGAAGGAAGCATTATATTAACTGAAAAAAATTTTGTAAATTAATGTCTGAGAGAATTATTATTGTCAGAGTTGTATTGTGGAATTTTATGGGGATCGTTATTGTGTACGATCTTAACCCTCTATACCCTTTCATTAGGGGTCAATTTGACCTTTTTTTCGAGAAAATCCAAAAAATCCTTTCAAAAAGCACATTTAAGGATTAAAATATTTTACGAACATTTTTTTCTGGAAAATTTCAATGCTCTTTACGCTTAGTTAGCAAAATTACACGCCAACTCGGGTGCCAAGTATGATCCGAATGAGCAGAACTTTAAAATATAAATAGTCCACAATATAACTCTGACAATAAGAATTCTCTCAGACATTAGTATAAAGCTCCCTTCGATAAAAAACTGAAAACTTTGACCCAATGTAAAAAAAAATTAAAAAATGGACTACAAGTTTATTCTACAAAAATGATCTACACAATATGCCCTTTCAGAAATATAGGGTCGCTATTCGGTTCCAAAAATGCTGATGGACAGTGTTATTATAGAAAATCAAAAAATAACGTTAAAGTTAACAATTCAAGTATTGATAATGTTAAGAAACATTCAAAAACAAAGTCCATCATTAATTTTTTATTTTTTTATTTATTTAAATTAAAAAAAAAATTTTATCAGAAATATTCTGATCTGATTCCCTCTCGAACAATCTACAAAACAAATGACTAGAAAACTTTTTAGTTTCCGTTTTGGAGCTATGCTTTATAAAATTTGAGCTAGTTGGACATGCTCCTAAATTCAAGTACAACATAAACGTATTAAGAACTTTTTACGTCTTTCATTAATTCTGAGTAACTAATTCTTTAGTAAATGAATTATTCACTTTTTCTAAATTATTTATATCAAATTGTATTATACACACAAAAAAATCCATAGGTTATTTTTCCTTAAAATATAGTATAATTTTAACTAAGCGCAAGGGTATAATGGCATTTACAAAGTTTCTAAGTTAATATAACAAAAATTGCTGTTCAAATTCCTTATATACTTTTATAAATTACCAATAATAACGAAGTTAATTTATATTTTTATTTTTGGTAAATTGTAAATATAGCCAAGTAAAGTTATATTTTTTTATTTTGTAAATTAACTACTTAACAATTGTAACAAAACAAATAATTATGTTAAAATAAATTAACTATGCAAGCTTAGTTAATATACCCTCGACTATTTTTTTGTGTGTATCCTCAAGCTCTATCATTAACTTAGATTAAAGTAGTGTTGAACTTTAATCTAAGTTAGTCATATAATGTATTTAAATATATGTAAATGAAAAGAGGAATGATTGTTTTTTCTTATGTTCGATGTCAGAAGATAAAAGGTTAAAAAATAATTATCTACATTTTTCTTTCGTCCCTATTAATAATAGAATTTTCGATTTTGTTACTTTATTTTGCATTTTATGTGATCTGTAATTTGTTTTTCTAATAGTTTACTAAATCATTAACTTCTAACCCACTGTTTCCAAAAATATAACGGCCAACTTAAAACAAAGTAGTTGGCAACGAAGACAAAAGCACAGGGTTGCATTGCAATATAAACAAATCATGTTGACAGCACCAGTTCGGCAAATAAATTTTTATTATCAATCAGACATAATCTAAAAAGAAGTGACGAAGGAAGATTTAATTTTTTTAGGCAGTTTTATATAAAAAGTATATCAAAACGACTTCAATTAGGCTATTTGTTGGTGGTATTTATAAAATATCACAACGTCAACTACACTTGAACGCAATAAAACGCACTCAGCAGAAGTTTGTCAATAATAAAACCATGGTGGTACAACACAACGTTAAAGGTTACGAAGAATTCACAAAATTGGTTGATGAATTAGAAGGTTCTGGTCAACCCATACATGTCTTGTTTTCCGGTGGTAAAAATGAAAATGGTGAAAGTTGGTGTCCGTATTGTGTAAAAGGTAAATAGTTATTGGGAAGTTAGTAGTAATATAAATGGTATTTATATTTTTAATTTTTCGTTTTTAGCCGAGCCCGTAATTCATGATGCTTTAGAAAAGGCTTCTGAAAAATCACATTTCGTGCATGTAGATGTAGGAGAACGTTCTTAGTAAGTACATTCATACATTATTTGAACTTGAAAATAGTTATTTATGAGTTAATTGCTTATCATTTTATCAAATGTAATTACTGCTGTAGAGTTAAGCAGTAATAACATTATGTTATAGAAAAGAAACTAGGGGAAGGGATTGTGGGAATTAGAATTTATTTAAACAGTTGTGAAATACCATTTTTTGCTTTATTTTAGCTGGAAAGACTTAAATTGTCCCTTCCGCAAAGATCCCAATACACATTTGGTATTCTTGCCCACTTTACTACGTTGGAAATCACCCCAACGTTTGGATGGTGAACGTTGTTCCAACAAGGATTTGGTAGAAATGATGTTTGAAGATGAGGACTAAAGTTTTACCCACAACCCCCTTGAACAAAATGTAAAAACAAAAACAGCTAATTAAATTTATAACTTGCGTTTATTCTTAATTTATGTATACTTTTTATTTCTATTTTTCTAGCAACTACTAGAATTATAATTATATATTTCTACTACCAACTAGCAATCATTTATTGTGCTCAATAATTACACTTATACTTTTTCATTTCGACCATAACAACATGTATATTAGTTAATTGGGCACGAGCATTCGGTGTCAAGAGTTTATGGAATCTATGATAATATTGCACTAAACTCGCCAAAGCCAATTGTAACAGCTGTGAGCCGGTCAAAAGTGAGGGGAATGATAATAAGACTTCTCTATTCAATTCTTCTAAAGACTTTTTCCAATTGGCAGAAAAACTGGCCACCAAGGCCAGACTTCTGCGTTCTTGTTTGCGTAATTCTTCCAGTTGTTCCTTTTCATAGTAGGGCTCACATTCTTTGACAAATTGTATAATGCCACCAAAGTGTGGTGCCAATATTTCTTCTACATATTCAGCACTGCGGGCATTCAGCTGTTCACGAAAAGCTTCGGCTTCTTTAGAATTATCACGTGTGTGTTCCATTAATACGCCCAAAACTAAATCATAGTTATTTATTAAGTAGATAAGTTGTTCCTTGCGTGTGGGGAATATAGCGGCCATGCGTAATATAAAACATTCAACTTCATTTTGTAATTCTAGCAACAAACGGCTTACTAACTCATTGGGGAAATGTTCAGAGATGCCCACAATGGCGGCAGAGAATTCAGCGTAGCGGCGTGTTATCTATAAGAAATACATATAAGTAGAAAATAAACAGACCATACACACAATATTACAAATGTGTTTGTAATGGATGCCTTTAATTGCATACTAACATAATGAGGCCCCAATTCTTTATTAAATTTCGTTGGATCACAATCTCTTATGCTTTGAATATTCAAGCGAAAAACATGTTCGAAACGTGGCCAAAATACCGACTGCAAAGAATCCCAATATCTGCAAAAAATAGTTATTAACTGATAAATATCAATATAAAACCAGAACTTACTTGTCCAAAGCTGGCACACATCTTTTGTGACACATAAGTTGATAGCGAAATATTAATTGGATGCATAAAAACATGGCTATGGTGTCATAACAATCTTGTATACTTGATTCCAGATTTTTCTGTTTGAAAATTATGTTATTTTTATGGTTTATATACATATGTAGGTTATTAACACAAACTTACTATCATTAGAGTTAAAGTTTTGCCTAATATTTGATTAAAAAGATCCTGGGCTTGAGCACCGCGTACCATAAAGAATTCTGTTACAAACAGATATTCGCGACAAGCATTGTCCACTAAGGCATATTGTTCAGAGCGGAATAAAGCTTCAAAGGTGTACTGGAAGGAAGAAATTTCATTGGATTAGACATGATCTTGTTAAGAATTTGAAGCTTTGAATTGTAATTAAATCATTAGTCTTATATTTTTTTTTTAAATAAATACAAATAAGTTTCTCCCCCATTATGAACAATTGAAGAACTGGTAATTCCAATAATTAAATTGTTTGCTATTAAACAAAATAGATAAATAATATGTAAAATACATTAACCCACAACTTGTTGTGGTTTTCGTATTTATAGGAAGATGATAATGACTCATCATTTTTAGTTTTTCTGCTTCTAATGGTGAGTTGGCTTTATTGAGGCATGTGTGCTAAGAACTCACATAATCATGATGAATAATGTTTTGGTAAAATGTTATTGTTTTTTCTTATTTGAAGGTGTCATTTGTTTGGTTAACAATGTGTGTAACATTTCATAAATTTGTTTATAGATGCCTTAATATACATATTTTATTTTATTTACTAATTCTGTATTCCGTTCGAAACATTCTCTTTTTCTAATAAATTTCAAAGTTATCCAATTATTTCCGTAAATAACGGTTATCCAGAAAATGTATAATCAAAACTGGGTGCGTTCGTAAATGCAGTAAATTTGTGCATCACTGATGCCACGACTAACAAACTTTTGCAACAGATAACAAAATGATGCTTTCGTTGCACAAATTAGAGGCGTCACTGCCAACCATTTGCATTAAAAAACGTTTGACGTAAACCAATGATGGCATATATGCTTTTTCGAACTCATTTTATTTTTCCGCCAGAAAAAATAACTCATTTGAGGAGTTTAATTTTTTCCGTCATTAAATAAAAGTAATTTGAGGAGTTTTATTTTTCCCGTCAGAAAATAAACTCTTTTCGTTTATTTTCTACTTTTTTCAGTATCTTTATTTATTGATGAGTCTATCTGATATAATCTTTGTTATTTGTTTAAGAAAAAAAACAGCAATTTGATAACAGGAATCAAACAATAACAAATTAATATACCACTTGATTTTATTTGAATGACAATTTATTCAATTGCAATGCAAGGTGCTTTACAAATTGTAAAAATCTGACCAGAGGCAATTGAAACCTAAAGCAATTTACATAAAATAAGTATTATTTTTTGACGGAAAAAATAAAATTCCTAAAATGACTTTTATTTTATGACGGAACAAATAAAACTCCTCAAATGTGTTTTTTTTTCTGACTGGAAAAATAAAACTCTTCAAATGACTTTAATGTATATCGGCTATTTAAAACTCTTTTTAAGAGTTTCATGCAAACTTTTATTTTTACGTTGAATAATCATCCTTATCATGTAAGGCGTAGTCGTTTTACGACAACGACAGTTTCGTACTAGATTAATGAAACAGGTTGAATAATTTCTTTAATCTAGTACGAAACTGTCGTCGTGAAACGACTACGCCTTACATGATAAGGCTGAATAACTGTTTTAGATGGATTTTTATTTTTAAAGTCACAAAATAACTGTTATAAAATAACTTTTTTGATATCACTTATAAACGTTACGGTTCCTGAATAAAATAGTTATGGTTAAGTTTGAATTAATATAATAATAGACATTTTAAAGACTCTACATAGAAATTCAGACTGACAATGGTTCAAAATCGGGAAAATGATTATTGAACCTGATTTTTTTCTCACTTAATATTATTACTGCTTACGAGTGAGTAATGGATGGTCGCCATGAACCGCTTAAATGTGATCGTAAAAAACACAAACTACTTAGGGGAGAAGAACTAAACCGGAAGTTGCAATGGTTCGAAGAAAAGCCATCCATTGCGCTAGAAGAGTTAATGTTAAACGTACAAAGAGAGTTTCAAAAATGGGCCACAACAATATATCAACTGAATAAAAAATTCAAAATTTTGTAATACAATTTCATGAAAAATATAAACAAATGTTAGTTAGAATTGTACTGTGTACTGAAACAAGAGAACATTTTTAGAATTTTCTAAAAAAAAAATTATAAAGAGCAGATCAGCTGAGTACTTTATACCTATATCGGCTTATGAAACAAATTTTGAATCAAATTCAAAATAAATATGTCTTACCCTATTCTTCATTTGGGCATGTGGCACTATAATGGGAGCTTCCAGTTGTTGATTTAAAATCTCTCCTCTTTTGCCAATAGTGAAAATAGTACTTTTATTTTTTAAACTAGTAGTTTTGGCAAACAAGCCTTTGGAAAGGTTATCCTCAATACCCATCAAATCATCTTTAGTGCAAGATTCCTCAAATTTTAAGCTGGACAAACGGGAGGAGTAGCTCTAAAATATAAAATAGTATATAATTTATTAAATGAAGCAATTCTTTGAATATAAATAAATTCTTGTACAATCACCTTAAAATAACTATAGTATATTTTACTTATCGTATCGATATATTCATTGCATATTTCCTGAGCCACCTGACGTTCATTCGAGAGTATAAATTCGAAGAAGAATTTATGTTTCAGCATGGCATTTTGGGGTATTTGATAATTTGTCATGGGCTTGCGAAATTTATAGATTTGTTCCAGCATATAGTGGCGTATTTTTGACATGGCTTTTAATCTTAACTTGTGCAAGACATCGGCAACATCGGCTGTCGATTTGGATTCTTTAAAACTCAGTTCCTTTACCAAAGATAATTTGTGATTTAAAATATTCAATTGTTTCTCAAACTCTTTTTCGGTGACAGGTGTTTCCATAATGGACATAATCATTTCTTCCGACACGGCCATATCTTCAATGAATTGCGATAGCTGAGCTTTAACCGACTGCCTGTTAGTGAGTTGTACAGACATGGCCACCGATTTCTTTTGCAACTGGGTGATTTCCGTGCTTATGTTACTCAGGACACTTTGAAAACTCATCAACATGTTCTCCATGCGCTCCAGCACATCATCGCAATCACCGATTTGATTGTGCAAAGCAGCAATGTTTTGGGATTCCTTAATGTAGTCTTCTATTGATTTGTTTTCAACTTCCTTGAACTCTTTTTCTATCTGTCGTGAATATTGTCGCAAGTCTGTGGTATTTTTCAGGATTTCTCGTACTTCTTCATTGTCCAATTGCTCGGGGAGATTCGTTTCAGTTTGTGCCATATTTTTTGTTGTTATTTGGCACACAATATGCTAAAAATAAATAATTGTTTTGTTAAATTTTCCTTATTTTCTATTTTTTCACAATAAACAAAAAATTCCAATTAATTTTGTTGGGAAACGTCAGAAATGTGTCGTTTTTGTTTTTGATTCAGCTGTTGTCAGAAAAGGTTCATGTCAATGCTAAAATATTTACATGGTTGTATTT
This sequence comes from Calliphora vicina, assembly GCF_958450345.1. Taxonomy (NCBI): domain Eukaryota; kingdom Metazoa; phylum Arthropoda; class Insecta; order Diptera; family Calliphoridae; genus Calliphora; species Calliphora vicina. Next base: position 55,832,846 of record NC_088781.1, on the reverse strand, counting down.
AATTGCAATAAAATCCAGTAGGTAACATTGGAAAATTTCACTTGCATTGTTTATATAAATTACACTATGCAACAAATGGAGACTTTTGGAAAAACACAAGATCATGACAGTATAGGTTCGACTCTACTACCAAAGGGTAGTACAACCCTATACTCAGTTTGCCCATTTTGGTGACCGATTTTTTTTTATGGGCCCCCAAAGTTTCTGAAAATCAGTGGGGCCTCTAAAAAAGGTGTCATCAGGTTTTGGTTAACAGCTAATTCAGACTTTGTGCTACGGCTTAACTTTATATGGCAATAATATAGCTAAGAGTCCGCCAAATAAATTTTGTTAAAATTTGTTTCCAAAAAATAGCTTTTTCGTGCACTTTTGTTGAAAAAATATAGGAAGAAAATTTTTTTTTTTTACTTTTTTTAGAATAACTTCCAGGGACTCCTAATTTTTCAATAACAATATCTCGCAAAGTTGTAGCTACGGTAAATTTGAATAACTCTTGTGAACATATCAATGCATTCTGAATGTGTCTAGTCACTCTACATAGCACATAAAGATCACTTTGTACCTTAACAATTTTCGTTTTTCCTATTTTTTGACGCTAAAACAAAGATTTTTTTGTAAAAATAGTATTATCAAGTCCACACTTCTATGTTGTGCTGTATTATTTACTCGGCTGAGGTGTTCGGAATGGGGATCAGTGGGTGGACCTTCAATGTCACACATTTATAAAAAAATTACCAAAAAGTCATTTATGATCCGAATGAGCTGCAATTTCAAATATAGATAGACCTTGAGAAGGTCTACAAAAAATATGATTTTATCTGTAGTTATCTCTTTTAGTTCAAGAGATATTTGGGTTTAATATTTTTTTAAATTTTGCCCGATCTTTTTTTCGTATTTTAAATTTGATGGGCCTACGAAAGGTCGAAATTTGTTTTTTTATATATGACGTATATTTGCGATAAAATTCTAAAGAAAATAAAACAAATCTGATAACAATTATTTCGTCCCTATAAAAAGTTACACGCATCCAAAGTTGAAGCATCTTTTTATATATTTCAACTTTGTATGCGTGTGTTTTTTAAGTTTTTTCCCAAAAAAGTCCCCATATTTTTTCTTTTATAAAAAACTAATTTTCTTCGGGACTATATAAATTTTTTTATGATCTGGAAAGAGAACTTAATGCAAAAACATATAAGGTAAAACTTGACTAACTTAAGCGGACATTGTACCCCCCAGCCCTATCCAAACTTGGGCAATTTTGAAAAAAAAAAATTAGGTTTGAGTAAAAAATTCTAAAAACGCAAAACACCGACCCTCAAAAGCTCATCACATTTGTATAGCCCCATATGTTGTTTATATACATACAGAACGTTTTTACTATCATGCTGTAAATAACGTCAAAGTGGGCTATTTTCTAAAAAAAACTTCGTTTTTGGAACAAATTTTCGCCGTTTCAGGAATTTCGGTGTTTAAAAACAAAGAATGGCAACATTAGTGATGCCATTGACTTACGAATATTTAGGTCTATATTACTTCCAAATTTTATTGTGATGTCTGTAACTGTTCAAATTTTACATTAATTCAAAGTTTTTATTTTTCTTGATGGAAAATCACCATTTTAAAATATTATTAGTTTTTAAGGTAAATGACGTCACAAAATTATTCATTTCACTAAAATGTCAATCTTTAAGTCATAAGGTTTCCACCGATATCAAAAACTTATATAAAAAGCTTATATTTACACTTCAGAAGTTCCACAACCTTGCCCACTTTCAAAAATTTTAAAGTTTTTTCATATCTTGCATCAAGCCGGTCTTGCATGATCAAGATTGGATAAAGTTATGCGCCCGGATCATACCGATAATGATTTGCCCATTCTTCGTTATTCCAGCACAATAGAGAAGTATACACTCGAACATACATTTTTAACAAAAAATTATTGTTTTAGAGTCAAAAATTAGTAAAAAACTACAAATTTTAAGCTACAAAGTGATTTTTGACAGCTATTTAGAATACCTAGGTATGTTCGGATTGCATTGATATGTTCACGAGAGTTATTCAAATTTACCGTAGCTACAACTTTGCGGGATATTGTTATTGAAAAATTAGGAGTCCCTGGAAGTTATTCTAAAAAAAGTAAAAAAAAAAAATTTTCTTCCTATATTTTTTCAACAAAAGTGCACGAAAAAGCTATTTTTTGGAAACAAATTTTAACAAAATTTATTTGGCGGACTCTTAGCTATATTATTGCCATATAAAGTTAAGCCGTAGCACAAAGTCTGAATTAGCTGTTAACCAAAACCTGATGACACCTTTTTTAGAGGCCCCACTGATTTTCAGAAACTTTGGGGGCCCATAAAAAAAAATCGGTCACCAAAATGGGCAAACTGAGTATAGGGTTTTACTACCCTTTGGTAGTAGAGTCGAATCTATACTGTCATGATCGTGTGTTTTTTTCACTGTTGCACTGTGTTATAAAACAAATTTTACAAGGCATAAGTTAATTTTTATTATAATTTATTTGTAATAATTCAAAGAATATCACTGAATACTAAAATTTTAGGCAATTGGCAAATTGGAATGCCCTTGGCAGGGTAGAAAATGCATTCCAATTTGCCAATTGTCTAAAATTTTAGTATTCAGTGATATTCCGTGAGAAATATATTGTGAAGCAGCGAAACCATCCCAATACGCTTGCAAGACAACTTGTGCAGACCCAAACCCGATCCAGGCTCCGTAGAGCAGATCTACAACCCCGCCAAGATGAGTGACAGTTTACCATTAAGGCTCTCTAGTTGAAGAGCAAATAGTTTTAATTTTAGTTATAAGATTTAAATACATATTCTAAGGTCGATAACGGACAGATTCAATAAATCAATAAAGCGTTAAAAAAAATCTGCACTCTAGATTGCTCTTTAACTGTCAAAGCTCGAATATTCTAGATCTTTCTAATACATACGCCATCTGTGGTGTACTTTCTACAATGTTCTTTAACTGAATATTCGAATTCGAATATACGGTCGCAGCAAACAGCGTTGCCAACTTACAATCAATGGTCAACTGAAAGCTTTTATTCAATGTTAAGAATGCCCACAGATATGTTACAGTTTGCTATTACAGCACTGCATGTTAAGAATGCCCACAGATATGTTACAGTTTGCTATTACAGCACTGCTATTTGAAAGCATTCTGCTACTTTTAAATCAATTTTAAATCAAGTACAATTTCGTAACAATATTAACAATTAAATATTAACTAACAATTTAATATTAAAACAGTCTATGGAAACCTTATGGTATTACGATGCTCTTATATTAGATCAAAGTAAACATAGCTTTGGGGTCTATCTATCTCATTTTCACCAAATTTTAAGCAACATTGCCACAAATGCCAAAAGTTTATCGAAATAACCATAAAGGCAAATAGTGAAAGAATCTTTAATTAAATAAAAATATCTATTTAATAATAATATAAAGCATTTTTGATTAAATAGATATGTGTTCAATTGATCAATAATTCACTCGGTATTTTAATGGTCAGTCTATTAATGTAAAATATTTGAATACAAAAATAAACCATTTGAGTTTAAACTTCGGAGCTAGCCAGATATTCTAGCAAGTATATGGAGAATTTTAATAGCAAAGTGAAGAAATTAACAACTTTTAGATTTCAAAAACGAAACACTTAATAAATAAAAAACTAATAAAGACAACTGTTAATGGTTTTTCTACCCTTATTCGTTTCATATTTAAATTTTCTTAATTAACCCAGATATACCGATTGCTTGAACTTGATCATTTTAAAATTACTTTTATATTATTTTGGAAGCAAATGAGAAATAAAAAAACAGTGCAATTAGAGTTTTTTAAAAATTTATTGAAAAAGTGGTTTTTTAAGTCGTCCAATATAGAGGACATTGGGATCACAACAACAAAACTAAAACGCAATAATGAAACATTCATGCATATAACAATCAAGCTACTCTTCATAAATATAAATTTCAAAAAAATATAGTACTTATTCACTTGTAAATGTACAATATTTTACTTTCCGTACAAACGAGATATGTCCATAATGACTGAATATGGGCATTATGAAAATATCACAAATTAAAAATTCAATAACTCAAAAATAGTAGCAAAAATAATGCGATCAATCTCCCATGGGGTATGTGAACAAACAAAATGGTATTTTGATAAACTTGACGTATCCTGTAAACAAGAACTACATGTAGTACAGTCGGCATATCTGGGTTAAAAAATACATTATGTAGAGTACTTGGCCTAGTAATGTAGTAAAAGAGCATAGAGAAAATATACATAGAGCAGAAACTAGAAAAAAACTCAAACAAAAAAATTATTAAAAAATAAGTAAGAGAGCTATATTCGTCTGTGCCGAATCTTATATACCCTTCACCAAATTAAACTTCAAAATACAAATTTTAAATATATTTAGGTAAACAAAATTTTTTTTTCCAAAGTTGTTTTTATCATTTTATGATAATTAAAAATGTCTTTTTGAATTGTTATTTTAAATTTAAAATTTTTCTTTAATTTTAAAAAAAATTTGTTGTTTTTTTTGGTGAAAAAAAAATTCGGATTAAAAAATATTTTTTTCGATTTTGACCCATTGTAGGTCCAACTTACTATGTCAAAGGTATTTGAAATATCTATCATTAGATATCCATATTGTCTATATTAATGACTTAGTAATCCACATATAGGTCAAAAATCGAGGTTGTCCTGGTTTTTTCCTGATATCTCAGAAAACTTCTCGAAAGCATGTCTGACAGAATTATTGAAGATTTGGATCCCGAAGATATCTGGGGTCTTCAGAAAATTGATTTCAACAGACAAACAGGCGGACATGACTTAATCGACTCCGCTATCTATAAGGATCCAGAATATATATACTTTATAGGGTCGGAAATGAAAAATGTAGAAATTACAAACGGAATGACAAAGTTATATATACCCTTCTCACGAATGTGAAGGGTATAAAAATACAAATACGAGTGTTGTTTTTGTTTTCACATATTTTTTTTACTTACACATTCTCACCACTTATGTTTTTGACAACTGAGTTAGGTCTTATACAGGATTGTTTCCGCTCTATGTATATTTTTTCTATGTAAAAGAGCACAATATCAAAAAACTAAAAACAAAATACATTAGAAATTGAAATGTTTGTCAATAAATAGTAGGGATGACAAACAGGACTGGATTTTACAAATCCCGGGATTCGGGATTTTAGAAATGTAAATCCCGGGCTCCCTGGATTTTTCGGGACCCCGGGATTTTGGGATTGGCCCCCTAATAAATAGCTTTTCTGCTTTTTTACTAGTCCAAGTACATTTTTTACTACATTGTGAATACCGCTATTTTAAAAACCTTTTCAAATAGAAACACAAATATTTTCAATTGGTATTTTCGTTTTAAACAATAATTTATTTCTTACTATAAATATAAAATAATTATACAGCCGTAATTAATATAATTTTTTTGTTTAGACTTTGTGTTAATTTAAATTCTTAGTTTTTTTTTGTTTTAATAAATAAATAATTTTGTGTCGCTAAACTTATCAACTAAATAAATAACATAAAAAATAATTGGCAAATACTGAAAATTAAAACTAAATATAGTACTACGACTAAATAAATTACGAACATTTTGATGGCAAGGTACACATAGTGGTTTTCGGACAAAATAGTAAACCTTTCGAACAGGTCATCTTATGACCCTTCATTTGACCCTGGGCGTTTTTGTAGCAAACAAAATAATTATACATGGAGGTTTGATCGGCGATTTTATCACCCTCCTTGCAATAATATTTGCGTTTCTTGCCAGTGGAGGTGGTTAATTGAGGCCTGGGAGTTGTGCCAAAGGATTGTGACATAGAGGCTGCCTGCTGCATATAGGAGTTAAGCATATTTTGCTCAGAACTATCTTGATCCGGTGATGATATCGATGTCAGTTGATTGTTGAAGGATGAGGTGGAGGAGGAAGTGGGATTGTATTGTTGCAGCAGATTTGCAAGGTTTTGCGCTTTAATGGCTTGTTGTTGTTGCTGCTGCTGTTGCAACATCTGCCGCCGTTTGGCATCCTGTAAAGCCTTTAACGTCTCCATTTGTATGCGTTTATTTTCGGAAACGGAATAGCTTGGAACTCCAGAATCGGGATTACACATGGCATACGTTTTGGCATCGCAAATACGAGCTTCACTATTGAAGCCGGTATAGGGAGGACAGGAGTATGACAAAACTTTGCCATCCTTTTTACTGCACACATAGTAGCGGGTACAATCCGTGATATTGGGTTGTCTAACCCCAGCCGCACAGGTTATCACTTCGACATTGTTGAGGGTGGAAGAAAAGCTGGCCGGGTTGTTGCCCACTAGAGGAAGTATAGAATTTTGAAAAACATCAAAGCTTATGAAATTTCCCCCTACATTCACCAGTTGCGTACCTTCTGCATATGCTGATGATATGGGTGAGCTAATGGGGGTATATTTATTTTTACCTGAAGAAAAGTAGGAATTGGAAGAGGAAATGGAATTGTGGCTATTCGTTTGAGGTCTAGGCATGTATGGATTGTTGGAGCTGAATGCTGAGTTAATAGATGACTGGGAACCAGAGTTAGCATAGTTTTGGTACTGCGTTTGTTGTGCCGGTTTTTTTTTGTTACCATATGTGTAGGAAATTAGCTGAGATTCTTCCTCATTGTTGTCATCTTGATAATTATCATCATTGTCGTTATCCATGATCTCAAAATTTTGAGAATTCGGTCGTTTCTGAGAAAACAGTTGGTTTGGAGAACCATAGCCTTCCTCATTGTTCATGTTCTCTTGAGAGGGTTTATACATTTGTTGATTCGGCCTTTTGCCCTTCATGGGCCTTGGGATGCTGCCAAAATTGTCCACCGATGGAAAGACATTGTTTACATTATGCTCGCCCAAGTGTTCACTAGGTGTAAAGTACTGGTTAATGGTACTAGAAGTAGGTTGATAATCATACGGTCTAGGCGTAGTACCATACGAACTGGATTTTGTTGCCATATTTAAATATGAAGGTCTTTTCGTGGTTGATCTCGAATACTCATTATTTTGATAACCCATTGAATAGCCATCATTTGAATGGGAATTATCATTGTAGTCTGAATTGGAATCAGGCCTTTCTTCGTGATGTGGTGGATATAAACCCAAACTTTGTCCATAACTATCCAGGACCTCTTTTTCTCCCGAATTTGTGGTGGATACATGGACTGGTATAACATTATTGTGTATTATAGTGGTGCCTGGTTTATCATTGCCATAACCATTACTGTTGCCACTCCCATAACCGTTATTATCATTTCCGTTATAACCATTATTTCCACCATTGTGTTGAGGTCTCTTGCCAGGTTTTTTATATTTATAGTTTTGATTATAAGACCCACCATTACTGAACTGGCCAGAAAAGCCCGAATTTTGGCCCATGTAATTGCTAGAGAAGGGACTGTCAACGTGTGGGGTCAAAAGTATGGGTTGCATTATGGGCGAAGCAAAATATGTGGGATTTGGTATGACTTTTGGCACATTTTGTTGAGCTATCATTTGTTTGGACAATTCTAAAACAGTTTTCAAAGTTTCTTCGGAAATTTTAGGAGTATTATCTGAAGAATATTCAGGATGTTCCATGAAATGATGTTCAGGGGGTAGACTAAAGAGAACAGAACCCTCTGGTTTATTAACCACAATTTGGGAATTGGAATAACCACCACCCAAATTGCCATTGTCATGATTATTGGAACCATAGCGATGGGGTAACATATTTGATAAAACCACTTTCGTTTCGGGACTCAATTTAGTACTGAACTCATGTTTGTAATGTAAGGTTCTATTGGGTTTAGCTGTAGCTGTCGTTGTACCACCAGCACCCGAAAAACTTTCGCTAGGATCTAAACTATCGAATTTATTTTTGATATTAAAATGAGCCAAAAAAGCATTTAATTGGTCCGGCCTCAGTGTCTGCTCATCTTGTGGCTTAACTTCCGGTGTTTGATAGGTGGTTTTCAAACCATCTATTAGCTGAGACAGTCTTTGCAAATGTGCTGTTAATTTAGGATCTATATTCGTAGAGGGTTGGCCTAATTCTGCTTTAGTTTTTATAGTTTGTAGCATTTCTTCGAGTTCTTCCTTTTGTTCCATTTTTTGGACATCATTTTTAAATTTCTTAGTAGGTTCCAGGTTTTCTCCTACATTCATTACTGTCTCATTATCAGTTTCAGCCTCACGATTTTGTGCTGGCATAAAACCATCCAGCTCAACCAATTCACCTCCATTACCACTGCCATCATAGAGCTCGTCATCACCTCCCTCACTTTTATCCTCACCACTTATTCCTGGTCCGATGATTATCTCCACCTTGCCATCATCATATTTACTATTTAGACTGCTTTCATCGTCTTCAGCATTTGATACTATATAAATATCAGCATCTTTGTTACTGGTCGGATTTGTTTGTCGTTGTTCATTTTTATTCTGATTAGGAGTTGTACTGGTCTTATGGTCACCCATCAAACATTCCCAATCATCGGCTGGCAGCACACATACCGTTAGACTGTGTTCATAAACAAGTCCTTCTTCGCAACGTGATGGCACCCAGACATGTTTGTCGGCCGTTAATTCGGTACATTTGTAGTAGGCATCACAGCGGGTCTTGTGGGGCCTCGTTCGCTCTGGACATGGTTTACCTAGATAGGGGTGAAATCAAAAATTTGTTTATTTAAGTAGAATTGTAAGATTGATTTAAATACTAAAGAGTTAAATGAAAACAATTAAGAAAGTATAGTAGGTCAAATCGGTTCATGTGGGTCTTATATAGGAGCTATGACTAATTATGAACCAATCGATTATGTTCTATATGTAGATACCAACATTTTTAAAATATTTATGTGATTTTAAAGTCCAAATTCAAAACTTAAACTCAATTACACCTCTTTTATAGCCATGAGAAATTTTATTAACCCCTTTCACACTAGGCAATTTAGTTGCGCAAGTCTCTTGCTCAACAACAAAACAGCATGTATAATTTTCTTCTCCTTAACCCGACAATATCTCTGGCATCTATAAACAACAAAACAGCATGTATAATTTTCTTCTCCTTAACCCGACAATATCTCTGGCATCTATAAACACAAGAGACTTGCGCAACTTAATTTCCTAGTGTAATAGGGGTCTTAAAACCGGACGATCTGTTTAGAAAATACAGGTTTATTTTCACTTCTTTTCAAAATTGCCCCACTGGACGTCTTATAATTTAATTCAGTGGTCGGCACTCATAGCCCCCAGGGGTCGAACACGATCGGTTTTTTACACATTAATATCACGAATAACATCAATTCATAAAAATAATCAAACAAGAAACAAAAATTGCAATCAATAGCAGGTTAGAAACAGAGTGTGACATAAGTGCTGGTTCACACACGTCAAGTTTACATGAGCAAGTCATGAGTTAATAGAAGAGAGAGAAAGAAAAATAGGAAAATCTTTCCAATCTCTTCTCATCTCTCTTCTACAAACTAAAGACTTGCTTAAGTAAACTAGACGTGTGTGAACCAACACTTACATGCTATTATAATCCATATTCCATATTCTCCCTATGCCATCCACTGTTTTGTTTCAATAAATGGTTCCTATTCATTCCTGGGTGAAAATATTTAAGTTTAGATTGTATTTTTTGTTTATTTTTTGTTTTTTATTAATTTGAGTTCTTGTTTATTTTGAAATTACTTAAAGAAATCTACATACAATTTACTACCACATTATTTTTTTTCGACGAAAAAGTAACACATTGTTAAAAATGTTATTGTGTGATTTAAAAGAAAGTACAAGTATTTATCAACGAGGCCCGTGTGATAAGTTTAATATAAACAAAACAAATACTTGTTTTGTTTGCCGAAAACAAGTTAATAAAATAATTCAACTTTTTCAGATGATAATAAATTATTATTTTTTTTTTATTTATTAAATAATGCTCTTGCATTTACATAAATGATTTATTAAAAATATAGAGTTTTTAGAGGATTTTGAAATTGTAAAGTAATCTCCAAAATCGTTCAAAATCTTTATTTGTATATTTTTTTTAATTCTTAGGCAATCTTCTAATTCCTTAGCAAGATATTTTTTGATAGACCAGTGCATTATCTACTTATCATCCCCATATTCATCGATCACCCTTCGTCCTTATATCTCTTTAGAATTTTCCATTTTCCTCATCAGAATATAAATTTAGACGAAAGTACACATTTATAGCAGTTTAGAAATGTAATTTGTGGAATGATCCAAAACACTTGTAAGACAAAGCGTTGTTGCAAACTGAGCATATCATCTTCGTACGCTTTTCGATACCAAGTGAAGAACAGCGGACACAGCGACAACGATGCTTCCTTTCTCTACTGGCGTACTGGTCTAATAAAATAGGAATGGATAAAGTCGACAAATATTTGGAACCTCTGATGTCTAAAAACCGGAGGGTGGGTAAAAATGTTGAAAATTTAATTTTCTAATGCAAATATTAGGGTATTCAATTAATCGGGTTTCTGGTTTAATCGGTTAATCGAGCAAATAATTAATCCAGGTTTAGATTTATTCGGTTAATTTAAAATTATTCGATTAACCGAATAATTTATATTTTAATTTTAAATTGAAAATACAACAACGAATGTTGTGTACAAAAACATAAACAACAGCAAATAAGGGTTTTGAGATAATTTTTGTAAACATATCGCCTATTTGCTGCAACAACGTCATAACTCAAAATCCGTGTTTTATGAACTGAGTAATACAAAATATGCACTGTTATATAATCTTTCATATAGTTTTCAAAAAATTCAATTATTTTTTGTGTGAGAGTTTTTTTTGTTGTAAACATCAAAATTAAAATTCATGTTTTCTCGTATATTTGATAAGTGTTAAATACAGGTTAAGGTATTTATAGACGGCAATACTGAGTATTAACACTTTTCAAATTTAAAATATTATTGAAATCAGTCGGTATTTCAAAAAATCGTTTCGAAAAAACGTTTATTGTTTATTTTATTTCTTTGTTGATTGATATTTTTCTGAAAATTTTATTTTTATTTTATATTTTCTTGACATTTTTATTTGCCTTATTTGTTTTTATAAATACATACCCGATACATATGAAAATAAAAAGTTTTTGAATTGTTTTAAACAAATTTTCAATAACGACCGTAAATCAAAAAAATCATTTGTATTTTTTGAAAATCTAATACAAATTTTGTTTAGACGATGAAATTGTATTATGATACTTGAGTTTTTGACAAATATTAATACTCAGTATTGCCGTCTATAAATACCTTTAGAAAGATATTAACATCTACTATTTATATGTCTGAAATCGCATGATTTATTGAAAATTTATTTAAGAAATAGTAAAATGTCATAAAATATTATAAACGATGTCATAAAATATTATAATACAAATGACTTTTTTTGAGCAAATGAGCGATGTGTGGGTTTTTTTAGGATTTTAGTGAGATCTTCTGAAAAAATCTTTTATAAAAAGAAACTTTTCTTGGAAAAAAAACTCTCGCTGATTGATGAGAAATCAAAAGCTTGATAAAGAATATTCCTTTTTGGATTGTTTTAGATTTTGATTAATTTAATAATTTCTTTTAGTTATGATAAAAGACTCATTTCAAAAAAAGTTTCGTCTATACATGGAAATACAAAAAAAGTTTCAAATACATGTAAATTAAATATGTATGCCAGTTGTTATACATACTCACTAATCATGTTTATTGGATGTTCAAAAAATATCTAATTTTAATTTGAAATTTGTATTTAAATTGATACGGAAAATTTTTTTTAAAGTGCAAAAAAAGGAATTTCGGTTAATCGGTTAATCGACACAAATTAATCGGTTTATTTGTTATTTGAAAATCGGCAATTTCTAATTATTCGAACAGTGATAATTTTTATAGTACATTACGAGGAGATTCTTTGTATGTAATTAGTTTGAAATCGGACCCAAACGAAGAAATATAATCGTTTTAAAAATTTAACATACCCGAGGTATCCAACTTTGGGATCCCATGGCCGCGCCCATGAGGTCCAAGCTCAAAACTTGAACTCGAAAAGACTTCCTCTTTACGCGTGTCAAATTTCATTAAAATCGGACTAAGCGTTTAAAAGTTACAGATATATTTTCCTTTATTTTTATACCCTTCACCTTCGTGAGAAGGGTATATATAAGTTTGTCATTCCGTTTGTAATTTCTACATTTTTCATTTCCGACCCTATAAAGTATATATATTCTGGATCCTTATAGATAGCGGAGTCGATTAAGCCATGTCCGTCTGTCTGTCTGTCTGTCTGTCTGTCTGTCTGTCTGTCTGTCTGTCTGTCTGTCTGTCTGTCTGTCTGTCTGTCTGTCTGTCTGTCTGTCTGTCTGTCTGTCTGTCTGTCTGTCTGTCTGTCTGTCTGTCTGTCTGTCTGTCTGTCTGTCTGTCTGTCTGTCTGTCTGTCTGTCTGTCTGTCTGTCTGTCTGTCTGTCTGTCTGTCTGTCTGTCTGTCTGTCTGTCTGTCTGTCTGTCTGTCTGTCTGTCTGTCTGTCTGTCTGTCTGTCTGTCTGTCTGTCTGTCTGTCTGTCTGTCTGTCTGTCTGTCTGTCTGTCTGTCTGTCTGTCTGTCTGTCTGTCTGTCTGTCTGTCTGTCTGTCTGTCTGTCTGTCTGTCTGTCTGTCTGTCTGTCTGTCTGTCTGTCTGTCTGTCTGTCTGTCTGTCTGTCTGTCTGTCTGTCTGTCTGTCTGTCTGTCTGTCTGTCTGTCTGTCTGTCTGTCTGTCTGTCTGTCTGTCTGTCTGTCTGTCTGTCTGTCTGTCTGTCTGTCTGTCTGTCTGTCTGTCTGTCTGTCTGTCTGTCTGTCTGTCTGTCTGTCTGTCTGTCTGTCTGTCTGTCTGTCTGTCTGTCTGTCTGTCTGTCTGTCTGTCTGTCTGTCTGTCTGTCTGTCTGTCTGTCTGTCTGTCTGTCTGTCTGTCTGTCTGTCTGTCTGTCTGTCTGTCTGTCTGTCTGTCTGTCTGTCTGTCTGTCTGTCTGTCTGTCTGTCTGTCTGTCTGTCTGTCTGTCTGTCTGTCTGTCTGTCTGTCTGTCTGTCTGTCTGTCTGTCTGTCTGTCTGTCTGTCTGTCTGTCTGTCTGTCTGTCTGTCTGTCTGTCTGTCTGTCTGTCTGTCTGTCTGTCTGTCTGTCTGTCTGTCTGTCTGTCTGTCTGTCTGTCTGTCTGTCTGTCTGTCTGTCTGTCTGTCTGTCTGTCTGTCTGTCTGTCTGTCTGTCTGTCTGTCTGTCTGTCTGTCTGTCTGTCTGTCTGTCTGTCTGTCTGTCTGTCTGTCTGTCTGTCTGTCTGTCTGTCTGTCTGTCTGTCTGTTGAAATCAGTTTTCTGAAGACCCCAGATATCTTCGGGATCCAAATCTTCAATAATTCTGTCATACATGCTTTCGAGAATTTTGCTATTTAAAATCAGCTAAATTGGTCCACAAATGGCTGAGATATGAGGAAAAAACCAAGACAACCTCGATTTTTGACCTATTTTTTTACCTACAGTGGTGGCCAGGTAATTAAGACAAAAATTGTTTGCTAAATTCCATGTAATTCTCAATTACTTTTTCAAATATATCCACAAATATGTATGCATGAGGACTGTTTTAACACACAAGTGTGTTTTATTCGACTGTATCAATTCATACATATTCACCACGAACTCATAAGATTTTTCTACAACTTGACCAAAAAATTTTTTTTTTAAATAAACATATTTTGTCACATTTATATCATTATATTTTTATTATTATAAAATATTCGGAACAAATTTCGTATTTTTAGTTCCATTAGTTTCGCTCATATCATGTTATTAACAGCGGATGTTCGCTGAGGTGGGTCAACGTATTTCCACATATATTTGTCCATATATGTTTTACCGATTTTTCCAAACATTTTTCAGAAACTAGAAACATTAATAATAAATTGCATACCCTTAGAGGTCCTTTTATTTTGGTGCTATCGCACCTAAAATTCAGTTGATATAAAAAATTCAAGTATTTGTCTTAAATTGGTGGCCACCACTGTATATCTGGATTACTAAGACATTAATATAGACAATATGGATATCTAATGATAGATATTTCCAAGACATTTGCAACGACGTATATAAGACCATAGTAAGTTGGACCTACAATGGGTCAAAATCGGGAAAAAAAATTTTGAACCCGAATTTTTTTTTAAAAATTGAAAAAACAAAAAAAGTTTTTTTAAAATTAAAAAAAAAAAATTTTAAAATTTAAAAAAAAATTTTTTTTTTAAATTTAAAAAAAAAAAATTTTAAATAACAATGGAAAAATTTTTTTTTCCAAAAAATTCAAAAAGCAACTGTAAAAAAAATTAAATTTTGTTTACCTAAAAATATTTAAAATTTTGAAGTATAATTTGGTGAAGGGTATATAAGATTCGGCACAGCCGAATATAGCACTCTTACTTGTTTTCTATACCACTGTGTGGGCGTTTTCCAAACTGCTCAAATTTCTACAATGTTGTGAAATTCATTGTCAAGATGCATGAATACGCTGACATATACCGTTATGTTTTTATTCACATATTAGTTGCGTTCGCGTACTTGATAATTTGTAATAATTTGTACAAATTATCACTGGAAGTTACGGGATTCCGTTCGTTTACTTTTAAAAACTTGTAACGAGAGAGCAAGAGAGTGTTAAAAGTGACAGTTTGTAGATAGAGAACATGATATTTTTTACTGTACATTTTTTGTCCAGTAAAAAATATCAACATAAAAAACGTTTAAAACATATGGTTGCAAATGCAAACAAAACTAAAAAGTTGAAAATTAATATAATTTACATGTTTTGCAAAGAAAAGAAGTAAAATAGCCCAAAACAAACGTTTTAAATTAATTTATAATAAAATACAACTTATTTTTACAAATTGTTGTTCGCGTACTTTTTTTTTGTTACTTTTCAGATTGAGAGTAATTTATTTTTACTCTCTAAAATAAAGTTACTGGATATTTTTTACTGGAAAGTACGCGAACACTCCTATTATTGTAACTACTCATAAACCTGAGTTAGGGGTTATTTAGATAATTAAGATGAATATTGACCATGATAGAGCAAGAAAAAATTTAACAATTGAGCAGATAGTAGAAACAGCTAGATAATAGATCATGTTCCATAAATTATGCAAATGTTTCTTATTTCTAATAATGTCAAAATATAACAAATACTTTTAATTATATTTTATTGATCTTAAGGTCTTTTTTATTTCCAAGTTAATGACCATACTTTCCACAATACAGGCAAAAATATCATCGATACAGAAAATCGTCTGTCGTGGAAAGGTATGGGTGTGCAATAGTGAAAGAGTTGTCAGTGACACATCCTAAAATGGTGGCATGGCTTCCATGACTATTAGGGTGGGTCAATTTGTTCGGGCCCAAAAAACGTGGTAAAGCGTATAGCAAATTCCTAATCTACGGAAAATTCTAAGAACTTTTCCAGAAGAAACCATGGTTCTAAAATCAAAATCGAGCTTCCGGTTTTTTACGAGAAGATTTGGAGCTCAAGACCTCTTTTGCTAGGAGACCTCGGGTATGTTCAATTTTAAAAATAATAATATTTCTTCGTTTGTGTTCCGATTTCAAAAAAATTACATATACATATATAGAATCTTATATACATATAACATCTCGTACAAAGTTGTTAGATATTGGTGAA
This sequence comes from Calliphora vicina, assembly GCF_958450345.1. NCBI lineage: Eukaryota > Metazoa > Arthropoda > Insecta > Diptera > Calliphoridae > Calliphora > Calliphora vicina. Next base: position 55,817,070 of record NC_088781.1, on the reverse strand, counting down.
AAACTCAGTAGGTAATTTCAAAGATATGCACTCTTCGAAATAAGGAACTTTCGTATATTTTATTGTAATTGTATTCCATCATCCAGATCTTCTTAATACTAAATATTTTGATTATTAGTGAAAATATGAACTAAGTTCATTTCTGTTTCATGGAGCAAATTAACCACTGATGTTTTATTCAACTATAATATCTCGTGTCAATTGGTTTTTCTGATGATGTTTAACAAAATACTTTGTTTGACCCATCCTGTTCATTTCATATTTAAAGTATTGAATTCATATTCTTATTTCAACAGCTTCGGTCACATTCGTCTATATCGCGTTTGGACCCTCGTGGCTATGCGTACATACCACTGATCTTTAATAATTCTACTCAATTGGCTATTTTGATGATGTTTAAAAAAAATATTTTAATTTTTCAATAATCTTTGATCCAATATCCAAAGTGTTGTATTTATATTTAAAAAAGGTTCACAATTTTCATGCTCTCCATTTGGTTTAAACTTCAATAAAAAATCATTAAAATTTCCCAATTATTTTTGTTCCATTATTATTTTTAAAAATCCAAAGTATTTTATTCTCACAGGCGAACAATATTTTTTTCTTTCCATTTGGATCAAACCGATCCGTCTTTATAATAATTCGACTCAATCGGTTATTATGATCAGTTCAATTTTACAATCATGTTTTTTTTCATTCTTTTCAATAGAAATCCAAACAATCTCCTTGATTTCTATTCGGATTAAACTGGCATCCTACAAAATGTTTATTTTTGTAATAAAAATGTTTTGTTTTTTTAAATATATACTGGTCCTTTGATCGATTTGTAATTTAGTTGTTTATAGGATATAAATTTGTTTCATAATGACAACTTTTTATAATAATCCAAAATATTTAACACACTACCCTCGTATACAGACAGGGCTTATGATAAGCTTCACTTTTTAAGCCACAAACATGTATGTATGTAGTTCATTAATCTATATAATTTTTCATTTGAAATTTACTTTTCCTTTTTTCATTTTTGGCAATCTTGTTTACTTTTTCAATATTATTCTTTTACTTTTTTTAACACACTCTCTTTTCTTAAATAGTTAACTAAATAAGAGCATAAATTATTTTTCCAAACACTTCATTACACAATTATTGCGGTGAACTTTTGAATAAAATATTAATGTATTAATATTATTTCTAGATATTTTTCCTCTATACCTTCTGAAAAGTAAAATAATCCAAAGAGCAATAGCGCGAATAAACCGTAACGATATTTTTTCATTTCAAATATATTTTTTGCCGTTATTTTAGCGTATTTAAATTTGTTTCCGTTAATTCGTCACTGTTTATTTAAAATCCTTTATAACGTTATTAAATAATCGTTTTAATTAAATTTAATCGTTATATGTGTATAAAACAATAGCACAATAGGTTTTTTTATTTAAAAATTAATCCATAAATATGTGTGTAGTTATAAATTTCCTTCCGTCCGTAACGTTGCGACTGCGCGCGTTAAATGACTACGATATATGAATTGTGGCCATTGTTAAAAGAAATTTTGTTTTAATTTCATATCGAATAAATAGAAAAATTAAAAAAAAAAACATAAATTTCACACACAGAAAAAAGTGTTACACATTTTCAAGTTTAGTTCGGTTTGGTTTGGTCGAGTCTTCATTCAGCATACATTCATCGTATGCAGTAAGTAAGTGGTGTTAAATGAAAATAACTAAATCAGAGAAATGAGTTAAAGTCGTGTTTAAAAATCGAGCAAAGTGCTAAAAAGTTACTACCGCTTCTACTACCACATGCAGCCGGACAAAACAAACATTTACATTCATACATGTTTAAAAATATTGACATACAGCCGAATGTTTTTAAGGACGGACATTAAAACTTATTAGCCACATATGTATGTTTTTACTAGTAGAAGAGTAGAGTCAAGTAATTTCCATTTCTTTTATGGCCACTAAATTGTTGTCGCTTTTGTTGATGAAGGTACAAGTAGCTGAAGTTGTACGTAATACACGTTAAGAAAAACCGGTATTCGTTTTAATGGGAGTTTTCAAATGTTTGTATTTTTAAAATTTTATAATTTGGTGCTAATTTCTACATTAAGAAGCTATATATTCAATGTACATTGAAGATCATAGAATTCTGTTATAAGTAGTAACCCAACAATAATATGATAACGACTTGCAATTACTCAATAACTTACTTTTCAATGACTACTACATACCGTCAGCATTACTTAGAAGGTTGGCTACCGTTACCGCTATCCTTAAAATACCCTTTCAGCTGGTTTACCGATACCGCTAAGCTAGCATTACCGAAATAACTGCAATTACCATTACCGATATAATCGTAAATACCGTTACCTCTACGTTACCAATATTCTGTAAATTATTTTAAATTATGGAAATTCATTTATTTTATTTCTATAGAGAATTTAAAATGAACTTTTTTAATCATTTAAATCGAAATTACCGCTACTGAAATAAGCCGCTAAGTTACCGTTACCGAATTAATTCAAATTAGTGTTATCGTTACCTTTTAAGAGTGCAAAAATTTTGCATTTTTAACCATTACTTTGTAATGAAAGCAAATAACTACATTCACTTGTGGACTCTGTTTTTATACCCTTCACCTTCGTGAGAAGGGTATATATAAGTTAGTCATTCCGTTTGTAATTTCCACAATTAAATTTTCCGACCCTATAAAGTATATACATTAGGGCGGGTCGATTTTTTTCACGAAAAATCGTATAGCAGAAACGCATTCTACGGAAAATCCTAAGAAATTTTCCCCAAGAAACCATAGGTCTAAAATAAAATCCTATCTTGCGCATTTCGTCTTCTATCCAATGATATTTCAATACATATTTTTTTTAATAGTTTTTTTTTATTGGATAAAAGACGAAATCTTGCGCATTTCGTATTTTTAGGATTTGATTTTAGACTTATGGTTTCTTGAGGAAACTTTCTTAGAATTTTCCGTAGATTGCGTTTCTGCTATACGATTTTTTACTATTTGATCGTTAATACAAATCGACCCTGCCTAATATACATTTATTCTGGATCCTTATAGATAGCGGAGTCTGTCTGTCCGCCTGTTTGTTGAAATCAATTTTCTGAAGACCCCAGATATCTTCATGATCCAAATCTTAAATAATTCTGTCAGACATGCTTTCGAAAAGTTTCATATTTAAAATCAGCTAAATCGGTTCACAAATGGCTGAGATATGAGGAAAAAACCAGGACAACCTCCATTTTTGATCTATATCTGGATTACTAAAGGTACGGTCACACATGGCAAATATTTACTCAAAAAAGCGTAACCACTTTTTATAGCACAAATTTGTTTGACGTGTTTACTCAAACAGCATCAAATAAAATAAAACTAAATAATTGTTTTGAATTGTATTAAATAAAAAGAGTTTTTAACAATAAATAGAAGAATTAAAATATATTTTATTTAGCGGTTACGTCTTTTTCGTCAAATATTTGCCATGTGTGACCCTACCTTAAGTCATTAATATAGACAATATGGATATCTAATGATAGATATTTCAAAGACCTTTGCCGCGACGTATTTAAGACCATTATAACTTTTAGGGATATTCATATTTAGAGAAAGTAATAACAATAATAGTGGTTAAAATTTGTTTATCAACAATCATGTTTTATAGATTTAACATAGTCGAAATTCTTAAGTTGTTTAATTAGACAAAGAATTTATGGATTTTATACTGATTAAAAATACGACTGCGACAATACCGATAAAATGCTACTATTAAATTAGAAACCCTATGCTGGACCAACATTTATTTTATACTTTATTCGAAAAAATTTCTGGTTTTTGGTTTAATTTAGTGTTAAAAAATTCCCGGAAATTCCCGGGAATGAAACGATTTTTTAACTTCCTCCCGGGAAAGAAAAAAGTCCGGGTAATTAGGAACCCTAGTCTATAGTCCTTCGGTTTCGTATGAGATGTCTTTTTACCTTTAGGTATGAAAGCGACATTGTACCTGGTCGATGATTCTGGAATATAGGACCTCTTGAGGGGCATCTATTAAGATTTCTGGGGCTTCTTGTCCACCAGTTGCCACTAGATTTCTATATGTTATCGTTCATAATGTCTCATTCATAATGGTGCTCGCTTTTGCGACGTGATAATCTAGTTTGTCAACAATTCAAGCAGTACATATGATATTTCCTGGTTGTGTCATTTCACGTTGTTGCGAGCAGATTTGTCAGCACATATCATAAGGTTTCTATTGGTTTTACGTCATCCATCTGGTTCATTTAAAAACGAAACGTATCTATATTAATGCCAATCGGTTCTGGAGATTTCTGACATAAGGAAATGTAACAGAAAAGTCTTTGATAGCATTTCGTTACCTTAATATAGAAAGGCCCTGACTATTGTTTTTCTAAGTCGAGATTTTTTGGCTAAAGCTGCGATTTGTTCTTGTTCGACTTGTTAATGGAGCTGTGCGCGCACAAAATCACAAGTAATTGAAAATTTTCAATCACAAATCAGGCGAACAAATCATTCCGTGTGTGGCCAGCTTAAATATTATATTAAGGTAACAATTTACTCGATACGATATGGAACACAATAGTCTCTAAACAAAATTACTTCATGTGTTAATTTGGGACCACATACTGTTCCCATATCAAAACCACAATATATAAAATGGTTGATACCTTGCCCCTTGGGCTCCTGGCTTTTTCCACTTAAAGTGCATTCGGATTCATCCGAAAACAGAATAGCTTCGCTTTATCAATACCCATCCGGGTGACCATTACGGATTTAGTAGTTTAATAATTTTTTTAATTTTGTTTCGATTTAAATGAAATTAAGACAAATTTTTGAGTTCTGTAGAATTTATTAAAATCATTTTAAACTTTTTATGTTTTTTTAAAATTTTGTTCGTCGCTTATATGTATAAAAGTGCAGTACCACCTGGGTGGTTATTGGTAAACCATTTACATAAAAAAACCTTTGGTAAAGCGAAGGTTAAATGGTCTTTGGCGAATTGTATACGAGCAGTACGGTTTTTTAGAAATAAGAATTTTTTTGCGATCCTATATCAACCAGCATCGTATGACCTGCGACTATCAGTTCGAATACTAATTTCCAATTTTAGAATATTGCCGGTATTCATTTTTGGGAATTTCTTAAACTCTCTTCCTCGCCAAATGTAGAGTTTTTAAGGCACTGCTACACGTTCAATATATAGTGTGATATTTGGATAGCGATCTGGATTTCAGAATATTAGGCTATTCTGCGATCCATCAATACTGCATGTTACACGTTCAATAAATATTGCGATACTGGAGCGCGATCCATATATATTGAACGTGTAGCAGTGTGCTTACAGTACAACGCATTTTTTAAAATTTTTGAAACCGCTGCTTTGATTATTGAATATTTATCACAGTTTATTTTTGGTTTCAATTCAGCATTTTCGCAAATCTTGACTCTAGTAATTTCTGAAACCAATTAATAAAGTCTTTGGGTTCTTACACCTCAAAATTGTTAATTATTGCCACCATTATTTTTGTCAGTGTAGCAAACAGTATGATTAGTAGAATGTATTTTATTGTCCGTCTATTTGTCAGTTTTGTGTGTTCGTAGGTCGGAAATTTAACACAACATTACTTAGTTGTAGTTGTTAAAAATAAAATAAAACTATATTTTAACAAACAACAAGAAGCACATGCCTCAATGGTGGTTCTACTTTTAAAATCGTACCTACATAAATAAACAAATACGATTTTACCTTAAATATGAATGCGTTTATCGTTTGGTATGAAAGGTATATATTCAAATTGAAATCGTTTCGATATTGTTGTTGTTACTACTACCGCTACTGTTGCACAGTGGGGGAATTACAGAAAATGTGCAAATAAATATGTAACTTCTAAATGGATAATCCGATTTTAATAGAATTTGCCATGGCTTTAGAGGAAGTGTAGTTGAGTTTAAGTTTTTAATTTGGTCTTTGGGGTTTTCGATACTTCGGGTATATAAAAAATTCAAAATATTATATATTTTTTTACGATTTTAAAGATTTGTTTATATATGGGATATATAATATTATACCATTTTTTTATATACCTTAGGTAGCCCCCTTGGTCGTTATAGTTCTGATTCAAAACTTGATATCAACTAGACTTCTAGGCCTCTAAAATCGGTCTATACGTTTAGAAGTTACAGATTTATTTCCAGTTTTTATACCCTTCGCCATGAGTGCCAAGGGTTTATATAAGTTTGTCATTCCGTTTGTAATTTCTACATTTTTCATTTGCGACCCCACAAAGTATATATCGAGCCCTAACCGCAAAAATAACGTAAGCGACATTTTTTTCAAAATTGACTTTTTAATGAAAATCGATAGAAAACTTTCGTGCGCATCAACACACGAAATAATGAAAATTAAGTGTTTATATATACAGAGATATCGCAATTTCAATTATATCGTAAGAGACACTCACCTTTTTGCTTTACCGCAAAAATAACGTAAGCGACATGAAAGCAAAAAGGGGCGGTAAATGAAAGTAAGATTAGCCGAAGAACTAGAGAGAAAATCAAAAGAAATTGATATGCAAAAAGATAGATGTACTAAATGTGATCAAGGAAAAAATATAGACAGCAGTCACATCCAAACAGAAGAATTTAAGTTTAAGAATTTTTTTGAAGGAACAAAAACAAAGGGAAAATGTTTTGTTATTATGTGCTAGTTTCGACCTTCAAAAAGTGTTGAATATGCCTCAGTGTAAAACAAGTAAGAAAGTACGGTTGGTCAAGCCCGACCTTATAATACCCTACACTAAGTAAAAGAGCAAAAACATTTTTCTTTTAAAATTTCAATAATTTATATTTTTGAGTGATTTTCGGAAGTGGGCCTTATATGGGGGCTATGACCAATTATGGACCGATCACCATGAAATTAGTTCGTGTGATTTGTGTCTATATGAAAGTTTACTATGTTTAAGCGATTTTTGCACGTCAAAGTGATTTTCGGAAGCAGGTCTATATGGGAGATATGACTAATTATGGACCGATCGTAACCACATTTGGTGACATGAATTTTGTATATATAAAACTTATTTGGAGCGCAATTTGTGGAGATAGATATATAAATTAAACATTTATGACCGATAAAGTCCAATTTCAAGAGGACATTTGTATGGGGGCTAGGTGAAATATGTATATGTCAATGTGAAATTATATGTACCAAATTTTATCAAAATATCTTCAAATTTGCGACCTGTACTCTGCGCACAAGGTTTATATGGACAGCCATCCAACCAGCTCAATGATTTCTAAGTCGATCGGTATACCTTAAGATGGATGTTAGACCAATATTTTTGGGCGTTACAAACATCTGCACAAACGCAATATACCCTCCCCACTATGGTGGTGTAGGGTATAATATAATATTGTGCAGATATCCACCGGCAATTTTTCATTCCACTGACGTATAAATCTGCCTGAATTTTTCGAGTTTCAATAGGCTTCGTCCTTGGGCCGAAAAAATTATATGTACAAAATTGCGACCTGTACTCTGGGCACAAGCTTTAGATGGACAGCCAGACGGACGGACGGACATCGTTTAATCGACTCAGAAAGTGAATCTGTGTCGATCGGTGTACTTTAAGGTGGGTGTTAGACCAATATTTTAGGGCGTTGCAAACATCTGCACAAACGCATAATACCCTCCCCACTATGGTGGTGTAGGGTATAAATATTACACTGTTTTATTCAAGAAAATATTAGTATTACAATTTAAGTGTTTATGGATTGTGTTTTTTATGGGGTGAAAAAGACAGCAAACGATGATGTAATGAAATTTGTACTGCAATGTACAAATATCTCCTTATTTTAGACGAACGAAAAACTGTGAACGATTGAAGTTTGTATTGCGTTATGTTAACCATGATAGCTAATTTCATTATATCATCCAAATTCATTAAATCTATTAAAATTACTTACTTACTACCAGGTCTTACCATGATGCCTGTTGATTCTATTCACAGCACAATATAATCATTTACTCGAAACCAAACTGTATGGGTTCCTAGTGAGTGTCCTACAGTTATTCGAATTGCAAGAACAAACCTTTCAGGTTATGAGTGTATATCGTTACTCTCTGATTTTCTAAACTGGTAAATGTTTTCTGATCTGCTTCTTCCAAAGAAAATAAGATTACAATTAAATACATACATCTACAGTAATTTTGACTTACCTGCACAACCAACTTTGCACTATATTTTGTGCAGGTAAGATAAAAATGCAGTTAACCTTAATGCATTTACGTGCTCGTCTAAACATATAGACAAATTTGTTATTTTAGCTACGTTTCAAATTATTAAGAAGTTGCAAACTTCTAATTTTTTCAAAATCGTATTTTCCTTATTTTGTTTTGATTTAATTTTGTATTAGGCAGCTAAATGAAATTTTTTTTCATGAAAACCAGTTATAGCTTCCAAAAGTATTATGCACTTATCTTAAATGTGCAGGTATGAACAATGCACTTAAATTAACGAATTTATATGGGGTTTGTTAAATAAATATACAAAACACAAGTTTTGTGCACTTATATGCAAAATGCTCTTAAGTGAAAGGCAGGTAAGTCAAAACTACTGTATTTAGACAATAGCGAGGAAAAGACTATTAACATTGATTTAAATACTTCTACGGTCCGTGGACCTCCTCCGCTATACAACACAGAATTAAAAATTTCGTCACATAAATTCAATGATATAAAAACTCTTTGCAATAAAAATAGTATTCCTCAATGTTTTCATAACGAATATATTGGCCTAAAACATTCCCAAAATATTAAAGACGCCTTAAACGAAACATATGAAGAAGATGTGCCTTAATTTCCTAAACACCTACTATATTATGTTAAATCTGTACTATGATTTATAACAATGTTTAATTTAGTGTTTAATTTAGAAAATATATTTTTTTCGAAACTTAAGAAAATATTTTATCTTTGTAAAGCATTTATCGTATGCGCCACAATTTAGTCTCAGCTGCCTGTAATAGAGACGGTAAAAATAACGTAAGATCCAAAACAAATTTGTTGCTCACAAAATTAACTTAAAAATGCACTTATCCATTATCATTAATAGACTACATTTAAATTTTTAAAGAAATCCCACAACTTGAAAAAAAAACGAAAAAAACTCTACTATAAAATTTGATTTTTGGCGCTTACGTTATTTTCGCGGTTAGGGCTCGATATATATTTATATTTAAAATCGGCCACAAATGGCTGAGATATAAGCAAAAAACAGGGACAACATAAATTTTTGCCCTATTTTTGATCTATATCTGGATTTCTAAGTCATTAATATAGACAAAGTCCATTGCAACGATGTATATATAGTAAGTTGGACCTACAATAGGTCAAAATCGGGAAAAATATTTTTTAACCCGAATTTTTTTTTCATCAAACTAATTTTTTTTTGCCTTAAATTCTTTTTCCAAAAAAAAAATTTCTTAAAATTAGAAAAAAAAATTTGGAGAAAACTTAAAAAACAATTTGAAAAGAAAAATTAAAAAAAAATGTTTTAATTTTGCTTAAATAAAATATTAAAAAAAATATATTTTTAAGTATAATTTTGTGAAGGGTATATAAGATTCGGCATAGCCGAATATAGTTCTCTTACTTGTTTTATTTTGTCATTTCCCCACTGTGTGTTGTTTTTCAATTGTTATTGTTGTTTTATTTTTTTTTATTCCAATTACAGGAACTTGTCATAAACACAGACCCATTTTTCTCACTCGGCCACTTCTTTCATTTCTTTAACTTCATTATCGTATTCCCTGATCATAATGATGTTTGTTGCCGTTTTATTAATTGTTTACACTATATTTTTTTACGTTCGTTCGTTCAGTTAGTTTTTCGTCATATCTTTATTGTTATTTAGTTAACACTTCTGAATGTGTTTGAGGTATCTTTTTCATACGCATTTATTTTACGTTTAAAATTAAATAATACACAAGAGAATTTCACTTTTTTTCTGAATTTATGATCGTCATACACTTAAAGAACTTTATGGTTGGACATTTATTATAATTTTAATAATACATATGTACATTAGTTATTGTAATTGTTTTAGTTTTTGAGTTTTTTTATTTTTGCCAAACATTAATTTATTTAGTAATTTTATAGGATTTAATGTTTGTCATTTAATTGCATGGTTAATTTTTAATTAATTTCATGTTTGCAATTAAATTTTTATTTGCATTTTTTATTAAACGCTGTAGAAGGGGAAAGTGAATTGTGTTTGCTAAGGAAAATGTTTAATATTATTGTTGCATATGTTAATAATTGGGGAACCTTAAAATTTGAGTTTATGTAATGTCAACTTAAATCGTAATACAGAAATATAACAGTTTTCGACTTGTTTAATAATTAAGTAATGTTTTACTTAAGTATGATACAAATCATTGGCGCCTTTAATCATACCGAAATTACTACGTAATTATAAATAATAGGAAATAGTACAACCATATTTACTAAATTCATAAGTAAATACTCTAAGTAGGTTTATATTTCAACAGTTTTCTTAAGCGTGTGTTAATAAAAGAAGTAGCACATGATGGATTATGATGATACATACATATTTGCATTGAATTACGAAATCTGTTTGATACTTCGTTTATAATCCATTTTCTACATAGATTAAAATGTTAACTTTTAGACACAGATATTAATTCACCTGTGAATAAGTTAGCAATATACTAATCATGTTACTTTATTATTAGACGATCTTTTATACCACAACCACTTCTAGCGGGAAGGTTATTTGCAGCAACAATTTGTGCTACCTGTTTGTGAAGAAATCTCAAAAGTTCAAGAATTTAACCTTTGAACCCTGAGATCAAATTTAAATTTTCCCCATAATCTATAAAATTTAAATCGCAGATACGGCTAAATTATGACATATGTTGACATAATTAGTTTTCTGATTGTGAACAAAATTAAAAATTTAATTGAAGTTTTAAATTACTATATAAAAAAAGTAAAATTGTTTAAAGCTACGTTTCCGCATACACCGTAATCGGCACCGAAAACGGATATATCGGCAACGAAAATTGGGAACGAAACGGCACCGATCAGTAACGAAAAACCTGTCATTTGGGGCCGTAACGAATAACTTCAAGTAGGTTGTTTTCGGTGCTGTAGGAACGAAATTATTTTTTTATTTCAAAAATTTTAAATATTTTTAGGTAAACAAAATTTAATTTTTTTTCAAGTTGTTTTTTTTTCATTTTTTGGAAACAAATTTTTTCGATTGTTATTTTTTTTTTTTTTTTTTTTTTTTATATTAAATTTTTTTGTTTTTTTAATTTTAATTTTTTTTTTTTTAAATTTTAAAATTTTTTTTTGGTTTTTTAAATTTTTTTTTGTGAAAAAAATAATCGAGTTAAAATTTTGACCCATTGTTGGTACAACTTACTATGGTCTTATATACGTCGTTGCAAATGTCTTTGAATTATCTATCATTAGATATCCATATTGTCTATATTAATGTCTTAGTAATCCAGATATAGGTCAAAAATAGGTCAGGTTTTTTCCTCATATATCAGCCATTTGTGGACCGATTTTAAATAGCAAAATTCTCGAAAGCATGTCTGACAGAATTATTGAAGATTTGGATCCCGAAGATATCTGGGGTCTTCAGAAAATTGATTTAAACAGACAGACGGACAGACAGACAGACGGACATGGCTTAATCGACTCCGCTATCTATAAGGATCCAGAATATATATACTTTATAGGGTCGGAAATGAAAAATGTAGAAATTACAAACGGAATGACAAACTTATATATACCCTTCTCACGAAAGTGAAGGGTATAAAAACAAATTTTCTTTATTTGAAGAGGAAAAAATAATAAATTTTGTCAAAAATAATGAAATTCTATTTAATGTGCTACATCCAAAATTAAAAAAATAATTTCGCTTAAAAAAGTGTTTATTTCGCTTATTTATAAGGAATATTCAATTATTTCAAGGTTTTTCTCCGTAATCTAAAAATCAAATGCTGAAAATTTGGGAAAAATCGGATAACGTTTAGGGGTTGCACATTTTATTTGAAGTTTCGAGATTTGGGTTAAAGTAGCAATATTTAAAAAAAAAATTAGGGGCGTCGAAAATCCAAAAACTTCAAAATATTGGCCACCCTAATGTACACAAGAAATCAAGGTTATAATGGAATTTAAACTATAGTTTACTCATATTTTATAATAGAAAGGGATTTGCTTGTCATATATGAAAGCGTTACTGCCAACTAAGACTAGCTTTTAATTTTTGGTAGGAGCTTTATCAGTGGGTATAATACACATTAAAAGCCAAGATAGTTGAACGTAGTGCCGAAGACCTGCAGACTTGTCACTTACAGCTCTATATCTTAATAAGATTTACTAGAAAATTCTAAAGAATTTACCTCGGAATATCATCTCCCAGGAAACGGCTAATGAAGGTTGCCGCCCTAAAAGTAAAATGAATACCGGAAGTGAAAAATCGGATAAAGCACTCAATTCTTCGGAACGAGTTGTGGAGGGCTGTAGTTCACTACAAAGGAAGAAGACAGAGGATTCTCTACCCAGATCTTAAATAAGCTAGATCTGGAGTACCAATTAAAGAAGTCGAAAAGCCTGGATGGGTTTCAAGCAGCTGTTATATAACGAAGTGATCATCATGGAAAAATCAGTAAGTCTCTATTTTAGTTTTTTTTTTATCGATAAGGTAGCTGTTTTTAGGTGGGATCCCGAATTCGCGCGCCTAGTCAATAGTAAATCTGTTGAGAGCGTAGTTTCAGCCGATTTTTAAACAGAATGATACTCAGCAGCAGAATTATCAATTCCAATCTAGACGATGTAAGTCTAAGGAAGAGTGATGCAATGGAAATACCGGTATAGGAAGTATAATCAATCCTGTATCGCTGTCCGTTAATGTAATCGTGAAACTTTGAGAAAAAAGTTTTTTACACCGACTACGTATAATCCCGAAAAGACGGAATTTGTTCTCTTTATCAGAAAGTATACAAAGAATTCTCAGAAATAAAGGAATTAAAATTCGGATGGATATTCTCAGTAGATCTTTTAGACTTACGGATAAATGTAGTATCTTTATTGTAGAAATACTGGCGTTGTTGAAAGCATCAGATCTTGACTTGGGAAATGTCACCTGGGGTAATTAGGTCAGTCAGCATTAAAAGCTCTGAAAGGCCTCATGGCAAAATGTGGTACATGTTATAAGATACTATGGATACTCCCAATAGAGATGCCGGATAGGAATATCTGGAAGTTTTCCTTTAGGTTACATGAAGGTTCTGCGATATTTACTGATCGAAGATAGAAACATGGCACGGATAAATGTAGTTTCATTATTGTACAAATTTTAGCGATTTTGAAAGCTTCAGATTTTGACTTGGAAAATGTCACCAGAGATAATTAGGTCAGACAGACAGCATTAAAAGCGTTGAAAGGCCTCATGGTCAAATTCAAGGTGGTAAATTTATTAAGAGAGCCCAGAACTTTGAAGTAGAAATGTGTGCCGTGTACCAGAATAGTGCAATGTTGAGACCAATGATATTACGAATGAGATTGCAAGGAGATAACCTTTAAAGTTCGGGTGATGTTGGTAAAACCACCAATCAGCTACTAATAACTGTATTTGAGAAAATCCTGTAAGAAACAAATCTATCCTGTACCTCGTTTCTGCATTGTATGTGAGAAACTTTTCATTCGAAATATTTATAAACTTCTTGTTAAACACAGGACGAGTATTAGTGAATCTTAAAATTTTTAATGTATGCAGTCTGAACATTACTTAAGTCATCCTGTTAAAAACTGAATGACTAATAGATTTTTAAAATTTTTTTCGATTCGAAAACTTCTCACAAGTTATAGAAGCGGGGTACTGGATGGGCAGAATATATCATGGGTATGATTAAGGGTATATGCCGTTCCCAGGACAATTGGATCTCTTATCCGGAATGATCCGAGTCTCACTCGGCCATAGATTTTCAACTCATCGACAACTGTATCAACCGGAAGTTTTTCCCCAGGGAATAACTTTCGTCTACAGCTGAACTGTTACAACAACTGTACTGCGAACTATTGTATTAGCTGTAACGCTACAGAATTAAGTGGGTAAGTCGACTATTTCACGATCAATTAGGTTATACCGGTGGTTGTAATGGCAGATAATAGAGTAATTTTGGGCTACATTTCTGTCTTTATAAGGATTCCTGAACTTCTAATAAAGATACAGATGAAATTCAGATACGCCTACTTTTGTGACTGGTAAATTTATATTCCATATACCTAAACTGTTTAAATTTGTAATACCCTAGACCGTCGTCTGTCCCATTCAACTGATTTGCATAAATTAAACTGCAATATTTATAAAAAAGTACATTTCACACATTTACAAGTAAGAAAAGATTTTCGATGGTTGTTTTTCTTTCAAAACCCTAAAGTTCGTGCACAATTTATTTGATTTGTTTGGTGATCATGTCGATGATGCTTGAGTTTAGAGTGAGAGTTTTAGATTTTCATGACCAGTACAATAGTACAGTTACGCGTGACTAACAAATTATAATGGTTAACACTGAATTATTAATAACAATAATGATAATAATAATAATACAAACTCGCAGTAGTTTTAGTTAGTAGTAAAAATGTGTTTAAAAAAAGAAATTATTATTTTACATAAACAGAAATTTGTAAATTTCATGCGCACATTCGTTTAATTTAGTTTATTTTATGTGCAAGTATTTATGTGCACATGTCTTCCAAATTTTTCTTCTTTATTCCAAAAATAATCACTTATTTCGTGTTAGCAAATAAAGCCAGTTTATACCATTTCATTATAAACTTAAAAGTAATAAATTTTCGCTTATGATTTTCATTAATTTAACATTTACAATATGACAAATTAAGTGATCATGATTGTTTGCTATCCACGGTAGCTGTTGTTTTTAGTGATTGTCATTTTAATGCTGTTGCTGGGCTAGCAAAACTAAAGATCATCATGATCATCTTTAAAGTTATCATAATCATAAATGAAAAAGAAAGTGTTCCTCTGTGGGTTTTTGCCTTCTATGCAGCAAACCCCTAAAGTTGGGTCAAATAAGTAAAAGTGTCATATAATTTCCCAAAAAAAAAGTATTTTTTGCTTTTATTTCTAACACAGGGGGTCAAATGATATAAAAACAAGTTGAAGTTGAACTCGTAGGTTATTTGGAATTTGTAATTATGATTTAAAGTTGAATGAAGCAGAAAATTTAGAAAACTCATTTAAAATAATTTATAATCCTTTTACCAGCCTCGGACCAAAGGCATGGTCATCTCAAGTGGAGGTGATGTGATCTGGTCACTGAAATCGTGTCATAGACTCCGTTATATTTATTGTTTTACGGTTTTCTTATGTCGCTGGTCTAACCCACAGTGGCCATCAAAGCCAAATTTCGATGATTATCATGCATAATATTAGTATCGAATGATAGAAATTTCAAAGATCTTTCCATCGCTATAGAAATTCGTACAGACAATGGGTCTAAATCAGGGAAAGGCAACCTATACTATTGCATTTTATGATTGTATTAGTTATACACTCTCTCCGCTCTCACCACGAAACGGTGTTGTCAGTAAACTTTCGTCGCTTTTCCCCAATTAAAATCTCATATTGTTCATCATACATCTTTAAATGTTGGGACATATTTTTTTTCACTGGCAACGCTGATTCTTAAATTGTGCGATAAAAAATGTTTAGATTTAGAATTTTTGCCAGATATAACCAATTTATTAAATGAGTGTAATATAAATTTTAAGGAAATGAAAGAATATACATTATACGGCCTAAATTCTCCCAAATTGCTTATTTATTTTTGACCTTGTCTTTTTGTGTTCAATCGTAATTGAAACACGTGTGTTTGCTATGCTTCATCCAAAAACCAACCAACAACAATGCTTAATGAATTTCTTTAAAAAAAGAGGCATTTGTTACGCTCTTTAAAAGAGCACAATAAATGTGTGTACCTGTGTTGCCACTTCATGTGTAATTACACATATTGTGTGTAATTTTAGCTTGGATGTGTAGCCCATGTGTAATTGAATGAATGTGTAATTCATGTGTAATTTTAAATTCCAATTATATCCAAAATAAGTATATTGTCAATGTATGTCTTCAATCATTTTTAGTATTGTTCAGATTTCAAAACCGACTGAAAATAAATATGTACGTTTATATGAAGGAAAGTAGCTATATCCTCTATTTTAGTTGATAAATAACAAATCCAGTATCTCAAAATGTATTCATATTTATTATATTGTACTCGTTTGTTACTCAGTATAATGGAATTATATTTATGAAGATATGAATCAAGTTTGAACTAAATTAACATTAAAGTTTGCAGAAAAATACGATAAGTAATTTAGAGATTATTGCTATGTTGTTCGCAATATTTTAAAAATATAAACGTTACAAAAATTATACATTTATTTACTTACAAGATTTTACTGGGAAAGTGTTCATTTACTTTTTTTCTCTCTCGCTATAATTTTTAAACAAATAGTAAAAATATTTAATTTTGTCTAAATTAAGCCTATTTGAAACTGAAAACAAAACTGATTTCAGAGCACTTAGTCCCTAATTTTGTAAATCACGTCACCAAAATTTAAAAAATTTTATTTTGTTTTGTAAATAACAAATTCTGAACAGAACAAACGCACCAAAATTCAGGCATTGATTTGCCATTCATAATTTGAAAATTTTGTATATAAAACAAAAACAAATTTTTGAAATTTTGTTTTTGCTATCCATATAAATATCATTAGGTGCTATTTTTTTAAATATTGTTAAATTTTTAATAGAAATGTAAAAATATCCAATGGAACAATCTCCGAATGAACATTGATTAATATTTGTTAAAATCTTTTTTGGGATTGACATATTTAACTGATCTCAAGAATTCATTAAATTAGAAAAGTTCACTAAAAAAAGAGATTGCTGACTTTGCTTTAATAATTTCATATATCCAATTCCTGAATAAATTAAAATCTGCGCAAGTGAAAATAGTCCACTGGGATAAAACTTTTGTCTTCATGTACATATGTTTTAAAAATCTAGTATTCGCAATAGGATAATTTGTCCTATTGTGATCACGAAAATTACATGTGTAATTTTTTCACGTATGTGTAAATTAGGAATGAGGCATGTGTAGTTTATAATTTTCCTGGTGGCAACACTGGTGTGTACATTTTTTAAACAATTGTTGTATGGGATGAACATCACTGGTCTAAATCAGCGAGCTGCAGTGAGCTCTCTTGTTTTTATTTTCACATGTACGCAAGCACACATATTGTATAAAAACAGTCAGTCTCGCATGAGAATTGATAGAAGCAGGTTGTGTTACGCTTTTATGTTTGTTTATTTCATTATTTTAGCTATTTGTTTTCCAGAGAATAATTCTCAACTCATACAACTACAATATCTAAAAACTGTAGTGGTGTGAGTTTGCATTTCGCTGGTCTAAATCATGAAAAATACTTTTTATTGACAAGAAAAATATTTTTTCACGAAAATAAGATTCGCACTCTTACTTGTTGCATATGATTTGTTTATTTATTGTTTAACTAACAGGAAAAATGTTAATGAAATCGGTCGTATAATGTGAAAAAAACTGCTCCAAAATATTTCAAAATATCAGGTTTAGAAACAAGTAATAATCACTCGGGGCTAAATCAGGGGAATAGGGCGGAAGAGGGAGCATTTCGTTGCCTAATTCATGGATTTTTGCAATGGAAACTGCACATATGTGTATCCTCTTGCACACCCGATATGGGCTAATCGCCATCTTGCGAACTTCGCTCTCATTCCCAAGTGATCATTCAAAATTTAAACCACTGAGTCATGTGTGTATGTAGTCCAGTGATGTTCATCCCATACAACAATTGTTTAAAAAATTTAAACACATTTGTTACGCTCTTTTAAAGAGCGTAATAAATGTCTCATTTTTTCAGAAATTCAATAAGCATTGTTGTTGGTTGGTTTTTGGATGAAGCATAGCAAACACACGCGTTTCAATTACAATTGAACACAAAAAAACAAAGTTAAAAATAAATAAAAAAATTGAGAGTATAATGTATATTCTTTCATTTCCTTAAAAATTAAATTATATTCATTTAATAAATTGGTTTTATTTGACAAAAATGCTAAATTTAAACTTTCTTCATTTTGTTGTTATTTTAAGTGTTTGACATTATGTTTGCTGGGTAGCTCTCTCACCAAATATCTTCATTTTTATTTTTGAACATCACTGATGTAGTCATTCCGAGGGTAAACAACATAAGTTTTATTGGGGGTGAAAATCAAACATCAAAATGTTATTGGCAATTTTTAGCTTGAAAGACACATGTATCAGCGCTCCACTGTTATTATGTACCTACATAAAAACTATCCGTACATATTCTATTTGTTCAGCTCAAAAGAAAGCTAATTTCCATAAATATTATTGTCAATTACATATAAACAATTTTTGATATTTTATTTCTTTCTTTCCAGATATCGATGAATGTCAAGATCCACAACTAGCCGAGCTTTGCGTTGAAAATGCCGAATGTTGCAATTTACCCGCACACTTTTTGCGTAAATGTAAAGATGGCTATGAAGGTGATGGTTAAGTGTTATGCATAGGTACGTTAACAAACTAAAACTGTGGTTACTGTACAAATTTGTAAACCATTTAAGTAACCATAAAAATAAACTGAAATGTAGAACTGCAACTCCTCTTATTGTAGATTGAAATTGACTTTAATCTTAGGTACATTTCCACACTACAACTGTTCAATATAAATACAAATATAACCTTTAATTTTCTTCTCCTCTCCACAGAAATTGATGAGAGTCGCAATCATCAAGTTTGCACTTTAAATGCCCTTTGCATTAATACACCCGATTGTGAGCTAATCGTCATCTTGCGGAATTCGCCCTCATTTGACCTCAACTGATCTGCCAGAACATTCGGTATCTTACGGCATCACACTCTTGTACTACTACAACGAAATTGACTAAACTACTTTTTTATACCCTTCACCTTTGCGAGAAGTGCATATATAAGTTTGTCATCCCGTTTGTAAATTCCACAATATAATTTTTCGACGCTATAAAGTATATATATTCCGGATCCTTATAGATAGCGGAGTCGATTAAGCCATGTCCGTCTATCTGTCTGTCTGTTGAAATTAATTTTCCGAAGCCACCAAATAACATACATACACGATTCATACATCAATATTTCCGGAATTCTTCAGGCTCGGTTGTTATTTAAAATCGAAAATCGGTCCACAAATGACCGAGATATTTATAAGGAAAAAACAAGGACAATCTCGATTTTTGACCTATATCTGGATTACTAAGTCATTAATATAGACAATATGGATATCTAATGATAGATATTTCAAAGACCTTTGCAACGACGTATATAAGACCATAGTAATTTGGACCTACAATGGGTCAAAATCGGAAACAATATTTTTTAACCCGAATTTTTTTTTAATTTTGTCGCTAAATATTAAAAAAGAATTGAAAATTTAAAAAAAACAATTCGAAAATTTTTTTTCCAAAAAATTAAAAAAACTACTTTGGAAAAAAAATTTTGTTTACCTAAAAATATTTAAAATTTTTATTTTGAAGTTTAATTTGGTGAAGGGTATATAAGATTCGGCACAGCCGAATATAGCTCTCTTACTTGTTATCATTGAAATTGATAATGCAGAGTTCCCATAATATTTATCAAGCTTAGCCTTTATTTGTGGGATGGTTTTTATCCCCATAAAATAAGCAGAAGAAATAAACTTTTTTTCAATTTCTCCTCAAGTTACGCGATAGTCTGCCATCAATGGCTGTCAAACACAAACTAAATGACGCAGCTTGTTCAAATTTTGACAGGAGTCAACTGACAGATTCCTGTTGACAGGAGCAGTATTGCCCGTTCAGTTAAGAGAGGGGAAATTCAAAAAGTAGAGGACTTATTGTCCCTCGTATGTCAAAATTGTTTTCAATATTTTTTTGTAATCCATCGCCCCCTCCACAATGAGCACTATGACCTTTTTTATTGCTGAGTTTTGAATTAACGATGACTTTTGTTTTTTTAGTGCTAATGACTTGAATTAAGTATATTATTTAATAATACAAGCGTGAAATGAAAGAAATCTAAAAAAAACTCTTAAATAAATTGTCTTAGATAACAGCGTGTTAAGCGCGTGTCCAAAGATATGCAGCATGATTTTAGACTAAAATACCACTCAATAAAAGTGTGTCTGTTTCAGTTGTGTAAATTTGATTCTCACGTGCGTTAATGTCAACAAAAACAAAACATGTTTTACGCCCCAACAAAACAATAACAACAAATAAATGAAAAAACTAAAATTTAAATTATATAACAATATTTCATGCTGTGATTTCGAATCGAATGCATTCCGGAAAAAGATTTCCCTGATAACAGCCATCCAGCCAGTATTGCTAGTCTTATTAAATAATATTAAATGTTTAATTATTAGTTGCAACATTTGTAAATTTCGTTAATAAAACAAACCTTCCAAAATGAAACAAGAAGCTTCAAATACACTTTTATTAACATAATAAAATTTATAATAAAATGAAATGAAAATGTTGACGGGAATGTAATAAAAAAACGATCACACTCTTTAATACCTACTCATTCCAAATTGTGTAAATGTTTTTATTTTTATTTATGACCCCAACACTGCAGCAGCAGCAACAGCAACAAATAAAGTTCAAATTGAAATTTGAAAACTAAAGAAAAGTAACTGACATTTTTAGTGGAAATTTGAAACATTAGTCGGTGCAAAGAAAGTGTTGACTCTTTAAACTGGTTGGTTCATATTTGTGTGTCTAATTATGTTAAAAATAAACTTTTGTTTTAATTTAAATGTCAAAAGAAAAACAACAATAACAGCAGCAACAACTACAAAAGTTAAACCAAGTTAATAATAATTAAAAACAAGTGTTTATTTTTTTTTGGTTTGCTTTCGGTTAAATGGGCACATTTAAATACCAACAAACGTACAAAATTATACTTTCATTGACCTTGTCCCTTACACGTTTAAACTATTTACAGGTATGTAGATATGGTGTGATTTTAATATATGTAGCTTGGAAAACTCGCAGTGGATTCTTTTTGAAACAATTACATAGTGTTATCGTAGAAAAGAATTGGAATCAACACCTCTTCCAAATGTCAAACATTTAAGAATGATTTGATTAACATACAAACATTCACTGGAATGATGCGAATCCCTCGTCCAACTCAGAAAATACAATATTCATGCTCCGGCAGAGAACCGTCATCTTATAAATTGTTCGTGTCAGAAACATGCGAGGGTACAGTTGGAAAGTTTTCTGCATAGTCTTCGTCCTACGAGATCATACACATTTTACCGGAATCAATATACCAACATCCCATCAAAGTACAGGGTGGCTCATGAAACTGGAATAAGTTTTGTTGTAATGCATAGAATTTATTCAAACTTTTTTCATTTGAAAGCCCATTGACATGTATTAAAAATAGTTTAATAAGTCTTAACGATAATTGAATTTAAATAACAATAAATAACCATCTTGTTGCAACCACACAGAGTTAAAATAAAATCTCTTTCGGCGTACTTGAGCGCTATCGTGATATCTTAAATAAAATAAAAGGATGGCAAGTTGAATGAGATTTTTTTAGAAAAAAAAATCCCTTTAAAAATAAGCTTAGTCGGCATTCGGCGATCTTTTTTTTGGCAACACTGCAATGCATAGTGTTCATAAACGCAATGGATTTTGTTTTGGCAATGTCTCAAGTTCATTATGGTATGGCAATGTGTTTCAATGCATAACATCTGTCAAATTTGTAAACAGTTTTTATTTATGATTCTATACAAAACATTTATGCGTTCATGAATGTCACAAGGTATTGCCTTGCCTTGTAATTGCATTGCATTACTGCGTTTATGAATTCAGACCTTTTTTATTTGAGACTCAATTTTAAAGGACTAAAACAGGAAAAAGGGAGGACTACTAATGTAAAATATACTTTTAATAAAAGCTAATTTCAGTGTATATCACCTTGGGCCTTCCGATTTTTTACTTCTTTCAACTTCGAAAAATTCGCGGTTAACTTTAGTTTAAACAATTAAGAGAGCTATATTCGGCTGTGCCGAATCTTATATACCCTTCACCAAATTATACTTTAAAATAAATTTTTTTAAATATTTTTAGGTAAACAAAATTTATTTTTTTTTTTTATTGTTTTTCAAAATTTTTTTTAAATTGTTTTTTAATTTTTTTTTAAAAAAGCTTTTTCCAAATTTTTTAAAAAAATTTTTTTTTTAGTTTTTAAATTTTCTTTTTTTTTGGAAAAAAAATTTGGGTTAAAAAATATTTTCCCGATTTTGACCCATTGTAGGTCTAACTTACTATAGCCTTATCTACATCGTTGCAATGGACTTTGAAATATCTATCATTAGATATCCATATTGTCTATATTAATGACTTAGTAATCCCGATATAGATCAAAAATAGGTTAAAAATCGAGGTTGTCCCGGTTTTTTGCTCATATCTCCGTTATTTATGGACCGATTTTGCTGATTGCTTCTCGAAAGCATGTCTGACAGAATTATTGAAGATTTGCTTTTTTACATAAATTTAATATTTTATAATAAATTGCATTATAATTGCCTTGCGTAATGAATTAGTTCAAAGATGTTTGCATAATAGCCATATATTGGCCAATATTTTAAGATGAATCAACAATATCTGAAATTTTCAAAATATCATTAACCTTCGCTTTACCAAAGGTTTTTTATATACATGGTTTACCAATACCCACCCGGGTGACACTACACTTCTATAAATATATGCGATGAACGCAATTTTAAAAAAATTAAAAAAACCTTATAAAAAGTTTAAAATAGTTCTATTAAATTCTATAGAACTCTAGAATTTGTTCAGTGAGTACAAATTTCATTTAAATCGAAACAAAATTAAAAAAAATATTAAACCAATAAAATCGATGTGGTCACCCGGGTGGGTATTGGTAAAGCGAAGGTTAAACATTCATAAACATTAAAGCATAGCATCCTGTTAAAAAAATGTGTCAATTTCGCGCATATTTTCTCATTTTGAAGCTGAAAAACATAAAAAAATAAAAAAAGTCCAAGGAAATTTTCAAACATTTTTGAAAATTATAAATGAAATTGAAATTATATTTTCCAAGCCTTCTAAAATTTGTTTGAAAACATAAAATATGAAAAAATTATATTATTTAAGAAAATATTAATAAATGTTATGAATTAAAATCAATGAAATCAAATCATAATATTTATATTGAAACTTTTTTCTGTGTACGCCTTACATGATAAGGCTGAATATTTAACACAACACTATTTCTATTACAAAATCCATCCAAGGAGAAATTTAAAAAAAGCATTTGAAAAAATTTAACATGCATTTATAATTTAGTCCAGCTAGATTGGAACCACAGTGCCCAGCTGACCCCTCAGATTGCAGACCTTATATTATAACAAAACTTATCTTCAACGTAATTCAGCACAGGATATTTATGAGCTGCGATAACATCATTTTTACCAGGAGATGAAATATAGCCTGAATGCCAGTCTAAATCCTAAAAAATTTTACCATAGGTAAAGTTGTTGACATCATCGACAACTATGTGGAGTATAGGCTAAATCTTCTGTTTCTGATGATCATTATTTTAAGTACCAGGCCATTAGATCAGGATAAATCGCGTTAGTGCTCTAAAATGTGTTTATTCAACTCATAGCTAGTAGACCATCGGGCTATCGTCCTATCACTACGGTTCTCCTTGGCGGACAAATTTGACTTGTCTTGAGTGATTTAAATAGGCATCATAAAATCTTGGACTCTAATATCGTGGAATAGCGAAAAACTGGTATGTTGGCAGGTTAGGTTGTCTGATCAACTGTACAATCTGGTAGTTTTATAAGGATCTGACTAATTAGACATGATCATCTCCCTGTATCGACCAAATGATTTATTACTGAACGCTGCTTCAAAGACCCATTAACCTCATTTTCAATAATCATCCGCAACAATGCTGAGTATATTTCGTGGAATAATCACGTTATTCGCAGTCGAATTTTTAAATGGGCGCGACAATATTCGATGTACCAACTCCAGAAACCCATTAATAGCTTACCAGAACAAGAAAATCAGGTGGTTGGTCAATAAAGGGATGGAATGATCATTTGAAGAACTGTTATTCGAACTGAGGAGGACGCATGTTGTGGTCTATAGTCAGATATCTTTCTAATCACACGAATATGGAGCCTGGATTGCGATTCAGATTGCTGAAACCACCACTTCCGGCTCTTAACACTATGAGCGGATCAAAACACGATTATTTATTTAGCTCTGAATGGCTCATCACCAGCAGGAACCTGCAACACTACAGCAAAACCGCCATTACCATTGAAGTTTCACACAGTTTTAATTAGAAGAAACCATGTGAAAGAACTGTCCTGGTAGCACTGGATAATGCCACACTCTTCGAAAACATACTGTTGTTCTCTCTGCCGAATAGATGGATCGCGAACAACTTGAGTGGCAGTCATTGGTCTTGTCCTGTCACTTCTTGTTTTATTTAAATTGGTGTGGTTATGATATTGTATGTCGACGACTGAATGATTATGGCAACTGTCCACAACATTAATCACCCTTATTCTAATTGGCGTCGTCAATTTTGATTATTTATTTATTATTTTCTGCAATAGGAGCAGATTTGCCACAGGTGCCTCCAAGGGGCTCAGTATAAGTTGTTTCAATATACCGCCTCCAGTAGCTTTGCACTCTGCTTTGTTTTTTTACTTTGAACTTCAAGTCCCGCCAAAGCTGTAAAATTAATGTTGTCATACTTTTGCAACACACTATTCATCTTACTTTTGCCATCTATCACAAGTTATACTTTGTGGGCCAAGGGTATTTAGCGCAGTCGTAATCTTTTCCTACTGTTCCTTAAAATCGTTAGGCGAAATTCTTTTGCAAGAGATGGAATCTTTTCCAACTCTTCCACCAGCTTCTCAAATTGGTTGGGGTTAGTATTTCTAATTTTGTCCATGTTTAATTAATATCTTTCCTTTTTTAATTTGAACACAACAGCAGACGACACAAAATGAAAGGCAACATCAGCGTAAATTTTTCTACAGAATACCAAAGAAATGTTGACAGTCATCGATAAGTGGCAATATTGCCAACGGGAATACGAATTAAATGGCGTTGTGTTGTGTCGACGACGCCAAACAGAATAAGAGGGAATAACTTAAGTAAGTGGCTTGATGAAAATTTATCTCAGAGTCATCCATGCTTTCTTCAGTGCACCACAATCTTAATTAATTAAATAAACCTTGTTTGCTTTGGGTTGTCTACTGATGAATTCGGAACACAATCTTTGTGAGGAAAATTGTCACTCTCGGAACTAGTTCTAACACGCATTATTAGGAATATTGAACTGGTTCTTTCATTACAGATTTGTGTTTGAAATAGTCTCGTTCGGGAAATTAAGAACCCTAGTCTTACCTAATCTAACATTGTAGATTCGTATAAAAATAACAGTAAATAATAAACAAATTTATACTTTTCTAAATTTCGTTTTATTTATTACGATTTTTTTTTATTTTTTCACTCAACAACGGTTTTCATTTAAGCAAACATTACACTATCTCAGTTTTCCAAAGAGTTAATTATTAAAAAATCAATTTAAATCAATCTGCTTCATCAGATATAGTCTTGTCTCAGTTGTTCAACTAATATAGTGTAAAGCTAGCTTTAATGACACTTTCTTCATTTCTTTATGATAAATAACATTTCATTTCAAAATTCCTAAAATTTCAACTATTTATTTTATATTATTTAAATTGTGTTTATTTTCATTTTAACTTAACACAACATTTATCTAGCTGGTTTCAATTTCAAAACAAAATCTATGAATTTGTTTAAATTACTAAATGCTAAATTTAAGCTTTTCTTTGTGTGATTGTAGGAAAGAAAGGAGGAGATTTGAAAAATAAGAGGCTACAAAATATACATATTATGTTTTAAATAAATTAAATTTGAAAGTAATTTAATATTGCGTTATGTGTATCTTTACAATTTATCACAATATTTGCTGTTGATACGATTTTGTTTTCTCTAGGTGTACTTAAACGATCAAAGACTATACGAAATTTACTTAGTTTGAGTTAGTTGTCTACTTATGATTTCAATTTATTAGGTTTTATTTAAAATATCGAGTTTTGATAAATACAGGTTTGTTTTAAAAATAAAGTTTTCAAGGACGTGTAGTTTTTGAAAATGTTTTTTATGTCCAAAAAAAAATATTGTGTTTTTTTTATTAAATTACGTATGTATTGCTTTTAAAACGATTATTATAAATAAATTTTATCAGTTATTTTAAGTATTTTTCAGTTTTTTGTTTTATATTTTTAATCCTATTTAAGTTTTAGAGCCTTAAAATTTCTTACAGCAAAAAAGCGTTTAAGATTTTTTCTAATACAAAATCTTAAAAATTGTTTGTTTGTTTTTTTTGTCTTTTGCTTAAACAACTAATTTAAAGCATTTTTGTACGCTAGTAACTACAAATTAAACTTAAGGAACACACACTTATTTAGAACTCCAAAAACGAGATCACAAATCCTTAATATCTAATGTATATATAAGCATTTTTAGACCATGCCAAAGCCTTCGGTGCCTTCGCTTATAGCCAACAGCAAGGCCTTCTCAAACTGTTCGTAACTCTCATAGTCCGGCAAACAAAGTTGATTGAAACTAAAAATAGTAAAACAAGTTATTATCTTGACACTTATTAAAATTTTCTTGAACCTACCAGGTATGTGCTGTTGGTAGATTGCCAAATGTTGGGGCTGCTGTTATTTGAAATTGTGGATTTAGTTCTTGAAAACCTCCTGGTGGCAGTTGTGAGCAGCCTGTTGTAAATTGTAAGAGCCGTGCCATTTCAGTTTGACTGAAATTACTAACACCCGCCCAAAACCAGGCTAAAACTCGCCGGAATTCTGAGGAATTACCATTGGCTATATGATGGGCCTTGAAATCGGCTATAGAATACTCTCCAGTACCGCACATTAAAAGCTGTAATGAACAGTTTTATTAATTAAATTAATTTTTTAATTTTCTTTTTCTTAAAATTAAGACTTACTTCCAATTCATTTTCATCAAATATACTTAAAAGGTTGTCTGGTATAATGCCATTTAAACCCTTTAAAAAGCTATCCACCTCATCCTTAACACTATTGCAAAGTCTTTGTTGGGCCAAAGCATCCAAATATTGATTTTTACTAGAATTTGTTACTCTCACTTTAGAGCCATTGGGTATGAGTTCCAAAGTTTTGGTCAATTGTCCACTGGAATCATAAATCTCCTCCACAAAATATAATTCCAAAGAATCGGTAGTATCCAAATCGGTATCCAGTATATATTTGATTTTCGAAAGATATAAATCAGGATCATCTTGTTCGAAATACTGTAAAAAATTAATTGAATTATAATAAAATATTGAAATATTCACCCCTATCGCGAATCAATATTTCACATGAAATATGTTCCCTTTTCCTTTTTTCGTTCATCGACTTTGTTCGCGTGTTGTGAATTTTTTAGGTGGAATTTTTGTAAACAATAAACAGCTGTAACGAACAAAATTAGCTATTGTGAATGAAAAGTTCATGGAAATATCACGATAGCAATTTTCCCTCCCTTCGAGGGAAATAGATATTTCATGGGAACAAAATTTCACATGCTATTACCGATAGGGGTGATTATCTAACGTAGGACAATACCTTATAATGTACTCTTAAACCTATAAGTTGTGCCAAGAAGGATCTGGTGAAACGAGCTCTCACCAGCTGGCGGTAGCTACCTCCTAAGGCACTTTCATATAAGCACTTGCCCACTATTTTGCCAGCAAACTCAAAATGCTTTAGTTTTAAATGAGCCGGCCTATGGGGATTGGGATGCACCAAGGCCTGGTGCTTGTCATGGAAACTACAAAATAAACCACCACGGGGATCAAATAAAGCACTGCATATAAGTTCAAACCATTCGCGTCGTAAGCCTCCCCAATCAATGCCTATAAAAGATCAATATAAACAACAAAAGCCCTTTGCAAATTTTAAATATTCATACAAACCTTGTTCTCCCTGAAACGTCACCTCAAAATTGCCACACCAATCCGAAACGGAGAAATTTTTCGTAGACTTCATGCTGCTCTCTAATATCTTCTCTCTCAGTACTTTCAGTGCCAATTTCTCGTGATAATAATTCGCATGAAATTTTCGTACTTCATGATAAAAGAAATCCTGTTTATCTTTAAACGTCTCCGAGCCGCCAATATTTTTCAGCAAAAAGTGAGTAAAAGTGGCCGCTATAATGTTGCGATCACGTGAGGCTAATTCTATTCTGGGTTGGGCGCCATCGTCTATAATAAAGATGGGCCCATGAACATGAGTGGGTAGTTGGGGTAGAAAATGAAATTTGGTCGAGGGACATAGACGGAATGTTGCAATACGTTTGGGTATAAATTTTAAGATCATTTCTTTGATTGTAACCTGAAATATTAAAGAGTTCTTTTAGATTTTTCAGAAGACATCGATAGTTATATATGGAGCAGGTTTTAAGGAAACTCACTTGTTTGGGCCCTACATAGCAGAGGACTTTGCGAGGCTTGGACTTGGTCGCTCCAAATATACTTAAGAGTTTTGCTTCGTAGCAAATATTGTGTTTGCGCGAAGCGATATTTTTATGCACCAATGTGGTGTCACTACCTGTGAGAAAATAATAAAATAATTTAATAAATAATTATGGTTTGAATATCGTTGTCTTATATGCAGGATCATAAACCTCTTTACAAACAAAACTGCGATATAACTTTTACTAAAACTTACTGCTTAATACTATAATATCAAAGTCTCCATTGGGTAGCTTTTGTTCCACATAACTAATAACAGCACGCAGGCAAATGGGTTCCGGAAATAAAGCTGTCACAGCAACGCGAGCATTCACGCGATCATATGAAAAGGCAATGGCATTGCGTAACTTTTCCAAAGGTTGGCCATGTAAATCATAGATTTCCACATGATAACCCTGGAAAACCAAAATAAATTGTTACACAAATAAACATATTAATCATAATTCTAGTTTAAACATACCTTTCCTGGATCTTCATTTTCCTCAAACTGACAGGCATTGCCAAACTCATCTCTTGGCTCGATATGCAACAATGTCGGTGAACCCGCACAACATATCACCGTACTGGCGGGCCTTATAAATCTCGAGCGTCGGGCATCTATGCTGCCCGGTATGAAATTCTTGATAAACGGTGATCCTGCAATGTGGCTGGAGCCAATCATTACCGATATTTTATATTGACCCGCCGTGCGTACGGTAAATTTGACTTTGGCTATATTAGCATTGTTGGGATCTGTCGGTGAACCCAATTCACTGATGGTAACCATTTTGCGGGT
Source organism: Calliphora vicina (assembly GCF_958450345.1). Lineage (NCBI taxonomy): Eukaryota > Metazoa > Arthropoda > Insecta > Diptera > Calliphoridae > Calliphora > Calliphora vicina. Next base: position 55,787,462 of record NC_088781.1, on the reverse strand, counting down.
ACCTTCGGTAACCTCAACAAAGAATTGATCTGTATCACAGATGGGATAAGGCTGGCCATTGCGTTGATAGAAACGCACCACAAAACACATGGTACCACCCACCACAGCCGGATCTTTCCAGTCCCATTGCACTTTACAATTGGCCGGCAGTAGATATTTACCCGTTACATACTGCAGCAAAGAATGGCGAGCTTCTGGTGCCAGAGAGGGCTGGGTCATGGCAGCCAGTGTCACTAGTCCAGCCACGGAGACCGAGACCACCAGCATGCCGCCCCAAGTCCAAGCATCTTGATGCTGTGATGATTTCACCACCGTTGACCACAGCTGTGCCTTTAGGGCATCTAGCTGAGACTTGGAGGTTGGCAGATTTTGTCTGGCCTGTGACCATACTTGCCAATCTTTGCCTAATATCTTACTGGCTCTGGAATCCTCCAGCCAATAGACATCTTCGAGGGAAGCTACTTCTACATTGAGTAGACGTTGATAGTGATGTTGGAGACGATGATCTTTTAGCCATTCGCGCAATATTAGTTTTTGTTGTAAGTGTAAAGCGGCTCTTTGTAGACGTTGCTCATCGCCGGGCGGCAGTTCTGGTAGGCGTTCCGGATCGCCACAACTTGAGAGGGATGATATGCCTGCAAGAGACCAGATAAAAAAGAACAAGTCAGTATATGTGAGTAAGGTTTTATTCCTAACGAAAAATCAATTTTTAACAAGTGCGTAATTTGTTTGTGTGTAAATTCCCATAAGAAAAAGTTGTGTTAGTCATTTTTATTTGCTTTGCATTTTTAATAGTGTCATAATAAAGTAATTAAATATTTTATTTATAAAAAAATAAATTTATATTAGGTCTGTTCATTTACTTTCCCAGTAAATACTTGCAACGAGAGAATAAAATCAAAATTTACAAAATTACTCTCTTAAATTCTCAAAAATAGTAAAAAGTAAATGAACGCTTTTCCAGTAACAATTGTTTTACACACACAATTTTCTTATTTTATTCTTTTTAAAATGTATAAATACTCACATTTTTTCAATTTTATTGAAAATTCGTTTTTTGACATTTTTTCACCACAAAAATAAAATTGTAAATAAATAAACAATAACACAAAACATTTGAAATATAAGCTGCTAACTATTACGAGTTCAAAATAGAACTTGTAATAGTTTGCAACGAGAGAACACTCTCTAAAATTTATACGCTCTTGATTTTTTCTCTACTTGCAAGTTTTTTGAGTTAATGAACGCTTTTCCAGTTACAATTGTTACTAACTAGTAACAACTTTTAGTTATTGAACAAAGCTATTGTTTACCGAAGTCTGGTTAGTTATACTCTCCTTTAAAATTATTTTTGTATGGAAACTGTCAGTATAAACATGATCAGAAAGTTAATTATCCGTTAATAAGAACCATGGTTCAGTTGGTAATGAACCACGAAGGACTGTTCCCCAACCTGTTCGCCAGTGTTGCCAATTCATGGTGAACAAAAAGGGCTAAATACTTAGAAAAAAAGGCTAAAAAAGGGCTAAAATTTTTAATTAAAAAAATACATACATTTGACACAAAAAACAACTTAGAATGTTACATTTGGCTATGCCGAATAAACAAACAAAATTGTATGAATATAACACACGTTCAAATGCAAGAAAATAAGAATATTTATTCCTGTATGTTGATCCTTAACTTTAAAATAACTTAATATGGGGCCACACGTATATCATATGCCGATGTTTTTAAAGCCTCGTATTTATCACCTGGCCTGCAAAATGCTCCTATGCAAATTTATTAATATGACAAATTATGTATAAAGTAATCCTTTGTGATAACTTCGATGGAGAATATTTTGATAAGTGAATATATGGCAAATATGCTCTCATGTAATGCAGAAAAAAAATATTCTAAAAATTATACACGTCGCCGGACAGAATTGATTTTCATTGGCAAAAACATAAATTTTGCCATTAGTTAGTAAACATATCAAAACTAAGGTATCCAAAATATGTAAACATAAATATTTAATTTAAATTTGGAAAAAGTTATTTTTCTATATTTGATCAGATAAAAATGATCATACCTAAATTATTATCGATAATGAACTGAATTTTTCTTTCTAAATTGGTTGGATTGTAGTCTTGGAAAACGGTATACAGTGCGCGAAATAATTATATCGGACATTGGTTACTCTTACAATTTTAAACCAATTACTCAGGTGTGTATTAGCATATATTTTGGCAACACTAACGATTAGTTTGCCTGGTATGTAGACAAAATAACGGTACTCACATATTTTTGATCAGCAAATTATTAAAGCAAATGTTTGTCAATTGTAAGTGAATTGTTATCAGTGAAGAACGAAAAAATATATGGGACAACTGAAGTTTTTTAAAGAAAATTAAGAACATTTAACGATAAATTTTTATAAAACAAGAAGGTAAAGGTTAAAAATTATAAAAAAATAAACATTTTAACTTATTTCTTTAATTTTTTTTTTAAATTTGATAGGGATAAACTCATTAAAATGTCACGTAGACCAATGTTATCTTCGGAAGAACGCACAGAAATTTTAAGTCTTAGATTAAAAGGTGATTCAATCCGAACGATTGCTCTTAAGGTTAAGCGCAACAAATCCACCATAAATATTTTTTTTTTAAAAATCCAAAGGAATATGGAAAATCGAAGCATCTTGGTCGTCCACCTAATGTAACTGATCGTGAAAAACGGCAAATAAAGCGTCTGGCTTCCAATAAATATATCAGTCCATCTCAAATACGTCTCCAATTGAACTTGGCCATAAGCACACGAAGAGTCCAACAAATTTTAAGTGGTGACAAACACCTACAATATCAAAAAAGATTGCCTGTTCCGCGCTTACTTCCACGACATAAGAAGGCAAGGTTGGCATTTTCAGAAAATTATAAGTTTTAAAGGAGGATCCTTAATGATATGGGCTGCATTTGGATACCGAGGAAAATCTCCTATCTGTTTTGTAACACATAAAATGGACTCAGAATACTACTGCGAGTTATTGGAGAATGTTGTAATTGATTTTGGAGATGACCTATGGGGTTCAGATTGGACATTTCAACAGGACAATGCAGCCATTCACGCTTCAATAGTGACAAAACAATTTTTAAAATCTAAAAATATTAAGACTCTGGAGTGGCCTGCGGTAAGTCCTGATCTGAACCCCATAGAGAACCTGTGGGGTATACTATCCAGGCGTGTTTATTCCAATGGGTGTCAATATGAAACTTTATTGCAATTAAAATTAGCCATTCAAGGAGAGTGGAATAAAATTGATAATTCCCTTCTCCAATCTCTTATACAATCCATGCCAAGACGCTTAATGGAAGTAATAAGCAATAATGGAGGAAAAACTAATTACTAAAGTTTGAATTTGGGGATAAAATTAACTTTAATGAAAAATTTTAAGTTTGTCCGGTATACTTATTTCGTTTGTTTTTCGTTTTAATATAAAATTTTTTATAATTTTGTGGTTATTGTTCTTTAAAAAGAATGGTATAATTAATGTTTAAATTACGTTCTATTATTTTATAAAATAAATGAGTTAAAAATACAGAAGTTGTTTGATTTGTTATAAAAGTTTATGTGTTCGGTATAATTATTTCGAGTACTGTACTACATGTCATGTGCTATAAAATATTTGTTAAAGTACTATATTTACGTCAATACATCGCCCAGATAAAGTTAAAAGTATTCTCTTTAACCCTATATATGATTTTATAAACGCCCGGACTCGCGCGTAAAACATTAACATATTTATTAACAATTTTTATTTAAATAACGTACATTTTCTCTATATTAGTTATTGCATGTTTTTAATGTATGGAAGGTCCAACCATTTGTATGTGCTTAAATTGTTTACTGGTTTAACATTTTTAGTTAATTTTTGACATAATATCCCTGCCAATTTTTTTGAACTGATTTTACTAATTTTCAACAGCAAAAATTTCAGTCATATGGCTAAATGAAAATAAAAAAGGCTAAAGGCTAAATTAATTTTTTTGTGGCTAAACAAGATTGAAAAGGGCTAAATTTAGCCCAAAAAGGGCTAAATTGGCAACACTGCTGTTCGCACAAGAGAAGCTGTGGATGATGTACGAGAAAGTGTCTACACGGGATGTTCTGGGGATGTTTCCATGCTGATCTGGGGATGTTTCCATAAAAAATTCAATTGGCTACATTTTGCCAATAGATTAATTCTGCATGCGAGAGAAAATTACAACTTTTTGAACAATCTCATTATGGGCGATGAAGCTCATTTTCATTTAAATGGATATGTTAATAAATAGAACTGCCGAATTTAGGATACCCAAAATCCTACAGCATTGCAATAGCGACAATTCCACCCTCTCATTTGCACGGTTTGGTGACTGCCATATTTATTCGAAAATGAATAAATATGGAACCAGGAACCGTCTCATGGGCGGAATATCGAAACAATAATCCTATCATATGGTTCCAACAAAATGGAATAACAGCTCATACCGCGAGCGACACAATGATGATTTTGTGAGAACTTTTTGATGACCGAATAATTTAAAAAAATGCTGATTTTGCGCGGCCACCTCATTTCCCAGATTTAATGGTCGCTTATTTTTTTGTTGTATACGAAAATGTAACACGTTAAGATGTGAAAGTTACCCAAACATTACATCGTTACCCTTTGTGTAATAAACAGTAGCAGGAGTGAAAAGGAATAAATTCTTTCTATTCATATCATGCGCAGAACCAGTTATGTGTTCTGTCACCATTTATTTTAAACATTGGGTCATGATAAAGTATAATTGCCAAACAGGAAATCTAGCATCCCGGAAAAAACGTACAGCGATTTTTGTACATAAGTATTGGCCTATATATTGCTTTGAATGAAATTAAAAAAAGTGTTAATAAATCTGTAACTTCTAAACGGAGAGACCGATTTTAATGGGTTCAAAATACATAAAATGCAGAAATTAGCTTCATCTTTTGGGTTTCTCAGATGTTTGGTAATGCAGTAGTAGGCAATGCAGTGGCCAAAAATATATTATTAAAAAACGGAAAGATTCTGTAAATTTTCGGTTTGTAGTTGATTTTGAGTCCATAAATTTTACTAGTGGAACAGATAAGATAATACATATTATATACACAGAAAAAAATATATTTCAATTCAAACATTTATCCAATATTGAACTGGTTTCAATTATTTCATAATTAAATCAAGTATTCATTTGCGCAAAAACAAAATTTCTTGATATTTTCTATTGAATTTTGAGTTTTGTATTGGATCATTTTCGCAATTGAATATACAATTTTCGTTATTGGTTGAGTTTCAAATACAAAAATTATTGAATAGATAACTTTCGTAATTGAAACACAAAAAATAACAAAAATGTGTTTTCAATTACGAAAATTATCTATTCAATAATTTTTGTATTTGAAATTCAACCAATAACGAAAATTTAAAAATCTCGAATAAAGATAAGTAGCGTTTCAGTCAAATAATAAGTAGTTATGCCTTGGCTCCAATATTACTTGCTGGCTTACTAAGTAAGTAAAGTTTTTGCTGGGATTGGACAACCATTTACATAAACCGCTGAAGCAATTATTTTTAAAACAAGAAAGATAGCTATGTATATTCGGCTGTGCCGAATCTTATATACCCTTCACCAAATTATACTTGAAAATATTTTTTTATAAATATTTTTATTTAAACAAAATTATTTTTTTTTTTAAAATTGTTTTAAAATTTTTTTTTTTTCAAAATTGTTTTTTAATTTTTTTAAAAATTGTTTTATATATATACTTTGTGGAGTCGCAAATGAAAAATGTAGAAATTACAAACGGAATGACAAACTTATATATATCCTTGCCACTCATGGCGAAGGGTATAAAAATCATATTTAGTTATTTTTGTGGAAATTCCTTAGAAGAAGTATAAAAGTGCAAATATACTGGAAAGATTTATACCTTTTGTTCTTGATTTATATTACGAATTACCAAACTATATCACGCATCGATAATAAACTTTTTATAATAAACTAACCTTGATTAAAGTAAAAATGCAATTGTTTTGATTTTAAACTTATACACAAACAAGTAAGAAAGTATGGTCGGTCAAGCCCGACCATATAATACCCTACACCAAGTAAATGAGTAAAAATATTTTTCTTTTAAAATATCAATAATTTATATTTTTGAGTGATTTTTGGAAGTGGGCCTTATATGGGAGCTATGACCAATTATGGACCGATCACCATAAAATTAGGTCGTGTGATTTATGTCTATATTAAAGTTAACTATGTTGAATTTTGTGTGTATACCAACATTTTTAAGCGATTTATGCACGTTAAAGTGATTTTCGGAAGCGGGTCTTATATGGGAGCTATGACTAATTATGCACCGATCGTAATAAAATTTGGTGACATGAATTTCGTATGTATAAAAGTTATTTGGAGCGAAATTTGTGTAGATACATATATAAATAAACATTTATGACCGATAAAGTCCAATTTCGGGAGGACATTTGTATGGGGGCTATATGAAATAATAGACCGATTTCAGCCAGTTTCAATAGGGTTCGTCCTTGGGCCGAAAAAATTATATGTACCAAATTTTATCGAAATATATTAAAAATTGCGACCTGTACTTTGCGCACAAGGATTACATGGACAGCCAGCCAGCCAACCAGACGGACGGACGGACGGACGGACGGACGGACGGACATCGTTTAATCGACTCAGAAAGTGATTCTAAGTCGATCGGTATACTTTAATGCTAGACTAATATTTTTGGACGTTACAAACATCTGCACAAACGCATAATACCCTCCCCACTATGGTGGTGTAGGGTATAAAAAGCATGGCTGAAAGAGTTAAATCATGTCAATAGTTTACGAAGATGTCAACCTTACATAGTTTCTTATTCCAGTTTAAAATTTGCTAAATTAAATGACTTTTTTATATTTCTTCAAACTTCATAACGACTACTTTCTTAATTACCTTACCATTACTCCATTAATCATATTTCTATCAATTATGGCAATTATATTTTGACCACAATAAGCCTCCACCAAACGCGAATAAAATTGTAATTAACAAGAACGTGTTAAACAAGTAATTTATAAGGGTCATGTTCACAATCTGCACTTAAAATTTAATAGGACGTTTAAGAGCTAGTTAAGTGCGATTTAATTTTATAAAAAATACTTATTTTAGTTTAATCCATTGTAGAATACCAATAGCTAGGCTCGAGATTTTGATGATATGTTGATTAAGGTGGATTTTTTTTTTTATATTCGATTTTTCAAAAACGAAGAGAAGTTTTGTGTGAGGTTAGGATAAAAAAAATTTCACAAAAGTATGAGCTTGATCGGTTAAAAATTGGCGTGCCATACAAAGGGGAAAAAAATGTAATTTTTTCAGTTTTTCTAAAAATGTTCCCATTAAAAAATTCCTTTTGCAATTTAATATAAAAGAATCGAAATGTGTACGTAATTCTCGTTGTAATGAGATATAAAAGACAAAAATTTATTAAAATATTTTAAAGCTATTAAAAATTCCCCAGGCCTGTAACGTGTCTCAGACCACTAGAACAAGAAATGTAGAAATAGTTACTTGTATACAGGTATGACCAACAAAATTTAATTTTTTAACGGCAGTTTCAAATCTCCATTTCAAAAAAAAAGATACCTCCTACAATTTTTTCGTACCTGTGAATTAAATTGTGATTATACATTTTTGTACCGATTTTAATAAAAGCTGTGAAAAATATACCTTAAGGACTTAAATTTACAATAACAGTGAAAAAATGAAAATTAAGCCTTAAGAGCACTAGGGGTAAAAATTACCCTCAACTTTTAAAATCACAAAAAACACAGACAAATGTAGGGTCATTTTGACCCCTAGTGCTCTTAAGGCTTAATTTCCATTTTACCTTAATGTTGATATGGAAACTTAAATGCCTCACAATTACATAGTGATACAAAAGTGAAATAATAAAATATGCAGGTGGTCTCATGTAGCAATTCGGGTTAGGAAAACTTTGTACAGCTGAGTTTGAAAAATTGATAAATTTTGAAAAAATGCAGATTAATTGTTTTTAACATTTCTCAAAGTTTTTTTTAAAAAATATATAATATTTTGACATATTTAGTAAGAAATGGCTTCAATAATGACTAATGAGAAATTTTTAAATCATTATAGACATCCTACCTACTTCTGCCTTCTAAGCAGATTTTCTAAAAATAGTAAAATTTTCAATACCATTTTATTCAATTGTATAGAGATTATATTAAAGTTAATTTTTTCAAAATTATTTGTTCTATAGTTCATTAAAAACATAACAATCTGTTTAAATTTCAAAAAATAATTACGAAATCGGAAACGTGAAATTTTTTATGAACTTTTAAATCCAAGAAAAATATGTAAAAAATACCAATAGCTATTTTTTTAGTTTACTACATTTATACTTTTTTTTTATTTTGCAGTAGGACTAAATTGAAGTAAATTACAAAAATACAGTTATTTACCTTTCCATTAATATATAATATGTCTATAAAACCTATTTAAATTAGTAAATAAAATGGTTAAAACCTACATATCTCGGTCAAATTTGCCAAAGATGTATTATTTTCTAGTGTATGCAATACATTCGGTATTTACAATTTTGTTAGCATACTTTTGAGCGCAGTAAAAATAATACATTTTCGTCAAAGTTTTATGTTTTACATATTTATTTTTTAGATTTGAAAGATTATAAAAAAAATTCCATGTAAGATATCGTAATGATTTTTGAAATTTGAACAGATTGTTAAGTTTTTAATGAATTCTGGAACAAAAAATTTTGGAAAAAATTAACTTTAATATAATTTGTATGCAATTAAATAGAATGGTATTGAAAATTTTACAAGTTTTAGAATATCCACGTTTTTGAGAGCAAATTAATTCTAATAAACAAGATAGATATTCCACTCGCATTCCACTATGCGACCAAATAGGTCTTAAAGGAATAGACCCAAGCTTTTTTTTGAGCTAAAAAAAAAATTAACAAGTAAGAGTACTATATTCGGCCGTGCCGAATCTTAAATACCCTCCACCTAAATATGATGGTATAAAAACTGAAATAATATAACAATTGTTAGAAAGAATAGTTTACGTAGAAGATATTTTATTTCAAATGTACAAAAAATTGTATCTAACTCAGCAATTTGTAACTGAAATTCCTATTATAACGTATGAAATTTAATAATTTATATACTTAATAATCAGTTAATACGTTTGGATCAACATTTTTCCCTTTTAACATCAAGTGAAGAAACAGAGTATAAAAAAGGGTATACAAATATATTTGGTCAAATTTCAAAATATTTGGTTGTGGGACTTATATGGGAGCTATGACTTGATTGTCATAAAATATTTTAACGTGATTTTTATGGACTTATATGGATGCTGTGGCCAATTATGTACCGATATTCACAAAATTCAGTATTATGATTTTTGAATACAAATTACTGATCTGTGTACTATTTTGGTTCAATATATGGAAGCTATGACCTATTATGGTCCTAAGTATTTAAGGGCTATTTTTGTAGTATTTCATATAAAGAACGCTATTAGCAAGAGTGGACCTTATGTGGGAGCTATGCCGAATTATGGACCAATATTTAAAAAATCTTGTAGTACGATTCTTGGATACAAATTACTGATCGGTGTAAAATTTTGGTTGAGTGTAGATTTTTATGGATATTTGTGCACGGTAATGTGTTTTCCTGAAGTAGTTCTTATATGGAGGTTATGACCAATTATGGGCCTATCATCATAAAATTTGGTACATCGATTTTTGTATATATTGAATAAATTTGTTTCGAATTTCAACCTGATAACTATATTTGTAAGAAATTTATGAGCATATTAGTGATTTTCGGGAGTGGACCTTATATGGGAGCTATGGTTAAATATGGACCGATATTCAAAAAATCCAGAAGTATGATTACTGGATTCAAATTACTGGATCTGTGCGTAATTTCATTTTGATATCGATATGTTTTTAATACTTTTTAAGGTTAATATCTTTTTTCGGAAATGGGCCTTATAGGGGAGCTATGACCAATTATCGGCCAATCTGCATAAAATTTGGAACAGTGATATCTATATATATGAGTATAATTTATGTGGAATTTTAGCATGATAAATGTATTTATAAGAGATTTATGAGTACTTAACTGATTTTTGGAAGTGGACCTTATATGGGAGCTATGGTCAAATATGGACCGATATTCACAAAATCCAGTAGTATGATTTCTAAATATAAACTATGGATGTGTGTGAAATTTTGTTTTGATATTGATATTTTTTAGATATTTATGTAGGTTATTGTGTTTTTCGGAAGTGGTCCTTATATGGGAGCTATAACCAATTATCGGCCGATCTCCATATAATTAGGTACAGCGATTTTTGTATATATGGGGATTATTCATGTCGAATTTCAACTTGATAGCGATATTTATAAGACATTTATGCTTATTTAAGAGATTTTCGGAAGTATACTTTATATGGGGGCTATGGTCAAATATGGGCCGATCCACGAACAATTTTGTAGTATAATTTTCTTTACCACGAAACTTATTTTTGCTGAATTTCATGTGGATATTCCTCTTTTGTAGGCATTTATAGACCATAGAACCATATTTCGGGAAGAAATTTGTATGGGGGCTAGGAGAAATCATGGACCGATTCTTATAATTTTCACCAGAGTTACTCCTTTTATCATAAAAGTAACGAGTGCAAAATTTTATGATATTAGCTGCAATATATTTACAAAAAATGTTCAAAAATATGTGAAAATTATCAATTTTTTTTTGAGGTTGTCCCACATTTTCATTCATAACTTTGGTTCCACTGTACCGATTTCGCTGATTTTCAATACCAAACTGCTTAGGACAATAATAAACATTTTTCTTGCAACTCTACTAAGTTTGTTTGCGTATTTTGGACGTGAGCGTGTTTTACACAGACGGACAGACGGACAGACGGACAGACGGACAGACAGACGGACATAGCTCAATCGACTTAGAATTTCATAAGGATCAATAATATATATACTTTGTTGGGTCTCAGATGAATATTTCTCAATGTTACACACGGAATGACAAACTTATATATACCCTCATTCACCACTTATGGTGGTGGAGGGTATAAAAAGGGTCCATTTTGAAAAAAAGTCAACAGAATTTTTTATTTTGCATAAAAATTTAAAAAATTGTATTTCTTGAGTTACACTAAGGGACCAAAATTATCTTAAAGGAATGGATCTAAGCTTTCTTTTGAGCAAAAAAAAATTTAGAAAAAAGGGCCCATATTGGAAAAAAATTCGATTTTGCTAAAAAAAATTCAAAAAAATGTATGTCTTGATTTACTAAATATATATTTTGATAGATATCCCACTATGCGACCAAATAGGTCTTAAAGGAATAGACCAAAGCTTTTTTTTGAGCTAAAAAAAATTTAAAAAAGGGTCCATTTTGAAAAAAAAAGTCAACAAAGTTTTTGATTTTGCAAAAAAAGTAAAAAATTGTATGTTTTGAGTTACAAAATATTTATTTTGATAGATATCCCACTCGTATCCCACTAAGCGACCAAATAGGTCTTCAGGGAAAATATCTAAGCTTATTTTAAGAAAAAAGGGCCCATTTTAAAAAAAAGTCAAAAAAGTTTTTGATTTCGGAAAAAAAATATTAAAATTTTTTTATTATACCCTTCACCATGAGTGGCAAGGGTATACATATATAAGTTTGTCATTCCGTTTGTAGTTTCCACATTTTTCATTTGCGACCCCATAAAGTATATATATTCTGGATCGTTATAGATAGCGGAATCGATATAGCCATGTCCGTCTGTCCGTCTGTGTGTTGAAATCAACTTTCCGAAGCCCCCAAATAACTTACATACACGATTCATACATCAATATCTCCGAAATTCTTCCGGCTCGGTCGCTATTTAAAATCGAGAAAATCGGTCCGCAAATGGCTGAGATATAAGGAAAAAACTAGGACAAAGAAATTTAAAAAAATTAAAAAACAATTTGGAAAAAAAAAATTTTTTAAAAAATTTTAAAACATTAAAAAAAAAATTTTGATTTTGTTTAAATAAAAATTTAGCTCTCTTGTTTTTTTTTTAAATATTTTTTTCGAAAGACTGAAGAAAGAGCTATCTAAGCTATTTGGGACACATTTTGCTAAGAACAATAGGTAATAAGATACATGTATAAGATAAAACACCTGCTTAGCCAAAATGTCAAATTTTGACCCCCTCTAACTCAGAGAGTACTCGACTGATCTTGTTGAAAAATTGTGTCTGTGTTACTATCCAATACAACTAACCTTGGTCGGAATACATCGATTTCAAAAGTTGGTTCACTTGACATGAAATGTCCCATATTTATTACAATTTGTAAAAAAAAATAAAAAATAGATGTAATATTTTTATGTTAAAAAATTCACAAATGTTTCAAATTCGCCGCATTTGCCAAAGAAACAAAACAGAATATTTGTGAAACGCTAAAACTGCAACCATTGGCTAAATTATACTGGTTAACTAATCGTCCAGTTTGTTAACTTTTCTTCTTCAATTACACATGGTGAAAATGGAGGTCATTTAAATAAATAAAACGCAAACCAAAGCAATATTTACAAGCAGCCATAATAATTACCTCAAATAGAAGAATTATTTACCTAAATGTGTAATTTTGTGACACAAAAGGAAAACATAATACTTTAGCAAAATGCCAATCAATTACAAGTAAAAGTAATTTGAATTTATTATGTACTTTCAAAGGCGACAATTTATATTCTAAAATTAAACCTGAACAATTTCTCGCCTTTATCAAAAATAAAAGTTGATAAAGCAACGGAAAAAAACGTCCAACAATGAGAACCATTAAAATAACTAGTAGTAATAGTGTTATTTATTATTAAATACGAATATTAACATTTAAGAAAAAAGGGATAGGGAAGGAAGTGAAAATAGAAAGAATCGCAAAAAAATACTGTTTTGAACTTTAAGTAGAAGTATTTATTTCTTAAACAAACTTTATTTTTCCATTATATCGTTAGGTGTTTTCAATGTAGTTGTTGCCGTCACACCAACATTGTATCCGCCAGGATTTGAATAAAAATGTTGATTCTTCTTTTTTATGATTTTCCTCTATTATGAGATCATACTATGTGGGGGTGGGTGTTTACTAAGTTGGTCCTTATTTTGCAATTTCCGATGCTACCAAGGTTTTAAACCTTGTTCTTTGTCATCTAAAATGCATATGCTGAACATTTTAGCAAAATCGGATAACGTTTAGAGTTTGCACATTTTATTTAAAGTCGACAAAAGTGGAATCTAAGGGCCACCCTAGTATTTACGTATGATTGCATGTGTTTTAATGTGTCTGTGAAACAGTGTTTGCGAGTGTATTTTAATGTTCGTGATGATGACGACGATAATGATGATGATGATTTCATATCGCCAAGTGTCGTCGTCTATGGAGTAGAGTAGTGGAAAAGTGGCAGTTAAAATAATAACGAAATGAAATGTCATTTTCGTTTCAATGTTGTTGTTGTTATTTTATAACACTACGTCTGTTGTTAGTATCATAAACAAAAACCCAATCAGCGTAAATGTTATAGCCAAGGTTGGAAAACAATGTAGTCATAGAGAGCGTTTGTTTAAAAAAGTGACACATAATAACAATATTCTGCATCTCTAAAATAATAAACGGAATTGTATACCACTTATATCGATAAAAAAAAATATTGATAGAATATTACTGGACCGTTTGAGGTCTCATCTCAAATTGAGATACCATCAAAACGTACATTTTTTATGATTTTCATAACAACAATTTAAATTTTTTAAGAATTTTGTTAATCACTCAAGCACCACCCGTAATTAAAAATTGTTTAATATTCGGGTACTCTGTTCTGAAGTGAGGCGTAACCCAGCGTTCTGCATCGATCGAAACAAATAGAAATCGGCTGGGGAAATATCTGAACAGGTGCTTTCTAAATAGTTTTTAATAGGTACTAGCGTTGTCATGATTGAATATTACGGTTTCATGTCTGGCCGCATATTCTGGGTGTTTTTCGGCCAATGCTCGCTTCGAACGAATATGTTGGGTATGGTAACATACCTCTTGTTGTGAGTAGCCCACCCAATTACTCCACTTCCATTTACATAAATTTATCGCAGCAGCAGACACTGGCATCAAAGTAACATACTTTGTCCTTGAGCGAAGTACCAATTTTAATCGAAATATCTTCAAAATTGCGACCTGTACTTTGCACACAAGGTTTACATGGACAGCCAGCCAACCAGACGGACGGACATCATTTAGTCGACTCAGAAAGTGATTCTGAGCCGATCGGTTTACTTTAGGGTGTTAGACTAATGCTAATACAAACATCTGTACAAACGCAATATACCCTCCTCACTATGGTGGTGTAGGGTATAAAAATGGAGTGGCAAGGTGTAGTGATGCTAATATATAGCCTAGCGTACTCAAATGTCAACCTCGCCGGCAAGTGGTGCACCCTGCTTACAACAAAACAGGAAATGGCAACCGACCATGGGCGGGATATCCTTAATATCGTGCAGATTAAATACTGTCACAAATTTGCCAGCCTGATGGCTTTAGATCTCCGGATAACAAAACTGAGGATGGTGGTACAATCAAAGATGTCGAAAACCGAATATAAAAGGCAATTGGAGCTTTCACACAGCTTAATAAGGTCTGGAACTCTAATTTATATAGCGTAAAGACAAAAATCCAAATATTCAAATCATGCGTCTTAGCTGTATTACTCTATGGATTCGACTTGGTTCGTTACCGAAGGTACATATTAAAAATCAACTACGTGTTTTTGTTAACAGATGTCCTTAAAATTGTTTGGCCTCGTATAATATCCAATGAACAACTTTGTAAAAGTGATAGACATTAATATTGAAATCCGTAGAAGAAAATTTGGATGGATCGGACCTTACAACGAATTGAAAAAGATGAAGACAACTTATAGACAGCATGTGCCCAGTATAGGGGCAGCCCGTAATCAACCTAAATGATTATTTATTTTGTGTGGGAGTGGCAAGGTGTAGTGATGCTAATATATAGCCTAGCGTACTCAAATGTCAACCTCGCCGCCAAGTGGTGCACCCTGCTTACAACAAAACAGGAAATGGCAACCGACCATGGGCGGGATATCCTTAATATCGTGCAGATTAAATACTGTCACAAATTTGCCAGCCTGATGGCTTTAGATCTCCGGATAACAAAACTGAGGATGGTGGTACAATCAAAGATGTCGAAAACCGAATATAAAAGGCAATTGGAGCTTTCACACAGCTTAATAAGGTCTGGAACTCTAATTTATATAGCGTAAAGACAAAAATCCAAATATTCAAATCATGCGTCTTAGCTGTATTACTCTATGGATTCGACTTGGTTCGTTACCGAAGGTACATATTAAAAATCAACTACGTGTTTTTGTTAACAGATGTCCTTAAAATTGTTTGGCCTCGTATAATATCCAATGAACAACTTTGTAAAAGTAATAGACATTAATATTGAAATCCGTAGAAGAAAATTTGGATGGATCGAACCTGACAACGAATTGAAAAAGATGGAGACAACTTATAGACAGCATGTGCCCGGTATAGGGGCAGCCCGTAATCAACCTAAATGATTATTTATTTTGTCTGGGAGGTGCTACACCCATTATTGCTAGTTTTGCCGATTTTGTTCTTATATTCCTTACAAAATGTCAAGGCATTAACTATTATAATTACATAGATATACGAATTTTAGTACTTACTTTGTATGGGTTGTGCCACGCCCACTATTGCAGAATTACTTGTGCAAAATTTGAAGGCTCTATATTAGTGTTAGTGTTTATAAACCGGTTAACCGGTTAACCGAAAAACCGGTTTTTCTTCGAAATCTCGGTTTTTTGCGAACCGGTTAATTTAAAATGTTGATTTTCGGTTAACCGGTTTATCCGGTTTTTATCACTCGGTTAACCGGTTTTTAAAATTTGGGACTAAAATTAATAAATCTCATGTTTTTATGCATTTTTAATATTCATTGTGTACACATTATTGGTCTGATTTGAAACCTAAATTGTAGATTAAAAATACAAACCTCTTTAGATTGATATAATATTAATATTTAAGAATTACAATGATTCTAAATAGTAGAGGACGATGAGTTTACTTAAAAACCATTTCAAAATTATAATTAAATTCCGCATAATTCTATAAGATTAGGTTAAATCTTACTAATGATTCATTAAAAACTTAATGATGATTTTACCAAACTTTAAATTGAATTCGATGTACATACCTTCTTTAAATAAATAGGACTTCATTAGTGTGTTTTGTTCTTAAAATTTTATTTTATTATTCATTTCGTTAGCTTAGTGCACAAAGTCATTTTCAGAAATATTACAGGAGAGACAAAAAACGTTCTAAAATCCATGATTTGAAATATTTTTGAATTCTGATAATGGAATTTTATTAATTATTTAGTATGATTTATAATGACAAATAATCACAGCTATGAAGAAGTTCGTTTACATCTTATAAGTCCTTTTTGGGACTTGTAACATTTTCTGTTTCATATCAGAAAGTCGAGGTGATAATAGATTTCAAAATTATCAAATATTTAATTAAAAAATTTATTTACATTTTTGATTGAAATTTAATTAATAAACCAATAATTAAAACAAGTATTATATATTTAGTAACATATTTATACTCTATTCAATTTGACTGAGATAATAATTTTGACATTTTTACAAAATAAAATGGACTTAGCACCTTTGTATATTTATAACTTTTTAATATTAACCATTCCTGACTACTAAAAGCTACAAATTTTAAAGCTGTATATACTATATTGGACATTTTATGTTTTCTACACATATATGACGGTTAACCGGTTTAACCGGTTTTTTCGATGTCGGTTAACCGACAAACCGGTTTTCTAAAAAGTCGCTTTTTTATAAACACTAATTAGTGTGTCCCAAAAAAAGTAATTTTTTATTTTCAGGTGCTCAAGCATAATTTAAAAGCTTATAGGGTAAAGTATTTTTGAGATTTTTAGGAAGAGGTTTTTAAAAGTTGCTCAAGTCGAATTTTTGCCAAAAATCGGGTTTGGCGGCCTTTTTTTATTTATTTATTTAAGATTTGGAAGGCCCCAACACAGTAAGGTTATATAGGCCGTTTGTATTATAGTACATTTTTGTGTAATAAGATTAATATTACATTCTTAATTACAAAAGATTTTTTTTTTTTTTAATTCTATTTAAATGTAGTATTTTTTCATGTTTATGTTTTAAAAGCAAGATTTAAATCCAATTATATAAATTGATTTCTGTAAGAAATTGTTTGACTTTTTCAAAATCATTATCATCTGCGAGAATTTCAAGATTGTTTATTTTATGCTTAAGTCGTTTTTCTTGCAGTAATCTGCAATCATTAAATATATGAGAAACATTTAAAACTTCTCCACAGTTACATGTCGGAGGTTGCTTCTTTTCAAAAATATGTTTATGTGAGAATAAACAATGACCTATTTTAAGTCTAGTAAGTTTTTGAGTTTTCTTCATAACTTTCTCAAGGCCCACGGTTTTTTTTTACTTTTGAGAACGCAGTTTAAAAGAAAAATGTCAAGCTTTATTTTTGTGTGCAAAAACTTTTACTTTTTGCAATGAATTGGCTCATTAAGGTACCCGACATTTCGTAATTTTACGAAATGATTACACTATGGTGTTGTAGGATATACAAATCATTTTGTGCACATACAAATTTTCGTTAGCTTTATACAACTCAGGAACGGTAACAGATTCGTGATAGCAACCGAATTTGTTGCCAATCGAATAATTCGTTTGCACACATAGAATTTTTCAGTTCTAGCAACAGAAAGTCAGTTGATAAAGAAGAATTTCAGTTGAGGCAACCAAACTTTAGTTGCCCATTCCAAAATATTGTAGCCACAACTGTAAAATTCGGTCACTAAGACAGAATCATTCGATTGGCAACAATCGAATTCAAAAATTATTGTCCCTAAATTATTAAGAATTAATTGATCTTTCAAACTGCATTGTTAGTTTTTTTCATTATCATATAAGTTTGAAAAGTTATAAAGCGTTATTTACAAAATGTATAGAAAAATTCTAATGGACATATAATTTTAATTCTTAATATAAATGGCATTTATATTAAGAACAAAATGTAAACAAATATAATATAATAATGAGGGGACATTTTATTTGTTTGAAATTTGCTTGTGAAATTATTTTCTTATTTAATTTGATAGTACAAAATGAATTGATAGTAGTCTCAATTCATTTTGTTTTCATAAAAACAATATGATTCTTAATATTTTTGCAATTTTACTGATGGTAGATGTTAGATGTTGCAAGTGTGAACAAATCTTTCAAGTTTTCAACATCTTCCATACGTTTCGCCAAAATGTACGTAAGTGTAAAAACCCTATAAGGGAGGTGCTCACTCACAATAATTTTATTATGCCCATTTTTAGCCTAAATATCAAAATGTACAACAAAAAATACTCATACAATGTTTCAAGATTTTAGCTTTTATAATTTCCCAGATATACACAGAAAAAGAAATTCATAATTGGAATGAATTTTGTAATAAGTATTATTAATCGAACTTGATTTTTTTTCCCAAACTTGTTTCATTCAAAATAAGAACATGTTCATAAATATTATAAAATTTTACATGACGGAAATTATGCTTTTTTTACTTAATTTTTTTAATAAATTGCATTATAATGAATTAGTGCAAGAATATTTGCATAATAGCCATATATTGGCCAATATTTTAAGATAAAAAGGAGAATATCTGAAACTTAAAAATTATCATTAAACATAATAAAACATTCATAAATATAAAAGCATTTCATTCTCTTAAATCAATTTAATCATTCGCGCTTTTTATATAATTTTGTAGCTGAAAATCATAAAAAAACTAAAAATTTTCCATGAAAAATTTCAAACATTTTTGAACAACATAAAAATAAAATTGAAATTATGTATATTTTTCAAGCCTTCTAGATTTTATTTCAAAACATAAAATATTAAAAAAATCATACTATTTAAGAAATTATTTATAAATGTTATGAATTGAAATCAATGAATTCGAATCATAATATTAATGTTGAAACTTTTTTCTGTGTACGAATGTAGTAGTATATTTGTATAGTATTATATTTATGTGAATAATATTATATATTTCTCCATGTATATTTATAATTTTCACAGTGTACCTATGATATTTCACTAATCTAAATAATTGTCCTGCTCATTTATATAAAGTAAGATCTAGCTGTTTAGCCATCTATAGACTTCAAAAATACATACAAACACACATTAATTTATATATGGGACATTTCATGTAAAGTGAACCAAATTTTGAAAAATTGTGTCTGAGTTACTATCCAATAGAACTAACCTTGGTGCAAATTTCATCCCGATCGGAAGACATCGATTGGTTCACTTGACATGAAATGCCCCATATGTATATTTAGATTATTTTATTCAAAACAGAGCAAGTACTTTTGGGTTAGTACCATGACCTTTTAATGAGTGCCTAAAAGGGGTTAATTTTATCCCCTTTTAGGACATCGGCATGTTAAAGTGTTAGAACAATAACAGGTCCCTACCACCGAGGAACCAATCACGGGATCAGTTTTGTGTTGGATCCTTACCATCTCGGGTATATTTCTAAAACTAAAACTCCAGCCTTACAATGATTTTTCATATTAGTTACATACATATTTATGTACTTATATTGTTAATTTAATTTTTATGTATTTTGTTGCATGTTTAAGGAGGTTCACACGTGTTTGTTTGTATATACAATGTTACTTTGAAATTCGTGTTCAGTTTAATTGTTCTCCTCTCCTCTCCGCTCTGCAATGTAACACAATAAAGTATTAAAGTTAGTTTTATAACAAGTTGTTCTATTATATTTTTTTTTTTTACAAAAAAAGGGGAAAAACTACATTTACAAAAGAAACAATACAAACAAATCTACAAAGGCCACACACATCAAAATACATAAATGAATATGTAGTAATATTAAGTGTAGGTTGGTTGCATGCTAAAAATACACTTCGACACACAAACACAATCAGCCCTACATACCACATACAACTATGTAGAACGAACAACTTCCGGTAATTTTTTATTTCCGACTTTAGAGAAAATGTGTTTTGCTTCTTTCTTTTGCTTCTTCTACTACTTTGATTTGACTTGACTTGAGAAAAAGTTTTTCTTTTACTTTTCTTCTGTTTCTCTTGTTGTTTTTTCAAAACTGTGGAAAAAAAGTGAAAAGTAATCAATGGCAAATGTGAAATGACGAATAAAGTGGAAAAACACTAAGTAGTTTTATATTTTTTAGCATTTTCTCCATTTAGATTTTATTAAATGAAGAAAAACGACCTTTTAATTAAGGGGTTTGTTAGTGAAAAGTGTAAGAAGTAAAATGGGTGGGTCATTTGATTGTGGGTGGAGGGTCCGTCTATTTAGTAAATGCGATGACCTACAGTAAGTGTTAGATTTGTGAACAACACGCAGCTATACTTTATTAGTTTAGTTTATTTTCAAGTTCACATTTTGCAAGTGATTGACATTTAAGAATTTATGGAAAGAGTTTTATTTGAAAAAAAAATATTTTTAAGTGGAGTGAAAGAAAATATTAACCTTTTTGAAGGAAAAGTAAAATTTAGTATTTTTTATAATTTTTTCGTTATTTTTTTTAGAAATTAAACTCAAATATATGACAACATAAGGTTTCCGCGCCAAAATAAGTGCTCATATTTTGAGGCCAAGAACAAATCAAGCCAATTTCGGATACTCTGTTCCAAAGTGAAGCGTATCCCAGAAAGAGCGTTCTGCTTCGATCGAAACAAATAGTAGTCGGACTAGGTAAGTTCTGGATTATAAAGCGGTTGAGGCAAAACATCCCAACCACTTCATTCTAAATAGGTTTTAACAGGTATTGCAACATGTGGCCGAGCGTTGTCATGATGGAATATTTCGGTTTCATGTCTGGCCGCATATTCTGGGCATTTTTCGGCATTGCATTCGCTAAATGTTCCCTGTGATGGTCTGGCCAGATTTCAGTAGCTTATAATAGATAGGACCCTTTTGGTCCCACCAAATACAAAGTATTATCTTAGCGCCATGGCTATTTGGCTTTGATGTTGATTCGGCTGATTGGCCGAGCTTCACATACGATCTCTTACGTTTCGGGTTATCGTAATGGACCTATTTTTCATCGCAAGTAATGATTCGTTGCAAAAATGGTTTTCTTTTATAGCATTCAAGCAGAATTTCGGACATGCAAAATAGTATATCAAGGTCTCTCGACTTCAATTCGTACGGTACCAAATTTCCCTGCTTTTGGGTCACAAAGTTTTGAAATTGCTGCTTCAGTAGCTCCCAATGATTTTGCAACAATCTTCATGGAGTAATGCCTCCAATTGTTGGCTGGTCAGGGCGATTTTTGTCTTCCGTGTCAAAATCACCACTTCTGAACTGAACAAACTATGTTTCGCACGTTGAAACCGAAGGAACATATTCACAATAAGCATTGGTGAGATATCGGTGTGCTTCAGCGGCACTTTTTTTTCAAATTAAAAAAGTAAAGCAAAACTTCCCGCATATAACGCTTTCTTGGCATAGAATTCAATATTTTCGATGCAACAAAATTGTTGTTGTTTACACTATAATGTTCAATAATTTAGTTAGAATAAATGACAGATGTGTAACCTTTAAAATGACATATAAGTTATTGAAAACAAAAAACGCGTTCAAAAGATACGCCATCTATTGTAAATCTCGCATTTTTATGTCATACACCAATTGCTGATGAAGAAAATGTTGGTTAAAAAAACGTTTGTTGAAAATTGGTTCCAGTTTTTTCTTAAATCTCAGCCATTTATTTGGGGACTTCGGAAAGTTGATTTCAACATACAGACAGGAATGGCTATATCTTCCAATAGGGACTTCTGAAATTTTACAGTTGATAGGCCATATATTCGAAGGTATATCTGTCCAATTGGATGGATAAAATTGTTTTATCATAATGGGTGTTCTGGTCGGGCAAATTTCCTCGCGTTTCACCCATTTTACGGTGAGGCCCATTTCTGGATGAATGGGTACGTCAACAAACAAATCTGTTGAATTTGGGTACCAGTCCACACAAGATCCAAGAGGGTCCCGAAAAAAGTCAATGTTTGGTGTGGATTTTAGGCTTGCGGCGTTATCGGTTCATATTTCTTTGCAAAAGACGTTGGCCAGGCCATCTCCGTCAACGGTGAGCGCTACAGGTAGATGATTACGTGCCATACATTTCATACCACATTGAATTCTGCACGATCGAATTGGGGACATGGTCATCTCAAGTGGAGGTGAAGTGAACTGGTCACAGAGCCCGTTAGACTTTTACTTGTGGGAAACTCTTAAGTCACAGGTCTATGTAAAAACAACAACACCAGGCTGATTTATGCGCCAAAGTGATGGAGAATTGGACCTTTCAGATGCACTCCAGTAAAGTCGCGGCAGAAATTTGCACGAAGTTACATTCCATACATAATGGCAGCGATAGAACTTTCAAACGAATAGAATTTTTTGCTGATATCTCACACACACTTTGTTTTATTTAAATTTAAACATATGAATCGCTTACTGAAAGACCCTTTATATACAATATAATAAAATTCCATAAATCAACTTTTGTCAAAATTGCGTGTTTAAAAAAAATAAAACATTATATTTATAATAGATATAGATTTGCGTGTTTATCAAATTGATTTCAAACTCATTTATCAATAAAACTTAAGTAAAAACAACAGTTTTTACTTAGGCACTCATAACGACATAACTCACACTATTAAATTAAAAATAAATTTTAATTTTAAAAATATCGATAAATTATGGCAGGCCTGTTGCAAATGCTTTAAACTGCTTCAATATTTCTAACATATTTATTTCTTTTAACTTTTTCCAGATGTTTTTAATAACGTATTTTAATTTTAAACAACTGCATTACATTCAAATTATCTCTCAGGCTGATTTTCATTTAACTATACATATTTTCTTGCTAAATTGAATTTATTTAAATTAGTTTCATTTGCATTTTACTAAAGAAATAAAATAAATAAAAGAAAAATACAGCCAACTTTGGGCTGGCTAAAGTAAAGAAAACGATAAGAGTTTATGAATTTTTAGTATTAGTATAATTATTTGAAAGTTTTTAATACCTTGAAGATACGCTACATTAAGCAAAGGTCTTGAAAGTCAAGAGTTTTAGTAATTTTTTTCAAATATGAACATTTTAAGTCATAACCGATTTGCCGCTAATTTCAGTTAATCTTTATAGTTCCACTGAAACTTGTAAATATTATAATTGAGATGTTTCGTTTTTGTTTATTTTAGGAATTATTTCGATTGGTCGAGTAATTTGCAACATATTCATAGCAATTCAAACTATCTACTTGATTTTTCCAAATCATATCCAAAATTGTCAATGGAACACAGTATTGTGTCTATGCTTACTTGTTTATTGTGTCTTTGCTAAATGACTTTGAAAATAAAATGGCGCCTGACAATGCATATCTATTCCACAAAGTGATATCGTAGCATAGCTAAGAAATTAGTACAGAATTTGACAGTTGGTCAAGACTTTACAAAACTCATGAAATTATTTTTATACCCACCACAAAAAGACGATCTAGCTATGTCCGTCCTT
Organism: Calliphora vicina; assembly: GCF_958450345.1. Lineage (NCBI taxonomy): Eukaryota > Metazoa > Arthropoda > Insecta > Diptera > Calliphoridae > Calliphora > Calliphora vicina. The sequence continues at coordinate 55,763,637 of NC_088781.1, read as the reverse complement.
CTGTCTGATGTTGGAACGATAGAGCCTCGAGGAAAGGACGTAGAGGTATGAAATATTCTTTGTTGATCAGAAATGTTTTTATTGAAAATGGGCAAAATGTTGATATTTTTCAAATATGTTTTGCTATTTTTTTTTTAAATAATCCAAACTTTCACATGATTAGATGAAAATAACTTATTTGACTATGCTGACATTATAGTATAAATCTAACTTTAGCTTATTAACCCAATATCTTAATGTACACCCTACCAAAGTCGTTAATTATCCATAAATCTCAAACATGTCTCCCTATTTTTCTAAGCTCGTTTCTTTCTCTGGCAAGTGCTAAAAGAAAAACACTGAAATACAAAACTATTTAACTAAGAAAAATAATTGTATACGGTGGTGGTGACTTAATTTGGACAATAAAAATAATTAATGCGCGTTTGTTCAGGCAAATGGCAAACTATTTTCTTTCTCGCCAAAGTGTTTTTCTTTCATTTTGTTATTTTTTTTCTTCAGAGTTTTCTTGAAACAATGCCAAATAAATATTTGTGACAGACATAGACTACAATGTACTGTGGATCATAGAAACCAACACCTACACCCCCTCCCCACCATCAAACAATTAATTTAATTAAGGGAAATTAAAATCTTATTAATTTGCCAAGTACTTAAACTGTAGAGAGGTTTAGGGTGGGTGGGTTTGTTTTGTAAAGTAAAGTGATTTAAAGATTTTACAGAGATTTGTGGCATTATGGGTTTTGTAAGTGGCATTTTGAAGTGAAGTAAACTAATTTTTAAATGAGAATTACTTCATTTCCTAAAGGCACTGTGGTTGATGGTAATAGTATGGCAAAATTTTTATATAAGAAGTTAGTTTTTGTTTGCTAAATTAAAGGTCTTGTTTTTCGGACCACAATGTGTTTTAGATGTAAAATGGTATTTATATTGTCTATGTTTACATGTTTGCATGTGCTATTTGTCTCTTATTGAGTTATACGCATTTGAAAATTCAAATTTAAAAATTTCGCCATACAGTTTCATTTCTGGCCTCATATTCTGGGCGTTTCAAACAAATCAGTTGCGTTTGTTACAGGTTCCCTATGACGGTCTAGCCAGATTTCAGCAGCTCATAATAGATAGCATCCTTTTGGTGCCACAAAATACAGAGCATTACCTTAGAGCAATGTATATTTAACTTTATTGTCGATTCGTCTGGTTGGCCGGGCTTCACGTACGATCTCTCACGCTTCGGGTTATCGTAATCGATCCATTTTTTATCGCAAGTAATGATTCGGTGCAGAAATTATTTTCTTTTTTAGTGTTCAAACATTATTTCGGACTTGCAAAATCGTATTTCAAAGTATCAAGGCTTTAATTCGTATGTTATCCAATTTCCCTGCTTTTGGATGAATCCTGCTGCTCGCAAACGTTATGAAATTCCTGCTTGGGTAGCTCCCAATGATTTTTAAAGCTCTTTGGTAACAATCTTCATGCCTTAAATTCTTGGTTTTAAAACTTTTTTGTCTGGCCTGGGCGATCTTTGTCATCCGTGTCAAAATCACCACTTCTGAACCGAACAAACCATCTCTCGCACATTAACACCGATGGAACAAATTCACCATAAGCATTGGTGAGCAATCGGTATCCTTCGGCGGTACTTTTTTTAAATTTAAATAGTAAAGCAAAACTTCCCGCATATGACGCTTTGTAGGCAAAAAAAATCGAAATTTCCGAAGCTAAAACATTTTGTTGTTTACACTATAATGTTCAATAGCCTTAAAAATTACATTTTTTATTAAAAACAAAAGCCACTTTCAAAAGATTCACCATCTAGTGTAAATTCCGCATTTTTAAGTTATACACCCAATAATTATTTTCATTAGAAAATACTTAGCTTTCACGCGCAGAAAATTTCAAATCAATATTTTGTACGATTTCGAAAATAGGTGACTTGAATGTTGTATATTTCAAAAATTTTGAATTTGATCGATTTTGTGTCAAAAAAAAATGTTCAATATTTTTTCTGTTTTCTTATTACAACTTGAAAAATGTGTCCAATTTTTATGGTGAAATTTCGAATTTATCCAATTTGATCTAAAATCCCAAAGCAAGGATACCCAACGCAGTACAATTTTATATACCTTAGTATGTTTTGAATTTGCCACATAATTCTTTTACCAATATCGGACAAAATGTGGTCCAGATGGGCAAAAATCATAAAATTCACATTTTTGGGATTATTTTTATATATTGGCTGTCATAAGTAAATTCGTGTGCCCGTTTGATAATATTATATGCAGATTTCTATAAACTGATTTTAACATTATGTCCTCATCTCGAAAAAGCTGTCGCATGGCTGAAATGTGTTTTGCAAACAAAAGTTTAGAAGGAGAGGAGGAGTCCCTAAATAAGCCGTGGGTTAGAAACTTTGTGTGTAAAGTATATATATTTAGTGAACATTTAAGACAGTGGTAAACATAGTTATTTGAGTTTCCAAAAAAAAAAAAAAAAATTAAAAACTGCTCTTTCGGTTTTAATAAAATTTAAATTCATTAAATATTGTGATAATATAGGAACAAAAAGATATGAAAACGTTACTCAAATGTAGAACACTCATAAATGAAATAGTAATATTCTTTATTGGTGGGTTTGACTTTAAAGACTTTATAGATATGTTTTCTTATATCCTTCTAAATATCAGATCTGTTTTGCACATACTAAGGAGTGAGATCGAAAAATTATTAACACACGTTTTTCATTACATTTTTTAACCCAAGTATTATTTGAATTTTTTTTTGATCAAGTTACCTTTGAAAAACATGTCAGTTATTATGTGTAATGTCAATTATATTAATTTTTTTGTTAATCTGATTAAAATGAGTGACCAGAAAAAAGTGCGTACTGAAATTATTAAATATTTTCAACAAAACCCAACTTGGTCTTACAAAAAGTTGGCCAAGCATACAAAGGTCTGCCGTCAAACTGTTTCCAATGTTATTAAACAGTGCCGGGAGAACTTGTCAGTTGATAGAAAACCTGGTTCAGGTAGAAGGAATGGTCCACATGATGTTTCTAAAGCCAAAAAAATAGAACGCATTTTCAAAAGAGCTCCCAACACATCCGGTAGGAAAGCAGCCCGGTTAGCTCAGTGCTCGGACTATTTGGTACGAAAAGTTAAAGCTAATGCAGGTTTAAAAACATACAAGGCTCAAAAAGTTCCTGACAGGAACGCTACTAAAAATTTAGAGGCCAAAAACAGAGCACGGAAATTGAAGTCAAGTTTTATAAAAAAATATTCTTGCTGCATAATGGATGACGAAACGTATGTTCTGGCAGATTTTTCGCAACTTCCAGGTCAAAAATTTTATGTTGCTGATGCTCGAGGGAATGTTGAAGAAAAGTTTAGGACCCAAAAGCAGACAAAATTTCCCAGAAAGTTCTTGGTATGGCAAGCAATATGCAGTTGCGGCAAAAGAAGCCACTCATTTGTTACAACGGGCTCTATAAATACCGAAATTTACATCAAGGAATGTTTACAAAAAAGGCTGCTTCCATTCATAAGACTTCATAATGTGTCCACTTATTTTTGGCCTGACTTGGCATCCTGTCACTATGGCAAACAAGCCCTTGAGTGGTACAAGAACAATAATGTGGTATTTGTACCAAGAGAGGCAAATCCTCCAAACTGCCCGGAGCTAAGGCCAGTGGAGAGATATTGGGCTCTTGTTAAAAGAGAATTGAAGAGTACAAAAAAGGTGTCCAAAAGTGTGGTAGATTTTAAACGGAGATGGACTACATGTTCGAGCAAAGTGACAGAAAGCACTATAAAAACGTTAATGGAAGGGTTTCCGAAAAAGGTTCAAAATTTCATCACTAGTGATTAAAACTATAAAAATAATTTTTTTTGTAAATTGTAATAATAATTTCAATCAAATAAAAAAAAAATTAAAGCTGTAAGTTTAGTGGTTTCTTTTTTATAAACATATATGTATGTTAAGAATTTTTCGATCTCACTCCTTATTACTTGAAAAAGTTTTCAAAAAGGAATATATCGCTTTTTTCATTAATGCTAGACTAAAATTAGATGAATTTTGTGAATGAATCAACAGTACCTAAAATCCAGCTTTCTACTTCACACGTTGCGACAGTTGGTGCAACTCAGATGTCAATCAAGTCGGGAAAGTCGTGTACAATTTCATTTCGTCGTAGGCCTGCTTTTACACCTTTTTTACCTTAGATATAATAAACTGTTTGTTATTCAGTTCTAAAAGTTCGGTTTCGTTTAAAACTGAAAACTAAGCTCAACTTTAAACTACATGATTTGCTGTAAACCAGGTCTATAATTCTAAATGTAACATTGTATTGTGTCTTCGCTTACTTGCTTAGTGTGTCTTAGCTAAATGTCTTGGAAAATTTCTCAATGTTTTATTTAACCGAATTTCAGAATAATCAGTGAATATATTTAAATAATGTTTCTAACATTAATTAGTTCGCAGTAAAAATGGGCTTTGAAAAGTAATACAAAATTATAGTATTCAAGGAAATATTTCTGTTTGTTTTAGGATATTAATTAAAATAATTGTATTTACATAATAAATAAATTGTGTATCAAAACTAATACAAACAATACCTCCAAAAAACTTAATTAATTTGCAATAAAAATGTAATTTAATAATTTATATAAAACAAATTTGTTGTGTCATAAAAACTATGTATATTCATAACCAAATATTTACATAACTACAAGTAAATGTAAAACATTTCTATTAATTCTTAAAATATTAATATTTGAAATATATTTATGTAAATACAAATGTATTTATGTAACTAAATGTGAATTTTCTATGACACATGCATTCAAATATACATATGTATTTGCTTATATCATAAACATAATAGTGTTGTATAAATATTTGTAAATTTATTTTAGCAGTAACATTTACTAATAGTTCTGAATGTTACTAAAAATATCCTTCAACTTGCAGAATGTTTAAATAGTATGTCTGTATGTATGCATATTTGTAAGGTTATGTTTGTTTGTAGTTATTTTGGTTATTTTAAACTTTTAGCAATTATTTAATATTAAACTCTGCAACATCTTGAAATTCACATGTGTGTGAAAAATTTACATAAATCGACATTAATTCGTAACAAAATTAAACCGAAAACAGCAGCAACAAAATAGAATAAAGCTCCAATAAGAGAACATACAAGTTTTGTTTTTCCTGCTGCTATTTACTACTATAGCTGGTAGAGGAATTAAACGTAGCATGAAATATTTATATATTACAACAGAATATTGAAAGACTAAATTGTTCGAAATTAGAATCGTTTTGAAACTTAATTCTTATTTTAAATTGTAGAACCAGTTACCATATATTCAACTCCTGAATGCCAGGAGAACATTCGGAATTGTATTGAAATAATACAAGTGTTCTCCTGAAATTCAATGGAGAATTTTAAAGTAAATCCTCCTTATAGAGCTTTTCAAACTTTTGAGTTGCTCAGATCATGTAATTTGCTACATGGTTTTCGATACATTTGATACATGAGCAAAACTTTCACCTACAAACTACTTGATTTGCTGCAAATTATCTCGAACACTGGCATTGCAACACTGCATTGTGTCTTCGCTTACTTGAATTTTGTGTCTTAACTATTTATCTAAAAAAACTAAAGTGTGTTTGTCAATGCTTACTCAACAAGGTGATGTTACTTGCGTAGCAGATTTATAATATTTACAGGGTCTTCCAAAAGGAATTTCCGAACTTTATCAGTTCGGAAGGTATATAATATATCGTATTGGCTTTCATTTATTGGGTAAAAAATAAAATTGATAAAATTGTTTTATCAAAATGGGTGTTCAGTTAGGGCAACATTTCAAGCGGCTCTCCTATTTTACGATGAACGACGAGCACTATAGGTCAATGATTACCAACTTCTTTTGGCCATGAATTGGATCATATGGACACCAACGACATGTGTTTTTAACAGGAATGCGCACAGCTCTTGTCACATTGAACATTCTGCACGAGTGATTTGAGGGAATGATCATCTCACGTGGAAGTGATGTGAACTGACCACCGAGATCCAACATTTCTTCATTTCCTATTTGTTGAGGTCATAAAAATATGTATTTGTTTGGGAGATGATTTTATCGTTGGAGTCAAATGTCTTTCCGCTGAATCATTCTGTAGGTTTGGAAACAAGAAATAGTCACTCGGGGCTAAATCCGGAGAATAGGGGGCATGAGGGGCAATTCGCAGACTAATTCATGGATTTTTGCATGCATTATCCTGGTGAATAAGATCTTTTTTCTTCGACAAATGCGGTCGTTTTGATACCCTTCACCTTCGTGAGAAGGGTATATATAAGTTTGTCATTCCGTTCGTAATTTCCACAGTATAATTTCCCTATAAAGTATATATATTCCGGATCCTTATAGATAGCGGAGTCGATTAAGCCATGTCCGTTTGTCTGTTGAAATCAATTTTCTGAAGACCCCAGATATCTTCGGGATCCAAATCTTCAATAATTCTGTCAGACATGCTTTCGAGAAGTTTCCTATTTAAATTCGGCAAAATCGGTCCACAAATGGCAGAGGAAAAAAACAGGACAACCTCGATTTTTGACCTATTTTTGACCTATCTCTGGATTACTAAGTCATTAATATAGACAATATGGATATCTAATGATAGATATTTCAAATACCTTTGTAACGACATACATATATAAGACCATAGTAAGTTGGACCTACAATGGGTCAAAACCAGGAAAAATATTTTTTAACAGGAATTTTTTTTTTAAATTTAAAAAAAACATTTTAAAATAATTCGAAAAAAAAAATTTCAAAAAAATTAAAAAAATAAATCTTGTTTACCTAAAAATATTTAAAATTTTTATTTTGAAGTATAATTTGGTGAAGGGTATATAAGATTCGGCAGAGCCGAATATAGCTCTCTTACGTGTTTTTAAACATTTTTAAATCGACCCAATAAGTTGGCATTATATTCGCCATTGATTGGTTTACCCTTTTGAAGTCAATGTGGATAATACTGCGTGCATCCCAAAAAAACGGTTGACATGGCTTTATTGTCTGACAAACCCACATAGCCTTCTTTGGCGGCGATTCACCCTGAGAAACCCACTGTATTGTCTCTGGTGTATCCAAGTTTCGTTCATGCTTACGAAACGGCTCAAAAACTCGTCAATATTGTGGTTGAACAGCACCAATCAATCCTGCAAAGTTGTCACACGATTGCGTTTGTGGTCGATTGTGAGCAAACACGGCACCTATCTTACAGAAAGCTTTCTCATACCCATGTGATCATTCAAAATTGAAGCCACTGAGCCATGGCTTCCACAATCTCTCGCATTTTCAATATCCGATCGGCCAAAGCTCGGAGTCAAGCTCAACAGGGTCTTCTTTCCCCGCTAATTATTCCAAGCCCGTTCCCTTGACGAATTTTTTCAATTGGGATTCTGGAACGTTCGGCATCTTTCGTGTTTGTACAGCCACAACGAAATTCATAATAGTATCGTAGTATTAACCGCCCAGAGCCTTTTTTGTTACATTTTTATAGCTGCACAATGACATTAATTAATTCCTTTAAATGATTACATGTTTTCGAGAAAAACCAACAAAATATGTAACATTTAGTTATGCATAATTTCAAGTATGTTCATTTGTGTTGTATGTAACATTAGACAGATCCAGAATTGTGTAGAGCAAAAAAACTTTAAGTTAGTGGATGAAACCTCACTACAAATAGTATGATATGATTATATGTATTTGCTCTGAAGACTGAAAATAGACTTTTTTCTGCTTCCGCAAAGCATTTGCCATAATCTAAGTCGGAATATTGGAAATGTCTTGAAATTTCAAATCTCTTAAAACTCGAATATTAGACGACGAAAACATACATACCCATCAGGAGATAAATTTTGTAGAAAAAGAATCTCATAATTTTTGCCCACTGTATTCCGTTGGGTATACCCTGCTTTGTTATTTTTATAACAAATAGGCTAAATACGAAATTTTGACATAAAATTGGTTAAATTTGAAAGGAAGTGAAGGATTTGTGAAGGACCAGTAATAAAAATTTTACATAATTTTTATGTTGAAATAATAGCTATGTTCAATAACTAAAAGTTGTTACTAGTTGGTAACAATTGTTACTGGAAAAGCGTTCATTAACTCAAAAAACTTGCAAGTAGAGAACAAATCAAGAGCGTATAAATTTTAGAGAGTGTTCTCTCGTTGCAAACTATTACAAATTCTATTTTGAACTCGTAATAGTTAGCAGCTATATTTTGTGTTATTGTTTATTTATTTACAATTTTATGTTTGTGTTGAAATAATGTAAAAAAAAGAATTTTCAATAAAATTGAGGAAAATGAGAGTATTTATACATTTTAAAAGGAATAAAATATGAAAATTGTGTGTATAAAACAATTGTTACTGGAAAAGCGTTCATTTACTTTTTACTATTTTTGAGAATTTAAGAGAGTAATTTTGTAAATTTTGATTTTATTCTCTCGTTGCAAGTATTTACTGGGAAAGTAAATGAACAGACCTAATATCTGTAATAATATCTTTAAGAAAATAATAAAAATTTAAATTCAAAAATATTTTCTTTTGAAACGATTTTCATAATAACCCCCAAGATCATTCGAAAACTATATTAGGGAAATGTTAACTTGTCACTTAGTATGTGTCAGCAAAACCTTCATTCTGGAAGGTTCGGGAACGATACGAGTATCAACAACGAATCGTTAGCAGGAGAGGGTAGGAGAAGATTTGTTTTCTTCATACAATTTTGTATCAGTCTAATGTAACATATTGTGTGTATATATGGATATGTATTTACCCAAATACACCAATCCATTTTAAATATTTACATACAAACCAAAACACATGTATGCCAACATCTACATACATACATATGTATGTGTCTACCTACAATCGCCTGGAATAACACGAACGAACAGCACTTAAATAAGTAACAAATACTAGTATATGAGTGGCATAAAGTTTATGAATAAGTGAGCTTTTTTAGATTTGATTAGGTGACTGCATTTTAAGGAAAAGTGAGTGAAATATAAAGTTGAACAGAATTTATGTCAGATATAATATTACGCTTCTACCATGATCAATATAAGTTCTTTTGACTACAACGCACTATAGGTAATTTCACCCATTTTTGTGGCCAAAACTATCACTAAACAAGGATGAAAATCGGTATACGAGGGTTTTCCAGGTTGCTGATTTCGAATCTGATGTAAAATTTTTCAGATTCAAAATGGCGGATCCAATATGGCGACGTAAATTTTAAAATGTATTCTGATTTGCATGAAAATCGGTATATGGGGTTATTCAAGATTGTTGATTTCGAATCTGATGTAAAATTTTTTAAATTCAAAATGGCGGATCCAATATGGCGGCGTAAATTTTAAAATGTTTTCTGATTTACATGAAAATCGGTATATGGGGGTATTCAAGATTGCTGATTTCGAATCTGATGTAAAATTGTTCATATTCAAAATGGCGGATCCATTATGGCAGCGTAAATTTTAAAATGTCTTCTGATTTACATGAAAATCGGTATACAGGGGTATTCAAGATTGCTGATTTCGAATCTGAGGTAAAATTTTTCAGATTCAAAATGGCGGAGACAATAGGGCGGCAAAAATTTTAAAATGTTTGCTGATTTACATGAAAATCGGTATATGGGGGTATTCGAGATTGCTGATTTCGAATCTGATGTAAAATTTTTCAGATTCAAAATGGCGGATCCATTATGGCGGCGTAAATTTTAAAATGTCTTCTGATTTACATGAAAATCGGTATACAGGGGTATTCAAGATTGCTGATTTCAAATCTGAGGTACAATTTTTCAGATTCAAAATGGCGGAGACAATAGGGCGGGAAATCTCCCATCTAACTGAGATATTCTTACAAGAAATTCGCGCTTTTTCCTTCACATAATCCGATTCCTCACTCAAAACATTGCCGCATTCATCTTTACCAACAATAAAATTGTAAACAGCAGCATTCTTCCCCTCTTTTTTTTGCTCATCCAACCAAACATCGCTATTTTGCAAGCGGAGGCTGCCACAAAAAATGTTATTTCTCAAAAAAAAAAAAAAACGCAAAAAATCGCAACATGAAATTGACAAATTAAACTCAAAATTCTTCATTTAACACGTTTCTGATTGTATAAACCCGGCCAAACTCGGCCAACTTTTTAAAAGCTTATCCAAAATTCATCTTTCAGAAAAAAAATTAAAGTTAAAGGTTATGTCAGAAGTATAAGTTTTTTCGCCAAAAACAATTTTTTTTTACAAGATCTTTCTCTTAAACTATTAAGCACTTACTACACTTTTGTTTTCCATACTTAATTTAAATTTATGTTTGGTTTTTAACTATTTAAGTAAACTTAAAAATTCGAACTAATTGCACTGCATTCAACACTTTGCTCACATACAATGACTTGGACCATTTGCTAATCAGTCGCCATTAATTTTTTACAAAAACCAAACTTGCCGTTATTTGCTTTAATGTTTTCTTTATCAAATACCAACAACAAAAAATGCATTCTTAAAAGTGCAAAACATGACTTTTTGCCTCAAAAATGGGTGAAGTTACTTATAATGCAACGTGATGAAGTGATTCCATTATGTTCTAGTAATTGTTTTATTATAATTTTAGAAATCAATTAGGCAATGTTTAAATAAGATGATTGAGGAAAGCAAATCAACATAAGTTTATATGTTAAAGTCCTTCTTAACTGTCAAGTAATTGAGATAATATATTTCTAATATTATTCTGACCGTGCACAAAATAGTTGGGACACACAAATCTATGGAGTGCTCATATGCAAGTAACTAATTGTTGTCACCCGTTCATCTCTGGTTTCAACATACCGTACAAGGATGTTTTTATGTATTAAGTTTACAAGTGTGGAACTCTACTACAGCTTATATGCAAAACGTAAGTACAGTAATATGAGAGAATTAATTCATGGTTTAACTCTTTCAGCCACGCTTTTTTTCGCATAAGTTTAAAATCAAAACAATTGCATTTTTACTTTAATCAAGGTTAGTTTATTATCAAAAGTAAGAAAAATAATACAGAAATAATTCAAAACATAAAAAAACCACCCCGTTCCAAGGTCTTTTGTGGAGTGGGGTGGTTAGTTTACTAACCACGTAGGGAATCCCATACGAAATACGGTTTTTACCAAATATGTTTTGAATTTGACACAAAAGCTTTTTACCAGCCTCTAACCAAATCGACCCCTTAGCGCCAAATTATCGTAAGCGACATATTCTAAATTTTGCTTTAGCGTTCTCAGAATATCAAAAATTGTTAATAACTTCAAAATTATAGGCGGTAAGATTTTATCGTAAGTCAATGTTTACCTTTTACAGTAAACGAATTTTATCGTAAGCGACACATAGTGGTATAGAAAAAAAAGAAGGAAATAAATCTGAAACTTCTAAATCGTTAGATTGGTTTGCATGAAATTTCACATGCGCAAAGAAGAAGTTCTGTTGAGTTTAGGTTCTGAATCTGGACCTCATGGACCCACCAGCGGCGCGACTAATGGCCCTCAAAGTAGGACACCTCGGGTATGTTACATTTTTAAAACGATCATATTTCTTCGTTTGTGTTCCGATTTCAAAAAAGTTACTCATATAAATACTTCTCATCGAGCGCTACAAAAGACCTAATCGTAGCTATAAATTACGTCTTATAGCTTAGGATATATTCGCATTTGAAAATTAAATTTTCAACATTTTTACCCAACCTACTCCAGTTTTTTGATAACAGCGTATCCAAATATCCAAAAATAGCGTATCCGATTTTCTCCAGTTTTCCTTCATTGGACTAACAACATACGTATGTGTCAAATAAGAAAAGAACTGTTTAAAAATAATGACTAAGTCCAAAGTTATATACATTGGAATTTAAAAAATTTTAAAAAGCCGATTTTTCGCTAATTTTTTGGGAAAAAGAACTGTTTTTCTTTTTAAGTTATCACAAAAAATTTCTAAGAGGATGTATAAGGAATGTATACTTTCTGAAAGCTAGGTTTTCACAAAATATTTTAAATGAAAAAAAAATTTAAAATTGTTGTTACCGAAGAGACCAGGTCCAATTTTTTTTTTTTTTAAATTAAACTTTAGGGCAAAAATTCTCAAATCGGATATTCGATATCAAAATATAGTAACCGATTTTAGATGGCCCAATATGCTTTTAATTATTTTGTAAAGGGTTCCATAACTCCGACCCTGGTATGGATATTATAGCCAAAAAACTAAAAATTTCCATTTTTGGGATTTTTCAACACTTTTTTGGGAATTGCGGGATTGCTGATAATAAATTTCAAAATTCGTTTTTATTTTTCCATTTTGAATAGAAAATTTTACATAACTGTGAAATTTCATTAAAAACTATTCTTAAATAACAATTTTATTTCAATTCGAAAAATTTTTATCTATGCAAAAATTCAATAAAAAACATTTTTTGTCATATTTTTCAATAAAGTATTCCATCAATTTTTAATTGTCAATAGTTATACATATTTTTGAAAAATAGACAAATAGCTTGAACGAAATTATATTATATCGCATCATAACATTTTTAATTCAATGTATAAATTTCAAAATAATCGAAAAAACCTTCTCCTGTAAAATTTGTATTTTGTCGCTTACGATAATTTGGCGCTAAGGGCTCACATTTTTGGAATGTTTTAATTTTTTTTGGGAGTTATGAGATTATTTTTCAAAATTATTATTAAACGAAGTTATTCCTTTGTTCTCTGTGTATCCATACATAACAAACGTAAATTTGTATGAGTATTATGGTTACATGTCTAAATATCTGTGTGTTTAATGGCAGAAAGTTTCGAAAACATTCAACGGTTTTGAGGGAAAAAAGCTGTTAAATAACTTAAAACCACAACAACAACAATTTCAAATTATTTGCAAAGAAATTCGGATAGTTTGAAGGTAAGATATAGAAACCAAAATATTGAGCAAAAATATAATAGACAAGACAATATTAACCATATTTGAATTTTTAGAAATTAATAGCTAGTAAAAATTCCGGAAAATTTTAATTGTAAGAGGAAATTCTCATATACTGTAAATTGTAATGTTTATAGTTGGTATTTAAGAAGTTTTTCCTTAATTACCTTGAAACTATAAGTATGATTTCTTGAGAAAATTTTAAGTTTTATAATTTATATATCTTTAACAATTTAAGAATATTAAAAATACTCGAAACGTTTACAAATTGTAGGCCAAACCATTCTCACATTCATTGTTTTATTTATGCATTCAGTCGTTATTATTCCTCCTATTGATGGCTAAAAATTTCTTTTAAAATAAAAACCAAAATAAAACCTAAATAAATAACTGAATGTCTAATGAAAACTATAATCAATAAAATGTTTAAAAATAACAAGAAAAAGAAGGACATCAATATCAACAATACCAAGTATTATATTCAGCTGTAGCGAATCTTAAATACCCAACAACAATATATGACTGGCACAAATTGTATAGGAATAGGAGTAACTATAAAAAAGTTTTGAAAAATATATATTTTTGGAGGTTGTATCACATTTTGATTCATAACTCTGGTTCTATTTGACTGATGATGCTCAGACAGTGGGAGGGACATATTGATCGTCTTAGAATTTTATAAGAATCCAGGTCAGCGATATTCGAATAATCGAAGAAAAAAAATGATTGTATTCGAATGAATAAAATTTGTCAGTTTGTAATAAAAAATTATTCGATTAATACTTGTCGAATAATCGATTACTCGAATAAATTTATTTTCAAGTTAAAATTTTAAAAAATTATTTATTTAAATAAAGCAAGTTTCTCTACATTTATTTTTCATACATTTCGGATTTATTGACTGATTGAAAAACACGTTCTCCCAGTTTTGCCCAAAGTCATGTACTTTTTTTATGAGCCCCGAAAGATTTGGGTCCTCGGTGTCATTTTTGCAAAAAGTGATCATGTTGTCAGACTCATATCTTGCAAACAGTATGGAATGAAAAAAGACCCGTGTCTCCCAGTTTTGTCCAAAATCATGCACTTTTTTTATGGGCCCCAAAGTTTTGGGACCTCGGTGTCATTTTTGCAAAAAAGTGATCATTTTCTCAGGCTTATATCTTGCAAATAGTTTGAAATTTTGATTTACCCTCTTAGGTAAAGTTGTAGCCCTTGTCATAAAGAACAAAAATTGTGAACATATGAATTCAAAAAAAATTCATCTTCAAGATCAAATTCGCAAAAAACTTTAAAAAACCGATTTTTTTTTACATTTTTTCCCTTTTGAGGTCCAAATCGTTTAAAATTCTAGGAAACAATCAACTACAAAAATGTACCTAATATCTCAATAAACAACTTTCTAGAACATATGAACTTTCTAGGACTGATTCTTAACATCGTTTAGGTAGGTCAATATAAGTTAGTAAGAAAAAAACTAAAGGAATTAAGTTAATATTAAATTAATATAAACTAAAGCATACTTTTAGGCAGCTCTAAAAAATTTATTTCGATTTTTTTTCAGTTATTTGCGATTTTGATCTTGAAGATGAAGTTTTTTTGATTTTATATCTTCACAATTTTTGTTCTTTATGACAAGGTCTACAACTTTGCCTCAGAGAGTAAATTAAAATTCCGAAGTGTTTGCAAGATATGGGCCTGAGAAAATTATCACTTTTTTTTGCAAAAATGACACCGAGGCCCCAAATCTTTGGGGGCCCATAAAAAAAGTGCATGACTTTAGGCAAAACTGGGAGACATGGGTATTTTTTATTTTAGTCTTTTATCACGTAGTGTTTGTCCGTATATGGTAATTTTTTTTCGTGTTGCACTGTGTAATGGAATACTCGAACTTATTTTCAAATTAAAATTATTTATTTAAATATAAGTTTTGAAGAAAAAATTTCAAATAAACATATAAAAATAAGTTTCTGCATTTATTTTTCATACATTTCGGATTAATTTCACTATTGAAAAACAATTTATTAAAATTCTGGATTCGAATTACTCAGTTTTCAAATGGTTTTTGAGTGTTTTTGGAAAATTGTTTTCCGGTCGTCTTTCTGAATCAAGCCGTGTCAGATTATATTATATAAGGATCAGTTAATAAATTAGCTTCGATTCCGTATATTTAATTCAAGTGGAATATAAATAAGTATTTCAGTTGCTGATGTAGTGCTTAGTCTGATTGTAGTTTCTTCCTTGTTCACTCTGTGATGAATATTTCTATATGTTACAAACAAAATGACAAAATCAATATACCTCCCATCATTTTGGTGGTGTGCATAAAAACACAAAAACATTTGAAATCAAGAAAACGACACGCTATCAATAACTTGTGTAAAATTTCCTAATGATTAATAATGAACGATTGTATTTGTTTGTGAGTTTTTTTCCGATTTTTTTCGTATTTTTTGTTTTTAAATTTGAGCAAGGCCAAATGTAAAAGTTGTTAAAGGATTGTTTGTCTATTTCAATAACATCGAAAATCTATTGTATTTCATTTATAAATTTATAAATAGAATACAAATATCATTTGCCATTGTTGTCAATTGTTTAAAATAATATTTCAAAAATAACATGGTTAAATGTCGCCAAAATTGATATTTAAATGAAGAAAATGTTTTAAGACAATATGCACGTCGAAAAAAGCGCTTCTTAGATGCAGTAGTGTAAGGGAATAAGTGAAAAAATAAAAGCTATGATTATTAAGCATTTTTTTAAAGATCAATCAACAATAATCAAGAATGTTTTATTCATCATATGCGGGAAGTTTTGCTTTACTTCTTTAATTTGAAAAAAGAGCAATGGTGAATTTGTTCCATAGGTTTCAACTTGGGAGAGATGGTTTATGCGGTTCAGAAGTGGTGATTTTAACACGGAAGACAAAGATCGCCAAGGCCAGCCAAAAAAATTAGAATACCATGAATTGGATGCATTACTCCATGAAGATTGTTGTAAAACACAACAAGAGCTTGCAGAAACATTGGGAGCTACTCAAGCAGCATTTTCAAAATGTTTGCGAGCAGCAGGCTTCATCCAAAAACAGGGAAATACGAATTAAAGCCTAGAGACCTTGAACGACAATTTTGCATGTTCGAAATTATGCTTGAACGCTATAAAAGAAAATCATTTTTGCAACGAATCATTACTTGCGATGTTTTCATAGATCCATTGCGATAACCCGAAGCGAAAGTGATCGTATGTGAAGCCCGGCCATCCAGCCGAATCGATACCATAGCCAAATATCAATTGCGCAAAGGTAATGCTCTGTATTTGGTGGGAGCAAAATGGTCCTATCTGTTATGAGCTGCTGAAATCTGATCAGACCATCACAGGGAACCTGAACCGAACACAACTGGTTCGTTGGAAGCGAGCAATGGCCGAGAAATGTTCAAAATATGGACCAGACATGCAAACCTTAATATTCCATCATGACAAAACTTGGCCACATGTTGCAATACTTGTTAACAACTATTAAGAAAGAAGTGGTTGAGAAGTTTTGTCTTGCCCCATCCCCCTCTATCTGGGATATGCTTCACTTTGGAACAGAACATCCGACTTGATTGGCTTGATTCGTTCTTGGCCTTAAAAGATGAGCAGTTCTTTTGGCTCGGAATCCATATGTTGCCAGAATGATGGGAAAAGTTCATAGCTAACAATGACCAATAAAGCTATTGCTTGACTTTCTCTAAAAGATGCTTTCTCCAAAACAAATGCAGAGATTCATACAACAAAAAAGATTTTACCCAAATAGACCAATAACAACTTCTTTATTCAAATTACACTGTGTGTAATTTGTTGAGTCATGGAAATATAACCATATACGAACTCCACTACGTCATAAAAGACCAACAAAAAAATAGGCCCAAAGTGCATGAAAATGGTATAAATCATACTTTTAGGCAGCTTTAAAAAAAATTATTTCTAAATTTATTTCGAATGTTTTTTTGCGAATTTGATCTTCATAATTTTTGTTCTTTATGGGCTACAACTTTGTCTTTACAAGTCTTTACAACTTTGTCTCAGAGAGTAAATCAAAACTCCGAACTGTTTGCAAGATATGAGCCTGAGAAAATGGGTTATCTTTTTTCGTGTTGCACTGTGTTATTCCAAAAACTCGTGAATGTTCAGAGCTATCATTTTGTTTTGTAAAAAGAAATAAAACGAACATTTTGGAATAAAACCACCTCCCCTGGAATTGCATTTTGTTTAATATTATTGGGTTTTCTTCAAGTTTTAATTAACATATTAACTTAGTTTTTGATTTAATAAGCAAAACATTAACAATTCAAAATTAAAAAAAAAATAAAATATTTTTGCGAATTAACATAATTAATTGGAATCTAACGAAAGTAGAACAAAATCTAATGGAAATTGAAGCCATTCCGATACTAATGACTAATGGTAACAGGTTTGTATATAACCAAAATTAAAAATCGATTCAGTTTATTTCTTTATATTAAATTTTTATTGAATTTTTTATTTGTATCCAATTACATTTTAAAACCAACGACATTTTTTAGCTTTTTAACGAAGTCTACATTCTTAAAATTAAATAATAATTTGTTTTAGGTGGGAATTCCCGGGATTAATGGGAAATTTCAAAATTAATACCGATTTCCAGGGAAATTAAAAACTGCGGGAAAAGAAAAACTCATTTTTAAACATTGACTGTTTAGATAACTTTCTACACAGAAAAAACCATGATACAATAATTGTAGAATGTGGAATCACTAGGGAGAGTTTTCAATATTTAGCCCTATAACGTCAAACTTTGATTTTGATTTTTTTCATATTTTTTTTTATATTTCCTTTGTTTGACGTTACAAGAATTGTATAATTGAGAATTTATTTTCTACTGGGTGTACCAAGATGCCTAAGTAAGGTGAAATCAATAACACAGATGATTTTTATTTATCTATTTTGAAAGTGCTTGAGTTTTGCCAAACTGAATTTATTTTGAAAAAAATAATAAATTTTATTTTCAAAGAAAAAAAATTTTAAATCAAAAAACATGAATGAAAATGTGAATAAAATGATTTCATATAATGAAATTTGGATAAAGCACTATTAAACCGTAGTTCCTTTTCAAATATAATTTAAATTTAACGGCCGTTTTTTAGTTAATATGCAAAAATAACAAAAGCTTGGTGTTTACATTGGTAACGGTTTTGTCTAAGATTATTTACATTGTGTGTTGACATAAAAAATAATAAATTTAAAAATTCTAATAAAAATTAAACTCTCTTTAATTCTGAAAAGCAAAATTTTGAAGCAAAATAAAATTTGTTTATTTTTTATTTGACAAATTCAATTTTGACAAAACCTATGTACTTGTCAGCAAGAAATATTGTGTTTGTTGTCGAAACGCTCTCACCTTACTTATTACATCATGGGTTGTACCTTATGTTGTTGTATCATGAGAAAAAACTATATTTCAATTCAAACCATAGAGAATAGACATAGAGCGGAAACTCTCCTGTCAAAGACCTAACTCAGTTGTCAAAAACCTAAGTGGTGAGAATGTATTAGTTGAAAAAAATATGTGAAAACAAAAACAACACTCGTATGTGTGATTATTTTGAGTAATATTTTTGTTTGAGTTTTTTTCTAGTTTCCGCTCTATGTTCTCTATGATTCAAACATTTATCATATGTTGAACTGGTATCAATTATTTCATAATTGAATCAAGTATTCATGTGCTAAAAAAAATTTTTTGTGATATTTTCTATTGAATTTTCGTTATTGGTTGAACTTCAAATACAAAAATTATTGAATAGATAATTTTCGTAATTGAAAACATAAAAAATAACAAAAATGTGTTTTCAATTACGAAAATTCTCTATTGAATAATTTTTGTATTTGAAGTTCAACCAATAACGAAAATTGTATATTCAATTGTCAAAATTATCAAATTCAAAACTCAAAATTCAATAGAAAATATCAGAAAATTTTGTTTTTGAGCACATAAATACTTGATTCAATTATGAAATAATTGAAACCAGTTCGATATGTGATAAATATTTGAATTGAAACGATTTAAGAAACAGTTTTTTCTGTGTAGGTTCTCTTTTTAACATTTATGAACTTATTAAACTTTGTGACTGCTTTGGTAACTTATTTGCTGATCAAATGTAACTCAATTGTCATTCATTTTGAATGATTTTGAATACCAACCAAAGTATATTTATACAAGTACATGAAACTCTACAACAAATCAACAATAAAAAAACAACATTAATTTGGTTGTGTAAAAACTGGTGATATTGTCAAAAACTGTTGACAAACATAGAAAGAAAAACAACAAAGTAAAAAATTTTGACAATCTCACAAGTATTTACAAAGGAAAATGAAATAAACAGCTGATCACTTGTATTTACTTGTATAAATATACTTTGATACCAACTAACCATAGTAGAAAAATAGAAGGTAGTTTCATTCTCTCTTTATTTTTTAAAATTCTACGTCTGACATGCTTAAGGATTTTGACGTTTTCGTTAAAATAGTAATACCATATTAATTAAAAATTTTCCCATATATTCTTTCAAGTTTGTGAAAAAATTAATACATAATTTTCATTAATTTGAAAAATATTAAAAAAAAATATAAAAAATATTTACTATCAAATTGGGATCAAAGGTAAGATTTTCATTTTCAAATATTACAAAACTAATTTGTGAACATTATTTTAAGATTTAACAAACATGAGTTGCATTTTCCCCAACTGCGAAAATACTAAATATTTTTGCAAAAATTCAAATGTAAATTTTTTTAAAGTCCCTACATTACCTAATAAACGACAACAGTGGGTGGATGTATGTAAAACTTGCGAAGAAGATTTGCCAAAAGAGCCAATGGTGTGCTCCGACCATTTCCTTAAAAGCAATATTTCAGTTAATACATTAACTTCCAACACAACATACTTAATACATTTTTATTTAAATACTAAATTATAAATTACACATTTTTTGTAAAAAATTTCTCTAAAATAAAAATCATTTTTAGGAATGTGGCAACGCTTTTTATAATGCTCACAAAATAAGGAAACTTCAAAAAACCTTATTTGAAAAAAAAAAATTTGATTGAAACTACCTTCTATATTTTTATCATGCAACTAACTATCGATTTTAGGAATTCCAAAGAGTATTAAATCTGTTGTAAGTGTTTCTCAAATATATTTGTATCACGAAATATTTATTATGTTAATGACAACAGAAATTATTAAGAAAAACGCAAGTTACTAAGGATGCACTCTTTAATTATTCTCAGTTAAATTACACAGGGCAACAAAATCGAAAAATGTTTAGAGGCTTTCTAAACCACTACACAATTTTCATGTATTGTGGTTCCAGTAGTACGAATATGGTCAAAATTTTAAATTCTATGGAGAGGTTTTCTTTTTAATTTTTTTTTTGTAAAATTGTGAATTTTTTTAGAAGTTTTTCCCCATACTTTATAATAATACAAAAAGGGTTAGTCCGATATTATTAAAACTTTGCTACAATTTTTGTTGCAATAACAAAACACATGTAAAATTTACACTTAAAGTACATGCTTGTACGCACATACAATTTTCTGAAAATGAGCGAATTCACTTAGTTGGGAATAAATTCGAAAACAATCAATCGATTTTTATAGTCGATATTTCATTTTGTTGCTATTACACGCAGCTATGCCATAAAGTAATAAACCTGAACAATTTCTGACGTTTTCGATTTTTCATGCGTTTTTTAAAACACAAAAATTAGCTATTTTCACGTTAAAAATATATTTTTTGCTTCAATTTATTATAATTCCGAAACTACTGAGCCGCTTGAAACGCAATATATACGTGAAAATTTGTACATTGCATGAGAAAATTTTTTCAAAATTCAATCAATCGAAAGAAGAACATTAACTACTCAATTTTATGTATATTAAACAAAAAAGTAAAACTTTGTGAAAATGAGCGAATTCACTTAATTGTAAAGAAATTCAAAAAGAATGAATCAATTTTTATTGTCGATATTTCATTTTGTTGCTATTACATGCAGCTATGCAATAAAGTAATAAACCTGAACAATTTCTGACGTTTTCGATTTTTCATCAGTTTTTTAAAACACAAAAATTAACTATTTTCACGTTAAAAATATATTTTTTGCTTCAATTTGTTATTATAACTCTGAAACTACCAAGCCGATTACAACGCAATATATAAACGTATTAAAGGTTATGCAAATCTGAACTTTTCTAAGTCTACTTTAATAATATCGGATGAACCCTTTTTGAGTTATCGTTAATTATATGGAGAAACATCTAAAAAATTCACAATTTTATTTAAAATTTTTAAAAAAAAATCGCTCCATAGAATTTAAAATTTGGACCATATTTGTACTATTGGAACCACAATACATAAAAATTGTGTAGTGGATTAAAAAGCCTCTAAAATTTGTTCGATTTTGTTGCCCTGTGTTATCAAAAAAAACTCAAGTTACTATGGATTCACTCCTTACTTATTCTATTGTGAGTTAAATTAGCTTTGAAATAATTCTTTTGTAAAATATATGAATGTGTTCTCATTACATTTGCGTATAATGTGTTTATTTGCCGCAAATTGTTCTGGCGTCACCTATAAAATTTATTGATGTTGTTAATATCGTTTTTGCGACACTATTCAATTGTTGTTTAGCCTTTAAATAGTTTGTCTAACAAATAATTTTTCCATAACAATTTGTAGAGAATTTGTTAGGTAAGAATTAAGTGTATAACACACGTAAAGGATTAATGGGACTGCAGACTACTAGGTTGTATGAACATACGTACATATGTACTTAAATAGTAACCCAGTTATTCAAATAATCGAGGAAAGACAGAAATGTTATGGAAAGATATGGGCGTTTCCACGATAATGACTACCACGACCGAAAAACCAAAAACCCTTGAAACTTTTTTTCAAAATGATTTGAATAGGAGAAAACACTAAAATATTACTATGTGAAAGTATATTTTAATGGAAAAAATAGTAGTTTAAACTGACTATATTTAATTTTTTTAATTTAATTGGTATGTTTTAGGCTAAAATAGCGGCGAAAACTAAGCTCCCAATTAGCATGTAGTATGAAATGAATTTGACTCTGATTGTTTTTTTGCTATTATCAAAATAATTATTGAAACCGAATGTATATTTTCTATTATCGGCCCAAAAATATATAACATTTCGCTATCTTTTCATTAGAAATTCCAAATATTGAAAAATTTGACCTTTGACCTTCACGATTCAAAGTTTATCGTTTTCCGATTTTAGTTAAACTTTCAGAGCATATTTAAAATTATAAGGACTATAATATTATGAATAGGTTTTACTTAAAATTTATAACAGTAAGGAAATTGGGCTCATTCGCCTAAATATGGACAAAAAATTAGTTTTTCTTGAAAATCGCCAAATTTAAATCGCAGGTACGGAAAAACTGTAAGAGGCATTGACATAATTTTTTCATATTTTTATTCCCTATTTTGATCTCAATAAACCCCAATGTGATGATCGAAAAAATCTGAAATTTTTTTAAAAAAATTTTTAAAAATTTGAAAATGGAGACTTAAAATATGTCCGTAAAAAAATTTATTTTTTTACGGACATATTTTAAGTAAAAATGAGCTTTTATTTTAATTTTTCTCCAATTATCTTAATTTGTTTCCTTTTTTTGTTCAATTGGCCTGAAACACGTTAATGGTCTGGCGAATTTGTAATAACTTTAACATTTTTTAACCAAATTTTGTCATTTATATCTCATTACAACGATATACAGGGTCAATTCCAAATTGTTTTTTTTAATGTAATATTCATTAATATAAATAAATCTACATATTTCTAGAAAACAATGCAGAAAGTTAATGAGTTTCACCTATTTATTCCATATTAATGTAAAATTTTGCATATATCTGAACTTTGACCTCGATGCGCGACGCGTGACCTCGTTGCCCGATTTGGCTCAAATTTTCAGCACTTAACATTTAGGCATAGTGTCACAATATTCCACCCGGCACTCTTTGAAATCTAAAAAAAAAATCGGCTGTCAGTCTAATATATATAAAAGAGTAACGTTACTGATTGATTCATCATCGCACAGCCCAAACGACTGAAGCTAGATTTATGAAATTTTAACTGTGGGTTCCTCCCTCCCCAAAACAATCCGATAAGAAGGGATTTTTGGAAATTCGAACGTTTAGGGGGTAAAAAAGGGTAAAAACGGGTAAATTCGGCAACCTTATATATTCAAAACTAATAAAGATACAAAAAAAAACTTAAAATAGCATGTTACTCCATTTAAAAAAAATAAGCTCGAAATTTGAACCTTTTTTTTGGTACCAAATCGTATTCTTTACCTATCAAAAAATAAAAAATATAAGTTTAGTACTTTTTGGAAATTCGAACCCTTAAGGGATAAAAATTGTGTTTATTTTTGGTACTTTTTCATAAAATAAGTTTTTCTTTAATTTGACGATACAGAAATTTATTTGAATATAACTTTACCACCGCAAATAAAATCGGGAAAATACATTTTATTTGAAATTATTAAGACAATTTGGATAATTTTTTTTAACATTGGTTCCTGGATTCATACAAAAATTGTTAATTCGAACACGAGTGCCAAGGTTTATATTAGGCCAAATCCGGGTAAACAGTTTGGTACTTTTTTTAAAACCTATTTTGAGACATGTCTGTAGCATAAACAATTTTGCCAAAATGGAATATTTTTAAATTTCAAACTTGAGCGGTGTTCAAGGAGCAAAAGGATAACTGGTACTTTTCTCCTAATGGTACTTTTTTAATATTTTAAATTATTTCACTTATCGACATTAAAGTTAGCTGATATGTATCTGAGTGAAGTTAGTGTTAGGAATAGGGGATAATATTTAGGTACCAAAATGTGAGAACTGAACTATAGGACCTTTTTTATTCTTCTAATGGTATTTTTTGAATTTTCTATAACAATGGATTTAGAAACATGAAATTAAGCATATATGGTCCTAAGTGAGTGAGAATTTTAGGGGGACCTTTTCTTTATTCGAATGGTACTTTTTGTAATTTCTTCACCAATGAACATAGAAACATGAAATAAAGGTTATATGGACCCGAGTGAGTGGGAAACCACAAGTGTGGGCTATTTGGTACTTTTTCTATATTCTAATGGTACTTTTTTGAATTTTCTATAACAATGGACTTAGAAACATGAAATTAAGCATATATTGTCCTACGTGAGTGAAAATTCAAGGGCATGGTACTTTTTCTTTAATCTAATGTTATTTTTTTGAAATTTCTATAACAATGAACGTAGAAACATGAAATTAAGCATATATGAGTTAGAATTCTAGGGGTAGACTTTTTGGTACTTTTTCTTTATTCGAATGGTACTTTTTGTAATTTTCTGTAATAATGGTCATAGAAATATGATATTAGGAGTATATGGTCCCAAGTGAGTTAAAATTCAAGGCCATACTTCATGGTACTTTTTCTTTATTCACATGGGTACTTTTTTGAATTTTCTATAATAATGGACCTAGAGTTTCCAAAAAACGGAAGAATTTCAAAACCGATCGGTTTTGGTTTTGTGATAATTTATTAAATATTAAGTGTTATAGAATCAAAATTAGTTGATAATATAGGAAAGGCTATACAAATTTAAAATTCAAACTTGACGGGTTATGGTTTAGTGAATACGAATTCAAAAGTGATAATCAATGGTACTATTTCTTTATTACAATGGTACTTTTTGAAAATTTTATAATAATAAAATTTAAAATTAGGCACACATGATTCTGAATGAATTTGAATTCACAAAAGGTGACTTTAGTGGTAAGTTTATTTTGCATTTTCTATAATAATGGACACAGAAATATGAAATTAGGCATTTACAATTAGATTGACAAAGGGAGACTTAATAGTACTATTTCTTTCTTCTAATTGGGGTGGCTAAGCACACCGGGTCAGCTAGTTTATTATAAAATCATCCAAAGATTGTTTTTATTTAAATATGACGGTGGGAATAGGAAAAATATTTCGTTTAGTGTAAGAATTTAAAAGAAAACATAACGCCACTTACGATTCGAAATTTTTCGAATATTTCTACATGTAGGTACCTCAAAATGACTTCTTTTTTATGTCACGTACGATATACCCTTAGTTCGCTCGATATTTTGTACAACAATATTTCGAAGGAACTTTTTATTATTTTATCCTCTGAATGGAACCAAATTATTTTTCAGATACTCTTGTTTTTGCAAAATCTATTCCACTCTATAGGCATACAAATGTCGCGTACGATGATATGGAATTGCCCATATACAACTATCTGACCAATACTGAAATAAAATATACACAATTCGTTGAACTAGTATTCGAAGTATTCTTCAATTTCCTTAAACAATTTGCTGGGTTGTCTGTAATAAAATTCAAATATACAAAAACACCTTTATTACACACAAACACACACATTTAATAAGACAATTGAATTCAGTTGAATTAAACTAAACTAAACTGAATTAAATATAAATATTTCTACATACAACAATAAACTTTTACAAATATTTGGAACAGAAAAGTGAAAGTAATGAATGGTCGGAAGGATTTCATTACAATACTTCTTCTATTTGTAGTCATACCCTAATTGTTTTACTATGCAAATGCCATTTCGCATTTCCTTTGCTTTTAACCGCCCAGCTTTCAGCTCCTTGCTCTAGACTTAATACAAGACAAAATAAAAACCAACAAAATGTATTCAAAGTTTAAGGCCCACAAAGTAGAGGTACATACCAAGTCATACATACATTTTCACTCAGTTATTGTTTGTTAAATATTTGGCAATGATTTCTCATTCATATATTTTGCTGGTTCTTACTGCTTGAATCAAAGCCAATTTTTTGTTGGAAAAATTTTGCAAACAACTGAAATTCATGTTGAACAAAGAGACAATGAACAAAGAAAATTAAAAAAAAAACAACCAAGAAACAAGAAAAGCGAATTGAATAAACACATGCAAAAGGGACAACACAAGATTTGAAGAAATGTGGAACTATAATTTACATGGATTGAGTAAATTTTATGGGTTTTCTTTGTGATGATGATTGTACCCTACAGTGTAAATAAATATAAATTTTTATGCAGATGAGATCTGCTGTTATTTTGGCAAATTATAGGAATTTATTTCTGCAGTTAAACTAACATCTGCAACAATCTTAATCAGAGACAAAATGCAAACCTTTAATTACGTGGCTAATTTTACTAATTGCTTGAGTTTTATTTGGATGAATATAGATTTAAAGCACTGTGGAGACGTCTTATGTATTTTAACAGCTCGTGTCCCACTCGACCATAGATTATCAATGACAACTGTATGAATGGGAAGTTCTTTTCAGCAGAAAAACTTCGGTTCTGCAAAATCTTCTACTATATCCATAAAGTCTATATTTTTAAGAATATCACTTCCGATGCACAAAGTTACAGTTGTTCTTGTACCAAAAGTTGCCGCTAAGAACGAAAGTTCACAGTCAAAATGTTTAGAGAAACTATAACAGACTTAGTGAGAAACACGTATTTCAATTACTTTAAGATGGAGATTAAAGCCGTGGCTTCCAAATATTGTGTGTAAAGTGTAAAGTTATTTAGTGAACATTTAAGACAGCTGAAAAGCTTTAAACTTAGTCATTTATTATTTGACAGCATTCTTAAATTACAGGCTATGAATAAAAGGATATTGAAATATACTGGGAGCTTCCTTATAGCTGTGACTTCCAAAAACCCTGAAGCTGTTAAGTTAGGCAATATTACAGTCATTAAATAGAGTAAAGACGAGACATTAAGCGACTCGGTAATGGATCTTTCAAAATTTCAAATTTTTCCGAGCTATGCTGTAGTTGCAGTTTCAAAACATATCTTGCATAAATGGGATGGTGCTGTTACTTTAAGTAAATTTAATATTTCTTAAATCAATAAATGCTCAGCGAGTTGTTAGCTTTTCCCTAATTAATTTGCCACGTAAAAAACATAATGTAGACATGTTATATATTAATGGATAGAAGATTTTATCTACTTTCCAATAATGTATATAACTTATGACAATTAACAAATTCATGGAATACTTTTTTGAAAAATATGACAAAAAATGCTTTTTAATGAGTTTTGGCATAGATAAAAATTTTTAAAATTTAAATAAAATTTTTATTTATGAATATTTTGTAATGAAATTTTACACTTACATAGATTTTTTTATTGAAAATGGAAATTTGTAATCAGGAATCCAGCAATTCCCAAAAAAGTATTGAAAAATTCCAAATATTGGATTTTTTCGTTTTTTGGCTATAATATCCATACCAGGGGCGGGGTTATCGGAACCCTTTACAAAATAATTAAGAACTTACTGAGCCATCTAAAATAGGTTATTATAATTTGATATCGACTATGCGATTTGAGAATTTTTGCTCTAAAATTGAATTTTACATAAAAAATAGGCATTTTTGAATGGACGTGGTGTCAAAAATTTTTTGACACCATTTTTTTTTCATTTAAAATATTTGATGTAAAGTTAGCTTTTCAAAAAGTACAAATTCATTATACATCCTCTTGGAAATTTGTTAGATAACTTAAAAAGAATAAAAGTACTTTTTCCCCCAAAAATAGCGAAAAATCGCCTTTTTTTTATTTTTTAAATTCAAATGCATGTAACTTTGTACTCAAAAAAAGTGGAGAAAATCGGGAAATATTTGGAACCGCGGTCATCAAAAAAATGGAGAAGGGTGGGTAAAAATGTTGAAAATTTAATTTTCAAATGCGAATATCCCCTAAGTTATAAAAGATAGCTTCGACGAGGTTTTATGTAGAGCTCGATGAGAAGATTCTATATATGTAAGTTTTTTTTTTAAATCGGAACACAATCGAATAAATAGGATCATTTTTAAAATTGAACATACCCGAGGGTCCCCTGGTCCCGCTCGTGGGGGGTCATGAGGTCCAAATTCAAAACATAAACTCGACAACACTTCCTCTTTGCGCATTCAAATTGGACTAAGGGTTTAGAAGTTACAGATTTATTTCTTTTTTTTTTCTCATACCAATGCACTATAGTTCAAAGTATCACTTTTTCCGTGCGATATTCAAATTTCGAAGTGGTCATTATTCAATATTTTTTGTTGTCAACCTGTTACTAAACCTCCAATGCAATCAAATTCGCAATTGGTTTTTGTAAGATACAAAATACGGCTTGACAGCACGCCTTCAAAGTCAAAGTTTCGAAAAATTTTTAAAAATTTGTGAATAGTATCAATATTATATTGTAACTTTTAACCGTTAATTGTGGAGCGTGTGTGAATAATTCAAATAATGTTTAAAATGGAAAACAACGAGACTTGTAAGTACTTAATTTTTCTTTAATAAATATTTAGAAACTATTTCCCTTTATATTAAAAATTACAATTTTTAAACATAACCTTAAAGTAATTTCTTTTGATTACAAAACTTTAACTTTATAGAAGCTTTTAAAAAAATGTTAACGTTTGTTAAACTTGAAATAAAAAGAAATAAATATATTTAGATGTTGTGAATACATTTCACTTTATTTCATACTGCGTATTATTGCGCTTTCTGAGTAATTTAATTTTTTCTAGGTTACTGTGCTATACAAAAAATTTACTTTTTGAAATTTGGCTAAAAGAATGCCTAAAAAACACAACGTATGATGCTATTATTAAATATATTGTGAAGAAAATTAGTGCTCCTGTTATTCCTAAGGGTTGTAAGAAATTATTGGATGCAAAAGTCCGCCTTTTTGTCTACAATTACGTAAAAGTAAAATGTCAAAAATGCAGAAGAAAGGAAGATAATTTTCGAAATGGAAATACTATATGGCTTAATGGTGATACATACTATATGCTTTCAGATTTGTATCTTTGGTTACTAATGACATCCACAGTACACAAGGTATTAATACATTCGAAGCAGATGATAGAAAACACAGACGAAGAAAGAGGATCGTTTTAAAAATTGAACACCCGCTAGGTGCCCTACTATGGGGACCGCTGTCCGCACCTCTGGTGAGCCAATGCGGTCAAAATTTAAACTCGACAACACTTCTTCTTTACGCATGTCAAATTTCATTCAAATCGGATTTATTTCCTTCTTTTTTTTCTATACCACTGTGCGAAGTTTTATCTGATACTTCAATTAATATTTTGAATCAAATATGTTTACAAAATGAATTACTGATTCAACTAATTTGACTGAAAACTAATATGAAATAAATTTTTTCTAATCAAAAGCAATGAATTTACTTTATTTTTCTCCTGATGGGTTAATGGTCGACAAAGGGTTATTTTGTTCTTAAATTTGTTGAAAATGTATTTTTTTTTAGCTATGGTCCAATTTTGGTATCAAACAGTTGAATACTTTAATAGTTATTAATTTCGCACGGAAAAAGTGATACTTTGAACTATAGTGCACTGTGCAGTGTAAACATGTAAACGCAGATTTTCAGTTTAGATATTGGGTGTATAACACAAACATTCAGGATTTTTTGATATGTTTAGCTTTTATTTTGAAACATTTATACAATATATGAAAATTTATTCAAGGTTAGGTTCCATGGGTAGCCACTCTTCAAGCAGCTCACTTGGGTCCATTCAAAACTGATCCCATTGTGATATAAATTTATTCAAAGAATTGGCCATTATTAGCTATGACATTTTACCATCTGGCAACATATGGATTCCGAGCCGAAATAACTGCTCATCTTTTGTGGCCAAGAACAAATCAAGCCAATTTCGGATACCCTGTTGTGAAGTGAAGCATATCACAGAGAGAGCGATTTGCATCGTTCGAAACAAATAGTAGTCGGACGGGGCACGTTCTGGATTATAAAGCTGTTGAGGCAAAACTTCCAAATAACTTCATTTTAAATACGTTTGAAAAGGTATTTCAACATGTGGTCGAGAGCTGTTATGATAGAATATTACGATTTCATGTCTGGCCGCATATTCTGGGCGTTTTTCAACCAATGATCGCTTCAAACTATGAGATGGTCTGATCAGATTTCAGTCGATTCGGCTGGTTGGCTTCACGATCTCTTACACTTCGGGATATCGTAATGGATCAATTTTTCATCGCAAGTAGTGATTTGGTGCTTAAATAATTTTCTTTTATAGCGTTCAAGCTTCATTTCGGACATGCAAAATCGGCTTTCAAGGTCTCTTTGCTTCAATTCGTATGAAACTAAATTTCCCTGCTTTTGGATGAATCCTGCAGCTCGCAAAAATTTGGAAATTGCTGATAACGAAGCTAAAAATGATTTTGCAAGCTCTTGTTGAATTTGACAACTATTTTCATGGAGTAATGCCTCAAATTCTTAGTCGTCAAACTTTTTTGGCTGGCCTGGGTGATCTTTGTCAAAATCAGCACTTCTGAACCGCAAAACCATTTTTCGCACGTCGAAACCAATAGAACACATTCACCATAAACCTTGGTGTGCAATCGATGTGCTTCGACTTTTTTTTAAATTAAAGAAATAAAGCAAATCTTCCCGCAATGACGCTTTGTTGTTTACACTAAAATGTTCAAAAGGCGCCTTAGAACAAAAATGTTTGTAACAAAGTATAACAAGTAGTACAACTCTTTGACAGCAGTACCTAACTATAAGCATGTATTAGTGAAAAAGTACCTAACTCTATACATGTGTTAGTAACAAAATTACACATGTGTTGGTAACTTTTAAATTTTCTCTATAAAAATGTTTTAAATTTTAATTTGTATGAATTTTCGATACCAAAAATTGGAACTCTGTCCTATAATTTAAATTCTACAATAACAAAAAATTACATGTCAGAATATACTTTGGTTTGTAATGCAAATGAATCAAACTTCATTTTCTGGAAATGACAATGTCAGTTTTTTTTAAAAAAAAAAACAGGTAAGAGAGAGAATTTTAATTTGTATGAATTTTCGATACCAAAAATTGGAACTCTGTCCTATAATTTAAATTCTACAATAACAAAAAATTACATGTCAGAATATACTTTGGTTTGTAATGCAAATGAATCAAACTTCATTTTCTGGAAATGACAATGTCAGTTTTTTAAAAAAAAAACAGGTAAGAGAGCTATATTCGGCTGTTCCGAATCTTATATACCCTTCACCAAATTATACTTCAAAATAAAAATGTTAAATATTTTTTTAAGGTAAACAAAATTAATTTTTTTTCCAAAGTTCATTTTTTGGAAAACATTTTTTTAAGAATTGTTATTTTAATTTTGTTTTTTAAATTTTAAACATTTTTTTTTTAAATTTAAAAAAAAAATTTTTGGTGAAAAAAAAATTTGGGTTAAAAAATATTTTTTCCGATTTTGGCCCATTGTAGGTCCAACTTACTATGGTCTTATATACGTCGTTGCAAATATATATCAAAAATAGGTAAAAAATCGAGGTTGTCCTGGTTTTCTCATCATATCTCAGCCATTTGTGGACCGCTTTTTCTGATTTTAAATAGGAAACTTCTCGGAAGCATGTCTTACAGAATAATTGAAGATTTGGATCCCGAAGATATCTGGGGTCTTCAGAAAATTGATTTCAATAATCAGACAGACGGACTTGGCTTAATCGACTCCGCTATCTATAAGGATCCAGAATAAAAATTAAAATTATATTGTGGAAATTACAAACGGAATGACAAACTTATATATACCCTTCTCACGAAGGTGAAGGGTATAAAAAATGTATTAATCCGTTGTCTTCAATTGCACCAAAAACCGCACCTTTGTATTTATTTATTTCTGTTCCCAGTTCAAATCAATACCCATGGTGTCGTATACTTATTAGTAAATATTAAAAATATTGTTCATACGTCTTGAGCATGTTATGTATTTTTATTTGGTTTTGTTGCAAAATAAATCTTTGTTTGCCAGAGATGGTAATTGAAAATGTAAAATTATACTATTAAATTTAAAATTTAAATTTTTATGACACTAAACAAGATTTTTTTAGATTTTAATGATAATAATGTGTACAATTTTTTAAATTTTATTATGTTTCCGGACGATTAATTGTGACAACACAAAGAAAATGCCGTCAACATTTTAATACTGCAACAGCTCCCAGTGCTTAATCCCAGAAGCTTTATTACCTATTTTGAGAACCTGGGTTCAGTAGGTAATGAAACACGGAGAACTGTGGTTCGACCTGTTCCCCAAGGAGAAGCTGTGGGTGCTGTACGATAATGAGTCCACGCGAATCCATCTGAGTATACTCGTCGACGTGCTAATAAATTGGAAATCTCTAGATTATAGCTTTCTTACATCCGGTAGTTCTCTATGATCCTGACATAAGGTTCCAGCAAGATGTAGCTACAGCTCATACCCCGAGAGACACAGTGACGATTCTGCGATGACCGAATAACTTAAAAAAAACTGATTATGCTTGTTGCCCAGATTTGACGGCCTCTGATTTTTTTGTGAGGTTTCTTGAAGTGACGGGTTTACGTTAACAAATCATTCAGCTACTTAAACAGAATATTTACACAGAAATTGTACAATAATGGGGGTAATATGTAGAAATTAAAAACATGAATATCTTATCCTGAACCGCATTGGTTAATTCCAAATAATAGTTGTAAAAATTAACGCTGCAATTAGTGTAGGGCACTTATAACAATCCATTATAATCTGCCAAAACTGAAACAATTTTCCTGATTAAGGAACCATCAGAAGTCAACGATTTTTAGTGCAAAAAATTTTAATGAAAATTTATGGCAAAATATTAAAAATAATGAATAAATTTTGTAAGTAAACTGAGCTCTTTAGTTCTGTTGTTGTTATTTGGCAAACAAACAAACAACTACAACAGAAAGAAACAAACAAAAATAAAAAGTTTATTAAAAACACATCAACATCATCAACAGTTCTTCTTTTTTTATTATTTCTTTCATTTTTATATTCTTCATCGCATTGAGTTGTTGTCTTTTGTTATTACGATTATTTTTCGGTTGTTGTAATAAAAGTAAAAGGTTTTGTTTTTTTTTTCCTTTTGTGCAGCAGTTCAGTTGATAGTTATATAAAAATAAACGGAACAAAAACTCAGTAAAACTAAAAACAATGTTGAGATTGTGTGTTTGATTCTTATTTTTTTTCGAAATTCACCTCAAATGTACAAAATGACAACCTTGAACTATTTAAATATGGATTGTGTGAGTGTATGGATTTGTGTGAACGTGTGTGTGTGTTTGGTTTTATACATATGCAGAGAATTTTGCCATCATGTTAGGAAAAGCTCTGCCAGTCAGCCAGCCAGCTTACATTTGTTGTTTTCAATTTATGCTTTTTTGAACACAATGATTTTCTCTCATGTATTTTTCATAGTAATTGGAAATTTTCATTTTCTTGTATGTTATAAAAAAGATATTAGAAAAAAATGTGGGAAAATAAATCCTTTGAAGAATTTAATTTACTTAGTAGGTAAATATTAAGCCACATAGGTATGTATTTTGGTATGTATTTAGGCTGGCATTTATTTTGTACATTTTGGATTTTCGATGCTCCCAAAAACTAAAATTGTTCTGCGCCATCTAAAAATCAAATGCTGAAAATTTAAGCAAAATTGGCTAACGTTTAGAGATATCACATTTTACTTGATGGTTTGAAAAATTTAATTCGTTACTCAATTTTGAAAATTAGGTTTGAGTAAAAAATTATAAAACGCAAAGCACTGATCCTCGAAAAAATTCCTGATTTGTATAGCCCTATATCATACTGAAACACATGCAAAGTGTTTTCTATCACATGGTAAATAAAGTCACAATTGGCACCTTTTTAAAAATACTCAATTGTTGGAACATAGTTTCCCAAAGAAACAATCTGAAATTGAATACACTGTCCAACACCATTTTTGGAACATAATAGCGACCATATCGAGCCCTTAGCGCCAAATTATCGTAAGAGACATTTTCTAATTTTTTTTTTATTGCAAAAATTTAAATTTTATGGACCGACTGATGTTTTAGCGTTCTCAGAATATCAAAATTGTTAATAACATAAAAATTATAGCGGGTAAGATTTTATCGTAAGTCAATGTTTACATTTTACAGAAAACGAATTTTATATTAAGCGACAAACAGTGATATCAAAAAAAAGAGGGAAATAAATCTGTAACTTCCAAATGGTTAGATTGTTTTGAATGAAATTTCACATGCGCAAAGAAAAAGTGTTGTCGAGATTAAGTTTTGAACCTTGACGTCATGGGCCCACCGGGGGCGCGACCAAGGGTCCTCAAAGTAGGACACCTCGGGCATGTTATATTTTTAAAACGATCCAATTTATTCATTTGTGTTCCGATTTCAAAACAATTAAACACATATAATCTTCTCATCGAGCACTATTAAAAACCTTGTCCTAGCTGTCAAATATCTCTTATAGCTCGGGAGATATTCGCATTTGAAAATTAAATTTTCAAAATTTTTACCCACCGCACTCCAGTTTTTTGATAACAGCGGGTCCAAATATTTTCCGATTTTCTCCAATTTTCGTTTGTTAGAGTAACAACACATTTGTGTGTTAAATAGAAAAAGAATTGTTTAAAAACAAAGATTAAGTCTAAAGTTATAAGCATTCGAATTTAAAAAATTTTAAAAAGACGATTTTTCGCTAATTTTCTGGGAAAAAAGTACTTTTTTCTTTTTAAGTTATCTCAAAAAATTTCTAAAAACGATGTACTAGAAATATATACTTTCTGAAAGCTAAGTTTTTATAAAATATTTTAAATGAAAAAAAAATTAAAAAATTGTTGTTACCGAGGGGACCAGGACCATTCAAAAAACTCTTATTTTTTATGTAAAATTAAACTTTAGGGTAAAAATTCTTAAATCGCATATACGATATCAAAATATAGTAACCAATTTTAGGTGGCCTAATATGTTTCTAATTATTTTTTGTAAAGGGTTCCGATAACCCCGACCTTGGTATGGATATTATAGCCAAAAAACTAAAAATTCCCATTTTTGGATTTTTTCAACACTTTTTTGGGAATTGCAGGATTGTTGATAATAAATTTCAAAATTCGTTTTTATTTTTCCATTTTAAATAGAAAAATCTACATATCTGTGAAATTTCATTGAAAACTATTCATAAATAAAAATTTTATTTCAATTCGAAAAATTTGTATCTATGCAAAAATTCAATAAAAAACATTTTTTGTCATAGTTTTCAATAAAGTATTCCATGAATTTTTAATTGTCAAAAGTTATAAATATTTTTGAGAAATAAGCAAATAGCTTGAACGAAATTATATTATATCGCATCATAACATTTTTAATTCTCTGTACAAGTTTCAAAATAATCAAAAAACCCTTCTCCTGTAAAATTTGTGTTTTGTCGCTTACGATAATTTGGCGCTAAGGGCTCGATATAGTTCAGAAAGGTCATGCTGGACTATAAAATAAACTTATAGTCCAGCTGGTCTGAGTTTTTTTTTTATACAGTGCACGGTGGTAAATTCCGGCCAAAAATGTTTTTTTTTGTTTTTTTAATTTTTATAAAATTTTGGTGGTAAATTTTTCTTAACACTTCAGAATATACAGTATCATAATTATTTTCGCTATAAAGTAACTACATGGTTATTTATAGAGCTGTAAATTCAAAGGTTTTTTCTTGTCATTTTAATATTAGAAAAATGTGATTTTTTTACTTTTGAATTGAAGTA
Organism: Calliphora vicina; assembly: GCF_958450345.1. Taxonomy (NCBI): domain Eukaryota; kingdom Metazoa; phylum Arthropoda; class Insecta; order Diptera; family Calliphoridae; genus Calliphora; species Calliphora vicina. The sequence goes on along the minus strand of NC_088781.1, from coordinate 55,727,873 downwards.
GCCTGTGCTTTTTTCTTTAAAGTTTTTTTGCAAATTAGCATATACTTTTATAACACAGTTAGCAGTTAACCATTCTACGTAGTTATTAAGGAGTTTTTGCGTCTTATTTTTATATAAAAGTGAAATGATTTGGAAGTAGTTTAAAATCTTTAGGAGCTAAATTAAAAAAAAGTTTGAAAGGCCAGAACAAATTAAAAGGGGCTATTAGAGGTTAAGTGTAAATTACATCTAATACTGTAAAGTATAAAGAGTAAGCACTATAAATTTCAGCTGCAATTATCTGCCATTCTAATAACCAAAACGATTTCAGTGCCTACATATTTTACACATTTTTTTTTGTATTTTTTTGGTCAATTTCAAAAATGATGTAAGTTTGAGAGTTATTTACGTCTATGCTGAATTGGCCAAACCTTGTATTTGTATGCCGAAATTTATTCAATGGATCATTTATGTTATTTTTAATTATAAACCTAATTCAAGCCGTTTACAAAAATTACATACTTTTATAACGTCAATGTTTATTTGGCGATGGATCAAGTGTGTATTTCTTAAATGTTCACCAAATTTAAAATTTTACATGAATAACCTAACTTTTTCGATAATTTCAAAACGTCCACGTTTGTTTGGCCAAACCCTGTATATGTATTCTGAAATTTGTAAAACTATTTTTTCAATCACTTATGATATTCTTCATTTTTGTACTAAATTTCAGGCATTTACATGAATAACCTAATTTTGTCGATGCTTTTAAAACGTCCATGATTGTTTGGCCAAATCCTGAATATGTAATCCGAAATTTGAATGACCAATTTTTTTTCGATCACATATTTTATTCTTTATTTTTTGATTAAATTTCAACCACTTACATGCATTTTTTTTGATACTTTTAGAACGTCCATGCTTATTTGGCCAAACCCTGTATTTGAACATCGAAGTATTTATGGATCGATCGGTTATGTTATTCTTAATACAAATACCAAATTTCAAACATTTTGATAAAGAAATAAAGAAGTTATGGATTTTTGGCCTAAAATTTTCCTGCAAAAAGTTTCGTGGAATAATTTAATCCTGAAAGGATTAAAGGACGAAAGGATTTTTTAATTTTCTCGAAAATGGGTCAAATTGACCCCTAAAGAGAGGAGCTAGAGGGTTAAGATCTTCCACAAAAATTATGCTCATAAAATTCAACGATATAACTATGACAATAAAAATTCTCTCAGACATTAACTTTCAAGATACATGGACAATAAGTTTATTCTACAAAAATGATCTACCCAGAATTATAGGGTCGCTATTCTGTTCCAATCAAAAAGTCTCAATTTCTCGATCAGTATTATTATAAGACAATTATAAATGTTCAAGTAATTTGTCTGGAGAATGGGAACAAATGTTGCCCGATTTTCGCCATACTTTACAATATAATTTCAGAGTACTTAGAACTAATTTGTGTAAAGCTTACGACTGCTCAAATAGTTTTCCGGGGGGATATTTGTATGGGGGCTAGGTGAAAGCATGGACCGATATTGTTCATTTTCAATACCAAACAAACCTTATCAACACAGAGTACATGAAAGCAGTTATCTGCTTTCGTTTGGGATCTATCAAAAGATGGACGGATATAGCTAGATCGTCTTTGAATCTTATGAGGACCCAGGAGGGAGATCGAAAAAACCTTAACACACGTTTTTCCCTAAAACTTTTAACCCAAGTATTATTTTTTTTAATGTCAATTATATTCTTTTGTTGTTAATCTGATTAAAATGATTGACGAGAAAAAAGTGCGTACTAATACAATCAAAAATTTTCAACAAAACCCAACTTGGTCCTACAAAAAGTTGGCCATCATAGGTCTGCCGTCAAACTGATTCCAATGTTATTAAACAGTATCGGGAGAACTTGTCCGTTAATACAAAAACTTGTTCATGTAGAACTAATGATTCACATGATGTTTCTAAAGCCATTAAATAGAAAAGACCTCCTAACACATCCGGTTAGCTCAGTACTCGGACTATTTGGTACGAAAAGGCTCAAAAATTCTGCTAAAAATTTAGAGGCCAACGGCAGAGCACGAAAATTGAAGCCAATTTTTATAAACGAATATACCTGCTGCATAATGGATGACGAAACTTATGTTATGAAAATTTTTTCGCATTTTCCAAGTCAATATTTTTATGCTGCTGATGCTTGAGGGAATGTTGTAGAAAAGTTTAGGACCCAAAAACAGAAAATTTTCCCAAAAATTCAAATTCAATAAACCATCCATTTTTCTGATGAATAAAATAAAAATATTTAAGTTAACAGTTACTTTACAATATAACGGAAGCAATACATTCATTGCCCCCATGTTGTATGAACAACATTTTTATTATTTACCAACAAGTATACGTCACCATGGGGGTATTGATTTGATTTAAGAAATATACAAGAGAACTATATTCGGCTGTGACGAATCTTATATACCCTTCACCAAATTATACTTCAAAATAAAAATTTTAAATATTTTTATTTTTTTTCCAAATTGATTTTTTTTAATTTTTTGTAAAAAAAAATTTTTCGAATTGTTTTTAAATTTTTTTTAATATCACTATACAACACCAAACTAAATTACGAGGTCCGACCAATAAATTTTGATAGAGGAGGCAAAAAAAAAGACACGTGTATCGGCGTTTTGAAAGTTTACATCTGAATTTCATTTGAGGGTGGGTTAAAGTTTCCCAACTCTGGCACATTCTTATTGTTAATCGTCATAAGAAACCATGTGATCCTTACATTTTAGGTATAAAATGTGTTTAGCAAAGTTATGTAAAATGTTACGGAGAATATTTTTGTAGAATATATTAACCCTCTAGATCCTCAAGACATGGGTCTTTTTTGGCCTTCTTTTAAAAATGTTCAAAAACACACCATTACAATAGGGATTTAAGGGGTTAAAATGTTCCGCAAAAATATTATCCGTAAAATTTTACTATAAGTCCCTTAATACACCAAAACGGAAAATTCAACCAGAAAGTCAGAAATAAGACATAACAAAAGAGAGCAGAGGCTTAACTTCGCATTTATTAAGAATTTTATTTTAAAGAACATTTTAGGTATAAAATGTATTCAGCAAAATGTTACGGAGAACATTTTTGTGGAATATGTTAACCCTCTAACTCCTCAAGGCATGGGTATTTTTTGTCCTTATTTTAAAAAAGAGCAACAATGTCCATTAAAACAGGGATGTAAGGTGTTAAAATGTTCCGCAAAAATATTATCCGTGAATTTTTACTATAATTATAGCTAAAATATGCTGGACATCGTATAGTAATGAAGTGGAATTGCCTAGAGCTAACAAAAATATAATTAATGAAGACTTCCTATCCAAATTCTTAATAAATACGAAATTAACCCTAAGCTCTCTTTTGTTGTGACTTATTTCTGACTTTCTGGTTGAATTTTCCATTTTGGTGTATTTAGGGACTTATAGTAAAATTTCACGGATAATATTTTTGCGGAACATTTTAACCCCTAAATCCCTGTTTTAATGATGTTTGTTGCTATTTTTTAAAAGAAGGACAAAAAAGACCCATGCCTTGGGGATTTAGAGGGTTAACGTATTATACAAAAATGGTCTTCGTAACATTTTAAATAAATTAGCTGAATACATTTTATACCTAAAATGTTCTTTAAAATAAAATTCTTAATAAATGCGAAATTAACCCTATTCTCTCTTTTGTTATGTCTTATTTCTGACTTTCTGGTTGAATTTTCCGTTTTTATGTATTCAGCGACTTATAGTAAAATTTCACGTATAATTTTTTTGCAGATGGTGTTTGTTGCTATTTCTTAAAATAAGGACAAAAAAGATATAATATATTCTACAAAAACATTCTCCGTAACATTTTACATAACTTTGCTGAACACATTTTATACCTAAAATTTAAGGATCACATGGTTTCTTATGCCGATTAACAATAAGAATGCGCCAGAGTTGGGAAACTTTAACTCTCCCTCAAATGAAATTCAGATGTAAACTTTCAAAACGCCGATACACGTGTCTTTTTTTTTGTCGCATCTATCAAAATTTGTTGGTCGGACCTTGTAATTTTGGAAAAAATTTGATTTTGTTGTATAGTGAATTTAGCGAAAAAAAAACTTTTGGTGAAAAAAAAATTCGAGTTAAAACAGACAGACAGACAGACAGGCAGACATGGCTTAATCGACTCCGCTATCTATAAGGATACAGAATGTATATACTTTATAGAGTCGGAAAATTATATTGTGGAAATTACAAACGGAATGACAAACCCTTCTCACGAAGGTAAAGGGTATAACAAAGGTGCGGTTGTCTTGCAATTTTAGCAAATATATTAAAGCATAGTCAAATCAAATGCAGTTTGATGCATTACAAAATAACATTAGAAAAATATTTGTCCTAGAACAACGTCTTATTTATTTTTATTATTTTCAACAAAATGATTTCGAATATCTCTATTTGGTAGGAGTTAACAAAAAGAGCTATATATTTTTTATTTATAAAAATAAACACAAATTGCGAAGCGTTTTGTTCGTCTACAGATGCACCCATAGTCTATGGCTAAAATCGAACCCGCAACCCCTAGATTGAAAGTCCAGCACACTCTCGTCTAGTCTATCGGGGCACACATACATACATACATATAAGTAAATTATGTCGCAAAATCGAGTGTTGCGGAAACTCACTGCAAATCTGCGTCTATATGTTTACATTGTCCTGTGTCAACTGAAGTATAATGATCATGCATAGCAAAGAGATTTCGTTGAAGTAGATGTACATTTTTAGAGCAAAATGATCCTAGTTAAGAGATGAAAAACATTTTTGACTTGATGGCTTTGTTGTTTGCTGTGGCTTCTGGGCTGGAGGCATCATTGGAGCATACTTCTTCTAAAATTAAACTGTTCAAGAATTGACTGGATATCGCGAATATGTGGTTTATTCAAAATCAAAGATTTTAATATATTGGTAATGCCTCGATAATTCTTGCAGTATTTTATAATGCCGTACAATTAGAATTTTTTAATTTTACAATTTTTCTAAGCGATATTAACCTAATTTGGAAATAATAAATTGTCAATAGCTGCCTTGTGAAATATTACTTTAATGGAATTTAATAATAGCTGATAAAACAAAATGTTATTATATTGTAAATATAAACAACTAAACATGTTTTTTTTCCACTTACCCGATGATGAAGACTGCGAATGCCGCATAGTCGTTGCCATTGCAATCGAATTGATTTCAGATTCAGGTGACCACATGATTAGTTTCGTTGTATGTTATAAATTTTCCTTTGAAATTGATTTATTTTATATTTTTTATGTATCTACTATCACTCTTTTAACGTTGAGTGTGTATTTTCGTTTTCACTTAATTTTTTTAGAAACTTTTTATGTTAAAAAACTAATTCTAACAATAACATTTTGCAGGATTTTCATTTTGTTTTCTTTATATATTTTATATTTTTAGTATAAACTTTTGCTAACACTTTAAGAAAAAACCAAGTAACAGTAAAGTTTTATTTGCCTACTTAAATATTTATGGTGTTGTTAGTTAAAAAAAAAGAAATTAAATTTTAAAGTAGTACTGTGATTATCTTCAATGGTAGGAAAAGTTAAGAAAAATGTAGAACTCGAAATGTGAGAAAACCAAACCAAAACTTTTTAGATAAAATCAAACAAATGTTTTTAGATAAATACATATTTTTCAATGAATTTCTATGTTAAGTTTTAATTAAATTTTTATTTATGAATAGTTTTTAATAAAATGTTACACTTATGTAGATTTTTCTATTGAAAATTCAAAACTAAAAACAAATTTTGTAATTTTTAATCAGGAATTTTTTTTAGTTTTTCAACTGTAATATCGAAAGGGGTTAATGGAACCCTTTCCAAAGTGATTAAGAAAGAACATATTGGACCATCTAAAATAAGTTACCTTATTATGATATCGATTATGAGATTTAAGAATTTTTGCACTAAATTTGAATTTTACATAAACATAAATTTTAAAGAAACGTTTTTTATATGAAACTATTCCTCTCGGTATTACAATTCCAATTTTTATACCCTCCACCACCATAAGTGGTGAATGAGGGTATATGTATATAAGTTTGTCATTCCGTGTGTAACATTGAGAAATATTCATCTGAGACCCAACAAAGTATATATATGTATATTATTGATCCTTATGAAATTCTAAGACGATTGAGCCATGTCCGTCTGTCTGTCTGTCTGTGTAAAACACGCTTACGTCCAAAATAGGCAAACAAAGTTGGTAGACTTGTAAAAAAATGTTTATTGTTCTCCTAAGCAGTTTGGTATTGGAAATCAGCAAAATCGGTTCAGTGGAACCAGAGTTATGAACCAAAATGTGAGACTACCTAAAAAAAAACTTGATAATTTTAACATAGTTTTCGTTATTTGTGCAAATATATTGCAGATAATACCATAAAATTGTACACACGTTATTTTTATGTTAAAGGGACTAACTCTGGCGAAAATTATAAGAATCGGTCCATGATTTCTCCTAGCCTCCATACAAATTTCTTCCCGAAATATGGTTATATGGTCTGTAAATGCCTACAAAATTGCAGTATCCACACAACATTCAGGCAAAATAAGTTTCGTGCTTAAAAAAATTACAACTCCAAATTTTTTGTGGATCGGCCCATATTTGACCATCGCCCCCATATAAAGTTCATTTCCGAAAATCACTTAAATAAGCATAAATATCTTATAAATATCGCTATTAAGTTGAAATTTGACATAAATAGTCCCCATATATACCAAAATCGCTGTACCTAATTCTATGAAGATCGGCCGATAATTGGTTATAGCTCCCATATAAGGACCACTTCCAAAAAACACATTAACCTACATAAATATCTAAAAACATATCAATATCAAAACAAAATTTTACATAGATCCATAGTTTATACTTAGAAATCATACTACAGGATTTTGTGAATATCGGTCCATATTTGACCATAGCTCCCATATAAGGTCCACTTCCGAAAATCAGTTAAGTACTCATAAATCTCTTATAAATATCTTTATCATGCTAAAATTCGACAAAAATAATACTCATATACATAGAAATCACTGTACTAAATTGTATGCAGATTGGCCGATAATTGGTCATAGCTCCCCTATAAGGGCCATTTCCGAAAAAGATATTAACCTTAAAAAATATTTAAAACATATCGATATCAAAATGAAATAACGCACAGATCAGTAATTTGTATCCAGTAATCATACTTCTGAATTTTTTGAATATCGGTCCGTATTTAACCGTAGCTACCATATAAGGTCCACTCCCGAAAATCACTAAAATCCTCATAAATTTGTTACCTGATAACTATAAATCAGGTTGAAATTCGAAACAAATTTTTTTAATATATACAAAAATCGATGTACCAAACTTTATGATGGTAGGCCCATTATTGGTCATATCCTCCATATAAGAACCACTTTAGGAAAACACATTAACCTGCACAAATATCCTAAAAAATCTGTACTGAAACAAAATTTTACACCGATCAGTAATTTGTATCCAAGAATCGAGCTACAAGATTTTTTAAATATTGGTCCATAATTCGGCATAGCTCCCATATAAGGTCCACTTTTGTTAATAGCGTTGTTTATATGAAATTCTATAAAAATAGCCTTCAAATACTTAGGACCATAATAGGTCATAGCTTCCATATATTGAACCAAAATAGCACACAGATCAGTAATTTGTATTCAAGAATCATAATACTGAATTTTGTGAATATCGGTACATAATTGGCCACAGCACCCATATAAGCATAAGCGTAGCTAGACTATTATTCTGGGGTGGGCAAGTGTCCTTCCAAATAGTAAAAATAAACAATTTTTTTTATAAAAAAAATAATCTTTTATTAAAACAAAACTAAAATATCACAAGAATTCAGTTTGCTAACATAACTACTTCATTTTTAATATTTAAAACTGCTAATTTATTTTATAAAATATTTTTATATATTTAACTTCCAATAATCAACTGAAGGAATAGAATACGGCACACAGTGCTTTGTTCAATGGACAAAAATCAAAAACAAGATCATGTCTTTGATGTTAATGAAACTTATATTTTTCGATAGACAACTAAATAACTCATTCGTATAAAAAAGACTTATTTATAAATATCTCTTATTGTCGCCACTAGAGGTCGCTAAAGTTAGTACATTTTCAACATAAATTTTATAGAGAAAAATATATTTGTTTTAAGTTTAACTAAAATTATTGTTAAAAGTTCGTTTTAAAAGATATAAACTCGCGATTGGCTGCAAATGAAAGAATATGAATGTGGAATTATGGAAAATTACTGTCTTTGTCAAAAAAAGGTTTAACAGTTTAATCTGCGCAATTTTTAATAATTAAAATTTTTTTTATTGTAAGCCTGAAATTCTAAAACTTTGTTGGAATATTAGTAAAATACGTGTTAATCTATTTTGATTATGTTTTACTATAGAATAGCCATAAGTATTATCTATAAGAAAATGTAATCATTAGTTGTCCTTTCGTATGAAAACTATTAAAATTTTGTTTTTGTTTAAATATATAAATTACCATTTCGTAAATTTTCAATTTGATGGTTTGGGGAAAGAGCTCCAGATTTTCGGTTTTTTATAAAATAATACCGTTTTTTCTTTTAAATAACTAAGAAATATTGCGTTATTTAATAAAAGTAGTTTAATGGCATAAAGTGTATTAATATTTCTTTATTTGGTTCTTGATATTGTATGTTTTTTTGCTGAAATCAAAAAAAAAATCCAAAGTTTGATTTAATTTTGAAAAAAAACATGTTAATTAATTTTAATTTTTCTTTAATTTTATCTAATGCTTATCTCTTATTTATTATAATGTGAAATCATTATTTGTCCGTTTTGACCAGAACTTTAAAAAAAAATTGTTTTTGATGGCACCCATAAATAATACATTTTTACCGTAAATGTAAGTAACTCAATAATTGAATATAACCTACATATCCTCAGATTGAGATATTAATATGAGCTTCTGCTGATATTAGGAACACTTAAAGTATAATCCATTATCCAGATTCTAATATTACAGCTGAACCATAAGGCTATCAACATTTGAAAATGTCCGTCCATCCGTCCTTCCGAATTTAGAAAATATATACAATATTTCAGTATTTTTTTAAAAAAAGGATATATGGCAGTTATGTAAATCCTTGCTAGAATTGAAATGTTAATAACTAAATTAATCTGATATTATAAGAGAACAATAATTTCTGAAAATATAATTTTATTCAGGTTTATAGGTTTTTTAAGAAAAAGGATATATGGCAGCCACCCGAATCCTTGCTGCGATTTTCACAAACAATAATAACTTTATTAAAATGATTATAACCAAATTGGTTCCAAAAATAAGAAACGATTTTTACGAATTTTTTAAAAAAAATTTAGATGTTATACAGGATATTGAAATCTTGATGTCTTGGAATTATGAATATCCTTCCGATAAAATTTTCATAACTTTGCATCTAATATTATAAGAGAACAATAATTTCTGAAAATTAATAATTTTATACAGGTTTATAGGTTTTTTAAGGAAAAGGATGTATGGCAGCCACCCGAATCCGTGCTGCGATTGTAATAAAAATTTTCACAAACAACAATAACTTTATTAAAATGACTATAACCAAAATTTAAAATGTTAGGAGTATAACTGTGAATTTTATTCAAAATTATATGTTCAGGATATATGGGAGGTACCCGTGTCCTTTGACGGATTTTTTCAAAAATTATATTCTTTCTTAATCTTACCAAAAGGTAATATTCCACTAATTTTTATTCGTCTGCAATAACTCCTTCTATTTTTGTCCATTGCCAATATGAAAACAAAGCACTGTGCGGCAAATCCTGATTTTAGCTTTTAGCTAATGTTGATCTATATAAAAATCTTCAAGAACACTTTTAATTACAGCGTAATTTTTAATTACTGACTTACAATTTTCATATCTACAACTCCATCTAGTTGTGCAAAGGCTTTTTATTTTATACTGTTTAATTTGAAGAGCTTGGCTTAGGCTTTTTAAATCATTATTATTTTCTGGTTTCGAAAAGTGAATGCATAAAGTCTCTATGCTAAGAATGTTTACGCTGATGATATGTGTGAAAACGAATCCACAATAACTAAGTTTAGCCTGTCGGATAAACAATGAACCAAAATGGCTTGCGGATTTGACTCCTTTATTTTAGCTTGTAAAAACCAAACATTACATGTGCTCCGTTGTACGATTGTCATTGGAATATTTTTTAACTTTTTGAGTTCCAAAAACCCCATGATTAATGTTCTAGGGCACAGGAATCTCATAACGGAACAAACTACAAATCCAAAAAAATCTTTCTGCAACTTTCCAAATTTTTATCTGGGGTGGGCAGATGCGAGTCTGGGGTGGTTTTGCCCACCCTAGCACCCCCTATCTACGCCAAGGCATATAAGTCCATAAAAATCACTTTAAAATATTTTATGACAATCAAATCATAATAGGTCATAGCTCCCATATAAGTCCCACAACCAAATATTTTGAAATTTGACCAAATATATTTGTATACACTTTTTTATACTCAGTTTCTTCACTTGAGGTTAAAAGGGAAAAATGTTGATCCAAACATATTAACTAATTATTATGTATATAAATTATTAAACTTCATAAGTTCAAATAGGAATTTAAATTATAAATTTCTGAATTAAATACAATTTTTTGTATATTTGAAATAAAATATCTTCTGCGTAAACTAGTCTTTCTAACAATCATATTTAGGTGGAGGGTATTTAAGATTCGGCACGGCCGAATATAGTACTCTTACTTGTTTTTTTTTCATTTAAAATATTTTTTGTGAAGTTAGCTTTTCAAAAAGTATAAATTACTAATACATCTTCTTAGAAACTTTTTAGATAACTTAAAAAGAAAATAATACTTTTTTTCTAAAATACCGAAAAATCGTATTTTTTTTCATTTTTTTTTTTAATTAAAATGGAAATAACTTTGAAGTCGGTCATGATTTCGAAACAATTCTTTTTCTGTTTGTCAAATACATTTCTTGTTAGTACAATAAAAGAAAAATGGAGAAAATCGGGAAATATTTGGATCCGCTGTTATAAAAAAAACTGGATTAGGGTGGGTAAAAAATTTGAAAATTTAATTTTCAAATGCCAATATCTCCTAAGTTATAAGAGGTAATTGAAAGCTACGACGAGGTTTTTTGTAGTGGAGATTGTATTTATTGTAGAGGAGATTGTATTTATGTAGTTTCTTGAAATCGGAACACAAACGAAGAAAAATTATCATACCCAAGGTGTCCTACTTTTGTGGCCCTGGCCGCACCTCTGGTGCATCCGTGAATTCCAAATTCAAAACTTAAACTCGACTACACTTCCTCTATATGCAAGTCAAATGTCATTCAAATCGGACTAAGCCTTTAGAAGTTACCAAGGTTTTGTAGCCAATAAAGTCATGGCAACCATTTCAAGAGGTTTATAAAAACAATGGCAAATATTATATAAACTTATTGGGTAGTTTTAATGAGAATTAGAAAAAACAACTGCATTTGATCAAGAAAAAAAGCTTTTTTTCATCAGCACAATGCAAGGGTGCACACTTGTGAAGTTTCCGCGGAAAAAGTCCATGAATTATGCTACGAATTGCTTCCTAATCCACCCTATTCTCCGGATTTAGCCCCTAGTGACTATTTCTTGTTTCCAAACCTGAAGAAATGGCTCGGCGAAAAGAGATTTGACTTCAACGATGAAATCATCTCACAAATTAATATCTATTTTGATGGCCTCAACAAATCTTATTTTTTGTAATGAATAAAACAAATTGGAGAAACGTTGGACAATGTGCATAGAGCTCAAAGACGACTATGTTGAACAATAACATGATTTTTTTGTCCAGAAACCTGTGTTTTATTGAAAAAGTCACGGATTTATTGGCTCGCCCTCGTAAATCGATAATTTTAAGAGATAAATAACACACGCAACCATGTTTTTTATAAAAAATCGTTGCTTTTAAAGGATCACAATAAATTTTCAAAAGTTTAAAATGAATTTTGCATGGCTGATGTGCCCTACTTTGAGAGCACACGTCGCACAGTGTGGCAAATTTAAAAATAGCGGCCAAAACTCTATAACTTTTGACACAGGCGGAATTTTTTAATGCAGTTTTTTTTTTGTTTGATAGGACTTGTTTGCCCTTATTTTGGTATATTTATTAGGTATTAGGTTGTTGCGAAATGTAGTTATGATGTCTAGAAAAGTGATAGCTATTTTCTGAAGAATTATTAGCCATAATTTGTTTTAATTATAAACAAAAACTGTGGCTCAAGGAGTTAAATATAATCGAAAAATCTTCCGTTTGTAATTTCCATATTTTTTATTACAATATATATTCTAGATTGTTATAGTTAGCGTATTCGATATAGCCATGTCCGTCTGTCTGTTGAAATCAACTTTCCGAAGCCCTCAATTAACTTATCGGTTCAGATGCTATTTAAAATCGCAATCGGTCCATATATAACTGAGATATAAAGAAAAAAACACAAATGAGGCTATCAGCGCAAAAGTGGTGTAACCCCAAACTACTTACTTAGGATTAGGGATAACTTACACCACTTTTGCTTTTAAATACCAAAAGGTGGCTTACTCTACTTTATATTGATAGTTGGTAATGTAAGGAATGTATATAATACCAACCAACAAAAATTGTGGGTTATACCACTTTTGCACTGATGGCCTCAAATGTAAACAACGAAAAATGTTTTTTTTCGCCAGAAATTATTTTCAATATTTAATTAGTACAGGCGAATATAGATAGCACTCTTACATGTTATTAAAACAATTTGGTTGGCAAACCTTTAAACATTTATCTTCAAATCGTTATAAAATATTAAGAAGCTGGTTTCGTTTCGTTTACAAATATTTAAGAGTGTGAATCTAACATTCACAGTATTTGCTCACAAACTTGTACGTGAATAAAGGAAACACGTGTAAGACATTTACACTGCTAAAAATATATATGAGGGAAAAGTGTATGTATGTATCCCCCATGTAAATATCTAGTATAGGAAGGTCATACAGAGAGTGTTGGTTTATATAAATCTCAGCTTGTTTAATAATTTTTTTTTTTTTTTTTTTGAAATTCGTATAGATGTTCGGATTTATTTATCGTCTTTGCCTTTTATTTAAAAAGCACTTGAAAAATCTTTGGTTTTTTATAAGTTTTTTTCAAGCACTTTCTAGATGACCCTAGTAGATAAGTAGTATTTCAATTATACACATACATCGTTTGCCTAAATGATGCTGAACTTGGTAAAGGAACGTTTTTCAAACTGAACATCATCGCATCGTATCACATGCCATCGCATTCATTCACAATCACTTTTCTAACAGTCTTATTCATGTTCATTCTTCATTTTTACATGCACAGTGTGTCAATGGTAAATAAAACAAATACATGAACATGAACATACAAACAGGCAGACGGACAAGGATGTATTCATTTCCCAGCAAACACACACCGCTTTTTCTATTAAGCTATTTTAAAGATGTCAACAACACGAGGTAACAAAATCGGAAAAATTTTAGAGGCTTTTTAAACCACTACACGATTTTGATATGGTTCCAGTGGTACAAATATGGTCACAATTTTAAATTCTATGGAGAAGTTTTTTTTTTAATTTTTTTTTTTGGTAAAAAATTGTGAGTTTTTTTAAGATGTTTCTCCACATAATTTATAATAACTCAAAAAGAATTAGTCCGATATTATTGAAGTAAACTTAGAAAAGTTAAAATTTACATAACGTTTATATATTACGTTTTAATCCGCTCAATAGTTTCAGAGTTATAATAACAAATTGATGCTAAAAATATATTTTTTACGTGAAAATAGCACATTTTTGTGTTTTAAAAAACTCATGAAAAATCGAAAACGGGTGAAATTGTTTAGATTTATTGCTTTATCGCAAAGCCACATATAATGGGAATAAAATGAGATATCGATCATAAAAACCGATTGATTCTTTTCGAATTTATTCACAATTAAGTGAGTACGCTCATTTTCACAAAATCTAACTTTTTTGTTTGATATACATAAAATTGAATAGTTAATGTTCTTTCGATTGATTGAATTTTGAAAACATTTTCCCCATGCTTTGTACAAATTTTCATATATATATATCGTTTCAATCGGCTCATAAGTTTCGGAGTTATAATAACAAATTGATGTTAAAAATATATTTTTTATGTGAAAAGCCACATGTAATGGGAATAAAATGAGATATCGACCATAAAAATCGATTGATTCGTTTTGAATTTATTGAAAATTAAGTGAATTCACTCATTTTCAGAAAATTTTATGTGCTTCAGTGATGCCAAGTGTAGGGAATTTTCCCTTTTTGTAGGGATTTTTTCCCAAAATTTTACATGTAGGGAAAAAGGGAAAGATTTTTTACTTTTGTCGAATTGTAGGGATTTTTTGCAATGGCAATTTAAAACTACATATTTGGGGTATTCACACGGTGTCCTATCAAGTCATATTATCATAAAGTACTAAAGTTTTACAATAGTTTTAAAAAATTGTTGTTGTGCTTCAAAGAAAAAAGTCATAAAATAATAAGACCTTTTATACTGTGTTTATTGTTTTGTCATAACTAAACAGTGTAAATCTAAGTCGAAAGGGAAAAACTCTTCATCGAGCCGGTGATAATATTTAGAAGTAGCCGCATTGAGACATATAAAAAAAAGTAAGAAAATGTTGTTTGTATACTTTAGCTGACTGGCAGCCACCAAACGTATTTAAAATAACCGCCGTCAGAAAACTTTGCCGGCTTAGTCACCGACAACAGCTGTTTATGTTTATGTACATAAACAAATTATTTTCGGACAAGAAATTTTTTAATATATTTTTTTAAAAATGGATGGTTTAGAAGATTCTCAGGTAAGATTTTATTTACTTTATTATTAAGTTTATTTAAATTAAATTGTTTTTGGCATTTTTTATTAAAAATATTTGTAATTGTTTTTTTCTTTTATCAGCTGACTCAAATTTGAAATAGCACACTAACTTATGAGGGTTGCTCACAGCAGTCATATTTTTTCGTGTTATTATTTTATGACATACGACTTTATGACTACCGTGTGAATACCCCAATTATTATGTATTTTCCAAATATAAAACTAAAAAACATAAAATTTGTTTAAGCATATCATTAGAAATTCGTAAATTTGATATAATATGAAGTAAGTAATAATGTGGCATCTTTAATATCATCACCGCTTTCAAACTACATACATATATAGTGATTATCTCAAGGCGTATTAACTCACTCACGCACTCACCTTGTTAATACGCCTTGTATTCTCCTTTTTACGGTATTTAACATTTTCTTAAAGAACTAGCTACAAGAGTAGATTCTACAATAAATTTTCTTTTGAAGTAAACACATGTTTGGTTTTGTGCATTTTTTTACATACATACGTACTCCATCTTCACAGGTCTCATCGATTTTAATAAGTAAGTTTTTAAGAAATAAATCTCATTATAAATTAAAACAACAAATTTTAGAAAAAAAAATTCCGATTCGTCTTCTGATAATGATGGAAACAAAGTAAAGAAATACTGCTCAAGTTGGTTGAGAAACGAGAAGCTAATGGGATGGCTGGAACCGGTCAAAGATGACGACTTTAAATGCAGATACAAGACTTGTGTGCTAATACCCAAATGCACCAAAAAATCTTTCAAAAACAAAAACCCGAACAATGGATTCTCTTTTTGGTAAGCAAGTCCTGGAAAAACCAATGATGTGGCCAATTTCAAAATCCGATTAAGCCTGTTTTTTTGGTTGAACACAACTTAGCTGTTCAAAAAAGGAAAAAAGTAGTGAGTGTAGGGCAAAATGTAGGGAAAATCAAAAGTGAGTGTAGGGAAAAAAAGGGATTTTTTTCATAAGCGTGGGGATTTCTGAAAAAATCTCCTGGCATCACTGATGTGCTTACAAGCGTGTACTTTGAGTGCAAATTTTACATGTTTTGTTATTGTAACAAAAATTTTAACATTAAAACGCAATATACAGTAGTTTAAAAAACAATGGAAACTTTTCCAAATATTCCATATGTAGCCCAAACTTTAAAAAAATTTTTTTTTTAGTTTTTTAGTATTTTTATTTATATAAATTAACTGAAAAACAAACAACATAATTAATTATATTCTGAAAAAAGGGAAAAAAATTAAAAATATTCACTATTTCGCTACTGACAAAACAATGGAAACTTTTAAACTTCAGCAAGAAAGAAGTGTAAAACGAAAATAATATTTAAAAGAACAATGTAAAAAGCATCGTGTTTACAGTTATTTTATTTTATTTTTAAATTCTGCTAATTTTTCACAATTTCTTTTTCACAAAAGTTTTTCGCATAATTGCTTTTTTTCAAAGTCAACGAAAATGGCTAAAGTTAAGGTTTATGAAGACTTAAAACATAAAATAATTAACGATTTTAAACCTGGTTTAAAACAAAAAAGTATCTGTGACAAATATTCAATAAATAAATCAGCAGTTTCAAAAATTATAAAGAAATTTCGAGAGACGGGTTCTGTAAAAACTCAAAACCACGTAAGACTACTGCTAGACAAGATAATTTAATAGCGAGAGAGTTCAAGAAATTCCAAAAAATAACTCCTCGAGTGGTTGTTAATAGCCTAAAATTAGAAATAAGTACCCGAACAGTTAGTCGCAGGGCAAATGAGGCTGAAACCACTCATTTCTAAAAAGAACCGTTGTTCTGCTCGTCTACAATTTGCCAGGGATCATTTAAACTGGTCGATACAGAAATGGAATACTGTCCTCTTTTCCGACGAATCCAAATACAATTTAAGAGGCAGTGATGGGAGAACATTTGTAAGACGACCAAAGGGAAAAAGATTAGATCCAAAGTACACAAATAAGAATGTAAAGTTTGGTGGTGACAATATTATGGTATGGGGATGTTTTTCAGGGCAAGGTATGGGCCCAAGATACCATGACAGGTATAAGATACAGAACCGTATTAAACGATGTTATATATCCATACGCTGAGGAAAATATGCCCCTAGTTTGGTGGTTCCAACACGACAATGACCCGAAACACACCTCTAGGGTTGTAACCGAGTGGTTACAATCCAACGTGGTGCGTGTTTTGAAGTGGCCTGCCCAATCGTCAGATCTCAATCCCATAGAAAATCTATGGGAAATTGTAGATCGTAAAATAAGGATCCAAAATTACACCAGGAAGGAAGATTTATCGGAAGCGGTTATAAGGGAATGGCAAAATATTTCAAAGGAGACCATTGACTCTTTAATTGGTTCAATGCATCGTCTATGTGAAGCAGTTATAAAATATAAGGGATACCCAAAAAAGAGTTATTGCAAAGTTTAGACCATATTTGTTAAAATAATACCTAAGTTTCCGTAATAAAGAAATCTTTTAATTTTGTTTTCTCATTTTTAGAATTTAATTAATTATGTCCTTTGTTTTTTGTTAAATTAAGTTAATAAAAGTATACAAATAAAATGCTACAAAAATGTTAAAATTTTTTAAAAAATAATTTCAGATTTTAGACCACTAATGAAATATTTGGAAAAGTTTCCATTGTTTTGTCAACCACTGTATATGTGAAAATTTGTTCACAGCATGGGGAAAATGTTTTTAAAATTCAATCAATCGAAAGAAGAACATTAAATACTCAATTTTATGTATAACAAACAAAAAAGTTAAATTTTGTGAAAATGAGCGAATTCACTTAATTGTGAATAAATTGGAAAATAATCAATCGATTTATTATATTACATGCAGCTTTGCGATAAAGTAATAAACCTGAACAATTTCTGTCGTTTTAGATTTTTCATCAGTTTTTTAAAACATAAAAAAATATATTTTTTGCATCAATTTGTTATTATAACTCCGAAACTACTGAGCGGATTGAAACGCAATATATACGTGAAAATTTGTACATGGCATGAGGAAAATGTTTTCAAAATTCAATTAATCGAAAGAAGAACATTAACTACTCAATTGTATGCATAATAGGGTATTCAATTAATCGGGTTTCTGGTTTAATCGGTTAATCGAGCAAATAATTAATCGGGGCTTAGATTTAATCGGTTAATAATCGGTTAATTTTAAATTATTCGATTAACCGAATAATTTATATTTAAATGTTAAACTGAAACTAAATCACGAATTTTGTGTACTTATTGAAGTATTTTATTAATAAATAGAACAAAAACATAAAAAATGAACAAAACATAACAATTCAACCAAAAAGTAAATAATTTTCTTTAGTATTAATAAACCTCGACTTAGAAAAAACTCTCACGCTGATTGTAGATGTTGGAGAAATCGAAGTAAGACAAGATAAAGAATATCCAATTTGTCAGTTATTTTTTTAGTTTTTTCTAAGCATATAAATTGGAGTCCTTTTTGGACTTTTTAGATTTTAAATACTTTTAATAATTTCGATAAGTTGTGATAAAAACTCGTTTCAGTAGTGTCTCCAGTTTCGTCTATTATTATGTTCTCATCCGACAATTACATGTAAATTAAATATATCAGTTATTATCAGGGCAACCAAAAATATGCTCTAAAAAAAGTGTTTTGTGCGCATAAAATATGCACTTAAAAACGAAAAATATGCTCTTAAAATATAAAAAATATGCACTTAAAAATAGTTGGTTATTGTTTGATTTCAAAATTTCATTAAAAAAATATATGTATATGAAGTAAATAAAATATTGAGCTCATAAATTAAAATTGGTTATTATAGGATTAAATATCGATTTTAGGGAATTTGGCACTACATGAAAATAGTTATATTCAATTAATTTTATTATATTTAGAAATAAATTACTATGTGTTTACTTAAGTTCTAAAATTTTTTAACTAAATCTTTGTTTTAGATTTCCGAGTTTCTTAGACAATCGTAATCAATTGATTTGTCTCATCTTTTAAACTGCTTAATACTTCAAACTTTTTTTAGTAATTAGTGGCATAATATTTTACATTCTCAATCAATGTGTCCCAATGTTTATAGGAACCCTACTGAGGATGTACCCAATAAGTTTCTCCAAATGTTTCTATTCTATATGAAGCTTTAAAAGCTTTTTTATCATTTGAATAATGTTTTAAAACCTCTGTGAATAGCGTGTAATTTTTTGGTAAAAAATTGCAAAGGATTTTGGAGCATTCATCATGTATCTAGATTAACATCTGAATTCGGCTTCTAAAATTTAAATAGAATTATAAAAGAGCCTTACAATAGTGGAATGATTTGTTCTATTTAAGACTGCGGCAATTACAAAAACTTTTTGTTCAAGTTTTATCACTGGGACTCAAAATACCGTGACATTTCCTATGTTTCTTCCTTTCTCATCCATTGTATCGTTTATCGTTTAATACATTTTTTACAAGTTGTGTAAATATATCAACGGGTTATGAACGCGAGATTTTCGATAGATCTTAATATTATGAACGTCTGTTCAATACTTGTTTAATTTTACATTAGTGGTAAACTATTAATGCCCAAACTGTCTCAATCTCAAGCTGACTAAAATTCCTTCTTTTAAATGTATCCAACAATTTTTTAAGAAGTTGCCCATAATAACATACAATTTTGGAATTTTCTTTTAATTTTTTACGTATTTTTACAATTTGTTAAATTTTAATATTTTTGTGTATATTTTTAATTTAATTGAAATATATGAAAACTAAGCTCCCTTAAATCAACGAAAACTCTGTGAATATAAGCGGTTATTGGTACTCTATTTTTTATTTAAGTAACTTAGGCCAATTATCATTGGACCTTAACAAAATAGTAAAATATAGAAATGAAAAATTACAATACAAACAATAAAATTATATAAGGAAAATAAAATAATGAAAAATAAAAGAAAATATCCAACAAAAATATGCAGTTATGAGTTAAATATGCAAAAATATGCTATAAAACGCAAAATATGACAAAATATGCAGTAAAGAGCAAAATATACAAAAATATGCGCTAACAAATCTATGCCAAAATTCTTAAAATTGTCTGAAACGGATAAATACTAACTCATATGTTTATACGACGCACAGCAAAAAATATGATATTGCATATTTTTGGTTGCCCTGGTTATTATAATATTAACTAAACATATGTCTTAAATGTTCGAAAAAATATGTAATTTTACTTTGACATTTGTATTTGAATTAAAATGGAAAATTAAAAACAAAAAAATTATGTTAAAGTGCAAAAAAATTTCGGTTAATCGGTTAACCGACACAGATTAATCGGTTTATTCGTTATTTGAAAATCGGCAATTTTGAATTATTCGAACAGTTAACCGACCAAAATTAATCGGTTAACCGATTAACGGTTAACCGATTGAATACCCTAATGCATAACAAACAAAAAAATTAAATTTTGTGAAAATGAGCGAATTTACTTAATTGTGAATAAATTCGAAAATAATCAATCCATTTTTATAGTTGATATTTAATTTTGTTGCTATTATATGCAGCTTTGCGATAAAGTAATAAACCTGAACAATTTCTGACGTTTTCGATTTTTTATGAGTTTTTTTAAAACACAAAAATTAGCTATTTTCACGTAAAAAAATATATTTTCTGTTTCAATTTGTTATTATAACTCTGAAACTACTGAGCCGATTATAACGCAATATATTAACAGATTAATGGTTATTTCAACTTTTCAAAGTTTACTTCAATATCGGACAAACACCTTTTGAGTTATCATAAATTATGTGGAGAAACATCTGCACAATTTTAGAAAAAAAATTTAAAACAAATCGATCCATAGAATTTAAAAATTTTACCAATTTTGTACTTAGGTAATCATGATGCATCAAATCTATATAGTCGTTAGTGAAGCCTTTTTTGTGCTGTTGACCTGTGCAATTTGTAAGTGAGTCAAAAAAAAAAAAAAACTTTTACACCCTATTACAGCCATAACTTATCATAGGTCTAACAATTTATTATATTTTTAATCACGTTGGCTTTTAAAAATTTGTCTAAATCATTAATTTTCAACTGTTAGTTCAAAATGATCACCAAAAAAAATTTTTAAATTTATGTTTGCTGGGTTATTATAGACAATTGTCACTTTGGTTTTACGAGGATTTTACAAACAACATTTGTGTTGTTTTCAATGGACGTGTGTCTTGTACCTCAACCAGCCAGCCAACCAATCGATATTTATTACGATTCCAGCTGTTAATGTTGTACAATAGGTGTCGGTTTTTATTGCCAATCATCATTATCATCATTCTCATCTTTAAAGGAAGTGGAAACCTCTTCATCTTCATCATCACATACATTTTGCAGGCTCATATTCATGTACATTTCGATTTTGGCAAACGTTTTAGTATAATTGAAAAAAATAAAATCTTAATTCTCGTACTGTATGTTGCAGAGATCTACAGATGACATTGACTGAAGAAAATTATGAAAGTTTGTTTAATTAAAAGTTGTCGGTTTGTCTTTTCGTCTTTGGTCTGAAGGTCTAAAGTCAGTTTTAAGAATTATGATTTGCGGTTATTTAATTAAAATTCCAAATGTGTTGCACAATTTTCAAAGATTTCAAACAATTGACCACAGACGCAAAAGTGTCATAATAATGGAGGTGGCTAAGGAATAGTATGATTTTGAAGGCAGAATTTTAAACTGACATCTGTATAGTTTTTCCTCTCAAGTTTGGCAGAAGCTAAAACAAGCTGTTAGAAATTAGAAACAAAAGAAAAGCGGCCATTATAAGGTTAAATAAAAGACGTTTTAAAATAACTATGTTTAACAACGAAACCATTAGTTTCGGATTATCGAAAACTTCAACTATTTGACTAAACTCATTCTCTATTCCCTCACATATGTTCTTAAAATAAAAAAAATTCTTCTTTCTTAAAAAAAATGTAATTTATTTAACAAGTTTTTAAAAGTATTTTAGTTTTTCCTTTACACATGACAAAACTTTTTTCCTGTGGTAATCAAAATTGTCTACGTAAAGCTATAATGACATTTCCTTGACATCTGGAACAAGTTTGAAATGGTTTTAGGAGAAGGAGTTTACAAACACTCCTTCCAAATGTCAACACGATTTGGTCAGTATGCCCAATGCAAGAAAAATATGATGGCATCATTCCAAATTTATATGAATGTAAGTAATTCAAAGAATTTACAAAATATTTATCAAGTCATTTAGTTTGAAATAAATACCAACAGAATTGTGGTAAAAATTTACTTTTATTTTGCCAAGTAGGGAGTAATATGTTAAATACTCGTTATTGAAAAATTAATTAATTACACTGTGCACAAAATTGACACTTTTTTTCTGCGAAGAAGGGCACCCAATGGGTTAAACTAATTCGGGTACGCTGAATTCAGTGGTACTAACCGTTTTTTTGGTAGTTATACCGTTAATTCGAATATGGAAGAGGATGCAGAACATATAGTCGCGTAACTCAAAAACGGTTTAGTTTCTTTAATAAACTGAAAAACCCTAAATTCCGCAATAAAATTACCTTTAAGCAAGGCTTAACTCGTTTTTATCTTCGCAATCGTTTTAGAAATATAAATTTTTTTGCAACAAAAAATTATTTTTTTAGAAAAATTTAGAAATTTTTGGTTTTTAAAACGGCATTAAAAATTGGAAAATGCATATATGCTCTTAATTTGTTTCACACATATAGAAAACAAGTCCTAAAAGATTAAAATCTGTCCACAACTTTTAATTTTATTCACAAAATATAAGATACGTAACTCGTAGTAATTAGCTATATTGTGCAGTGTTCTTCTAAAGGTAGCAAATATTTGCTCAAAAAAGCGTAGCCACTTTTTTACCACAAATTTGTTTGACGTGTTTACTCTTACAATTGTTTTGTAAGATCAAACAGCATCAAATAAAATAAAACTAATTTTTTTTTTGAATCATCCAGAGTTAAATAAGTTTTTGGAATAAATAAAAGAATTCAAATATATTTTATTTAGTGGTTACGTCTTTTTCGTCAAATAATTGTCATGTGTGACCCTACCTTAAGTTTAGTACTGCAATAGTCGGCAATGCAGTGCCGTTTTTACAAAACGGCAAGATTCTTCAAATTTTCTGTTTGTTGTTGATTTTGAATCCATAAATTTGACTAGTGGAAAAAAGAAGATATATATATTATATATCAGCGTATAAGAAATTGTGTCTTCTTTTCAAAAATGTATACAATTTTTAAGAATTAAAAAATTGATAGAAGACTTTTTGTAAAAATATGGGAAACAATTTTAAAATGTTATTCGGGGATATTTGCTTTATCTTTTGTATAAAATCAAAAGTTGTGGACAGATTTTAATCATTTAGAGCTTGTTTTTTTTTGGAACTTTATTTCTATACACTAGTGTTTATAAACCGGTTAACCGGTTAACCGAAAACCCGGTTTTTCTTCGAAATCTCGGTTTTTTGCGAACCGGTTAATTTAAAATGTTGATTTTCGGTTAACCGGTTTATCCGGTTTTTATCACTCGGTTAACCGGTTTTTAAAATTTAGGTTTAAAACTAAGAAATCTCATGGTTTTGTGCATTTTTTATATTTATTGTACAAACATTATTGGTCTGATTTGAAATCTAAACTGCTGATTTACAATATAAACCTATTTAGATTGATATTTTTAAGAATTACAATGATTCTAAATAGTAGAGGACGATGGGTTTACTTAAAAACTTTTTCAGAATAAATTGCACATATTGAATGAAATTAAATTCCGCAGAATTCTAGAAGTTAAGCAAAATCTTAATAATGATTCATTATAAACTTAGTGATGATTTTACCAAACGTCAAGTTGAATTTGATGTGCATACCTTCTTTCAATCAATTTGACTTCATTAGTGTGTTTTGTTCTTAAAATTTTATTTTATTATTAATTTCGTTAGCTTAGTGTACAAAGTCCTTTTCAGAAATAACAACGTTCCAAAATCCATAATTTGAAATATTTTTGAAATCTGATAATGGAGCTTTATTAATTATTTGGTGTGATTTATAATGACAAATAATCACAGCTAGGAAGAAATGCGTTTACATCTTATAGGTCCTTTTTTGGGACTTGCTACATTTTCTGTTCCATATCAGAAAAATTTAATGAATAAACCAATAATTAAAACAAGTATATTATATATTTAGTAACATATTTATACTTAATTCCATTTGACTGAGATAATAATTGTGAAATTTTTACAAAATAAAATGGACTTAGCACCTTTGTATATTTATAGTTATTTAATATTAACCATTCCTGACTAATAAAAACTAAAAATTTTAAAGCTGTATACACTTTATTGGACATTTTATGTTTTCTACATATATATGACGGTTAACCGGTTTAACCGGTTTTTTCGATGTCGGTTAACCGAAAAACCGGTTTTCTAAAAAAGCCCAATTTTCGGTTAACCGACAAACCGGTTTTTTAAAAAGTCGGTTTTTTATAAACACTACTATACACTGAAAAAAAATTAAGAGCGTATATGGATCTTACAGTTTTTCGTGCCGTTTTAAAAAACAAAAATTTCGAAATTTTGCTAAAAAAAAATTCACTGTTGGCCAAAAAAAAATTATATTTTTAAAATGACTGTGAAGATTAAAAACATGTTAAGACTTCTTAAATGTAATTTTATTGCTGAATTTCGGTTTATTCAGTTTATTCAACAAACTAACACGTTTTTTGAGTTACACGAATATATGTCGTGCAACCAAATCCATTTTCGAAATAACGGTATATCTCGAATGTACGAGCTAACCTAAAAAATGGTTAGCACCACTGAATTCAGCGTACCCGAATAAGTTAAACCCACCGGGTGCCCAGCTTGTTATTGGGAGCTACTCAAGCAGTAATTTCAAAACGTTTGGGAGCAGCCGGATTCATCCAAAGCAGGTAAATTGGGTAGCACACGAATTGAAGCCAAGAGATCTTTTGCATGTCCGAAATTGCATCTATTGGACGAATCATTACTGTTGAGGAAAAATGGGTAAATTACGATAACCCGAAGCGTAAGAGATCGTATGAGGAAGTCCGACCAAGCAGCCGAATCGACTCCAAAGCCAAATATCAATGGCGCTAAGGTAATGTTCTGTATTTGGTGGGAGTAAATATGTATTATGAGCTGCTGATATCTGGCCAGACCATCACAGGGAACCTGTATCGAACACGAGCATTGCCCAAAAAATTCCCAGAATATGCGACCAGACATCATGACACTCGTTGCAATTTGAGTTTTTCACGGGAATTTC
Organism: Calliphora vicina; assembly: GCF_958450345.1. Taxonomy (NCBI): domain Eukaryota; kingdom Metazoa; phylum Arthropoda; class Insecta; order Diptera; family Calliphoridae; genus Calliphora; species Calliphora vicina. The sequence continues at coordinate 55,702,515 of NC_088781.1, read as the reverse complement.
CGGGACTAGAAATCCCGGGAATTCCGCTATATTTTCAATCCCAAAATCCCGGGAAATTATGTGAGAATTCCCGGGAATTATTTTCCTTAGTTTTGTTTGATATTTTTTGAACTTGACTTTCTCTAAAAGATGCTTAAAGCTCCAAAACAAACGCAGAAGATTCATACAACAAAAAACATGTAACCCATATAGACCAATAACATTTTCATTATTCAAATTATTCCAAAAACTCGTGAATGTTCAGGGCTGTCACAGAATTCTATTCCGATCGAATGTGGAATTATTTTAGTATTTTTGTTTAATATTATTGGGTTTTCTTCAAATTAATAGAAGTTAATTTCTGTACTTAATTTTTGATTTAATAAGCAAAACATTGCCAATTCAAAATTAAAAAAAAAATAAAATATTAATTCTTTGCGATAATTAATTGGAGTCTAACGAAGGTAGAACAAAATCTAATGGAAATTGAAGCCATTCCTATACAAATAACAAATGGTGACAGGTTTGTATATAACCAGAATTAGAAATCGAGTCAGTTTATTTCTTTATATTACATTTTTATTGGATTTTTTTACATTACATTTTAAAACCAAAGATATTTTTTAGATTTGTTTTTTTCTTAAATTGAATAATTTGTTCTATGCGGGAATTCCAGGGATCCCGGGAAATTTCAAAATTATTTCCGATTTCCCGGGAAATTAAAAAGTGCGGGAAAAGAAAAACTCTAGTTGCAATACATGTTAAAAACTATTAAGAAATAAGTGATTGCGAAGTTTTGCCTTGCACTTCACTTTGGAAAATAGTATCCGATATTGGCTTGATTCGTTCTAGGCCTCAAAAGATGAGCAGTTTTTTTTTGGCTAGGAATACATATTGAACCAAAACAAAAACCAAATTTTACAGAAGAGCGTTATTATTAACTTAGTAATATATCCATAAATATAGCGAATATCGTTATAATATTTTACTATGTAAAAATGTAACATACGATAATTTCTCGCAAAGGGGTCGTTATGTTGCAATATCCAACTTTGAATCATTTTGCATACTGGGATGTATAACAAATGATTTGGCGGTATCCGAGCCTTGACAAGTAATTAGAGATTAGTGGTTTATTTAGAGGAAGAAAACTGTCATTTACCGATTTTGATATCTATCGAATTTGATAAAATACCTACTCAAGTTTGTAATAACACAGCAATGTATAAATGGGATAAGAATCCGATATCAAATCTAATCATGCCTTAAGAATTACACCAATTTTGAAGTTAAATTTATTTTTATATCAAGCCATAGATACGCACACACTGTAAAGCAAATGTGAACATTCGCATCCACAATTTACAATATAAAATTCTATAATTAATATTATAATACTCGTATTATGCTCTGCTTATAAATATGTTTATAAATAGGAATACAAGCCACCCCATTCAACGTTTAAAAAACAAATGACTGAACCAGAAAAAGCCTAGCAGAAATGATTAGATTAAAAATTAATTCACAATTTAATTTAGCATCATAAAACACAATACCCCAGCAACAACAGCAACTAAACCACAACAACAATGTGCGACGCATTGACGAAAATGACAGCAGCAGCAGCAACAGCTAAAAATTGTGATATTTACAGGTAAATAGCTGATAATTTTCAGCCGCTGCACAGTGGGTTCGATGGTACCCAAAGTGGGAATTAATTCATAGAAGCCGTAGTTTTAAAATATAATATTTTTTTTATTGATGAGTTATTATAAGCACATAAAAACACAGCATTTTAGACAAAAAAAGGTTAAACTTTTTTTTAACCCTTTATGCGCATTTTTGATTTTTGGAAAAAAAGACCTTTGTTCACAATTTATGCTGTAACTTTGGAATGGAAAGCGATAAATTATTGAATAAAATTGGAAATTAAAGCATACTTAATGTGCTATTAAAAAATGCAAATTATAAATTTATTGTATGTATTTATCTATAGAGTAACTTCGGGTATTGTGGACTATGCGTCTAATGTGGACCAGTGTCTTTTTTCAGAAACTATTGAAGGTATGATAAAACTGATTTGTCGTACATTTTACAATTAGTTTGAAACAACAATTGCACATTTGCTTTCATGAGTAATTGATATGTTGGCTTTTTATTCTTGTATTGAAATTAATGCGCGTGCTCAACATTTTTTTCGGCTCAAGTAAGAAACAAAATTAGGTACAGTTACTTGGTAGAATTTAATGTTTGGTTGTTTTATATAATTAAAGTGGACACGTAGTTTTGCATATATTTGGTAAGAATTTAAGCAAATTTAGATTATTAGGTAAAAATAATTTTTTACCACTGTAACCCAAGTTCGTGTAATGTGGACCACTTAAATTACTTGATTATGTACTACTGGTGCATATTACCCGACAATAACTATGTACTTTGTAAGCAATCTGTCTAAGCCAAGAACGCGACTTTTTAGTTTGTATTAATAAAAATATATTGAAATTAAATTTTTTAATCATTCATGATTAGCTGGTTCATGAATTTTATGTATTAAATACTAGTCCACATTACCCTCATATAGTGGTCCATATTACCCTCCATTTTTTTAATGCTGGTTTTTGGGTTCCTTACAATATTTTCACATAAACTTTTTATCCTTTGACGGAAAAAATTTTCAACTGCAAAAACAATTAGAGAATACATTAGCTAATTTATTGCTTCACAACTTTTTTAATATCCATATATATTGTGGCCAAAATTTAGAAAAAACAAAACGGTAGTCCACATTACCCGAAGTTACTCTATATATAAAAGAGTAACGTTACTGACTGACTGACTGATTCATCATCGCACAGCCCAAACGGCTGAAGCTAGAATCACGAAATTTTAACTGTGGGTTCCTCCCTCCCCAAAACGAGCCGATAAGAAGGGATTTTTGGAAATTCGAACGTTTAGGGGGTAAAAAGGGTAAAAACGGGTAAATTCGGTAACCTTATATCTTCAAAACTAATAAAGATACAAAAAAACTTAAAACAGCATGTTACTCCATTTAAAAAATAAGCTGACAGGTGTTTCGTACTTTTTAGAAATTCGAAACTTTTAGGGGAGAAAACGGGTAAAAACTGTATTTTGGTACTTTTTTTGCACCCTATGTATCTTTTAAACCAATAAACATAGAAACAAATTTTAAATCGTATTCTTTAATTAACAAAAAATAAAAAATATAAGTTTGGTACTTTTTGGAAATTCGAAACTTTAAGGGATAAAAATTGTGTTAATTTTTGGTACTTTTTCATAAAATATGTTTTTCTATAATTTGACATAGACATACGAATATTTTATTATGAGCTCCCACCACGTTACAGAAATTTATTTGAATAAAATTGTACCACCTCAATGGGGATAAAAAAGGTACCAAAAAGGGGATAAAATCGGAAAAATACATTATATTTGAAATTATTAAGCCAATTTTGATAATTTTTTTTAACGTTGGTTCCTGGATTCATACAAAAATTAACTAACAGGGTGTTATTTGGAACTCGAGTGCCAAGGTGTATATTGGGCCAAATCCGGGTAAACAGTTTGGTACTTTTTTAAAATATATTTATTCTTGGGCACATTAACACAGATTTTAATATTTTTATACATGCCTGTTGCATAAACAATTTCGGCAAAATGGAATATTTTTAAATTTCAAATTGTTCAAGTAAGAAAAGGGTACTTTTCTCCTAATGGTACTTTTTTAAAATTTTAAATTATTTCAGTTATCGACATTAAAGTTAGCTGATATTTTTTTTGAGTGAAGTTAGTGTTAGGAATAGGGGATAATATTTAGGTACCAAAATGTGTGAACTGTACTATAGGTACTTTTTTGTTCATCATGGTACTTTTTTGAAATTTCTATAATAATGGACTTAGAAACATGAAATTAAACATATATGGTCCTAAGTGAGTGAGAATTCTAGGGGGAGACTTTTTGGTACTTTTTCTTTATTGGAATGGTACTTTTTGTAATTTCTTCACCAATGAACCTAGAAACATGAAATAAAGCTTATATGGAACCGAGTGAGTGGGAAACCACAAGTGTGGATTTTTTGGTACTTTTTCTATATTCTAATGGTACTTTTTTGAATTTTCTATAACTATGGACTTAGAAACATGAAATTAAGCAATATGGTCATAAGTGAGTGAGAATTCTAGGGGGAGACTTTTTGGTACTTTTTCTTTATTCTAATGGTACTTTTTGTAATTTCTTCACCAATGAACCTAAAAACATGAAATTAAGACCGGAGTGAGTGGGAATCTACAAGTGACTGCTTTTTGGTACTTTTTCTATATTCGAATGGTACTTTTTGAATTTTCTGTAATAATGGACATAGAAATATGAAGTTAAGCATATATGGTCCTAAGTAAGTGAGAATTCTATGGGGAGACTTTGTGGTACTTTTTCTTTATTCGAATGGTACTTTTTGTAATTTCTTCACCAATGAACCTAGAAACATTAAATAAAGGTTATACGGACCCGAGTGGGTGAGCAACTACAAGTGGGTGCTTTTTGGTACTTTTTCTATATTCTAATGGTACTTTTTGAATTTTCTATAACATAATGGACCTAGAAATATGAAATTAAGCGTATATGGTCCTAAGTGATTGAAAATTCAAGCGGATACCTCATGGTACCTTTTGTTTATTCTAATGGTACTTTTTTTTAATTTTCTATAGCAATGGACTTAAAAACATGAAATTAAGCATACATGGTCCTAAGTGAGTTAGAATTCTAGGGGAGACTTTTTGTAATTTCTACACCAATGAACCTAAAGCCATGAAATTAAGCTTATATGGACCCGAGTGAGTGGGAAACCACAAGTGGGGGATTTTTGGTACTTTTTATATATTCTAATGGTACTTTTTTTGAATTTCCTATAATAATGGACCTAGACTTTCCAAAAAATCGAAGAATTTCAAAACCGCGGTTTCGGTTTTAAAAAATTAAAAACCGATCGGTTTCGGTTTTGTGATAATTTATTAAATCTTAAGTATTATAGAAACAAAATTAGTTGATAATATAGGAAATGATATACAAATCTAAAATTCAAGCTTGACGGGTTATGGTTTAGTGAATGCGAATTTAAAAGTGATAATTAATGGTACTATTTCCTTATTGCAATGGTACTTTTTGAATATTTTATAATAATAAACCTAAAAATTTTAAATTAGGAACACATTTTGCATTTTCTATAATAATGGACCCAGAAATATGAAATTAGACATTTACAATTAGATTCACAAAGTGGGACTTGATAGTACTATTTCTTTCTTCTAATTGGGGTGGCGAAGAGCACCGGGTCAGCTAGTAATTAAATAAAATAAATTGAATTTTTTACTGCATGTTCCTGCATATCAAGATGGAAAAATTTTTGTTTTGAAATTTCAAGTGGCCGTGGTATTTCACATACAAAATATATTTAAAAATCAAAATTTTAAATGAGCAATTTCACAGTTTGAGTAAATATTTCAGGCAATAATGGGAGGAGTAGCGATAGTGGGCGTGTGCGTGGTCCATCTGAAGTATGATGTAAATTAAAAAAAAAATTACAATAATATTTAGGAAAGTGCAATTCTACCATTTGTATAAATATTAGAGGAAACATTCGGCTGTTCTGAATCTTGTATACCCACCACCAATATGTGACAATAGAATATTTTTATGGGGTTTATATGTGGTAAGATATCTCAGTAAGATTTAGTACTTGTTTTTTTTCGGCCTAATGACGAAGCCTATTGAAACTGGCTAAAATCGGTCCATTATTTCACCTAACATCCATACAAATGTCCTCCCGAAGTTGGACTTTTTCGGTCATAGCTGTTTTATTTATATAGGTATCTGCACAAATTTTATATATATTCAGAATTCATGTCACCAAATTGTGTGATGATCGGTCCATAATTAGTCATAGCATCCATATAAGACCCGCTTCCGAAAATTACTTTAACGAGCATAAATCTCTTAAATCTCTTGGGAAGTTTTGCGTAACCCGCCTTATAGTCTAGACCTTGCCCCGTCCAAAAAGTATTTGTTTCGATCTATGCAGAACGCTGTCTCTGTGGTACGCTTCAATTTGGCTTAACTCGTTATTGGCCACAAAAGATGAGCGATTCATCATTCATCACCGTTGTTCGAGATTTTTAAAAAATTCAGGGGTCAAGCTTACAAATGTACTTACAATCAGTTGAGAAATAATTAGTAAATTCACAACAAGAATATGTAGCTAAAAAAAAACACAAAAAATATTGCCTTGTGTGGGAATCGAACAGTCACATTATTTGCTTGTGTTTGATAGTCAAGCTGCTAACTCACTGCTCCATGTACGAGTTATTTTATTGTAAGTTAACAATAGTTTTAACATCAACATATAAATGAATATGATATGAACAAAAAAATTAATGTCTTTGACAGGTGGCGAACCACTAACCTCCCGTTTTCCAGTCAAACACACTAGATAGCTGTGCTAAATGCAAGAGTTCATTACCAGCCTGTATAAAAATAAGTACTTATTCTAGTAAATAAAATAATGTGCTGGGTAAACACCACTCCTTACAAAAGAAGGCATGAAATAACTAGTTGTCATTACAAAAATTCACAAAATTTTTGCTGGGTAACAATGGCCAATTCGTTGAGGTTTAATTTATTATTAATTTATCATTAATTTATCAAGCCACAGACAGGAACACTCTGAAAAGCAAATGTGAACATTCGCATTAACAATTTACAATATAAAATTATATAATTAATAATACTGCTTATAAATACGTTTGTATTAAGTATTTAAAAAATATGAATACAAGTCACCCACCCCACTCAACGTTAAAAAAACAAATGACTGAACCAGAAAAAGCCTAGCAGAAATGATTAGATTAAAAATTAATTCACAATTTAATTTTGCATCATAAAACACAATAACCCAGCAACAGCAGCAACTACACCACAACAACAACGTGCGAAGCATTGACGAAAATGACAGCAGCAACAACAATAGCAGGAACGACAAAAGTCGATATTATAGAATAAACAATAACGCTTATTCGTATTGTTTATGAATACCGAACACAGATGTTATTGTGTGTATGAGAGAGAAACTAAAAAAAATAAAACATTTTTTGTTTAAACCAGTGACCCCCCAAAAGTAAATTCGTTAACTTGAATATACCAATTTTGGTTAAATTTGACCAAAGCGGCAACGCTGAATATATACAAGTCTTTAAAAGAGCATAACAAATGCGCGTAAATTTTTTTAAACAATTATTCTATGGAATGAGCTTCGCTGGTTGAAAGAAATTAATATTTCTTGTTTGTGATTTTTTTACGACAAATACGTGCTCTAATCTACAGTTTAGGGCTCTTCGAAACCAAAAAAGTTGACAGCAGAATTTTAGTTGTGTAAATCTCACAATAAAATTAACTCTCGCAAAATTCTTTAGCTTCCCTCTCTTTCTCTCATACATACAGTTAGATCAGTGTTTACAAAATAATTTTCTTTTATAAGTGAGAATAAATGACAGATATGTACCCTTCGAAATGACATAGAAGTTCAAAAGATATGGTGAACATAATCGGTTATTTATCTGTAAACAACACGAATTTCAACGAAGTTCAGGTAAATTATCATTTCAGAAACAAAATACAAAATAAATACAATAGCTGCTTAGATAACAATACTGACTTTGATTTCTGTTTATTGTTGTTGTGCATTGCACTTGTTTTAAATTATCATTATTGATTATCGGCTAAAAAACATTGCTATTCCTAGAAAACTATGTGTTCATTTGATAAGAATTGCGACTCAGCTGCTCAGATAACAATACTGACTTTAATTTCTGTATATTGTTGTTGTGCATTGCACTTGTTTTAAGTTATCATTATTGGTTATCGTCTAAAAAACATTGCTATTCCTAGAAAACTATGTGTTCATTTGATAAGAATTGCGACTTGTAGTTTTATTACAATTTTGACATGGTTGCGCAGATTAAATAAAAGTTTGAGCTTATCTAAAGGATAATTTATTGTGCAATTTCGGTTTATTTTTTAGTTTATTCAATAAGCTAAACCGTTTTTGAGTTACGCGAATATATGTTGTGCAACCTCTTCCATTTTTAGATTTAATCGGTTAATAAGCGGTTAATTTCAAATTATTCGATTAACCGAATAATTTATTTTTTAATTTTAAATTGAAAAGAAATTCACGAACTTTGTTTACTTATATAAGCATTTGGTTAATAAAAACAACAAAAACAAAAAATATCAATGCAATGAAACAATAAGTAAATGTACATATATTTACACAAGTGAGTTTTTTAGGATTTTAATGATGTCTTCTGAAAAAATCTTTTTAAAAAAGAACATACAGTAATTTTGACTTACCTGCACAATCAACTTTGCACGATATTTTGTGCAGATAAGTTAAAAATGCAGTTAACCTCAAAAAGTTTACTGCCCAAAAAGCAACTAACGGCAAATAATTTACACGAAGCTTTGTGATTTTTCCGTCTAAAAATAACGTAAAATTTATATTTTAGCTACTTTTAAAATTATTAAGAAGTGTACAACATATTTTTTCATTCAAAATCGTATTTTTCTTATTTGCTTTGATTTAATTTTGTATTAGGCAGCTAAATTAAATTTTGTTCATGAAAACCAGTTATAGCTTCCAAAAGTATTATGCACTTATCTTAAATGTGCAGGTATGAACAATGCACTTAAATTAACGAATTTATATGGAGTTTGGTAAATAAATATACAAAACACAAGTTTTGTGCACTTATATGCAAAATACTCTTAAGTGAAAGGCAGGTAAGTCAACACTACTGTAATTTAAATGCTTTTCTTATAAACTATTTTTTTTTTGTTTTAATAAAACTTGACATAAAAAACCTCTATCATTGATTGTAATTTCTCAATTTCTCAGTTCTTTTTTTAGTTTTTTTTCGAAGCATATTAAAATTCTACCATTGGAGTTCTTTTTAAATTTTTAGATTTTAAATACTTTTATAGTTTCGTTAAGTTCTGACAAAAGAACTCGTTTCAGTAATGTCTTCAGTTTATTACATTGTTGGCCTCCGGCTCATTAGGACAAAGTTCATCATAGAACATTCTGGAATAAAGGTCATTACCAAATTCCTTAGTTTCAGTTTTCGTACTATACTTCAAAAACTACTGCTAGAAGGGAATGTTCACGAGTTAAGAAGTAAAATTTGTGTGTTTAGATTTTAAACTTTAAAACTATATATTGTTACGAAATTGTACTTGAATTCAAATATAACGATTTTAACGGCTGATTTAAAAGTAGCATAATGCTTTCAAATAACAGTGCTGTAATGGCAGACTGTAACATATCTGTGGGCATTGTTAAATAAAAGCTTTCAGTTGATTTGATCGTAAGTTGGCAACGCTGTATTCGAATATTCAGTTAAAGAACATTGTAGAAAGTACACCACAGATGGCGTATGATCTAGAATATTCGAACTTTGACAGTTAAAGAGCTTTCTAGAAGGTAATGCAGTGTTATAAATAGTGGCAGAGGTTGCAGTAGTGAGTGAGTTTATCAGAGACGCTTTTCGAATAAACATCATCTAAGTGCCTTAAAGTGTGTTGTGTTTTTCAAGTAAATTCGTGTACATTATAAATTGTGTCTGTAATTCTGAGAATTTATAAACGTGTATAAAAAACATTGAGTGGCTATTTAATTCTGTTGTTGTTGTACATTTTAAAGAAATAAAGAGTTGTTACAATTTTCAAACTACTAAACGGCTTTTATTTGCAATCAAAAGTATCCGGTTTATTTAAAGGAAATAAACCAGCGTTTTAAAAAGGTTAAAACGTAACAATATCTATAATAAGCGCAAAAAAAAGAAATTTCGGTTAATCGACGCAAATTAATCGGTTTATTTGTTATTTGAAAATCGTTAATTTTAAATTATTCGAACAGTTAAACGACAAAAAATAATCGGTTAATCGATTGAATACCCTAGTAGCTACATAAATATCGCTCCTAATAAGTTTTATATATAAGGAAGTCATGTAACGAAATGATCGGTACGTAATTAGTCATAGCTTCCATTCGGATTCATGAAAATAAATTATTGAAATTACTCAGTGTATGGTATTACATACATACTTTCTTACTTACTTGCCATATGGGCAATTCCACGAGAATCGCTACCATGACTGAAAACACAAAAACCCTTGAAACTTTTCTTCTAGATGATTTGAATAGAAGAAAATAATAAAATGTTACTATGTGAAAGTATTTAGATCATATTACAACATTTTAAAGACAAAAATAATGGTCTAAACTTGTTATATTTAACCTTTTAATGTTTTAGGCTAAAATTGCGGCGAAAACTAGGTTCCCAACTAGCTTGTAGTATGAAATGAATTTGACTCTGATTGTTTTTTTGCTATTGTCAGATTGTTTATTGTATTGTTTTATTATAAGAGAAATATCTATCACGTACGGTATGTCACCTACGATATTAAATTTTATTTATTATAAAATCATCCAAAGATTGTTTCTATTTAAATATGACGGATTGTAAAGGAAAAATATTTCGTTTAGTGTAAGAAATTAAAAGAAACCATAACGCCTCTCATGATTCGAATATTTTCGCATATTTCTACATGTACCTTAAAATGAGTTCCGTTTTATGTCACGTACGATATACCCTTATTTCGCTCAATATTTTGGACAACAATATTTCGAAAGAACTTTTTATTATTTTAAAATATAATACCCTCTGAATGGAACATAAAGACCAAATTATTTTTCAGATACTCTTATTTTTGCAAAATCAATTCCACTCTATAGGCGTACAAATGTCACGTACGATGATATGGAATTGCCAATATTGCATTCCACAATTTTAAATTTGTTAGTCTATATATATAAGAATGAAATGGTCCATGTTTTTCCGTATGACATGACGCCATATTAAGTCGGCCATTTTGAATTTACTAATTCTGATATCGAATTCAGTAATCAGCGACCTCAAAAATCCCCATATACCAATTTTTGGGTAATTTTCTACATTTTTCGACTTTTGGCAACACAAAGGGAGCTTTGAGCGCACTGTGCGGTGGTTAATAAACTAACCACCTCATTCCACCAAAAAACCTGTTAATGGGGTGGTTTTTATTTATTTATTTAGATATTTATTATAATTAAAATTACAATAAATCTTATAGCTAAAAGCACTAGCAACTTAGGCTATCGGCTTGTGTTGTATATAAATATAAGAACATATTATAAAGAACATGAAAAAGGTTACATTTTATTATGTAATTGAAGGTGCTGTAGGAAACTATATATTTTATTTACATTATCCTCTGAAGGACATTTTAGTATATCTATCGTACTGTGTGAGTTGAATATTCTTAAATGTGCGTTATTAAGCGTCGAACAGTCTAGGAGAAGATGTGGTGTTGTAAATGGTGTATTGTTGCAAAAAGCGCACATAGGTTGCGGATCTTTTGACAATAGGTGTTGGTGTGTAAGCCTGGTGTGTGTTAGGCGAAGCCTCGTGAAACATTTGTTTTTATGCCAATTTGTAGAACTTGGTAGCAGTGCTGGTATTCTATGTGGATTTATTGTCTGGTAAAGATGCTTATATTTACTCCATTTTTGGAGAATGGAAAATTCTATGTTTTGTATCGTGCATCTTGAGATATAGCCCTTTGTCTGGGCTATATGAAGATATGTTGGCTGCATTCTTGTATTTTTTGCTGCCTTGTCTGCGGTCTCGTTCCCCAAAATGCCAATGTGACTTGGTATCCATAAGATTTTTACTCTATTTATACCCTACACCACCATAGTGGGGAGGGTAAAATGCGTTTGTGCAGATGTTTTTAACGCCCAAAAATATTGGTCTAACACCCACCTCGATTAAACGATGTCCGTCCGTCCGTCTGGCTGGCTGGCTGTCCATGTAAACCTTGTGCGCAGAGTACAGGTCGCAATTTTCAAGATATTTCGATTAAATTTGGTACATTTAATTCTTTCGGCCCAAGGACGAAGCCTATTGAAACTGGCTGAAATCGGTCTATTATTTCACCTAGCCCCATACAAATGTCCTCCCGAAATTGGACTTTATCGGTCATAAATGTTTAATTTATATATGTATCTACACAAATTTCGCTCCAAATAAGTTTCATATATACGAAATTCATGTCACCAAATTATGTTACGATCGGTCCATAATTAGTCATAGCTCCCATATAGACCCGCTTCCGAAAATCACTTAAACATTCGTAAATCTCCTAAAAATGTTGGTATATACACAAAATTCAACATAAATATCTTTCATTAAGACATAAATCACACGACCTAATTTCATGGTGATCGGTCCATAATTGGTCATAGCTCCCATATAAGGCCCACTTCCGAAAATCACTCAAAAATATAAATTATTGAAATTTAAAAGAAAAATGTTTTTGCTCTTTTACTCAGTGTAGGGTATTATATGGTCAGGCTTGACCGACCATACTTTCTTACTTGTTTTTAGTTCAATTAGCAACTGTTGTATAGAGATTATTGTTTCATTCTTATTACGAGCATTAAGCGCAGCATCAAAGACGGAGCGACTGTCAGTACATATAACGTTTTTGGTTCGGTTGTATTTACAGATTTTTATAGCTTCAAGAACAGCTTCAGCTTCGGCATCGAATATATTTGCGTTTTGTGGTAGAATACATGATTTTTGTGTTGAACCAGATTCGTTGGTAACTGCAAATCCGACATGATTTGTTGTTTTGGATCCGTCTGTGTGTAGGAATTGCCAATTATCATTTTTTTAATTCCATAGATAGTTCGTTGAAGAAGTAGATAAGTAGATATCTTAAAAAAATACTTTCATCCTGCTGCCAGGGGGAAAATTTTCTCTTGGTGGATTATATTTTTCTATGTTGAATTTCTTGACCATTTTGAAAATATGGGCTAGAGTAGATGCATATTTATGCTCGTTTTTCGTTCTTTTCAGCAACGAGATGTGTTTATTAGGGTGGCCCTTAATAAACGAAAGTTGGATTTTGGCCATTCTCACCCTCCAGTTTGGTGAACATTAGTAAAAAAATCATCCTGAAAAAATTTTAGGTAAATCGTTTGGGGTTAAGACGTGCCGCAAGCCCTCTGAAGTTTTGAGATGCATTTACAAGGGGAACAAATGCATTTTTTTCAGTTTTTGTAAAAATTTTGCCATTAAAAAATTACTTTAGCAATTTAATTTAAAAGAATCGAAATGTGTACGTAATTTTCGTTCTAATGAGACATAAAAAACAGAAATTGGTCAAAAAATGTTAAAGTTAGTAAAATATGATTTTTTTGCCATTTAGATTTTTTTTACTAATGTTCACCAAACTGGGGGGTGAGAATGGCCAAAATCCAACTTTCGTTTATTAAGGGCCACCCTAGTGTTTATGGAGTAGAGATGAATTGCTGCAAAATATCTTGTGTATTAACCGAAATTTTAGATTATTTGCACGAATATGAAGCGGTTCAAATCCACCCTCAGCTTGAAGATTTTTTAAAGGAGTTGTTCTAAAAGCCCTTGGGCTGGCTCTAATGGCGGCGTTTAGAATGTCTTCGACCGGTTTAAAGACAGATTTCACGGCTTTGCTGTATATCACCAAACCATAATAAATTTTTCCCAATATTGTTGACTTAACTAATCTAAGTAGACTGTTTGTAGATGATAGATATTTGATAATGATTAATCTATTGGTTAGGTTCTTTTTTAGATAATTACAATGATTTTTAAAACTATATTTCCGATCAATATGTAAACCTAAAATTTTACAATTATCTACATTTTTATACCCTTCAGCTTCGTAAGAAGGGTATATATAAGTTTGTCATTCCGTTTGTAATTTCTACATTTTTCATTTCCGACCCTATAAAGTATATATATTCTGGATCCTTATAGATAGCGGAGTCGATTAAGCCATGTCTGTCTGTCTGTCTGTCTGTCTGTCTGTCTGTCTGTCTGTCTGTCTGTCTGTCTGTCTGTCTGTCTGTCTGTCTGTCTGTCTGTCTGTCTGTCTGTCTGTCTGTCTGTATGTCTGTCTGTCTGTCTGTCTGTCTGTCTGTCTGTCTGTCTGTCTGTCTGTCTGTCTGTCTGTCTGTCTGTCTGTCTGTCTGTCTGTCTGTCTGTCTGTCTGTCTGTCTGTCTGTCTGTCTGTCTGTCTGTCTGTCTGTCTGTCTGTCTGTCTGTCTGTCTGTCTGTCTGTCTGTCTGTCTGTCTGTCTGTCTGTCTGTCTGTCTGTCTGTCTGTCTGTCTGTCTGTCTGTCTGTCTGTCTGTCTGTCTGTCTGTCTGTCTGTCTGTCTGTCTGTCTGTCTGTCTGTCTGTCTGTCTGTCTGTCTGTCTGTCTGTCTGTCTGTCTGTCTGTCTGTCTGTCTGTCTGTCTGTCTGTCTGTCTGTCTGTCTGTCTGTCTGTCTGTCTGTCTGTCTGTCTGTCTGTCTGTTGAAATCAGTTTTCTGAAGACCCCAGATATCTTCGGGATCTTCAATAATTCTGTCAGACATGCTTTCGAGAATTTTGCTATTTAAAATCAGCAAAATCGGTCCACAAATGGCTGAGATATGAGGAAAAAACCAAGACAACCTCAATTTTTGACCAATTTTTGACCTATATCTGGATTACTAAGACATTAATATAGACAATATGGATATCTAATGATAGATATTTCAAAGACATTTGCAACGACGTATATAAGACCATATTAAGTTGGACCTATAATGGGTCAAAATCGGGAAAAAAAATGTTAACCCGAATTTTTTTTTTTTTTTTTAAAAAATTTAAAAAACCAAAAAAAAAATTTTAAAATTTAAAAAAAAAAAAATTTTAAATTTAAAAAAATTTAAATTTAAAAAAAAAAAATTTAAAATAAATTTTTTTACAAAAAATGAAAAAAAACAACTAAAAAAAAATTAAATTTTGTTTACCTAAAAATATTTAAAATTTTGAAGTATAATTTGGTGAAGGGTATATAAGATTCGGCATAGCCGAATATAGCACTCTTACTTGTTAATAATAATATTATTAAATACCAAGTCTATATTACTACAGTTATGTTTTCTACATATGTGCAGGTGGCTTGTTTTTTCAAACGAGATATGGTAATATGGTCTAAGTACATTAGTGCGTCTACTGTACTCAGACCTGATTGAAAACCTATTTGATTTATTGATAAAAGTTTATTTCTTTTTATAAACCACATTAGCCGTCTTGAAATCATTTTCTCCAAAAGTTTCGTAATACTAGGAAGGAGAGACATTGGGCGGTAGGAGTCTATATTGTCAATTGGTTTACTATTCTTGTAAATGGCTACCACTCCCTTGTCAAATATTTGATTAAATAATCTCAGAAATCGGATTTTAAACGCATTTGGAAGATTTGCAAGCATTGGGTAGGATATTTTGTCCAGACCGGGAGTTTTACCATTTGAGGTGTTTAGACTGTACGACAATTCTTGTATGTTGAAAGGTTGATCTATTTCTCTGGATTTAACCGAACAGGCTAGAACTTCAAGAGAAAGTAAAGTTAGGGATTTTTCATTTTGAAAACTTTGCGAAAAGTTTTTGTCCTTAGAATTGTCAGACCAGTATTTGGCAAATGTCTCAAATATTTTCTGAGAATCAGTTATTGTTCTTCCATTTAAATTAATAGAGTTTATCGTGTTTGGCTGGTAATCACCTGTTAGCTTGCGTTTGTTTCGCCATAAAATATTAGATGGAGTGGATGGTTTCAAGTTTTCCGTGAATGAGTTCACGGAAAACTTGCCAGCTTTTTAGACCTTAGATGTGTTGCAGAACAATCCTTTAAAGTTACAAGGTTAGACTCCATTAAAAAATTTTCTATAATTGTACCCTTTTTGTTGTGTGTAGGAGAACCCCAAAGTGGACTCCAGGCATTGAAATCTCCAACCAGAACAATTGGTGTGTTAATGTTGGCAATAAGACTATTTAAACGGCTATTTGATAATGAATCTTGGGGAGGAAAATACAGTGATAGAATAGTGAAATTTATGGCTGATGTTACTTCCAAACCAATAATATTAAGTGAGAGGTTTGTATTGAAAACTTTATGTGGAATGTTCTTTTAAATGAGAATAGCTGTTCCCTGTTTAGCAGTTATATTAGGGTTAAAAATATAACCATTATATTCCTTTGGTATTATCGGAATATAATTGTCTTTGCATTTTGTTTTCTGTAAACAAATTATATCGGGATCTGTATCCGTTATAAGAAGTTGTAAGTTTGTATAATTGTTGCAATATCAACGAATATTCCACTGAAGAATATTTAGGACCATTTAAATGTGAAAAATCACTAATTTATTTAATGCAATTAAAGTTTTATTCTGAAATTTCGTCACTGATTGACAGTATAGTTTCAGTATTAGAACTGGGTTCTAATAAACATACTGATCTAATGGGGGAGATATTAAGAGTATTATTGACACTCAAAGAGCCAGAGAATGTGGGTGAATATGTGTGAATTGGTTTTTGTTTTTCATTGTTGCTGTATTTTTGATTTGAGTTTGTTTGAGAGCGAGGTTTTGAAAGTAAATTGTCTGTTGATTTTTCTTTAATTTTATTTAAATCTGATGTAAGGTTTTTTGTTGTGTTTGAGAGAATGGAAGACCCATTCTCTTTAATTACTTTTGTTTCTAAAATGTAGCTGTTTGGTGTTATGCATGGAACACATTGAAGACAGCAGGCTACCAACTACAATCTGTCAAAATTAGAATACACACGTTTATATGAAGACGATTCTTTTGACGACAGCACAGCTACACGACCACACGATTGCTTTTGCCGCTGTATCCGAATTAAACTAATTTCTATTTCTGTCAACTACAAAGCAGAAATAGTGTTGCTAATATAATAAAAAATGTAAATCAAATGAGTGCTAAACAAAAATATATTTTTTTTTACTTAATTAAGAGAAGTTTTTGATAACCATATTGATGTAAATTAATAACAGGTACATGATTAATTATAACCATATATATATGTTTACTCAAAATAATTGTTTAAATCTTAATTACTTTGGAATTTTGTACGGCTATTTTTTATTGAAGTGGCACCACTGAATTAAAAATCAGCTGTTTACTTTGTAGCTGTCGTCTTTAAAATAATTCAGTAGCTGACACACGACTACAACTACAGCCAGCAGAATTTGTGTTCGTGTAGCCTGCTGTCTTCAATGTGTTCAATGCATTAAAGTTTAATGATTAAACACATTCAAGATTCACAGTCGTGTGTCAGCTACTGAATTATTTTAAAGACGACAGCTACAAAGTAAACAGCTGATTTATAATTCAGTGGTGCCACTTCAATAAAAAATAACCGTACAAAATTTCAAAGTAATTAAGATTTAAACAATTATATTGAGTACCTGTTATTAATTTACATCAATATGGTTATCAAAAACTTCTCTTAATTAAGTCAAAAAAATATAATATATAGATGTCAAGAGATTGTGGAGGGTTGTATAAATCGAAAGTTAATAAAATAACTCCGGTTGATGATTTTTTTCCTTCAATTGACCTTTCGAATTTGTAGACATCTACAACACCTTGGGATTTTAATTCGTCAACAATTTCTGAATTGGGAACTTCTGATAGAAAAGGTGCATAAATAGTTCCTTTTGTAAAATTGAGATGTTCATGAAATTTACGTGTAATATCACATAAATCAAACAGTATTTTTGCATCAGTAAACTTTTTGCCAGTTGAGTAATCTTTAACCAGAAGAAGTAAATTACCGTCTCTTAATTGAGAAATAGAAATTACTTCTTTGCTAATGAGTTGAAGAGCTCTGTAACTAACAACAACATATTTTGGGTTTGAGGGCTTTTGAATAAGAAGAGAAGGGAAGTCAAGTGTAGTTTCATTTCTATTTATTTTTTTACGTTTACTTTGGGGACATCGGTCAGCTAATATAGCAAACCGGATATCCCCTAAAAGGGGGGGCCCAGGGGGCATAGTAACAACAATTGATCAACCAATGCACGTTATGTAGGTAATAAAAGAAGATTAAAAATGTAAATTTTTTTGTTTTCTTTTTGGCTTAAGTAGGAATTGAACTACACTACGTTTAAACTTTTGTTTGTTTTACGCGATGCGCGAAAGGAAAAGAATTTGACTATACTTGTTGAGTGATAGTCGAAGACTGGGGTGGTTTTTATGTTTTTTTTTTCTTATTTTTTTTTTTTTAATAAAAAAATAAACTTGACTAAAGTAAAAATGCAATTGTTTTGATTTTAAACTTATACGATTTTAAACTTAAATGTATTGCACTTGTTTTAAACTAACGTTATTGTTTATCGACTTAAATATATTGTGGTTCCTAGAAAACTATGTTTGTTTGTCTTTTGATAAGAATATCAATAGAAATGTCGTCGAATTATATTTGCAATTGCGATTTGTAGTTTTAATACAATTTTTACATGGACGATCGTTCATCGCCAGAGCAACCAAAAATATGCAATATCATATTTTTAACTATGCGTCGCACAGAGGGGCCAAACATACTAATTTTGCGGATTAATTGAAAAAACAAATTTCAAGTATCGTGAAAACTGAAAGTGCCAGCTTAAAGAGCACAAAATTCTACATCAGCAGGCAAAAAATTAATGTGAAATATTAAAAGGTATTTTTATAGTCACGTGTTGAAATTACATATTGTGAGAAAAAAACCTTAAAAATTAATAAAAAAAAATAAAAAATTGTGCAAATAAATACTATTTGTGATAGGTAATTTAAAAAAATTAACAAATATAATTATGCAACCATCAAGTTCAGGTATTTATTGATATGTTTTGGTTAAATTTAAATTTTAATTATTTGTGGAAGTGGCTTTGATATTAGTGTTTATATTGGAAGTGCAAAAAAATGGACTTTGTCAGTTCAAATGGACATAAAGTTATTAGCTGGGCTCAGCTGGGCAGAGAATTTAATATAATTTAAAAGCCTGGACAGTTAGGCGTTGTTTCAGAAAAAATTAGGTTGTGCATCGCTGCGCCTAATACATATGTAAATTAATAAAAGCTTCACCCTTTAAGTCTACCATCAAAAAGCACTTTGCTATTCTGATAAACGTTTTATTGCTGTCGTTGTCGTTGTTATTGATATTGTCATTGTTTTTTTTTTTATAAGAGATGTGCAAGTGTTGTGATTAATAATACGAGAGTCACGTGTGAGTCAGGCCTGGACGTGGCTATATTCTTGTATTATAATGAGATAAACATTAGTTTTCCATCCGTTAATCTTCTAATCGTGAATGAATAGCACGCGGAATTTTAACAATTTAACTCTCATGCACTCACGCTTGTATATGCTTGTTTAAAAGTTTTTTTTTTGTGATTAATTCGAAGTTTTTCTTGTGGTTAATACGAAGTCATGCGATAGCAGGCAATTTAGCTTAACACGTTGACGCTCACCTCAAAATTGACGAATCCACCCAAAAATACACTTAACTTTTTTTGGTTAATTATTTAATTTTAAAGGTGTTAGATGAAGATTTCATAATTTTATGTTAAAATTTTGCATTTTCTAAAATTTTTTTATAAAAAAAGATAGACGTCTATGCCGTCATTTGTTTTTTTTCATAATAACCATTTCTCTGATATACAAATGACGGCTTTAGACGTCCTGGTATCCAAAAATATTTTTTTGAAATAACTGAAAAAATTCATGATTTTTATTAATTTTAATTAAAGTTATTTCATCTTTACATAAAAAACAAGTAAGAGAGCTATATTCGGATGTGCCGAATTTTATATACCCTTCACCAAAATATACTTTAAAATAAAAATTTTAAATATTTTTAGGTAAACAAAATTTAATTTTTTTTTAAGTTGTTTTTTAATTTTTTTTAAAATTTAATAATTTTTTTTTTAATTTTAAAATTTTTTTTTTTAATATTTAGTTAAAAAAATTTCGGGTTAAAAAATATTTTTTCCAATTTTAACCCATTGTAGGTCCAACTTACTATGGTCTTATATACGTCGTTACACAGGTCTTTGAAATATCTATCATTAAATATCCATATTGTCTATATTAGTGATTTAGTAACCCAGATATGGGTCAAAAATCGAGGTTGTCCTGGTTTTTCCTTATATCTCAGCCATTTGTGGACCGATTTTCTCGATTTTAAATAGCCGGAAGAATTTCGGAGATATTGATGTATCATTCATGTATGTAAGTTATTTGGGGGCTTCAGAAAGTTGATTTCAACACACAGATATATATAACGATTCAGAATATATATACTTTGTGGGGTCGCAAATGAAAAATGTAGAAATTACAAACGGAATGACAAACTTATATATACCCTTGCCACTCATGGTGAAGGGTATAATAAAAAGTTAAGTTCTATATCTTTCTATTTAAAAAAATACAGTTAGAATTATCAACAAAACCATAAACAAACATTTACATTGTCCAAAAGTAAGTCAGACTCAAAGAGAGGCTAAAAATAATAAATAAATTATTGACGTCTATGCACGTCATTAAAATCTACAAGTACTCTTATAGCAACAAAATTATAAATCTAAAAATAAATGAAAAAATATAACTGTAATATTTTCCTTTTAAAATAGTATTGAAGGAATTGGTAGAAAGCGAAATCGCACAGATTTATAATTAAACTATTGTTTTATAACTTTAAATATTTATGACGGTTATAGACGTCGTTTGCATTTATTTGCACTCGGACACGACGTCTATAGACGTCATTTACGTCAACGTGTTAATAAAAAAATCATGTTAGTGAGCGCGATCGCGAGAATTTTAAAGTTTTATATCGGGAGCCAGTTATCACTCACGTTCAGATCTGTTGTTTTTACATTGTCTCATTTCAAATATAGTGTTGTATAAATTTCAAAGCAAGTCTTTTAGTGGCAGGAGTTGGGAAAGATCTCTATTATTCAACCTCCCATTTCTAGTTAATATAATGACATCATCTCAAAACAATTCTATAGATATAGGAGAATTAATAATTCATTTGTATGAGGGGAACCAGATTCCACCCTCGTATACCCTTCCGATTTTGGCGGAACGTGTAGTTTGTTTTTAGAGTTACCCGCAGCAAATTTAGTGTGCATAACTATTATAGTTCTATAGATATAGCACAGTTAATAATTGTTTTATATGGTGGGTAATTGACTTCCCCCTTAAATTTTGTTACAATATGCGGATTGGTCTAAGGGCTACCCACGTAAAATTTAGCGAGCGTCGCTATTATTGTTGTTGAGATATTAATAAATCCGTAGAAAAGGGGCATTTGACCCCACTGTGCGTCGTATAAACATATTTTGTTTATATTTTAAGAGCATATTTTTAATTTTTAAGTGTATATTTTATGCGCATAAAAAAATGTTTAAAGCATATTTTTGGTTGCTCTGGTCATCACTAAATCTACTTAAATTAGTTAACGCACGTTTCAAAACATGTGCACAAACCTAATAAACATGCCCCACCATGTGGGTCTATAGCAACTTGTATGCATTGATAAATATTTTATGAAATTTGTATTAAAAAGCAAATAAAACAAGATTCGTTTGAGCTTGAAATTGCATTTTTGCATTTTGTAAGTAGTTAGTTAGTCAGTCAGTCTACTTTGCATTATCGAACTGTCAAGTCAAAGTTTTCCAATAAGAAAATATTTGTTAAAATTACATACAATTGCAATAATAAAAAACTTTATAATAATCGAAAACAAAGTAAATTTTAAAACAAGGCGTATCCATAAGGTGAAGTAACAAGAGCGGCTAATTTAAACTATTTTTAAATGTTGAAACTAAAGTTTTAATTAAGAAGTAAGAGAGCTACAAGTATATTTGGCTGTGACGAACTTTATATACCGGGTATCTAGGGGATATACAATTTTTGCTTAAAAAAAATGTTTTTCAACAAATGAAAACAATTTTAATTTAGGACCCAAAACAGAAAAGTTTCCCAAAAAGGTATTGGTATGGCTAGCAATATGCAGTTGTGGCAAAAGGGTTCTATAAATACCGAAATTTACATCAAGGAATGTTTACAAAAGAGGATGCTTCTATTTTAATTATAATATTATTCGATTAATCGAATAATTATCGAACAATTTAAAAATGGCCATTTTCGAATAACGAATAATTCGAACAATTTTATGTAGAATAATCGAATAAAACGAATAAATGTACATATATATTTAAATTAATTAAATTGCTTAAAATTTCACTGACAATGATATCAAACTTTGGACAGATTCCCTTTATTGTGTAATTCCCAAGACCACTTTATTAAGCAAAGATTCGGCAACATTGATAGAGCTTGATGTATAATACAATTTGTTATAAATAATTTAGAAATAGTAAATAATTAATTTACTAAAGAATTAGTTACTCAATTTAAAACCCGAATTAATGAACGACATAAAAAAGTTCTTAATAACGTTTATTTTTTTTTTTGCTTGGACCAGCACTCAGGGGATGACCCCTACTCATGCAATGCATTGTGTTGGAACTAGGACAATAGGTTATGGGAAGGAGGATAGAGGGCTTATTCCACATACGGACGGTACGGCTAAAAAACGAATTTTCTCTGTAGTGTGTTGTGCGATCCACTGACCAATCGACCACGAATGGATGTGCCCCCGCTGATGAACGCGTATTTTGTAAGAAACTACGGGTATCGGGAACAAGTTCCCTAATTTCATCAGAACACATTCCATTGTAGTATCGATAGAACAGTGAAACACAACCCACATTGCGACGATGCTCCAGAGAATCAATAGAGCTGGATACCCTACTGTCGCCGATAAGCACCTTCGCCCTCTCCTGTACGCGGTCGAGTAACTCCAAAATATACTTCGAAGCACCGGCCCATACATGAGAGTTGTATTCCATTTTGGGTCGGATATAAGTGGTGTAAATAGTAAGGAGATCAGATGAAGTGAAGTATTTCTTACACCGTCTTAGAAAACCGAGACACTTGAATACTTCTTTCGACACTTGAAAAATATGTTTTGTCCAGCCTAATGATATAGGCAGATTCAATAAATAAATAAAAAGTTAAAAAAAAAAACTTGAAAAATATGTTTTGTCCAGCGAACATCACACTGAATTCTCATGCCTAGAACATCGAGAGCTTCTGATTCCTTAATATTTACACCACCCATAGAAACAGATGAAGCAACATGATCTGTCGTGCGTTTGTGTGTTAACATACAACATTGAGTCTTACGTGCATTAAAATCGACTCTGTTCGCATGACCCCATTCGGAGATTGTCACAAGATCTTGGTTAAGTGTATCATTCATGTTTTGCCTCATTGCCCCAATCTCCAAAAGGCTTGGCTTATAGTTGAATGAATATGAATGGCAAATGTTGCTGTCATCTGCAAAAGAATAGATAGGGTTGGAAGTTTTACTTAGAAGGTCATTTAGGAAAATAAGGAATAGAGTAGGAGAAAGAACGGAGCTTTGCGGTACCCCTGAATTAATCTTGAACTCATTTGATGAGATCCCATCAACAACAACTCGTATAGTGCGATCTTTGAGAAAGCTCAATATAAATCGAGAGAAGTCGTTACCGACACCAAAAGCAATAAGTTTTGATAAGAGCGCACCATGCCACACCCTATCGAACGCCTTAGAAATATCTTGAGCCACCACTTTACTTTCGCGAAAACGGTGAATGGAACGACACCATTTTTCCGATAGGAAGGCAAGCAAGTCCCCCGTAGAGCGTCCTCTACGAAAGCCGTACTGCTGGTCGCTAAGTAAATTGTTCGACTCTAGATATTTCACAAGATGGTGGTTAACCATACTCTCCATTACTTTGGAAAGTGCAGAGCAAATTGCTATGGGGCGATAATTTTCAGGGTTGTTAGCCTCTCCCTTTTTTGGAATTGGCGTTACATTAGCAACCTTCCAACATATAGGAAATTTTCCGCCACGGTATATGCTGAAAAGGTTTGCTAACGGAAGGGCTAGCGTCGAAGAACACTGCTTCAAGACCAGTGCCGGTCCAGGAGACTTGTTTATATTGAGATCCGCTAAAACCTTTTTAACTGCGCGAGCGCGAAAGAATATATTCGGCATAGTTACTGATACTCTTTCAAGCTCGAGTAGTGGTTGATTGCTTTCCTGTAAATTCGAATTATTTGCAAATAATTCAGCCAAAATGTTAGCTTTATCAACCGGGTCAGTGAATGATTGGATATCCTTTATAAGAGTAGGAATTGAGGAACTAGCATTATCCTTTATTCTTTTAACGAATGACCAAAAGCTTTTGCTGCCCCGAGGAGCAGCAAGAACTTTGGCTCGGAGGCGTTGCTCGTGTAGAAATTTTTCACGCCTCAGCACTTTGACACAGTTTCGGCATTTTTGTTATCACGCCATATTCTGAATGCTTCCTCTCTGGATCTGATTGCAGTTTTACACTTCTGATTAAACCAGGACTTTTCCATAGATTTAATCGAAATTTTCTTTGTTGGAATGAAGGTTTTCATCCCCATCATAATTATGTTTTCGACCATTTTCCATGAAACAGAGCTTGCAATTAAAATGCCGGTGCAATGATCCGAATTTCCAAGAGGTGCAGAAACATCTACTTCATACTTGTCAGGGTGTGAAGTTAGAAAAAGGTCGAGGGTGTTATGTTGGGCACCAACAACATGAGATATGTGTTGGTTCATTCACTAGTTGCGCAAGGTGATTGTGAGCCGCGATTAACTCAACATATTGGCCTTCTGTGGTTGTATGATTCGATTGGCGAAGCCAAGAGGCGTTGTGAAGTGACTATTTAATTCTGTTTTTGCACATTTTAAATAAATAAAGAGTTGTTACAATTTTCAAACTACTGAACGGCTTTTATTTGCAATCAAAAGTATCCGGTTTATTTAAAGGAAATAAACCAAACGTATTGAAAAGGTTAAAACGTAACAATATTTTGAGTAATACACGGATTACGACACTTATTTGCGGACAGAATAAAAAACGCGTGTGTACGGGACGGACGACAGAACACTACCAACTAGCTCATATTTTATAAAGCATAGCTCCAAAACGGAATCTAAAGGGTTTGCTAGTCAATTGTTTTGTAGATTGTTCGGGAGGGAATCTGATCAGAATATTTCTGATGAAAATTTAATGATGGACTTTGTTTTCGAATGTTTTTTAACATTATAACATAATAACAATAAAATATTAAAAAACCGACATCAAAACTTCATTCTTTACTTTTTTAAAAAATTTAAATTATTCGAATAATTCGATTAATTTTAAACGTGTGATCGAATTATTCGAACAAATTAAAATCTCTTATTCGTTTTATTCGAACTAGAGAAAAATCGAATCATTCGATTACCCTTTATAACAGACATCGGCAAAGAGCCACCTTAAGAGCTCTCTGGTTTTATTGGCAAAAAAAAAATTAAAAGAAATCATTCTTACAAACCTTTGTATCAGTGCACTGAATGCCAGAGAGCGCTACTCAAAAAACGCAAAGTGGTGTTAGTGTGCAAAGGCAGTTTTACTCTCAGCCGATGTCTGCTTTATAATATGGTAGAAGGCGAATTTATGTACAAGGTGGTGTCGGTGGCGAATTCAGGAAAATTCGAGCGAATTCATGCATTTTGTATATATGGAGTTTGACATTCGAAACAATGAGAGAGTGGTTTTGAATGTCAAAGTCCATATATAAAAAATGCATGAATTCGCTCGTATTTGCCTGAATTCGCCACCGACACCACCTTGTATATAAATTCGCCTTGATATGGTATTTGTACCAAGAGAGGCCTGAAACTAGGGCCAGTGGAGAGATATTGGGCTCTTGTTAAAAAAGAATTGAAGAGCATAAAAATGGTGTCCAAAAGTGTGTTAGATTTTAAACGGATTTGGACTACCAGTTCGAAGAAAGTGACAGAAAGCTCTATTAAAACTTTAATTTAAGGATTTCCGGAAAAGGTTCATAAAATCATCACTATTGAACTATTAGAACTATAAAAATAATGATTTTCAATACCAAATTTTTGTTGAAACCCTGCTAAGTTAGATGAGTATTTTTTAATGTTACACACGAAATTATTATTAATTGATGGAGGGTATAAAAATAAAAGTCTTATCCTTTTTTTGTACATAAAATGTATACATTAATAAAAATATAGTTATAAATAAACTAACATGTTTTTTAATTAATTATTTCAGATTAAACGTATAAAGAATGAATGATCCTGATGAATGTCTCCAATATACACTAAGAACAAGAGATATTAGAAATAATATATCACCATACCATATCACCATTGATGAGTTCTTTCGTTTCAATACTGTTGGTGAATTTCAGGATTTTTTGGACATACATTTTGATGCTCAGAATAGCAAATACAATTCAGAAGTTTTCCATTTCATCTACAATCAGCTGACGGCTGCATATGAAAGGAAGTATGCTGCTGATTTAAAATTCGATTTAATAGAAAAGTTTTGCGCATTTATACTCAAATACGAGGTTGCTGCACCCAACTATGTGAGAAAGTTTAGCGAAAATTTTACTGGAACATCAACTGATTATAGAAAACCAAATGTGCACCTTCGTGAATATCTTTCAACAAATGTTGGCACACGACACGAGTTATTATTTTCGCTTTTGGAATTCTATTTCGATTTGACCGATCACTTGAATGCATTTGCCACTATCGATTGTGTAAACTTTGTGGGAACTTTCATAGGCGAAGTTCCATTGTATAGCCCCATAGATTCTATCCCTTGTTTAGGTATCAAATTTGATAAAGTAGTTCCAGTTGTTTTGCTTAACGACACAGCAGGTCGGCATTGTGTATTCCGTTCATCCGAGAATTTTACTGAAATTATAGCAGAACGCTTAAATAATGAATTGGACACAAAGGGCGATGTTATGAGATTCTTCAAAAATGGGGACATCAAGGATAAGAAAAATATAACCGTTGCCATGCTGATGAATAACATGTCAATAGTGAGGATAAGTCCTGAAATTGTTGCTAAAGGTCAAACTTTATTATTTATCGACAGCATATTTATTTCGCCAGAAAAGGAAACATATAACAATTGGCGTAGCTTACGTTTACCTCCAGTTTGGTTTGATAAAATACCTGCTGCTGCATTTGACTTCTATTCGGAGGAGTTGGCTGCAATGCGACGTGTTTAAAAATACCATTAAAAAAATATCAAAGAGTTAATGTGCAATATAACAAATATAATACAAATGTACTCGAAACATCAATTGATGATATTATACAAATAAGTATTAACCAAACATAATTAATCATTTTAATAAAGAAATTATTTACAAACTATTTATTTTGTTTGCCATTTATTTGTGTTACTCGAGATAAAATTGTCTGCATAACATTTTTTTATATCGAAAAAATTGTGTATAACATTGAATTCAACTGAAAATTTATGTATAACAGTATAAAAGCTTTTTCTATAGAAACATTTTTGTATAACAGTTTTGTTTTTTATTTCATTTGATTTTATGTATTATTGTGTGACCATTAGGGTGGCCCTTAATACACGAAAGTTGGTGAACATTAGTAAAAAAATCACCCTGAAAAAGTTTTAGGTAAATCGATTGGGGTTAAGACGTGCCGCAAGCCCTCTGAAGTTTTGAGATGCATTTACAAGGTGAAAAAATGCATTTTTTTCAGTTTTTGTAAAAATTTTGCCATTCAAAAATTACTTTAGCAGTTTCAAAACTCCATTTTAAAATTTTTAAAAATTATGTTAAACAAATTTCAGAATTTTTTTAAAATTAACTATTTACTATTTTAACCACAAGTGCCATTTATGGGATAATTTCCATTTTTGTTCTATTATTATAAATACTAGACTTCATGTTATATTTCTCTTAAGTTTCATTAAAATCGACCCAAAAATAAATAACATTCCGCTATCTTTAAATTAGAAATTCCAAGTATTGAAAATTTTGACATTTGACCTTCACGATTTAAGGGTTAACGTTTTCTAATTTTAGTAAAACTTTCAGAGTTTATTTAGAATTATCTGGACTATAATATTCTGAATTGGTTTTACTTAAAATTCATAAGAGTAAGGAAATAGATCTCATTCGCCATAAAATGGACAAATAATTGGTATTTCTAGAAAATGTCAAAATTTAAATCGCAGGTACGGAAAAACTATAAGAGATATTTTCATAATTTTTTCATATTTTTATTCCCTATTATATTCTCAATAAATCCCAATGAGAGGATCAAAAAATTCTGAAATTTGTTTAACAAAATTTTTAAAAATTTGAAAATGGAGTTTTGAAACTGCCGTTAAAAAATGTTTATTTTTTTGTTCATACCTAAGAATAGGTTAACGGTATCCTACGAAGATAAAAACTCATATACAAGTAAATATATACATATTTTAAGTAAAAAGTAGCTTTTATTTTGATATTTATCAAAATATGTTAATTTTGTTCCTACATTTCTGGTTCTAGTTGCCTTAGACACGTTAATGGCCTGGCGAATTTTTAATAACATTAACATTTTTGACCAATTTGGGTTTTTTATGTTTCATTAGAACGACAATTACGTACACATTTCCATTCTTTTAAATTAAATTGCAAAAGTAATTTTTTAATGGCAAAATTTTTACAAAAACTGAAAAAATGCATTTTTTTAACCTTGTAAATGCATCTCAAAACTTCAGAGGGCTTGCGGCACGTCTTAACCCCAACCGATTTACTTAAAATTTTTTCAGGATAATTTTTTTTACCAATGTTCACCAAACTAGGGGGTGAGAATGGCCAAAATCCAACTTTCGTTTATTAAGGGCCACCCTAATGGCCATGGTTAGCTATGACCTTTTCCCATCTTTCTGGGAATATGGAGAAAGTGTTCTGCATCGATCGAAAAAAAATAGTAGTCGGACGGGGCAAGGTCTGTACTATAAGGCGGGTTAGGCAAAACTTCCCAACCACTTCCTTCTAAATAGTTTTTAACAGGTATTTCAATATGCGGAAGAGTGTTGTCATGATGGAATATTACGGTATCATGCATTCGGTACAGGTTCCCTGTGATGGTCTGGCCAGATTTCAGCACTCTTTTGGTCCCACCAAATACAGAGCATTACCATATTAGGCTTTGGTGTCGATTCGACCATTTGGTCGCGCTTCACATACGATCTCTTACGCTTCGGGTGAGCAATCGCATAGTTTTTCAAATTAAAGAAGTAAAGCGAAACTTCCCGCATATGACGCTTTGTTGGCACAAAATTCGACACATTCGAAACAACAACAAAAATTGTGTTTACACGATAATGTTTGAGAGAATAAATGACAGATATGTACCCTTCAAAATGACATTGAGTTATTAAAAACAAAAACCGCGTTCAAAAGATACGCCATCTCTTGTAAATCCCGCATTTTTAACCCTAAAATGCATGATTTTTACTTTTATTTTTCTATAAATTATCAAATATTTAGTTGATTTTTATTTATTATAATTCCTTTAGCTTTAGTTTGATTTAGAATTTCGTTAGCTGAAACTTTTCGTACTCCACTTGATTTTTCTGAATTAGAATCTGTATTAGTATCAAGCTTATATTCGTCTAAAATTAATTGGAACTGGAATGTGGACAATTGGCAACAATATGCATTAAAGGGTTAAGTCATACACCCATTATACTTGCTTTCATAAGGCAGACATGTATTTATTTCATTTCGTTCAATTTATACTTATAGTGTAGTTTTAGAAATATTTGGGGTATTCATACAGTCTGCTATTAGGTCATATTGTCATAATGTCCTAATATATTATTTTAGTTTAAAATTTAAACAAATTCTTGGGTTTATTTTATGACAAAACAATAAACGTAGTTCAAAAAGTCTTAATAGTTTACAATTTTTTTGTTTGAAACACAACAAAAATTTCTTTAAACTAAATTAATATATTAGGACATTATGACAATATGACCTAATAGCAGACCGTTTGAATACCCCAAATATTTTTATCATATTTATGTCTTTAAATTTTTTTTGAAATTAAAAAAAAACAAGTAAGAAAGTATGGTCGGTCAAGCCCGACCATATAATACCCTACACTGATTAAATGAGCAAAAACATTTTTCCTTTAAAATATCAATAATTTATATTCGTGAGTGGGTCTTATATGGGAGCTATGACCAATTATGGACCGATCCTAACAAAATTTGGTGACATGAATTTCGCATATATAAAACTTATTTGGAGCGAAATTTGTAGAGATACATATATAAATTAAACATTTATGGCCGATAAAGTCCAATTTCGGGAGGACATTGTATGGGGGCTAGGTGAAATTGTGGACCGATTTCAGCCAGTTTCAATAGGCTTGGTCCTTGGGCGGAACAAATTATATGCACCAAATTTGATCGAAATAATTTCTAAATTGCGACCTGTACTATGCGCACAAAGTTTACATGGACAGACAACCAGCCAGACGGACGGACGCCATCGATTAATCGTCTCAGTGAGTCTAAGTCGATCGGTATACTTTAAGGAGGGTGTTAGACTAATATTTTTGGGCATTACAAACATCTGCACAAACGCATTATACCCACCCCACTATGGTGGTGTAGGGTATAAAAAGAATGGATTTTAAAGTATAATTTGGTGAATGATATATAAGATTCGGCATATCCGAATATAGCTCTCTTACTTGATTAAATTAGCATTTGATTATCGACTAAAATACATTGTGGTTCATGTTATTCCCAGAAAACTATGTTTCCATTTGATAAGAAAACAATTAAGAGGGCTATATTCTGTGACGAATCTTATATACCCCAAATTATATATACCAAATACCAAATATACCAAAAATATATACCAAATTATACTTTAAAATACAAATTTGAAATAGTTTTACAATTTTTTTTTAAATTTAAAAAAAAAAAATTAATTTATTTGTGAAAAAAAATTTTTGTAAAAAAAAATTCGGGTTAAAAAATATTTTTCCCGATTTTGACCCATTTTAGGTCCAATTTACTATAGCCTTATATACATCTAATATTGTCTACATTTATGACTTAGTAATCCAGATATAGATAAAAAATAGACCAAAAATCAAGGTTGTCCCGGGTTTTTACTTATATCACAGCCATTTGTGGACCGATTTAGTCGATTTTAAATAGCAAACGAACCGGAAGAAATCCCAATATATTAATGTATGAATCATGTTTGTAAGATATTTGGGTGCTACGGAAAGTTGATTTCAACATACAGACGGGCAGACCGACATGGCTATATCGACTTGGCTATCTAGAACGATCCAGAAATACTTTCTAAGGTCGCAAATGAAAAATGTAGAAATTACAAACGGAATGACAAACGTATATATGTATACCCTTGCCACTCATGGTGAAATTAATGAGAGTTTAAAGTGATTTTCGGAAAGGAGTCTAATAATTAATAGAATTTATTTGAATTCGGAAACAACTTACTTCTTGGGAATATTATTCTGATACTAACGATATTTATAATTTATTAATTAAATATATGGGGGATTTCATGTCAAGTGAACCAACTTTTAAAATCGATGTCTTCCGATCGGAATGAAATTTACACCAAGGTTAGACCTATTGGATAGTAATTTTCACCAAGATCGGTCCAGAACTCTCTGACTTAGAGGGGGTCAAAATTTTACATTTTGTCCAAACATGTGATTTGTCTCATCCATGTAACTTATTACCTATTGTTCTTAGCAAAATGTGTTCCAAATAGTTTAGATAGATATTTCTTCAATCTTTAAAAAAAAAAATTTAAAAAAAAACTTTTTTGACTTTTTTTTCAAAATGGGCCTTTTTTTCTTAAAATAAAGCTTAGATATTTTCCTTGAAGACCTATTTGGTCGCTTAGTGGGATGCGAGTTTTATATCTATCAAAAAAAATGTTTTGTAACTCAACACATGCAATTTTTGACTTTTTTTGCAAAATCAAAAACTTTGTTGACTTTTTTTTTCAAAATGGACCCTTTTTTAATTTTTCTTTTTTGCTCAAAAGAAAACTTGGATATTTTCTTTTCAGACCTATTTGGTGGCTTAGTGGGATGCGACTGGGATATCTTTCAAAATAAAAGTTTTGTAACTCAAAACATGCAATTTTTCACTTTTTTTCAAAATCGAACTTTTTTTCCAAAATGGGCCCTTTTTTAAAATTTTTTTCTCTCAAAAGAAAGCTTGGGTCTAGTCTTTTAAGATCTATTTGGCCGCTTAGTGGGATGCGATTGGGATATATAGCAAAATTTTGGCAAAATCGAACTTTTTTCAAAAGGGGCCCTTTTGTAAAATTTTTTTTTGCTCAAAAGAAAGCTTAGGTCTATTCCTTTAAGAGCTTTTTGGTCTCGTAGTGGGATGCGAGTGGGTCTAACCTTGGTGTAAATTTCATCCCGATCGGAAGACATCGATTTTAAAAGTTGGTTCACTTGACGTGAAATCCCCCATATTTAAATATATTCAGTTGGGCAGTTGCATGGCTCCTATTCTAATTAAATTCAAGACCTTAAAATAAAAAAAATTTGTGTCAGATTTCGTGGAATTATCTTTGCAATTACGACCTGTAGTTTTATTAAAATTTTTACACATACGGTCATTACTTGGTTTAATATTTTTGCACCTTACAAAACATCTGCACAAATCCAATATACCCTCCCCATTATGGTAGTGTATTGTTATTTTTTAGCTTTGAGAAATTTTTTGATTAGCAAGCAAATAAAACAAGTATATGACTCACTTCGTATTTGTTTATAGTCGTCTGTTTTCAGTTGTTTGAGCATGAAATTGCATTAGTACTTTTTCATTTTGTCAGTAGTTTAGTTTGCATTATCGGACTGTGCAGTCAAAGCTTTCCAATAAGTAAATATTCTTGGAAATAACAATTATAATAAAAAAAGTTTAATAATAATCAAATACAAAGTAACCAGAGCGGCTAATTTTTAATATTTATATACAAAATAAGTGGTCAAAATATGTATTAGAAATCAGGTGGATCTGAACTTTACAAATTGGATAGTTTTTTTAAAATTTTAACAATTTGGTTAAAATTTACCGGGTATACAATTTTTGTTTAAATTTTTTTTTTTGGTGTAAATCAATTTTTCAGTGAAAAACATTTTATTTGTTGAAATTAATTTTTAGTAAAAAAAAATTTATAAAGAACAATTTTTGAAAAACAATATTTTGATATTTTTTTTTATAAAAACAAGTAAATATTTTTATGAACAAATTGTTGCTGGGTCAAAATCAGAAAGAATTTGTTTTAACTCGATTTTTTTATTTGTATTTTAAAATACAATTTGGTGAAGGCCGAACATGTCTCTCTTACTTGTTTCTATTATTTTTGTAATAGATAGCATAGTATCTCAATGTTGAAGTAAAGAAAAAATAAATGAAATTAAAAACAACTAAGAGAGCTATATTCGGCTGTGCCGAATCTTATATACACTTCACCAAATTATACTTTAACAAAAAAAATTTTTAAATATTTTTAGGTAAACAAAATTTATTTTTTTCAAAATTGTTTTTTTAATTTTGAAATTTAAAAAAAAAAATTTTAGTTTTTAAATTTTTTTTTTTTAATATTTAGTGAAAAAAAATTTTTGGTGAAAAAAAAAATTCGGGTTAACAAATATTTTTTCCGATTTTGACCCATTGTAGGTCCAACTTACTATGGTTTTACATACATCGCTGCAATGGACTTTGAAATATCTATCATTAGATATCCATATTGTCTATATTAATGACTTAGTAATCCAGATTGTAGATAAAAAATGGGGCAAAAATTGAGGTTGTCCCGGTTTTTTCCTTTTATCTCAGTCATTTGTGGGCCGATTTTTTCGATTTTAAATAGCAACCGAGCCGGAAGAATTCCCGATGTATTGATTTGGGGGCTACGGAAAGTTGATATCAACATACAGACGGATATGTCTATATCGACTATCTATAACGATTAGGGTATTCAATTAATCGGGTTTCTGGTTTAATCGAGCAAATAATTAATCGGGGTTTAGATTTAATCGGTTAATAATCGGTTAATTTTAAATTATTCGATTAACCGAATAATTTATATTTAAATGTTAAACTGAAACTAAATCACGAATTTTGTGTACTTATTGAAGTATTTTATTAATAAAAAGAACAAAAACATAAAAAATAAACAAAACATAAAAATTCAACCAAAAAGTAAATAATTTTCTTTAGTTTTAATAAAACTCGACTTAGAAAAAACTCTCACGCTGATTGTAGATGTTGGAGAAATCGAAGTAAGATAAAGAATATCCAATTTGTCAGTTATTTTTTTAGTTTTTTCTAAGCATATAAAATCCTCCATTATACCATTGGAGTCCTTTTGGGACTTTTTAGATTTTAAATACTTTTAATAATTTCGATAAGTTGTGATAAAAACTCGTTTCAGTAGTTTCTCCAGTTTCGTCTATTATTATGTTCTCATCCGACAATTACATGTAAATTAAATATATCAGTTATTATCAGGGCAACCAAAAATATGCTCTAAAAAAAGTGTTTTATGCGCATAAAATATGCACTTAAAAACGAAAAATATGCTCTTAAAATATAAAAAAATATGCACTTAAAAATAGTTGGTTACTGTTTGATTTCAAAATTTCATTAAAAAAATATATGTATATGAAGTAAATAAAATATTATCATAAATTAAAATTGGTTATTATAGGATTAAATATCGATTTTAGGGAATCTGGCACTACATGGAAATATTCAATTAATTTTATTATATTTAGAAATAAATTACTATGTGTTTACTTAAGTTCTAAAATTTTTTAACTAAATCTTTGTTTTAGATTTCCGAGTTTCTTAGACAATCGTAATCAATTGATTTGTCTCATCTTTTAAACTGCTTAATACTTCAAACTTTTTTTAGTAATTAGTGGCATAATATTTTACATTCTCAATCAATGTGTCCCAATGTTTATAGGAACTCTACTGAGGATGTACCCAATAAGTTTCTCCAAATGTTTATATTCTATATGAAGCTTTAAAAGCTTTTTTATCATTTGAATAATGTTTCAAAACCTCTGTTTTGGTAAAAAATTGCAAAGGATTTTGGAGCATTCATCATGTATCTATATTAACATCTGAATTCGGCTTCTAAAATTTAAATAGAATTATAAAAGAGCCTTACAATAGTGGAATGATTAGTTCTATTTAAGACTGCGGCAATTACAAAAACGTTTTGTTCAAGTTTTATCACTGGGGCTCAAAATACCGTGACATTTCCTATGTTTCTTCCTTTCTCATCCATTGTATCGTTTATCGATATCCACGTATATTCTTTTTTAACGATTTCTTAATAAATTTGTTTACAAGTTGTGTAAATATATCAACGGGTTTTGAACGCGAGATTTTCGATAGATCTTAATATTCTGAACGTCTGTTCAATACTTGTTTAATTTTACATTAGTGGTAAACTATTAATGTCCAAACTGTCTCAATCTCAAGCTGACTAAAATTCCTTCTTTTAAATGTATCCAACAATTTTTTAAGAAGTTGCCCATAATAACATACAATTTTGGAATTTTCTTTTAATTTTTTACGTATTTTTACTATTTGTTAAATTTGAATATTTGTGTGTATATTTTTAATTTAATTGAAATATATGAAAACTAAGCTCCCTTAAATCAACGAAAACTCTGTGAATATAAGCGATTATTGGTACTCTATTTTTTATTTAAGCAACTTAGGCCAATTATCATTGGACCTTAACCAAATAGTAAAATATAGAAATGAAAAATTACAATACAAACAATAAAATTATATAGGAAAATAAAAGAAAATATCCAACAAAAATATGCAGTTATGAGTTAAATATGCAAAAATATGCTATAAAACGCAAAATATGCAGTAAAGGGCAAAATATGCAAAAATATGCGCTAACAGATCGATGCCAAAATTCTTAAAATTGTCTGAAACGGATAAATACTAACTCATATGTTTATACGACGCACAGCAAAAAATATGATATTGCATATTTTTGGTTGCCCTGGTTATTATAATATTAACTAAACATATGTCTTAAATGTTCGAAAAAATATGTAATTTTACTTTGACATTTGTATTTGAATTAAAATGGAAAATTAAAAACAAAAAAATTATGTTAAAGTGCAAAAAAAAGAAATTTCGGTGAAAATCGGCAATTTTGAATTATTCGAACAGTTAACCGACCAAAATTAATCGGTTAACCGATTAACGGTTAACCGATTGAATACCCTAATAACGATCCAAAATATATATACGTTGTGGGGTCGCAAATGAAAAAAGTAGAAATTACAAACGGAATGACAAAATTATATGTACCCTTGCCACTCATGGTGAAGGGTATAAAAATCGAAAATTGGAATCCAGATAAAGATCGAAAATAGTTAAAGTATCGTGGTAGTCGTGGTTTTTGCTTCTACATGCTGTGGCATTTAAAGTTTTAAATTTTGAAAGTACTGATTTTTTTTTTCAAATTTCTGGTTTTATTGGAAAGGTTGAACTTTGTCATTTGGAACACACTATCATTCATAGGACTACCACGACTGGCTCGGCAGTACCTCATCTGATCAACCCAATTTTTTTAAATGGACCACCCTTTATCTCACCATTTTTTTTGGCCGATTTTGCCGAATTTAAATAGCAACCTTAGGCCAGCAGAAACTAATTTACAAATTAAATTTAGGAACCAAGTGAAAAAATGTAAAGAGTGCCTCAGGGCATTGTTGCCGGTTTAGGTGTAAAAAACAATAAGATGTAAACATTAATTATGATACGATTTTATTGAAAAACTAATGAAAAATATACAAAAAGTAAGGAAATATGTTTTACTTTCTACGATGATACTCATAAAAAAATTTTTTGGCATTTGAGCGGAAGATCGCATTTTGAGCAAACACACTGTGGTTGCGACTTTTAGCATAGTTTGAACCATCTTTTTGATGTCATTAACTGGATGTTTTGATTTATCACAAACTTTTAAACTTCATGGCAGTGGATCTTCTTGTGGAGTACTAACTGATCATGGGTAAAGGCGAATAATTTAATCCGACTGCGGTCTCTATCTGCCATTCCTGTAATTTTTTTTTATATAACAAAAAATATGACAAAAAGTAAGAAACTATGAAATATAAAACACCGATAAATTTATCCGCAACAGTGCCCTGAGGCACCCCTTAGTTTTTGTGTTCTCAACACACTTTTTGTTAATTGTTTAACATTTACAAATTCATAGACTAAAAAAATAATATCTTACCTTTTAAAAGCAAATATTTCGAATAGATCGGGCATAAAAGTTAGTAAAACTTTGAATTAAATAGAAAAAAATTACACACAAAATTTCACATCACTCATAAAACAGCTGACAGAACAAAAACTAAAAGTCAGAATGCATTTCGACCTTCTGTAACTGAAGTCACCGTTAAATTTAAAAATAAAATTATAATTAATTTTTGAGATAACTGCTGTTTTGTAATGCATGCTCTGAGGCACTCTTGCGGGCCAAGAAAAATCTCTGTTTCAGTTTTAAAAAATTGAAAACCGGTCGGTTTCGTTTTAGATTTCTTTTAACAGGAAATTTATTTTTGCTGAATTTTGTATAGATACTGATACAGAAGGCTCGGAATCATGGAACGAACATTTTTGGTCATAACTCTGGTTTTCCAAACAGCTTAGGACAATGAGAAACATTTTTTTGAAATCCTGCTAAGATTGTTTGTGTATTTTGGTTTTATACAGACAGTCATAGCTCAATCGACTTTGAATTTCATAAGGATTAAGAAAATATATACTTTGTTGGGTCTTAGATGAAATTTTCTCAATGTAACACAGGGTATAACATAATAATAATAAAAAAACTTATCCTTTTTTGCATATAAAATGTATACATTAATAAAAATAAAGCTATACATACATAAACTAACATGTTTCTTAATTAATTATTTCAGATAATACTTATAAAAAATTAATCCTTCAGAAATCATGGAGTTTAGCGGGTCTGGAATTGACTTTCTCAAATATAGACTAAAAACAAAAGCTAAAAAATACTACATCACCATTGAAGACTTCCAGGGACTATACAATGTTAGTACATTTAAGCAACTTATGGAAGAAATGTGTGACGTTCAGAATAGCAAATACCAATCAAAAGTTTTCAGTAACCTCTACTTTTTACTGATGGCTGCATATAAAATGAAGTATCATGATGATTTAAAATTGGATATAATAGAAAAGTATTGCGCATTTATACCCAAATACGAGGTTGCTGCACCCAACCATGTGAGAGAGTTTTCTGAAAATTTAATTGAATTATCAACTGATCATTTCGAAAATACTCAGACGAAATCGGAATTGAGTTCAAATGAACCAAATGTGGAAATTCGTGAATATCTTTTAACAAATGTTGGCAAACGACACGAGTCATTATTTTCGCTTTTGGAATTCTATTTCGATTTGACCGATCACTTAAATGCATTTGCCACTATCGATTGTGTAAACTTTGTGGGAACTTTCATAGGCGAAGTTCCATTATATGACCCAGTACAAATTATCCCTTGTTTAGGTATCAAATTTGATCAACTGGTTCCAGTTATTTTGGATAACGACACAGCAGGTGCATATGATGTATTCCATTCATCCGAGTATTTTACTGAAATTATAGCAGAACGCTTAAATAATGAATTGGACACAAAAGGCGATGTTATGAGATTCTTCAGAAATGGGGACATCATGGATAAGAACAATATAAACGTTGCCATGATGATGAATAACAACTCAATAAAGCCGTTAAGTCCTAAAATTGTTGATAATGAGCAAACTTTAATATTTATCGACTGCATATTTATTTCTCCTGAAAAGGAAGCATATAACAATCGCCGTAGCTTACGTTTACCTCCAGTTATGTTTCATAAAATACCAGCTGCAGCTTTTGACTTCCATTCGGAAGATTTGGTTGGAAACCGATGTATTTAAAAAGGGGTTGATGTGAGACGATTTAAAAATATCAAAATATGCTAATAATATGGAGCTCTAGGAACATAAGTCTTACAAATATAAATACAGGCAATAGTAAAAAGAAATTGACCATCAGGAAATATTTTAACACCATAGACGACGAGTTCCTCCTATGTTCTGCAAATGCTAATAAATTGGAAGATTTTTTGTACCACAATTAAAGTGTAATATCGCAAATATTCAAATCAACTGATTACTGCAGATAATAATAAGTATGCTAAATTACCCAAACATATTTAATCATTTTAATAAAGATTTTAATTACAAACTATATATTTTCTTTGGCTTTCATTTTTGGTACTCGGTGAGATATTGTATGTACGAGAAAAACCTGAATTTTGTTTGGATCGGTCCAAATTTGACCATAAATCCCATATATGGACATTTCCTACGATTAGTCAACCAGGATTGAAAAATAAAATGTTGATAATCAT
This sequence comes from Calliphora vicina, assembly GCF_958450345.1. Lineage (NCBI taxonomy): Eukaryota > Metazoa > Arthropoda > Insecta > Diptera > Calliphoridae > Calliphora > Calliphora vicina. The sequence goes on along the minus strand of NC_088781.1, from coordinate 55,663,021 downwards.
TGTATTTTATTGCTGATATTTCGATATAATTTGGTACATATAATTTTTTCAGCCCAAGGACGAAGCATATTGAAACTGGCTGAAATCGATCCATTATTTCACCTATCCCCCATACAAATGTCCTCCCAAAATTGGACTTTTCGGTCATAAATGTTTAATTTATGTGGGTATCTACTAGGGTATTCATTCGACTAATGATCGTTCGATTAATCGAATAATTTCTTACGAATAATTATTCGAACAATTTAAAAATGGCCATTTTCGAATAACGAATAATTCGTCATTCGGCAAATTAATTAGGAAAAACTTAACAACTCGCAGATAGTTTACCTAACATAGAAATTCATAAAAAATCATGTCGCCTACATACCACAATTTTTATGAACGTAAATAGCAGTGCTAGGTAAATTCTCAGCGAGTTGTTAAGTTTTCCCTAATTAATTTGCCACGTAAAAACACAAGGTAGACATGTTATATATCAATGGATAGATTTTGTCTACTTTTCAATAATGTATATAACTTTTGACAATTACAAAATTCATGGAATACTTTTTTGAAAAATATGACAAAAATGCTTTTTATTGAGTTTTTGCATAGATACAAATTTTTCAAATTGAAATAAAATTTTTATTTATAAATATTCTTTAATGAAATTTTTTTTTGAAATTTGTAGTCAGGAATCCCGCAATTTCCAAAAAAGTATTGAAAAATGGGATATTTTCGTTTTTTTGCTGTAATATCCATACCAAGGCTATCGGAACTAGGGTATTCGAATTATTCGATTTTTCTCTTGTTCGAATAAAACGAATAATTCGAATAAGAGATTTTAACTTGTTCAAATAATTCGATCACACGTTTAAAATTAATCGAATTATTCGAATAACTTAATTTTTTTAAAAAAAGTAAAGAATGAAGTTTTGATATCGGTTTTTTAATATTTTATTGGTAAAGAAAACAAAAAATAACATTAAAGTTAAGAATTCAAGTATTGATAATGTTAAAAAACATTCGAAAACAAAGTCCATCATTAAATTTTCAACAGAAATATTCTGATCAGCAAACAATTGACTAGCAAACCCTTTAGTTTCCGTTTTGGAACTATGCTTTAAAAATATTAAGCTAGTTGGACATGATCCTGAATTTAAATACAATATAAACGTATTAAGAACTTTTTTATGTCGTTCATTTATTCGGGTTTTAAATTGAGTAACTAATTCTGTAGTAAATTAATTATTCACTATTTCTAAATTATTTATAACAAATTGTATTATATATTAAGCTCTATCAACGTTGCCGAATCTTTGCTTAATAAAGTGGTCTTGGGGAATTACACAATAAAGGGAATCTGTCTAAAGTTTGATATCATTGTCAGTGAACGTGGCTAATTTGAAGTCAGGCAGTGTATGATTGACGCATTTACAAATACGCAAAAAGTTTATTACCATGTTAGACAAAGATGTTTTCTTGCAACAAAACGTTAGTTTGCAATATTTGAGTTTATCATTCGATTTATTAAATATTTTGCAACACTTACGTACGCGGTTAATAACATCACTTATACATATACATATATTTAAAGATCCAGGCCTTCATCTATTTCAATGTAATCATTATAAATATCATCCTCAATATCACTTTCGACGACCCACAGTGGTATGAGAATAAAAAATAAATCTGTAACTTCTAAACCCGTACGCCGATTTGAATGAAATTTCACATGCGCAAAGAGGTAGTGTAGTCGAATTTAAGTTTTGAATTTGGACCTCATGAGTCCACCAGGAGCCCAAAGTAGGACACCTCGGGTATGTTAAATTTGTAAAATGATCCTATTACTTCGTTTGTGTTACGATTTAAAAAAATTGAACATTTAGAATCTCCTCGTCGAGCACTACATAAAACCTCGTCGTAGCTAACAATTATCGCAAAAATAATGTTGGGAAATGTTTGGTTTTCTATATTTTTTGGACATCAAAAGCGTACGAACGTACGTTCGTGACCCCAGCAAATGACCATATCTTAAAAACACCATTATCAATCTGAAATGCGACATAAATAATCATAATATATATTGAAATTGCCGTACAAAATTTTGTGAAGATGGGTCCATAAATGGTCATTGCTCTCATATAAGGTCCTCTTCCGAAAAAGACTTAAACATGCATAAATCTCTTATAAGGCATACACAACCCTCACATGCATAGAAATCAACGTACCAAATTTTGTGAAGATTGTTTCATATTTGATCATAGTTTCCATATTAGATCCACTTCATATAACCACTTAAATATGCATAAATCTCTTATAACGAGTGAATCAGAAAATACTTATAAACACTGTTCTAGCCAAAACTTATCCTTGGTCCAACAAATTATTATTACTACATTATTATAAGTTTTCCATTCCATTTGTAATTTCTACATTTTTCATTTGCGACCCACAAAGTTTGGGGAGTCGATATAGCCATGTCCGTCTGTCCTTCAGTATGTTGAAATCAACTTTCCGTAGCCCCCAAATAACTTACAAACCTGATTGATACATCAATATATCGGGAATTCTCCTGCCTCGGTTGCTATTTAAAATCGGGAAAATGGAACAAAAATGGGTGAGATATAAGGAAAAAACGGAACAACCTCGATTTTTGGCCTATTTTTGATCTATATCTGGATTACTAAGTCATTAATATAGGCAATATGGATATCTAATGATAGATATTTCGAAGACCATTGCAACGATGTATAGTAAGTTGGACCTGCAATGGGTCAAAATCGTGAAAAATATTTTTTAACCGGAATTATTTTTCACCAAATAATTTTTTTGTCAGAAATTTTTCTTTCATTACAAAATTTAAAAAAAAATATATTTAAAATTTGCATTTTAAAGTATAATTTGGTGAAGGGTATATTATAAAGCTCTCATACTTGTTTTTTAATCACTTTAGCTTTTAAAAATATATCAGATATTCCGGGCTATTCGTGTTCTCACTTTCACCATTCACCGTATTTTTGGAACCATAATTACAACAATATTATGTAATTACCTCAGCATTTCTAATTATAAATGTTTACACTTGATTTTGTTTAACCTTAATTATATAATTTTAGTAACTTTATTTAATATAAATATTGTTGAAATTATGCTTCCAAAAATACGGTGAATGGTGAAAGTAAGAAAAGGAATAGCCCTGATTATCTTTTCTAAATCATTCACAGTTGAACTATGATTTCGATAAAAATGGACAGCGAAAAAAAAGTACATGAAAAAATAATTAAATCTTTGCAAAAAATCCAATATGAACTTTTAAAAAAAATTGCAAAAGATCAGAAGATTCATCGTTATACTGATTCCAAAGTCATTAAACAGTATAAGAAAGACTTGAACATTGAAAGCAAACCTGAATCAGGAAGAAAAGAGGTCTAACAGATATTGGCAAGGCAAAAGAGTTCGTACAACTCTTTCGAAGAGCATCGAAGACTTTTATCAGAAAAGTAGCTGCTAAAGTTAAATATTCTAATTATTTCGTGCGCAGAGCCAAAGCTAATGCTGGGTTGAAAACGTATAAAGTTCAGAAAGTTCCTAATCGCAATTCGGTAAAGAAATTAGAAACAAAATAACGAGCGAATAAATTGATGTAAAATTTTATAAAAAAAAGTACCACTTTTTACAGCTGGAGGCAAATTTATCCAACTGCGCAGTACTTTGGCCTGTGGAAAGGTATTGGGCTCTTGTAAAATAAGATAGAACCCATAAAAGTTATCCCAGGACCGACTGATTTAGGCTCACATGTCAACCATAAAGAGCTAATATAGGCGAATATACGGATACAACCTGGCAGTAAAAATCCGATTAAATTTCTATCTGTTGAATATTTACATGACATCTAGATTAGTTCATGAAAGCCATGTCGTGTGGCTCTTAATTTGACAAAGAGATATTCCAACCTGGTGCTATTCTAGGTAGCGGCTAACTACGGTTCTAGTCAGTGAAACGACTTCTTGTTTGGTGTTCAGTTGGCGGCTTTAATGGGGATTCTATGAGATCTGCTCCGCACAGAGCTTTGAATTAATTAATTCAATTAGAGCCTAATTTACTAAAATCTTAATGCGGAATTAAAAAATATCTGCCATTCTTTCCATAAATCCATTCCCAACATCTAATTCTTTAGCTTCAATCAAAGACTTTTATTTAAATAGAATTAATTCATCGTTGAATTATTGGGTGTATGAATTAAAATTTTATTTTGATTTCGTAAATGGAATTAATTCTATCGAACCTTTGGCTACGGGATATGGTGGCTGGCTTGCGGAGCACAGTTTGATAACTTCTGTTGAAATAGCCATATTGAGGACGAGGAGTAATCTGCACCACCTCCATTTATTGAAAGTGGATATTTTGAAGATGGATTCACTGATTGGCAAAGATCCAGAGTTTAGAGCCGAAATATGCTTCTAGTCGTTTTTCACAAAGGAACCAGATTAGGGACCTAAATAGGCCAGTTATCATTGGTTGGTTGGCTTTATAAACTAAATTAATTCTGTATTTCAATTGGAGGATGTCAAATTCAATCGACTGAAAGCTTGAAACTACTCAAACTATACAATGGATTTAAATCATTCGAGTTATTTCTATTACATCTAATAAAAATTATTGACGATTGCGCCCTTATAAGTTAATATAACTGAAAAAAAAGTATTGCACGTTCCTAACCACGCAATAATAATGAATTTGTTATTATTTATACTGGAAATGGTACCATTAACAAATAATTAACTATTTTACTACTCTGCACACACGCTCGTTGATACTACACACAAACACTCACACACACATACTCTCTTTATAATGCGTGTTGAAAATAATATTATATTGCATACTTTTTGGCAAACAATAAATGAAAACTTAAAGCACAGGTAAAGGAGGAGTAGAACAAAGAGCTGAACATGAAAAACACATGATAGGAAGACAAAAGAATGAAAATACACATGTGATGAAGAAAATAAAAATGAATGAAAAGCCTAGGGAAATTGAAGATAATCACTGTACATGTTGAAAATGGAAAGAAAAACATATAACAAATATTTGTAAAAAATTCTTCTTTTTTTTTGTTCTAGACATTTAATATTTAAATATTGTTTTTAAGAGATTTGCGCGTTTTTGCTTAAGTTTCATAATATTTATAAATATTTAAAATTTTTGTTTCCAACATTTTTCTTTAACACCAACACACCAGAAAAATGGGTTAAATTTTAATACATACAAACACACGCACTTGAATTTGTCATGGATTTCGAAGTACTATTGCTCGGCCAAAGGATTGTATAAGAAACAATAGATAGCAAAAACCACAAAGACAAACATTTGTCTGTCTGACTAAGTTTCTAAGAATGTAGGTCCATCCGTGTGTCTGTTTTTTACAATTTCGTCTATATAATCACAGCTTGAAATAATAAAAATATATAGAATAGAAACCATACGTAACTATAAACACTTCCGGTGTATGTCCTTACAATAACCACGAAATATTTTCAATAACTTGGTTTTCTTGTGTATTTTTTTTTGTTGTTATTTTTCTTTTAATCACGTAATTGAAGTGGAGTATCCCAGTGCGTCTACAAGTTAAAAGTTGTTGTAGTAATAGTAATAATATTTAAATATTTTATACCAAAACACACGCACTTCACACACATACACTTATATCAAAACACTCATGCAACTACATACATACATATATGTATTTGTAGCAATGTATGTGTATATGTCTGTCTGTATATAACCGACGTTTACGGATAATATCGTTCAGGACAACATTTTTACGTTTTAACGAGCCAAAAGAAAACACAAAACTAAACCTTTAAGGACACAAGTTCATAGATTTTATAATGAATAAAATTCAAACCAAGAAAGCTTTCATTACACATACAAAGCCAAAAAAAAAAGTTCAAAAAGTTCTCTTTTTTTTTATTTGACTTTCAGTGTATCATCATCCATTTACACTGTCAAGGGATGAACAAAAGTTTCTACAATCGTACCTTTTTTTTGGTACAATTCAAAGTACAGCCCGAATGAGTTATTTTGGTACCTGTAGTTTAAAATTGTAACAACTCTTTATTTATTCAAATTTACAACAATACACACACTTAAATTACCCCTTATAAAAATAATGTACATGAATACAGTTTATGTTAACTCTAACAGCTCCTATAATAAATTCACAACTTATACAGCACACTTTGCATTACCATCTAGATGCTTCTTGAAAGCTCTATTTCTACAATGATAAACAATGCTAATATCTGCGTACTTATCAACATTGTTGTTAAGTAGAAGCTTCTACTGATCCACAGTGGTATGAGAATAAAAAAAGAGGGAAATAAATCTGTAACTTCTAAACTTGCACAAAGAGGAAGTGTAGTCGAGTTTAAGTTTAGAATTTGGACCTCATGACCCCATCAGGAGCGAGACCAGGGGTTCCCAAATTAGGACACCTCGGGTATGTTCAATTTTTAAAATGATCCTATTTCTTCGTTTGTGATCCGATTACACATGCAGAATCTCCTCGTCGAGCACTACATAAAACCTCGTCGTAGCTATCAATTATCTCTTATAGCTTAGGAGATATTCGCATTTGAAAATTTAATTTTCAACATTTTTACCCACCCTACGCCAGTTTTTTGGTGACCGCGGTTCCAAATATTCTCCGATTTTATCCATTTTTCTTTTATAGGATTAACAATAGATCTATATATCAAATAAAGAAAGAAGTTTAAAAATCATGACTGAGTCCAAAGTTACATGTATTTGAATATAAAAAAATTAAAAAAGGCGATTTTTCGCAATTTTTTTGGGAAAAAGTATTTTTATTCTTTTTAAGTTATCTAAAAATTTTCTAAGAGGATGTATAATGAATTTGTACTTTTTGAAAAGCTAACTTAACGCCAGATATTCTAAATGAAAAAACATTTATAATTTTTGATACCGACGGGATCAGATCCATTCAAAAAATGTCTATTTTTTATGTAAAATTCAATATTAGGGCAAAAATTCTCAAATCGCATACTCGATATCAAAATATAGTAACCTATTTTAGATGGCCCAATAAGTTCTTAATTATCTTGTAAAGGGTTCCGATAACCCCGCCCCTATTATGGATATTATACCCAAAAAACGAAAAAATCCCATTTTTAGAATTTTTAAAGATTTTTTTGGGAATTGCGGAATACTTGATAACAAATTTCAAAATTTGTTTTTATTTTTCCATTTTAAATAGAAAAGTCTACATAACTGTGAAATTTCATTGAAAAATATTCATAAATAAAAATTTTATTTCAATTTGAAAAATTTGTATCTATGCAAAATTCAATAAAAAGCATTTTTTTCATATTTTTCAAAAAAGTATTCCATGAATTTGTTAATTAACAAAAGTTATATACATTTTTGAAAAGTAGACAAAATCCTCTATCCATTGATATATAACATGTCTACCTTATGTTTTTACGTGTCAAATAAATTAGGGAAAACTAAACAACTCGCTGAGAATATACCTAACATAGAAATTCATAAAAAAGCATGTTGCCTACATAATAACATTTTTATGAATGTAAATAACAGTGCTAGGTAAATTCACAGAACTTAAACTTGACTACACTTCCTCTTTGCGCATGTGACATTTCATTCAAATCGGCGGAAGGGTTTAGAAGTTACAGATTTATTTCCCTCTTTTTTATTCTCATACCACTGTGTGATGGCCATGTTTATAAACATGATGAATGTTGCAGGCAGTGGTTAGATACCGTTAAATTCAAATCTTAAATTCAAATTCGTAACAATATATATTACATTATGACTAATAGCAGATCGTGTGAATACCCCAAATAAGTATTTAAATCTTATAAATAAAATTAAAACTAGTTGATCTCTAACAAGAGAGAGCCTTCATGGACAAATGGCACTCATCTTACTTAGGTGGGCACTCATCAGGGGTAGTAGATCTGCTCTACAGAGCCTTGATCTGGTTTAGCTCTGAACATGTAGTCTTCCAAGGGGGTTGGGATGGTACAATATAAAGAATGAGCCAGATAAAACTTATACTTGTATTCATTAAATTAGTTTCTGATGGCTGTTCTGAGTTTATTGGATCATAATTACCCCATAAAAAGTTATTCGACAACTTTTTTAAAGCTTTTAAAGTTTGCAGGTTATAGGGTTAAACAATAAAATATCGGCATTTATAAATTTATCCACTTTTTCCGGAAATACTCTCATTAAAGATTATATAGTTGTTTCCGTTACTTTTTTGAACGAATGAAATCGGAAATCGGAAAGGTATTGATCGAAGTACTGGACAGTTAAGTGAATTTGCCTTCCATTATACAATATTAAACTATTGAAACATTAACACGTCCATCATAAAAATCTTGACCCGGAAGTTGTGAAAAGTCTGTCAGTACATAAGTTTCATTTTTATAAAATTTCACTTCTATTTTTTCGCTCATTCTTTTGCTTCTAAGTTCTTTACCGCATTGCGATCTGGAACATTCTGAACTTTATACGACTTCAACCCAGCATTAGCTTTGGCGCTGCCCAGAAAATAATCAGAACATTTATCTTTACGAACTGCTTTTCTGATAGAAGTGTTCTGTGCTCTTCGAAAGAGTTGTTGTTGTTTCATCCTGATCCATGTTTTCTTTCAATGTTCAGGTCTTCCTGATACTGTTTAATGCCTTTTGAAGCAGTGTGACGATGAAGCTTCAGATCTCTTGGTATTTTTTTTAAAATCCATATTGAAAATTTTTAAGAGTTTTAATTACACTGTCTAACAAATTGAGATTTTTGGTTGGAACAGAACAGCGACCCTATAATTCTGAAAGGGCGTGTTGAGTAAATCATATTTGTAGAATAAACTTATAGTCCAGCTGGTCTGAATTTTTTTTTACAGTGGGTCAAAGTTTTAATTTTTTGATCGAAGATAGCATTATACTAACTGAAAAAAATCTTGTAAGTTAATATCTGTATGAGTGATTTACAAAAGGATTGTGGTAAACTGACCAAAAGATCAATCTCATCAGCTTGCAAACGTGAGCCTTTTTTTGGCCAGTTCATCTGCAATAGCATTGCCAAGTACACCATAATGACCCGACACCCAGAATAACTCCAGGTTAGAATGTTTCGCCATCTCTTTAAGAGATACGGCATTCATGTACAAATCTGGATGTCGAATAGACACCAGAGAGGGAATTGATAGTAGGCTTACTGTCAGTACAGATTCGTTTATTCACACCAAATAACCTATAGAACTTCATCCAGTGTACCGCACTTTAGATGTCTGAAATCTCAGCTTGACTTACACTACATTGGTGCTGTGCCTGAAACACACCCCCTTTAAAAAAACGGGGAATAAGAAGCCACCACCCAACCCAATCGCAGACTTGTAGCCATCTGTATAGATGCTGCATTATTTCGAACGTGTCCCTAGCAGAAGATAACTCGCCCGCCATCGATACAGAGAAGCGACTGTCAAGGGTAAGTGAGAGCAGTAGTCAGTTCACAGGGAGACAAGATATACAACCCAAAATAGACGCATGACCGGTACAACCAGACCTCCATGCTCCTACAGTGCTTAGCCTAACCACTGAATTTATGGGCATAAATTCGTAGTAGGTGGATTTTGTTAGAGCCTTCTACCATACTAGTGCTCCATACATTAGTATGGGCTTTACCACCATGTCAAAAAGCCATTTCGCATTTCTAGGGCTTATTCCCCAGGTCTTCCCAATGGTCCTTTTGCAGGCCTAAATAGCGATAGCCGCCATGGATGCTCTCGCTTGGATATTCGGGCTTCAGGACAGCTTAAAGTGTAGAATGATTCCTAGATACTTCGCACTATCCGAGAGCTTAAGTTTCCCTCCGTTAAGACTCGGTAATGAGAATGAGGGGATTTTGTACCTTCTTGAAAAGAGCACAAACTCAGTTTGCCCAGGATTCACACCAAGTCCACTAGCAGTGCATAAGTGTACAAGTGAGGTTTGTAGGCATAGTGATAATGTGTCACGATGTTTCCCAGAAACGGCTATAGCAACATCATCAGCATATTTGCGACAGTTTTACACTTCATGGAGTCTAGTTTCATGAGTTGTATATTAATGGCAAGATTCAACAAGAGTGCCGATAAAACCCATCCCTGTGGAGTCCCTCAGTTCTCTAATCTAAATATTGTAGCCTCTAGGTTAAAAGTCTACCTATCTATATCAGTCCGCCTAAAGCCGAAAAATTCATCTCTGGCGTCACATTAGCTATGTTCAATAACTGAAAGTTGTTACTAGTTAGTAACAATTGTTACTGGAAAAGCGTTCATTAACTCAAAAAACTTGCAAATAGAGACAAAATCAAGAGCGTATACATTTTAGATAGTGTTCTCTCGTTGCAAACTATTACAAGTTCTATTTTGAACTCGTTATATTTCAGCTTATATATTTATATGTTTATTTATTTACAATTTTATTTTTGTGGTGAAAAAATATCAAAAAGAAAAGAATTTTCAATACAATTGAAGAAAATGTGAGTATTTATACATTTTAAAAGGAATAAAATAAGAAATTTGTGTGTATAAAACAATTGTTACTGGAAAAGCGTTCATTTACTTTTTACTATTTTTAAGAGAGAATTTAAGAGAGTAATTTTGTAAATTTTTATTTTATTCTCTCGTTGCAAGTATTTACTGGGAAAGTAAATGAACAGACCTATTGTTAAGGTCCCCAGTAACACAAATTTGTGTTAAATTATTTCTCAATTTCTATATTTATATGCCGATTTTCATAGAATGTTGTGCGTTGATATCTACGAGTATGTATCATATGCGGGAGCAATTATGGACTGATCGTCACAAAAACCAATAGTTATTTTGGAATACAACTGATGTAAATTTCTGGTTCGTTAAACGATTTTTAATTATGTTAGTAATATGTTTGTGTATATTGTGTTATTTATTGAATAGGTCGACCATTGCCTGATGTAGGGTGTATGTGAGAAATTGTGTTATTTTTTGTATAGGTGGACCATTTCATGATGCAGGGCGCATGTAAGCGGCCGGTGTGAAAATGTATAAAAACCGCAGAAGTTGCAAAAAAAAATTTAAATGCAGAGAAAAAATGCAATAAAACCGCAGAAGTTGTTATAATTAGAATTGAATAGTAGTGGGAAAACAAATTGAAATGTAAACAAGTAAGGAAGTATGGTCGGTCAAGCCCGACCATATAATACCCTACACTAAGTAAAAGAGCAAAAACATTTTTCTTTTAAAATTTCAATAATTTATATTTTTGAGTGATTTTCGGAAGTGGGCCTTATATGGGGGCTATGACCAATTATGGACCTATCACCATGAAATTAGGTCGTGTGATTTATATCAATATGAAAGTTTATTATGTTGAATTTTGTGAGTATACCAACATTTTTAAGCGATTTATGCACGTTAAAGTGATTTTCGGAAGCGGGTCTATATGGGAGCTATGACTAATTATGGACCGATCGTAACAAAATTTGGTGACATGAATTTTGTGTATATAAAACTTATTTGGAGCGGAATTTGTGGAGATACATATATAAATTAAACATTTATGACCGATAAAGTCCAATTTCGGAAGGACATTTGTATGGGGGCTAGGTGAAATAATGGACCGATTTCAGCCAGTTTCAATAGGCTTGGTCCTTGAGCCAAAAAAATTATATGTACCAAATTTCATTGAAATATCTTCAAAATTGCGACCTGTACTCTGCGCACAAGGTTTACATGGACAGCCAGCCAGCCGACCAGACGGACGGACATCGTTTAATCGACTCAGAAAGTGATTCTAAGTCGATCGGTATACTTTAAGGGTTTTAGACTAATATTTTTGGGCGTTACAAACATCTGCACAAACGCATTATATCCTCCCCACTATGGTGGTGTAGGGTATAAATATTAATATTGTAATTTAGCAAACCAATAGTTCAACCCCAAACGTTTTAATAATAACAAGAATTGTGTGGTAGTGTAAAAGTAAAATGAAATTATAAATATTAATATTAATAAGGTTAGTAAAACAATAGTTAAACCGCAGAAGTTTTGATAGTTAGAATTTAATAATAATACGATAAACAATTTAAATGTAAACTTATAAACTTTCCGTGCTCCCAAGTGATACGTAATTCATACATCAATATATCCACTATAGTCCCGGTTCGGTTGCTATTTAAAATCGGACGATGTGCACTGAAGGAAAAACAGCGTTGCAAAATCAACAACGGTTGGTGACATTTTGACACCATACGTGTCACTTTTTTTCGACACCGTACGTTTACAATTTATAAACAAACGGGTACGAATCGACAACGCAATGATGTTAAATTATTCGCGACGCATTTCAACGTGAGTTGCTTTTTATAAGTGTGTTTTAATTTTATTTACATTAAAAAATTTAAAATATTTTAATAAATAATAAAGGGTAATGGTGATGCAAATAAATGGTTTAAGAACCAAAATATAAAAGAAAGTGTAATTGTGTTTGATTGCGAATTTGTGTTGATGCAGATGAAGATCCAGGCAGTGAAGATCCAGGCAGAGAAGACCACCGAATCCAGTGACGACATACAACTCCAAATGGAAATTTATAGTTTTTATATTTATTTTATATTTATGTTTTATATGTATTGTATTAAAAAAATGTAAAAAATAAAGAAATTTTTATTTATATTCATTACCAAAAAAAATAGAAAGGAAAAATTGTCAGGTGTCAAATCGTACACGAACGGTATCAAGTCGATAGTTTTTGGTGTCAAATTGACAACGGTATATTGTCAAATCGTACACAAACAGTGACAAATTGACAATGGTCTGTTATAAAATCGTACACGAACGTTATCAAATCGACAACGGATGGTGTCAATTCGGCAACGGAATGGTGTCATTTTTTCGTTGTCAAATTGACACCGTTCGTGTACAATTTGTACACATACGGGGTTGATACACTATTGACATTCATATTTTTGCTGGGTGTGATTTTCACTTGTTGAATATATAGCTCTCAAAGGAACGGTAAAGGACTAAGACTCATTTGACTATTGGTAGGTACACGATCATATTTACTGAGCACTGTCTGATTTGTTATGCATGGGTTACCCACGTAATCAAAGTTATTATTTTGATGAAATTTAACAAAAAGAGAAATTCCAAATATTGAAAAATTTGACCTTTGACCTTCACGATTTAGGGTTAACGTTTTCCGATTTTAGTAAAAGTTTTAGAGTATATTTAGAATTATCTGGTCTATAATATTCTGAATAAGTTTGGCTTAAAATTCATAAGAGTAAGGAAATAGTGCTCATTGGCCTACAAATTGCCAAATAATTGGTTTTTCTCGAAAATTTCAAAATTTAAATCGCAGGTACGGAAAAACTATAAGAGATATTTTTCATAATTTTTTCACATTTTTATTCCCTATTATATTCTTAATAAATCCCAATGAGATGATCAAAAAATTCTGAAATTTTTTTAAAAAAATTTTTAAAAATTTGAAAATGGAGTTTTGAAACTGCCGTTAAAAAAAATTTATTTTTTTGTTCATAACTAAGAATAGTTTAACGGTATCCTACGAAGACAAAAACTCATATACAAGTATATATGGACATATTTTAAGTAAAAATGAGCTTTTATTTTAATATTTCTCAAAATATGTTAATTTTGTTCCTACATTTCTTGTTCTAGTGGCCTGAGATACGTTAATGGTCTGGCGAATTTTTAATAACTTTAACATTTTTTGACCGATTTCTGTTTTTTATATCTCATTAGAACGACAATTACGTACACATTTCGATTCTTTTAAATTAAATTACAAAAGTAATTTTTTAATGGCAAAATTTTTACAAAAACTGAAAAAAATGCATATTTTCCCTTGTAAATGTATCTCAAAACTTCAGAGGGCTTTATCTAAAATTTTTTCAGGAAGATTTTTTTTATTAATGTTCACCAAACTGGGGGGTGAGAATGGCCAAAATCCAACTTTCGTTTATTAAGGGCCACCCTAATGGCAGATACGTCTGGAATAACAAATGGTATCCACGGGAGCCGCTTTAGAGAATCGTCCAAATTAAGTTAGGCGATTTTGTCTTGTGATGTCTAAATAATTTTTGTATCGATTACTCCAGGCTCTTTTTAAAGAATGAAGAAGACCGTTTAAAATCATCAAAATTCAGTTGTTCTTTTTCTTTGAAATATATTTAGTTTGTAGTTTTGCCTATTGTACTTCCTGACAATCATATCAATAGCCCTAAGCAGTCTGTGGTTCTCAACTCTTAATCAAAAATTTCTTGAGAATCATATCAATGGATCTTCATAGTCTAGGTAAGGTAAGGTTTCCAGGCAGGTGGATCCAAAGCTATAGGTCCCTTTGTGTTACCTTAAAATAGAAAGTCAGAAAAAGAGGGAAAGATAGAAATGAAAAAAAAGAAGGGTAAGATTGAAAAAGTTAAATGGAAGATGTCCGAAGAAAGAAAGGAGAGGGGGAGTTGGCGGTTATAAGGTCACTCTAAAGCAGGGAAAGGCAACCTATACTATTGCATTTTACGATTGCATTAGTTATACACTCTCTCCGCTCTCACCACGAATCGGTGTTGCCAGTAAACTTTCGTCTCTTTTCCCCAATTAAAAATGTAAAATCTCATATTGTTCATCATACATGTTTAAAAGTTGGGACATTTTTTTCACTGGCAAAGCTGATTCTTAAATTATGCGATAAAAAAACGATACACAACCTGCCTATTTGAGTTCTCAAGCTAGACTGATTTAAAATTGTTTATTTCTCTACAATTCGTGTGCACACGTACGTAAGAGAAGAGTAAATGAAAAACTCGGCGCCCATGTTTTTCCTTTTCCTGCTCTAAAGAGATACCCATGTCTGGTCTTTTAAACCAATTGCTGCCAATACCAATAAAGGCATTAATGCCCTCTAACCTCATATTCGAGAGCTCTGAAAGACTATTTAGGGAACGATATCCGAGAAACCTTAATCATAGATCTCCTAATGCCGGACAGTGACAAAGAAGCTGAAATATGGTCTCATCCTCCTCCTCGTTTAGACAACTTCTGCAGAAGTCATTTTAGGGCAAGCCAAGTCTCCTCGCATGGTTGCCAAAAGTGCAGTGTCCGGTTATGACCGCCACTACACAACTCAATTGTGAGCGTTTCAAGCCAAGAAGATATGTTGTTCGTCCACGATTCAGTTGAGTTCATATCATGCTGGTAATAATGCATGTGGGTTCACAAACCCATCTTGTCTGAGCGAGCTCATAGTAGAAGTTATTAATCTGTAGCTTACATTTGGATAACAGAATCCCAAATCATCCACAACGCAGTTGACCGTAGTATATCCGTACACACTTGAGTACGATTGCTGAATGTCTCGCCATCCTTTTTAAGGATGCCCGGCATTCCTGGACCAAATTAGATGTCGTGTATACACCTGTTAGAGACTTTATTGCGGCCTGACTGTCAGTATATATACGCATATCCCTGCCTGATATCTTGTTATAACTGAGCCAGCCGCCTTACCTTTACCTTACCTTTACTTCGTAGTCTATGGTTCCTAATCCCCGTGGTCTGTCAGAGCAATTTGAATGCATTCATATCGTTGCCATTTAGACAAAGTACCCAAAAATGGAGTCCTTAGAGTTTTAATTGTACATCCTTGATCATGACACCATAATTGGATAGCTTAAGACCACTGTGAATAAGTATCAGAAGGAGATGGGGGTTTAAATTCTCTGCAATATTTCAAAGCAGCTCAGACAGACAGTGTATTATCTGCCCGAAGACACAGATATTTTTTTGTCTCCGCATGTATGCATTTCAAACTTCAACTCACATTCCTCTATCCGGAATGAAGACATCACATCTCCTATTGATGATGGGTTTGCTATGTAAACAGAAGTACACAATAACAGCGGAATGTGCAAGATCCCCGTCATGGCGGAAACAAAATCATAGTCGTATAACATTAATTTACTTAGGTATTACAGAAATGGTTCCTTTCGGGATGTCAAAGACCTAAACAACAGAAAAACTGGTCAATTTGAATTATTGAAAAGTCCCTGGTCTTTGGATTAGTATATTTTAACTTTCTCAGATACAAAATGGTTAAAACGTACCGTCAAACACCGTTTCTTTTGATTGAATTTGGACTCATAGGAGACGCATGTCCACTAGTATCGGTTTCAGTTATCAAGGATATAAACAACAGATCCAGATGCCATGGTAATCAGCGATAAGGAGATACTTATCTGTTGAGACAAATTATAAGAAATTGAATTAACCTTCTAACAATGATTGTAGGAATTTTCATAATAGAAAGAAAGAGGAGTCGGTGGTGGATAATTTCGTTCAATTGCAGATTGGTTTAATCACGAATCCTTATTTGGTTATTTAGAGTGTCCCGAATTACACTCCATAGTAACATCTAAATGGGATTTAAAACTAGATCTCAGTAAACTATGTAATGACTACCTGTTTGATCTAACTTAATCCCATTCAAAATTTGAATACTATTGTCAAACTCGTTGATTATTTCCACTAACAAAATGTTGGTACAAAAAAATATCCTTTCGTTTTGGTACAATTTGATTTTGTAATTTTTGGTGCGCATCCCTGACACACATAAACTATAGCAGGAGCAGAAGCAAGAGAGGCCAAGAGCATAAATATTAGCTTTGACTTTCGTTGGATGAAAACAACACAAACTTTTTTGTTTTGTTTTTATTACTCCAAAAGAGTATTTATTAGTTTAATGCATTTTTTATGTTTATTTACTCTCTCTCTCTCTTTTTCAAGCTACTCTCTGTGTTTATTTCTTACTCACACTCTCAGTTTTAGTTACAGTTTTGCTCATTGTTTTCGTTACCAAACTTTAAGGTCCTTTTTCCATTGCTGTTGTTTGTGTGTGTGTGTGTTGCATGTCATTAATAAAAGGAACAACTGGCTGGCTATTTTTGTTGGCTAAGTTCATGATTTTTTTAAGGAACAATAAAGACAACAATGACAACAAAAATAAAAAGTAACAGTGCTTATTGGTAATTATTCTCTTAAATATTTTATGCATCATTTTAAAAATGTTCGAAATTCGTAAACAAATCTTATATTTTGAGAGAAATAAAAAAAAGTTTGATTTGGTGTTTTAAATGTTAGGTAGTAAATAACTAATATTTGGGAAATGGAGGTTTTAAAATTTTGTTATATCCTATTTAACATAGGGTCCTTATTGCACCAACCCTATTCCTAACTAAAATGAAAGCTTATATTGATAGATGATAACCCCGCTCTAACTTTGAATAAGCGTTTAGAATATTTGAGTTCACAAAGTCATGTCCACTAGAAAGAAGACAAAGAGTGATAGAAATTTTAAGTATTCAGAATGTATTTCTATTAGATTTGTGTTTTTACGTAAATTCTTCAAAAAGAAAATGTTTGTGTACAAACGTTTATCCCATGTAATCCAGTGTGAAGTCAATTGCCAATTTAGTGCCTCTAAGTGATCTAGAGTGTAACCACTTTAAACTTTCTATTTGTACTACAATTTAGAAAATAGTTATTTTACTATTGGTGGGTATAATCGTATATATTGGGAAATAGATAGTATTATCATTTTACTATCACTTGTTAGACCAAACAAAGTATAAACATTTCGAAAGTTAAATTATATTTTTTCTTAAGAACTAGCATCTGGCCAATTAAATTTTTCTTAAGAACTAGCATCTGGCCAATTAAATTTTCAAATTGCTATCCCTTATAGATCGAAGAATGTTACGTTTTATTAAGGGTTTTTCAGTAAGTAAGATTCATTTGGTTTTTGCCATTTCTCAAATAAAAATGATGTTGGCTTCGCTATTCATTCACAGCTTGAAACATCAGTCTATGCCATTTCATCATGGAGTGATATACGCTTTAAGAAAGTTTGCAAATTATTAAATTTTGTATAAAAGTTCACGTTCTACATTGCGTGCGCTTACGCCAATTTTCATTCAACGAAACCTTAAAACAAGACCCTGCAAAATTTCGAAACAGGTTATGCATTGCGTATTGACCCTAAAGTGATGCACAAGGCACAACATTATCCGAAAAAATTAACTGTTTGGTGATGTTTTCATGCCGACGGCGTCATCAGCCCATTTTTCTTTTTTGATGAAAACAACCGTCAACGGCGATCATGTAACAATCGCAGTTGATGGTTGTAGGCTATGCCATCGGAGTATTTTTGAGACCAGCACGACGCTATGAACTTTGGAGACATAAGGTTCCACGCAACGGTGCTCGCGAATGGCCGCTCGTTCGTGCTAGGGGTTAAATTAATTCGCTGGTATATGTCAACAAGCCAACAACGAACGCGAAATTCCTTGTATTTTGGGCCGATTTGTGTGCTCGATTCATGGAAAATTTGATCCAGTGATTCTACATTTTTCATTTGGACCCCACAAAGTATATTCTGGATCGTTTGTCCGTCTGTATGTTGAAATCAACTCTCCGTAGTCGCCAAATAACTTACATACATGATTCATACATTAATACATCCGCTATAGACCCGGTTCGGTTGCTATTTAAAATCGAGGAAATGGTTGGGATATAAGAAAAAAATCAGGACAACCTCGATTTTTGGCCGAATTTTGATCTATATCTTGATTACTAAGTAATAAGTATAGACAAATTGGATATCTTTGCAACGACGTTGGACCTACAATGGGTCAAAATCGGGAACAAATTTTGTAACCGGAATTTTTTTTAAAACATTTTTTTTGTCATAATTTTTTTTACTAATAAATAAAAAATTTGAAAATGGGCATGATTGGAAAAATTTGAGTGGCACCACCAATACAAAGTAAATATTTATTTCAGAATATTTGCAGAACTATCATCGTACCAGCCTTCAAATTTTATACAATCAATTTCAGGTACCGTAAAATAACTCCCAATTGAAATAACTCCCCACGAAAAAATGAAATAACACCCAACAAATTTTTCATACAACTTGGGAATTATTTTATTATGAAACAACTCCTAACGCATAGGGAGTTATTTCATAATTTTTAGCTGGGAGTTATTTCATAATGCAAGAACTGCCAACGAAACAACTCCCAATGAAATTTTTGTTGGGTTTTATTTCATTTAATTATGTGAACTAGGAGTTATTTCACTGTATAGGGAGTTATTTCATTTTTGTTAGGTTCTACTTTGCAAAAGCAAAATATTAAAAACTGGCTTTGCTCAGAAAATTTGTTTTGCATTGCAGGCCTTTGGCCGGGCGCTAAGGTTTTCTCCTCTGGGGTTTATCAAAAACTGGCTTCGCTCAGAAGTGTTTTTTGCATTGCCGGCCTTTGGCCGGCCATAAAAGTTTATTCCTCTGGGGTGTATCAAAAACCGGCTTCGCTCGGAAAAGATTCTTTTTAAATTGTCGGCCTTTGTCAGGTCGTAACGATATCTTAATCTGGTGCGAAATGAAATTCGGCTTTCTGAAATATTGTAAAACCTTTCTGCAATGAAAGAAATCTTTTCTGAGCGAAGCAGTTTTTGATATATCACATATTTGGCAGTTATTTCATTTTTCAAGTTTGAGAATTATTTCATTTTTGATGGGATTTATTTCATTTGGGAGCTATTTCACGTTACCATCAATTTCATATCACTGCACGAAGTTTAACCGAAAATAGTACGGATCCTTCCATATAGTTATTTCTAAATATCCTGAGAACTACAATATATTTGTGGAAGTCTTCAAACTTTGTGCGAATAGCACCCTATTGGTATTGGATCAGTGGGCGTGGCACCTCCCATACAATGTGAATTGTTAATTTCGAATAACTAAAGAACTATAATTGCGAGATTCTTCAAAGTTTGTCTTAAATATTGTTTTATAATTTTACGTAATTTTAGTGGACACAGAACCGCAAATACAATATTAAAAGATATTATCAAATACCAGGTGAACAGTATTAGAGAAATCCGTAAAGCTTTGAAGAATTTATTTCGTTGCCGGATTGAATTAGTTATTTTCGAATATTTGAAGAACAATAAATGTGAAAGTCTTTAAGATTAGTACGAATGTATATCTTACCGCTGTACGAAGTTTAGCTAAAAATGGGCGAGATCGGAACAGTGGCTCCGCGACCTTCATTACAATGAAAATTTTAATTTCGAGAGTCTTTAGCTTTGAATGAAGCACTTTCTTATATTTTTTTCGAATATCAAATGATCTGTAATTATAAGAGTAAATATATTTGCAGTGTGATAAATTTACCACCAAAAGTGAAAATCGCTACTTATTTCACCACCATTGTAAACACAAATTAAGCTGTACGTAGGTATAATAATGGACACCATTAAAAATGGCTTCAGTTAAAGAATCCAACTCTCATCATCATCAACAGCAGTAATAAAAATTTAAAATTTATGAAAAAATTCTTATAATTACCACACAAGTGCACACACACCACACTGCTCCCTTCCCAGTCCATCCAACCAACAACATTGTAATTGTTGTACTTGTAATAATCAACACAACATTTTCAAACCAGAAATTATTTGTTGCAAAATTTACATTTAAATTGCGATAGGTCGTCGTCACTTAGCTTAGTAACTGACTGACATCATTCTAATTGGAAGAATGAAATTAAGAAACATGAAAAACATTTAATTATTTTAGATTTAAGTAAATCTTTTGCCAATTGAAGGCACAACGGTTCCATGGTGTAATGGTTAGCACTCAGGACTCTGAATCCTGCGATCCGAGTTCAAATCTCGGTGGAACCTAAGAAAATTTACTTTTTTAATTTATTTTTATATTTTTTTTATAATTTTTTTTCTAACTATTGTGTTGTTTTTGTTTAGTTGTTAATTTATTATTATTATTAATTAAGCACATTAAAAATTTAAAAGCAGAGAACAACAAATGTGTAAATGAAAAAGCTTTTTTAATAGAAAGCTTTTTTGAAAGCTTATAGAGTTGCCACTCTACTTTGAAAAGATCAATTGTAGGTTTGATTTGTATGTACATGCAAAACAATTTTGTAAAATGATCTTTGATGATCCACATTAAAAATGTTTAATTTGGAATTTAAAAAACAAATTAAATTTACTGAGTGAAATTTAATTAAAACAGTTTCAATTACATAGAAATATATATGAATATCTAAATATTTTTAAATGTTAAATCAATTATGTATGATACAAAATAAAATAAAAATTTTATATTACCGCCAAGTGAATTAATGTAAATTTGTTCACCAAAAGCATTTAAAAGAAACCCATAATCTGGAGATAGTGGCAAACTTTTTTATACGATTTTAATAAAATTTTCTATGGAAGAAATACAGTCGAGAAATACAGTACAATTTGAAAATACAGTAATTTTGTCTTACTTGCACAATCAACTTTGCACGATATTTTGTGCAGGTAAGTTAAAAATGCAGTTAACCTCAATGCACTTACCTGCTCATTGATGCTGGTAAGTGCATTTACAGTTTACTGCCCCAAAAAGCAGCTAACGGCAAATAATTTACACGAAGCTTTGAGATTTTTCCGTCTAAAAATAACGTCAATTGATATTTTAGCTACTTTTAAAACTATTAAGAAGTGTACCACATATTTTTGCATTCAAAATCGTATTTTTCTTATTGTTCATAAACGCAATAGATTTTGTTTTGGCAATGTCCCAAGTTTATTATTGTATGGCAATGCTTTTCAATGCGCAACATCTGCCAAATTTGTGAACTGTTTTTATACCCTACGCCCAAAAATATTAGTCTAACACTGATCGACTTAGAATCACATTCTGAGTCGATTAAATGATGTCCGTCCATCTGGCTGGCTGTCCATTGCGCAGAGTACAGGTCGCAATTTTTAAGATATTTCGATAAAATTTGGTACATATTATTTTTTCGCACAAAGGACCAAGCATATTGAAACTGGCTGAAATCGGTCCATTATTTCACCCAGTCCCCATTCAAATGTCCTTCCGAAATTGGACTTTATCGGTCATAAATATTTAATTTATATATGTATCTCCACAAATTCCGCTTCAAATAAGTTTTATATATACAAAATTCATGTCACCAAATTTTGTTACGAACGGACCATAATTAGTCATAGCTCCCATATAGACCCGCTTCCGAAAATCACTTTAACGTGCATAAATCGCTTAAAAATGTTGGTATACACACAAAATTTAATATAAATAACTTTCATATAGACATAAATCACACGACCTAATTTCATGGTGATCGGTCCATAATTGGTCATAGCCCCCATATAAGGCCCACTTCCGAAAATCACTCAAAAATATAAATTATTGAAATTTTAAAAGAAAAATGTTTTTGCTCTTTTACTTAGTGTAGGGTATTATATGGTCGGGCTTGACCGACCGTACTTTCTTACTTGTTATTTATGATTCTTTACAAAACATTTATGCGTTCATGAATGTCACAAAGTATTGCTTTGCTTTACTGCGTTTATAAAGTCAGCCAAAATATTAGAAATGACAAATAATTTAAAAAATTGCTGTTACTATAGTCCTCCAAGTTAAACCTGTTCTTAAAGTAAATATAAAAATTTAAGGTACAAAATTTAAGCCTATTGCGAAGGGGTGAAGCATGTGAAACGGATTATAGAAAAAAACTTTATGATATTGACAAAACAATGGACCTAGGTATCATTTATAAGAAAATTGCCTGGTCCTTTTAATGATAGCAAAGTTTTTATTAAGTCAGATAGAACTTACAGCGCTCACTATTTTGATCAGTATACTTTGGCAAGTCATCATGAATAGATTGACGTTTGAACATTGCTATCAAATGATACAAATAAATTTTTAAATCAGTCATCGATTAGCGCAACTTATATACGACTGTTTTATCGCAATATTGTGTTCAGCTATGAGGCTCATTTTATGGCTTAAAGAGTTTGTTAATAAACTAAATTGCCTCATATAAGTCCCTGAATACACTAAAACGGAAGATTCAACCAGAAAGTCAGAAATAAGACACAACAAAAGAGTATTAACCGTAGGCTCTCTTTTTTGTGTCTTATTTCTGACTTTCTGGTTGAATTTTCGGTTTTGGTATATTTAATGACTTATAGTAAAATTTCACGGATAATATCTTTGCGGAATATTTTTACCCCTTAAATCCATGTTTTAATGGTGTTTGTTGCTCTTTTTTAAAAGAAGGACAAAAAAGACCAATGCCTTGGGGATTTAGAGGGTTAACATATTATACAAAAATGTTCTTCGTAACATTTTACATAACATTGCTGAGTACATTTTATACCTAAAATGTTCTTTAAAATAAAATTCTTAATAAATGCGAAATTAACCCTATGCTCTCTTTTGTTATGTATTTTTTCTGACTTTGTGGTTGAATTTACCGTTTTGATGTATTCAGGGACTTCTAGTAAAATTTCACATATAATTTTTTTGCAGAACAGTTTAACCCCTTAAATCCCTGTTTTAATGGTGGATTTTGCACTTTTTTAAAAGGACAAAAAAGACCCACGCCTTGAGGATTTAGAGGGTTAACATATTCTTAACTTCTTTCTTCTGACAACTGAGTTAGTAAGTCTTTGACAGGAGAGTTTCCGCTCTATATATATTCTCTATGCCTATAACTCCCAAATCAAATGAGAGCAGAACACAATTTTTATACCAACAATTTTATAATTAAACAAACTAGGTATTAGTATAGTGGGTCACAAAAATCCCCAAAACTGAACTATTTTTTTAATCATAGTAACTCTTAATAAAAGCTTTTTCAAAAAAGAAACACATTTCAAACCAAAAGCACACGTTGCATTACAAATGCCATATCCCCCACCATACAGTGAAAAGAATGCACTACTATATTCAAACAGCGAAAACGATACAAAAGAAAATAGAAAAACAAACAATAAATAACTTGTAGAAGAAAAAAAATACACATTGCACTTGACATGATAAAAATTCAATATTTCCCTCATATAAAATGCATACAGCCAACCACTTACCTTTATCTTGAAATAATTGTATATAATCCGTTAGATTATTCTGCTGCAGCCAAAGGTCGACGGTGGGTAGTGCGGGGTCGCTGCGAAATCCATGCATCAACAATGATGGATACTCGTTCCAAAACAACAACACAAGTTTGAGCAGTGAAATTGTGAACATGAGACTTAAAATCAATGCAATTAGAATTTTCATTGTACTAATTAACATGCTCGTACTAGATGCGGCAACAGAAAACGGCGACAGCAAACACAAAGACAACGACGACTGCAAAAACAAAAATATATAATTGTGGGTATCTATTTGTAGTGAGTGAGTGTATTTTATAAATGAAAGACCGGCCACTACTGATCGAAAACAATGAATGAAAATGAATGAGTGCAACAACAAGAACAATACACAATGGTAAAAGAAAACAAACAAATGACCGATAACAACAACAGCAATTGTAATGCCAACAAAAAAAATGTAAACAAAAACAAAATCACAAAAAAATCAACGATTAAAATTGAACTAGAAGCAACAGTCAGTCGTCGTCATTGCAAACAGACAGACAAACTGTGTGAATAATTTAAATATCGAATGTTTGTTAAGATGGCAGGTGGATTTGTGTGTGCATGTGCGTACGTGTTTGGATGATTAGTTGGTGTTGTTGGTTTAACTGCACTTGAGTTGACTTGACTGTGTCTGTCTCTCTGTTTTGTTTACAAGTTTGCACGCGACTTCCACCTTCAACTACACTTTCTTTTTGTTGTTGTTACTGTTGTTGTAATAAAGCAAAACATTAAAAAAACGAAGTAGACGGCGAAGTACTTGTTGTGTTGGAGTTCGTAAGTATAAATCGGTGGTGTTTTTGTTGTTGCTGCTTGCTGCTCTGTTGGTCGTTCGTGTGATGAGAAAGTATACAAAGTAGTGCGAAAGTTTTATTTATTTGTTGTTATTGTAGATTTCAGCTTCAACTCAATTAGACACACACACACTTTTCATTTTAATTCACTTAATTTCTTCTTTTTTTTGTATTTATTTTTCATTTCTTATTGTTTTGTTCACTTGCTCACTTGTAAATCTATTTTGTTTTAATGTTTTTTGCTTAATTTTTCATATAAAAATTGATTTTTTATGTTTCTTGAGAGATGTTTTTTTATTGTTTGTTTTTATGTTTTCTTCTTCTACATATTTTCAAAGATTCATTTTACACATTTTTTTATCTGTCACTTTTAACATCCGTTCTGTTTACCGTTACAATCCGTTTGTGTTTGTTTATTCCCGTTGCTTTTACAGATGTGATGAAGATGGTTGGTTTGTGAAACCAACCATCATTATCACATCTAAAAAAGCAAAAACAAATAACAGAACAATAACACACAAATGTCAATTATTTTAATGCTGCCAGATTGTTCAACTTTATAGTCCGGCTCAACTGGCTGACGTCAAACACATACCGTGTATTTCTTATGGGACTGATTGGTTTGAATACCCCCTATTTCTACTATGCGCTGCTCATGGCTTGAACAGCGCAGTCGGCCCGATGTCAATAGAGTTGCCATATTTATTCATAAACCAATGCGTTTAATAAAAGTGGAGTAAATTGGAATAGCTTCTGAATAAAATCAAATAATAGAAGAACAAAATAATTTTCAAAGAGTTCACAACTCATTTGATATCGATATGTTTAGGATATTTATTAATTTCGGTTATGGTCCTTATATACGAGCTATGACCAATTTTAACCAGATAAAGATATTTATAAGAGATTGCGGAAGCGGACCTTATATGGGAGCTATGGTCAAATATGGACCGAAATTTACAAAATCCTGTACTATGATATTGATATTTTTAGATAGTTATGCAGGTTTTTTCGTTGTCCATATATGGTATCTATAACCAATTATGAGCCGATCTTCACAGACTTGATAACGATATACATACAGTTACTAAAGTATACGTACGATCGACTTTTTGGGCCTTTTTTAAAAAATCTATATATTTAAAAAAACAGGGCCTGACTCATTCATTCACTCATGACTGATGAGTCAGATATTTATGCGTGTTTAAGTGATTTTAGAATGTAAAGTTTATATGGTTATATAGGCATTTATAACCATAGCACCATATTTCGGAAAGATCTTTGTATTGGGGCTAGAATAAATCAAGGACCGAGTTTTATTATTTTCAACAGAGTTAATAAATAACAAGTAAGAGTCAAAACACCCGGAGTTTGAGTTATGACGTTGTTGCAGCAAATGAGCGATATATACTTTGTTGGGTCTTACATGAATATTTTTCAATCTTACACACGGAATGACAAACTTATAGATCAATACATGATATTAACATTTGAAAATGATTTCGGGCATATATACACCGCGGCTGTCCTGGAACAGCGCATTCTGGACTCAGAATTTTGGGCAACTTTTTTGAGATTTGCTGGGCGTTATTCATGAATAACACGAACAATGTGGGTCACCAAGGCATCAATTATTGCTGGTTTATCAGGAAATAATCGAAAGGTGTCAAATCGCACAACATTGGATACCAATTGACAGATCAATTTCTCGAAATCAAGTCATTGCAAAATTTTGATATCAATAAATTGATGTTTGCGGTCGCCGTATGACACTTAGCGCCATTCTGTTGAAACCACATCTCGTCCGGATCAATTTTATCCATATTTTCAAACAAAAAATCTGTGATCATGGTGAGGTAACGATCTCCATTAACCGTAACGCTAAGAAATAAGGTCCGATGGAATGGAGTCTGTTGGGTTTGTTGTGGATTGATCTCACTCCATATGCGGCAATTTTGTTCATTAAAAAACCCGTTATGCCAAAAATGAGTCTCATCGCTGAACATAATTTGTGATAAAATAGTCTTCTATAAGTTGCGCTAATCAATGACTGACTTTCAAAGTAAATTTTGATAGTTTAGTAGCGTTATTCAAGCGACAATCTATTCATGATGCTTTGCCAGATTAAATTGATCATATATTGTAAAAAGTGTGCGCAGTTTGACAATTAACTCTTTCGAAAGTTCTATAGAGATATCTATCCATAACATTATACATTTTTGTGAAAAGAAATTTTGGTGAAATCTCAAGGTATTCGCGGTTTTTTGCTTATATCTAGATTTGGATTTTCTCTATTTTAAGTTGGACTATAGCGGATATATTGATAGTGTAAGTATGTTATTGGGTGTCTTCGGAAAGTTAATTTCAACCTACAAACGGACATGTCTATATCGGCCCGGTCACTTTCCTAGGTCGTAAATGAAAAAATGTGGAAATTACAAACGGAATGACAAACTCTCTCAATATTCTCGTAATACACTAATACCCCGGTTTGCGTCGTTAATTGGTCCTGGAGAAACGCGACGCAAACCGAAACGACGCAAAACGAATTACTATTTTCCATGCATTTGTATTGATTTTCATTTAATTGGTTCCTAGATTCATAATTTTAGCTGAAAAATAGATTTTTCAATACAAACTTTTTAATATTAACGACGCAATTCGAAGTACTAACGACGCAATTTCGAAGCCATGCGACGCAAACTGAAACCAAGACGATGCAAATCGAAGCACTAACGACGCAAATTCGAAGCCATGCAACGTAAGCTGGAACAAAATCGACGCATCTTCGAAATCACCGACATTTTAAAAGACGCAACGCAGAACGAAGCGAAGCAAACCGGGGTATTAGTGTACAGCTAAATAATTTTGAGACATTGTTGTGGTGGGAGTCTTACTTAATATGAGGAATTTTGAACCTTGATGAATATGAACAATTTAATATTTTACACGTTTTGGAATATTTCATAGATTTTAAACAAAACCAAACTCACAAAACCCCAAACAACCATCTGGCATCTTTAAAAAATCACTCTTATCCTTGTTGTGTGAGCTTCTCATACATTTTGCAAACATTTATTCTCTTAATGGGGAGTTATTTTCTTTCCTTGTTCCTCTTTACTCCTTGATTTCTCCTTGCACATGATTGTTGTTGTTGTTTTTGGTGGTGGTTTGATATAAAACAGTTCATACACTCGTATGAAATTTCATACATTTTGACACCAACAATCGCAATGTCCTGTTTCCTAAGCAGTATACAGTAACAAATGTTCTGTGTGTGTTGGAAACTTTGAAAGCAGACAATTTGGTTTTCAAATAAATCTTAATTAGGTGACATGACAAGGAGAAGAAGAGTGGAGGTGATAAAAAGTTTGTAAAATACGAAACAACAAGAGATATGATGAGTATATTACAAAGGCATGATAAAGGATTTCTCTCCTTTGCTACAGATGTACTACTACATGTTACAATTGATGGCTCCACAGGTCCTATTATGGGAGTTTATGAAATATGTATGAGAATGTACTTAAACAGAAAATGTGGTATATAATATCAATGATATAATGAAGTCCTAATGTAATTTGATGTAAATAATTTATTTATTTACATAAGGATTGCAAAATTTGATGTTCAAATAATTTAATTTAAAACCATTTAATTTTTTAGGATAACCATTATTTTGTCCTCGAATTTTTTGGGAAAATTATTGAAAATTTCTTAACTTGAGCGCATACATTGGTATTTCAATTTATAAACGATTTAAACAAATTAAAGTTTCTTTTACTCAGAAGGACACTGGCATTAAGATTAATGTTGTTTTAAATAAAGATCAGAAAAAAAGTTTTAAAAAAAATTTAAAATTTTTCCAAGTTCTTTTTGAGTGTAGCACTGTGTAATTTAATAAAGGTTGAAAATACCGTTATCATTTTTGTTTGGGCAACGTTCCACACTCTTTGCCCATTTTAAGTCAAGATACAAAATTGTCGAATTTGGGACGATAAAAATCCACGTGAGATCCAGGAATATCCAATGCATCTCGAAAAAGTCACTATATGGTGTTCTTTTTGGGCAGCGTTACAAATTCTTTTTTACATTTTACGTCAACATACAAAATTGTCGAATTTTTAAGATCCAGGAATTTCCAATGCATCCCGAAAAGTCACTATTTGGTCCATATTTATTTGAGAACGACGTTGGGCTGGTCATCGCCTTCAACGGCGAGCATTATAGGACGATGAATACCAACTTCTTCTGGCCTGAATTTTATGATATGGACACCAACGAATGTGGTTTCAATAGGATGGCGCTACGTGCCACTTAACTTACATACTTATGATTGATACATTAATATGTCCGCCATAGACCACATTAGATTTCTAAATGCCTGAGATATAAGTAAAAAAACGCGACTATTTCGATTTTTCCAGCAACAAGTTTTTCTGCAAATTTTATCCACCAAAATTAAAAAAAAGATTTTGTTTCACCAAAATTTATTTTCGACAAAATTTTTTTTACCAACAAATTTATTTCACCATAATTATTTTTTTAATATTTGGTGAAGTATATAAGATTCGGTACAGCCGAATATAGTATTCCTACTTGTTAAATTTATAAATTGTCATACAAAATTTATTTAAACCTTTAGAAATGGAATATGAATAAATAAGGCCTTTAAAAATTAACAATTGGGAATTTCATAATTCAATCAAATACCTAAATAACATGTGGCAGCCTTATAAATACACAAAAAAGCTTTTTTACCATTAAAAGCTTTCGCTCTTTCATTTAAAGCTTTAGGTAAAGAATATGAAGTTGAGAGTGATGCCATATTAGTGAATTTTTTCTCAGATTGGGGATGACATTTTAGCTGTGTAGATATGGGGATTTGATTACTAACAATCATAGCTGTAACTTATGAATAAAATAAAAAATATAAATATTTTTTATATTATTTTAATTTTTGTTTCCAATTATAAATATTTATTTTCCAAATTATTTATTAGTTAAATAAAGTATTTGTCTAATTTATTAATAATATTTACAGTTAAATTTATGCATATTTACATCTTTTAAAACCAAATAAATTATAAATAAAATCATTTTATATTAACTTAATTAAATTATGTTGATATTTTTTTTGAAAATCGTAAAATTGTTTATATTCAAATAAAATAAAGTTGAATAAAATTTAAATTTATTTCATTTAGATACAAAGAAAATACAAAAAACTCAAGCTATTCAAACAAAAAATGATTGAATTAAATAATTCTTATAAAGCTTTAAAAATATTTTTATTTCTCACAAATTTGAAACAAATAAATTTATTTTTCCAAAAATTACTGGATAGAAATAATTCTAATAAATGTTAAAGAATATTTTTATTTCACACTTATTGCTTACAAATAAATTTATTTTTTCCAAAATTTACTTGAATGAACACTGGAGTTTTATTTTTCTTTTCAAAACTAGTGGATTGTAGTTATATAGAAATAAAAACAGAAAAACATTTAACTCCGAAGAATTACGTTTTAAGTAACCAAAGAACCTTTTTCTGCCGCAACAAAAATATATAAAAGTGGTTATATTAAAGTATATATTTCACGGTTTAATACGATCAACTAAGCTTAAATTTTATAACATTTTATTATTAATTATATTAGTACGGCCGTTGGTCGATACTCAGGCATCGTATTAAATATTGAACAGACAAAATGATGGTATTTACTTCTTTAATTTCAAAATATCGATGAATTATTTTTGAGCATCGTTTTTGTTTTAACATAGCAAATGAAGGATCTTTTTCATAATCAGCGGAAGAAAAATCTTCATTGTTCGAGCTCATTTTCACACAAAAATATTTTTTTTATAAAATAATTCAAAAATTTTTAGTTAAATATTTGACTTTATTTTCAGAAATAAAATTATTCAAAGAAAATTTCGATGAATAAAAGTATTAAACATTTTTTTGTTGAATATTTAAATATTTTTCTTTTTTTTGGAGAAATAAAATTATTCAAAGAAAATTGTTTTGCATAAAATCTATCAACAAATTTTCGAATAAGTAAAATAATATTTTATTCATAACTAGTTGAATAAACTTAATTATTATACCCTACACCACCATAGTGGGGAGGGTATTATGCGTTTGTGCAGATGTTTGTAACGCCCAAAAATATTAGTCTAACACCCACCTTAAAGTATACCGATCGACTTAGAATCACTTTTTGAGTCGATTAAACGATGTCCGTCCGTCCGTCCGTCTGGTCGGCTGGCTGTCCATGTAAACCTTGTGCGCAGAGTACAGGTCGCAATTATGAAGATATTTCGACAAAATTTGGTATATGTTATTTTTTCGGCCCAAAGACCAAGCCTATTGAAACTGGCTGAAATCGGTCCATTATTTCACCTAGCCCCCATACAAATGTCCTCTCGAAATTGGACTTTATCGGTCATAAATGTTTAATTTATAAATGTATCTCCACAAAAATAAGTTTTATATATACAAAATTCATGTCACCAAATTTTGTTACGATCGGTCCATAATTAGTCATAGCTCCCATATAGACCCGCTTCCGAAAATCACTTTAACGTGCATAAATCGCTTAAAAATATTGGTATACTCACAAAATTCAACATAGTAAACTTTCATATAGACACAAATCACACGACCTAATTTCATGGTGATCGGTCCATAATTGGTCATAGCACCCATATAAGGCCCACTTCCGAAAATCACTCAAAAATATAAATTATTGAAATTTTAACAAAAAAATGTTTTTGCTCTTTTACTTAGTGTAGGGTATTATATGGTCGGGCTTGACCGAACATACTTTCTTACTTGTTTTTACTATAAAAATAAAATTTTAAAATAATTACATGTTTTCATATTGATTAGACGGCCCTATGCTCCTTATAGGCACAACAGGAATTAATGTATATTGATTAGAATATTTTAAAATCTACTTATTGTTACTAAAATACAAATACTATTAGTATAATTTTATAAATGTTTATTTAATACTTTTAAGTATAATTTGCTTAATATCGTATTCTGTCGAAATCCAATAATATTTTATGCTTTATATTCTATTTTGAATAATATAGAATGATTTCAATATAAATTTATTTTTTCAAATATAACTGAAATTCAAAAATAATTAAGTTTTTGCAAATATTTTAAATAAAAATATTCACGATTTACAGCTATGCAAAATTAATAAAATATAAAATATACAAAATAAACAGGGCAAGTTTTTCGAGCAAAAAGCTTGAAAAGCAAGCATTTGCATCATATACATATTTTGTCAGTCAGTTTTCTGTCTTGAAAGGAAAACATTATTTTTGTTTGTTTTACAAAACTTTATTTTTTGGCATTGATTATTCCAATAAACTTAATTTAAACTCTTATTTTTGAATTTGTCTGTGTATATTAGGGTATTCATTCGACTAATGATCGTTCGATTAATCGAATAATTTCTTACGAATAATTCTTTGAACAATTTAAAAATTGCAATTTTCGAATAACGAATAATTCGAACAATTTTATGTAGAATAATCGAATAAATGTTCATATATATTTAAACTTATTAAATTGCTTAAAATTTTTCATAATTTCAAATTTAAATAAGTAATAATGACTCACAAAGTTTGTATTGTATCTGAAATTCGAAAAATAACTAAAGACAAAGGGACTTTCTATCACTGTAGATGAGTGTTCCGATAGCTCATTCTATAAATATTACAGCAAGAAGTTAAAATTCTAAAAACAAATCTTTCAAAATTTTTAACTTAGGACTTGAATCAATGAAAATAAAAGGTACGCAATAAACTATTTGTTATTTAGCTGGCGAAATATTAGAAGAATCGCAATTAATAATCAAAATATTAACATAGATTAAAGTAGAGTTGATTATGATGGAGAATGTGATTTTGAAACGGTCATCGAAAGTGATATTGAGGATGAAGGCCATGATATTAAAATATATGTATGTATATATGTAAGTGATATTATTAACCGCGTACGTAAGTGTTGCAAAATATTTAATAAATCATATGATAATCACAAATATTGCAAACTAACGTTTTGTTGCAGAAAAAGTATGGAGGTCGTCTTATACATGATTTTGAACATCGTTCAACATCTTTGTCTAACATGGTAATAAACTTTTTGCATATTTGTAAATG
Source organism: Calliphora vicina (assembly GCF_958450345.1). Classification (NCBI taxonomy): domain Eukaryota; kingdom Metazoa; phylum Arthropoda; class Insecta; order Diptera; family Calliphoridae; genus Calliphora; species Calliphora vicina. The sequence goes on along the minus strand of NC_088781.1, from coordinate 55,629,949 downwards.
CGTCAATCATGCACTGCCTGACTTCAAATTAGCCACATTCACTGACAATGATATCAAACTTTGGACAGATTCCCTTTATTGTGTAATTCCCCAAGACCAATTTATTAAGCAAATATTCGGCAACGTTGATAGAGCTTGATGTATAATACAATTTGTTATAAACAATTTAGAAATAGTGAATAATTAATTTACTAAAGAATTAGTTATACAATTTAAAACCCGAATTAATGAACGACATAAAAAAGTTCTTAATACGTTTATATTAAGTGTGTTCGCGTACTTTCCAGTAAAAATTATCCAGTAACTTTAATTTAGAGCGTAAAAATACATTTACTCTCAATCTAAAAAAATATCCAAAAAAGTACGCGAACAACAATTTGTAAAAATAAGTTGTATTTTGTTATAAATCAATTTAAAACGTTTGTTTTGTGTTATTTTACTTCTTTTCTTTGCAAGACTTGTAAATTGTGTTAATTTTCAACTTTTTTGTTTTGTTTACATTTGCAACAATTAGTTTTAAACATATTTTTCATGTTGATATTTTTTACTGGACAAAAAATGTCCAGTAAAAAATATCATGTTCTCTATCTACGAACTGTCACTTTTAACACTCTCTTGCTCTCTCGTTACAAGTTCTTAAAAGTAAACGAACGGAATCCCGTTACTTCCAGTGATAATTTGTACAAATTATTACAAATTATCAAGTACGCGAACACAACTATTGTATTTGAATTCTAGTGTTTGCTAGTCAATTGTTTTGTAGATTGTTCGGGAGTTAATCGGATCAGAATATTTCTGTTGAAAATTTAATGATGGACTTTGTTTTCGAATGAAATATTAAAAAAACTACATCAAAACTTCATTCTTTACTTTTTTATACAAATTTTAATTATTCGAATAATTCGATTAATTTTAAACGTGTGATCGAATTATTCGAACAAGTTAAAATCTCTTATTCGAATTATTCGTTTTATTCGAACAAGAGAAAAATCGAATAATTCGAATACCTAGTGTATATCCATGCTTCTCATTGCATACTCATCTTTCAAGATCTCTGATGCAATTAATATGGTATCCAATTTCCCTGCTTTTGGATTACAAATATTTTAAAATTGTTGATTTTGCAAGCTCTTGTTGAGTTTGCTAACAATCTTCATTGAGATTTGTGTCCAATTCCTGGTCTTCATACTTTTAGAGAACGATATTTGTCTTTCGTGCCAAAATCACCACTTCTGAACCTCACAAACCATCTCTCGCACGTTGAAACCGATAAAACACATTCACCATAAGCTTCGGTGATCAATCGGTGTGCTTCAGCCATATGACGATTTGTTGGTACAAAATTCGACATTTTCAAACCAAAAAAAAAACTTTGTTGTTTACAATATAAAGTTCAATAACTAAGTGAGAATAAATGACAGATATGTACCCTTCAAAATGACATATAAGTCATTTAAAAGCAAAACCTCGTTCAAAAGATATGCCATATATTATAAATCCCGCATTTTTAAGTCGCAGACCAAATATTTTAAACTGAAAGATTTTATTCATTCGAATAAAAATAATTTTTTTTCACGATTATGCGAATAATTTTTATTCGAATAACAACATTATGTTCAATTCTCATTATCTCAGGTATTAATTGTATGTCGTTTTATTTATACATACATTTATGTATCATGCTTTATTTAAATAGCAAAAGAAAAGTTTAATCTTTGACATTGTTCTAAATAGTGTGATATTTTGTGCGATTTTATTTGAAAAAACAAGTAAGAAAGTATGGTCGGTCAAGCCCGACCATATAATACCCTACACTAAGTAAATGAGCAAAAACATTTTTCATTTAAAATTTCAATAATTTATATTTTTGAGTGATTTTCGGAAGTGGGCTTTATATGGGGGCTATGACCAATTATGGACCGATCACCATAAAATTAGGTAGTGTGATTTTTGTCTATATGAAAGTTTACTATGTTGAATTTTGTGAGTATACCAAGATTTTTAAGCGATTTATGCACGTTAAAGTGATTTTCGGAAGCGGGTCTATATGGGAGCTATGATGAATTATGGACCGATCGTAACAAAATTTGGTGACATGAATTTTGTATATATAAAACTTATTTGGAGCTCAATTTGTAGAGATACATTTATAAATTAAACATTTATGACCGATAAAGTACAATTTCGGAAGGTCATTTGTATGGGGGCTAGGTGAAATAATGGACTGATTTCAGCCAGTTTCAATAGGCTTGGTCCTTATGCCGAAAAAATAATATGTACCAAATTTGATCGAAATATCTTGAAAATTGCGACCTGTACTCTGCGCACAAGGTTTACATGGACAGCCAGCCAGCCAGCCAACCAGACGGACGGACGGACATCGTTTAATCGACTCAGAAAGTGATTCTAAGTCGATCGGTATAATTTAAGGTGGGTATTAGAGTAATATTTTTGGGCGTTACAAACATCTGCACAAACGCATAATACCCTCCCCACTATGGTGGTGTAGGGTATAAAAACAGTAGAAATAAAGATTATGTTAGTTTAAATAATAATCAAATCAATTCAAATAAAATAAATTTGAATATTTATTACTTGGGATTTTTGGGTATAAATAATTATTATTTGGGAATACGACACGAAAAATGTCTGGTATCCCTGGTAGTTGTTCTATTTTTAGAAATAACTTTTAGCAAAGACAACCACCACCACAAACATTTACAAAAACACAAATATATGTGTGGCTAAGATAAAGCTTTCTGTCTTTACTTGTACAGTTATATAAAAAGAAACAATAAAAAAATCTTTGTTCTTAGGTTCCACCGAGATTTGAACTCGGATCGCAGGATTCAGAGTCCTGAGTGCTAACCATTACACCATGGAACCTTGTTGTGTTTCGAAGGCTAAATGATGAGAGCAAAATTTTTGCATAAATTTCAAGCCAAAATTGTTTGCAAAATTGCAATAAAGAAGGAACAAGTTTTTCTTTTTTTTTGTGTAATTTTTGTAATAAAATTTATTAAAATAAAATCAATGTAATCAAATGAAAATAGTAGAAAGAGAGAAAAAATAAAGTTTTTATAACAACATTTAAGTTTCAGCATGTGCCAGCGTGCATTTTAAACAATTTTCCTTTAAAACTTAAAAATTTCATTTAATAAACAAATGTATTTATGTAAAGTGTAAAAGTGTGTAGGTCATTTCCAAATTCCAGCCAATAAATCCGTAGCAGCAGTCAGTGTTTGATGATTTGCTTAACCATAGTAAGCATAGGGAGAAGCGTAATAACCACCATTGTAAGCATAGGGAGTATAGAATTGAGGTGATGGTTCAGGACGGGCCACTGGTCTGGGAGCTGGGGCTGGTGCTGGGTAAGGAGAAGGTGAAGCCAAGCTGACAGCAAACAAGGCAGCAATAAGTACAAACAACTGCATAGAAATTAATTAATATTTTTTTTTTTAATTTTTACTTTGATTTTTTTATTTTAAAACTTACGAATTTGAACATTTTGAAGTGAGTTGAGTTGTTTTAGCTTTTACTAACGAAATGCTTTTGATAACTTCTCCCACTATTCCTGGAGTATTTATACCTATTTTCAGGCTCCAACTACTAGATTATTTAATTTCATTCTTTTTTTCTGATTTAATTGTATTCAATTGATGCATTGAAAGAATAATTGAAAATTTAAACTCATTATAATTTTTTGGTTTGTTTCTTTTTATGTGCGTTTCTGTTTTGTTTATTAAATCTGTGTTTTGAATTTATAATATTTTTTCATTCTATAGAATTTTTTAAAAATTGCGCAAATTGTGTATTTGTTTTAATTATATGTATGTACATATATATATTTATTTAAGATTTAGTTATGTATTTGCTTTGCAGTTTTGAATTAAGGATATATTTGAAATTTTTAAGGGAAAAAGGCTCAAAAGAGTAAAACTGGTGCAGCAGTACAAATAAAGAGTTATATGAAAATTGCATTATTAAGGGAAATTTCGGAAAAAGAGGAAATAAATTTGTAATTTTTGAATGGGTACTTCGATATTGATGAAACTTTCCATGGCTATAGAAGAGGTACAGATTTGAATTTGGATCTTATTAAGTATACCGTCACAAAGGGGGCCAGCACAAATTAATTAATTAATTGTTTAAAAATTGATACTGATCCATATTTTATATGCATTTAAAATTATTTTTTGTTGAACAAAAAATTTTCACGAAAACCTATATATGTATGAATTTGGTTCAAATTTGTTTCATATATGAAAGCTATAGCTTTATTAAATTATGAAACACTGAGATACAAAACATGATATATAATAAATATTAGAATCTTTAGTGTTACAGACGAAAAAATAGCACAAATTTATAGTATAACTAAAAATTAATGTAAATATTGTTTTCGCCAAAAAAATAAGAAAAATCAACTTTATTTTTAAATTTTAAATGCACATAAAATTTGACTTAGTATCAATTTTAAACAAATAAAGAATTGACCAATTTGTTGTTTTTTATAACGAAAGTAAATAAAAAAAATTCGTAAAGATTTGGATCATCTATTGATGAAATAGGTCTTAATTATATATAGTGGAATATAAAAAAGTAAAAAAAAAATATGTAGAACAAATTTTAATTTACCCCCTCCCCACCAAATGGTTGACCGCAGACTGGTGCAATCTGCCAGATCGGATAAAAAGCAAACAATTTTAATCGTTCTCAATTTTGCATATACCGGATATGTAACTTGGGAGTCTTGTGATCACGATCCCAATATTCTAAGGCCCACATTTAAAACATAAACTCGATTGTACCTTTTCTATAAGCATGGGATTTATTAAATAGAAATATCCGTTTAGAAATTACAGATTTATTTAATTTTTTTTTAAATCTCCCACTCTGCTCCATCTTGTGGAACTAAAGATTACTGATGACAACTTTAGCCAATTGTGGTCACAAAAAAATCGGTCTCTGAAGAAGCCTGATTACGAGGAGAATCTGCTCTAATTTAACAATTACCATTTTGATAGTAAACTTTCACAATTAAAATAATTTGTTAAAGAGTATTGCGTAGCACTGTGGTTCTAAATCAAAATCTAGGTGGACAAAATTATGAAAATCGGTCTCTTCAGAATTTGGAAAAACTAAGTTTTTTCGGAAGCTGACAGTCTGCTCTCCTTCAATACAAATGGATTTTTCAATTGGACATTTCGTTTTCTCGACAGAAGCGCCAGAAGTTCAACAAATTTTGAATCATATTTTCGTTAATTTTTTTTTAATGTTTTGCTGCTTTACTAAATTAGATATATCTCAATTGTTTTACCATATAGAAATTCATACATCAAAACATAGATAAACATTGATATAGGCTTTTATTAACAGCATATCTTATATTTATGGGTCTCTCCATTTTCCTGTTATAGTCCTTTAAACTTGGTTCTCAAATATACTGATATTTTTTTTTCTAAGAATATTATATAGCTTGCCAAAGAAAAAGATCGTCGAAGCCCGTCCAATGACTATATACACCATTTAAAGAAACTTCTGGGGAATGTCTTTGTAAAAAAATTGTAGACGCCAGCACCCGCCGAAATACTTTTTTTTTAATTTTTACGGAATGGAATTTTTAGAAATATTTCTTTATTTATTATTGAATTTTATATATCTACCCCCAACTGTAACTTGAAATATAGTAAAAACAGATCTTTTTAGAAATTTAGTTTCAGAAACGCATGAAAACGTATTTTTTAAATTTTTTTATTAATGAGTTTTATATGCATATCTAGACCCTACTGTAACTTGAAAAAAGTTTATATTGATCTTTTAAAAATTTTTGGAATCGGAGATAACAATTCTATATAAAAAGAGCGCCAAATAATTTTGTCCACCTAGATTTTGATTTGGAACCACAGTGCGTATATTATTTGTTTCGATACCAAGTAATTTTAGCATCGATACTTTAGCACCGAGTACCAAGTAGGTATCGGTCAAAAATACTCGGTTCATATTATTTAACAAAACGAAGCTAAGTTGATATCATTTTCAATATAATTTTTAATTTGTGTTGCAAAATTTTAATTTTATCAATAATCCCTAGAAATGGGACCCACAAAATAGGCTGTGTGGTTATATTTTACAAAAAAAGACGAAAAAATGATTGTTGCATAAAATGCTTCGAAAGCGTGCGGTATTGTGGCAATACTTCAAATCTGCACAAGCATTTAAAAATCCATCCTGAAAGCCAAAATAAGTATCTACATCTGATCATACTTGGATTTTCGGAGATTTTGCGAGACCCGAGGTGGCGTGTAATTTTGCCAATTAAGCGTAAAGAGCTTTATTTACAACTTTGGTATCTTTGGTGAATTTTCGTAAAATATTTTAATCCTTAAAAAAATTCGTAAAATTGACCCCAAAAGAGAGGAGATAGAGGGTTAAGATCTTCGACAAAAATGATCCTCATAAAATTCCACAATATAACTCTGACAATAAGTCAACATGCTCTTTCAGAATTATAGGGTCGCTATTCTGTTCCAATCAAAAAGTCACAATTTGTTGGACAGTGATATTATTCTATATACATCTATGTATGTGTATATATTTCTTTTTTAAATAAAGTACAACACGAACTTAGAACCATGTACATTTGAATTTAATTCAGGTTTTCACTGGTTCTAATCATGTGAAAAAATTGACTGATACAAGTAAATATCGATGCTTTTTGTTCGATACCGAGTAGGTATCTATACTTTACTACCGATACAGTATCGAGTACATGTATCGATACACTAGTGGTATCGTTTCATCCCTAGTATTGCGATCTATGGTTAAAATTCCCAAGTCTGTACTAAATAAATGTCAAAGGATGACAGATCAATTCTTTAAATTTCAATATTTGACAGCCAATTTACTTCACAGCCGCAAATTTTTCAATCCTGTATATTGCCCGAAATCGTTTATGTTCTTCAAATCAAGTAAAGTAAAGACAGCTTTACAGAAACAGACTCAAGAAGCAATATTAAAGTAATGCGTTATTTGAAACTAAGCGTCGCCCGACAAAAACAAATGTTTGAACTCACTTTATTCAAGGCAAATATCTAAATGGGGTTAGAACAATTCCACAAAAACCAAAAAACCGGTTATTTATGCACCGATTTGGATGATTCTTATGTAGATAATGCAGGCAGTATTTCTGGCAGACATTTTAGTTCCATAATTTGGCTTTTAAAGTTTCAATTTTCACTAAAAAATACCATGATAGATGTTTCGAAAAACCGATTTCAGTCAAAACAAGGACAGATGGGCATAGCTTAATCGAGTCCTGTGAAGAGTAGAGAATAATGTAAGCTTAAAAGAAATATGACTTATTTGAATAATCGAGAAGCTATTTTATAATGGTAAATTTTAGGAACATAAATATTTACCCCCATATGCATAAACAGTTTATAAATTTATCAAAGGTTTATGAAACAGATTTTGTATGGCAATTTTGTTTTATAAACCTTTGATAAATTTATAAACTATTTATGCATATGGGGGTTCATTTTTAAATATGTTTTAATTGTACTTAAAATAACATATTATTTGAGAAATAATTTTTATGTTTTTAATAATTTTAAATTGTTTTACATTCATTTAAATTTAAATTATGCTCTGTTAAACTCCACTTGGTTTTCATATCTTTAGCTTGTGGATACTTAAGATCAAAATCTATGTCAATGACATGATCTTTCATACAGACGTTGAACAACAACAATCTTAAGCTAAAATATGATTTGCCCAAAAAAATTTTTGTAACGTCTTTTCAAAGCATAGTAACAACAAACTGCATGACAACAACAAAGAAAAATACATCCAACATTTTTATTCAAACTGATTAATTATTTTATTAAATGAATTTATCGGTTCTATTTTCCCTAAGATAACTTTTGACTAATTATTTTATCAACTTGACAAAATTTTTAATCAATAACTTTTTTATTTAATACAAATAAAATTGTTGGAAATTTTAGAGCTCCAGTTTTTTCTGTGTACAAGCGTGTACTTTGAGTGGAAATTTTACTGTTCTGTTTTTGTTACCTCTCCATAGAATTTAAAATTTGGACCATATGAAACCAAAACATACCTCGGGTATGTTCAATTTTTAAAACGATCCTATTTCTTCGTCTGTTGTCTGATATAAAAAATTTTGATATATAGAATCTCCTCGGGTACATATAGCAAAAACCGTATTCAAAAGTTACACCATCTATTGTAAATCCCGCATTTTTAAGTCATACACCCAACAGAATCCTCAAGGCAGGTATTTTTGATACTTTTTGTTTTATTTTAATGGCACTATTTATATTTATTTATATTACAAACATTAAATTAGATAAATATTACCCTGAATAAGTGACAATCCAAAATGGGACAATAATGGTACGTTTTCCTTTTATTTCCATATTTATACCCTACACCACCATAGTGGGAAGATATTTCGATAAATAGGCCCAAGGACGAAGCCTATTGAAACTGGCTGAAATCGGTCCATTATTTCACCTAGCCCCCATACAAATGTCCTCTCGAAATTGGACTTTATCGGTCATAAATGTTTAATTTATATATGTATCTACACAAATTTCGCTCCAAATAAGTTGTATATATACAAAATTCATGTCACCAAATTTTCTTACGATCGGTCCATAATTAGTCATAGCTCCCATATAGTCCCGCTTCCGAAAATCACTTTAACGTGCTTAAATCACTTAAAAATATTGGTATATACACAAAATTCAACATAGTTAACTTTAATATAGACATAAATCACACCACCTAATTTCATGGTGATCGGTCCATAATTGGTCATAGCTCACATATAAGGCCCACTTCCGAAAATCACTCACGAATATAAATTATTAATATTTTAAAAGATGGTGTAGGGTATTATATGGTCGGGCTTGACCGACCATACTTTCTTACTTGTTTGTTTTTAAATTCATTGAAAAAAATTTTAAATTTCATTAAAATCTTGTATATATTTCTTAAATGTAAATTTAAAATGCCATTAACCCTGATTTATTGATTTTTTTAAAGTAAATTCTCCCATTGAGCCATCTCTGCTTAAAATCCAATATTCTTTATAATTAATATTTTATAGAAATTCCCAATCTTCCATCTAGAAGATTTTGTATGTAAATAATACTCTCACTTTTTATTTGTTTGCTTAACTTTTATGATAAAAATAAATAAAAGTATAAACAATTACACAAATTACGTATTTATCAGTTTCAAAAAGAATAAATGAGGCGTGTTATGAATTTTTAATTTGTCAATTCGATTTCAGCGGAGCAAACATTATAGCAAAACAAAGAAAAGATATAAACAAATTCATGCGATGATTTAATAGTTTATATATTTCTCTTTAGCTGTTAATGTTCGACAAGCCGGCAATTTGACAAACTATTTATTATTAAGACAACAACAGCAATTAGTGTCAGGGGGCCAGGCAGTTAGACAGACAGGCGAATAGACAAACACTATTCGACTATACTACATACATTTGTATGTATTTATTTGGTGACAAATAAACTAAAAATAACTGTGAGTCTAACAACTCCTCACCCGCACTCACCAGATATTCTTGTCAAAACTGTTTATTAGTGGCTTGTGAGGAAAGCATTTTCCGGTATATTGCTTTAATTTATGTTTTGCTATAAAATGTTACATAAAATTGGATGAATCAATTTAGAGGTTTATTGTAAAATAACTATTTTAACCATCCAATAGATTTTAGCAAATAAACTTACTTACAAACACGCTAAATTAATCCTGTTTTTGAATGACGAAGGAAGCCATTTGATGCCATTTAAAATAGAACGTTTTTAGATTTCATCAAGCATAAAAGTGGGAATTGGAAAAGTTAGACTCAAAAATTAAAATAAATGTATAAGAGTAAAGATCAATTTCATTTTAATTTTGTAATAATTCAAAGAATACCTTGGAAATAAATCTGCCATTTTTAACCCTATACTTGAAAAATTTGTGTCATGATAAACTTCAAAATGGTTGTCAAGAGATTAGGTCTATAAAAACATGTTTGAGTGTGTTAATTACACAGTGAAACATGAAAAAAATAAGACCCTTGTCTCCCAGTTTTGCCCAAAGTCATGCATTTTTTATAGGCCCCAAAGATTTGGGGCCTTGCAATTTTGATTTAATCCCTTGTTATAAAGAACAAAAATCAAAAAACTTCATCTTCAAGATTAAAATCATTAAAAACATTACACCGTACTACAAAATGAAAAAAAATCGTTAGACACGAACCGGATGATAGACGTATGAAACTATATATTAGGTGGAGAAAAACTGCGTTTTCGGTTTTTCATTTCGTGATCCTGTGTCCTTTTTAAAAGACTTCAAATTTTCAAAGAAGTACATTTTTCAAAAAATATTTAAAAATACTCCTGCTGATCCAACAATAACAAATTTGGTGTTAAATGATCAAGAAGAATTGTAAAAAATTTTGTATTATCTTTATTTTATCCTGTAAGGATCAAAAGATGTCCTTTAACATTTTTATACTTTAATATACTTTAAGATTGCCAAAAAATGCCTTTTAAAAAATAGTGCGTTAAAGGTCCAAATATTCTATACTAAATTTCATCCTTTATATATATAAAGTTCAAATTAAAATATAAAAAAAAAATTATTAGTATACAAAAAAGTTTTATTAAGAAAAGTGTATGTTTATAACCTACACCACCATAGTGGGGGAGGTATAATGAGTTAGGTCTGATGTTTGCAACATACAAAAATATTGTCTCAACACGCACCTTAAAGCATATCAAACTGCTCACTGATCACTTTCTGAGTCGACTAAGCGATGTCTGTCTGTCTGTCCGTCCATATAAACCTTGTAATCAAACTACAGGTCGCAAGTTTAAAGATAATTCAACAAAATTTGACACAAACCTTTATATTGCCCCAAGGACAATAATTGGTTAGAATCGGTCCATTATTTCTCCTAGCCCTCATAAATAGTCATAGCTGCCATATAAGGCCCACTACCGAAAATGTTGGTATTCAAATAAGATTCAACACAAATAAGTTTCATATCAAAATAAGGTCGACTATACCATTTTACTTGTTTATAAAAAACATCTTTTGATCCTTACAGGATAAAATAAAAATAATACGAAATATTTTTAAACTCTTCTTGATTATTTGACGCCAAATTTGGCATAGTAGGATGATCAGAAGTTTTTTAAAACAATTTTTAAAAATGTACTCCTTTTAAAACGAAACAGGATCACGAAATGAAAAACTGAAAACGTAGTTTTTCTGCATTTAATTAATTGTTTCATATGTATATCATCCGGTTCGTGTCTAATATTGAGTGTCGTACGGTGTTATAGTTTAACAACAAAGTTGTTTTTGCTTCGAAAATGTCGAATATGCCTAGGGTTTGTAATTTCTCGACCTTTTTAGATTCCCGGAAATCGGGAATTCTTTTTTACATTGCCGGGTACCCGGCTATTCCCGAAATATATAATGATACTGTAAATTAGGAATATTATAGCCAAATTTCATATAAAAACTTAGTGTTATAATTAATAAAATTTGAGCTTAATTCACTAAAATCATAATCCGTAATTAAAAAATGTCAGCCTTTCATTCCAAAAATCCCTTCCTAATATTTAATTTTTTAGATTCATTCCAAAGCCTTTGTTTAAACTGAATTAATTTTAATGTTAATTAATAACAGAATTTATTCAAACTTTGAATGATTAAATTTTTGCTAAATCAAATCATTTCCAAAATTAATTGAAAAAATTGTCTTAACCCTTTTTGTACTAGATTTTAATTGAAGAAAAATTTAATTATTTAATAAATTTTTGAAGCTATTTTGTTATGGATTTGAAGAAGAAATTTAAAGAAATTAGAATGATTCAATAAGAAATAAATTCTATAAATAATGAATTCTCTTTTTAAATTTTCATATGAAAAATAATAACAGATTAATAATAAGCGGTCTATTATTGCCAAGATATAAGCAAAAAACTTTTCACTGTTTTTTGTTGAAAAAAACAGAGTTCTAACTTGTTTTCTATGTATTTTCGTCAGTTTTTAATTCCCGGGATTCCCGACTAAAAATCCCGGGAATCGGGTAGTGGAAAATTATCAAAATTCCCGGGAAATTTGTACTGGGAATTCCCGGGATAAAAACCCTAATTATACCTAGAGTGTTATAAGCCAAAAATGTTTGAAAACCAAGAATTGGGGGCATTTCTCCAAGAAGATTTTTGTCAAACTCAACAAGAGCTTGCTTAATCATTGAAAGGAATTTCAAAACGTTTGCAAACAGTAGCAAAGCATATAAATTAGGTACCACTCGAATTGAAGCTGACAGACCTTGTAGATGATTTTGTATGTCTGAAATTGCCGCTTGAAAGCTATATAAGAAAATAATTTTTGCACCCAATCATTGCGATGAAAAATAGATCCATTACGATAACCCGAAGCTCAAGAGGTCGTATATGAAGCACGGCCAACCAGACGAATCGACACCGAAGCCAAATATCCATGACGCTAAGGTAATGCTCTGTATTTTATGGGAGAAAAATGGTCCTCTTTCTATTATGAGCTGCTGAAATCTGGTCAGACCATCACAGGGAACCTGTACCGAACGCAACTGATTCGTTTGAAGCGAGCCTCATTAGCTTTATACTTTGCAACAGAGTATACGATATTGGCTTGATTCGATCTTGGCCTCGAAAGATGGGGAAAAAGTCATAGCTAACAATGGCCAATACTTTGAATAAATTTATATTGTACAAATGTTTCAAAATATGACCTAAAAATTTTAAAAACTAGCATTTTTAAGTTATACAACCATTATGTAAAGGATTGTGCACTAAATCCTCGCAAATTTTAAAATATTTAAGGCGTCTTTATACAATTGTTTTATATTATTTACGAAATATTGTCAAATCCCAGGAAAAAATATATTAGTTCCAGAATTAGATAACCAGTATACATTCTAGTTTGGCGTTGCGACTAATGATTTTTGGTTTGAAATTGTCACTTTCGGAACAAGTTTTATGGAATCGTTTCGAAGCCAGCATCTTCATTGGAAGGATTCTGGAATCAGTTCTCCAATCAATAATTTGCTCGTTGTAGAACTTCGGAAATTTGGAGTCGATCGGTATACTTTAAGCAGATCGAATAAGACCTTGGTAAGTGTAGCCCGTAAAGAAGCTATTATAAGCAGTGTCATTGAACTTTAGATCCAATGAATTGCTAATAACTTGGTGAAGAGTATTTGAGAACACTGGTCTAGAGTACGAACTTGTGCTAGTTCATAAGTCCATACTTACAGTACGTGGAAAAAATAAGTTGTCAGATACATTTTTTTTATTTTTTATTAAATATTACATATTTTTTCTCCTTCACTGTTTCTTGTTTACTAATAATTTAGAAGTACCGTTATTTGAGAAATCTTGTATAACTTGTTGTTACTCTAGATTGGAATTTTCTCAATTTTATCAACTTTTTTGAAAAATAGTCATTTGTTCAGTGTTGCAAAAGTAAGTTGCCAAGTTATAATATTATTTTTATTTAATCAAATTGGACGCTAATATTTTAGTTCTTAAAAAAAATACCTAGAAACAATATTTAATACTGATTTAAGTCCTCTGAAAGGTAACTAAATCATTTAATTCTATCTCCAAAGTTATTAAAATTGTATTTGTTTAAAAATTCTCATCGTACAAAACAAAGTGACAAACATGGGCAATTTCAAGCAATTGACGGACGAAGAACGTAAAATAATAATCAATTTATTTAAAGATGGCCATACCCAAAGGTATATTGCAGAAAAAATAAATAAATCACAGACCTCTGTATGGAAAGTGATTGGTGCATATAAGAATGAGAAAAGGATTTGTAGAAAATCACGCTCTGGTCGTCCAAAAACTACAACAGAAAGAATCGATAGACGAATTTTAGAAATTTCGAACTCAGATCCATTCAAATCAGTACCAAAAATTAGAGCTCAGTTACTAAGTGAGGGGTAAATGGCTCCTTCTATATACACAATTAGAAACAGGTTGAGCCAGAATAATAAACATGGCGTTGCTCGTAAAATACCTTACCTAAGTAATATTAATAAAGAAAAAAGAAGACGTTTTTATGAAGAACATGCCTTAAAACCAAAAGAATTTTGGCATAATGTATTGTGGACTGACGAATCTATGATCAGATTGAGGTATTCGCACGGCATGGTATACGTTTGGCGAAACCCAAACGAACAACTATCATATAAGTGTACCCTACCCACTGTTAAGGCAGTAGAAAAAGGTCTAATGGTTTGGGGAAGTCTATCGTCAAATGGTACTGGTAATATAGTGTTGTTACATGGGAAAGTTACTGCAGCTTTATATTTAGAAATTTTAAAAGAACATGCAATTCCCGAAGGTAGACGTCTTATTGGACCAAATTTCATATTTCAGCAGGATAATGCGCCCATCCACACAGCAAAAAAGGTTTTGGAATATCTTCAAAACGATAATATAAACGTTTTGAAATGGCCACCACAAAGTCCCGATTTGTCTCCAATCGAGAATGCGTGGGCAATGCTAAAAATTCGTATATCAGAAGAAAACCCCAAAATCTCGACGATTTGAAGGACTGTGTTCTTAGAAATTGGAGTAATATATCCAAAACGGAATGGTTGACTCAATGCAGCAGAGAATTGGAAAATTACCTTCATGTAACTATGGGCATACTGGATACTAAAGCTTTGAAAACTTACTTTTACTACTATAAAACTAGAAGTTGTTTAGTTTTGTGTTAGAATCAAAAGAAATGTGACTTTATTTCTTATTTCTTATTGCTTTTATAAATTTTTGATACCATAATTTAAGTAAAATAATTTTGTAAAATAATTTAATCCATAGTATATAAATAAAAAATATTAAAACATTATTTTGACAAAACTTATTATTGAGAAATTATTTTTTCCATGTACTGTATGTATGTATATGAACATTGATATATTGGATGCTATAGAAATGTTGGTGATATTTAAAATTTATCCTCACTTGAAGAAGGCGATGCACATAGGGTTGAAATGTACCAAAAGTGACGATTAATTCAAAAGCTGAACATTATCTGTCAAAGTCATGTTTGGTATTGGGTTAAAGTGCATTAAATAATACATTACTAACTACTAGGGTATTCAATTAATCGGGTTTCTGGTTTAATCGGTTAATCGAGCAAATAATTAATCGAGGTTTAGATTTATTCGGTTAATAATCGGTTAATTTAAAATTATTCGATTAACCGAATAATTTCTATTTTAATTTTAAATTGAAAATACAACAAAAAATTTTGTGTACAAAAACATAAAAAACAGCAAATAAGGTATTTGAGATCATTTTTGTATACATATCGCCTACTTGCTGCAACAACGTCATAACTCCGTGTTTTTTGAACTGAGTAATACAAAATATGCGCTGTTCTATAATCTTTCATATAGTTTTATCAGTTTTCAAAGAAGTCAATTATTTTTTGTGTGAGAGTGTTTTTTTGTTGTAAACATCAAAATTAAAATTCATGTTTTCTCGTATATTTGATAAGTAAAAATTTGGGTTAAATACAGGTTAGAAAGATATTAACATCTACTATTTATATTTCTGAAATCGCATGATATGTTGAAAATTTATTTAAGAAATAGTAAAATGTCATGAAATATTCAAAAACGTTTTTCTCGAAACGACTTTTTTTGAATTATGACGTTGTTGCAGGAAATTTTAGTGAGATCTTCTGAAATAAACTTTTATAAATAGAATATAATTTAAACGATTTTTTTCTTTAGAATTAATAAAACTTTTCTTGGAAAAAAACTCTCAAAAGCATGATAAAGAATATTCCTTTTTGGATTGTTTTAGATTTTGATTAATTTAACAGCTTCGTTTATACATGTAAATATAAACAAAATTTCAAATACATGTAAATTAAATATGTCAGTTGTTATACAACTCACTAATCATGTTTATAGGATGCTCAAAAAATATATAATTTTAATTTGAAATTTGTATTTGAATTGAAACGGATAAATAAATACAAAAGCATTTTTTTAAGAGCAAAAAAAGGATTTTCGGTTAATCGGTTAATCGACACAAATTAATCGGTTTATTTGTTATTTGAAAATCGGCAATTTCAAATTATTCGAACAGTTAACCGTCTAAAATTAATCGGTTAACCGATTAACGGTTAATCGATTGAATACCCTACTAACTACTAAAAGTACGGTTGTGAGTAACTTACTTTATTGGCAGTGAGCGGTCAAAGTCAAATAATTTCTACAAATTTTGCGAGCTATGGTTAAAATTGAAAATTGTGATATTTCTTGTGCTTATATTTTTTTGTTAAGTCTGTTAAAAGTAGAAATATTAAAATGGAACCATTAACTTCAGGTATTTGAAAAAAAAATGTTTTGCAAATACTTTTTATGTTTTTTTTTAAGTGCTCCAGGGCGAGATCGGGTAAATTTCATCAAATGTTCTTAAAATATGACATTTCTGCTTATATATCAAAAAAAAAAAAAAATTGTGCGGGTTTATTGAGGTTTTTTACTTATTTAAGTTATAGTGAAAGAACTCCTGTTGCTAAAAAACGTATGCTGAAACAAAACAGTTTAAAAAAAATGTTTCTTCCATTGTGTTTTTAAGTATTTATAATTATTCATTACTAAAAAATTATAATAAAATTTGTACTTTTATAAAATTTTTGTAAAACAAAAATTTGATTTTAAATTAAATTTGTACTAATATAAATACATATAATAAATTTATTATTTGAATTTTTTAATAGCTCATTAAGTATTCTTTAATTTCCAATTTTATTCATTAATTTATCGCTTTTCATTTCAAAGTTACAGCATAAATTGTGAACTAAGGTATTTTTTTCCATAAAACAATAATGCTCTTAACGGGTTAAAAAAAAATTTAACTTTTTTTACTTAAATGCTGTGTTTTTATGTGCTTATAATAACTCATCAATAAAAAAATATAATATTTTCTATTTATGAATTAATCGCCACTTTAGGTACCATTGAACCCACTGTCCGATGTACAGGTTATAAAAATAGAACAGAGGGCATCAATAAGAGTTCATAGAAACACCCCTAAGCTCTTTTTTCTCGCTTTCCCACAAGGTTATAGTGAGTGATTTGGGATTTACTTCAACTCTGTGGATGACCAATAAGGTTCGGGCAGCATTGCAGTACTATTTGTCCCTGACTGGAAGGAATTTCAAGAAATAAAAATTGGAAAAGTGTGGTAATCACCAAAGAACAATTGATGGAAATTCATATTCAGAGAGATAGTTTTAAACAATTTACAAGCAACATTTTTCTCAATGTAGGCAACAGCAAGAATTTATAAATTTTAGCACTGACTGTAGCGTACATTTTAAAGAAATATTTATGAATTAATGTTGATTGTTAAAATCTGAATTAAATTAGCAATATTATAGTGATATTTGGAATTTGACTGAAATGCTGACGCGAATATTAAGCAGGCAAACGAATGAAACAAAAACGCATCAAAAAGTGTGCTTAAAATCCATAAACACTATAAATACTTTGACTGCTTATGGACAATGGCGGATGATGATGATGATGACGGTGATGATTGCAATTTATAAAGGGAAAAAGGAAAATAAATTTTGAGCACAAAGTCTGACAAAATGACCGAACGACAGATGCGATTTAACAAACACTTTAGGTTGGTTGATGCCTGTGAAACATTGTGACGAATATTCTCAGACAAATTCAATTTGAGGTGATTTAGAGAGTTTGTTGTTGTGACTTTTGCCTGGAAATCCGGAATATAAGTGCTCTTCGTTCTATGTACGTGAATATTTTGTGTGTTCTAGCCAGAGGCAACAATTTAACAAGAGTTGGCTGAGTTTATTTGATAACGCCAAAAATATTGTTGTTAGTTTTTTGTGCATTGAATTCAAATCGATTTATTGTTTGATTTTTTAACAATGATGCACAATGGAAGAGATTAATTTTCCAAATTTAGCTGACATAACTTTGACAACACCCTCACCTTAGAATGTCCACTTGTTTTTTGGTGAAATAGGAGAGTGATGATTTCATGTTCTTAGTTTATATAATTTGTATAATGAAGTGCATTGTTTGCTCACTTATTTGTGCCAGAGTATAAATAGTTTGTGGCAGTTGCTTTTAGCAAGCATTCCTGCATAGTACTTTGCCAGGCGTATTTCAAATTAAATTCATTAAAATGTTCAAAATTGTTAGTATTTGATTGGAAGAGAAAAATTTTGATTTTAAATTGGATATTTAATTGTTTGTTTTTACTTACAGTTCTTCTTGTTGTTCGCTGCTTTATTGGCTGTGGCCTTGGCTGCTCCTTCTCCAGTAGCTTCTCCCGATCCAGCTCCCGCTCCCCAGGTATTCTATAGCGGTTATCCTGCTTATGGTTATGCTGCTTATCCTGCTGTCTACTATGGTTGATTATATGTTATGGATTTATAAATTTTGTTGAGTGGACTTTCGTGAAAATGAATCTTTGTGAAAGGAAATCGTGAACATGTCATCATGGTCTTGTTTTCATTGGCATAGTTTTTTTGTTTTTTATTTTAATACATTTTTTGTTTTATTAAATGCATTTAAAAAGATAAAATACACTATGGGTTTTTATTATTAGAAAATGTATCATCGGAATATTGACTTCAGACCCCAAAAATTAAATCTAATGTTTTTGATCACCGAAAAGAGAGATTACATGATATGGAAATGTTTTATGTTGTAACTTAACTATGGGCTGTGTAGCATCGTCTTGTTGAAACCATATGTTGTCCACATCAATATCATCAAATCTAAAATATGCTGCATTACTTAGGATAGGCTAGGTTATGCTACGTGAGCTGCTCACAGATTAGTGAGGTATAACATATATGAAAAGATAATAGTAGACCTCCCTAATCAGGACGACTTTGTAACTACTATGGTTGTCGTGAGAACTAACCGGTACGTCTGACAAATTTGATCAGATTCGTCAGTGATGCATTTCTGATACAGTCCAGATTATGAAAGACCTGTAACAAGTTATCTTAGTCTACGTTCCTGTAGTTTCATAGACTTCTACAGTAATTGTTACGTATCCATACGTTCCGACATATGTCCAATCATATCGAGACCTTAGCGCCAAATTATCGTAAGCGACATTTTCTATTTTTTTTATTGCAAAAATTAAAATTTTATGGTCCGACTGATGTTTTAGCGTTCTCAGAATATCAAAATTTTTAATAACTTGAAAATTATAGGGGGTAAGATTTTATCGTAAGTCAATGTTTACATTTTACCGTAAACGAATTTTATCGTAAGAGACACACAGTGGTATAGAAAAAGAAAGGGAAATAAATCTGTGACTTCTAAATGGTTAGATTGTTTTGAATGAAATTTCACATGCGCAAGGAAGAAGCGTTGTCGAGTTTAAGCTTTGAACATGGACCTCATGGGTCCACCAGGGGCGCGGCCAAGGGTCTTAAAAGTAGGACACCTCGGGTATTACAAAATTACACATGTAGAATCTTCTCATCGAGCACTACAAAAAATCTCGTCGTAGCTATCAATTATCTCTTATAGATTTGGAGATATTCGCGTTTGAAATCTAAATTTTCCACAGTTTTACCCACCCTACTCTAGTTTTTTGATAACAGCGTATCCAAATATTTCCCGATTTTCTCTAGTTTTCCTTTATTGGACTAACAATATATGTATGTGTCAAATAGAAAAATAACTGTTTAAAAATAATGACTAAGTCCAAAGTTATATGCATTTGAATTTAAACAATTTAAAAAGGCGATTTTTCGCTAATTTTTTGGGAAAAAAGAACTTGTTTTCTTTTTAAATTGTCGCAAAAATTTTTTAAGAGAATGTACAAGGAATTTATAATTTCTGAAAGATAAGTTTTCATAAAATATTTTAAATGAAAAACAATTTAAAAATTGTTGTTATCGAGGGGACCAGGTCAATTCAAGAAACCCCTATTTTTTATGTAAAATTAAACTTTAGGGCAAAAATTTTCAAATCGCATATTCGATATCAAAATATAGTAACCGATTTTAAGTGGCCCAATATGTTTCTAATTATTTTGTAAAGGTTTCCGATAACCTCGACCCTGGTATGGATATTATAGCCAAAAAACTAAAAATTCACATTTTTGGAATTTTTAAAAACTTTTTTGGGAATTGCGGGATTGCTGATAATAAATTTCAAAATTCGTTTTTATACCCTTCACCTTCGTGAGAAGCGTATGTATAAGTTTGTCATTCCGTTTGTAATTTCTACATTTTTCATTTCCGATCCTATAAAGTATATACATATATTCTGGATCCTTATAGATAGCGGAGTCGATTAAGCCATGTCCGTCTGTCTGTCTGTCAGTCAGGCGGACAGTCTGTTGAAATCAATTTTCTGAATACCCCAGATATCTTCGGGATCCAAATCTTCAATAATTCTGTCAGAAATGCTTTCGAGAAGTTTGCTATTTAAAATCAGCAAAATCGGTCCACAAATGGCTGAGATATGAGGAAAAAACCAGGACAACCTCGATTTTTTACCTTTTTTTACCTAAATCTGGATTACTATGACATTAACATAGACAATATGGATATCTAATGATAGATATTTCGAAGACATTTGCAACGACGTATATAGGACCATAGTAAGTTGGACCTACAATGGGTCAAAATCGGAAACGATTTTTTTTTCACCAAAAAAATGAAAAAACAAAAAAAAATTTTAAATTTAAAAAAAAAATTAAATGTAAAAAAATTTAAAATAACAATTAGAAATTTTTTTTCCAAATAATGAAAAAAACAACTTTGGAAAAAAATAAATTTTGTTTACCTAAAAATATTTAAAATTTTTATTTTGAAGTATAATTTGGTGAAGTTTATATAATATTCGGCACAGCCGAATATAGCACTCTTACTTGTTATTTTTTCATTTTAAATAGAAAAATCTACATAACTGTGAAATTTCATTAAAAACTATTCATAAATAAAAATTTAATTTCAATTCGAAAAATTTGTATCTATGCAAAAACTCAATAAAAACCATTTTTATACCATTTTATTTATATTTAGTGGCAAGGGTATATATAAGTTTGTCATTCCGTTTGTAATTTCTACATTTTTGATTTGCGACCCCACAAAGTATATATATTCTGAATCGTTATAGATAGCGGAGTCAATATAGCCATGTCCGTCTGTCCGTCTGTGTGTTGAAATCAACTTTCAACATACACGAATGATACATCAATATCTCCGAAATTCTTCTGGCTCATTTGCTATTTAAAATCGAGAAAATCGGTCCACAAATGGCTGAGATATAAGGAAAAAACCAGGACAACCTCGATTTTTGACCCATATCTGGATTACTAAATCATTATTATAGACAATATGGATATCTAATGATAGATACTTCAAAGACCTGTGCCACGACGTAAATAAGACCATAGTAAGTTGGACCCACCAAGGGGCAAAATCGGAAAAAATATTTTTTAAACCGAATTTTTTTTTCATATTAAAAAAAAAATTTAAAAACTAAAAAAAAAAATTTTTTTAAATTAAAAAAAAAATTATAAAACTTAAAAAAAAAAATTTAAAATTTAAAAAACAATTTGTTTACCTAAAAATATTTAAAATTTTTATTTTAAAGTATAATTTGGTGAAGGGTATATAAGATTCGGCACAGCCGAATATAGCTCTCTTACTTGTTTGTCATAGTTTTCAATAAAGTATTCCATGAATATTTAATTGTCAAAAGTTATAAATATTTTTGAAAAATAGACAAATAGCTTGTACGAAATTATATTATATCGCATCACAATATTTTTAATTCTATGTATAAATTTCAAAATAATCAAAAAAAACCTTCTCCTGTAAAATTTGTGTTTGGTCGCTTACGATAATTTGGCGCTAAGGGCTCGATATAGTACCCAGTAATTCTAACTATAAGAAATCTAATCGAATTCCTACCAAGAGCCAACAGAGACTTGGTCCCTTCTCTTGCTAGAGAGAACCAGAGCATTCTGAATATTCTACACGAGGAATAGTAGACCACATGACTTCCTTATCTTTCAATGGCCATTCACCTATCAAATTCAATATCTCAGCCAAAGGGATGCCACATGCCACATTAGGTCGACTTGGTCTTTTCTAAGTCTAATAGATACCAAGGAGCCAAGTTATTATATAAAGAGTTTACGGTCCAGGTATCAATTGTCGGTATTCTAATCCTTAGCCTTATTAAAATTCGGTTTCGGATCAGAATCCACTTGATGATGTTTAATTATCCATTTAACGAACTCTGTTCTTTTGTCAATCGAACTTTGTAAGAATGCAGATGCAGACTTTCATTATTTTTAAAATCTTGTTCTACAGTGGAAACGTTTTGTTCTCCATTTTTACCTGCCCTAAACTTTCAGCTGCCTGACTGTTACTTCTATTTAGCAACATTATATTGCACAAATAACGGAAAATTAAAATCTTGCGTGAATTTTGTAACCTATTTTAATAAAACAAAAGAAGTTCTATTGGGTTAGCTTCATGAACTGGCACTGGGTATCAATTTACCCCCTCCCAGGCCAAAATCAGGACAGGTTCCTTATTTATAAAGTGTTAGTACTAGAACCTAATTGAGAGGAACTTGGGATTTTAGTATCCGGAATATTGTAAATATGGCCAATGTGATAGAAGGGTAATTGTTACCAATTGGAGAATTGGTTCCGGGAATATACATTTTGTATTATAATTGTAAAGTGTAATTTACAGTAAGATTGTTGACTCTCGTTAATTGCGGTGTGACAGGTATTGTTGCTAATTTCATTATCCTGCTGAGGCCCTGAAAGTGTTTATGGACGGCTGCATGAGGAGTAATGTAATGACGTTCTTCTTTAGGCGACCTGACTACTGTAATTCCATAAAGCCAGATATATCGGCTATAGGTATTATATGATGCCTGATGTTATCTGCATATTTACCGAAATAAATGATATCGTGAAGACAAGGCCGTTGTTTTTTTGACATCATTTGACAGTAATGACTAACTCTAAATTGAATAGCGAAATTATAATATAACGCTGATATGGTTTCCTGGTTATATAAATTGTCGAGGTAAATAAATATATCCGCTATATAACTATTAACTTCATAGAAAAGCTGTAAATTTTGTTCATTCATCCCAAATACCCTATTTCCAATTGTCGAGGGTTCCTGAAGAAAAATCACATATATCTAAAATTTAGATATTTCTTCCACCAGAGATAGTATTGCCATTTAATATTTAACCGAGTAATCCAGTACTCTCCTCCTTTTTTTTCATTGGCCTGCTGTTTTATGTTGTTTCGTTCTTTACCTTTGCCACTTTTTCGAAACTCTTATTATTCATCTTGTGTGGTGTCCATACAATGGATGTCTTCCAGATTATGAAAAATAAATGCCTTTCCTTCTCTTCAAGATATGAGATAGATGTTTTATTCTAAAGCAACCACGATCAGAGTGCAGTCTTCGGTTTCTCATCTCAATCTATATTTCCTTTGGTTATCCAGGTTGCTACTCTGTCTTTTTATAAAGAATGATGTCTTGGTCAGGTTTAGGATTTAGGTTTTTCTCACAAGGACGTGTTTTCCTTCCTACCAAGATGTTGAGATACCTCCCAACAGGCCATAATGAATATACATATGTGGAGCCGCAGAATAAAAGTTACTTTTTTGAAAATTTAAAAATTTTGATTGAAATTGATTTTTTCTAGAAGATTTGATATCAAATATTATAAAAATACCAACAAATCAATTTGTAAAACAAATTCGAAAAAGTACGTTTTGTTCTGCGGCTCCTTATATATAGGCGTCCTTTTTTAATTGAAGAAAGAGTATCACCCTAGTAAATCTAAAGCTCTCAGTGTGGATTTGTGGTGCATCTTAATCCCCCTCCAAGACGTACTGCACAATTCTCCTCCTGGCGAATCAGTGAAATTTAGCTGGATACGAAATTGGAGACGATGAAAAAGTTCATCAGTCATCGTTCTCCACGCCTTTTTTGATTTGCTTCCTCTTTAATCTCCAACATCAATTTCACCGACGCCTTCTCTGCGTTCTTCTCTCCCGCCTGATTCTCCAAAAAGTTATATTTTTAAGACTTGTAAACTGTCAGGAACATATCCTCTGAAGTGCGAGGAGCTCTTCTCCTTTTAGGTTTTCTCTTCAATGGTAGTGCTTTTGAAATCTCCACCATCAATTGAAGATTTCACTTACATGATGCAGATGCCTTTGTTATGCTCTTCTTTTCCACCTGATTCTCCTTTTTAAGAGTTGGGAACTGCCAGAGAAACTCTTATCCTTCACAGTAGTGATGGATGTGGATGAATCCTCATCCTTTGGAGCGTTGCCCTTTTGTTGGAATATTCTATGTCTTATCTTGTTTCTTTCCTTAGCTTGGCGACAAAGAGTTTTACTCGATTTGTAGAGCAGTGTTTACATCCTTATATGTGTCGGAAGATTCGGTCATGTGTGGCTGGGGATGCAAAAATCTTGCCCTTGAATCCATTTCCACGTAACGATAGCATGAAAACTAAGTACCACCTATTTTTCAAACTTGATAGAGCTATTGGTTTATCACAATGAAATCATTTATAGAGGGACCATATCTTGAAGATTAGCAGTGCACGGAATTTAACCATAGCAAACATCGCTTATAGTACTAGACTATTGTAGCTTGTAAAATTGGATTTTCATATTTTATGTACATGGTTCAAATAAAGATTTCGACATCAATGAAATCGGACTTGATGGTTGGAAACTAACTACGAAATCAGAGGAGTAATACTTACGAAATCACTTTAGTCTTCTTGGGTTCAAAAATGTAAGAAAATCATTAAACCTGTATAACAGAAGCTGAACAGTATTAAATCCAAGGCAGCAATATTTATTTGCTGAATTATTCATTGTATTGCTGTTGTTATTGTTGTTGTTGATCTAAACACCTTCTGCAACAACAACATGATAAGTGTGTTCAAACTATATAGCTGGTTTATGCTGTGAATATTAATTGTTGTTTGAATTGAATTATTTAATATGCTTCAGCTTTTCTGCTACTGCTACTCATTATTCTAGAGATTGATGATATCATGTTTTTATTACCTCTTTGTGGATATTTGGTTCAATCTCCTGAGAATATAAAAAGCTTGTGCAGCCTGAATCCAACAAGCATTCCTGCATACAACTTTGTCAGGCTTAATTCAAACCAAATTCTACAAAAATGTTCAAAATCGTAAGTATTTTTTGTAAACTAAATTTTGGTATTTAATTTGCAATTTAATGTACATATTTCTTTAAATTGCAGTTCTTCTTGTTGTTCGCTGCTTTGTTGGCTTTGGCCACAGCTGCTCCATCCCCTGTAGCTTCTCCTGAGCCCGCACCAGCTCCTCAAGTTTACTATAGCGGTTATCCTGCCTACACTGGTTATGCTGCTCCAGCAGTTTACTATGGTTAAGGGAGTTTGTTTGTTAACATTGATGATTGGATTGCCTATACTGAAACGGATTTTACGGATTGAAAATTGTAAACATGTCTTGGTCTCATGTTCATGTTTTATCTAAGTTTAAGTTTATTTGTTTTAATTAAAAGCATTTAAAAAATTAAAAACAGTTTGTTTTTCTATACCATATAGATCTGATGATTTATCTTAGAATTGATCATATAACTGATCAATTGTAAGCGAGAATTTAGAAGAACTGGTTAAAACAGAACAAAAGCTGAAGAACTAATGAAGAGCTCACTCTCTCCC
Organism: Calliphora vicina; assembly: GCF_958450345.1. NCBI lineage: Eukaryota > Metazoa > Arthropoda > Insecta > Diptera > Calliphoridae > Calliphora > Calliphora vicina. The sequence continues at coordinate 55,604,083 of NC_088781.1, read as the reverse complement.
ATGAAGTTTGTATGCCGAAGCGCCAATTGCGAAGAACATTTTTTTTCGTAGATATCACACTAGCTGCAAGCAATTCATTATATGTATATTACTCCGTTTTATCTAGATTATTCCACTCAATTAAATTGATGTTCTAGATGCTAGTGAAATTAATTTAATTTTCGAGTCTACTGGAGTTCCTACCTTATCACCTAATGACGTTAATATTATTCCTGTCCCTATTCAAGAGTTGTATAGTGGAATTCACATTGTATACAGGCCTTCTGAAGATAGTGTCTGTAGATTTTGCTTTTAATAGAACTAAGCTGAAGCATTAAAAACGGATACTTTTTTCCCATCTCGCCTGCCTGCTCAATATCGTTGTCTAAATGCACAGGCATGGTATTCAACTAAACTAGATATCCATTTATTATGGGACTTATTATATTTAAATCAGTGTACATCCAGCATTGGGATCAATCCCCATTTTATACCAAAGCTTGGTACCTTGTGTTGAATTAATGTGTTATGTTATGATATGTACTGTATTTTATTTTGTATTTTTATTATAGTAGTATTTTGTATCTGTTGAAACTTCAATTCTCATAATTTTTCATTCTTAATAAAACATTTATTACAAAAGGTTATGAGCCCAGGAAACTTTGAGAAATAAATTAAAAATTTTATTTATTTTAATAAACTTAAAATCCAATATAAGCAATAATTTTTCAAGAAGATATTTCAAGGAATTTAAGAATATTGCAAGCAATTAAAAGTAATCGCTAAGAAAATGGATTTGTCGAAACATGTTAAGCCTCTCCAAAATGAAATGGATTATCCAATCTGGAAACGTAAGATGCGTGATTTATTAGATTATCACGAAGGAGCAATTGATGTCATTGAAGGTAATTTAATGAAACCAATTCCACTACCGATCGACGCAACAAGCGAGCAAAGAAAAATATATAAAGAGGAAGCTGATTTATATAGAAAAGTTAACAGTTATGCGAAGTCGATGATAACAAGCGCGGTAAGTGATGACGTATACCAAAAGATAATGAATAAAGAAACTGCTGCAGAAGCTTGGGAATCATTAATGCAACAATTTGAAGCAAGATCAAAGGATCAACTTTTTAAAATTTGCATTGATTTCTTTTCATTTACCTGGAACCCAAATGAAGATGTAAGTTTACATATAGCTAAATTGAAAAGCTTGTGGGTGGAAGTGAACAACGGTTTAAAAGGGAGGAATGAAAATCAATTGCCAGATGTATTATTGGTATGTAAAATTCTTCAAATTTTACCGAGTCAATTTGATACTTTCAAATCAAGCTGGATGCTTTTAACAAAGAACAAATAACAAGCCGAATAAGAAATCTGATGTCTGTAACTACTTTAAAAAGAAAGGCCACTGGTTACGTGAGTGTAGAAAATGGATCAGCGATGGTAAGCCAAGAAAAGAGATGAATAATGAAATTAAGTGTACATCACATCGAATACTGCCTCTAATTTGTGATGAAATTAATGCAATTAAAGAAGATTTTTCAAATGATTGGTGGATTGATAACGGTGCAACAAGACATATTACAAATAATAGAATATTATTTAAAACGTTTGAAAACTTTAAAGACTCCTGCAAAATTATGGCTGCTGGAAAAGAAGTTTTGGATGTCGTTGGTAAGGGCACTATAGAAATTCAGTCAAAAGTAAACAACAAAGTACTCGTTTTTGATCTAACTGATGTTTGGTATGTTCCAAATATATCGAGAAACCTCTTCTCAGTGTTATCTACTCAAGATAAATTGAATAATAGTGAATTTACGTCGACGGCAACAAATTGTAAACTTTTAGTGAACAATGAAGTTTTGTTAGTTGGTCACCGTGAGGTAGGAGGTACCTTATATAAGGCAGATATCGAACCAATTATTCCAAGTGCAAGAAATGAAATTAATTCTACCGAAGCTGACAATACATTACAGTTATACCATGAGCGATGGGGACATCAAGATAAACGTCACGTGCAACAAAAACTAAAAGAAGAACTTGGTATAAATGCGAAATTGGACAATAAATTGTGTGAATCCTGTATTTATGGAAAGTCTCATCGTCTACCATTTGGCAATAGAGAAAAGGCAAGTAGTCCAGGTGAATTAATGTCAGCAGATGTATGTGGTCCATTCCCAGCATCTTTTAGCAAGAAGAAATATTTAGTCATATAAAAAGATTCTTATACTAAATATTGTTTTGGCTACTTCCTGAAAGAAAAATCCGAAGTTAAAGATGTATTGAAGGAAGTTTTGGATTTTGCAAAGACTCAAGAAAATCCTATAAAAGAATTTTTAAGTGACAATGGAGGTGAGTTTGATAATTTTGAGATAAGAAAAGTTCTTAAAGAACATGGAGTAACACAAAGATTGACTGCTCCATACACTCCACAACAAAATGGTGCAAGTGAGCGGGAAAATAGGACAGTCATCGAGATGGCACGAACATTTAAGTATTCAAATAAGAATGTTAAATTTTCCTGAAGCGATTTGGGCTGAATTAGTTCGCACAGCCATATATATTTTAAATCGAACTCGCAAAACTCCTGTTGACGGTAAGAGCCCACATGAGCTATGGTTTAGAAGAAAGCCAAGAATTAATCATTTAAGAATAGTTGGAAGCGAATGCTATGCCCATGTACCATGCCAGAAGAGAAAGAAGGTGGATTCAAAAGCAATCAAGGGTTATTTAATTGGCTATGATACAGAAGAACGTTACCGAATTTATGTAAAGGAAAACCACAGTTTAATTTTATCAAGAAACGTCAGATTTAGTGAAGAACTAATAAATTGTGATGATATTCAAGATGCTAGAAATTACACTTCGGAAGACTCACTATTGTCTTCCGAATATGTTAAACTACTATTTAAAAATTATGATAAGCCTATGAATGATATTCTGGAAGAAGAACAGATTCAGCCAATTACTTCAAATAATCAAGGAGCCGTAAGTGATTACCAGCCAAGTCCACAGGAAAATGATTCAGATTGTGAAGAAGATAATGAATTATTTGAGGAGTGTATTAATGATGATTTTTCGGATGTTAGTGATTTTCTTGGTTTTGAATTTAATAAACGTAAGCGAAAATTAAGTGATGAAGAAGAAGAACCAATAAGTAAACGTTTAAGAGATCGCACTTTAATTCATAACTCAAGATTTGATGACTATGTTATGGCAGCTCAGGATTTTGTAAATCAAATTGAAACTCCATTGACTTTCACCGATGCAATTAATAGCGCACAGAAAGATGAATGGCTGAAAGCGATGAATTCCGAGATAAGTTCTTTAAATGAAAATCAAACATGGATAATGGCTGATCTTCCTGAGGAATCTAAAGCCCTTCCATCAAAGTGGGTATTTAAAGTAAAAACAAATCCAGATGGGAGTATAGACAAATTCAAAGCAAGATTAGTAATCAAAGGCTTTAGACAACGTAAAGGCATAGACTATAATGAAACCTTCAGTCCAGTCGCAAAATTAGGAACAATTAGAGCAATATTGAGTGTAGCTGCAAGTCAAAATATGTACCTTTCTCAATTCGATGTATCAACAGCTTTTCTGTATGGCCAACTTGAAGAGATTATCTATATGAAACAGCCAGAAGGTTTTAATGATGGTACTAACAGAGTATGTCAGCTTAAAAGAAGTTTATATGGATTGAAGCAAGCGCCACGCTGTTGGAATCGTAGATTCGGAAATTATTTAATGAAGCTTGGCTTTAAGGCCAATGAAGCGGATCCTTGCTTATACATGAGAGATAAAGAAGGTAAGAAGTTAATACTAGCTCTATATGTAGATGATGGCCTAGTAGCTGCCACAAATCCCAAAGAATTGGAAATATTTTTATCTGAATTGAGAAATGAATTTAAAATAACAGCCAAAGATGCAAGTTATTTTTTGGGGCTGGAAATAAAAAGAAATAAAAATGGCATAATTATTAGTCAGGAGGCTTACGCAAAAAGAATTTTGGATAGATTCAGATTCTCTGAATGTAGATCCGTTTCATCGCCAATGCTAAAAGGAGAAATTTTCGAACCAGGGAAAGAAAGTGTAAAGGGTTCTCAATTTCCTTATAGACATCATGTATTTAATGTTGGGAACAAGGCCAGATTTAGCTTACAGTGTTGGGTTTCTATCGAGAACTTTAGAAAACCCTTCGAATGATGATGTTATCCGTGTTAAAAGAGTTTTTCGCTATATTTCTGGAACGTCAAAGTACGGAATCTTTTATAACAATAAATCAGACCAAAAACTGAAATGCTACAGTGATGCAGACTTTGGTGGTTGCAAAACAACTGGAAGATCCACAACGGGTGTTATAGTAAAATTAGCTGGAGGCGTAATTTCATGGTTAAGTCAAAGGCAAGCAATGGTAGCTACATCCACAACTGAAGCAGAAATTGTTGCAGCCTCAGAAGCTGAGTTAATTGGATTAAGTGATATTCCATTACTACAAGTCGATAATTCTGCTGCTGTACGTTTAGCACAAAATCCACAATATCATAGAAGAACAGTTTAAGGCATTTCTTTGTACGTGAGAAAGTCAGTGAAGGAGAACTTGAGGTTCAACAAATTTCTACACAAGATCAATTAGCAGATTTGATGACAAAACCCTTGCAGCCAACAAGATTAAAGATGCTCTGCGATCAAATCGGCTTAAGGATCTCTAACATCACATAACAAGGGAAAGTGTTGAATTAATGTGTTATGTTATGATATGTACTGTATTTTGTATTTTTATTATAGTAGTATTTTGTATCTGTTGAAACTTCAATTCTCATAATTTTTCATTCTTAATAATACATTTATTACAAAACCTTGGTCTTTATTGATAAATAAATCCAATTCTGTTTGCTAAAAGCAAGGGTCATGATATCGCAAATCATATTCATGGAACCATCAAATGTAAAGCAACAGCTTAAATTCCCTTATTATCCAAATTAACAAGAATCGAGTTTACAACAACCAGCCTCAGTTAAGAAAAGAGAGCCAAAGGAACTACTGATCTTTTGAGGCCAAGAACGGATCAAGTCAATTTTGGATACTCTGTTCTAACGCAAAGCGTATCCCAAAGAGAGAGTTATGCATCGATCGAAACAAATAGTAGTCGGGCGGGGCAAGCTCTCGACTATAAGGTGGGTGAGGCAAAACTTCTCAACCACTTGATTCTAAATAGTTTTCAACAGGTATTGCAACATGTGGAAAGGTGTTGTCATGATGGAATATTACGGTTTCAAGTGTGGCCGAATATTCGGCTAATGATCGCTTCAAACGAATCAATTGTGATCGGTACAGATTCCATGTGATGATCTGGCTAGATTTCAGCAACTCATAATAGATAGGACCCATTTGGTTCCACCAAATACGGAGCATTACTTTAGCGCCATGGATATTTGGCTTTGGTGTCGATTCGGCTGGTTGGCCGGACTTTTCATACGATCTCTTACGCTTCTGGATTTCAAAATAGATCAATTTTTCATCGCAAATAATGATTCGGTGCAAAAATTATTTTCTTTTATAGCGCTCATTTCAAACACGCAAAATAGTCTTTCACGGTCTCAGCTTCAATTTGTAACCGATTTCCCTGCTGCTCGCAATGATTTTGAAATGGCTGCTTGAATAGCTCCCAATGATTTGGCAAGCTCTTGGTGAGTTTTACAATAATCTTCATGGAGTAATGACTGCAATTCTTGGTCATCAAACTTCTTTTGGCTAGCTAGTGTGACCTTTGTCTTCCGTTTCAAATTCACCACTTTTGCACCTCACAAACCATCTCTCGCACGATGAAAGCGATGGAACACCTTCACCATAAGCTTTAGTGGCAATCGATGTGCTGCAGCGACGCTTTATTCAAAATAAAAGAAGAAAGCTAAACTTTGTTGGCTTTCTTGGCACAAAATTCGACATTTTCGAATTATGCTAACTTTTCACTAAAATATCCGATATGTCCAACTTTAGATGGCTAAAAGGCCCTCACCATCAACGGCAAGTACTATAGGACAATTATTACTTACTTCTTTTGACCCCTTTCACACTATGCAATTTATTTGCGCAAGTCTCTTGCCCAACAACAAAACAGCATGCAAAATTTTCTTCTCCTCAACCCGACATTATCTCTGGCATCAACAAACACAAGAGACTTGCGCAACTAAATTGCCTAGTGTGAAAGGGGTCTTTGGCCTGAATTGGATGATATGGACACTAACGACATTTGGTTTCAACTAGACGTCGCAGGTCTATGCGAATAAGCCACAAACCACAGCAGCATTATTTATGCGCCCGAGTTATAGAAAATAGGACAGCGATACGGCGGAGGACATTTGCACGATGTAATATTCCATACATTATGGCATCGATAGGCTTGCCAATTGTGTCTGAATACTATTATTATTTACATATTTACCATTTTTCATTAGAAAACATTTTCTTAAAAAACTCAAATTTCAATACAAAACTTGAAGCTTTCTCAAACGATTTTCAATTCCATCAATCTCTAGGAAAAACAAACATGCCCAAGGGCAAATCCAAAAGATCTCTTTATCGCACCCGAACTGTACGCAGCATAACCCAAACTATGCAACCAATTGTGAGCAAACATTTCATTGACTTTCGAGCAGACGAAGTCGAAACAACACACAGATCATTTAAAGCGGCCCGGCAACGAAACTCCTTTAGAATGGCCGAAACTGTATTAGATCGTATCATAAGCAAACTCAAAAGAGACTATAAGGCCCAAGATATTTTACTTTTGATAACGCCAGCCAGTAAACATTCAAATCTATACAAATTGCATGTAATACATCGCCATAGACAGGGTCACCTGGGTATGACAACAATTACCTACAAAGAATTGTGCCGATTGAAAGCTAGTAAGGCATTTCATAAATATTGCATAGTGTTTGGCTCACGTTATATAGACTTGAAAACGGTGGTGTTGCAAACAGAAGCCATTAAAAGTCTGGTCAGTTGCATAAATAGAAAATCTTGTGGAGAATCAATGGAAGTGGAACTTCCGGCAAAGATGTCAAATAGCAGTTCTGCAGGGGATTACTTGAATGCTGAAACTGATGCCACCCTGAAATTTCAAGATAGTTTCATACAAACTGATCCAGAAATTGCAGATGATATATCATTTTCTCTAAATGACATCTTGCAGCTCATAGAAACCATTAATCATACTTTAGAGCCCTGTAAAAAAGATATTGATGGTTTCTTTTTTATGGCCGATAAATTGCAATTTTCTCTTGTGGTGCGTCCTGAGTTGCTGTGGAAAACTTCGTGCCCAGTTAAGAACACTCCGGAGAACTGTGTACGTTTCCAGCTTGAGTCCTATTTGCCTGGTAATTGTTATTTAGGTTGTATTACAATGATGGAAATTGATTTAATGCAGCATTTGGAAATGTTTCCGAAACTTTTATTCAACACCCATGTCATCGAGGATGTTTATGATATTATTCCAATGCCGAAATGGTTTGTGGATCTTTTGAGAAAAGTTTTTGGTTTTTTAAAACTGGAACTGTTGTATGATGCTGTGGGAGAGTTGATATTTGATTGGTATAAGAATTTTACATTTTTGTAAGAGTTATTTCCTGTATATGGTTAATTTAATGAAATAAAAGAAAAGCTTTGGCTTTGCATATAATTGTTGTTTATGTAGCCGATTTGGACTTGTCGTATTTTACCGATAATTTAATGATTAATAAATTGTTTCATATCTGCTAGATCGACGTATTTTGGACTCTATATCAAATAATATTCAAATATTTTTGAAAATACATATCGCACTGGTTCCTCTAAAGAGAATCACTCAAAATTTAATTTCTCCATCATCTACAATCAGCGAGAGAGTTTTTTTTCCAAGTCAAGTTTTTTTAAATCTAAAGAAAAAATCGTTTAAAAAGAAAAGATTTAAATTATATTCTTTTTTTAAAAGATTATATCAGTAGATCTCACTAAAATCCTAAAAAAATCACATGTGTATACAAAAAGGATTTCGAATACCATATTTGCTATTATTTTTTGGTTGAACTGTTATGTTTTGTATGTTTTTTATGTTTTTGTACACAAAATTCGTGGTTGTATTTTCAATTTAAAATTAAAATAGAAATTAATCAGTTAATCGAATAATTTTAAATTAACCGATTATTAACCGAATGAATCTAAACCCCGATTAATTATTTGCTCGGTTAACCGATTAAACCAGAAACCCGATTAATTGAATACCCTAGTATATACATATATTCTGGATCTTTATAGATAGCGAAGTCGATTAAGCCATGTCTGTCTGTTGAAATCAACCCCCAAATAACTTATATACACGATTCATACATTATTATACGGTTGCTATTTAAAATCGAGAAAATCGGTCCACAAATGGCTGATATATAAGGAAACAAGATCGATTGTTTACCTATTTTTGACTTATATCTGGATTACTAAGTCATTAATATAGACAATCTAATGATAGATATTTCAAAGACCTTTGCAACCACGTATATAAAACCATAGTAAGTTGGACCTACAATCTGTCAAAATCGGAAAAAATATTTTTTTAACACGATTTTTTTTTTGCTAATTATTAAAAAATAAATTGAAAAAACAAAAAAAAATTCGAAAATCTTTTTATTCCAAAAACAAAATAAAAACACAAGTGTGGAAAAAAAATGTTTTGTTTACCTAAAATATTTAAAATTTTTATTTTGAAGTATAATTTGGTGAACGGTATATAAGATTCGGCACAACCGATTATAGCTCTCTTACTTGTTTTTGAAGAAATAAAATCCGATGATGCCACCAGCGTATAAATTGCAACAAACGTTGCATTTTTCTGGATGTAATGGAGTCTATTGTGGATTGATCTCACTCCATATCCGGCAATTTTGTTTATTAACAAACCCGTTAAGCCAGAAATGAGCAACATTGCTGAACATAATTTTGCGATAAAACATTGGGCCCAGTTTCCAACAGCCCTAGAGCATAATCGGCGAAAGAACGACGCATATGATCGGGGCTTTAATTCCTGCACCAGCTAGATCTTATACGAATGTAGGTCATGCTATTTGCGCAAAATCGATACGCCAGATCTTCTTGTACACTTTCGTTTACAGTGGCGATATTCTCTTCAGTACGCACATTCCCTCGATATATGTATGTAGTTTTTCAGTGATTTCCAATTTGTATTCCTAAGATATTTCAATTTTGGCATTGTGAGTCCCATACTATCAAACATTTGCTGCAAAACATTTGATTTTGTTGTTGAAAGGGGAAAGAGGAATGGAAAAGGGTACTCTGTTTCATATACATGAAGTTTTTGTTGAGTATGTCATCCACATTTATTCGTTCTGTACAGAAATGTCAACGGTTTTTTTTTAATACATTACAATGAAATTTGAAGACGGATACAACTGTAATTTTTGGCGAAAGAGTAGAGAAAATTATAGCAGATTTTTACAGGGTTAGATATGACCACTGTACATCGATTCCTTGCAAAAAGTGAAAATTGGAAAATTTTGAGTTGACTCTCTTTTGAGGAACCAGTGCGAAATATGAATGATAAAAGTATTTAGATATTTTTAGAAATGAGATTATAATAGAATGTGATTATAATAATAAATTAATCAAAAGATTAATTTTGAGTTTAATCTTCAGATCTTAAAATAGTTTTCTAAGGTTTCGCAATAATGTTGCGAATGAACTAACTAAATCCGGTTCTTGTTTTGCAGTAAGAACGGGACCTTTGAGATTCTGCTAAGACTATTATCAGAGTAGAATACGTACTCAAAATCCAGGCTGATAATAGGGATCTTATCAGCATGGATGGGATCCTTAGACATAAACTTAAGACTGGTCTCGAGAAAATAGAGGAAAAATTTAGTATAACTATAGTCAAGACTTTCGAAGTTCCCTGCTTTCGTTACTAAGGCTAAAAAAGCTTCCCTTTATGGTGGACTTCGGAGCTATCTTATCCAAGTAAGGAAACACGTAGGGCCAAATATACCGTGATAACTCATGGAGAAGCTTCTATGAATCTATATATAACACTAAGGACTCTGCAAGACTTAGCTGAATTATAGCCAAGGGGCAATCCAATCCCACATATTAAGAGGAAGGATGACTCCTGGTCCTCCTCAGCTCCTCAGCAGAGTCACATGACCTACTGAATACTCTCATCCCAGGCTGCAAGGATGTTGCTACTCTATCAAATATCGACAGTGACATTATCTTCTATTATAGGATATCATGGGTGATTGATAGTTTCTCACCATTCTAGTCACCTGGGCCTGATGGTATTTTGCCAAAGATGCTACAAATCGCAAAAAGGCTATGTCTCTCTCTCAACCATGTTCCGGCTAACTGGAGGAAGGTCAAGATGGTTTTTATTCCCAAAATTGGCAAAAAAAGTCATGATAATGCGAAGGACTGTCGTCCAATTAGTGTTTCATCTTTCCAGCTTAAAACGTTGGAAAGACTCATCAACACTCATATAAGGCAAAGACTAGAGGGCACAACACGACTCTCTAGCAGTCAGCGACACTCTACAGAGACAGCTCTGCATGAAATGGTAAGAGTTATAGAAATATCCCTAGAATTTTAACAATACACAAGAGCGGCCTTCCTGGATATGCAAACACTCTTGTAATTCAACAAGATCTTATTACTCTAAATATTGAAGAATATATCAGCGACTGGTTAGTAACCATGTTGAAATCAAGAATAGTTACAGCAAATCTTGGTAATACTGGTAAGTCCAAGTAAGTTGGACTAGGCACACCTCAGGGCGGGGTGATCTCTCCACTACTATGGCTTATTGTTATTAACTTGATTCTCATTTGTTCTAGAAAGAATAGGAATATAAGTTGTTGCTTATGCGGACGATGTGGTGATACTTGTATCAGGATTGTTTTCGGATGTGATTAGAATATTATTTCCACTGCTTTTGGGGTTGCTCGACAAGTGGGCCACGAAAAGTGTTCTTTGGATAAAACCAAGCAAAACAGAACGTGTACATTTCACGACAAAAACCAAAATTGCAAGCTTCAGTCTTCCACTGCTGAAAAATTGCGAAATGCCCCGTTCAAATAATGCAAAATATCTAGGATTTATCCTGGACTCTAAATTATCATGGAAACTGAATACTCAACATAGGGTAAGAGGGCAACGACGGCCTATTGGGACGTAGTCCCAACATAGTTAAATGGATGTATACGGCTACTTATGGATATCTTGTATGGTGGATTGCAACTAGAAAAAACTATGTCGTAGACCAACTATATAAAGTCTAGAGATCAGCCTGCTTTGGCATAACTGACGCACTTCAGAGGGACTGAACACTATACTGTACCTTGTTCCAATAGTCCTTTACATAATGGCCACCTCTGCCTGTAGAGCTGCGAGACTTCATGCATCTGGATGTTGGTGATCGAGAAAGTATAGCCAAGCGGGGATTCTGGGCCTATATTACTCCATATACAGATTTTGATAGGTTGTTCAAGGTCTTAATTCCCTCCAGGAGTGAGTGGTGTAATGGTAATCTCGTGGTCGAATATGACACCAGGATATATTCAGACGGTTCTAAAATCAGCTGTGGTTCTGGTGTTTTCTGTGATGAACTTGGAATAGGCTCTCATAACGTCTTCCAAATTAATGCCGTGTTTTTAAGTCCGAAATTATTGCAATACTCGCGGCAGTATAGGTATTTTTGTCGACAGTCAGATGGCACTTCTCATACTGAAGGCCTATGACATTGGGCAATCAGTTTCAGCACAACATTACAGATTTTTCACGCACGGACATGCAAAGGTGAGGTTATGACAATCACTAGCAGACTGCCTTTATCTGGACACCAAGTAGGAAAGTATTGACGTGATTAAAACATTCATATGGAAGTGCTTAAGTAATAAATGATGCGTGTTAAAACATATTTTCATTTAATTATTTATAGTTGCAATAAAAAATGTAATTCCGAAAAAGTAATTGCAATCTTAATTAAATTATATTAACTGTAACAACTAAGAGAATCTGAAAGTTTTTAAAACGAATACAAGCACAATAATAGTCAGATTAAAACGAATTATTTTGAGCTACTTAAAAAGAAGTTCGAAAGAATATGCTTCCAAACAGTTTTATATAGTTTAAATGTGCTCAAACATAATTTTGATTTTAAACCTTCAATACTTATTATCTGGTCGGATTGAAAAGTAAGTTCTAGTTTCTCTTGCATATAAAATACTAACGACAATTATATAGTAAAGAATTCTTATATGACCTCTAAACGAGGGTTCTATAGTTTAAATAAAAAGTCGAATTTTCGACCTGACGACATTTTTCGATTTCTAAAAAGTCGACTATTCGACTTTTTAGCTATTTATTAAAAGTCACTTTTTTTGGACCTTTAATCCTATTTTAATGTAAAAAATATATATTTTTTAGATTTATTGATGAAAAAAACTCATTTTATAAACATTTTTAGAACAAAATTTAAAAATAAAAAATCAGCTTTTTAAACTTTTATCAATTGTTTGACTTTTTTAGTTAATCGAAGTTTTTTGTGATAACACAATCAATTGTTAGACTTTTTTCTGACCAAAAGTCGTTTATAAAACTCTACTCTAAATCTGCTTAACATAGCGTGTTCATTAGGGTGGCCCTTAATAAACGAAAGTTGGATTTTGGCCATTCTCACCCCCCCGTTTGGTGAACATTAGTAAAAAATCATCCTGAAAATTTTTTAGATAAATCGGTTGGGGTAAAGAGGTTCCGTAAGCCCTCTTAAGTTTTGAGATGCATCTACAAGGGAAAAAAATGCATTTTTTTTCAGTTTTTGTAACAATTTCGCCATTAAAAAATTACTTTTGCAATTTAATTTAAAATAATAGAAATGTGTACGTAATTGTCGTTCTAATGAGACATAAAAAACCGAAATTGGTCAAAAAATTTTAAAGTTATTAAAAATTCGCCAGGCCATTAAGGTGTCTCAGGAAACTAGAACCAGAAATGTAAGAACAAAATTAACATATTTTGATAAATATTAAAATAAAAGCTCATTTTTACTGTAAAATATATCCATATTTACTTGTATATGAGTTTTTGTCTTCGTAGGATACCGTTAACCTATTCGCAGATTTGACCAAAAAATATAAAAAAATTTAACGGCAGTTTCAAACCTCCATTTTCAAATTTTTAAAATTTTTTTTAAACAAATTTCAGAATTTTTTGATCATCTCATTGGGGTTTATTTAGAACATAATAGGGAATAAAAAAATTAAAATATCTCATATAGTTTTTCCGTACCTGCGATTTAAATTTTGAAATTTTCGAGAAAAACCAATTATATGTCCATTTTTTGGCGAATGTGCTCTATTTCCTTACTGTTATGAATTTTAAGTAAACCTATTCAGAATATTATAGCCCAAATAATTCTAAATAGACTCTGCAAGTTTTATTAAAATTGGAAAACGTTAAACCTTAAATCGTTTGACCTTGGTCAAATCTTTCAATATTTGGAATTTCTAATTTAAAGATAGCGGAATGTTATTTGTTTTTGGGCCGATTTTGATGAAACTTAAGAGAATTATAACATGAAGTCTGTTTTTGTTATAACAGAATAAAAATGGACATAAACTCTTAATGGCACTTGTGGTTAAAATAACCCCACTATTGTAATTGACAAGGTTTTTTTATGATTTTAAAAGTTTAGGGTAATTTTAACCCCAAGTGCCATTTAAGGGTTAATTTCTATTTTTGTTCTAATTTTATTAATACTAGACTTCATATTATATTTTTCTTATGTTTCATCAAAATCGGCCCAAAAATATACCATATTTCGCTATCTTTCCATTAGAAATTCCAAATATTGAAAAATTTTACTTTTGATCTTCACGATTTTAGGGTTAACGTTTTCCGATTTTAGGAAAACTTTCAGACTGTATTTAAAATTACCTGGACTATATTATTCTGAATAGCTTTGACTTAAAAATAATAAAAGTAAGGAAATTCGGCTTATTCGCCAAAATATGGCCAAAATATTAGTTTTTCTCGAAAATCACAAAATTTAAATCGCTGGTACGGAAAAACTATAGGAGATATTGTCATACATATTTCATATTTTTATTCCCTATTATGTTCTCAATAAATCCCAATATGATGATCAAAAAATTCTGAAATTGGTTTAACAAAATTTTTAAAAATTTGAAATTGGAGTTTTGAAACTGCGGTTAAAAAAAGTGTTTTTTTTTGGTTATACCTGCGAATAGGTTAACGGTATCCTACGAAGACAAAAACTCATATATAAGTAAATATGGATATATTCTAAGTAAAAATAAGCTTTTATTTTAATATTTCTCAAAATATGTTAATTTTGTTCTTACATTTCATGATCTAGTGGCCTGAGATACATTAACGGCCAGGCGATTTTTTAATAACTTTAACATTTTTTAACCAATTTTTGTCTTTTATATCTTATTAGAACGGAAATTACGTACACATTTCGATTATTTTAAATTAAATTGCAAAAGTAATTATTTAATTTCCAAATTTTTACAAAAACTGAAAAAAATGCATTTTTTCTCCTTGTAAATGTACCTCAAAACTAAATCGCTAAGTCGGCACGGGTTGCCCATCTTAGAACAAGCTAAAATTTTTTTGGGGGGTATTTTAGATCATTACGAAAGTTTTTAGCGGGTACCGTCCTAACATATCAAAAAATTTAATTCTAAGGGACACTCTAGTGTTCATATGTATACTTAGTTTTCTTCTAGTAATTCCATGAACATTTCTAGCTTTCATTCGGAAAAACAAAAGTGTTGAAAAGAAAGAGAAAACGAAAATTATTAAAGAAAACTTTTTTTCCAAAAGAAATAAGTAAAAAAATATATTTATAAGTAAATGAAATTAAAAGAAACTTTTCATTTCGTTTGCTGTTTTTTCTTACAACTTATTTTAAGACGCCGAACAAAAGGTAGTAAAATAAAAAAAAAGAGTTTTAATTACACTCCTTCTCATTCGTAGACACACATAAGAAATAGTAATAGGAATTGTACAAAAAGGACAAAAAAGGTAAGAAATATTTTTAATTATTGTTAAAAGTTTATTAATGGAGACGTATTAGTGTAGGATTAGTATTTATTTATTGGTGTTCACTTAAGAAATATTTAGCTTTTATTGGAAATAAAACAATAAACCTGTTAGAACACTAAATATATTTGGCTATGCCGAATTTTAAATACCATTCACCTAAATATAATGAGAATTATAGGAACTACATTGTAATAAACCCTAGAATAATTCCATTTTCTGTGTTTTTTATTGGGGGCATAGCACTAATTATGGTAAAAATCCATTAATTGAGCTATTAACTGCTATCCCAGCCATCATATTCTTCAGCGAATATTTTCTGTTTCCAAACCAAAAGAAATGGCTTGGAGTAAAAAGATTTTAGTTGAACGAAGAGGTCATCACTGAAACAAATGATTTTTTTGAGGACCTTGAAATGTTGCCAACAAAAGGAAAAGTTTGACTGTTGACAGTTAAGGGTTAGTATAAATCGAATATTAAACGAGAGAATAACGCGTTTTCTTCATTCCTGAAAAATATTTCGAAAATAGTGAAAGTTTGGCGGTCATAGTTTAGAAATTTCAAAAATATGGAGGGAATATTGATTTAACTTTATCAACTGTGATGAATTGATCCAAACTCAAATAGATTGGATCAATTGGTAATGTTGAACACATTAGTTGTCCAAACACAAGGAGTTGAAATGTCAATATTGCATGAGTGTTGGTGATAGTCCAGGAACATCTAGAATTGCAAATCTATATACATCATAGATTTACTCACTGAATATATGTGTTTCCTTGGATGTAAAGTTCAATTGACACTAGAATTGGAATGAAATTCTTCCCTCCATCTGATAATGGAATACAACTTTCATGTATGGGGCAATGATTCAAAATCTACTTTGGAGTTTTCTTGATAATGTACAGGAGAATCCTACTCTCTAT
Source organism: Calliphora vicina (assembly GCF_958450345.1). Classification (NCBI taxonomy): domain Eukaryota; kingdom Metazoa; phylum Arthropoda; class Insecta; order Diptera; family Calliphoridae; genus Calliphora; species Calliphora vicina. The sequence continues at coordinate 55,588,061 of NC_088781.1, read as the reverse complement.
TGATTCAGTAGAGCATCGTCACAATGTGTGTTCATTATTCTAACACTACCTACTACAATGTAATGTGTTCTGCTGAAATTATGGAACTTGTTACCGATCTGCGTTGTAGACGTTACTCAGCAACAGCTGATCCGTTCGTTGTTTAATCGTATCATATGTATATGGTCTTTCCTGTCAATTTAAATTTAGAAAAATTCAAAACCAATGTCCATAAAACAACCTTCTCCATCCTTTTTGTCGTAATTTTCCATGATCATTTTGAAAAAATGTGTCTGTATTTCAGCGTTTAATTTCCTGTTCAATGCACGGTCATTTTGGGTTCTCTGAACTCGTCGGATTATACTCAATATCTAGTCCTAACTTATAAAGCCAATAAATTCATCTCTTGCATAAATGCATCCGTTGCATTTACTTTAAAATAAGTTGTTAGCCGACCGAGAGTCGAATACTCTATTAGAAGCTTCGCCCATTAAAAACAAATTTTAAAGATCCAAGACAGCTCTGTGTTAAAGATTTCAAAGGAAGCAGATCTTTGAAGAACTTGAACAGACTAAGCATACCCCAGCTGAAGACAAAAACAGAAAGTATAGAAGGGATAGTAAATTATCCTGGAAGCCCAATACACAAGCAAGGACATCTAAAGCCTTGACGGCAATGTATATCTGCAGGAAGGCCATAGGCTCGTATTGGGGTATTAGACCGCAGTATGTTAATTGGCTATTTGACACGGTCACCAAGCCGATATTATTCCATGGAGTCTCTGTATGGTGGAAGGCACTAGACAAAGGCTTAATTTGCATGCTATTCGATAAGGTTTTAAATAGAATGACAATCCTGATAACAGGAGCCCTAAGAACGACGGCAACAAAGTCGCTATTTATAATGTTAAACTGGATCACTGTCGATCTAATGGCTTTCACTACTGCCTTCAGGCTATATGCGATTGGTGCATGGAAACATGTACCATACGGTCACGTCAGTATAATCGGAAGTACACAAAATCTTCCACATAATATTGACTATTGCTCTTGTAGGCCTTTTCTATCGATGAACTTTGGTTTCTCAATTCATTAAAACATGGAATCAATGGCGGGAACTTCACACTCTACAACGAGTCTCTCAGTTTATACCGACGTTTCTAGGAAGGGAGATCGAGTTGGCGGAGGTGTCTACATTCAGGAACTCGGTTATATTTGAGAATTCCAAATAAATGTAGTATTATTCAAGCCGAAATATCGGCTAGTAAAATGTGGCTAACTGGCTCAATTATAACAAGATATCAAGCCGGAAAAAATCTCTGGCAGGTGTGTATACAACATTGAACATAGTTCAGGAATGTCGGACATCCTTAAAAAAGATTCATCTATCGTAGTCATGAGGGTATGTGGACACGGAGATACTTTGGGCAACTGTGTTGCTGATGATTTGCCGAAAAAAGGTGCCATGATGCCTGACGGAGACATAGACCTCCTATGCGGTATTCCGTTATTAAACAGCAAATTAATAATGACATGAGCTCGCTCAGACAAAAATGGAAGGTAATTCCACATGTACGATTACTACAATTATATGGCCCCGACTAAACCGAGGGCGAATAATATATATTCTTGGCCTGATACGCTCACAATTAAGCAATGTAGTGGCGGTGATAACCGGACACTGCAAAATGAAGAAGAGGATGAGACCATCTTTCATCTTCTTTGTTATTGCCCGGCATTAGGAGATCTACGCTTTCTAGTGTTCTCAGCTCAGACATGAAGTTTGAATGTATTGTTACGAAATTGTACTTGAATCAAATATAACGATTTTAAGGGCTGATTTAAAAGTAGCATAATGCTTTTAAATAACATTGCTGTAATAGCAAACTGTAACATATCTGTGGGCATTATTAAATAAAAGCTTTCAGTTGACCATTGATCGTAAGTTGGCAACGCAGTTTGAATTCGAATATTCAGTTAAAGAACATTGTAGAAAGTACACCACAGATGGCGTATGTATTAAAAATATCTAGACAGTTAAAGAGAAATCTAGAGTGCAGATGGCAGTGTTATAAATAGTAGCAGAGGTTGCAGTCGTTAGTGAGTTTATCAGAGACGCTTTTCGAATAAACATCAACTAAGTGCCTTAAAGTGTGTTGTGTTTTTCAAGTAAATTCGTCTACATTATAAATTGTGTCTGTATTTCTGAGAATTTATAAACGTGTATAAAAAACATTGAGTGGCTATTTAATTCTGTTGTTGTTGTACATTTTAAAGAAATAAAGAGTTGTTACAATTTTCAAACTACTAAACGGCTTTTATTTGCAATCAAAAGTATCCGGTTTATTTAAAGGAAATAAACCAGCGTTTTGAAAAGGTTAAAACGTAACAGTATCAATGCCTTCATTAGGAATAATAATTGGCTGCTCAAGCCAGACGAGAATCACCACGGAGTGACCCAGTACCCGTCAATGACTGGTACAACTATTCTCCTCACTGCTCCTCTTCTGACCACCTTCCTCTTTATTTCTCCTACTTCTTGTTCTATCTGATTTTCGCCTTCTCTTTTCATCTCTATCTGGCACTCTTCTATTTTTATTTTCTGGTTACACAAAGGGACCTAATGTTTGGACTCAAGTAAGCTGCTCTCTTTCATGCTTACCTAAGGAAGATAGAAAAGAGTATGTTTTTGATGTAGTAAAGGTTGTCTTCAATATAATACATCCTTAATAAACGAGGACCTAGGGTTAGACCAAAGAGTAACGAAGTGAACGGGGAATGTGCTGCAAATAGCAAGATAGTCGGAACTGTGGACCTTATATACCCCACATTTTGCAAATCAATTTCACTTATGTTGCACAGTGTAAAATATAATAAAATTTGTCTACTTACTTTATTTACAACAGAACGTTGTGGAAATGTAGTTGTTTTTGTAAATAGTATCTATTCATCCATTTCCAAAATTGTTATTGGTGTTTTGTTTGTGTTTACCAGTGTCCAGCGATGTTCTGTATTCATTCATTTAAATTCAAACTGGTGGTTGTGCTGTGATGTGATGCGATGTGATGGCGATTCCGATTGCAAATAGTGATTCGTAATCTCATTTCTATTTGAGAACATTTTATGAATTTTAAAATCATTCATTGTTAAAAATACAAAAACAAAATAACTATTTTAATACGGATTTTATTACTTTATAGTGTGTTTGTGTATTTGTTTCCATTAATGGAAAAGAAGCGATAGAATAGAGAGGAAAGGGAACCTTAGAAATTTAGAAATACAAAGCCCAATTTTTCAAATGTTGCATAAATTCGTAATTTGCATGCATGAACATGCATCATCGTCATCTAATGCAATGACGACTATTTAACTATTTTTGTGTTTTCTCGCAATTTTATAGATTCTAAATCTCATATTTTAGTAGAATATTTGTGGCATAATGTATGTAAAAACCACAAAAATATTTTAGTTCCCACAATATTCCGACATATAAACAGGAACGTGGTGCTGAGGTGGCAGGCATCATTGGGTGTAAGGTAAACGAATAGCATTTAATGACACGTAAAACTGGTTGAATGATGACTGCACAGAGTGAGAGTGGCAAAATTCAAATGGTTAGGTTTTTTTTTGTTGCCCCATTTATTTATTATTTTTATTTACATTTGACCCATAAAATCCAAGTTGCGTGTGATGTGCCGCCCACTTACATTGTCCACAATATACACAGCACGCCACTATAATGCGCAATTATTGCAATTGATGTTTTTTTTTTGGGTTAAATTTGTTATTAAGATTATTTGCATTATCTATTTGGTATGAATGTTAGCGAAGCATACATATGTAGATATGTAAATATGTATCTCAAAGAGATGGATGTGAAATATAATTTTTGTAAATAATGAGTTTGTAAACAAATAAAGGATTACAAATAGCTTAGTTGTTGCAAGCATTTCACAAGTTGCGAAATATTGAAACTAGGGAGGGATAATCAGATAAATGGCCTGAATAGCAAATTGAATATTAATCATAACTTTTGCCAGAAAATAACTGTAAAATAATGTTCCTAAAAAATATTCCAGTCAGTAAAAATTCGGGCAGGAGTTTTTGACTATCATGTACAATGGGGCAGAATCCTATATTTATCGATTTATACGAAATTTAAAATTCAAATTTAAAAAATTTCCTCAGACGTTGGCCCGGTTTTTTCACAATATCATAGATTTCAATTTATGATTGATTTCAAACAATCATCACACAGTGGTTTAGAAACTTTTTTTTTGGAAATAATTCGGTATCTCGGGAACTATTGTAGATATTATTACAAAATTTCACATGGTTAGAGCTGAGGTGTTTTTGAGTTGAATTACATTTGTTCAGCTTCCTAGGGGTAATACGGGCCAGTTTTTGCCCCCTCAAAGTTGGTCACCTCGGGTCTCAAAATTTTTAAAAAAATCCCCAAAAATTCATTTATGATCCGAATGAGCTTGAGAAGATCTACAAAAAATACGGTTACATGTGTAGGTTATCTCCTTCAGTTGAAGAGATATTTAGGTTTATTTTTTTTTTTTTTTAATTTTGCTCGATTTTTTTTGTTTTTTAGAAATGGCGGCCCTACGGAGGGTCGAATTTTTTTTTCAAAATATCAGCTATATTGGCAATAAAATTCTAAATAAAATAAAAACAACTTGGTAACAGTTATCTCGTCCGTGTAAAAAGTTACACGCATCCAAAGTTGGAACATGTAAAATGGGCCTAATTTTTTTTTTCTTTTGTAGAAACAAATTTTCTTTGGGACTATATACAATTTTAATATGTTCCGGAAAGAAAACTTAATGCAAATGCATGTAAAGTAAAATTGGGCTCACTTAAGCGGACAAAGTATCCCCCAGACCTATCCAAACTTGGACAATTTTAAAAAAATAATTAGGTTTCAGTAAAAAATTCTAAAAAGGCAAAGCACCGATCCTCGAAAAAGTTCAGTATTTGTATAACCCTATATGTTGTTTAAATACTTAGAAAGTTGTTTTACTATCACACGGTAAATAGCGTCACAGTAGGCACTTTTCTAAAAAAACTCAGTTTTTGGAACACATTTTCCCCGTTTTAGGAATTTCGGTATTTGAAAATAAAAAATGTCAAAAATTATAATGTCATTAATTTAAGGACATTTGGATCTAAATTAGTTCCCAATTTTGTTATGATATCTTTAACCGTTAAAATTTTACATTAAATCAAATTTTATATTTTTATTCGTGGAAAATCAACATATGAAAGTTTTTTTAGTTTTTAAGGTAAATGAAGTCCCAAAATTTTATAAAATTATTTAATTTTACTAAAATATCAATCCTCAGGTCATAATGTTTTCAACAGTATCAAATACTTATATAAAAAGCCTTTATTTACTCCTCAGAAGTTCCACAAACCTTGCCCGCTTTGACAAATTTGTACATTTTTTCATATGTAGATCTTCTCAAGGACTATTTATATTTTAAATTTCAGCTCATTCGGATCATAAATGAATTTTTGGGGATTTTTTAAAAATTTTGAGATCCGAGGTGACCAACTTTGAGGGGGCACAAACTGGCCCGTATTTCCCCATCCACTATAGTGGATGTATCAATCAAGTATGAAGATTATTTAGGGGCTTCGCAAAGTTGATTTCAACAGACAGACATGGTTATACGACTCCGCTATCTATAGAATTTACAAACGTCAGCACAAAAGCTATATAGTCTACCCACTATGGTGGTGTAGGGTATAAATATATAAATACGTCAAAATATACTATTATGGGCTTCACTAGGCACTTCCGAATTTAACTAATTTTTTATAAAAAAATGTTAAAACTATTTCACTATTTCTAAACCAAATTTGTGGATGACTTATTTTGTGTAATTTCAGATAATGAAAGGGTGAAATGAATTACATCCACATTCGATTCATTTCATCCTAACATTAAATTTACTGTAGATAAGAAACGTGAATCTATGCCTCCTTATTTATATACTTTATTAATAAGGAGGAAAATACTCTATTAATAGATTGACAACTAAAGCCCATATTTATATGTCAGAAGCTAATAGGTCTAACTCCACTTTTCGAAAATTTCTCAATTTTGTTATATTACTATTTAATTAAGGTATTTATAGACGACAATACTGAGTATTAACACTTTTCAAATTCAAAATATTATTGAAATCATTCGGTATTTCCAAAAATCGTTTCGAAAAAACATTTATTGTTTACACGATAATATTAAAAATATTTTATTTCTTTGTTGATTGATATTTTTCTGCAAACTTTATTTTTATTTTATATTTTCTTGACATTTTTGTGTGCTTTATTTGTATTTATAAACACATACCCGATACATATGAAAATAAAAAGTTTTTGAATTATTTTAAACAAATTTTGAATACCGACCGTAAATCCAAAAATCATTTGTTTTTTTTTTTAAATCTAATACAAATTTTGTTTAGACCATAACACAACAATATAAGGTACACTCAGTAGAAAATAAATTCCCAATTATACAATTCTTGTAACGTCAAACAAAAGAAAATATAAAAAAATATGAAAAAAATCAAAATCAAAGTTTGACGTTATAGGGCTAAATATTGAAAACTCTCCCTAGTGATTCTACCTTCTACAGTTATTGTATCATGGTTTAGACTATGAAATTGTATTATGATACTTGAGTTTTTGCCAAATATTAATACTCAGTATTGCCGTCTATAAATACCTTTAGTTGTGAACTCTTTGAAAATTATTTTGTTCTTCTATGATTTAAATATTTTCCATTAAAAAATACGAAAAATCCACTTTACTTAAACGCTTTGGTTTAACACGTATCCTTTTAACAAAAAAAAAAAATAATAAATTCCAAGCATAATTAAAACAAGAACTAAAAAAACCAAAAATGTAACTGGAATTTAAAAAAAGCAACATACTTTTGCCACAACATATAAATACAAATTAATATTGTTACATTTTTACCTTTTTTTATACCCTTCACCTTCGTGAGAACGGTATATATAAGTTTGTCATTTTGTTTGTAATTTCCACAATATAATTTTCCGACCTATAAAGTATATATATTCTGGATCCTTATAAATAGCGGAGTCGATTAAGACATGTCCGTCTGTCTGTCTGTCTTTTGAAGTCAAAAAATAATAATAATAATAATGCATCCACACCAAAGGTGAAGGGTATATAAGATTCGGCATAGCCGAATATAGCACTCTTACTTGTTAAAACGTTGGTTTATTTACTAAAATAACGAATTATTTAATTTGCACAACAATTTAAACCCTTAAAAAATAAATTGGTTACGGCTGATGTTAATTCTAACTCTGTTACAATTTATACTGTTACGAAATTGTACTTGAATTCAAATGTAACGATTTTAACGGCTGATTTAAAAAAGTAGCCTAATGCTTTCAAATAACAGTGCTGTAATAGCAAACTGTAACATATCTGTGGGCATTATTAACATTGAATAAAAGCTTTCAGTTGACCATTGATCGTAAGTTGGCAACGCTGTTTGCTGCGACCGTATATTCGAATTCGAATATTCAGTTAAAGAACATTGTAGAAAGTACACCACAGATGGCGTATGTATTAGAAACCTCTAGGCAGTTAAAGAGAAATCTAGAGTGCAGATGGCAGTGTTATAAATAGTGGCAGAGGTTGCAGTCGTTAGTCAGTTTATCAGAGACGATATTCGAATAAACATCAACTGAGTGCCTTAAAGTGTGCTGTATTTTTCAAGTGAATTCGTGTACATTATAAAGTGTCTGTATTTCTGAGAATTTATAAACGTGTATAAAGAACATTGAGTGACTATTTAATTCTGTGGTTGTTGTACATTTTAAATAAATAAAGAGTTGTTACAATTTTCAAACTACTAATCGGCTTTTATTTGCAATCAAAAGTATCCGGTTTATTTAAAGGAAATAAACCAGCGTTTTGAAAAGGTTAAAACGTAACAATACCTTAAATTTAATTTTTTAAATGTATCCAACATTTTTTTTAAAACTTGCCCATAATCTATATAAATAAAAATCAAATTTCGTTCGTTGGTAATTGCATCAGTTGTGAACGGCCGGACCGATTAAGACATATTTTTTTTTAAAATGTTGGTCATATTCCATCTTAGGTTGACCACGCCAATTTTTTTCCGATATATCCAAAATCACAGGACGCCTGGACCGATTTGGCAATTTTTTTTTTTAATGTTCGCAGTTTTTACAGAAATAAAAATTGCCCACGTCCACATTTGCAAAATACATCGATCTGTGATCTCTCATATTTCAGACCAAAATTCGATTACTTATATAAAAACTCACAATATCTTAAATCATTAATAATTGGCCAATGAACGTTTAATCAAGAAAAGGACCTCGATCTGTGTTCAGTCATATTTCTGAACAAAAATCGATTTTTTATATAAAAACTCAAAATATCTAAATTTCATAATAACTTGGGCAATTAGCGTTTAATCAAGAAAAAGATCTCGATCTGTGATCACTCATATTTCATCCAAAATTTGATTACTTATATAAAAACACAAAATATTACATTACATGTATGCTGTTGTTGCAAGACTTAGGTTTTTGACAACAGACTTAGGTTCTTTGTCTCTCAGTAACGCTTCTATGGATATTTTATTCTATGACCATAAGATTCATTGTACAAATGTAATCAAACATAACCCAAACCTATACGAATAAAAATTATCATTCAACAATACGTTTTTTTTCTTTTTAATTTTTTTTACCCATTTCAAACCGCTTCTCACAAATTCACAAATGGAACTCAAGCATTTTTTTAATTTGGACAGGACAACGTCTGTCGGGTCAATTAGTAAGTTATAATTTTAAAATTTTCTTTTAATTTTGTTAACTTTTAATATTTGTATGTGTATATTTTTAATTTAATTAAAAAAAATAGCGAACGAGTACTTTGAGTGGAAATTTAACATGTGTTTTGTTATTGTAACAAAAACAAAATACATGTAAAACATCCACTCAAAGCACTCGTTCGCTATCGAAAATCAGCACATAAGTTTCTAACAACAATTCAATGATAGTTAACAAAATAGTAAAATATACAAATGAAAAATTATAATACCAACAATAAAATTATATTAAGAAAACAAAATAATGAAAAAATATGCAGTTATGAGTTAAATATGTAAAAATAAGCTGCAAAACGCAAAATATGCTAAAATATGCAGTAAAGAGAAAAACACGTAGAAACGGATAAATAACTAGATCATACATATGTTTTTACGACGCACAGCAAATAATATGATATTGCATATTTTTGGTTGCCCTGCTTATAAGAAATGTTCATAACAGCGTCTTATCAACATTGTTTATAAGTAGAAGTTTCTCGTGGTGGTAATGTTTATAAACATGATGAATGTTACAAGCAGCCAATATAGACTGTTAAATTCAAACTGATAGCACAAGTCAACAGAAAAAAATGATTGACTAACCATTATATATTTGATGCATCACTTAAGTACAAAAATTGTAAAATTTTTCATTCTGTGGATAGATTTTTTTGTAAAATTTTTTTTTTTGTAAAATTATAAATTTTGTTATACATTTCTCCACATAATTAATGATAATTCAAAAAGGGTTAATCCGATTTTATTAAAATAAACTTAATCAGTTTATATATTGCGTTTTAATTGGCTCAGTAGTTTCGGAGTTATAATAACAAATTGAATCAAAAAATTTATTTTTACGTGAATAATTTTTGTGTTTTAAAAAACTTATGAAAAATCGAAAACTACAGAACATGTTCTGGTTTATTACTTTGTCGAAAAGCCACATCTAAAAAAATTCACAATTTTAGAAAAAAAATTTAAAACAAGTTCTATATTCGGCCGTGCCGAATCTTAAATACCCTCCACCTATATATGATGGTATAACAACTGAAATAATATAACAATTGTTAGAAAGACTAGTTTACGCAGAAGATATTTTACAAATTTACAAAAAAATTGTATCTAATTCAGCAATTTATAATTGAAATTCCTATTAGAACGTATGAAATTTAACAATTTATATACATAATAATTAGTTAATACGTTTGGATCAACATTTTTCCTTTTTAACATCATGTGGGGTATACTTGTATATGTAGACAAATTTGAAAATATTGGGTTGTTGGACTTATATGGGAGCTATGACCTATTATGATTCGATTGTCATAAAATATTTTAACGTGATTTTTATGTATTTATATTGGAGCTGTGGCCAAATATGGACCGATATTCACAAAATTCAGTAGTATGATTTTAAAAATTACTGATCTGTATACTATTTTGGTTCAATATATGGAAGCTATGACCAATTATGGGCCTAAGTATTTGAGGGCTATTTTTGTAGAATTTCATATAAATAACGCTATTAACAAGAGTGGACCTTATATGGGAGCAATATTTAAAAAATATTGTAGTACAATTCATGGATACAAATTACTGATCGGTGTAAAATTTTGGTTCAGTACAGATTATTTTGGGTATTTGTGCAGGTTAATGTGTTTTCCTGAAGTGGTTCTTATATGGAGGCTATGACCAATTATGGGCCTATTATCATAAAATTTGGTACATCGATTTTTGTATATATTGAATAAATTTATTTCAAATTTCAACCTGATAATTATATTTGTAGGAAATTTATGAGGATTTTAGTGATTTTCGAGAGTGGGCTTTATACGGGAGCTATGGTTAAATATGGACCGATATTCAAAAAATCCAGTAGTATGATTGCTGAATACAAATTACTGATCTGTGCGTAATTTCATTTTGATATCGATTTGTTTTAAATATTTATTAAGGTTGATATCTTTTTCGGAAATGGGTCTTATAGGGGAGCTATGACCAATTATCAATTAAGGTATTTATAAGAGATTTATGAGTACTTAACTGATTTTTGGAAGTGGAACTTATATGGGTGCTATGGTCAAATATTGACCGATATTCACAAAATCCTGTAGTGTGATTTCTAAATATAAATAACGTATCTGTGTAAAATTTTGTTTTGATATTGATATTTTTTAGATATTTATGTAGGTTAATATGTTTTTCAGAAGTAGGTACAGCGTTTTTGGTATATATGAGGACTATTTTTGACAAATTTCAACATAATAGCAATATTTATAAGACATTTATGCTTATTTAAGTGATTTTCGGAAGTGAATTTTATATGATATGGTCAAATATGGGCCGATCCACAAAAAATTTGGTGTTGTGAATTTTTTAAGCACGAAACTTATTTTTCCTGAATTTTATGTAGATAGTGCAATTTTGTAAGCATTTACAGAGCATAGAACCATATTTCGGGAAGTAATTTGTATGGGGGCTAGGAGAAATCATGAACCGATTCTTATAATTTTTAACATAAAAATAATGTGTGTAAAATTTGATGATCTGCAATATATTTGCACAAATCACAAAAAACTATTTTAAAATTATCAAGTTTTCCTTTAGGTTGTCTCACATTTTGGTTCATAAGTCCCGGTCCACACTGTGAAACATTTGCTTCAAAACATTTTTAAATTCTCTTTTGAAACTGCATTCGTGTCCATACAGTGAAATTTTTGATTTTCAGTTTTTGACATTTCTGTACAGTACGAATACGAACGAATAAATGTGGATGACATACTCAACAAAAACTTCATGTACATGAAACAAAGTTCCCTTTTTCATTCCTCTTTCCCCTTTCATCAACAAACTCAAATGTTTTGCAGCAAATGTTTCACAGTGTGGACCGGGACTAACTCTGGTTCCACTGAACCGAGTTTGCTGATTTTCAATACCAAACTGTTTCGGAGAATAATAAACATTTTTTTTGCAAGACTACCAATTTCGTATATCTATTTTGGGCGTGGGCGTGTTTTACACAGACAGACGGACAGACATACGGACATGGCTCAATCGACTTAGAATTTCATAAGGATCAATAATATACATATATACTTTGTTGGGTCTCAGATGAATATTTCTCAATGTTACACACGGAATGACAAACTTATATATACCCTCATTAACCACTTATAGTGGTGGAGGGTACTTTATACTTAGGTAACATGATACATAAAATCTATATAGCGGTTAGTGAGGCCTTTTTTTGCTGTTGTCCTGTGTTATCCATTGCAAGAAAAAATTATGTGTGAATTAAAAACAAATTTCTCCAAAAAATACATAAGCAAAATGGTTTGTGCAATAGTTGTAAGAAAAAAGATGATTTTTGAAAGAAAATTATAATTTATAATTTTATGTACATTAAATTCGAATATAACAGTTACGATAATATAACAGTATTAATTAAGCTAAGTGTTATACTTGTTTAAAATGGTGATTGTTTTCACTAAACTGTATATTTTACAATTGGAACTTTACCATAATTTGCAACCTGCTATTGCTTTAATTTATCTGAATTTTATAGAATCCTTTGAAATGCAAGTAATATATATTTTAACTCCTAGATGTCACTCCAAAATGTAAATATGGTTTTATCTAACTGTTATAATATCCCTAAAGCAAAAACAACCCCTTAAACAAAAATCCCAACAGAGATTAAGGATATTTTAGGAACTATTGAATAAAAACATTTGTAGCTAAACATAAAATGTAGCTAAACCATGCAGAGCAACTTTAAAATGTTGCCAAACAAGGAAACGAGACTCGAATCAGAGAGAACATTCTCAAGTCATTTAATTTTGCCTTTGAATAAATTGAGTGATTTTGTTGCTCTCTCTCTGTTCCTGAGGAGAGAATGTTTTATGCAATGCTTGTGTTTTTGCTGTTGTAACATGAATATGGAGGTAGATGTGTGTGTGTGTTGCAAGGATGCTAAACACAACAAACCTTAAAACTGTGTCAACATGTTTATTTTGAGTAATAAAAAACACGAAGGAACAATGTACGAGAAAAAAAGACACACACTCTCGTACACACGATGTTTTACGCACGAATGTTTTTTGATGCTGAAGAAATTGGTGGATGGTCGTTCGTTGGGCGCGTGAGGGCGCTACTAGTGGTGATGATGATAATGATGGTTGATGTTGATGAGGACGAAGCGACGATGATGTGAGAATATTTTTATATGTTGCCAACAATTTGTTTGTTTTTGTTTTTCTGTTTACTAGTCCGTAGCAGCAACAGAACAGCAACAACATTTAAGGATTTAACAGGATTGTAAAACAGTTCAGTATAATTTTGCCATCGCTGTGATTTGTACGCAATTCGAAACGAATCAAGTAAAAACTAAGTGTATTGTAACGCATTTTCCGATATATGTTTGTATTTTTTGGGAGTAAAAACGCAAAAGAAATTGTATAAAATTTATAATAAAACTCACTTAGGAAAATGATTCGTTTTTCGTGATGCGTTCGTTCGGGTGCGTGCATAACTGTGTGTGTTTGGATGTCCGTGTTGTTGCCTCAATAAAAGAGTTAAATAAAGGACCTTCATATTGAGTTCATTTTGTATTTTCACAATCAGTTGCCATTAAACTTTTGAACCATCATGTCTTAAATTGCCAAAAAATTCGGAAGAAACTTAAAAAGTCGCAACGAAAAATGCGTTATTCGGGAAATTTATGGGTCTGTGTGTTTGTGGGCCAGTAGTTGAAGTTAGTAGGAATTCATATTTTGACAGTTGATGTCATTTATTTGATTTTATTTGTTGCTGTTGTTGTTTTTTTAAAACACAAACTCAGCATTATAAGTTTGTACTGTGGTGCTATAGTGTTGTGCGTTTCAAATGTTTTCGTGTGCGAATTAAACGTCATTGCAAAGGGAAATGTTGCCGGAAATGTTGACATCACTCATGTGCTCATGTGTATCATCATCCTTTAAACGCGTTCTAACGTTTGTTTTTTTTACTTCTCTCTAACGTTTGTGGATTATTTGCCAAATAGTTTAGCGTGTGTTGGCAATTTTAGTGAAATCATAAAAAGGACTTGTATAGTCTTGGTGTGAGTGTGAAATAAAAATGATGTCATGTCACACATCAAAAATAATAAAAAAAATTTAGAAAGAAGAGAAAATAAAAATAAAATTTTAAACGAATATTAAAAAAAAAAAAAAAATTCAAAACCTATCAAGTGAATTCAGCATAAGTGATAGAAAATATAGAAATAAATAATTGAAAATAACACTAAAATTATAGAAAATTTATTAAAAATCAAGGAATTTTTTAATGAAATTATTTTAGAACTGAAATAAAAACGATGTTTAAGAAATACACAGTTCAATAGATTGCTATAGTTTTGCACTCTTTTGTATTATTATGCTAATATGGCAAATCATCGAGAAGTTTGAAATTTTGGTGATGGAGTAATTAGGTTTATTTAGAGATTTTTGTAAGAAACATCCACAGTCTTTAATAAACTTTGAGAATTTAACATCTTGGGAACTTTAAAAATAAAGAGATTTACAAATATTTTTTATATAAATTCTCGTAAAGCTTAATTGAATAGTTTATTTCAAAAACCAGCCAAGCAACAGTAAATCCAAAATTGAGTTTTTTCAGTTTTGTAAAGGTAAATGCATCATTTAATGCAAAAAAGAATTAAATTCTGCCCCCTATTAATATTTAAAGTTAGGATTTTACTAGGTTTTAGTTTTAGTGTGCTAAAATCTCAATTTAAATATTATTGAACAATTCACTGAAATTTATTTAAAGATTGTTGTAAGAAACATCCACAGTCTTCTCAAATTAAAAAAAAAAAACTTTGAGAAACAAACATCTTGTGAACTTTAAAAATAAAGAGATTAACAAATATTGTCTATATAAATTCTCGTAAAGGTTAATTATTTCTAAACATTTTACTTCTATTCTCCTTTGGTCTACATCTACAATACGATAATTGAATAGTTTATTTCAAAAACCAGTCAAGTAACAAATTATTGATTTTGAGTAAATCAAAGAAAATTTCCTAGCAAACTAAAAATTATTTTTACAAAATTGATATTTTTTCCTATGAAAGTAATCCATTTATGTAATTATTTTCTAAACATAAAACTCTTTTTTATCTACATATGTATTAATATATATATATTTATATATAACCATCACTATTGTAAATTTCATACAAAATATTCCAATTTTATTAGGAACTTCAAAAGTAAAATGACAAATGAACTTTTTAAAGGGTTTAACTGTTTTATTTTTTCACATTTATTGAGACCTACAATATTTATGGGAAAAAATAAATTAGGGCCTAGTATTACATAGGCAGAAACAAGTCAGGCTCTTTCACTTGACTTCTTTCTGCACTAAACACAGATTTCTTGGCTCTGCCTCAGAATAAATGGCGGTCAGTATTTAATTTGTTTGCATTAAACGATACATTTACCTTTACAGTTAAACAGTAAACGCCCAATAACTTAATTTTGTATTTTTTGTTGGTTGTCTGGTTTTTGAAATAAAAGATTCAATTGTTGCCTGCTAGAATCAGTACGAGTTAATTCACTAAAATCTTAATTCGGAATTAAAAAATGCCAGCCATCCAATCCATAAATCCATTCCCAACATCTAATTATTTAGCTTTATTTAAAGGCTTTTATTTGAATAGAATTAACTCATTGTTGAATTAATTCATAGTGGAATCCATTCAATCTTTGAATAATTAATTTATTGTTAATTGAAATTGACTATATATTGAATTAAATATTCTTTCTTAATTGAGTTTTGTTTTTAATTTGCCTTCAATCATTTACAAAATGTATTGAAAATAATTGTCTTAAGCTTTTTGTAATAGATTTGAAAAACTTAACTTTATAGAAAAATATGACAAAAAATGTTTTTTATTGAATTTTTGCATAGATAAAAATTTTTCGAATTGAAATTAAATTTTTATTTATAAATAGTTTTTAATGAAATTTCACAGTTATGTAGATTTTTCTATTTAAAATGGAAAAATAAAAACGAATTTTGAAATATATTATCAGCAATCCCGCAATGCCCAAAAAAAGTGTTGAAAAATTCCAAAAATGGTAATTTTTAGTTCTTTGGCTATAATATCCATACCAGGGTCGGGGTTATCGAAACCCTTTACAAAATAAATAGAAACATATTGGGCCACCTAAAATCGGTTACTATATTTTGATATCGGATATGCGATTTGAGAATTTTTGACCTAAAATTTAATGTTACATAAAAAATAGGTGTTTTTTGAAAGGACCTGGTCCCCTCGGTAACAACCATTTTGAAATTGGTTTTCATATAACATATTTTATGAAAACTTATCTTTCAGAAATTAGAAATTCCTTATATATCCTCTTAGAAATTGTTTGCGATAACTTAAAAAGAAAAAAAGTTATTTTTTCCCAAATCGCTTTATAATTTTTTTTAAATTCAAATGCATATAACCTTGGACTTGGTCATTATTTTTAAACAATTCTTTTTCCATTTGACACAAACATATGTTGTTAGTCCAATAAAGCAAAACTGGAGAAAAGCGGGAAATATTTGGATACGCTGTTATCAAAAAACTGGAGTAGGATGGGTAAAAATGTTGAAAATTTAATTTTCAAATGCGAATATCTCCTAAGCTGTAATACATAATTGATTGCTACGACGAGGTTTTTTGTAGTGCTCGATGAGAAGATTCTACATGTATAATGTTTTTGAAATCGGAACTTAAACCAAGAAATAATATCGTTTTAAAAATGTAACATACCCGATGTGTCCTACTTTGAGGGCCCTTGGTCGCGCCCCTAGTGGACCCATGATGTCCACGTTCAAAACTTAAACTCGAAAACACTTCTTCTTTGCGCATGTGAAATTTCATTCAAACCAATCTAACCATTTAGTAGTTACAGATTTATTTCCCTCTTTTTTTCGATACCACTGTGTGTCGCTTACGATAAAATTTGTTTACTGTAAAATATAAACATTGACTTACGATAAAATCTTACCCCCTATATTTTAGATGTTATTAACAATTTTGATATTCTGAGAACGCTAAAACATCAGTCGGTTCATAAAATTTTAATTTCTGCAATAAAACAAAAATTTTAAAATTGGCGCTAAGGGCTCGATATATCCAAGCTACATACATTTTCTGAAGAATCAAAAAGTTAAGTTAAAAATGTTTGACATAATATGACTTTATGAAAGCTTGATTCCTTGCCTATCCACAATTGTTTAACATTTTGGTACTAAACTACTACTGCCGTACCCTAAAACCGTTTTTTTTTCAAAATAACTGAAAATTTTGAGGATGTTTCAAAATCTTTGAAAACGGTTTTAGTATGTCCTCATCTAGGTCTATAACCCCCATTAGGTCGGCTTTCAAGTTCTAACCAAAAGAGTTATTTTATGGTAGAGTGTAATTGCTTCTTACACGTTAATAAATTATAAAATATATATTAGGGTGGCCCAGTTTGTGTGGAGACAATATAAGGTGTTCATATTTCTTTCAGAGGAAATAAATGAGATATTAGATCATGTGAAAGGTCTTTGAAAGATTTTCGAACTTTTGTAAAAATTATTTTTTTTTTTTTGAAATTTAGACGTAAAAATTTTGTAAAGCGTGTATTTGGATATATTATTACGTTACAAACCATATATAAATATATCGAAAATGTTTCTTCCGTTTTTCAAAATTCAATATATTTTAAATTTTACTTGTCTTTTTCGTCACCTATGTATGCATGTTCTTATATTTATTATATTACTTATAATTTCAACCAAAAATCGATTTTTAATATGAAAATAAACTGAAAAGTAAAGGTCAACACGCAAAATGAACAAAAATCAAAGATCACTTTATTTTCGACCAAATATTGATTGTTCTTACGAAAATTAAATGAAAAATAAATTCGGCTATAACTCGGTAAATTAAAGTCAAAAAGGATAAGGAAAAATATAGAAAATGGATATAACATTTTTTTCCCCAAAATGTTCGAATTTCAAATATGTACCTAAATTTTTATATAGATAAATAGTTACCGAATTTTATAGTTTTTACCAGCTAAACCTTGGAATTTCCAAAAATCTATTCTTAGTGGATCTACATAGGGAGAGGGGAACCTATAGTCTTTATATTTTGGTGTTTGGACTGGTCGATGTTGAATCTGAACAATATTGAATTTTGAAAAACGGAACAAGACCATTTCGTTAATTATATTAATTTACACTTTAAATAGTTCTATGTAAAAATTTAAAAAAAAAAATAAATGTTGGAAAAAGTTCCTAAACTTAGAATATATTTATTGAAACACCTTTCAAAGTTCTTTCTCATGATACCAATCAGTGTTGCCATTTTGACGCTTTTAGGGTATTTTATGACGGACGGTTACCCTTTTTTAAAAACGGATATTTTTTGACGTTTTTTCTATATTTTGTGGCGCTTTTTGTTTTGTGTCCCGGTGATGATGAATATGAAACAGATGTATTTGAAAATTCAATTATTTTTCTATAAAAATTTATTTTATTGAATTGTTATTTGATTTTAAGTTTTTGTTTACTCCTAAGTTAAATGAATTAATTTTAGAGATTTTTTGATAATTATTCCAACTATTTATTTTTAATAATTTGAAAGTAAATTTTTAATTTTTGGTTAAAGTTCATTTATTATAATTACTCTGTAATAATTCAAAGAATACCACTGAAAATGAATTTATAGGCAATTCGCAAATGCAGGGTAGAAAAATTCATCCAAATTTGCCACCAAAAATTAAAAAGTTACTTTCAAATTAATTAAAATAAATTAATAATAAAATAAATATTTTAATTTAAAATTTTAAACAGCCTTTTTGATTGTGTTAATTGCAAAACAAAATTAACACATTTTTAGTACTACACTTGACGCTTTTCTTCATTTCTAAAATGGCAACACTGATACCAATATTTCATTGATTTTCACGAAAATTACTTTTTGATGGTAAAATGTTCAGTAAAACAGCACTCATATATGGTGTGAATTCTATAACAAACATGTTTTTTTGCTGTTTTTGTATTTTTGATATTTCTCTATCTTACACAAATAATTTTTCTGAATGCAAAACCCTCTATCTTTTCAAAAAAATTTATTTTCAAATATTTTTTTGAAATAATTTCTTCAAACTTCCAAAAAATTTACAAAGGTAAAATAAAAACATTTTTTCTATAATTTTTTTTTGTTTAATATTGTATTATTAGAAGCCATCTTAAATAAATCACGTTAAAATCTGACAGATGACATAAATGGAATCAAAATAATTAAATTTTTTTAAAGTACAAAACCCTCTATCTGACCTTTTCATACATACACATTGAATATTTTTGAAAAACAAAACCCTCTATCTATCATAAAGTGCTTTTAAAAAATATTGTAGAATACCGAATTTTAATAACTCAACTAATATGCGAAAAAACAGTTTTTTGGCTTTCCTGAAAAGTTGCGTTTTTCAAGATAGAGGGTTTTTAATATAAGCCCTAGATATGTTTCCTTTGCGAGAAATATGAAAAAAATAATAAAAACCTTTAAAAAGGACATTTTTATCCTGTGATCCAGTTTTACCAAATACTGAGCCCATGTCAAATATTTTGAGAAATGATATCTTAAATTGATTTCAACTTTTTTTTAATCATTATCATTACCAGGGAAACCAAAATATGCAAATGCATGTTTTATCTGGTGAGTCTAATGAGCACATGGATAAGATATTTACACGTTTCAGAACTATTTCATAATTTTGGCATCGATTGCATATTTTTGCATATTTTATCCTTAAATGCATATTTTTGCATATATTTGTTTTAAGAGCTTATGTCATATTTTTGCGTTTTTAGAGCATATTTTACTGTTTAATAGCATATTTTGACTTTATCAAAAACTAATTTTGTCTTAAAGGTTTTTACATCCTTTGTTTAAAATTCAAAATTGAAAAATATATGCCTTTTCACCAAAAAAAAATTAAAAAAAACAATTCGAAAATTTTTTTTCCAAAAAACTGAAAAAAAATTTTTGTTCATCTAAAAATACTTAAATTTTTTATTTTGAAGTATAATTTGGTGAAGGGTATATAAGATTCGGCACAGCCGAATATAGCTCTCTTACTTGTTTTAATATAAAATAAGCACTATTTTAATAATAGCGCCATCTAAATATCATCAAAAAAATACCTCTCGAGGCCTTTTCATAGCTTAAGTTCCTATTGTTTTTATGTTGTATTTATTTTTTGTTATACTTGTTTTAGTTCATGTTATTTTTGTTTATTTTATGTTACTTTATCTTATTATAAATTAATTGTATTGATTTTTTTAAATAAAAGTATATTTTTTGGTTAAAAATTATGTAAAAGTTTGTTATTTTAAGAGCATATTTTTTAAATTTTATGAGCATATTTTAAAGTTTTTACTGCATATTTAAAGCGCCTAAAACACATTTTTTAGAGCATATTTCCCTGATCATTACCATCGTAAGAAATAGTATTCATATTTTCAACTCACTACCATTCATTACGTAATTTATTTTTCTAATTAAATTTGCTAAATAAAAAGTAATTTGAGAAAGTGAGTTTTTATAAAACATAATATAAATTAAATTACACTTCATTATTTGGAAATGCTCTGATGATGTGTGCAAAACTATAGCAATCCAGCAGTTCTTTGTGATTGTACCGATCTATTGACTTTACCTATAACTTAGGGTGGCAACTAGCTATATAACTAACTACGTGACTAGTTATTTTGACCCTTTTTGATTGCAATGAGACTGTCTGATAGCTGGTATAAAAAAGACAAAGCATTGGAATCACATACAGCTTACATAGGGTCAGTTACCATACTAGCTACCTAAGTTATTTTACAATGATCGGCTGCTAATTGACCTCAAATAGTTAGTTAAAAAGACATTCCATAACCGATTACTTGTAAACAAACATTCATCCGACAATTCTCCAATAGATTACTTCTGGTGGTTAAAATAACTTCTATCTAAATTGCAGTACAAAATAAATATTTAAAGTGGCTACACTCCATATTATTTAGAGACAATAATGTGACAATTGACTTCACGCTAGTTTACATGGGAGATATTAAGTAACCAATTGACTTCTCTTTGCACTACAAAGAGCACATACATTCTACCCTTTTAAAAAAATTCCAGAAGAGCAATTGAAATTCATAACTTTCTCCTAAACAAACAAACTGGCTTCATTAAAAGTCAATTTTACATGTAGTTTCTTTTATTTAGAAATAATTCTGGCGATTACCAAACAGTTAAACTTTCCAAATAATAACTATGCAAGTGAATTTTTTAATTAAAGTTTTAATAAAACATAGTTTTATTTATTTCATTTAAAGTATGAAAAACTTTTAGTGTAACAAGTATTAAAAAAATGATTATAATAAAAATAATAAATGAATATATAAAATCAGCAGAATGATGAAATGAAATAATCATCATAAATATGAATAATAAAAGCAGAAAGTGAAAATAATACAATAAAAAAAATATTTATATGAAAAAAACAATGTTTTTAATGAATACTAATAATAAATATTAAAAATATGTAAAAATTAATGAATAAAATTATAAGAAATTGTGTCAAAATACTTGCAATAAAATTAAATAAAAATTTAAATTAGTAACAAAATATTTTATAATCTTAGCAAACAAAAAAAGAAAAGCAAAGTTAATTTTATTAACCTCAGTTACTAACAAAATATAAACAAAATAAAATCAAACAAACAAAATATATTAAAAAAAAAACAAAGAAACATAAAAACAGCCAACATAAAAATCCTTAAAAACTCCAGCATCCTTTTACGCATCCCCGATTCTTTTATGACGCTACAGTAACAATTTCCATGGGCCAGTAACGCCTCAGCCATCATTAACATCGACACCATTAAAATTATCGTCACCAGCATCATCTTCATCTACAGGATAAACAAGGAGCTGCAGTAGCAGGTCTACTTTTAGCATCTACTATGGATTTATTATCGTTTTTATTGTATTTTCTCCTGACACGACATGGTATGGCATTTGAAAAATATTTTCTTTTTTTTTCGTTTAACTTTTTGTTGCCTGTATAAAAGAAAATCTTATAAATTCTTGCTTGTCCAAATAACATTTCAAAAATTGCTGTTTTTTTTTCTTCGTTTTTTTTATATTTTCGTCCTTGTTTTTTGTTTGTTGTTTCAAGTTGTTATGACATTTTATGTTTTCAGTGGCATTATGAGCAATTTTGTCATTGTTATTGCTACTGTTTTATTGTCTTATAGTTAATCCTTAAGTTAAGGTTTGTTACAGTTTTTATAGCCTTTAGTTTAAGGATAACCAATCAATAATACTGAACAAATTGTCAGCTCGTTTATAAAATTGGTTTCATTTGAACTTTGACCTTTATTATAAAGAGTAGCAGAGAAAAATTTAATTCAACTTAAATTTAGACAAATTTATGTTCCTCAATTTGTTTAATAACTTCTAAAAATGTACGATGACCCAATAGACTAGACGATAGTGTGTTCTGGACTATCAATCTAAGGGTTGCGGGTTCGATGCACGCCAAAGACTATGATGGGTGTATCTACAGACAAGTTAAAAGGCTTATTAAATTGATCGAAATGATTTTTTAATCAACTTTAGACTTTGTCCTCATATTAATACCGATATTACTTTTTTTCATAAAAGATGCCGCTCTGTCGTTATCTACTGTGGAATATCTTATTAACAATTAGTGTATTTAAACTGTAGCTGGAGCTTACTTATAAATGTTATTAGTTTTATAATCTGGATTTTGTTTTCAAGTAATGTTTAGATAAATCTGAACAGAGATTCAGATTAACATTCACGTTAAGTTTTGTTTCAATAAAAAAGTTTGTGCTAAATTTTGTCGAATTATCTTTAAAATTGTGACTTGTAATTTGTTTACAATGTTTAAATGGACGGACGGACGGTAACAGACGGCTAGATGGACGGACATTGCTTAATCGACTCAGAAATTGATCCTGAGTGCACGTTACAAACATCAGCATTATCTATGGTAGTGTAGGGTATAATAAAAGCCTGTATGAGAAATAATATTTTAGATTTTCAAAATATGGATGCGTGTAACTTTTTATAGGAACCAACTAACTTGAACTTTTTTCTATTTTATTTGAAACATAATCAGAAAGTTAACTGATATTTCACCGTTAGAAGGTAGAATCACTAGGGAGAGAGATTAAAATGCTATGCCTTTACTATGTGTTACGTCAAATAATAGAAAAATAAAAAACAGAAATCCAAAAATACGAATAATAACAAATGAAAATTGAGTAATATTTTGTGTATATTTTAAATAGAATTTAAGTTATTTTTCAATTTAGTTAATTTTTGATGTTTTATTTCAATTGTACTTTTATTTTTTATTTTATATTAGTCTGACAATTCAATAATTGAGAACATACATATTTTGTAGTGATTATACCATGATAAAAATATAGAAGGTAGTTTCAATCAAAATTTTTTTTTTAAAATAAGGTTTTTTGAAGTTTCCTTTTTTTGTGAGCATTATAAAAAGCGTTGCCACATTCCAAAAAATGATTATGATTTTCGATAATTTTTTTTACAAAAAATGTGTAATTTAATTTATTATTTAAATAAAAATGTATTATGTTGTGTTGGGAGTTATTTATTCAATTCCTAACGTTCGATTACTTATTAAAACACGTTGACTATTTTTATATGTATGCATTTTCTTCATTTTTTTTATTACTATGTAAATATTTTATATCTTTTATATGGAGGTTTAATTATAAGAGACAATTAGCACACGGATGAATGTATTTTCAAGATCTAGCCGAGCACTCTCAGAAAATATAAAAATTCTTCGGATGGAAAACAAAAAATGGCACGCGTTTAACAAATTTACATGTCGAAGGTGCCCTACTTTGGGTCCCATAGCGCCGCCATTGAAGTATTTGTGGGGTTCATTTTCAAATCTTAAACTTGAATATTCCTTGGGTACGCCGTTTAGAAATATGAGATTTATTTTCAAATAATTTCGATTCTGCTCCAGTGTGCATAGTTAATGGATTATGATCGGTAATAATCGGTGATATATATCCCAAAATATGTTTACATAATAAATAGTATTTTGAAGATACCTTGTGTTCATTGGGACAGCATTCATATCCAATCTCACACGCTTTGTTTTAACTGAAATATTACTTTTAACTAAATGGTCGGAGCACACCATTGGCTGTTTTGGCAAATCTTCTTCGCAAGCTTTACATATATCCATAAACTGTTGTTGTTGTTGGTTAAATATTTTTTCTATTTTTTTAATAATTTTCAAATTAATGAAAATTATTTTTCCCAAAGGGAAAATTTGAAATTGATATGGCATTACTATTTTAACGAAAACGTCAAAATCCTTAAGCATGTCAGACGTAGAATTTTAAAAAATAAAGAGAGAATGAAACTACCTTCTATTTTTCTACTATGGATTATACCATAGAATAATATATCCATAGAAGCTTTACTGAGAGGGAAAAAACCTAAGTCTGTGTCAAAAACCTAAGTCGTGAGAATGTATTAGTACGTATGTAGTTAAGAAAGTCATAGAGAATAGACATAGAGCGGAAACTATCCTGTCAAAGACCTAACTCAGTTGTCAAAAACCTAAGTGGTGAGAATGTATTAGTAGAAAAAACTATGTGAAAACAAAAACAACACTCGTATGTGTGATTATTTTGAGTAATATTTTTGTTTGAGTTTTTTTCTAGTTTCCGCTCTATGTTCTCTATGGTATTGGTGTCTTTTTAATTTTCACCAGACACACAGAGTTGTATAAAAATCTTTAAATTTTAATTTATTTAAATTTTCTTCTATTTTCAATGCCAAATATTTAAACTCTGTTCCAAGGCGTATTAACAAGGTGAGTGCGTCCCGGCAACAAATACAACAATGCAAAAACAACAGGCAATTTGTTTTTGTTAAAATGTACGGTAAATGTCAAAATCAAGGCGAATTAAAATATTACTATGTTATTTACAATAACAAATGTAAACATAAACAAAGTTTGACATATAATGTACATAAAACCACAGCGAATTAACAAACAGCTGATTTTATGCACTCACCTTGTTAATACGCCTTGCTCTGTTCTATAAATTAAATTCCACCACAAATAAAATTAAGTGTCAAAAATTAAGAAAAAATATTTTTTTTCGTTTGAGCAAAATTAACGTGTTTCGGCAAAAAGTGTCCTGAGAAATGTTCAAAAAAATTGGCTTTTTGTGGAAAAAATCGTCAAAATTAAGAAGAAAAAAATCGTCAAATTCGTCACACAAAAGTTTACAAAATCGTCACGGCTTAAAATCATGTTGTATTCATTCAATTCAATTTTTTATTTATAAAAATATTATTTATTTAAAGGGAAACAAACAATTCAGCAGCCTTTAATCAATAAAACATCAAATTTAATAAAGATAAATTAACAGTATTCGTGAGGAACATTAATATAATTAATAACAGTTTTTTTTTCGTTACTAAATATTTAATAAAATTCACATTAAATAAATCTAATACCCTACACCACCACAGTGGGGTGTACCAAATATACCATTTGGTTGGTGCTAATGTTTGAAACGTGCACAAATATTATCCCAACACCCACCTTAATCGCAATTTCAAAGCTAATACCACAAAATTTGGCACAGACTATTCTATTGCATGTTGTATTCTACTGAATTTGGTTAGAATCAGTTGATTATTTCTCCTTGCCCCTATACAACTGCCATATCTGAAAATAGTTAAGTTCTCGTAAATATCTTAATTATAGAGATATCCAAATTAAATTCAGCATACAAAAGATTTATATAAACCGAATTCACACTACCAAATGAGGACCACTATCGAAAATTTCATTAATGAGCATAAATCTCTGAAATATGTCGGTATCCATATAAAATTCAACGCAAATCATGTCGCCAAATTTTGTGACGATCGATTCATAATTTGTCATAGCTCCCATATAAGGCTCACTTCCGAAAATCTCTCACGAAAATAAATTATTGAAAATTTAAAAGAACAATGTTTTTGCCTATTTAATCAGTGTAGGGTAAAATATGTTTTTATGAACCAAATTAAGGTATTTACAGACGACAATAATGTGTATTAATATTTGTTCAAAACGTAGGTATCATAATAAAATTACATCGTCTGAACAAAAATTGTATTTCAAATAATAAAAATTATTTTTTTGATTTACGTCAAATCACTAAATTTACCCTAAAAAATCGTCAAAATGACGTAAAATCGTTACACATAACCCCACTGTGTAGAAGTGTAATAAAGTGGTTCGGTCTGTATTTAATCGGAAAATCATAGTTAAAATTTGAAGTATTTTGATGTGTTTAATTTTCTCACAAGTATGTTGAATTCACATTTCACAAGTACGTCTGAAGAGTGTAATTATTTTACTCTCAGCTTACTCTCAGTTGCGCCTCTAGTTGTACCCTATGATTTAAACCAAAGTATAACAAGTAGTCAAACTCTTTCACAGCAGTACCTAACTCTAAACATGTGTTAGTGAAAAAGTACCTAAGTCTAAATATGTGTTAGTAACAAAAATATATATGTACAGTGGTGGCCATCAATTTAAGACAAATACTTGAATTTTTTCATCAACTGAATTTTAAGTGCGTTAGAGCCAAAATAAAAGGACCTCTAAGGGTATGCAATTTATTATTAATGTTTCTAGTTTCTCAAAAATGTTTGGAAAAATCCGTAAAACATATATGGACAAATATATGTGGAAATGCGTTGACCCACCTCAGCGAACATCCGCTGTTAATAACATGATATGACCGAAACTAATGGAACTAAAAATACGAAATTTGGTCCGAATATTTTATAATAATAAAAATATAATGATATAAATGTGAGAAAATATGTTTATTTAAAAAAAAATTTTTTGGTCAAGTTTTATGAGTTCGTGGTGAATATGTGATACAGTCGAATAAAACACACTTGTGTGTTAAAACAGTCCTCATGCATACATATTTGTGGAAATATTTGAAAAAATAATTGACAATTACATGGAATTTAGCAAACAATTTTTGCCTTAATTACCTGGCCACCACTGTATGTGTTGGTTGCTTTTTCATTTTCACCAGACCTACAGAGTATTATAAAATTGTATTAAGTTTCAATTTGTTTGATTTTCAATACCAAAAATTGAAACTCTGTTGCATGATGTAATAAGTAAGGTGAGAGCGTTTCGACAAAAAACACAATACCATAGAGAATTATACATAGAGACGAGACACTCCGATTTGTCAAACAAAAATACAACAAATCATATGTCTGGTACAATAACAAAATACATTGACTAGCATGTATTTTGTTGTTGCCAGAGATAGGTTTTTGACAACAGACTTAGGTTTTTGACAATTACGTCTCGTCTCTATGTTACCCTATGTACAATACTTCTTGCTGACAAGTCATAGGTTTTGTCAAAATTTAATTTGTCAAATAAAAAATAAACAAATTTTATTATGGCATCTTTTAGATTTTTTTATGGGATTTATAAAGTTCAATTATTTTTTAAGTTCAATTTTATTGATACTCACCTGATTATTTTGTATCTTTTATTTATTATTTTTATTAACATTGATTTTAGCAAAATTTTACTTCAAAATGTTGCTTTTCAGAATTAAAGGGATTTGAATTTTTGTTAGAATTTTTAAATTTATTATTTTTTATGTCAACACACAATGTAAATAATCTTTGACAAAGCCGTTACCTAACGTAAAGTATTGATTAACCGTTACCGAATATAGCTCTCTTACTTGTTTATTTCTTAAATGTTAATTTTTATGAACTTCGTTCACATTCGTAGTATTTTACATGTGTTTTGTTATTGTAACAAAAATTTTAACAAAACCAAAACGCATGTAAAATGCGTACAAAGTACTCAAAGTACACTCCTGTACACACATAAAATTTTTTGAAAATGAGCGAATTCACTTAATTGTGAATAAATTCGAAAATATACCATCGATGTTTATGGTCGATATCTCATTTTTTTCTATTACATGCGGCTTTGCGACAAAGTAATAAACCTGAACAATTTCTGCCGTTTTCGATTTTTCATTATTTTTTTAAAACACAAAAATTTGCTATTTTCACGTAAAAAATGTATTTTTTGTTTCAATTTGTTATTATAACTCCGAAACTAATTCGCCGATTGAAACGCAATATATAAACGGATTATAGGTTGTGTAAATTTAAATTTGCTAAGTTTATTTTAATAATATCGGACTAAACCGTTTTAAGTTATCATAAATTATATGTATGGAGAACCGTTTAAAAAATTCACAATTTTACAAAAAAAAAAATTTTAAAAAAAACTCCATAAATTTGGACCATATTTGTGCTACTAGAAACACAATACATCAAAATTGTGTAGTGATTTAAAATTTTTTTTGATTATGTTGCCCTGTTTTATAAGAATTCCACCTAACAATTAATGTAAAACAAATAGTAATACAAAGGAATCCATCCAATGAAATGTTTGCATCGATTTGAATTGAGAGAAATTCATCTGTGCATCTTTGAATTAATCTGTGTATCTTTGAATTTACTTACTGTTACTTGTTTTAAAACTTGAAAATATTTCTTTAGAAAATCGTATTTTTCAAGGCTAGACAAATTTGGTGGATGAATCATCAGCATCTAAAATCCTGCTATTCACTTTTAGGACATTCTGAGTTTGTTTTTTGGAAATATAAGACAGTATTCAGAGTATTTGTCCATAGTCTGAACATAATAAATACGATATTCTAAGTAATCTATCTGAGTTTAAGATGTCAGTCATGCTGTTAGACTTTAGTCTCTGTAGAACAGTTTAATCTATGTAGAAGTTATTAATTCTCCACAATCTTGATTTTATGGAACTAACTTCATATTTTACAATTCACAACAAATTTCTTAATCATGTCCTCTCCAAGTGTTTAAGAAGATTTCATACAAGTTAAATTATTTTGACAAAAATTAAATAGTCCCTGTGTCTGCTGTAAACGTCTACATGTCTACCTCTTACTGCTTCCTTTGAAAATTTGCTACAATTTTTTTTCTATTTAAAAACAAAGTTTTTGTATTTGTCTCCCGCTGTTTTCTGCTCAATTTTCAGACAACTATTTAACATTTTGTTTTTGGTGCAAAATGTTCTGTTTTTTTAACGTTTTCTTTTGCTGCTGCAATGACATCGTTTTTTAGTTGATTATTATTTCCGCTTTGTTACTTCAAACTGTTTCAATATTCAACATTAGTTTTGTCAGCAGAGTTTTTTTTGTTTCTTTGGAGCAGGAATGGAATGAGTGCCCAACAGGAAAATATACCAAAAAATAATTTGTTGTTTTGATGAATTTGAATAAAATCTTGGGAAGGAATTTTTTGAAAAAAGTGTATTATTAACGAAATTAATAAAATAGTCTGAGTATAAGAAGATTGTGTGAGTATAAGACTGTATTGTCTGTGTATAAGACTTTAGTATAAGACGGTATATATAGTCTGTATAGGCTATAGTCATTAGTATAAGACGGTAGTCTTTACTATAAGACGGTAGTCTTTAGTATAACACGGTAGTCTTTAGTATAAGACGGTGTTAGTCTTTAGTATAAGACGGTGGTAGTCTTTTGTATAAGACGGAGGTAGTCTTTAGTATAAGACTGTGGTAGTCTTTAGTATAAGACGGTGGTAGTCTTTAGTATAAGACGGTGGAAGTCTTTAGTATAAGACGGTGGTAGTCTTTAGTATAAGACGGTAGTCTTTAGTATAAGACAGTGGTATTCCTTAGTATAAGACGGTGGTAGTCTTTAGTATAAGACGGTAGTCTTTAGAATAAGACTGTGGTAGTCTTTAGTATAAGACGGTGGTAGTCTTTAGTATAAGACTTTAGTATAGTCTTTAGTATAAGACTGTGGTAGTCTTTAGTATAAGACTATGGTAGTCTTTAGTATAAGACGTTGGTAGTCTTTAGTATAAGACGGTGGTAGTCTTTATTATAAGACGGTAGTATTTAGTATAAGACGGTAGTCTTTAGTGTAAGACGGTAGTCTTTAGTGTAAGACGGTAGTCTTTAGTATAAAATGGTAGTCTTTAGTATAGGAAGGTAGTCTGTAAGCCGATCATAGATCAAATCAACTATTATGTGATCCAAGGTATTGCTGCAATTTCTGGTTATTATACCCTTCACCTTCGTGAGATGGGTATATATAAGTTTGTCATTCCGTTTGTAATTTATACATTTTTTATTTGCGACCGCATAGTGTATATATGTATATTCTGGATCCCTATAGATAGCGGAGTTGATTAAGCTATGTTCGTCTGTCTGTCTGTATGTTGAAATCAATTTTCTGAAGACCCCAGAAATCTTCGGCATCCAAATCTTCAATAATTCTGTCAAACATGCTTTCGAGAACTTTGCCAAATGGCTGAGATATGTGGAAAAACCAGGACAACCTCGATTTTTGACATATATCTGGATTACTAAGTCATTAATATAGACAATATGGATATATAATGATATATATTTCAAAGACCATAGCAACGACGTTTATAAGACCATAGTAAGATGGACCTACAATGGGTCAAAATCGCAAAAAATATTATTTAACCCGAATTTTTTTTCTCCAAAAAAAAAATTAAAAAACAAAATTTTTTTTTTTAAATTTAAAGAAATTTTTTTTTTTAAATTAAAAAAAAAAATTTTAAATTTAAAAAAAAAAAAATTTTAATTTAAAAAAAAATTTTAACAAAAGTTAAAAAAACAACTTTGGAAAAAAAAATTTTTTTTTTACCTAAAACTATTTAAAATTTGTATTTTGAAGTATAATTTGGTGAAGGGTATATAAGATTCGGCACATCCGAATATAGCTCTCTTACTTGTTAAATCTCATATTGATTAGGAATAGGCGCAACAATTCCATCTATACAGTTTTCCATAAGTACATAAATATTTTGTACCCTTTTTTAATTTCTAATTGCAAATTCGCCTGCACTACTTTCCCTATTGGGTTTCACTTCTTCCCACTTATTTAACTTCTAATATTATTTTAAATTTATTTTAAATTAGTTCTTCAAAAACTAACAAACAAACCAAAAAAAAAAAAAATGTTGTAAAATTTTGTGAACTGCCACTTGTAGTAGTTTTGTCTTGTTCTGTTTCTTGTTCAACAAAAACTTCTTTGTATGGGTGTGTGTGTGGCAATGTGTGCGTGCATGTTAATGTGTCATTTTATTGCCACTATTTGGTTGCAAGTTGCAACATGCTCATATTAAGACTTGATGTGAATTGTGTTTAATTTTTATGTGTTCTATTTTATGTTTTCAAAATTTCCAAAATTATTTTCATTTCACTTGTGTGTGGCAAGTACAGGCATAAATACATATGAGTGGATGTATAAACCCAGCCGTTTTACAGGAAGTCAATATCCACAATTTATATTTTTTGGGGTCTTTGTTCAAGAATATGCACTTTGTAAGACAAAGAGAAGTTAATAGGTTACTTTATACATCATAGGTAATGTAGAATGAAATCAATTGTCTCTTAAGTGCCTTTAAGTAATGTACAGTGTAGTCACTTGCAACTCTTTGTTGAACTGCTGTTTAGAAAGTCGTTATTTCATTTATTATAGATGTAATGTATTGGAGAGTCAATTGTTATTTAGTATACCTTTATAATCTGAAGCGTAGTTTGTTTAAATATTTTGAATTTCATTTAAATTTAGGGATAAATGTTTTTATTCACTTCAAAGTATTATCATTGTAATGTCCGTTGTTAAAAAAAGCTGTAGTCATTTCAAAATGTTGATTATATTTCTATTTAAGGACTAGCTCAAGTCAAGCTCCATTTTACGGACCCTTAAAAGAAAGAAAAAAAATTAATTATACTCTAGAGCAGTGGCACGTAGTCGACAGTGCCCGATCTTATACTCAGACTACGAACAGATTCATTGACATTATGCCTCAAAAACATGATCAGATTCATTCATTGTCTGCTCAGGAAATTGGATCTCATGGGTTATAAAACTGTCGCCTAAGTGCAGTGGCAGTCTCTGGGCACTTGGGCACGATACCACTACGGTTGGAATATGCTCTCAGTATACTAAGTCGGTGGAGTACTGACAGTGGACTGAGTGTAAACCCAATCAAAACCAAGCTTGTATTGTTCTCGGTTCCCCGATTAAATCATATTGAACTAACACTATCGAACAGCGCAAAATACTTGAGAGTTATTCTGGATAGTAAACTATCCTGGAAACCCAATATCCTTTCAAGAACATCAAAAGGAAGGTCATAGGTACGCAGTGGGGTATTAGACGCCAGTTTGTCAACTGGCTATTTGATACGGTCACCAAGCCGATATTAATTTATGTAGTCTCTGTCTGGTGAAAGGCACTAGACAAAGATTCAATTTGTATGATATTCGAGATAGATTTAAGGAAAATCCTGATAACAGGAGCTCTAAGAACGACTCAAACAAAGTCGCTCTTTACTATATTGAACTGGATCACTGTGGATTTACTGGCCACAAAAATATCATTCACATCAGCCTTTAGGCTAAATCGAATTGGTGCATGGAAACATGCTATATATTGTCACGCCAGTATAGTAGGAAGCATAAACAATCTTCCGGATAATATCGATTACTGCATTTCTGGGACCTTCCTGGCGAGGAACTTTGGTTTCACAATTCCGTACAACACGGAAGAAATGGACAGACCTTTAAATGACACAACAAGTCTCTCAGTCTATTCCGACGGTTTTATGAAGGGAGATGGAATTGGCGTAGGTGTCTGCATTCAGAAATTCGAAACTAGGCTATCTTTTAGAATTCCAAATGAAAGTAGCATTATTCAGGCTGAGATATCGGTCATTATAACAAGATATTAGGCAGGAATATTCGTATATATACCGACAGTCAGACCGCAATAAAATCTCTAATTTAGTCCAGGAATGGAGGACATCCTTAAACAGGATGACGAGACAGAAAGTGTATTACATTTACATGAGCACCTGCCGCATAGGCCATATCTCATGGTGGTCTAAACACCTGATAGAAACAATGCGTCTATCACTGCCATTGAACGCCTTGCCAAAGAACGCTCAATTTGCAAATTCTCGTACAAGATTGGACGGATCATTGCACAAACCCCTTGCTCGAGAGCTCGGGCTATCTAATCCCTGCCATCCGTAGCTAGCTAATCAACTAACAAGCCCTGGACAATTATCAGAACAGCAACACCCGGCCTGGTAATCCAGTCCCATGTATGATCTCTGACTTCAAAAGTTCCCGACCGATAAAAGTCAGAGTGTCCCACTATAATACACATTTCAGACCTCGATCGAGAAGCAATCCCAACGAGCAGTACATCACGGATGCTACTATCCCAATACATTTCCTGAGCACATTTGGTGTTCCTAAGTCTATCACTAGCATAGTCATCAGTACTTTAACCAACGATCTTCTTCCCGCGATTTTGGGTTTAAACCACAGCCACCACGTCGTCACCCGAAGTGACCATCCCAATGATCCTACTGGACCTAAGTCCTGGGGCCAAAGGATCCCCGTGGTACTAGATAAGACTCCAGGAATGAGATCCGTTCATCTCGGAGCTCCGGTTTCGCTCCATATTACCCCTCGAAGCACAACATCAAGGTCTGGAGCTAACCAAGATGCACATCCGTGCCCCAAGGGGGGAGGATGGCGAGACATTCAACAGTCGTACTCAAGTGGACACGGAGATATTACGGGCAACTATGTTGCTGATGAAGAACGCCATGTTTCCTGATGAAGTGAGCTGTTCTTCTTTCCTGTCTTCACTTTGCGGCTGCCTGGAAACCTAACCTACAATGTGACATGTTCCGTTGGTGCCGATCACTGTTTTAGAAACTAGCTATTTTACCTACGCCATGTAATCTAGAGTCGCTCGACCGTATTTTATTAAGTACTATTAGGGGTATATTAGCTAACTCTAATCAAGCAACCATTGCTATTTGAATTCCATGCTTTGAATACTTTGGACCTGCTATCAAACAGTATCTGTGTAATATATTTGGAGTCAAGGAATAACTTGGCTAATTCTGTAACCAGTTAAATCACTAGTACGGTGCATTCGCTTAGAACTGCTGGGAAAGTTGGTGTATGAGTTTATGCAAAATATGTTTGAGTTTGTGTCAAAAAGGAGGGTGATGATGGAAATAAATTTCACATGAGATAAACATGTGTCTGTTTGTACATACAAATTTAATACATTTTAATATTTAAATTGCTTTTCCATCTGTTTATTTTGTTAAATTTTTCAAAAGTCATTTGTGCTCTCAAAGCACTCATACGTTTATCTATATATGAAAATATAGTATATGTATTAGGATGTTGTCGATCTTCCCATCTAAAGTTAAAAGTCCACTTTATTTTGATAAAGGGTGTATTAAAATTTGTTAGCAGTGATTGAGGTTTTTCCGGAGTTTAGTCTTATCTGTTCCAAAGGAATCATAAATAATTTTGAGGGAATATAAAAGATATTTAAAAGATATATATTGTTAGGAAATTTTACAATCAATGTTACGACTGCTTGCAACATTCATCATGTTTATAAACATCTCCAACAGTAGAAGCTTCTACTTATCAACAATGTTGATAGCAAATTTTAGCTGCTAAAACTCTAGAATTCTAATATTCTAGTTTTGTCCGTTAAGATCATTCATGAAGCTTCTGGATGGAACATGGCGCTGTGTATAAATAGCGGAAGCAGTTGCAGTCATAGGCGCTGTACATTATAAAGTGTAATTTAAGTGTGTGTATTTCAAGGAATATAAACGTGAATTTGTATGAAAACACCGAGTGACTATTTATTTAATCAAAATAAGTATCTTTAGTAAGTCTTTAGTATTATCGTCATTCGATTGGCCCCAAATTTTACTCCTGTTAGCTTTTTAAGGGCAGGTCTAATGTACACATGTCTAAATGAATGAGTGGATTTATATGTAAGTCTACATATTCATTGTACAAGAGTGTTAGTCTTGTGTACTTAATTTGTTTATTATTTAAATAAAATACTACAGTATTGTTTTATTTGTTTTTGCTGTTAAATATTTGTGAAGTGTGTCTGTTGCTCGAATACACACTCCTCTTGTAGTTTGTTGTTTTGTCTTTTTTTGGAAATACATATTTAAATGTATTAATTATCTCAAATATCAAATACATAGTATTTACACTTATACAACTCTGTTGATTCTAATGTTGAAAATTGCTTATACATATTTTGCAATTCAGTTTTTGAATTCTGTCAGGTGTAAGGAATTGCTAGTTTTAGAAACATTGTTTGGCAGAATGTCTGTCTTAAGGCGAATGATATAAATGCTAATACTGCAGATTAAAACGTTCTGTGTTAAAAAAAAATTAGATTATTTAATTATTTGCAAACATTTGTAAGATTTTCAAATTTGTAAGAAATGTTTATTGAGGATTATATTGTTCTTTTTAACATGTAGTTATAAATCAAAATCTTTGAAGTGAAAATTTACCATACAAAAATCAATGCTCAATGGTTTAAGGTATTTTGCACTTTTTTGATGTTCCATGCTACCAAAGTCTAAAATTGTTCTCGGTCATCTAAAAACCAAACTTTAGATTTTGCGCATTTTTGGGTCAGAATTATCAAATGCAAAAAAAAATTACAAAATTGTATATGGGGGATTTCACGTCAAGTGAACCATCTTTTAAAATCGATGTCTTCCGATCGGGATGAAATTTGCACCAAGGTTAGACCTATTGGTCTAAGATCGGTCAAGAACTCTCGGAGTTAGAGGGGGTAAAAATTTGACATTTTGGCCAAACATGTGATTTTTCTTATCCATGTAAATTATTACCTATTGTTCTTAGCAAAATGTGTCCCAAATAGTTTAGATAGCTATTTCTTCAATCTTTAAAAAAAAAAAATTTTAAAAATAAAAAAATTGTAATATTTTTTTCCGAAATCAAAAACTTTTTGGATTTTTTTTTCAAAATGGGCCCTTTTTTTTAAAAATAAAGCTTAGCTATTTTCCTTGAGGACCTATTTGGTCGCTTTGTTATTTTTTTTTGCTCAACAGAAAGCTCAGATATTTTCTTTGAAGAACTACTTAGTCGCTTAGTGGGATGCGGTAACGTGAAATAGCTCCCAAATGAAATAACTCCCAATGAAATAACACCCTATGAAATAATTCCCATCAAAAATGAAATAATTCCAAAACTTAAAAAATTAAATAACTACCAAAGGGTAAAATGAAATTACTCCCAATAACACTATGCAACAAATGGAGACTTTTGGAAAAACACAAGATCATGACAGTATAGGTTCGACTCTACTAACAAAGGGTAGTACAACCCTATACTCAGTTTGCCCATTTTGGTGACCGATTTTTTTTTATGGGCCCCCAAAGTTTCTGAAAATCAGTGGGACCTCTAAAAAAGGTGTCATCAGGTTTTGGTTAACAGCTAATTCAGACTTTGTGCTACGGCTTAACTTTATATGGCAATAATATAGCTAAGAGTCCGCCAAATAAATTTTGTTAAAATTTGTTTCCAAAAAATAGCTTTTTCGTGCACTTTTGTTGAAAAAATATAGGAAGAAAATTTTTTTTTTTTACTTTTTTTAGAATAACTTCCAGGGACTCCTAATTTTTCAATAACAATATCTCGCAAAGTTGTAGATACGGTAAATTTGAATAACTCTTGTGAACATATCAATGCATTCTGAATGTGTCTAGTCACTCTACATAGCACATAAAGATCACTTTGTACCTTAACAATTTTCGTTTTTCCTATTTTTTGACGCTAAAACAAAGATTTTTTTGTAAAAATAGTATTATCAAGTCCACACTTCTATGTTGTGCTGTATTATTTACTCGGCTGAGGTGTTCGGAATGGGGATCAGTGGGTGGACCTTCAATGTCACACATTTATAAAAAAATTGCCAAAAAGTCATTTATGATCCGAATGAGCTGCAATTTCAAATATAGATAGACCTTGAGAAGGTCTACAAAAAATATGATTTTATCTGTAGTTATCTCTTTTAGTTCAAGAGATATTTGGGTTTAATATTTTTTTAAATTTTGCCCGATCTTTTTTTCGTATTTTAAATTTGATGGGCCTACGAAAGGTCGAAATTTGTTTTTTTATATATGACGTATATTTGCGATAAAATTCTAAAGAAAATAAAACAAATCTGATAACAATTATTTCGTCCCTATAAAAAGTTACAAGCATCCAAAGTTGAAGCATCTTTTTATATATTTCAACTTTGTATGCGTGTGTTTTTTAAGTTTTTTCCCAAAAAAGTCCCCATATTTTTTCTTTTATAAAAAACTAATTTTCTTCGGGACTATATAAATTTTTTTATGATCTGGTAAGAGAACTTAATGCAAAAACATATAAGGTAAAATTTGACTAACTGAAGCGGACATTGTACCCCCCAGCCCTATCCAAACTTGGGCAATTTTGAAAAAAAAAAATTAGGTTTGAGTAAAAAATTCTAAAAACGCAAAACACCGACCCTCAAAAGCTCATCACATTTGTATAGCCCCATATGTTGTTTATATACATACAGAACGTTTTTACTATCATGCTGTAAATAACGTCAAAGTGGGCTATTTTCTAAAAAAAACTTAGTTTTTGGAACAAATTTTCGCCGTTTCAGGAATTTCGGTGTTTAAAAACAAAGAATGGCAACATTAGTGATGCCATTGACTTACGAATATTTAGGTCTATATTACTTCCAAATTTTATTGTGATGTCTGTAACTGTTCAAATTTTACATTAATTCAAAGTTTTTATTTTTCTTGATGGAAAATCACCATTTTAAAATATTATTAGTTTTTAAGGTAAATGACGTCACAAAATTATTCATTTCACTAAAATGTCAATCTTTAAGTCATAAGGTTTCCACCGATATCAAAAACTTATATAAAAAGCTTATATTTACACTTCAGAAGTTCCACAAACCTTGCCCACTTTCAAAAATTTTAAAGTTTTTTCATATCTTGCATCAAGCCGGTCTTGCATGATCAAGATTGGATAAAGTTATGCGCCCGGATCATACCGATAATGATTTGCCCATTCTTCGTTATTCCAGCACAATAGAGAAGTATACACTCGAACATACATTTTTAACAAAAAATTATTGTTTTAGAGTCAAAAATTAGTAAAAAACTACAAATTTTAAGCTACAAAGTGATTTTTGACAGCTATTTAGAATACCTAGGTATGTTCGGATTGCATTGATATGTTCACGAGAGTTATTCAAATTTACCGTAGCTACAACTTTGCGGGATATTGTTATTGAAAAATTAGGAGTCCCTGGAAGTTATTCTAAAAAAAGTAAAAAAAAAAAATTTTCTTCCTATATTTTTTCAACAAAAGTGCACGAAAAAGCTATTTTTTCGAAACAAATTTTAACAAAATTTATTTGGCGGACTCTTAGCTATATTATTGCCATATAAAGTTAAGCCGTAGCACTAAGTCTGAATTAGCTGTTAACCAAAACCTGATGACACCTTTTTTAGAGGTCCCACTGATTTTCAGAAACTTTGGGGGCCCATAAAAAAAAATCGGTCACCAAAATGGGCAAACTGAGTATAGGGTTGTACTACCCTTTGGTAGTAGAGTCGAATCTATACTGTCATGATCGTGTGTTTTTTTCACTGTTGCACTGTGTAATCGGCGGTTTCATAATTTTAAAAATATTACTCCAAAAAAAGCGAAATAACTCCCAATGAAATAAATCCCAAATAGAAATGAAATAATTCCCAATCCAAAGCAATTTATTTATGTAGTCTAAAAAAAGGAACTTCAAAACATTTTTTTCATTGCGGGCGTATGGCGTAGCGCAAAGTTTTACTCCTCCGGGATGTGTTGAAAACTGGCTTTACTCAGAAAATTTGTTTTGCATTGCCGGCCTTCGGCTGGGCGCTAAGGTTTTCTCCTCTGGGGTGTATCAAAATCTGGCTTCGCTCAGAAAAGATTTCTTTCATTGCAGAAAGGTTTTATAATATTTCAGAAAGCCGATTTTCATTTCGCACCAGATTAAGAAATCGTTGCAACCTAACAAATGCCGACGATGTAAAAATCAATCAATTATGAAATAACTCCCAACAAAAAATTATGAAATAACTCACTATGCGTTAGGAGTTGTTTCGTAATGAAATAAGTCCTAAGTTGTATGAAAAATTTGTTGGGTGTTATTTCATTTTTTCGTGGGGAGTTATTTCATTTGGGAGTTATTTCACGGTACCGTGGGATGCGAGTGGGATATCTATCAAAATAAATGTTTTGTAACTCAAAACATGCAATTTTTGACTCCGAGAGTTCTTGATCGATCTTGTTGAAAAATTGTGTTCAATAGGTCTAACCTTGGTGCAAATTTCATCCCGATCGAAAGACATCGATTTTAAAAGTTGGTTCACTTGACGTGAAATCCCCCATATATAAAAGAAATTCAATTAAAAATAGTTTTTGTGTTTCATTACCCATAAATATTTACAAGAAATACAATGTAAATATAGAATATAGAACTCTTATTTGTTTATATAATAGTAAAAGTTCCCGTCGTTCCTACAAGGAGCACAGGACCCCAATGAAATATTTGAACATCGCTCTACTTTGTGCTAACGTCTTCACTTCTTCCCTACTCTTCCCCTTCTTCTGTTCCCTTGCGGGTTCCATATGATGATATAGTGATGTCGGTAGGCTACCTTTTAAGGGTGTGTCCGATCCTTTTTCGTCTCCTTATTTCAATCGATAGGATTTGTTGGCCTGTTTTTTCCCGAAGCGTATGAGAGATATGGTTCTCGGCCAGAATACTTTAGGATCTGGCTAAGACACCGGTTTACGAATACTTGCATATTTCATATATCACGAGAGGCAGCGTTCCATGTTTTGCAGCCGTACAGAAGGGTAGATTTTACATAAGAATTGAAGATTGCAATTTTCGTACGCAGAGATAAAGAGGGTGATATCCAAAAAGGCGCTTTCTGATCCTCCTTATGTAGATATAATGCTCCCAAGATAGCTGAATAGGCTGACACTTCTATTTCTCTTGCACCAATTGTAAATAAATTCCGCTAGGATGCATTAATACGTTAATATTTTTGTCTTTATCATATATATTTTCAAACCTGGTGCGTTACTCATCGTAGGTTAGCTGTGAGCCAGTAGAAAAATATCGTCTGCATAATGAAGATCGTTTAGGCTACCCTGCAATGCCCACAATATACCTCTGGCGTTATCGAAGACTCTTCCAAGGATCGTGTCCGTAACTATATTAAATAGAAGTGGTGACAAAACACATCCCTGTCGGATGTTTTATACTGCAAGAAGCATTACGGTATAGGCTTTTTATAAGACTTATAAGAGAGATATTCTCCTACATGCCAATGAACTCCAAATCACATCGTGGTTTAGTTTAAAGAAGGCCTTCTCGAAGTCTATGAAGCATAGATATAGTGGTGAGCGCCACTCAACAGATTGCTGGTCGATTGTGGACTTATGGGGTCTGAAACCAGCTTATTCCTGCCTTAGAAATGGTGTTACGATGTCGGAAATACTTTTGGCAATTACCTTATTAATCACGCATAGTAGAGTAATGCCGCGTGAAATCGCCTTTTTTGGTGTATTTATTACTACGACCTCAGTCAGCTCGTTGTTGAGATTTTCACGTTCCCAGAATATTCAAATGATTGGTAGTATTATTTCAGCACTCATATGTGGGTCGGACTTCAAAAACTCAGTAGAGATTCCGTTTCCTTTGAGACTGCTAATTAAATTCGCTATCTCCTCAATGGTAGCAGATTACAGTGGTAAGCGCCACTCTACAGATTGTTCCACAATAACATGTAGGCTATTTATGTGATCAATGGTGGACTTATGGGTTCCGAAAACATTTGAGTTACCATGTCGGAAATCCTTTTGGCAATTATCTGGTCTATTGCCTTATTATTCACGTATAGAAGAGTAATGCCGCGCCAGTTATGAGATCGCCTTTTTTTGGTGTATTTATTACTACCCCCTCAGTCAGCTCGTTGTCGAGTTTTTCGCTCTCCCAGAATGTTTCAATGATTGGCAGTATTATTTCAGCACGCGTCGAACTTCAAGAGCTCCGAAAACTGAAGTTTCCTTTCAGACTGCTAATTGAATTCGCGATCTCTTCAATGGTGGGACATGCGGAATAGATGTTTCGGTCATCTACGTGAGACTCACATACGCATCCCGTTCGTAAAGGACGGACATTCCTCGAGAGCATTCGGCTATAGTGATCCGCCCATACCTCAACCTGTTGCTCTTCTTTCGTCGCAAGTTCGCCGTTCCTTTCTTAGTTGAGGCCTTTGCGATGTCGTATAACCATTCGTGAGTTGCCTCAGAGATCTATACATATCGCTGGTACGATGACTATCTGTCTAGTCTAGATTTCGTCTAGTCATCTCCTTCTATCTTGACGAGCATTACGTTTCACTTCTCTATCGAGATCGTTGTAACGTGTCTGCAAGTGTAGTTTAACACTACGAGTTCGAGCTATAATGAGATTTCGTGCTTTTCCTAGTTCGATTACTCTCCAGGTTTCATCAGAGATCTACTCTTTCGCGGACCTTCCTTATGACCAAGAATTCGAGTGACAGTAGCATTCCGTTAGCTCCCAATCTTGTCAAGATCCAACAGCATTTCTCAAGGCTTCAGAATATAGAGCGTCAGCTTCTCCATGTTTCCTCTATTGCCGTTATCTCCAATGGCTTCAAGTTTGATACACATCTCTGCGACTAGAAGATGGTGATCAATTCTCATGTCTGCACCCCTACTACCACTCACGTCTAATTAATAGAGAACCCAGCTATTTACCGCTTATCGCCTCGTGGTCGATTTGATTTTGCGTTCCTTGGTCCGGGGAGATCCGGTCGCATTATGGATTCTCCTGTGAGGGAATAGCTTCTATTGTTTATATTTGAAATGTAGGGTTCATTAGATTTAAAGGGTCTGTGACTGATGTTAGTTCGATGTGTCACTTAGTAAGTGACAAGAAACTAGTAGTAACGTAGTATTGCATAGAATTTGTAAAAATCAAACACATTTATGCCAAATAACAAACTCTTCAACCTTATACCATCTACCACAAAATATTTCCTCTCATAAACTGAATATTAAAATACATTTTGAACATTTTCCCAATCTGTGTCATAATAATAAAAACCTGCCATTGTACAAATGATAATACAGTCTATCTTTATCGTAATTTCAGCTTTTCAATCCATAATCACCTTCAATTCAGTGCTGCAATTCATTTATACCAGCATTTTTCAACTATTTAGAAGTACGTAAACAAAAACGTCAGTAAAACTGAAAATCATAATGAAAACTTTTAAATATTTTTCATTAAGATACCGTACAAACGGATTTCCTTGGCAACCATAAAACATTTTAATTCATTCCAGTTTCTTCTGCTCCCTTTTTCCAACTATAAATGATTTTAAATGAGTTTTTAGGAAAAGCGAAGCGAACAGAAAAAAAAAACTAAATTGTTAAATATCATTTTAATGTGAATGCAGAATGTAGAAATTTAATTTAATTTGAATTGAAACATTTAAAGAATTCACTATCACTTTTACGTGGAAATGTTGGAAAACAGAAAGTGCGAGCATGATGGAGATGGTATAGTAGGTAAGTAACTAAGCGTGCAAGAATAAAACATCAATTCATTGGGTTTGCGTGCGAGAAAAACAAATAAAATTGTTGATTATCTAAAATGTTGGTATGAATGGTGAAAATTAATAGTTTCCTTAGGCAGATACGGCCAATAAACATATTATGGGTGGGCCAAATATGTTTTGGTGAGTTTAATGGGCCATGAAGAAATATGAATTGTTATGTTAGAAGATGGGGATGTTTTCAAGGGTTTGTGAAGAATGAAGTGGCATTTACATATATATATTTTTAGTAATTCTTTACGATATTTGTTTAATTTGTACAAATGCAGGTATCGATTTCTTGTCTGTATTATGTTGAATTTAACCTTCGCAAAGAGTAGCTAGCTTTAAAATTGGTTATGATATTTTTTGCTCCCTTAACAAAACATAAATCCTTGACTACATGTGTGATGTACGTATGCAGCACGTATTCCATTTTCGGTCGGATGTAAAACTACAAGGTGGCGCAAAAGTAAACTTCCGATGTTTTTTGGCTGTAATTAAAAAAAATGAAAAACTTTGATTCTTCTTGTGGATTATTTTTATTTGGTCTTGTAATTTTTTTTACATCAAGTCGAGAATATGATGTCATGTATGCCGTCGCCACAGTTGATAGTCATTTGAGCCCTTTTTATGGCATTTTCCATCACTTTGGCCAAAACTTCCGGCGATAGGTCCTCACATTCTTGGCGGATATTGTCTTTAAGAGCTGCAAGAGTCTGAGGCTTGTTGACATAAACCCGCGACTTCAAAAAGCCCCACAAAAAGAAGTCTGGAGCGGTCAAATCAGGCCAGTGCAAATCGCCAAAACGGGAGATTAGGCGCCCGGGAAATGTATCCTTCAGCATATCGG
Source organism: Calliphora vicina (assembly GCF_958450345.1). Classification (NCBI taxonomy): domain Eukaryota; kingdom Metazoa; phylum Arthropoda; class Insecta; order Diptera; family Calliphoridae; genus Calliphora; species Calliphora vicina. Next base: position 55,544,505 of record NC_088781.1, on the reverse strand, counting down.
TTGTGGCACGTGCAGTGTGTGCCGTTGTACCGTCCTGTTGGAACCACATGTTTTCCAATCACAATTCATCAATTTGCGGCAAAAAGAACTCCTTGATCATTGCTCTGTAGCGCTCACCATTCACGGTAACCGTTTGGCCCGCGACGTCTTCGAAGAAAAAAGGTCCGATGACTCCTCCAGCGAAAACAGCACACCATACAGTGACTTTGAGCGGGTGTAATGGCTCTTCGTGGGTTACACGCGGATTTTCAGTGCCCCAGAAGCGTAAATTTTGCTTATTTACGTACCCGCGAAGATGGAAATGGGCCTCATCACTCATGATTATTTTTGATGAAAAATCATCTTCCTCTTGGTGGTGATTAAGGTCAAATAAATAGTCAGCAATATTCCGCGTTCTGGAGCAGTGTAGCGTAACATTGTTTATTAACGTGTATTTCGCATGTGTTTACTACACAAATGTCAAAACAGAACTGACATTAGGGGCCAATCGCAAAATTTATAGCATTTTCTGATAGGAGGATTACTTTTGCGCCACCTTGTATATAGTGTGAAGTATTTCTTACCGTTTTAAAATAACGTAGATCTTTCGACACCTAAAAAATTTATTCATTCCAACGGACGTTACTCTAAATTAGTATGCTCAGAACATTAAGAGCTTCTGATTTTGTAGGCTTCTCCATATGGCTCCAATATGCAGAGATTAGGTCTGTCTTGTCATTTTGAGATAATCTTTGTTTTAGAGAAAAAACTGTAATGTCTCATAAACGGTCAATACAGGTATACAAATATTAAGAGTAATCTCCAGGAGGGCTTTTCATCCAGCAAGAATGATAAATTCTGAAGGCCGATAGACCGATTAGTCTGCCTCCCTTCTTGCCTAAGAAACTTATTGATTTCTCTCGATTTATATCGAGCTTTCTCAGAGCATTCAAGTGCCTCGCGAAGGTTTTCTAAGACGGTGCAAGAAATACTTCACTTCATCTGATTTCGGTGCTTTGAAGTCTAGGAGGTAATCGACCGTGTACAGCAGAAGGTGCTTATCAGCGACAGTAGGATATCCAGCTCTATTGATTCTCTGGAGCATCGTTGCAATGTGGGTTGTATTTCACTGTTCTATCGATACTACAATGGAATGTGCTCTGATGAAATTAGGGAACTCGTTCCCGATACCCGTAGTTTTTTACGAAATACGCGCTCATCGGCGGAGGCTCATCCTGTTCCTGTCAATGTAGGAAAATTCAAATCAAATGTCTACAAACACTACTCCTTCTATCTTCCTCCCCATAACCTATTTTCCTAGTTCCAACACAAAGCATTGCATGAGTAGGGCTCATCCCCTGAGTGCTGGTCCTATTTAAAAAAACTGTCATTGGTGGCATTGCTTGGTGGATTCTGGTATTAAATGAAATTCTTATGGATCTCAACAAATCTGTATTGGGCGTTGTTACATATGCTGATGATCTATTAGTTAATGGCACGATCTCTAAGACAATTAAGTTGTGACTTGGTGTTAAACCTCAGAAGACTGAGATGGTCTATTCCAGGGTCGCTAAACTGGGGGGAAAATTTCTAAAACTAAAATTTCTAAAAGAAGCAAAGTTTCTAGGTATAATTTTCGACTGTGAACTTAAATGAACTCCTATAATAATTGATTGTATATATTCCGCGATAATTAGGCCAAAATTGGCATATAGATCACTTGTATAGTGGCCAATAATGGAATAAGTTTTATTCAGAATTGGGAATAGAATATTGGATTTGAGTATTACTGAGATCGCAAAGGTCTACAGCTACCGAGACAAATATAATAACTGGGGCACGAGCGCTTATTTGAAGATGTTGTCCAAGAGCAGGGAAATTTGGTACCATACTAATGGAAGTCGAGAGGCCTTGAAATACTAATGCAAAATAGTCTTTCAAGGCCTCTCGACCCCGGGTCGGGATTTTGGCATTTTTTACCAAATCCCGATCCCCGGGATTTTCAATAATTAGTCCCGATTAGCATCTCTAGTTATGTTACACAGAAAAAACTATATTTCAATTCAAACATTTATAACATATTGAACTGGTTTCAATTATTTCATAATAGAATCAAGTATTCATGTGCTTAAAAACAAAATTTTCTGATATTTTCTATTGAATTTTGAGTTTTGAATTTGATAATTTTGACAATTGAAAATACAATTTTCGTTATTGGTTGAACTTTAAATACAAAAATTATTGAATAAATTATTTTCGTAATTGAAAACACATTTTTGTTATTTTTTGTGTTTTCAGTTACGAAAATTATCTATTCAATAATTATACCCTACACAACCATAGTGGGGAGGGTATTATGCGTTTGTGCAGATGTTTGTAACGCCCAAAAATATTAGTCTAACACCCACCTTAAAGTATACCGATCGACTTAGAATCACTTTCTGAGTCGAATAAACGATGTCCGTCCGTCCGTCCGTCCGTCTGGTTGGCTGGCTGGCTGTCCATGTAAACCTTGTGCGCAGAGTACAGGTCGCAATTTTGAAGATATGTCGATCAAATTTGGTACATATTACTTTTTCGACCCAAGGACCATCCCTATTGAAACTGGCTGAAATCGGTCCATTATTTCACCTAGCCCCCATACAAATGTCCCCTCGAAATTGGACTTTATCGGTCATAAATGTTTAATTTATCTATGTATCTACACAAATTTCGCTCCAAATAAGTTTTATATATACAAAATTCATGTCACCAAATTTTGTAAGGATCGGTCCATAATTAGTCATAGCTCCCATATAGACCCGCTTCCGAAAATCACTTTAACGTGCATAAATCGCTTAAAAATGTTGGTATACACACAAAATTCAACATAATTAACTTTAATATAGACATAAATCACACGACCTAATTTTATGGCGATCGGTTCATAATTGGTCATAGCCCCCATATAAGGCCCACTTCCGAAAATCACTCAAAAATATAAATTATTGAAATTTTAACAGAAAAATGTTTTTGCGTTTTTACTTAGTGTAGGGTATTATATGGTCGGGCTTGACCGACCATACTTTCTTACTTGTTTTTGTATTTAAAGTTCAACCCAGGGCACACTTAGAAAGGTGACTGCGATGAAACAGCTGATTATTTTTTTTATTTAGTTTGAATTGTCAATTCACTTGTGGTTGTTGTGGCGAAAAATACAACAAACCCAAAAGCAAAAACAACAACAGGCAACTTTGACAGTTCACCTACTTTTTAACAAAAACAAAGTACCTGTTGTTTTTGTATTGTTGTAGTGATGCAGTCACCTTTCTAAGTGTGCCCTGGTTCAACCAATAATGAAAATTGTATATTCAATATTGTCAAATTCAAAACTCAAAATTCAATAGAAAATATCATAAAATTTTGTTTTTGAGCAAATGAATACTTGATTCAATTATGAAATAATTGGAACCAGTTCAATATGTGATAAATATTTGAATTGAAACGGTTTAAGAAATAGTTTTTTCTGTGTTATGTAGAATCCATTTAAGCATAAGCCAGGCCGAGAATTTTCAAATCTATTCTGCTAAGTCTTACAGTCCAGTCAGTCTCTACTCGTTTTTCCTGAAAGCAACATGCTGGGAAATGAACGGGTGATTGTTTGGCTAACAGGGCGAACAGTCATGCGACTTTCATGGGACCTTATATATGGGTCCATTAATTTGAGTAGATGAGAATCCCCAAAAGTTGATATCGTTGAAACAGGATGTTTTTCTTCATATGAAGCCTGAAAATATTCTGCTGAAGTTTAGGGCTACGCAAAAAACCTTTGAGTAATCTCACTGATAATAATAGTAGGCATTGTAATTATTTCATCCTAACAATTCCTCTAATTCTACTACAGCCATTAATTAATTTTGATACCGTGCTATAAGCCAATATTTCCCAGGATTTGCTCTCTTAATACATCTCTAATAAATATATCTGGTGTTTGATTGTCTAACCCAAGAACACCTTAATAATTACCATGCTACTAAAGACCAGGGAATAAAGATGAACAAATTTGTGAAAAGAATTGTGGAAATTAGTCTTAAGTTGTGTTACCAGCACTCCATCGCACTGTGGTTCCAAATCAAATATAGAATTGGTATCTCCGATTCCAAAAAAAATCCTTAAAAGATCAATATAAACTTTTTTCAAGTTGCAGTAGGGTCTAGATATAAATATAAAAAATATTAATAAAAAATTAAAAAAAATACGTTTTCATGTCTTTCTGAAACTAAATTTTTAAAAAGATCTGTATTTACTATATTTCAAGTTACAGTAGGGTCTAGATATATAAAAATCAATAATAAATAATGAAATATTTCTAAAAATTCCATTCCGTAAAAATTAAAAAAAAGTATTTCGGCGGGTGCTGGCGGCTACAATTTTTTTACAAATACATTCCCCAGAAGTTTCTTTAAATGATGTATATAGTCATTGGAGGGCTTCGATGGTCTTTTTTTTGGCATGCTATATAACATTCTTAGAAAAAAAAATATCAGTATATTTGAGAACCAAGTTTAAAGGACTATAACAGGAGAATGGAGAGGCCCATAAATATAAGATATACAATTAATAAAAGCCTATATCAATGTTTATCTATGTTTTGAAGTATGAATTTCTATATGGTAAAACCATTGAGATATATCTAATTTAGTAAAGCAGTAAAATATTAAAAAAAAATTAACGAAAATATGATTCAAAATTTGTTGAACTTCTGGAGCTTCTATCGAGAAAACGAAATGTCCAATTGAAAAACCCATTCGTATTGGAGGAGAGCAGATTGTCAGCTTCCGAAAAAACTTAGTTTTTTCAAATTCTGAAGATACAGATTTTCATAATTTTGTCCACCTAGATTTTGATTTGGAACCACAGTGCATTGTGACCTGATATTATTCACTATTGATTTACAGTCTAAAACTGCATTCATTCCGAAAATAATTGTAGGAATTATTCATTAAAATGAAGTTAGAAATAAACGTAAGAAACAATATGTTTCTGTAGCTCTTCGTAAAGGAAAACAATTAAAATTTCCAATTATATTTAAACCTTAAAAGCATATGACATTTAGATTCCCTTTATCATATATTTAATACATTTTTTTTATCAAGCGTTCATCAGTGTGCGTTTTAATAGGCTTCACTAATTTATTAAAATGTTATTACCAGAAAAATTAATATTTCTTTCATTACCCTTTTCAAACATAATTCAATTAACAGCACACACTTATAAAATAATATTTTCAATAACTTCCCTTAAAATTCGAATACCAAGGTGTCCTATACAGGACACACCAGCTTAAATAATGATTGCATGCAATGACAGCATTAAATACTCTGCTGCTCTTCATTTGCCAATACTTCAGCAACTTTGAAAAAGCATAAATGTTAAACATGAAGAGAGTGAATAAATTGATATTAAATAAAAATTAAATGAAAAGAAATTACGTCCGCACAAAAAAGGACAAGAAAAGTAAAGGTACCAATAATAACAATTTCCAAATACTCGTAAAACAAAAGCAAAGAAAAACATAAAACAGAAAATAATAAAACAAATTTAAGGCGTGTAATTTATTTTAAGGAAGTTAATAAAACATTAACATGACTAATCAACCAAAGAAACAACAACAACTGTCTTAACAACCAGCCAGCCAGCCAGCTAGTCTATGAGCTAACGTGCAAAGGAACTTGAAAAGGGTGTAACTACAAATGACCATTACAAATTTTACTGCCTTCCTTCGCACTCAGAATACAAACTCCTTGGAAGACGTTACTTAGTTAGTTAGTTAAAACCCGTGGCAAAGCAAAGAAATGAACAAAAATTATTGCCTTAAAAAAACACATTTTGGCAATAAAAATTCAACAACTTAATAGTCTTAAACAGGAATCTAAATGTTCCAAAAACCAAAATTGGAATGAAAAGAACCCAACCAGCAGCAACAACAATAAAAAAACTTTAACTCTATTTGGGTTTGGCACACAGCCCATTACAATAAATAACAATGCAAGTATAAAGGAGAAGACGAGGAGGCAAAAGATGCTGTAGATGAAGACAAATACAAAGACGAGGAGAAGACTAGAAGGAGACACACAGCTCACAGAAGTTTAATGAAAGAAAAGCTACAGGAAGTCAAAATGCAACTTGATCTCTCCACACAACTCAATTCTAGTCAACTCCAATTTTTGTTTCATCTTTTATTTTTTGGATTTTTGTTTTCAAAACATTTTGAATACTCTGTTAAGAAGTGAAGCGTTTCCTAGAGAGAGCGTTCTGAATCGATAGAAACAAATAGTGGTCGGACTGGGCAAAACTTCCCAACAACTTCATTCAAAATAGTTTTTAACAGGTATTGCAACATGTGACCAAGCGTTGTCATGTTGGAATATTACGGTTTCATGTATGTTCGTTTTTCATCCAATGTACTGTAGTTCCAAATCAAAATCTAAGTGGACAAAATTATTTGGCGCTGTTAGAAAAAAAATGTTTAAAAGATCAATAAAAAACTTTTTTTCAAGTTACAGTAGGGTATTTACTATATTTCAAGTTACAGTATATAATAATCAATAATAAATAAAGAAATATTTCTAAAAATTCCATTCCGTAAAAATTAAAAAAAAAGTATTTCGGCGGGTGTTGGCTGCTACAGTTTTTTTGCAAAGACATTCACCAGAAGTTTCTTTAAATGATGTAGTCATTGGAGGGGCTTCGGCGGTCTTTTTTTTAGGCATGCTATATAACATTCTTAGAAAAAAAATATATCAGTATATTTGAGACCCAAGTTTAAAGGACTATAACAGGAAAATGGAGAGACCCATAAATATAAAATAAACACTTAATAAATGCTTATATCAATGTTTATCTATGTTTTGAAGTATGAATTTCTATATGGTAAAACAATTGAGATATTTCTAATTTAGTAAAGCAGTAAAATATTACAAAAAAAATAACAAAAATATGATTCAAAATTTGTTGAACTTCCGGTGCTTCTGTCGAGAAAACGAAATGTCCAATTGAAAAACCTTACTTTTTCCAAATTCTGAAGATACCGATTTTCATAATTTTGTCCACCTAGATTTTGATTGGGTACCACAGTGCAATGTTCGTTTCAAACGAATCAGTTGCGTTTGGCAGAGTTTCCATGTGATGCTCATAATAGATATGACCCTTTTGTTCTGACGAAATACAGAGTATTACCTTAGTGCCATGGATATTTGGCTTAGGTGTCGATTCGGCTGGTTGGCCGGGCTTCACATATGATCTCTAACGCTTCGGGTATAACGTAATGGATCCATTTACCATCGCAAGTAAAGATTCGGTGCAAAAACGATTTGCTTTTATAGCGTTCAAGCTTCATTTCGGACATGCAAGGTCTCTCGGCTTCAATTCGCATGGTACCCAATTTCCGTGCTGCTGTCAAACATTTTGAAATTGCTGTTTGAGTAGCTCCCAATGATTTTGCAAGCTCTTGTTGAGTTTTACAACAATCTTCATGAAGTAATGGTCTTCAAAATTTTTTTGGCTGGCTTGTCTGCCATATCAAAATCAGCAGTTCTGAACCGCACAAACTATTTCTCTCACGTTGAAACCGATGTAACACATTCACCATAAGCTTTGGTAAGCAATCGGTGTGCTTCAGCGGCACTATTCATCAAAATAAAGAAGTAAAGCAAAACTTCCCGCATATGACGCTTTGTTGGCAGAGAATTCGACATGGCAAATTTTGGTTTTCTAGGTCTCCTCGTATTTTTGTTGATTTAAACGTCAGATGAACATTTTATTCTAAAATTTGTTTGATTGGATCGATTTTGCTCATTTTTAAACCCAAGTATTTCTGGTCAACAATTAATATTTTTGGGAAGATTCATCCCCTAGACCATCCCTCTAGGCCCTATAGTTATAATGTTATTATCGGAAATGGATCTTATGTGGGAGTTATGGACAGTTCATTTTATCTTCTAAGACCAGCACTCAGGCGATGACCCCTCTTCATGCAAAGCATTGTGTTGGAACTAGGAAAATAGGTTATGTGAGGGAGGAAAGAGTAAGTAATGCTCGTGGTCATTCGATTTGAACTTTCCTACATTGAAAATTGCAGGAAACACTTCAGCTTGAAGTTTGTTCCACATACGTACAGTACGGCTAAAGAATGAATTTTCCCTGTAGTGTGTTGTATGGTACTGACCAATCAACAACAAAGGGATGTGTTCTTGATGAAAAACGAGTTCCCTAATTTCATCAGAACACATTCAATGAGGAAATAGCGATAGAACAGTGAAACGCAGCACACATTGCGACGGTGTTCCAGTGAATCAATAAATATAGATACTCTACTGTAACCAATAGTCACCTTCGCGCTCTCTATTACGCGGTCGAAATGCTCCAAAATAGACTTTGAAGCACCGGCCAATACATGGGAGTTGTATTCTATTTTCGGTCGGATATAGGTGGTGTTAATAGGGAGGAGATCAGATGGAGTGAAGTAATTTCTTCTCAGTTTTACAAATCCGAGACACTTGAATGCTTTTTTCGACACTTGAAAAATATGTTTTGACCAGCGAACATCACATTTTATTCTCATTCCCATAACTTCAAGAGCGTCTGAGTCCACAATATTTACATCATCCTGATGTGTCGTTCGCTTCTGTGTCAACATGCAACACTGAGTCTTGCGAGCGTTAAAAGCGACCCTATTCGCATGAGTTCAGAGTTCGTCAGAAGGTCCCCCGATTAAGGAAATCATTCATGTGTTGCCTCATTGCCCCAATCTCCGAAAGGCTTGGTCTGTAATTGAATGAATATGAATGGCAAACATTGCAGTCACCTGCAAAAGAATAGATAAGTGTGGAAGTTTAACGTAGAAGGTCGTTTAGAAAAATAAGGAATATATTAGGAGAAAGAACAGAGCCTTGCGGTACATCTGAATTTATCTTGAACTAATTCGATGAGATCCCATCAATAACAACTCGTATGGTGCGATCTCTGAGAAAGCTCGATATAAATCGAGAGAAGTTAATACATACCACACTCTATCGAACGCCTTGGAAATATCTAGAGCCACCAAAGCGGTGAATGTAGCGACACAATTTTTCTGATAGGAAGGCTAGCAAGTCTTCTGTAGAGCGTGGTCGTTAAGTAAATTGTTGGACTCCAAATATTTAACCGGAAAGAAGTTTAACACACTTTCCATAACTATTGCTATTGAACGGTAATTTTCCTTTTAATTAATTGGTGTGACATTAGCAATCTGCCAACATTAGAGTGTCCCTTAGAATTAAATTTTTTGAAATGTTGTAATGGTACCCGCTGAAAACTTTCGTAATGACCTAAAATACCACCAAGTCTAGTATTTACAATAACAGCACAATAATAGTAAGGAAATTGGGCTCATTCGCCAAAAAATGGCCAAAAAATTAATTTTGACATACTTTTTTCACATTTCTATTCCCTATTGTGTTATAAATAAATCCCCATATGATCAAAAAATTCTGAAATTTGTTTAATAAAATTTTTAAAAATTTGAAATTGGAGTTTTGAAACTACGATTAAAAAAAATATTTTTTTTTGTTATACCTGTGAATAAGTTAACTGTATCCTATGAAGATAAAAACTCATATACAAGTAAATATGGATATATTTGAAGTAAGAATAAACTTCTGTTTTAATATTTCTCAAAATATGTTAATTTTGTTCCTATATTTCTTGTATATATAGTGGCCTGAGATACGTTAATGGCCTGGCGATTTTTTAATAACTTTAACATTTTTTAACCAACTTTTGTCTTTTATATCTCATTGGAACGACAATTACGTATACATTTCGATTATTTTAAATTAAATTGCAAAAGTAATTACTCAATAGCATAATTTAAAAAAATACTGAAAAAAATGCATTTTTTCCCCTTCAAAATTAAATCGAAAGTTGCCCATCTTAGAACAAGCCAAAAATGTTTTTTGGTGGTATTTTAGGTCATTACGAAAGTTTTCAGCGGGTACCGCACAGTGCTTAGTTTTCATATTGGCAATGGACAAAAATAGAAGGAGTTATTGCTGACGAATAAAAATTAGTAGAATATTACCTTTTGGTAAGATTAAGAAAAAATATAATTCTTGAAAAAATCCGTGCAAGGACACGGGTACCTCCCATATATCCTGAACATATAATTTTGAATAAAATTCACAGTTAAACTCCTAACATTTTAAAATTTGGTTATAATCATTTTAATAAAGTTATTGTTGATTGTGAAAATTTTTATTACAATCGCAGCAAGGATTCGGGTGGCTGCCTACATCCTTTTCCTTAAAAAACCTATAAACCTGAATAAAATTATTAATTTTCAGAAATTATTGTTCTCTTATAATATTAGATGCAAAATTATGAAAATTTCATCGGAAGGATATTCATAATTCCAAGACATCAAGATTTCAATATCCTGTATAATATCTAATTTTTTTTAAAAAATTCGTAAAAATCGTTTTTTATTTTGGTACCAAGAATTAATTAAGTTATTAACATTTCAATTCAAGCAAGGATTTACATAACTTCCATATATCCTTTTTTTAAAAAAATAGTGAAATATTGTATATATTTTCTAAATTTGGAAGGACGGATGGACGGACATTTGCAAATGTTGATAGCCTTATGGTTCAGCTGTAATATTAGAAACTGGATGTTGGATTATACTTTAAGTGTTCATAATATCAGCAGAAGCTCATATTACTATCTCAACCTAAGGATATTTGGGTTATATTCAATTATTGAGTTACTTACATTTACGGTAAAAATGTATTATTTATGGGTGCCATCAAAAACAATTTTTTTTAACGTTCTAGACAAAACGGACAAATAATGATTTCACATTATAATAAATAAGAGATAGGCATTAGATAAAATTAAAGAAAAATTAAAATTGATTAACATGTTTTTTTTTAAATTAAATCAAACTTTGTCATTTTTTTTTTGATTTCAGCAAAAAAACATACAACATCAAGAACCAAATAAAGACTTATTAATACACTTCATTCCATTAAACTACTTTTGTTAAATAACGCAATATTTCTTAATTATTCAAAAGAAAAAAACGGTATTATTTTGTAAAAAACCAAAAATCTGGAGCTATTTCCCCAACCCATCAAATTGAAAATTTACGAAATGGTAATTTATACATTTAAACAAAAACAAAATTTTAATAGTTTTCATACGAAAGGACAACTAATGATTACATTTTCTTATAGATAATACTTAAGGCTATTCTATAGTAAAACATAATCAAAATAGATTAACATATATTTTACTAATATTCCAACAAAGTTTTAGAATTTCAGGATTACAAAAAAAAACAATTAAGAAAGTATGGTCGGTCAAGCCCGACCATATAATACCCTACACCAAGTAAATGAGTAAAAATATTTTTCTTTTAAAATATCAATAATTTATATTCATGAGTGATTTTCGGAAGTGGGCCTTATATGGGAGCTATGAACAATTATGGACCGATCACCTTGAAATTAGGTCGTGTGATTTATGTCTATGTTGAATTTTGTGTGTATACCAACATTTTTAAGCGATTTATGCACGTTAAAGTGATTTTCGGAAGCGGGTCTATATGGGAGCTATGACTAATTATGGACCGATCGTAACAAAATTTGGTGACATGAATTTTGTATATATAAAACTAATTTGTAGCGAAATTTGTGTAGATACATGGATAAATTAAACATTTATGATCGATAAAGTCCAATTTCGAGGGGACTTTGTATGGGGGCAAGGTGAAATAATGGACCGATTTCAGCCAGTTTCAATAGGCTTGGTCCTTGGGCCGAAAAAAGTAATATGTACCAAATTTGATCGAAATATCTTCAAAATTGCGACCTGTACTCTGCGCACAAGGTTTACATGGACAGCCAGCCAGCCAACCAGACGGACGGACGGACATCGTTTAATCGACTCAGAAAGTGATTCTAAGTCGATCGGTATACTTTAAGGTGGGTGTTAGACTAATATTTTTGGGCGTTATAAACATCTGCACAAACGCATAATACCCTCCCCACTATGGTGGTGTAGGGTATAAAAATGTTAATTATTAAACCTTTTACTGTTAAACCTTTTTTGACAAAAACTGTAATTTTCCATAATTCCACATTCATATTCTTTCATTTGCAGCCAATCGCGAGTTTATATCTATTAAAACGAACTTTTAACAATTATTTTAGTTAACCATAAAAAAAATATATTTTTCTCCATAAAATTTATGTTGAAAATGTACTAACTTTAGTGACGACAAAAAGAGATATTTTTAAAAAAAGTATTTTCATTAACATCAAAGAAATGATCTTGTTTTTGATTTTTGTCCATTGAACAAAGGCACTGTGTACCGTTTCAACATTTCAAAAAATTTAATTCTAAGGGACACTCTAACAAACATACAGGAAATACGCCAGCATTGGTATGAAATTCTGAAAAGTTTAGCTAATGGAATAGCTAACGTCGAAGAGCACTGCTTCAAGACCAGCGCTGCTATGCCATCTGGCCCAGGAGACTTATTTTATATGGGAGCTATGAGCAATTATGGACCCCTCGTCATGAAATTAGGTCAGGATTTATTGTCTATATGAAACTTATTTCTGTTGCTCGTTAAAGTGATTTTCGGAAGTATGTCTTATATGGGAACTATAAGTATTATGGACGGATTTCAGCGAGTTTCAATAGGCTTCGTCCTTGGGCTAACGCAAAAGATTGGCAAGGATATCCAGCTAGACGGACGGAATGACATCGTCTAAGAAAGTAATTCTGAGTCGATCGGCAAACTTTAAGGTGGGTGTTAGACTAATACCACTAATACCTTTCTACAGGCCACGGTACATTTACCCAAAACTCGGTAGTAGCTAAATTTGTTCAACAAATTGTTTCCGTTTCCGTATAACTTGGAATTTTAAATGGCCTGGATTCTAATTCAAATAGTTCTTTCTTTGATTACATCATCTTCATGAACGTGCAGGCTAGTATTCGCGTTGCGATATGTTGAACTGTATAATCAAAGTCATTTATATAGGACTGGTGCAAATTTCAGATACCTAGCGTTTTTTTGGTTCAACTGTCTACAAAGTGAAATATTTGGATTCTGCCCTTACTGAAATATTTCACTGGTATGCATCATGATCTTGTTGATGTCACATTCGACAATAAATAAAGTAATTCGGAAAGTATCACCGCTAGCGACGAAAGTTTAACTGTTCCGTAAAGTTTCGTTTCAAAACTATCCAATTCTAACACTTTAAATTCTCACAGTGTTCATATTCATCATGTATACATGAATTTATCTCCAAGTATCTGTAAGTGTGTTGGCACATGTATTCGAAAGAAAATGAAAAGATTTAAAATAAAATGAATGACTACACAGTGACTACTAAATGAAATGAATGCAATAATAAAAAAAATACTGAATGCATTTGCTAAAGCCACAATACTACTTTCAGAAAAAAACAAAGAAAAACGAATATTATGTTCCTCACAGATGAATCTCTATGCAGGAATAGAAAACAAAAAGAAATAAATGTTGATGAAAAAAAAAACAAAAAAAGAAATAGAAATCTAAAAACAAAATCACAAAATGCATTTATATTTCTAAAACACATACAAATAGTTAGATGGTAACACAAACAAATAAATTCTAGCAACTAAGTATGGAATAGCAATAGGAATAGGAAAAGAAGTAGAAGTAGAAGTGTAGTATGTAATGAAGAAGATATAAAACTGGAACATTTGCCACATCCCCAAGACACTTGCAGATGCATTGCACTGCATCTGCAATGCGCAGTATAATTTATGTTACAAATATTTACCGAGATTTATGACAGGATTTTCTTACTTCATTCATTCATTCTTCTTCATCTTCTCCGTTCATTTATTGTTCTACTTCACATCTTCTGGTAGGAAAAAACGGAAGCAAGAACAAAATGCAAAAGTAAGTATTCTAGCACAGGATGTTAGAATATTTGTTTTATAAACTACTAACTCCAAATGTGCTTCATATATTTTTGGTACGCTACAGTAAGTCTTTTGGAGTAATAAGCTACACAATAATTAACTAATGGATCATAGCTCCCCCTAATTGTTCATAGCTGTTTTAAAAGTTCCTTACTTTTTACCTTCCAGCGTTTCCTTCAGTGTAGCCATATATTAATAACATAAACCCGATTAAATCATGCAACTTAATTATTCTCTTTAGTTTATTTTAAGTTTAAATATTAGGATGCCTCTTGTTTGTCACTTTTTGGAGTTTCGATGTTCCCAAAAATCAAATACTGAAAATATATAACCTTTATACATACATATACATTTCTTTACAAATTTCGAGATTTGCATTATTTTCAAAAAAAATTTAACAATTAAATTTTGACAAAACAAAAATTTCAATTAAAAACAGGTTTTATATTCCATTTATATATAGAGAAATATACATAGAGCGGAAACTAGAAAAAAACTCAAGAAAAAAATTACTCAAAAAATCATTCACATAGCTTTTGATACTAATACATGCTCAACTGAGTTAGGTTTTTGAGAGTTTAAAATGCGGGATTTTTTAAAATGTTTAGATTTTATTGTGAAACATTTGTACAATATAAATTTATTCAAAATATTGGCCATTGTTAGCTATGACCTTTTCAGCTGCTCATAATAGATCGGATACTATTGCTCCCATCAAATACAGACAATTACCTAAGAGCATAGTCTCGCAAAAAGAGGCATTAAATTTGTGTACATGTATGGGTAAAAGCAACTGATTGAAATATTTGTATTTTTACTCTCTTTTGTTTACAATCGGGTTGTGTACGTCTAAATTTACGAAAATTTTCGTATTCTGGAGAATACTAGCGAGGAACACTGCCTTAGAGCTACGGATATTTGGCTTTGGTCTCGATTCGGCTGGTTGGCCGGCCTTGGGTCTATTTGTCATCGCAAGTAATGATTCGGTGCATTTATGTAGTTTTTCCAAAAAAAAATTTTTCTTTAAGCTTTGGAGGAGTTTTTTTCGTATCTTAGTCTGATTTGAATGAAATTTAACAAGGGCAAAAAAGAAGTGTTTTCGAGTTTAAATGTTGAATTTGGAGCGCATGGGTCCACCAGGGGTGCGGCCAGGGTTTCCCAAAGTAGGACACCTCGGGTATGTTCAATTTTTAAAACGATCCTATTTCTTTGTCTGTGTTCCGTTTCAAATGTAGTATCTCCTTATCGAATACTATAGTCTACTTTTCAAAAATGTATGTAGTATATAACTTTTGACAAGGTATATAACTATTGACAAAAAATGCATGGAATACTTTTTTGAAAAATATGACAAAAAATGTTTTTAATTGAATTTTTGCATAGATACAAATTTTTCAAATAAAAATACATTTTTGATTTATTAATAGTTTTTAATGAAATTTCACAGTTATGTACATATAATTTTCTGTTTAAAATAGAAAAAAAAAATTGAAATTTATTATCAGCAATCCCGCAGTTACCAAAAAAGTGTTGAAAAATCCCAAAAATGTGAATTTTAGGGTTCCTTCGACATGTAAAATTTTTAAACACGTGCAATTTTTTTGTTTCCTATCCTATTTCAAAGGCGTTATAGGCATTTTAAAATTAAAATTTTAAAATTTTGCCTTGGTCCGCTTTTTTTAAAATATAGCTCGGACTTTTGAACCGAATGAACCCGAATTTGTTTGTTGCTTAGACAACTACATACAAAAGATTTCAGAGCAATATCAATTTCGGATCCAAAAATAAACGATTTTCAATTTAAATATTCAAGAAATAGTTGATTTTTGCTGTTTCTTGGGCGAAAAGGTGACTTAACTCTTTTTTAATTAAAAAAAGCTTTCTTTAAGAAGATATAACAATTTTATGTTTATCTGAAAGATATCTTTAAGGAGAATATTTTGATGTAAAAAACATGTCCTATTCTTCCAATATGTCTTTGGGCCACAGGTTCCAAAATCCCAAAGCTGGGATCAGAAAATAAAAAGCAGCTTTGGAAACCCTGATGTGTTCCCTATTTATCGACAAAGTATTTTCCTAGCCCCGAAGAAAATGTGGACCCTATAGGCAAAATTGTAAAAAATACCATTTTTGGGATTTTTGCTCCAATTTTTAGGAATTGCGGCATTCCCTTTGACCTTTTGACTAGACTTGCCAACCGTCCAGTTTTCGTCGGGACAGACCAGTTTTAGAGTCGAATGTCCCGTATCCCGGCGATACTCTGAACGGGACGCAATTTGTCCCGTTAAAACAACATAACATTTTCATCAATTACCACAAAAAAATATGAAAAAAATCGAAAATTTAAAATCGTATAGTAAAGGAGAAGAAAATGTTTCCAAAATAATTGATAAATTTGTTGCCTGTGATCAAGATTCGGAAGTACAGAAAGACGAGCAAATCAAATTTTGTTGCATAATAAAAAGTAATATTTATTCATCAGGAGCTCCACAAACCTTCCTCCCTTTTTACATACTCCATGCTAAATGTGTTTTGGAATAAATGTAAAAAATATGGCCATTTACATGTTCCAACTTTGGAGACGTGTAGCTTTTTATAGGGAAGATATAACTGTTAGCAAGTTGGTTTTATAGTATTCGAAATTTTATCGTAAATAATGATGATATTTAAAAAAAAAATCGAACCATCGCACTGTGGGAGAAATCAACAATTTAGTGGCGCAAAATAAAAAAAAAACTTTCGCATATTTGATTTATTGTTATGTAGTTTCAATCTATAGTTGTTGCTGTACTTAAAAATATTTAAGATTTATTAATAACTTCAGTGGTTTGGTATTGACAACTATTTAAATGTAAAAATTTTTTTTTTTGAAATTTTTTTGATGAAGAATTGGTTTCAAAGTTGTTATTAAACTGGATAGTACAAGGTTTTCTTTAAGTTGTATTTTTACTTTTTTTTATGTAGATGGAATATGAGGCTTGGTAAATCAGAAAAATAAAAATATATTTCCCGCTATTTGTGATAATCAATGGCCATATTCTTATAGAATTTTATTTTTTTTACTTTTTGAATTTTCGGAAGGTTGCCAGTTACTAATGCAGTCCTAATTTTTCTACCAATATCAAGGCCATATTACAGACTACATATGGTAAAAAATTTAGCTGCAAAAAAGTGCGAGGTGAATTTATATAATTTTTTTAAGAAATTATTATCGTTGGGACGATGTAAAATCTCGTACTAAATTTGTTCCTTATTTTTTTTAAGATTGTATATAAGAAGTGTTATTGGTAATTACCAGGGAAACCGGAAATATGCTCTAAAAAAAGCGTTTTAGGCGCTTTAAATATGCAGTAAAAACTTTAAAATATGCTCTTAAAATTTAAAAAATATGCTGTTAAAAAAACAAACTTTTACATAATTTTTAACCAAAAAAAATTTACTTAAATTTTCAAATAAAAATCGTTGTCTATTGGATCTGAAAACATTTTTAAATATAGAAAATGTTCTTTCGACATCAACTGATGTTACAGGAGCAAATTTAAAAGACAATATTTCTTTAACACTTAGAACGGTTAAGTTTGAATTAGAACTAAAATTTGATATTTAGATGGAGCTATTATTAAAATAGTGCTTATTTTATATTAAAACAAGTAAGAGAGCTATATTCGGCTGTGCTGAATCTTATATACCCTTCACCTAATTATACTTCAAAATAAAAAAATTTAAATATTTTTAGGTGAACAAAAATTTTTTTTCAGTTTTTTCATTTTTTGGATAAAAAAATTTTTCAAATTGTTATTTTAAATTTAAAAAAAAAAATTTCTGTTTTTTAAATTTTTTTTTGGGGAAAAGCCATCTATTTTTCAATTTTGAATTTTAAACAAAGGAAGTAAAAACCTGCAACACAACAGCGAAAAATAAGTAAGACAAAATTTGTTTTTGATAAACTCAGAATATGCTATTAAACAGTAAAATATGCTCTAAAAACGCAAAATATGACATAAATATGCTCTTAAAACAAATATATGCAAAAATATGTATTTAAGGGTAAAATATGCAAAAATATGCACTAACAAATCGATGCCAAAATTCTTAAATAGTTCTGAAACGTGTAAATATCTTATCCATGTGCACATTAGACTCACCAGAAAAAACATGCATTTGCATATTTTGGTTTCCCTGGTAATTACATTATATAAAAATGAAATTTATGTAATTCTAACTACTTACAAGTTGCTAAAAACAAATGCCCATATACCAAATTTGACTTAAAATTATGAGTCCTTTTAAATATGGTAGTGCTTTATTTAGATTAAAAATATAACATTTGCGTATTTCGCCTTTTATCCAATTAAAAAATACTGAAATATCATTGGATAAAAGACGAAATGCGCAAAATAGGACTTGATTTTAGACCTATCGTTTCTTGTTTTTTTTTTCGTCAAAAAAATCGACCCACCGTAATGTATATACTTTATTGTTATTTGTTCTTATATAATGTACTCATGCAAGTATTTTAAGCTTTTTGGTGTCTAATAAAAATTAATTGCTAAATAAAAAATTTTCTTTCAATTGTAAAGACATAATTATGTATGTACGTTTCTTTCTTATAATTTTCGGGATTTTAGATTTCCCGAACCCCGGGATTTTCAAAAATCAGTCCCGATTAGCATCTCTAGTTTCATCTGCAAGCTATAAAAAAGTGGAATCGTTATCGAAAGATGTTAGGCAACTTTTGTTGGATCCATTACTTCCTAGTGATTCATCAGACTCTGAAGTCGACTAATTTAAATAAATTTTAAAAATCTCATAATAAAAATTCACAAAATTGTAAGAAATGTTAGCTAGCTTATTTACTCTTTATTTCATTGTTTAATTATAACTAAATTATTTATAATAATGAAATAAAATCATTTCATAACTAATAATTGTTATTCGTTTTTAAAAATAAACTTATTAAAAAACTAAAAAAAGTTTAATTTTATATGAATATTTCGACCTATGCCGGCAATAGGGTAAATGTCCAAAATCTATAGATTTAAATAGTTACTTGCTATAAATAAAATTACTTATATAATTTAAATTTTTTGAAAGATATATTAAAATAATTTCTTACAATTGAAAATAGTATAGAATTTCTTCCGAGGTAGTGTAGTTTAGCAGCCTCTCCCGCTCATTCTACTGAAGTAGCAGTACCCATTTTGCATTACTTTATTAGCTTACCTCCTTGGCTGCAATATATAAAAATGAAATTAATTTGGCCAAGCGTTTAGAAGATACGAATTTAGTTCCACTAAATTAGGGTTTTCTCCCACTGTGCATCGTAGGTCCAACATACCTAAAAAACTAAAAAAAAGATTGAGCAAAATTAAAAAAGATAAACCTAAATAACTCTTGACATAAAAGTGATAACCTATACGTGTATGAATGTTTTTGCTCATTCGAATCATAAAGACTTAATATTTTTTTTTACAACCGAATCTATTATTCAACTCAATCTCCAACAAACCGAAACATTCAAATTTTAATCGATGAATAAGTTTTAGGATTTTCATTATCTTTAAAAAAATCAAATATTTTTTATTGTATACTCACTTTTGGTGCTCACGGTATCTCCACAAATTTCGATCCAAATAAGTTTTATAATATAGAATTTTTTCTATATTTGTCGGACGGTGTTTTCGGTCGTGTGATTTATGTCTATATGAAAGTTATTTATGTTGAATTTTGTGTGTATACCAAAATTTAACTCACTATTTTTAAAAAAAAAAATTATTGGAAATCTAAAAGGATAAAAATTTTAAAGGACATTTTTTACATCTTTTGATCCTTACAGGATAAAATAAAAACGAAATATTTTACAACTCTTCTTGATCATTTGACACCAAATTTGACATAGTAGGATGATCAGAAGTATTTTAAAACATTTTCAAAATGTACACCTCTGAAAATTTTAAGTCCTTTTAACCCTCCGTTAGTCGCAACTGATCTGGTTGATACAGGCAAAAAAAAATAATTGTAAATTTTTTTAAACACCATACATTTTAAGCTATTTTTTGATAAGAATATATTTTTACTGCAATTTTTCTTTTATCACTCTTTTAAAAACCTTGAATTTAATATTGTTTTTACGTTTTCGAAATATAAAGTGAAGAGATTATTTTCAAACGCTCCTTTTTTTATTGATATCAATTTGATACATTGCGACTAGTCTCGATTGAAAATGATTGCGACTAACGGAGGGTTAAAAGGAAACTGGATCATGAAATGAAAAACTGAAAACGCAGTTTTTCTCCATTTAATTTATTGTTTCAGACGTATATCATCCGGTTCGTGTCTAATATTGAGTGTCGTACGGTGAAATACTTAGATATGAATAAATTTGCTATAATTTTCAGCATGTGGTTAGATAGAAGTTAGCTGAGAACAATTTTATACCTTGGGAGTATCAAAAGTCAAAAAAGTGGAAAATAATGGTCACCCTATTAAACATAAACTATTCCTGTCTAAGCGACATTTATCTTTCATTGCCTAACACAGAGACTTTGCCGATTCTATACTTCTATCTTTTTTTAAATTTTTCTGTCTACTAACTTTTTTTATGTATTTCATTTATGCAACAAAATCTATTCGTTTGTTTGTAATCAACAAAACATTTTAACAATAAGTTTTTAGTTTTTTTTTATTCTATAGGTTTTGCAATTCCATTATTTAAATAATAAAAGTCGGTAGAAAATGATTTGCATTCTTGTTCCTGCAGCAAAAAGGAAAAAAGAAAAGAAAGATTGTTTATAAAATAAAACACAGATAGATAGAAGTTTAAATGAATTTATTTGCATTTTGTATTTGTTTTTACGTGCTCGGTTTTATGCTGGTTCTGTGTTGATTAAATGCCTGCCTGCCTGCTTGACTGTCTGGCCGTATAATTGGGAGCGGGTTAAAAAACTAGCTAGAAGGAGTAAGAAATGCGTTGGCGGGATATAAAATGGTTTATAATTAATTTCAAAAGAATGTTTGATGTCAATTCTTGAATATTTAAGTACTATGTAGGTATATTCCTCAATGTAGGAGTAGAAAAGCAGTTTATATGTTTTAGAGATTCAACAGGAGCTGCCTTGTACAGTAACTACACCATTTCCAATTGTATTGCAGACATTTCTAACTGAATTTCAAAATATTCAAATTATATTTCAGAAATTTCCACTTGAATTTCAAAATTTTTCATATGTATTGAAAAATTTTGAAATCAAAATTTAAATTTCTGAAATATAATTGGAATATTATGAAATTCTGAAATATAATTGGAATATTTTGATTTGAAAATGGTATAGTTGAAGCTTTATTAATTGTTAGCTTTAGTTTTTAAACTTAATTAAAGGCTTTCGATGAAATATTTAATTACTACTACTAAAATTCGAATAAATTAAGGACTTCCAGGTATTTTTTGTAAAAAACAACATGCATACAAACCAGTATTTTTTATAGACAAAAATACTGTAAAACCCCAGCAATATATTGAAATAATATTAATCCCATTTTAATATCTTTCATTTAATTACTGTGAAGTCAAACTATCTAAAAATTCACATTTCCTTGAATTATGAAAATGAAGCTGCTTAAAGTTGGCATTCTTTTAACGATTCGGAAATTAAATTTTATTAATCTCTTATTGAAAGCATATTTTCTTAACCAAGAACTTCATTACTTTTTCTTTATTTTACAGTTGCAGTATGGGCACAACTTCACAGCGCTACCAACACCAGCAGCACCACCACAACCTTTGCCAGTATCAGCAGCAATTCACAAATATCCCACAACAACAGCAATCGACAACGACGTAGCACAGGAAGCAGTAGCTCCAACAATATTGCATCGGTTAGTGAGAACAACAGTGTGTTGTATTTAACACCATCCCAGCCATCTATACCACATTTTGTGAACGCTTCTTTTATAATCTTTTGCAATACGAAACAAAGAACGATTGCAACAACAGCACCATCACCATCATCAGAATCGGCAGATACAATTGCAACCTCATCATCGTCTTCGTCGTCTTCATCATCAAATACAGTACAAAAAGATATTGAGACTAAATGGAAAGATCCCAGTGGTGCAGTGCGTGAGAACACCAAAGGCCGGGTGCATGTGGAGAAAAGAGGTGGTAAGTTTAATTGTTTTTGGTTTCTTAGTGTATTGATCTCTTTAAAACAAATTATTCGAAGTAAATGTCATGAATAATTGCTAAGATTTGTGCTAGATATTTTAAAACTTACTTTAAATGTTTATTTATAACGAATACCAATTTAATCGTTTAACACTGCATCGAATAATCGCTGAAAACATTTTTGTTTATTTATTAATATATTTTTTTTAAATCCTATGAAAATTAATTCATTGAAAATTTTAAGTTTTTGCAACGAATAAAAAATAATCGATTAAATATTATTCATTTATATTTAATCGATTATTTTTTATTCGCTAGAAGTGTAGCCTAAAAATCATAAAATTTACTGTAACTATGAGAAATATTAAAAAGTCTGCAAAATATAATATTTTTGAAACGAATAAAAATTAATAAAATTCTGTAAATGAATAAAATATGAATCGGTTTTAATATTCCATATTTTTTATTTAAAAATAGGAAATAATTGCTCAAATTCCTATCAAATATTGCAGTGAAAAAATAGGATATTTTACCCAACTTAGATAAAGTTTGTACTTAATGTTTTTCGTAACGAATAAAAACTAAGTCGAATAATTGATAACGAATAATCGATTAAAATTAGCTCCAAAATAACTAAAGCAGCTTCAAGTCATTAAAATAATAAAAAATATTAAAAAAAAGATTTTTGTAACGAATAAAATTTTATTCGAATAATTAAAAACGAATAATCGGTGAAATACAATAAACAAATTGCCAAAAAATGAAGTATAAAACTTGCAATAATGCCAATTTTTTGTAATGAATAATATTTTAAAATTTTTTTTTAAAATACTTATGAAATTTTTTTAACGGATAAAATTTTATTCGAATAATAAGTTAACGTAAAGTATCTAAATTTATTTTATATCGAATAATCGGTAATATAAAATTTGTAAAGTTTATCCTAAAAATCATTATACTTACTTTAAGTTATAAAAATAATGAAATTTCTTTAAAAAAATGTGTAACGAATAATAAAATATTTCTATATTTGTTAAGGAATAATTTCAGAATTTTTAAAATAAACTGAAATTCATGTAAATAAAAATATCAAACAACAGAATGTTATTTTTTAAACGAATAAACATAGTCGATTAATTAGTTAACGAATGATCGAAAAATTCAGGCTTTTAAAACTATTTAGTACATAATTGTAAAAACTCAGATCTAAAATGATTTTCTTTTTTTATACAAATAAAAAATTATTCGTTTTGAAATAACAAAAACAGTTTTAATAATTAAAATAATGAAAAATATAAAATTAAACAAGATTTTTGTAGCGAATAAAATATTATTCGAATAACTAAAACGAAGAATCGGCTAAATATTTTAAAGTTATCTTAAAAATCATAAAACTTACTTTAAATGAAAGAAATGAAATCTGAATTTTTAACGAATAATTAGTGGAATAAGTAGGATTTGAGGTTTTTAAAACTATTTAATATTTGTATAAACACAATAAATTAGCAATTCAGATCGAAAAAGAAAAAATTCTATATGATTAAAAAATTATTCGAATAATTTAGAACGATTAATCGGTGATATTTATGATTTAAAACTACAGAAACTGCATAAAGTTACAAAAATAATGAAAAAGTGTAATTAAAAACTAATTTTGTAGAGAAAAAAAATAAAAGTTTGTATTTAAAACTAGTAATTATTCAAATAAAAGGAAAGGAATCTTCACAAATTTTAATTTAAAATATAAAAAAATTGCCGTTTATTTGAACGAATAGAAATTTATTCGAATATTTATTAACGAATTATTGCGAATATTTTTATGGAATTTTTTAAAATTAATTGCAGGTCTTTTAAATAAAACTATCTGATTTTTTTAAGGAATAAACAATTATTCGAATTATTTATTAAATTTAATATTTTTATATAAGGAGTGTGTGCGAAAGGAATGGTGCTTACGTTTATCGTAATAAAATCTAAGCTAATAAGTGAATTGTTTTAAATTTATTAAGTTATTAACAACAGCTATAATACGAGTAATTAACAAATTTCTAAGGTTTAATTTGTTGTTTTTATAAATTTTTGTAAATCAGTAGCTTTCTTTTATAGTTTTTTTACTTTGTCCTAATGGCCTTAGAATTTTTATATTCTTTATATTTATCTTCTGTCTCAGTATCTTGATAATTTGTCAGGATATTCTCTGGAAGTTGTATTTCCTAATCCCAGAGATCTATTTATTTTTGTAAAAAATTGATAACCAATTCTTCAGCCTTTTTACCTTTTCAAGATATACTTTCCTCCTTTTATATTTGTCAACTCAAAATACAATATATCTGGACACACCCTTGATTGTCTAGTAATTTTCATAAAATCGGAAATCATTTTTGTACTTTTTACCAATTTTCCATTTTTGGAAAAAAGTATGCAATTCTGCAAAATGGTAGGAGTGACAAATGTAAAATCTTAATCTGTACCAATTTCGGTTGTTTGTAAACAAAGTAAGAAACATAAACGCACTCATACATTTTTTTTCGTGTACATTCCTCACTTTGAATAAGCACATCAGATATTACCTATTCCTATTCCCCTACGATTAACAAAATATACGAATAATTGAGAACGAAAAAGTCATAAATAAACCCTGTTCCTAATTACAAGAATTATGAAAACTGTGCAATAACGTAAAATTTTTACAACGAATAAAAAAATATTCGAATACTTGCAACATTTTTTATGAAAAACAGAGATAATTAGATAAAATTAATTTGGAATACAAATATTTTAAATAAATATCTGATATTTTTGAACGAATATAAATTTATTCGAATAATTTGTTAACAAATAATCGCCAAATTTATTTGAAATTATTTAATAAGCAAATTAGATAAAACATTCAATTTGCTACTACGAATAAAAAATTATTCGAATCATTGAGAACGAATAATCGCTGACATTTATGAATAAAAACTTCAAAAATAAAAAAATAAAACCAGATTTTGGAAGCGAATAAAATTTTATTCGAATAATTTCAAAACGCATAATTGTAATTCACCAATTATGCGTTTTGAAATTATTGTTATAAAAATATATAAATTATAGTGTAAAAATATATAAAATATTAGAATTATAAAGAAAAATATTATAAAGAAAAAAACAATTTTCTATAAAACTACAAATTATATGAATAAAAAGTATGAAATCGCTAGAATTTTTATATAAAATTAAAAAAATCTAGTTTTAATGGCTGAATAACATGATATAGAATATTTGCATTTCCTTTTAATTGCCAATACTTTTATCAAACTTTTCAAAAGAAAATCAATGAAAATCGACCATCTTTTGTAACGAATAAGAAATAATCTAGTGAATGTAATCGATTATTCGCTAAAATTGTATACTAAAAATCATAAAACTGGCTCCAAACTGAAGAATAAATAATATGCAAAATTTCGCAAATTTTTTCGAGCGAATAAAAAATTATTCGATTAATTACGAATCCAATAACCAACAAATTTAGTTTTTAAAACTATTAAATATATCTATTTCAAAAAGAAACTAAGATCAAAATTATAATTTTTTTCAGCGAATAAAAAAATTATCGAGTATAAAATCATAAAATAAAAAATTATTCGAATAATCATCAAATTTAATTTGTGTACATATAAACTTTCAAAAACCAACCAGACACAAATGAAAATTTTTTGTAGCGAATACAAAAAAAAATATTCGAATAATTGAGAACGAATATTCAATCGGTAATGTTTTAGGTACCTTAGTCAGCAACTCAGAATATTTATTAACGAATTTATTTACTAAAAAGAAAATTAGATCGACAATTTTATTTAAAGCTGAGAATTAAAAATGATTCGAATAATTGAGAGCGAATAATTGGTATAGTTTCAGCTTCTAAAATACAAAATCTAATCTAAAAAAAATTATTCGAATAATTTCATGTATAATCGATTAAAAAAAATAATTGTGTTTAAAATAAATTAAATCTTGTTGTCAAGTCATTGCGGTTTGTTCCAATCGTTTTTATTTAAATTTTCGTTACAATCTTTTTAAGAATATATAGTTTTTAGATCGAACTACAATTAAACATTGTTGTCTTTCTAAAATATTTAAAATTATTTATATTGAACGTAAAGTGCTTTAGTACCTGATGAAATAAATCTGAAATGACGTAAGCATCAAATACATTATTCCTTCCATTCATCTTCAGACATTTTAATTTATTTCTTTTGTAAATAGTTTTAAAATCTTGCAGAAAATACATTTTGTTGGATTTATTCTTCTTTTATAGAAATGTCACAATACAAATTAATATTTCAAAATGCTTTTATTTCTTGTGCATTTGCAGGATCGTTGGCATTATTCTTTGAACACATTGCACTGGAGGACAAGGGCAATTGGACATGTGAAGTTAATTCGAAGGATATAAAAGAACGAATATCCTTTGAGTTATTAGTGTATCGTATGTATTTCAACTATACTATATACATATGTATACAATTTCAACTGTGTAGACAATTTCTCACAGAATTTGTAGATTTTATTTTGATTTTTTCTTTTTTTCTTTTACATTTTAGTTCATGTTGTTTTTTATTGTTTTTTCTGGTCAAATTCAGCTCATTTTTCTTTTGAAACTATAATGAAATCGTATGATGTTTCCAAGTTTTATGTTGTTGTTGTTGTTTTGGTTTATTATTTCTGGTCAAAATCCTAATCCTGTTGTCAATTTACGCTTGGCTTTTTGTTGCTCCACTGGTTGTTGTTATGTAATAGAGAGAGAGACACACAATCCTTTTATTTATCCAGCCAACCAACCGACCAAACAACCAGTCAGCCAACCAACCAAGCAACCATCCATCCAAACTAGTCATCCATTATTTTTCTAAAAGATACAAGTTCTGTTGCAACTTTCACCCAAACACTCACAGTATGTTTTATTTTTATTTGTATTTTTTTTTAATTTTCTCTTTCGTTTTGTTCTAAATTCTTGTTTATTTCTATTGTCCGTTTGACTGCTGTCCTGTCACATTGTGTAAATATATTTCCGCATCCTTTTGTAGAGAAAATATCCTTTGACAAAACGGAACTGGTGCAGTCAGCTAGAGAAGGTCGTGATGCCACTGTTTATTGTTTGGTGAAAGGTGATCCACCACCTGCCATTTCATGGCTCTTCAATGGAGAGTCCATAACAAGTAAGTGTCATAGTTTTTGCTGTTGTTTGTTTTTGTTATTGTGTTATCACTTTTTGTTTTGTTGTTATTGCTGTTGTTTCAGCTGTTGTTAAGAAAACAATATGGTTTGGTTTGTCTATTGTTTAGAAGCTGTTAAGTGATTACCGTAGTTGATTTTGGCACACATGATACATTATTAAATTAGATATAGAAAAATATGTTGTACTTATCTTGGTGTTTAATTTAGTTTAATGGGTGAAGGAGCCAATGTGAAGGGTCTTCAAATAGGGACTTCCGAACTTTGACAGTTGATATCGGCCATATTGTTGAAGCTACATCTGTCGAACTGGCTGTCATTTTTATTCAGTGACGGATATAGTATTCAACAACACGTGGAAAAGATCTCATTTCTGGATGAATGTCAACAAACAAAATTGTCGAATTTGGGACGATACCAATGTGATCAAAAAGAGTCCAAAGCATACCAAAAAATCCAATGGATTTTGTGCTGGCGGCGTTATCGGTCCATATGTTTTTGAGAACGTATTGGCCAGGCCATCACCGTCAACGGCGAGGGCTATAAGTCGAGAATACCAACTTATTTTTTCCTGATTTAGATGATATGGACACCAACGACATGTGTTTTCAAAAGGACGATGATACATGGTACACAGTTCATGTCACATTAGAAATTTTGCAAGAGCGATATGAGGGCATGTTCACCTCACGTGAAGGTGATGTGATCGTGCTATTTGACATCATTAGACATTTTCTTGTGGGGTTTTCTTAAGTCGTAGGTCTATGCGAATAAAATTGGACATTGTTTTTCCAATTTGGTTATCCCATCCAAAAAATAAGATTTGTCAAGGTCATTAAAATAGGCATTTGATGACCGATTCACCCAGAAAAAAAACACTATTTTGACAGCTGTTTGGTCTCTAGTGTGTTGTTGTGGATCCACGTTTCGTCTACGGTTACGAAACGGCACAAATACCCGTCCATACTGTGATTAAACAAACCCTAACACGCCTGCCAAGTTGTTACAAGATTGCACTAATGCAATCGATTGTGATCAAACGAGGCACCCCACTTGAGGAAAACTTTCTCATATCCAAGTATGTATTGGGTATAGAGACCTAAACTGGGCGTCCAGAACGTTCGGCATCTTACGTAATTGTACGGCACCGAAATTCAGTAACCCACTTTTTACCATTGAAATTGATAGTGCAGAGTTCTCATAGTATTCATCAAGCTTAGCCTTGGTTTGAGTGATGGTTACTCCCACAAAAAATAATGCTTAATGAGCAGACGAAATTCACTTTTTCCATTTTCTCTTCAAGTCACAAGGTAATCTGCTATCAATGGCTGTCGAAAACAAACTTAATGACGCAACTTGTTCAAAATTTATCTCGGCTTCGTAAAGCCAATTAAGGTTCACTCATCACGTCCACAGATGAATAGTATGCAACTGCATCTCCAACAACACTGAGCTAAATATCAATATTACTATTTCAGTAATGTCTTATATTATTACCAATAAAATCGCTCAAGAACAACCAAAGTCCAGGTAGAGACAATATATTTCCAGAGCTTTTAAAGGCAGGTCCCAAAATGAGCGCACAACTTATTTTTCTAAGACATCTGGATGTCAAGGAGCATCTCTGACGAGCTTAAAAAAGGTATTATTGTAAAGATACCCAAGAAAGGCCATTTAAAAATTTTAACAACTGGAGGGGAAACACATTATGCTGAACAAATACATAGTACATGTTCTAAACAAGAGTATATCGGACGCATAAATGTCGGGACTAAGAAAACAAGAGGCTGGATTTTGCCTTAACAAGTCATATGTTGATCAAATTAACTCGCTAAGAGTACCTGTGTACTTTATATTTATAAACTTTGGGAAGTCATTTAATAGCTTGTTTATTGGAACGCCCTTGAATGGTAAGGCGTTTCAGCTTGACAAGCTTTTGCACGTACTAGAAAAAATTGTCAAGTCGCCATCATCTAATTTCTCCTTCTTCTTCAAGTTGCCGAATTTTACACGATGACATGCTTAGACGTAATATTGAGGTTGACACTGGCATTCCTCACAGATGTGTGATATTTTCACTGATATTCAATGTCGTGCTAGATGTAGTGACGCGTCATGAAATGTCGAGGGAACCGAGGAATGGGCTGGTTATTGCACGAAAGGTTAGAGGACATTGAATGCGCAGATGACATATGCCTGCTCTCTCATAGAAATACTGGTATGACGGATATGACCGAGAAATTAAAGCGACTTACGTATCAGAAAATGCTGGACCGAAAATCAATATAAATATAACGAAGGTTATGAGAATTAATTCAGAAAATTTAAATGTCTTTTTAATAATCAATGTAATATTAGAATAAGTTAAAACTTTCTGTCATCTTGGAGTTACAATAAATGATTGATCTATTGCAGACGGTCTGCATAACGTCTTCAACATCACTCCTCAGGGGAGTAGTAGGAGAGGTCGACCAGCTTACACATGGCGAAGAAAAATTTACAGCGAGCTAAAGAAGATGCGTAAATGCTGGAATGAAGTAAAATGTATAGTGATGGACAAATCTGAATGAATGAAGTTTATTGAGGCCCAATCCTCCTTATATGATCGTAGGGAATATATATCAATTTCCGTTAGTTATTTGAAGGCTTTCGAAAGTCGAAATTAACAGGCAGACGTATACATCTAGCTATATTAATTAATCTATCTATAATGACCCATAATACATGTATATATTGAACTCCACCAAAGAACTCAGAAAAAATACAAGATTTTGATCTTGGTTCTTCCGATTTTTACAATATTCGGTAAACATGAATTCTTTGGAGTCCTTAGGACATTTCCAATTTTATTTATTTTAATTTCAAAAACCTATCTATTTTATTCACGATCCAGAGGGAGTGAAATAGGAATTGCCCACCCCAAAACCGAAAAGTTTTTATATAAAAAAGGAAAAAAAAGAAAAATGTAGATTTCAGTGAGAGAAGTTAAGTTTAAAATATTAAAATACATATATTTTAATTTACAATATTTAGTAAAGTTTCAAACATACTATTGAACCAAAATGTTTAATTTCAACTGAATTTATTAACCATCATGTGGAATATTACTGCATCTAATTCATGTGAATTTATTGCATAACTCGTAGCAATACGATTAAAGAAAAAAATCGAATTTCTTTAAACATTTATTTTCTAATATGTCATTTATATTTTTATCCCTAATACAAATCCCCTACTTATTGTAATATTTATGTATAGTACATACAATAAGTATATTTTTCATATATTTTTTTCTAATATTTTATATATTTTTTTGATTGATTTACAGTTTCTAACAACACAAAATATCGACCCATGTCAAATGGTCTTTATATCAAGAATGTAACGCAAGCAGATGCTGGTGAATACACATGTCGTGCAATGCGTATCACATCGACTTTTGCTGATTCTGATCAGATAACGATACTACTGAGAATACAACGTAAGTAGAAATATAAACAAAGTGCATACTTTGTAATATAAATATATACAGTTGTTAACAAAAGTAAAATCAACAAAAATTAAAAATGTTTAACTTGTATGTAGTTTAGATTAATTATGTTATAAGAATTTGCGAAATACTTACGCAGATAAAACAGATTCAATGTGGCAACCGATTTTTTTGTGCTAATACAATGATTCAATTGTACGAGTATATATCGATATTTGTCGGTTGTTGCAACAGAATATCTGTTGATAGAGAAGAAACAATAACGTTTATCATCAAAAACATTGCAGACACAACCACAAAATTCGGTCATTAAGACTAAATCATTCTATCGTTAACAAATTTATGATTGAATCAGCACCGAGTCAAGGTATCATATGATCTAAAATCTGTATTCTCTCTTATTAAATAAAAATCGTAAAACTGCCTAAATCTGATTGTGAGTTATAGCTATTAAGTGTTTGTCAACTTTTACCATTGAGTATACTTTGCATCTGCAGCCATTGACAAAAGACAATAGCTGCAACAAAAACAACATCTGAAGTTCTGTTCAGTAAATAAAGCACACGTCTATTAGAATGGCTCAAACAAATTTAATTTTAGATGTTCCCAACCATAGTGTATATTGAAACAGAATTTCTAAATACATATTGTTGCTTTTTTACCTTTTAAAAATGGTGGTTTATTTAATTTAAATAAACCGTATTCATTTAATTGCATATAAAAGCGGCCAGTGGTATACAAATTTGTAACAAATCTTTATTTAGTCAAATCTATACAGTTTAAACAGTCACTCACAATAATACAGTTGCTGTTAACTTTAACAGCGCCTACTGTTAGAGACACTGACTCCTCAGCAACTCACTGTAACTATTTATATACACAGTGCTATATTCTAGTAGTTTCATGAATTATCTTCAACAATGATATCCTAAAGCTTTTAAAGCTGCTTTACAGTTGATGTTGTCATACTTATAAACAATGTTAATAACAATATGTTGTCAACATTGTTTATAAGTAGAAGCTCATGGAAATATAAGCTTTTACTTAAGTTTCTCACATTTTGAAGTTTTTTGAAACACGCAAAGACATCGTTTTTTTGAGTAAATGAAATTGAAGCCATCCTAATGTATATATGCGTTGATGGCACATGCATTTATTGGCGTATATGTGAGTTACACAAAGTGTATATCCATAAGGGTGCAACTTATTTTGCACTTTTTTGATTTTGTTTCCATTATTCTCTCATTATTTGTGTCGCACAGACCCGAAAAGCTGGCCAAAAATATTTAAAGTGTTTTTGAATTAAAAGTTTGAGTTTTTTATAGTTTTAGGTTTTATTCAATGATTTCGCCTAGCCCCTATACAAATTTTCCCTCGAAATTGTACTTATATACTCATAAAAATGTTAATTATCATGATTGCTACATGATAAAATTTATCAATTAATCAGTTTTGTTGAAATAGGACCACATTTGACCATAGATCCCATATAAGGACCCTTTCAGAAAATCACTTTTATGTTTATAATCCATAATTGACCCTACCCCCGGAATAAAAACTCTTTTTAATTTTTGAAGAAATTGTTTCATTGTTTTGAGTTAGAAGTGAAGTGATTGATAAAATAGAATAAAAAAGTATTCTAAAAAAATCACTAAAAATAATGGCACAAACTTGCACAATTCTTTTTTCTTGCTTCTAAAAATAGACATCACATTTTGTGTGGTTATAAGAGGGAGGATCAAAAAGACACAAAAAAATTAGATTTGTAGAGGTCATCAAAAAATATACTTTTTGTGAGATTATTTCATCTTTGGAGTCAATTCTCTTAACGGCGAGATATTTCTTCAGGTTTGGGAAAGACATAGTTACTCACGCCTAAATCCGTGGAATAGGGTGGAAGCGGGAGTATTTCATAGCCTAATTCATGGATTTTTGCCAAGAAAACTGCACATGTATGCGTCCGATTGTGAGCAAACGTAGCAGCCTTCTTAAGGGAAGCTTTATCATGCCCATGTGATAATTAACTTATTGAGGTTGGGTGGTCACTTTACTAACCACATTTTCTATAGTCTTTAAAATACAGTTTATTGTCATCTATTGCCATTTTGCTAAATAACTCATTCGTATAAAAAAGACTTTTTTATAAATATCTCTTTTTGTCGTAACTAGAGGTCGCTAAAGTTAGTACATTTCAACATAAATTGTATAGAGAAAAATATATTTTTTTATGGTTAACTTAAATCATTGTTAAAAGTTCGTTTTAAAAGATATAAACTCGCGATTGGCTGCAAATGAAAGAATATGAATGTGGAATTATGGAAAATTTCTTTTTTTTTGTCAAAAAAGGTTTAACAGTTTAATCTGCGCAGTTTTTAATAATTAAAATTTTTTTTTGTTGTAAGCCTGAAATTCTAAAATTTTGTTGGAATATTAGTAAAATATATGTTAATCTATTTTGATTGTGTTTTACTATAAAATAGCCTTAAGTATTATCTATAAGAAAATGTAATCATTAGTTGCCCTTTCGTATGAAAACTATTAAAATTTTGTTTTTGTTTAAATGTATAAATTATCATTTCGTAAATTTTCAATTTGATGGTTTGGGGAAATAGATCCAGATTTTTGATTTTCTATAAAATAATACCGTTTTTTCTTTTAAATAAATAAGAAATATTGCGTTATTTAACAAAAGTAGTTTAATGGAATAAAGTGTATTAATAGGTCTTTATTTGGTTCTTGATGTTGTATATTTTTTTGCTGAAATCAAAAAAAATTCGAAAGTTTAATTTAATTTTGAAAAAAAAACATGTTAATCAATTTTAATTTTTCTTCAATTTTATCTAATGCCTATCTCTTATTTATTATAATGTGAAATCATTATTTGTCCGTTTTGACTAGAACTTAAAAAAAAAATTGTTTTTGATGGCACCCATAAATTATAAATTTTTACCGTAAATGTAAGTAACTCAATAATTGAATATAACCTACATATCCTTAGGTTGAGATAGTAATATGAGCTTCTGCAGATATTAGGAACACTTAAAGTATAATCCAACATCCAGTTTCTAATATTACAGCTGAACCATAAGGCTATCAACATTTGAAAATGTCCGTCCGTCCTTCCGAATTTAGAAAATATATACAATATTTCAGTATTTTTTTTTTAAAAAAAGGATATATGGCAGTTATGTAAATCCTTGTTAGAATTGAAATGTTAATAACTAAATTAATCTAATATTATAAGAGAACAATATTTTCTGAAAATTAATAATTTTATTCAGGTTTATAGTTCTAAATGACAGTAGCAGTTCAGTTCAAAAAGTCGCGGACTTATGGACCCACCATCGTAACAATATTTGTACAACACTTTTACTACAGAAAATAGCTGTTGATTAAGTCTTTCAGATGAAAAAAATCCAATAAAAAAAGGTTATCCGTTTTTCGTTAAATGTTCAGCATTTGGTTTTTAGATGACGACGAAAATTTTAGTCCAGGGAAAATCAAAGAAGGTTTAAAATAACGACCACCCTAATACACATACATGGAAAATGTGTGTTTATGTTAGAGCTTTAACTTATACAAGGATTTCCTTCAAACACACATTCAATCACACTGTTACAACGAAGAGTGTTTGATGTTTGAGTGGCCTCTTCTTTTGTTTTGTTGAATGTGTGGAAAACTTGTTGTTGTCGTTATTTTCTAATCCAATGCATCGTGTAACCAATATAGATTTATTTACAGTCTATGTTTTGGATATAGGAACAGTAGCGACATTACTGATATATTCTTCTTATAACCAAGTTATGAAGAAGATATTAGCTCAGGAGTTTATTTAATAATCGGCATTCATTAACACCAGGTGCTGAACGCGATCGGATATTTCGATGTCCAGAACTCGGTAGTTAGAGAAACTCAAAATTGTGAATAAAAGGGACCACATTTTTAATTAGTATTATTCTTTCAATGCAAACATATATATTTAAATCTATTTTGTAATGGATTTGAATACAAGAAAAATTGTATTGATTTAATAAGGAATTAATTATATAAAGAATGAATTCACAAAGGAATTAATTCAATATATTTGATGTACAGAGGAATTAACCTTATAATGAATTCAGTAACGAAATTTATAACTTTATAATATTTGCAACAAATACTGTACCTACTTAAACATCTAACAAAACTTACACACTGTGCACTTGTGTATCTTGTTAGTCAACGTTACTTCTAGTCTATTTAACATTCAACAGAAGGGGATTTTATCTATGTTACGAGTGTACAAAACGACTGAAGACAATTGACAATAAATAGAGCAAAGTAAGGTAATTGAAAAGTCTGTTAAATTATCTAATAATCTATGTGGGGAGATATTAAATAATGAGAAATTATTATTTCTGCGAATATTTAATAGTCTTTAACCATAAGCAGAAGCAATGTTGGAAATATAACAAAACAATGTTCTTCGAAATAACTGGAAAAATAATTGCAATCAAAGGTATAGTAGTTAATTAAGGTCAAAATGAGATTGATCTATATAATGTTTATATTTCTCTCAATGTCCAGCAGGCTACCGACTATAGTTTTTACTAAGTTCCCAACTAAATTTACGAAAACTTTGAACTGTGGAATTCTAACCTTGGGAAATATAGCAGAGTATTAAAGTAGTTCAAACTGAATTATGTAATTCTGAATGTCTTTATAAATTTGTCAACCAGAAAGTCAGAAATAAGACACAACTAAAGCTTAGGGTTAATTTCGTTTTTATTAAGAATTTGGATAGGAAGTCTTCATTAATTACATTTATTTAGCTCTAGGCATATTTCATTACCATACGCATATTTCAACTATAAGCGTTCTTCAGTGGGTGCGCATGTTAAATTTTTGGGGTACTTTAAAATAAAATTCTTAATAAATGCGAAATTAACTCTAAGCTCTTTTTTTGTTGTGTCTTATTTCTGACTTTCTGGTTGAATTTTCCGTTTTGGTGTATTCAGGGACTTATAGTAAAATTTCACGGACAATATTTTTGCGGAACATTTTAACCCCTTAAATCCCTGTTTTAATGGAGTTTGTTACTCTTTTTTAAAATAAGGACAAAAAAGACCCTGAGGAGTTAGAGGTTTAACATACTCTACAAAAATGTTCTCCGTAACATTTTGCATACATTTGCTGAATACATTTTATACCTAAAATGTTCTTTAAAATAAAATTCTTAATAAATGCGAAATTAACCCTCGGCTCTCTTTTTTGTTATGTCTTATTTCTGACTTTCTGGTTGAATTTTCCGTTTTGGTGTATTTACGGACTTATAGTCAAATTTTACGGATAATATTTTTGCGGAACATTTTAACCCCTTAAATTCCTGTTGTAATGGTGTTTTTTGCTCATTTTTAAAAGAAGG
This sequence comes from Calliphora vicina, assembly GCF_958450345.1. Lineage (NCBI taxonomy): Eukaryota > Metazoa > Arthropoda > Insecta > Diptera > Calliphoridae > Calliphora > Calliphora vicina. The sequence continues at coordinate 55,508,244 of NC_088781.1, read as the reverse complement.
ATAAAAAAGACCCATGCCTTGAGGATTTAGAGGGTTAACATATTCTACAAAAATATTCTCCGTAACATTTTACATAACTTTGCTGAACACATTTTATACCTAAAATGTAAGGATCACATGGTTTCTTATGACGATTAACAATAAGAATGTGCCAGAGTTGGGAAACTTTAACCCCCCCTCAAATGAAATTCAGATGTATACTTTTTTTATCTCCTCTATCAAAATTTATTGGTCGGACCTCGTAATTTTTTTGGTGTTGTATAGTGTAATTAATCCGAAACAATTTTTAAATGGTATCTGAGATTTTTTTATATTTCAACTCATATTGGTTCAATGTTCCTTTTTATTCGCTAATGTGAAAATCTAGCATGATTTACTTAAATGAATCATTGCTTGAATTACTTCTTTCTAATGTAGTTTTTGGCTAGGTCAATAAGTCCGTGACTTATTCTTAAAGGAATAGACCAAAAAAATCAATAATTGTATGTCTTGAGTTACAAAACATTTTTTTGATATCCCTTTTGATACTAACCGACTAAAAAGCTATTCAAGGAAATGACATAAGCTTTCTTTTGAGAAAAAAGGACCCATTTTTTTACACATTTTTTTTCGAAAGATTGAGGAAATAGCTATCTAAACCTGTTTGGCCAAAATGTCAAATTTTGAGAGAGTTCTTGAACGATCTTGATGAAAAATTGTGTCTGAATTACTATCCAATTGGACTAACCTTGGTGCAAATTTCATCCCAATCGGAAGACATCGATTTAAAAACTTGGTTCACTTGACAAGAAATCCCCCATATATATACATAAATTGAAACCTAATTTTATAACGAAAATCAAACATTGATATCAATATAAAATTTAACTCAAATAAATGTTATATAGTTACACAGAAATCATGCTTCAAAATTTGTTGATGGTCGGTCTATAAATAGTCATAAGTAGCTCCTAAATAGCGCCCACTTCAAAAAAACACTTAAAAAGAAATAAATCTTTTCGCGTTTATAATTATGATACAACATTTTGTAGAGATGAGTTTAATCCTCTAACCGGCCAATTTTATTTCGAGGTAAAATAATATACCAGGTTATTGTTTGAAAAAAAAAGAAATACGTTGGAATAAAAACAAACAAAAGACAAGTGCACGTTCTTGTTTATCACAATAAGTAAATGGTTTGTCTCTTTACTCATATGTACCGTTATAACGGGAAAAATAACCAAATAATGCAGCATTACATACATTTAACATACCCGCCTAAAGGCAGCCTTGCCGGTTAGAGGGTTAATGAAATCTAAAATCGTACTAGAATATTTTAAGGAAACCGATATATATCAAAATTATAATTGGACATAGATTCCACTTGAGCATACACTTCCCACTTTAAACTGTTACGATTGATCGATAACAAAGGAAAGAATTATTGCTAAAATATTTTCAAACAATCGCCTGTCTGAAACTAATTTTATTTTCTATAAATATTTTTATAGATTCTATTAATGTTTTTGTTTGATTTTTATTTTAATACAACACTTCGGATAAGACAACAACACAAGCAAATAAATAGATGTGTTTGTTGTTATCATGTGCATCTTACTCACATTTGGTAAGTTCGTTTGCATGCGTGTTTTTAACATGAGTTGATATAATTCTCATTTGGTTAAAAATATTTTTAAATAAGTAGTTTTGTTTTTGTCAAAGACTTTACAAGAATTGTATGATGTATGATAAACATCTAAAAACATTAAATACTGTTTTAGATGTTTATTTATTATTGTTTTCTTTTCTTAGCTTTTCCTTCTTAATTTTCTTATTTGTAATTTTTTTTCTTTATTTTCCTATTTCTATTTTCTTTTTTTTCTGATATTATTATTTAAAAAAAAAAATTGTATTGATTCTATACCAATTTAGCTTAAAAATAATTTTTTGGACCAGACAAATATATATATAAAAACTATTTTTAATTTGAATTTTTTTTAACACTTAACTTTTTAAATTTCTTGGAAAATATAGCTACTTTGATACAAAACTTCAAATATAATGTGCAACCACTAAATGTTATCCAATTTTGATAAAATTTTAAGGATTTGGATGTTTGATGACAGAGAACTACAAAATGGGCCACCCTACTAAACACTTGAATACGCACATTATTAATTAATCAAAATAATTCTACTCTTGAAATTTTTATAATTTATTTATAATTACACTGTCCAACAAATTGAGACTTTTTGATTGGAACAGAATAGCGACGCTATAATTCTGAAAGTGTATGTTGAGTAGATTATTTTTGTAGAATAAACTTATAGTCCAGCGGGTCTGAATTTTTTTTTACAGTGGGTCAGAATTTTAACTTTTTGATCGAAGGGAGCATTATACTAACTGAAAAAAATGTTGTAAGTTAATCTCTGAGAGAATTCTTATTGTCAGAGTTATATTGTGGAATTTTATGAGGATTATTTTTGTTGAAGTTCCTAACCCTCTAGCTCCTCTCTTTAGGGGTCAATTTGGCCCTTTTTTTGAGATAATCAAAAAAAGTCCTTTCAAAAAGAACATTTAAGGATTAAAATATTTTACAAACATTTTTGCCGGAAAATTTCAGTTGGTTTACCAAAGAATAAGTTTATTCTACAAAAATTATCTACTCAACACGCCCTTTCAGAATTAAAGGGTTGCTGTTCTGTTCCAATCAAAATGTCTCAATTTGTTGGACAGTGTTATTATAGTTTATTTATTGAATTTATTATGATATGTAAAGGGTATTTTTTTAAACCCGATAGAACTTACAAAAGGTTTAACTGTCATACTGCTGTCACTTTTTGACATTTGACATACTCCAGCAAATTATCATGAATAGATTAACGCTTGAACAACGGTACCAAATTATCCAAATTTACAACATTGTTCATGTTATTCGTGACATACAGCCAGCAATGATCGAAAAGGTGGCTTAAAATTGGACGTTAAGAATGCGCTTCGTCAAGAACAGTAGCGGTAGCTATATGCCAGAAATCATTTTCAAATTTTTATTAAAATTAACTTTTTTGTGTTATTTTTTAAATAGGGCTTAAAAATATATTAAATAATTTCAATGGAATTATACTAAGAGTACTTATATGTACCACACATTCAATTTGCAATATATTGAAAGTCTTAATCCTTAATAGGCGATCTACTGTATTTATATACATTTACAAACATATTATGAAATTTAAATACAAGTATTATTATTATTAAATATCTCTATCCAACCTGCTCAGTATTAGTTAGTTTGTAACATTTACCCAATACATGCAGTTGCAACAGATATTTCATTCATTCATTTATATATGGATGGATGTATGTGCTACAAGCTTTATCAATCACTTAAAGCTTTTCAGATTTTATTTCAAAATGATTTTATTTATTTATTTGTGCTGGTACGATTTGTAGAGCCACTCGAGTTGTAGCAATTGCAACTATAAATTGTCTGCATGTTTGAATTTATTTTAGGATTTTTTTATTTTCAATTTTATGAAATACTTTTTTTTCGAGTACGTTGTAAATTTAAGCTGTAACAAGATTTAAATTGAAATTATTTCAAAATACACACAGAGCTATAGTTGGATAGGTAGCAGCTTTAACAGATACCTTAAAATTGAAAAAAAAGTTAATTAAAATTTCAGTAAGTTGAAAATACAGTGCAATACAATATGAATTTTTGTGTTTTGGGCAATAACAAGTTTAATGTTGTGTCATCTGCATTTTATCGTTTTAATTGTATTTAAATACAACCAGTGATTCATTTAATTGCATTTCCGTTTCATATCAATTCCCCCACCTTGCCTTTGTTCTTCGGTCTTTTCCATAATAACTTTATCTTTCAACTTTATGAAACAACAATTGTTTGGATACTTTTGTTTTTTTACCTCTGCGGCATTAAGCGAGTTGCCAGAATAATATTGGACTTTGTAACTAAAAAAATTAAATATTGACAAAATTCCAATTTTAACAAGTAAGAAAGTATAGTTAGTCATATAATTCCAAATAATATCCAACACAGAGTAAATGGGAAAAAATATTTTTCTTTTAAAATTTCAATAACAAATTTTCTTGGGGGATTTTCGGAAATGGGAAATGTCTTCTTTATAAGTTTTTACTTATATTTTCGGCTTACTTAGATTTAATTCAAGCGAATTTTTTAACTTAAAATTAAAAGCAAATTTACTCAGTTTCTCTTGTTATAAAGCATTATTAATTCCTAACTTAAAAATGCGGAATTTTTTAAAAAAAAATTTTTTTGAAACATTTATACAATTTAAATTCATTCAACGTATTGGTCATTATTAGATATGACCTTTTCCCATCTTCCTATCTATCTGACAACATATAGATTCCGAGGCAAAAGAACAGCTCATCTTTTGAGGCCAAGAACGAATCAAGCCAAACTCTGTTCAAAGTGATGAGAACCAAAGAGATAGCGTTCTGCATCGATCGAAACAAATATTAGTCGGACGGGACAAGGCCAGGACTATAAGCCGGGTGAGACAAAACAAAACCACTACATTCTAAATAGATTTTAATAGCTATTGCAATATGTGGTCGAGCATTGTCGTGATGGAATATTAAGGTTTGATGTCTGACCGCATATTTTGGGCGTCTTTCGGACAATGCTGGCTTCAAACGAATCAGTTGCGTTCGGTGCAGATTCCCTGTGATGATCTGGTTAAATTTCAGCAGCTCATGAAAGATAGGACACTTTTGTTCCCACCAAATACAAAGCATTACTTTAGCGCCATGGATATTTGCCTTTGGTGACAATTCGTCTAGTTGGCCTGGCTTCACATACAATCTCTTACACAGAGAAAACAGATTCGTGATAGCAATCGAATTTGTTGCCAATCGAATGATTCTACCTTAGTGGCAGAATTTTATAATTTTGTCTACAAAATTTTAGAACGAGTAACAAAAATTCGGTTGCTTCAACCGAAATTCTTCTTTATCAACTGGCTTTCTGTGATAGAATCGAAAAATTCTATGCGTGCAACAAATTCGGTTGCTACTACGAATCTGTTTTCTTCGGGTTATCGTAATGTATCCATTTTTCATCGCAAATAATGATTCGGTTTTTCTTTTATAGCGTTCAAGCATCATTTCGCATATACAAAATTGTCTTTCAAGGTCTGCACAGTGGGGCAGAACTAAAATTTTTTGGAAATAAATCTGGCATTTCTAAACGGCTACTTCGATCGAGATAAAATTTGACGTTAGCGTAGCCAAGGAATATTTGAGTTTAAGCTATTAAAATGGGCCTTACAAATGCTCCAGGGGCGGCGCTATAGAGGCTCAAAGTAGGGTACCTCCGACATGTAAAATTTTTAATCGATTTTACTATTTTTTTACACTAAAACAAAGAATTTTTGTTAAAATAGTATGATCAAGACCACAGTTGTATGATGTGTTGTATTATTTACTCTGCTGAGGTGTTCGGAATGGGGATTAGTCGTGGACCCTCACAGTATCACATCTGTAGGTTATCTCTTTTAGTTCAAGAGATATTTAGGTTTAATTCTTTTTTTAAATTTAGCTCGATCTTTTTTTTTGTATTTTATATATGATGGGCGTATATTTGCGATAAAATTCTAAAAAAAACAAACCCGATAACAATTAACTCTTCCGTATAAAAAGTTACACGCATCCAAAGTTGTCTCCATATTTTTTCTTTTATAGAAAACTAAGTTTATTCGGGACTATATACATTTTTTTATGACCTGGAAAGAGAACTTAATGCAAATATATATAAAGTAAAATTTGACTCAGTTAAGCGCACATTGTCTCCCCCAGACCTATCCAAACTTGGCCAATTTTGAAACAAAATTTTAGGTTTGAGTAAAAGACTTTTCATATTTGTATAGCTCTATGTTGTTTATATACATACAAAACGTTTTTACTTTCACGCTGTAAATAACGTCAAAGTGGGCACTTCTCTAAAAAAATCAGTTTTTGAAACACATTTTCCCCGTTTTAGGAATTTTGGTGTTTGAAAACATACATATCAACAATATTGATGCCATTGACTGAAGAACATTTATTTCTATATTACTTCCAATTTTTATTGTGATATCTGTATCCGTTAAAATTTTACATTAATTCAAATTTTATATTTTTCTTGATGAAAAGTCACCATATTAAAATCTCTTTAGTTTTTAAGGTAAATGACGTCCGAAAAAACAAAAAATTAATTCATTTCACTAAAATGTCAATCTTCAAGTCATAAAGTTTCCACCGATATCAAAAACTTTTATAAAAAGTTTATATTTACTCTTCACAAGCTCCACAAACCTTGCCCACTTTCAAAATTTGTTTCATATCTTGCATCAAGCCGGTCTTTCGTGATCAAGATTGGGTAACATGATGGGCCCGGATCATACTAATAATTATTTGCCAATTCTACGTTATTGCAGTGCAATACAGATCTATACACTCGAAACTTACTTTTTTAACAAAAAATCTTTGTTTTAGCGTCAATAAAAATTAACATTTTTAAGGTGCAAATTGATTTTTGTGAGTTATTTAGAGTGCCTAGATGTGTTCGGATTGCATAGATATGTTCACAAGAGTTATTCAGATTTACCGTAGTTACAACTTTGCCAAATAATGTTAGTGAAAAATTAGGAGTCCCTGGAAATTATTCTAAAAACTGTGAAAAAAAAATTTTCTTCTTATATTTTTTCAAAAAAAGTGCACGAAAAAGCTATTTTTGGGGAAAAAGTTTTAAAAAGATTTGTCTTGTGGTCTCTTAGCTATATTATTGCAATATAAAGTTAAGCGGTATCACCAAGTCTAAATAAGCTGTTGGCCAAAATCTGATGACACCATTTTTTGAAAAAAAATTGGTCACCAAAATGCACAAACGGTGTATAGGGTTTTACTACCCTTTAGTAGTAGAATCGAACCTATACTGTCATGATCGTGTGTTTTTCCAAAAGTCTTCATTTGTTGCATAGTGTTATGGATCCAAAAATAAATGATTTTCAATTTATTCAAAAAATAGTGGAAATCTGGTGTTTTTTGGGTAAATTTTTTTTGGAATTTGACACATTTTTTTTTTTATCAAAATTTCAAATTTGAGCAATATGTTAATAAATTTCAAAGCAGGGATCAGAAAACTGAAAACGGATTTGGAAACCTTGATGTGTTCTTTATTTATCTTCAAAGTATTTTCCAAGCTCCGAAGGAAATGTGGACCCTATGGTCGAAATTGTAAAAAATACCACTTTCGGGATTTTCGCTCCAATTTTTAGGAATTGCGTTATTCCGTTTGAAATTTTTACAAGTTTTTTTCACTTTATTATTTAGAATGACAAATTAAAAAAAAAACATATTTGCTTTTTCCCTTTTTTAAGACTTAAATCATAAATTCCATAAAAGAACACAGGGAAAACACTCGTTTCTGACCTTGGGTATTCCGATTTTGAGCATACTCCTTGGAAAGCTTTGGAAATTTAAATTTTTATTGTTGTAAATTTAAAATAATCGCGATATTATTCAACAAATTTAAATCGCGAATTAACTCGAGAGTTTTTTGAAATTAAAAAAAAAATAAATAAAACTAATTTTCACAAAAATGGAAATGTCCAAATAACTCTAAAGAATATGTGTGTACAGAATATCATACAAATCGAAAGGTCCAGATTCAACTTTTTATGATGATATATAGTAATATTGTCTAAAGATTCGATATTACAAGACTTTTTCTCCCACATCTGGCCACACTCTATGCAACATACAAAAATTTACATTTTGCCAGTATCTTCACCAAACAAAGATTATCTGTCGGCATATTTAATGCACATACAAAAACATACTTACTTGCTTACTTCCCTGTTTAAAAACTTTCGTTCGACCCTTCTAAATGTCCAACAAAGTAAATTGCTTTAGCCAAAAACTCAAAATAAAACAAAACCCCATATTTTTTTCGGCACTAGATGTATGTACTTGTGAAACTTGAAGAAGATACATAAATTATGCATGCCGAAAACTAAATGAATACAAAATTACTGTCATTTTAAAAGAAACAACAAAAAAATCTGTAAGAAAACTTAAACCAAATTGTTTTAAAATGCCCACAAGGAAAGAACTTCATTAAAATGCACTTTGTAAATTAAACACAACAATAGAGACAGAGTGAGAGCAGGAGAGAGTGAAAGAGAATTACTAAACATGCAAATAAAATAAAAACTAAAGACTAAAAGAAAATGAAGCAGATGACATGAACAAAGATGATGAGAATGAAGGAGTAAATATTTAAAAATGGTGGTGGCAGTAGTAACAATATCTCACATAATAAATGAAAAAAAAAACAAAGTTAAATAACTTTATAAACCCAGTGACACAGTAAAATGAAATACTGAGCAACAAAAGAAAAATTGAAATGAAAAAAAACAGAATGAAAAACTCTATACAATAAGAATTACATAAACGGACGGACAGACAGACACCCCTACATTTTAAAAGAAATAAAACGGAAAAACAAAAGTGAGTCTATGTGAATGTGTGTTTATGTAAATTTTAAAAATGTTCTATATATGACAACGGATGGATGGATGGATGGATGGATGGATGGATGGAAGGACGGATAGGCAACCAGACATACGGAAATAACTGCAGCCAGACAAACATACTGGCTGAATGACAGCAGTACAACAGTATACATTGTTGTTGCATGCAACAACTGCTTGCAAGTTGCAACAATGGAATGTAAAACAAGTGAAGTGAAATTAAAATCCAGTAAATGTAAATTTTATAAAGTCATTGCAATTGTAATAATATTTACACCATTTCTAAAACGTTTAGTAAAGAGTCATTTACTCATTTGTATTCACAATCACTTTTATGTCAGCTTTAGAGATTTGAAATAGGAAAAAAATAACTGTAAGGCATCATAATCTTACAGCAGTATTAGATTTTGATTTGACATATTCTAGCTCTTAATTAATATTGCTGAATTTTTATACTAATATGAATTGAAAACACCAAATTTCATTCAAAATTCACTGTTAAACATTTGTGAAGTAATCTTTATTGAAATATGAAAAATCTTAAATACCCTTTTCTTATGATAAATATTTATTATTATTAAAATGTTAAATAAAAATTAATGTTAAATGTTAATAAAAATTAAACTACTAAACCTACAGTTTTATTTTTTTTTTATTTAATTAAAAAATATTATTTTTATAGTTCTAATAAATAGTGATGAACTTATGAACCTTTTCCGGAAACCCTTAAATTAAGGTTTTTATAGTGCTTTCTGTCACTTTGTTCAAACAGTTAGTCCATCTCCGTTTAAAATCTGCCACAATTTTAGATACCTATTTTGTGCTCTTCAATTATCTTTTAACAAGAGCCCAAAATCTCTCCACTGGCCTCAGCTCCAGGCAGTTTGGAGGAATTGCCCTTCTTATTATTCATTATTGTTCTTGTACCACTCTTGCAAATGGCCCGCAAGAAGGCTAGAGAATCGTACATAGAAAGCGAATTGATTTATGCCTACGCCAGAACTGGCCGTTTAGCCGACTTGGAGGAGTTTATTTCCGGACCCAACCATGCTGACATACAAAAGATTGGCGATAGATGTTTCAACGATGGCATGTATGATGCCGCCAAATTGCTGTACAACAATGTCAGTAACTTTGCCCGCTTAGCCATTACTTTGGTGTATCTCAAGGAATTCCAAGGAGCTGTAGACTCTGCCCGCAAGGCCAATTCCACACGCACCTGGAAGGAGGTGTGCTTCGCCTGTGTAGATGCTGAGGAATTCCGTTTGGCTCAAATGTGCGGCCTACAGGATGTCAAATCAGGCCAAAAATAAATGGACACATTAATAAATCTTATGAATGGAAGCATCCTCTTTTGTAAACATTCCTTAATGTTAGTTTCGGTATTTATAGGGCCTTTTGTAACAAATGTTTGGCTTTTTTGCCGCAACAGCATATTGCTTGCCATATTAAGAATTTTTTGGGAAAATTTTCTGCTTTTGGGTCCTAAACTTTTCTACAACATTCCCTCGAGTATCAACAACTTCAAAAAATGTTTCATAACATACGTTTTTCATTGTGCAGCAGGTATAATTTGTTCTTATAAAATTTGACTTCAATTTCTGTGCTGTATCTTTGGCTTCTACATTTTTAGCAGAGGCTTTAACTTTTCGTATCAAATAGTCCGAGTACTGACTGAGCTAATCGGACTGCTTTCCTAAAGGATTTGTTGGGAGCTCGTTTGAAAATGCTTTCATTTATTGGCTTTAGAAACATCATGTGGGCCATTCCTTCCACCTGAACCAGGGTTTCTTCCGATACTGTTTAATAACATTGGAATCAGTTTGATTACAGATCTTTGATTGGTTGGCCAACTTTTTGTAGGATCAAGTTCTGTGACACAGTGTAATTGATCAGATATTATTTCTACCAAAATTGCCTTATTTGTAAATAATTAGGAATAGCTGTACTGGTTATTATTTGTACAAAATGTTCAGCATGATCTTGTACTTGCTATAAAACACAAATTATATTAAAATTTTACATTTTGCTAAAAATATTGTCCATTTACACCGCGCTAAATCTTGTGGTACTTTGTTCTTTAAACACTTCACCATAAGTAGTAAGTTCTATATAAGTTTGTAAGTTATACAATTTTAATTTTTTCATATACATTCTGGATCCTTATAGATAAATAAATCTGTTCCTATGTTGGCTGACATCAACGTTCATAAGTCTACATATATTTTAAATACTGCGGACCTGGATCAATGTATTAGATATATGTTCGAAAATAATTCTTTTGAAATCAGCAAAATCGGAGGGTATATAATATTCTGTGCTGCCGAATACAGCACTCCCACTTGTTTAAAGTAATTTGCTGTTATTTTGGTGTTAATAACATTACAATTTTTTGGTAATCCATGCGTATGATTAATATGTGATACATATAACAAGTATACTAGAGTGTCCCTTAGAATTACATTTTTTGAAATGTTGAAACGGTACCCGCTGAAATCTTTCGTAATGACCTAAAATACCACCAAACAAATTTTTAGCTTGTTCTAAGAAGGGCAACCCGTGCCGACTTTCGATTTAGTTTTGAGGTGCATTTACAAGGGGAAAAATGCATTTTTTCAGTTTTTTGTAAAATGTTTGCCATTAAATAATTACTTTTGCAATTTAATTTAAAATAATCGAAATGTGTACGTAATTGTCGTTCTAATAAGATATAAATGACAAAAATTCGATAAAAAATGTTAAAGTTATTAAAAAATCGCCAGGCCATTAACGTGTCTCATGCCACTAGAACAAGAAATGTAGGAACAAAATTAACATATTTTGAGAAATATAAAAACAAAAGTTTATTCTTACTTAAAATATATCCATATTTACTTTTATATGAGTTTTTATCTTCATAGAATACACTACAACATAATAGGAAATAAAAATGTGAAAAAGTATGTCAATACCTCCTATAGTTTTTCCATACCTGCGATATAAATTTTACGATTTTCGAGAAAAATGTTATATATTATTGGGCTGATTTTGATGAAACTTAAGAAAAATATAAATGAAGTCTAGGATTTGCAATAACAGCACAAAAATGGAAATTAAGAGCACTAGGGGTCAAAATTTTCGTGATTTTAAAAGTTCTGGGTCATTTTGACCCCAAGTGTTCTTTCCATTTTTGTGCTGTTTTCAGGGGGTACCGTTTCAACATTTCAAAAAATTTAATTCTAAAGGACACGCTAAAGTACACTTTTATACTCATACGATATGCTCAAGTTGAGAAAAGAAAACCGAAATCTTATATATAAATATGCCACACGTTTTTTTGTGGTACTCTTTTAAGTATGTTATTGTCCACCAATATTCATGAAACATATATGTTTCAAAGATTATTTACTGTAGATATGTACAATATAAAAAATTCGTTAAACAAATTTTCAATAAAAGTGGTAAAAAGCGTTTCAAAAGTGGTCGAGCGTCGACCACCAGGCGATTCTAGTTTAAATAACAAAGTACGTTTTAACCTTTTCAAAACGTTGGTTTATTTCCTTTAAATAAACCGGATACTTTTGATTGCAAATAAAAACCGTTTAGTGGTTTAAAAATTGTAACAACTCTTTATTTATTTAAAATGTAAAACAACCACAGAATTAAATAGTCACTCAATGTTCGCATTTATAAATTCGCAGAAATACAGACACACTTTATAATGTACACGAATTCACTTTAAAAATACAGTACACTTTAAGGCACTCAGTTGATGTCTATGACGACTGCAACCTCTGCCACTATTTATAACACTGCCATCTGCCCAGTATGCAAAATGATTCGAAGTTATATCGAAAATGAATCATTTTTTCGTAAAATTTTATCGATATCGACTTCGATATAATGTCGAGAATGTCCGTGTTTTCCTAAGTAGAGTGCAGAGCGATAAAGAGTCGAAAATCGTTTATTATTCTGATTCTAATTTTTAACGATATACTATACCACTATCGGTATTAAAAATGTTCTAAAATGATTCGATTTCGATTAAATATATGAACAATTTCGTATACTTTATACCATCGAGCAATTTCTTCTTGAAATAATGCATATTCAATACCTTTATTATTATCCAATAATGTTGCGTTAGATGTGTTTTCATTTTCAAATGCAATAAACTCTGCATATATTTCTGATGTTTGCTGATTTTGAAGATTCGAATTATCAAAAACAACATCAATAATTGGCTGCGCTTTTCTTTTAAGACGTCTTCGATTCATTTTTCGTGTTAAACTATATTTTTATGAATATGTTATTGATAGGATAAGAAATAAAATTTTATTTTCTCACAAATTGACAAAAGAATAATATGTATGTATATGAATTTGTCAATTTGTGAAAAAATAAAATTTGACATTAAAAAAAAAATCGAACATTATTCGCCATTTCTATAAAATATTAAAATACGATATTCTAAAAAATGTAGATTGGATAGAGCATCATAATAAATTCATATTTTCGACTTTAATTCGAAATAAGTTCGATAAAAAGAACTGAGTCGAAATGTTGCATACTGGGTGCACTCTAGATTACTCTTTAACTGTCAAAGCTCGTATATTCTAGAGCTTTCTAATACATACGCCATTTGTGGTGTACTTTCTACAATGTTCTTTAACTGAATATTCGAATTCGCATATACGGTCGAAGCAAACAGCGTTGCCATACTTAAGATCAATGGTCAACTGAAAGCTTTTATTCAATGTTAATAATGCCCACAGATAAGTTACTGTTTAGGCACTGCTATTTGAAAGCATTACGCAACTTTTAAATCAGCCGTTAAAATCGTTATATTTGAATTCAAGTACATTTTCGTAACAGTATTTATAAAAATAACTTTGTAATATAACGTGGTCTCACACATTTATAAAAAGACTTATATGTTAATTTTTAACTGTGTGCTACATTTACATTATTGTATGTTACTTTATTTTGCATTTTAGATGGCGTTACAGAGTGGGGGAACTGTAAAAAAGTGGAAATAAATCTGTAACTTCTTAACGAATATCCCGATTTTAATAAAATTTCCTATGGCTATAGAGGAGGTATTGATAAGTTTTTAAGCCACAATGTCCACAATGCATTTGAAAAATAAAATTTAATTTTTCTTACCTACCTTAGTCTGCTTTTTTGCTAATACGGGATCCAATTCTTTCCTGGTTTTCTTGAAATATAATTTTTGAATTACTTAATAACAAATTTACTAATAATCGTAATAATGAACTGTTTAAAAATCTTTACTGAGTCAAAAGTTATATACATTCAAACTTAAAAAAAATTATTTATTTATTTGATATTAAAAAATATAAACATAAAATTAATCTTATATATAAATAGGCCACACGTTTATATTAAATATTTTTGCGTATACTCAAAGTAACTGTATAATTTTGACCACCAGGCGATCCTAGTATATATAAATAGCACTGGCTGCCAAGGCTATCGGCTAGTTAAAAAAATAAAAAAAATCGTTTTTTCGCCATTTTTTTTTTCTTCGAAAAAAGTACTTACATTAATTTTAAATTATACAGAAAATCACAAAAACATAAATAATGTGTTTATAACAAAAAAAATCATTTTTAACCATTTATAGTGATGAATTTATAAAATGGTTATAACTAACCATTTTTATAAGATATATTTTATTTTGGTTATCGTAACCAATTAAATTAAGAAATATTTTTTTTTGGTTATAAGTAACCATTATATCAACCAAAAATATTTTTTAGTTTCAAATAACCATTATAACAAACAAAAAGTTTTTTTGGTTAGAAATAACCATTACAACAAATTTATTATTTGTTTTTGGTTATCATCCCAGCGGGAAAAAGATGCAGTAAAGCGGCCTTCCTAAAGGCCTTCTTTTGCAGACACAAGGACTTCTAGCCGCATTGCAAAATCATTTCAGTTTTACACGGCGTGTCATTGCGAGCCAAGGCCTTGCACACTCGCTGCTGTTAGAGGGCTGAGAGAAGGCCTACTTAGGAAGGGCTACTAGAAGGCCTACTTTGCAAGGGCTTCTAGAAGGCCTAATTGGGAAGAGCTATTAGAAGGTCTACTTTGGAAGGGCTATTCGCAGGGTTGCTATATGGTCTTATGCCTGTACAAAAACCTGTTATTACTGATATAATGAAAGGCCTGTAGGGGAATTCCTAGAATGGTAGGACTACTGCAAAGCCTGCAAAGTCTTATGGAAGGACTACATGAGAGGCCTAATAAAGTGCCTAAAAGAGAAAAACAGCATTAGAATAAGGCATCAAAGGACGGCCTATGCATTTTCAAGTTTTATAGAACGTCTACAATGGAAGAACTATTTAAAGTCTTATTAGAAGATCTAAAATAAAAATAAGAATTAAAATGAAGTTGTTTGTTTAATTTTTTGAAGCATGATAATTTCTGATTACATACTTAAAAACAACAAAAATAAATAAGAAGCCACATCAAGCAATTTATTGTTGTAAATTTTGTAAAGAGAGTTAATCAAAGAGATGCAGAGTATTTTATTTTTTGATGTAGACTATTTTTATTTAACCACTTGTTATTAGAAGCCCAGTATGCAAAATGATTCGAAGTTGTATCGAAAGTGAATCATTTTTTCGTAAAATTTTATCGATATCGACTTCGATATAATGTCGATAATGTGCGTGTTTTCCTAAGTAGAGTGCAGAGCGATAAAGAGTCGAAAATCGTTTATTATTCTGATTCTAATTTTTATCGATATACTATACCTTTTTCGGTATTAGAAATGTTCTAAAATGATTCGATTTCGATTAAATATATGAACAATTTCGTATACTTTATACCATCGAGCAATTTCTTCTTGAAATAATGCATATGCAATACCTTTATTATTATCCAATAATGTTGCGTTAGATGTGTTTTCATATTCAAATGCAATAAACTCTGCACATATTTCTGATGTTTGCTGATTTTGAAGATTCGAATTGTCAAAAACAACATCAATAATTGGCTGCGCTTTTCTTTTAAGACGTCTTCGATCCATTTTTCGTGTTAAACTATATTTTTATGAATATGTTATTGATAGGATAATAAATAAAATTTTATTTTCTCACAAATTGACAAAAGAATAATATGTATGTATATAAATTTGTGAAAAAATAAAATTTGACATTAAAAAAAAACTCGAACATTATTCACCATTTCTAAAAAATATTAAAATACGATATTCTAAAAAATGAAGATTGGATAGAGCATCATAATAAATTCATATTTTCGATTTTAATTCGAAATAAGTTCGATAAAAAGAACTGACTCGAAATGTTGCATACTGGGAGGTGATTCATAGGCCTTCTTGAACACTTTCTAAGAGCAGGCAGTGTGGAATGAGTATCGGATTTTTTAGAATGTGTAAGTATGCCTTTTAGAAGGCCTACAATCTGAAGTCCTATCATTTTTTCCCGCTGGGATGTATGAAATCTATATATGGGGCATTTCATGTCAAGTGAACCAACTTTTGAAATCGATGTCTTCCGATCGGGATGAAATTTGCACCAAGGTTAGCTCTATTGGATAGTAACTCAGACACAATTTTTCAACAACATCGGTCGAGAACTCTCTGAGTTATAGGGGGTAAAATTTTGACAATTTGGTCAAACAGGGGTTTTTTCTTATCCATGTAACTTATTACCTATTGTTCTTAGCAAAATGTGTCCCAAATAGTATAGATAGCTATTTCTTCGATCTTTCGAAAAAAAATATTTAAAAAAAAAAATAAAAAATTTTTAATATTTTTTTTCCGAAATCAAAAACTTTTTTGACTTTTTTTTAAAATGCGTCCTTTTTTTTTTTTTTTTTTTTTTTCTTAAAATAAAGTTTAGATATTTTCCTTGAACACCTACTTGGTCGCTTAGTGGGATGCGAGTGGGATATCTATCAAAATAAATATTTTGTAACTCAAAACATAAAATTTTTGACTTTTTTTGCAAAATCAAAAACTTTGTTGACTTTTTTTTTTCAAAATGGACCCTTTTTTAATATTTTTTTTTAGGTCAAACAAAAGCTTAGATATTATCCTTGAAGACCCTTTTGGTCGCTTAGTGGGATGCGAGTGGGATATCTATCAAAATAAATATTTTTTAACTCAAGACTTACAATTTTTGACTTTTTTTTTTAATTTTTAAAAAAATGGGCCCTATATATATATAAAAATGGATGTTTGTATGTATGTGGGTATGTTCCGAATGAACTCAACAACGACTGGACAGATTTTGATGAAATTTTCAGGGTATCTTCAGAAAATCCCAGCGGTTAACACTATAAGGTCAGATTTTTGGTATTCGGTCTGTGGGCGGAGGGGTGTGTAAAAATCAAATTTTTACATTATACCGTTAATATATATAAAAATTGATGTTTGTATGTATGTTAGAGTGTCTCAAAAATTTTTTTTTTGAAATTTCGGAACGCATACCCTCTAATTTTTTTATATATATAAAACTATAGTTAAATATGAAATTTTTTTTTTTTTTCTTGGACCAGCACTCAGGGGATGACCCCTACTCATGCAAAGCATTGTGTTGGAACTAGGAAAATAGGTTATGGGTGGGAGGATAGAGGGAGTAGTGTTTGTGGACTTTAGATTTGAATTTTCCTATATTGAAAGTGACAGGAAAGACTTCAGGAGGAAGATTATTCCACATACGGACAGTACGGCTAAAGAACGAATTTTCTCTGTAATGTGTTGTGCGATCCACTGTCCAGTCGACAACGAATTGGTGAGCCCTTGCCGAAGAACGTGTGTTGCGTAAAAAACTACGGGTTTCGGGAACAAGTTCCCTAATTTCTGCAGAGCCCATACCATTGTAGTATCGGTAGAACAGTGAAACACAACCCACATTGCGACGATGTTCCAGTGAGTCAATAGAGCTGGATACCCTACTGTCACCGGTAAGCACAACAACTGCTGAACCGATTTGTATTACGTTAAAACTAAAAATTCAAGAAAATATCTCTCCACAAATGTATAATAATAAATAAAACAATCGACAATATATTAAAAACAATTATTTGACTCATACTACAATAATTAAGCAGTGGTGTAGTCAGCACAACAGTTGACTAGCAGCCGGAAGGTTGTTAGTTCAAACTGCAGCCACGAACTTCCATTTTTTGTAAATATGTACATAATTCTAAACAAATAACTCTTTAAAAGAATATATGTAGATGATTACTTTTGGGACTTCTCGAACAAAAACAAGTACTTTATTTAATTGTCAAATTCCCCTTATTTTTCGGCTTATTCAATATTTATGAATTAATTTTTTATTATTATAACCAAAAAAAATATTTTTTTTTGTAATGGTTATTTCTAACCAAACAATTTTTTTGGTTGATATAATGGTTACTTATAACCAAAAAAAAATATTTCTTACTTTAATTGGTTACGATAACCAAAATAATATATATGCAATGATAATCGTTAAAAATTCCCAATATTAAATAAAAGGAATTTCCTCGTAACCTTTTTATCTGAAATAAAAAAATAACAGTTATATTCCGTCCCTGGTTTATATTTTTCTGAAAAATAATATTTCAGGAAATATTATGAAAGTAAAATAATGTCAAAATTCGTATTATTGCGTGGTCCAGAGCCTTCCGAAGTAGACCTATTTTTTATGTAAATTTAAAATTATACAATATTTACTCTAACTGCATAGTTGCTTTCAAAAAATTAAGTCATGTTATGTATGTCCCGATATGTTCCTCAATATCGTGCAATGGATGCCTTCAATATATCCAAAAATCTAAAAATCCCAATTTTGGGAGTTTTGAAAAGTTTTTGGGGAATTGTGAAATTAATAATTTACAAATATGTATGTTTTTCACTTTTAGATTTACATCGAAAGTTTCTATATAAGTATAAAATTTCATTAAAAACGATTAATAAACAAAACATTTATTTCATTTTAAAAATTTAATTTTTCCAAAAAATCATTTTTAATTCCAATATTTTTGAAAAAACTCTGCTTTAATTTTTTGAATTCTTAAAAACGTTGTACATTCTTTAAAAGAAGACATATTCTCCTACAAGTTGATATATAATATGTACCTATATCATTTCTTTTCCGCTTTTTTGTGCGCTATGTGTTTAAAATTTGCAAAATATATTTTTGTTCAAACAAGATTTTGAAATAAAGAAATTTCTAGATCAGATCTATTTCAATAATACCAAGTTGTGTTCTATATTG